>NC_057815.1:1250000-2500000 GCF_910594005.1 Cervus elaphus | reverse complement strand
CTTGATGGCACTCCAGAGAAACCCCAAGAACACTGTTTCAAGGCTAGAGGGATCCTGAGGTCACTGTAGCAAGACGAAAAAGTTCCGTGGACCACAAATCAACTCGAGATGAGAGGTTACTGCCTGGCTTCGACTCCAGAGGAATACCACCTTAACACAAGCACATCAAGAGGAGGCTTCTCTCAGCTCTAGGTATGTGAGAGGGACCCTGAGTTTGCGGCCTCAAGTGGAATGGACATTGCGATGCCCTGACTCGAAATAAGGCCGGATATGCCTGCAGTGACTTGAATGCAGGCTCGTCTTGCATCTCGCAAGAGGAAAGGATGTCTGAATCCCCTGTGGAGACCGCAGAGGAAGACCTAGTTCCCCACCTCATCGCGACCGGAGGCCTCACATTCTTTGAAAACTCCAGAGGGACGCGGAGATCAGTAACTCCAAAGGAGACAATGCCTGACTCCTCGTGAAACTTGATAGGAGTCCCAGGATTCCTGTGGCACGTGGAAAGGGACCCTTGGTCTCCCGCCTCAGATGGAGAGGCGTCCCAATTGCCCTGCCAAGCCACGAGGAGAATCCCGAGTTGTCCCTCGCAACTAGGTAGGAGTCCTGACGTCGCTGAACAAACACGTGTGTGGAAGGGCCATCCCCGTTGTAACTCGAGAATATACCCCAGGTTCCCGCCGCAACTCGAGCAAAACCATGAGACTTCCCCCTCGGCGCGAGATGAGGCCCGATTCCCCTGTACTGCGTGCAGAGCAATGCCGTGTTGCTCATCACAGAGGAAAGTAGCCTTGATTTCCTTGATGGCACTCCAGAAAAACCCCAAGAACACTGTTTCAAGGCTAGAGGGATCCTGAGGTCACTGTAGCAGCACGAAAGAGCTCCGTCGACCAAAAGTAAAATCGAGATGAGAGGTTAGTCCCTGGCTTCGACTCCATAGGAATACTACCTTACCACAAGCACGTCAAGAGGAGGCTTCTCTCAGCTCTATGTATGTGAGAGGGACCCTGAGTTTGCGGCCTCAAGTGGAATGGACACTGCGATGCCCTGACTCGGAATAAGGCCGAATATGCCTGCAGTGACTTGAATGCTGGCTCGTCTTGCATCTCCCAAGACGAAAGGATGTCTGAATCCCCTGTGGAGACCACAGAGAAAGATCTAGTTCCCCACCTCATCGTGACGGAGGCCTCACATCCTTTGAAAACTCCAGAGGGACACGGAGATCAGTGCCTCCAAAGGAGACGATGCCTGACTCCTCGTGAAACTTGATAGGAGTCCCAGGATTCCTGTGGCAGGTGGAAAGGGACCCTGGGTCTCCCGCCTCAGCTGGAGAGGCATCCCAATTGCCCTGCCAAGCCTCGAGGAGAATCCCTAGTTGTCCCTCGCAACAAGGCAGTAGTCCTGACGTCGCTGAACAAACACGTGTGTGGAAGGGCCATCCCCGTCGTAACTCGAGAATATACCCCAGGTTCCCGCCGCAACTCGAGAAAAACCATGAGACTTCCCCCTCGCCGCGAGATGAGGCCCGATTCCCCTGCACTGCGTGCAGAGCAATGCCGTGTTGCACATCACACTGGAAAGGAGCCTTGATTTCCTTGATGGCACTCCAGAGAAAGCCCAAGAACACTGTTTCAAGGCTAGAGGGATCCTGAGGTCACTGTAGCAACACGAAAGAGCTCCATGGACCACAAATCAACTCGAGATGAGAGGTAAGTCCCTGGCTTCGACTCCAGAGGAATACCACCTTACCACAAGCACCTCAAGAGGAGGCTTCTCTCAGCTCTAGGTTTGTGAGAGGGACCGTGAGTTTGCAGCCTCAAGTGGAATGGACATCGCGATGCCCTGACTCGAAATAAGGCCGGATATGACTGCAGTGACTTGAATGCATGCTTGCCTTGCATCTGCCAAGACGAAAGGATGTCTGAATCCCCTGGGGAGACCACAGAGAAAGACCTAGTTCCCCACCTCATCATGACCGGAGGCCTCACATCCTTTGAAAACTCCAGAGGGACGCGGAGATAAGTGCCTCCAAAAGAGACGATGCCTGACTCCTCGTGAAACTTGATAGGAGTCCTAGGATTCCTGTGGCACGTGGAAAGGGACTCTTGATCTCCCGCCTCAGCTGGAGAGGCGTCCCAATTGCCCTGCCAAGCCTCGAGGGGAATCCCGAGTTGTCCCTCGCAACTAGTCAGGAGTCCGGACGTCGCTGAACAAACACGTGTGTGGAAGGGCCATCGCCGTCGTAACTCGAGAATGTACCCCAGGTTCCCGCCGCTACTCGAGAAAAACCATGAGACTTCCCCCTCGCCGCGAGATGAGGCCCGATTCCTCTGCACTGCATGCAGAGCAATGCCGTGTTGCACATCACACAGGAAAGGAGCCTTGATTTCCTTGATGGCACTCCAGAGAAACCCCAAGAACACTGTTTCAAGGCTAGAGGGATCCTGAGGTCACTGTAGCAACGTGAAAGAGTCTGTGGACCCCAAATCAACTCGACATGAGAGGTTAGTCCCTGGCTTCGACTCCAGAGGAATACCACCTTACCACAAGGACTTCAAGAGGAGGCTTCTCTCAGCTCCAGGTTTGTGGGAGGGACCCTGAGTTTGCGGCCTCAAGTGGAATGGACACCGCGATGCCCTGACTCCAAATAAGGCCGGATATGCCTGCAGTAACTTGAATGCAGGCTCGTCTTGCATCTCCCAAGACGAAAGGATGTCTGAATCCCTGTAGAGACCACAGAGAAAGACCTAGTTCCCCACCTCATCGCGACCGGAGGCCTCACATCCTTGGAAAACTCCAGAGGGACGTGGAGATCAGTGCCTATAAAGGAGACGATGCCTGACTCCTCGTGAAACTTGATAGGAGTCCCAGCTTTCCTGTGGCACGTAAAAAGGGACCCTTCGTCTCCCGCCTCAGGTGGAGAGGCGTCCCAATTGCCCTGCGAAGCCTCGAGGAGAATCCCGAGTTGTCGCTCGCAACTAGGCAGGAGTCCTGACGTCGCTGAACAAACACGTGTGTGGAAGAGCCATCCCCGTCGTAACTCGAGAATGTACCTCAGGTTCCCGCCGCAACTCGAGAAAAACCATGAGACTTCCCCCTCGCCGCGAGATGAGGCCCGATTCCCCTGCACTGCGTGCAGAGCAATGCCGTGTTGCACATCACACAGGAAAGGAGCCTTGATTTCCTTGATGGCACTCCAGGGAAACCCCAAGAACACTGTTTCAAGGCTAGAGGGATCCTGAGGTCACTGTAGCAAGACGAAAAAGCTCCGTGGATCAAAAATCAACTCGAGATGAGAGGTTAGTCCCTGGCTTCCTCTCCAGAGGAGTACCACCTTACCACAAGCACCTCAAGAGGAGGCTTCTCTCAGCTCTAGGTATGTGAGAGGGACCCTGAGTTTGCAGCCTCAAGTGGAATGGACACCGCGATGCCCTGACTCGAAATAAGGCCGGATATCCCTGCAGTGACTTGAATGCAGGCTCGTCTTGCATCTGCCAAGACGAAAGGATGTCTGAATCCCCTGTGGAGACCACAGAGAAAGACCTAGTGCCCCACCTCATCGAGACCGGAGGCCTCACATCCTTTGAAAACTCCAAGGGATGCGGAGATCAGTGCCTCCAAAAGAGACGATGCCTGACTCCTCGTGAAAATTGATAGGAGTCCCAGGATTCCTGTGGCACGTGGAAAGGGACCCTTGGTCTCCCGCCTCAGCTGGACAGGCGTCCCAATTGCCCTGCCAAGCCTCGAGGAGAATCCCGAGTTGTCCCTCGCAACTAGGCAGGAGTCCTGACGTCGCTGAACAAACACCAGTGTGGAAGGGCCATCCCCGTCGTAACTCAAGAATATACCCCAGGTTCCCGCCGCAACTCGAGAAAAACCATGAGACTTCCCCCTCGCCGCGAGATGAGGCCCGATTCCCCTGCACTGCATGCAGAGCAATGCCGTGGTGCACATCACACAGGAAAGGAGCCTTGATTTCCTTGATGGCACTCCAGAGAAACCCCAAGAACAATGTTTCAAGGCTAGAGGTATCCTGAGGTCACTGTAGCAACACGAAAGAGCTCCGTGGACCACAAATCAACTCGAGATGAGAGGTTAGTCCCTGGCTTCGACTCCAGAGGAATACCACCTTACCACAAGCACCTCAAGAGGAGGCTTCTCTCAGCTCTAGGTGTGTGAGAGGGACCCTGAGTTTGCGGCCTCAAGTGGAATGGACACCGCGATGCCCTGACTCGAAATAAGGTCGGATATCCCTGCAGTGACTTGAATGCAGGCTCGACTTGCATCTCCCAAGACGAAAGGATGACTGAATCCCCTGTGGAGACCACAGAGAAAGACCTAGTTCCCCACCTGATCGCGACCGGAGGCCTCACATCCTTTGAAAACTCCAGAGGGACGCGGAGATACGTGCCGCCAAAAGAGACGATGCCTGACTCCTCGTGAAACTTGATAGGAGTCCCAGGATTCCTGTGGCACGTGGAAAGGGACCCTTGGTCTCCCCCCTCAGGTGGAGAGGCGTCCCAATTTCCCTACCAAGCCTCGAGGAGAATCCCGAGTTGTCCCTCGCAACTAGGCAGCAGTCCTGACGTCGCTGAAGAAACACGTGTGTGGAAGGGCCATCCCCGTCGTAACTCGAGAATATACCCCAGGTTCCCGCCGCAACTCGAGAAAAACCATGAGACTTCCCCCTCGCCGCGAGATGAGGCCCGATTCCCCTGCACTGCGTGCAGAGCAATTCCGTGTTGCACATCACACAGGAAAGGAGCCTTGATTTCCTTGATGGCACTCCAGAGAAAGTCCACGAACACTGTTTCAAGGCTAGAGGGATCCTGAGGTCACTGTAGCAACAAGAAAGAGCTCCGTGGACCAAAAATCAAGTCGAGATGAGAGGTTAGTCCCTGGCTTCCACTCCAGAGGAGTACCACCTCACCACAAGCACCTCAAGAGGAGGCTTCTCTCAGCTCTAGGTATGTGAGAGGGACCCTGAGTTTGCGGCCTCAAGTGGAATGGACACCGTGATGCCCTGACTCGAAATAAGGCCGGATATCCCTGCAGTGACTTGAATGCAGGCTCGTCTTGCATCTGCCAAGACGAACGGATGTCTGAATCCCCTGTGGAGACCACAGAGAAAGACCTAGTTCCCCACTTCATCGCGACCGGAGGCCTCACATCCTTTGAAAACTCCAGAGGTACGCGGAGATCAGTGCCTCCAAAGGAGACGATGCCTGACTCCTCGTGAAAATTGATAGGAGTCCCTGGATTCCTTCGGTACGTGGAAAGGGACCCTTGGTCTCCCGCCTTAGCTGGAGAGGCGTCCCAATTGCCCTGCCAAGCCTCGAGGAGAATCCCGAGTTGTCCCTCGCAACTAGGCAGGAGTCCTGACGTCGCTGAACAAACACGTGTGTGGAAGGGCCATCCCCGTCGTAACTCGAGAATATACCCCAGGTTCCCGCCGCAACTCGAGAAAAACCATGACACTTCCCCCTCGCCGAGAGATGAGGCCCGATTTCCCTGCACTGCTTGCAGAGCAATGCCGTGTTGCCCATCACAAAGGAAAGGAGCCTTTATTTCCTTGATGGCACTCCAGAGAAACCCCAAGAACACTGTTTCAAGGCTAGAGGCATCCTGAGGTCACTGTAGTAAGACGAAAAAGCTCCGTGGACCAAAAATCAACTCGAGATGAGAGGTTAGTCCCTGGCTTCGACTCCATAGGAATACCACATTACCACAAGCACCTCAAGAGGAGGCTTCTCTCAGCTCTAGGTATGTGAGAGGGACCCTGAGTTTGAGGCCTAAAGTGGAATGGACACCGCGATGCCCTGACTCGAAATAAGGCCGGATTTCTCTGCAGTGATTTGAATGCAGTGTCGTCTTGCATCTCGCAAGACGAAAGGATGTCTGAATCCCCTGTGGAGGCCACAGAGAAAGACCTAGTTCCCCACCTCATCGCGACCGGAGGCCTCACATCCTTTGAAAACTCCAGAGGGACGCGGAGATCAGTGCCTCCAAAGGAGACGATGCCTGACTCCTCGTGAAACTTGATAGGAGTCCCAGGATTCCTGTGGCACGTGGAAAGGGACCCTTGGTCTCCCGCCTCAGCTGGAGAGGCGTCCCAATTGCCCTGCCAAGCCTCGAGGAGAATCCCGAGTTGTCCCTCGCAACTAGGCAGGAGTCCTGACGTCGCTGAACAAACACGTGTGTGGAAGGGCCATCCCCGTCGTAACTCGAGAATATATCCCAGTTTCCCGTCGCAACTCGAGAAAAACCATGAGACTTCTGCCTCTCCGCGAAATGAGGCCCGATTCCCCTGCACTGCGTGCAGAGCAATGCCGTGTTGCACATCACACAGGAAAGGAGCCTTGATTTCCTTGATGGCACTCCAGAGAAAGCCCAAGAACACTGTTTCAAGGCTAGAGGGATCCTGAGGTCACTGAAGCAACAAGAAAGAGCTCCGTGGACCACAAATCAACTCGAGATGAGAGGTTAGTCCCTGGCTTAGACTCCAGAGGAATACCACCTTACCACAAGCACCTCAAGAGGAGGCTTCTCTCAGCTCTAGGTATGTGAGAGGGACCCTGAGTTTGCGGCCTCAAGTGGAATGGACACCGCGATGCCCTGACTCGAAATAAGGCCGGATATCCCTGCAGTGACTTGAATGCAGGCTCGTCTTGCATCTCCCAAAACGAAAGGATGTCTGAATCCCCTGTGGAGACCACAGAGAAAGACCTAGTTACCCACCTCATCCTGACCGGAGGCCTCACATCCTTTGAAAACCTCAGAGGAACGCGGAGATCAGTGCCTCCAAAGGAGACGATGCCTGACTCCTCGTGAAACTTGATAGGAGTCCCAGGATTCCTGTGGCACGTGGAAAGGGACCCTTGGTCTCCCCCCTCAGCTGGAGAGGCGTCCCAATTGCCCTGCCAAGCCTCGAGGAGAATCCCGAGTTGTCCCTCGCAACTAGGCAGGAGTCCTGACGTCGCTGAACAAACACGTGTGTGGAAGGGCCATCACCGTCGTAACTCGAGAATATACCCCAGGTTCCCGCCGCAACTCGAGAAAAACCATGAGGCTTTCCCCTCGCCGTGAAATGAGGCCCGATTCTCCTGCACTGCGTGCAGAGCAATGCCGTGTGGCACATCACACAGGAAAGGAGCCTTGATTTCCTTGATGGCACTCCAGAGAAAGCCCAAGAACACTGTTTCAAGGCTAGAGGCATCCTGAGGTTACTGTAGCAGCACGAAAGAGCTCCGTGGACCCCAAATCAACTCGACATGAGAGGTTAGTCCCTGGCTTCGACTCCAGAGGAATACCACCTTACCACAAGCACCTCAAGAGGAGGCTTCTCTCAGCTCTAGGTATGTGAGAGGGACCCTGAGTTTGCGGCTTCAAGTGGAATGGACACCGCGATGCCCTGACTCGAAATAAGGCCGGATATGCCTGCAGTGACTTGAATGCAGGCTCGTCTTGCATCTTCCAAGACGAAAGGATGTCTGAATCCCCTGTGGAGACCACAGAGAAAGACCTAGTTCCCCACCTCATCGCGACCGGAGGCCTCACATCCTTTGAAAACTCCAGAGGGACGCGGAGATCAGTGCCTCCAAAGGAGACGATGCCTGACTCCTCGTGAAACTTGATAGGAGTCCCAGGATTCCAGTGCCACGTGGAAAGGGACACTTGGTCTCCCACCTCAGCTGGAGAGGCGTCCCAATTGCCCTGCCAAGCCTCGAGGAGAATCCCTAGTTGTCCCTCGCAACTAGGCAGGAATCCTGACGTCGCTGAACAAACACGTGTGTGGAAGGACCATCCCCGTCGTAATTCGAGAATATACCCCAGGTTCCCGCCGCAACTCGAGAAAAACCATGAGAATTCCGCCTCTCCGCGAGATGAGGCCCGATTTCCCTGCACTGCGTGCAGAGCAATGCCGTCTTGCACATCACACAGGAAAGGAGCCTTGATTTCCTTGATGGCACTCCAGAAAAACCCCAAGAACACTCTTTTAAGGCTAGAGGGATCCTGAGGTCACTGTAGCAAGACGAAAAACCTCCGTGGACCAAAAATCAACTCGAGATGAGAGGTTAGTCCCTGGCTTCGACTCCAAGGAATACCACCTTACCAGAAGCACCTCAAGAGGAGGCTTCTCTCAGCTCTAGGTATGTGAGAGGGACCCTGAGTTTGCGGCCTCAAGTGGAATGGACACCGCGATGCCCTGACTCAAAATAAGGCCGGATATGCCTGCAGTGACTTGAATGCAGGCTCGTCTTGCATCTCCCAAGACGAAAGGATGTCTGAATCCCCTGTGGAGACCACAGAGAAAGACCTAGTTCCCCACCTCATCGTGACCGGAGGCCTCACATCCCTTGAAAACTCCAGAGGGACGCAGAGATCAGTGCCTCCAAAGGAGACGATGCCTGACTCCTCGTGAAACTTGATAGGAGTCCCAGGATTCCTGTGGCACGTGGAAAGGGAACCTTGGTCTCCCGCCTCAGCTGGAGAGGCGTCCCAATTGCCGTGCCAAGCCTCGAGGAGAATCCCGAGTTGTCCCTCGCAACTAGGCAGGAGTCCTGATGTCGCTGAACAAACACGTGTGTGGAAGGGCCATCCCCGTCGTAACTCGGGAATATACCCCAGGTTCCTGCCGCAACTCGAGAAAAACCATGAGACTTCCCCCTCGCCGCGAGATGAAGCCCGATTCCCCTGCACTGCATGGAGAGCAATGCCGTGTTGCACATCACACAGGAAAGGAGCCTTGATTTCCTTGATGGCACTCCAGAGAAACCCCAAGAACACTGTTTCAAGGCTAGAGGGTTCCTGAGGTCACTGTAGCAGCACGAAAGAGCTCCGTGGACCCCAAATCAACTCGATATGAGAGGTTAGTCCCTAGCTTCGACTCCAGAGGAATACCACCTTACCACAAGGACCTCAAGAGGAGGCTTCTCTCAGCTCTAGGTATGTGAGAGGGACCCTGAGTTTGCGGCCTCAATTGGAATGGACACCGCCATGCCCTGACTCGAAATAAGGCCGGATATGCCTGCAGTGACTTGAATGCAGGCTCGTCTTGCATCTCCCAAGACGAAAGGATGTCTGAATCCCCTGTGGAGACCACAGAGAAAGACCTAGTTCCCAATCTCATTGCGACCGGAGGCCTCACACCCTTAGAAAACTCCAGAGGGACGCGGAGATCAGTGCCTTGAAAGGAGACGATGCCGGACGCCTCGTGAAACTTAATAGGATTCCCAGGATTCCTGTGGCACGTGGAAAGGGACCCTTGGTCTCCCGCCTCAGCTGGAGAGGCGTCCCAATTGCCCTGCCAAGCCACGAAGAGAATCCCGAATTGTCCTTCGCAACTAGGCAGGAGTCCTGACGTCGCTGAACAAACACGTGGATGGAAGGGCCATCCCCGACGTAACTCGGGAATATACCCCAGGTTCCTGCCGCAACTCGAGAAAAACCATGAGACTTCCCCCTCGCCGCGAGATGAGGCCCGATTTCCCTGCACTGCGTGCAGAGCAATGCCGTGTTGCACATCACACAGGAAAGGAGCGTTGATTTCCTTGATGGCACTCCAGAGAAAGCCCAAGAACACTGTTTCAAGGCTAGAGGGATCCTGAGGTCACTGTAGCAGCAAGAAAGAGCTCCGTGGAACCCAAATCAACTCGACATGAGAGGTTAGTCCCTGCTTCGACTCCAGAGGAATACCACCTTACCACAAGCACCTCAAAAGGAGGCTTCTGTCAGCTCTAGGTATGTGAGAGGGACCCTGAGTTTACGGCCTCAAGTGGAATGGACACCGCGATGCCCTGACTCGAAATAAGGCCGGATATCCATGCAGTGACTTGAATGCAGGCTCGTCTTGCATCTCCCAAGACGAAAGGATGTCTGAATCCCCTGTGGAGACCACAGAGATAGAACTAGTTCCCCACCTCATCGTGACCGGAGGCCTCACATCCTTTGAAAACTCCAGAGGGACGCGGAGATCAGTGCCTCCAAAGGAGACAATGCCTGACTCCTCGTGAAACTTGATAGGAGTCCCAGGATTCCTGTGGCACGTGGAAAGGGACCCTTGGTCTCAGGCCTCAGCTGGAGAGGCGTCCCAATTGCCCTGCCAAGACTCGAGGAGAATCCCGAGTTGTCCCTCGCAACTAGGCAGGAGTCCTGACGTCGCTGAACAAACACGTGTGTGGAAGGACCATCCCCGTCATAATTCGAGAATATACCCCAGGTTCCCGCCGCAACTCGAGAAAAACCATGAGAATTCCACCTCTCCGCGAGATGAGGACCGATTTCCCTGCACTGCGTGCAGAGCAATGCCGTGTTGCACATCACACAGGAAAGGAGCCTTGATTTCCTTGATGGCACTCCAGAGAAACCCCAAGAACACTGTTTCAAGGCTAGAGGGATCCTGAGGTCACTGTAGGAAGACGAAAAAGCTCCGTGGACCACAAATCAACTCGAGATGAGAGGTTAGTGCCTGGCTTCGACTCCAGAGGAATACCACCTTAACACAAGCACATCAAGAGGAGGCTTCTCTCAGCTCTAGGTATGTGAGAGGGACCCTGAGTTTGCGGCCTCAAGTGGAATGGACACCGCAATGCCCTGACTCGAAATAAGGCCGGATATGCCTGCAGTGACTTGAATGCAGGCTCGTCTTGCATCTCGCAAGACGAAAGGATGTCTGAATCCCCTGTGGAGACCACAGAGAAAGACCTAGTTCCCCACCTCATCGCGACCGGAGGCCTCACATCCTTTGAAAACTCCAGAGGGACGCGGGGATCAGTGCCTCCAAAGGAGACGATGCCTGACTCCTCGTGAAACTTGATAGGAGTCCCAGGATTCCTGTGGCACGTGGAAAGGGACCCTTGGTTTCCCGCCTCAGCTGGAGAGGCGTCCCAATTGCCCTGCCAAGCCTCGAGGAGAATCCTGAGTTGTCCCTCGCAACTAGGCAGGAGTCCTGACGTCGCTGAACAAACACGTGTGTGGAAGGGCCATCCCCGTCGTAACTCGAGAATATACCCCAGGTTCCCGCCGCAACTTGAGAAAAACCAAGAGACTTTCCCCTCGCCGCGAGATGAGGCCCGATTCCCCTGCACTGCATGCAGAGCAATGCCGTGTTGCACATCACACAGGAAAGGAGTCTTGATTTCCTTGATGGCACTCCAGAGAAACCCCAAGAACACTGTTTCAAGGCTAGAGGGATCCTGAGGTCACTGTAGCAGCAAGAAAGAGCTCCGTGGAACCCAAATCAACTCGACATGAGAGGTTAGTCCCTGCTTCGACTCCAGAGGAATACCACCTTACCACAAGCACCTCAAAAGGAGGCTTCTGTCAGCTCTAGGTATGTGAGAGGGACCCTGAGTTTACGGCCTCAAGTGGAATGGACACCGCGATGCCCTGACTCGAAATAAGGCCGGATATCCATGCAGTGACTTGAATGCAGGCTCGTCTTGCATCTCCCAAGACGAAAGGATGTCTGAATCCCCTGTGGAGACCACAGAGATAGAACTAGTTCCCCACCTCATCGTGACCGGAGGCCTCACATCCTTTGAAAACTCCAGAGGGACGCGGAAATCAGTGCCTCCAAAGGAGACAATGCCTGACTCCTCGTGAAACTTGATAGGAGTCCCAGGATTCCTGTGGCACGTGGAAAGGGACCCTTGGTCTCAGGCCTCAGCTGGAGAGGCGTCCCAATTGCCCTGCCAGGACTCGAGGAGAATCCCGAGTTGTCCCTCGCAACTAGGCAGGAGTCCTGACGTCGCTGAACAAACACGTGTGTGGAAGGACCATCCCCGTCGTAATTCGAGAATATACCCCAGGTTCCCGCCGCAACTCAAGAAAAACCATGAGAATTCCACCTCTCCGCGAGATGAGGACCGATTTCCCTGCACTGCGTGCAGAGCAATGCCGTCTTGCACATCACACAGGAAAGGAGCCTTGATTTCCTTGATGGCACTTCAGAAAAACCCCAAGAACACTCTTTTAAGGCTAGATGGATCCTGAGGTCACTGTAGCAAGACGAAAAACCTCCGTGGACCAAAAATCAACTCGAGATGAGAGGTTAGTCCCTGGCTTCGACTCCAAGGAATACCACCTTACCAGAAGCACCTCAAGAGGAGGCTTCTCTCAGCTCTAGGTATGTGAGAGGGACCCTGAGTTTGCGGCCTCAAGTGGAATGGACACCGCGATGCCCTGACTCAAAATAAGGCCGGATATGCCTGCAGTGACTTGAATGCTGGCTCGTCTTGCATCTCCCAAAACGAAAGGATGTCTGAATCCCCTGTGGAGACCACAGAGAAAGACCAAGTTCCCCACCTCATCGTGACCGGAGGCCTCACATCCCTTGAAAACTCCAGAGGGACGCAGAGATCAGTGCCTCCAAAGGAGACGATGCCTGACTCCTCGTGAAACTTGATAGGAGTCCCAGGATTCCTGTGGCACGTGGAAAGGGACCCTTGGTCTCCCGCCTCAGCTGGAGAGGCGTCCCAATTGCCGTGCCAAGCCTCGAGGAGAATCCCGAGTTGTCCCTCGCAACTAGGCAGGAGTCCTGATGTCGCTGAACAAACACGTGTGTGGAAGGGCCATCCCCGTCGTAACTCGGGAATATACCCCAGGTTCCTGCCGCAACTCGAGAAAAACCATGAGACTTCCCCCTCGCCGCGAGATGAAGCCCGATTCCCCTGCACTGCATGGAGAGCAATGCCGTGTTGCACATCACACAGGAAAGGAGCCTTGATTTCCTTGATGGCACTCCAGAGAAACCCCAAGAACACTGTTTCAAGGCTAGAGGGTTCCTGAGGTCACTGTAGCAGCACGAAAGAGCTCCGTGGACCCCAAATCAACTCGACATGAGAGGTTAGTCCCTAGCTTCGACTCCAGAGGAATTCCACCTTACCACAAGGACCTCAAGAGGAGGCTTCTCTCAGCTCTAGGTATGTGAGAGGGACCCTGAGTTTGCGGCCTCAAGTGGAATGGACACCGCGATGCCCTGACTCGAAATAAAGCCGGATATGCCTGCAGTGACTTGAATGCAGGCTCGTCTTGCATCTCCCAAGACGAAAGGTTGTCTGAATCCCCTGTGGAGACCACAGAGAAAGGCCTAGTTCCCCACCTCATCGCGACCGGAGGCCTCACATCCTTTGAAAACTCCAGAGGTATGCGGAGATCAGTGCCTCCAAAGGAGACGATGCCTGACTCCTCGTGAAACTTGATAGGAGTCCCAGGATTCCTGTGGCACGTGGAAAGGGACACTTGGTCTCCCGCCTCAGCAGGAGAGGCATCCCAATTGCCCTGCCAAGCCTCGAGGAGAATCCCGAGTTGTCCCTCCCAACTAGGCAGGAGTCCTTACGTCGCTGAACAAACACGTGTGTGGAAGGGCCATCCCCGTCGTAACTCGAGAATATACCCCAGGTTCCCGCCGCAACTCGAGAAAAACCATGAGACTTCCCCCTCGCCGCGAGATGAGGCCCGATTCCCCTGCACTGTGTGCAGAGCAATGCCGTGTTGCACATCACACTGGAAAGGAGCCTTGATTTCCTTGATGGCACTCCAGAGAAAGCCCAAGAACACTGTTTCAAGGCTAGAGGGATCCTGAGGTCACTGTAGCAACACGAAAGAGCTCCGTGGACCAAAAATCAACTCGAGATGAGAGGTTAGTCCCTGGCTTCGACTCCAGAGGAATACCACCTTACCACAAGCACCTCAAGAGGAGGCTTCTCTCAGCTCTAGGTATGTGAGAGGGACCCTGAGTTTGCAGCCTCAAGTGGAATGGACATCGCGATGCCCTGACTCGAAATAAGGCCGGATTTCCCTGCAGTGACTTGAATGCATGCTCGTCTTGCATCTCCCAAGACGAAAGGTCGTCTGAATCCCCTGTGGAGACCACAGAGAAAGACCTAGTTCCCCACCTCATCGCGACCGGAGGCCTCACATCCTTTGAAAACTCCAGAGGGACGCGGGGATCAGTGCCTCCAAAGGAGACGATGCCTGACTCCTCGTGAAACTTGATAGCAGTTCCAGGATTCCTGTGGTACGTGGAAAGGGACCCTTGGTCTCCCGCCTCAGCTGCAGAGGCGTCCCAATTGCCCTGCCAAGCCTGGAGGAGAATCCCGAGTTTTCCCTCGCAACTAGGCAGGACTCCTGACGTCGCTGTACAAACACGTGTGTGGAAGGGCCATCCCCGTCTTAACTCGAGAATATACCCCAGGTTCCCGCCGCAACTCGAGAAAAACCATGAGACTTCCCCCGCGCCGCGAGATGAGGCCCGATTGCCCTGCACTGCGTGCAGAGCAATGCCGTGTTGCACATCACACAGGAAAGGAGCCTTGATTTCCTTGATGGCACTCCAGAGAAACCCCAAGAACACTGTTTCAAGGCTAGAGGGATCCTGAGGTCACTGTAGGAAGACGAAAAAGCTCCGTGGACCACAAATCAACTCGAGATGAGAGGTTAGTGCCTGGCTTCGACTCCAGAGGAATACCACCTTAACACAAGCACATCAAGAGGAGGCTTCTCTCAGCTCTAGGTATGTGAGAGGGACCCTGAGTTTGCGGCCTCAAGTGGAATGGACACCGCAATGCCCTGACTCGAAATAAGGCCGGATATGCCTGCAGTGACTTGAATGCAGGCTCGTCTTGCATCTCGCAAGACGAAAGGATGTCTGAATCCCCTGTGGAGACCACAGAGAAAGACCTAGTTCCCCACCTCATCGCGACCGGAGGCCTCACATCCTTTGAAAACTCCAGAGGGACGCGGGGATCAGTGCCTCCAACGGAGACGATGCCTGACTCCTCGTGAAACTTGATAGGAGTCCCAGGATTCCTGTGGCACGTGGAAAGGGACCCTTGGTTTCCCGCCTCAGCTGGAGAGGCGTCCCAATTGCCCTGCCAAGCCTCGAGGAGAATCCTGAGTTGTCCCTCGCAACTAGGCAGGAGTCCTGACGTCGCTGAACAAACACGTGTGTGGAAGGGCCATCCCCGTCGTAACTCGAGAATATACCCCAGGTTCCCGCCGCAACTTGAGAAAAACCAAGAGACTTTCCCCTCGCCGCGAGATGAGGCCCGATTCCCCTGCACTGCATGCAGAGCAATGCCGTGTTGCACATCACACAGGAAAGGAGTCTTGATTTCCTTGATGGCACTCCAGAGAAACCCCAAGAACACTGTTTCAAGGCTAGAGGGATCCTGAGGTCACTGTAGCAGCAAGAAAGAGCTCCGTGGAACCCAAATCAACTCGACATGAGAGGTTAGTCCCTGCTTCGACTCCAGAGGAATACCACCTTACCACAAGCACCTCAAAAGGAGGCTTCTGTCAGCTCTAGGTATGTGAGAGGGACCCTGAGTTTACGGCCTCAAGTGGAATGGACACCGCGATGCCCTGACTCGAAATAAGGCCGGATATCCATGCAGTGACTTGAATGCAGGCTCGTCTTGCATCTCCCAAGACGAAAGGATGTCTGAATCCCCTGTGGAGACCACAGAGATAGAACTAGTTCCCCACCTCATCGTGACCGGAGGCCTCACATCCTTTGAAAACTCCAGAGGGACGCGGAAATCAGTGCCTCCAAAGGAGACAATGCCTGACTCCTCGTGAAACTTGATAGGAGTCCCAGGATTCCTGTGGCACGTGGAAAGGGACCCTTGGTCTCAGGCCTCAGCTGGAGAGGCGTCCCAATTGCCCTGCCAAGACTCGAGGAGAATCCCGAGTTGTCCCTCGCAACTAGGCAGGAGTCCTGACGTCGCTGAACAAACACGTGTGTGGAAGGACCATCCCCGTCGTAATTCGAGAATATACCCCAGGTTCCCGCCGCAACTCGAGAAAAACCATGAGAATTCCACCTCTCCGCGAGATGAGGACCGATTTCCCTGCACTGCGTGCAGAGCAATGCCGTCTTGCACATCACACAGGAAAGGAGCCTTGATTTCCTTGATGGCACTTCAGAAAAACCCCAAGAACACTCTTTTAAGGCTAGATGGATCCTGAGGTCACTGTAGCAAGACGAAAAACCTCCGTGGACCAAAAATCAACTCGAGATGAGAGGTTAGTCCCTGGCTTCGACTCCAAGGAATACCACCTTACCAGAAGCACCTCAAGAGGAGGCTTCTCTCAGCTCTAGGTATGTGAGAGGGACCCTGAGTTTGCGGCCTCAAGTGGAATGGACACCGCGATGCCCTGACTCAAAATAAGGCCGGATATGCCTGCAGTGACTTGAATGCTGGCTCGTCTTGCATCTCCCAAGACGAAAGGTTGTCTGAATCCCCTGTGGAGACCACAGAGAAAGGCCTAGTTCCCCACCTCATCGCGACCGGAGGCCTCACATCCTTTGAAAACTCCAGAGGTATGCGGAGATCAGTGCCTCCAAAGGAGACGATGCCTGACTCCTCGTGAAACTTGATAGGAGTCCCAGGATTCCTGTGGCACGTGGAAAGGGACACTTGGTCTCCCGCCTCAGCAGGAGAGGCATCCCAATTGCCCTGCCAAGCCTCGAGGAGAATCCCGAGTTGTCCCTCCCAACTAGGCAGGAGTCCTTACGTCGCTGAACAAACACGTGTGTGGAAGGGCCATCCCCGTCGTAACTCGAGAATATACCCCAGGTTCCCGCCGCAACTCGAGAAAAACCATGAGACTTCCCCCTCGCCGCGAGATGAGGCCCGATTCCCCTGCACTGCGTGCAGAGCAATGCCGTGTTGCACATCACACTGGAAAGGAGCCTTGATTTCCTTGATGGCACTCCAGAGAAAGCCTAAGAACACTGTTTCAAGGCTAGAGGGATCCTGAGGTCACTGTAGCAACACGAAAGAGCTCCGTGGACCAAAAATCAACTTGAGATGAGAGGTTAGTCCCTGGCTTCGACTCCAGAGGAATACCACCTTACCACAAGCACCTCAAGAGGAGGCTTCTCTCAGCTCTAGGTATGTGAGAGGGACCCTGAGTTTGCAGCCTCAAGTGGAATGGACATCGCGATGCCCTGACTCGAAATAAGGCCGGATTTCCCTGCAGTGACTTGAATGCATGCTCGTCTTGCATCTCCCAAGACGAAAGGTCGTCTGAATCCCCTGTGGAGACCACAGAGAAAGACCTAGTTCCCCACCTCATCGCGACCGGAGGCCTCACATCCTTTGAAAACTCCAGAGGGACGCGGGGATCAGTGCCTCCAAAGGAGACGATGCCTGACTCCTCGTGAAACTTGATAGCAGTTCCAGGATTCCTGTGGTACGTGGAAAGGGACCCTTGGTCTCCCGCCTCAGCTGCAGAGGCGTCCCAATTGCCCTGCCAAGCCTGGAGGAGAATCCCGAGTTTTCCCTCGCAACTAGGCAGGACTCCTGACGTCGCTGAACAAACACGTGTGTGGAAGGGCCATCCCCGTCTTAACTCGAGAATATACCCCAGGTTCCCGCCGCAACTCGAGAAAAACCATGAGACTTCCCCCGCGCCGCGAGATGAGGCCCGATTGCCCTGCACTGCGTGCAGAGCAATGCCGTGTTGCACATCACACAGGAAAGGAGCCTTGATTTCCTTGATGGCACTCCAGAGAAACCCCAAGAACACTGTTTCAAGGCTAGAGGGATCCTGAGGTCACTGTAGGAAGACGAAAAAGCTCCGTGGACCACAAATCAACTCGAGATGAGAGGTTAGTGCCTGGCTTCGACTCCAGAGGAATACCACCTTAACACAAGCACATCAAGAGGAGGCTTCTCTCAGCTCTAGGTATGTGAGAGGGACCCTGAGTTTGCGGCCTCAAGTGGAATGGACACCGCAATGCCCTGACTCGAAATAAGGCCGGATATGCCTGCAGTGACTTGAATGCAGGCTCGTCTTGCATCTCGCAAGACGAAAGGATGTCTGAATCCCCTGTGGAGACCACAGAGAAAGACCTAGTTCCCCACCTCATCGCGACCGGAGGCCTCACATCCTTTGAAAACTCCAGAGGGACGCGGGGATCAGTGCCTCCAAAGGAGACGATGCCTGACTCCTCGTGAAACTTGATAGGAGTCCCAGGATTCCTGTGGCACGTGGAAAGGGACCCTTGGTTTCCCGCCTCAGCTGGAGAGGCGTCCCAATTGCCCTGCCAAGCCTCGAGGAGAATCCCGAGTTGTCCCTCGCAACTAGGCAGGAGTCCTGACGTCGCTGAACAAACACGTGTGTGGAAGGGCCATCCCCGTCGTAACTCGAGAATATACCCCAGGTTCCCGCCGCAACTTGAGAAAAACCAAGAGACTTTCCCCTCGCCGCGAGATGAGGCCCGATTCCCCTGCACTGCATGCAGAGCAATGCCGTGTTGCACATCACACAGGAAAGGAGTCTTGATTTCCTTGATGGCACTCCAGAGAAACCCCAAGAACACTGTTTCAAGGCTAGAGGGATCCTGAGGTCACTGTAGCAGCAAGAAAGAGCTCCGTGGAACCCAAATCAACTCGACATGAGAGGTTAGTCCCTGCTTCGACTCCAGAGGAATACCACCTTACCACAAGCACCTCAAAAGGAGGCTTCTGTCAGCTCTAGGTATGTGAGAGGGACCCTGAGTTTACGGCCTCAAGTGGAATGGACACCGCGATGCCCTGACTCGAAATAAGGCCGGATATCCATGCAGTGACTTGAATGCAGGCTCGTCTTGCATCTCCCAAGACGAAAGGATGTCTGAATCCCCTGTGGAGACCACAGAGATAGAACTAGTTCCCCACCTCATCGTGACCGGAGGCCTCACATCCTTTGAAAACTCCAGAGGGACGCGGAAATCAGTGCCTCCAAAGGAGACAATGCCTGACTCCTCGTGAAAATTGATAGGAGTCCCAGGATTCCTGTGGCACGTGGAAAGGGACCCTTGGTCTCAGGCCTCAGCTGGAGAGGCGTCCCAATTGCCCTGCCAAGACTCGAGGAGAATCCCGAGTTGTCCCTCGCAACTAGGCAGGAGTCCTGACGTCGCTGAACAAACACGTGTGTGGAAGGACCATCCCCGTCGTAATTCGAGAATATACCCCAGGTTCCCGCCGCAACTCGAGAAAAACCATGAGAATTCCACCTCTCCGCGAGATGAGGACCGATTTCCCTGCACTGCGTGCAGAGCAATGCCGTCTTGCACATCACACAGGAAAGGAGCCTTGATTTCCTTGATGGCACTTCAGAAAAACCCCAAGAACACTCTTTTAAGGCTAGATGGATCCTGAGGTCACTGTAGCAAGACGAAAAACCTCCGTGGACCAAAAATCAACTCGAGATGAGAGGTTAGTCCCTGGCTTCGACTCCAAGGAATACCACCTTACCAGAAGCACCTCAAGAGGAGGCTTCTCTCAGCTCTAGGTATGTGAGAGGGACCCTGAGTTTGCGGCCTCAAGTGGAATGGACACCGCGATGCCCTGACTCAAAATAAGGCCGGATATGCCTGCAGTGACTTGAATGCTGGCTCGTCTTGCATCTCCCAAAACGAAAGGATGTCTGAATCCCCTGTGGAGACCACAGAGAAAGACCTAGTTCCCCACCTCATCGTGACCGGAGGCCTCACATCCCTTGAAAACTCCAGAGGGACGCAGAGATCAGTGCCTCCAAAGGAGACGATGCCTGACTCCTCGTGAAACTTGATAGGAGTCCCAGGATTCCTGTGGCACGTGGAAAGGGACCCTTGGTCTCCCGCCTCAGCTGGAGAGGCGTCCCAATTGCCGTGCCAAGCCTCGAGGAGAATCCCGAGTTGTCCCTCGCAACTAGGCAGGAGTCCTGATGTCGCTGAACAAACACGTGTGTGGAAGGGCCATCCCCGTCGTAACTCGGGAATATACCCCAGGTTCCTGCCGCAACTCGAGAAAAACCATGAGACTTCCCCCTCGCCGCAAGATGAAGCCCGATTCCCCTGCACTGCATGGAGAGCAATGCCGTGTTGCACATCACACAGGAAAGGAGCCTTGATTTCCTTGATGGCACTCCAGAGAAACCCCAAGAACACTGTTTCAAGGCTAGAGGGTTCCTGAGGTCACTGTAGCAGCACGAAAGAGCTCCGTGGACCCCAAATCAACTCGACATGAGAGGTTAGTCCCTAGCTTCGACTCCAGAGGAATACCACCTTACCACAAGGACCTCAAGAGGAGGCTTCTCTCAGCTCTAGCTATGTGAGAGGGACCCTGAGTTTGCGGCCTCAAGTGGAATGGACACCGCGATGCCCTGACTCGAAATAAAGCCGGATATGCCTGCAGTGACTTGAATGCAGGCTCGTCTTGCATCTCCCAAGACGAAAGGTTGTCTGAATCCCCTGTGGAGACCACAGAGAAAGGCCTAGTTCCCCACCTCATCGCGACCGGAGGCCTCACATCCTTTGAAAACTCCAGAGGTATGCGGAGATCAGTGCCTCCAAAGGAGACGATGCCTGACTCCTCGTGAAACTTGATAGGAGTCCCAGGATTCCTGTGGCACGTGGAAAGGGACACTTGGTCTCCCGCCTCAGCAGGAGAGGCATCCCAATTGCCCTGCCAAGCCTCGAGGAGAATCCCGAGTTGTCCCTCCCAACTAGGCAGGAGTCCTTACGTCGCTGAACAAACACGTGTGTGGAAGGGCCATCCCCGTCGTAACTCGAGAATATACCCCAGGTTCCCGCCGCAACTCGAGAAAAACCATGAGACTTCCCCCTCGCCGCGAGATGAGGCCCGATTCCCCTGCACTGCGTGCAGAGCAATGCCGTGTTGCACATCACACTGGAAAGGAGCCTTGATTTCCTTGATGGCACTCCAGAGAAAGCCCAAGAACACTGTTTCAAGGCTAGAGGGATCCTGAGGTCACTGTAGCAACACGAAAGAGCTCCGTGGACCAAAAATCAACTCGAGATGAGAGGTTAGTCCCTGGCTTCGACTCCAGAGGAATACCACCTTACCACAAGCACCTCAAGAGGAGGCTTCTCTCAGCTCTAGGTATGTGAGAGGGACCCTGAGTTTGCAGCCTCAAGTGGAATGGACATCGCGATGCCCTGACTCGAAATAAAGCCGGATTTCCCTGCAGTGACTTGAATGCATGCTCGTCTTGCATCTCCCAAGACGAAAGGTCGTCTGAATCCCCTGTGGAGACCACAGAGAAAGACCTAGTTCCCAACCTCATCGCGACCGGAGGCCTCACATCCTTTGAAAACTCCAGAGGGACGCGGGGATCAGTGCCTCCAAAGGAGACGATGCCTGACTCCTCGTGAAACTTGATAGCAGTTCCAGGATTCCTGTGGTACGTGGAAAGGGACCCTTGGTCTCCCGCCTCAGCTGCAGAGGCGTCCCAATTGCCCTGCCAAGCCTCGAGGAGAATCCCGAGTTGTCCCTCGCAACTAGGCATGACTACTGACGTCGCTGAACAAACACGTGTGTGGAAGGGCCATCCCCGTCTTAACTCGAGAATATACCCCAGGTTCCCGCCGCAACTCGAGAAAAACCATGAGACTTCCCCCGCGCCGCGAGATGAGGCCCGATTGCCCTGCACTGCGTGCAGAGCAATGCCGTGTTGCACATCACACAGGAAAGGAGCCTTGATTTCCTTGATGGCACTCCAGAGAAACCCCAAGAACACTGTTTCAAGGCTAGAGGGATCCTGAGGTCACTGTAGGAAGACGAAAAAGCTCCGTGGACCACAAATCAACTCGAGATGAGAGGTTAGTGCCTGGCTTCGACTCCAGAGGAATACCACCTTAACACAAGCACATCAAGAGGAGGCTTCTCTCAGCTCTAGGTATGTGAGAGGGACCCTGAGTTTGCGGCCTCAAGTGGAATGGACACCGCAATGCCCTGACTCGAAATAAGGCCGGATATGCCTGCAGTGACTTGAATGCAGGCTCGTCTTGCATCTCGCAAGACGAAAGGATGTCTGAATCCCCTGTGGAGACCACAGAGAAAGACCTAGTTCTCCACCTCATCGCGACCGGAGGCCTCACATCCTTTGAAAACTCCAGAGGGACGCGGGGATCAGTGCCTCCAAAGGAGACGATGCCTGACTCCTCGTGAAACTTGATAGGAGTCCCAGGATTCCTGTGGCACGTGGAAAGGGACCCTTGGTTTCCCGCCTCAGCTGGAGAGGCGTCCCAATTGCCCTGCCAAGCCTCGAGGAGAATCCCGAGTTGTCCCTCGCAACTAGGCAGGAGTCCTGACGTCGCTGAACAAACACGTGTGTGGAAGGGCCATCCCCGTCGTAACTCGAGAATATACCCCAGGTTCCCGCCGCAACTTGAGAAAAACCAAGAGACTTTCCCCTCGCCGCGAGATGAGGCCCGATTCCCCTGCACTGCATGCAGAGCAATGCCGTGTTGCACATCACACAGGAAAGGAGTCTTGATTTCCTTGATGGCACTCCAGAGAAACCCCAAGAACACTGTTTCAAGGCTAGAGGGATCCTGAGGTCACTGTAGCAACAAGAAAGAGCAGCATGGACCACAAATCAACTCGAGATGCGAGGTTAGTCCCTGGCTTCGACTCCAGAGGAATACCACCTTACCAGAACCACCTCAAGAGGAGGCTTCTCTCAGCTCTAGGTATGTGAGAGGGACCCTGAGTTTGCGGCCTCAAGTGGAATGGACACCGCGATGCCCTGACTCGAAATAAGGCCGGATATGCCTGCAGTGACTTGAATGCAGGCTCGTCTTGCATCTCCCAAGATGAAAGGATGTCTGAATCCCCTGTGGAGACCACAGAGAAAGACATAGTTCCCCACCTCATCGCGACCGGAGGCCTCACATCCTTTGAAAACTCCAGAGGGACGCGGAGATCAGTGCCTCCAAAGGAGACGATGCCTGACTCCTCGTGAAACTTGATAGGAGTCCCAGGATTCCTGTGGCAGGTGGAAAGGGACCCTTGGTCTCCCGCCTCAGCTGGAGAGGCGTCCCAATTGCCCTGCCAAGCCTCGAGGAGAATCCCTAGTTGTCCCTCGCAACTAGGCAGGAGTCCTGATGTCGCTGAACAAACACGGGTGTGGAAGGGCAATCCCCGTCGTAACTCGAGAATATACCCTAGGTTCCCGCCGCAACTCGAGAAAAACCATGAGAATTCCACCTCTCCGCGAAATGAGGCCCGATTCCCCTGCACTGCGTGCAGAGCAATGCCGTGTTGCACATCACACAGGAAAGGAGCCTTGATTTCCTTGATGGCACCCCAGAAAAACCCCAAGAACACTGTTTCAAGGCTAGAGGGATCCTGAGGTCATTGTAGCTAGACGAAAAACCTCCGTGGACCAAAAATCAACTCGAGATGAGGGGTTAGTCCCTGGCTTCGACTCCAGAGGAATACCACCTTACCACAAGCACCTCAAGAGGAGGCTTCTCTCAGCTCTATGTATGTGAGAGGGACCTTGAGTTTGCGGCCTCAAGTGGAATGGACACCGCGATGCCCTGACTCGAAATAAGGCCGGATTTCCCTGCAGTGACTTGAATGCAGGGTCGTCTTGCATCTCGCAAGACGAAAGGATGTCTGAATACCCTGTGGAGCCCTCAGAGAAAGACCTAGTTCCCCACCTCATCGCGACCGGAGGCCTCACATCCTTTGAAAACTCCAGAGGGACGCGGAGATCAGTGCCTCCAAAGGAGACGATGCCTGACTCGTCGTGAAACTTGATAGGAGTCCCAGGATTCCTGTGGCACGTGGAAAGGGACCCTTGGTCTCCCGCCTCAGCTGGAGAGGCGTCCCAATTGCCCTGCCAAGCCTCGAGGAGAATCCCGAGTTGTCCCTCGCAACTAGGCAGGAGTCCTGACGTCGCTGAACAAACACGTGTGTGGAAGGGCCATCCCCGTCGTAACTCGAGAATATACCCCAGGTTCCCGCCGCAACTCGAGAAAAACCATGAGAATTCCGCCTCTCCGCGAAATGAGGCCCGATTCCCCTGCACTGTGTGCAGAGCAATGCCGTGTTGCACATCACCAAGGAAAGGAACCTTGATTTCCTTGATGGCACTCCAGAGAAAGCCCAAGAACACTGTTTCAAGGCTAGAGGCATCCTGAGGTCACTGTAGCAAGACGAAAAACCTCCGTGGACCAAAAATCAACTCGAGATGAGAGGTTAGTCCCTGACTTCGACTCCAGAGGAATACCACCTTACCACAAGCACCTCAAGAGGAGGCTTCTCTCAGCTCTAGGTATATGAGAGGGACCCTGAGTTTGCGGCCTCAAGTGGAATGGACACCGCGATGCCCTGACTCGAAATAAGGCCGGATTTCCCTGCAGTGACTTGAATGCAGGCTCGTCTTGCATCTCGCAAGACGAAAGGATGTCTGAATCCCCTGTGGAGACCACAAAGAAAGACCTAGTTCCCCACCTCATTGCGACCGGAGGCCTCACACCCTTAGAAAACTCCAGAGGGACGCGGAGATCAGTGCCTCCAAAGGAGATGATGCCGGACGCCTCGTGAAACTTGATAGGATTCCCAGGATTCCTGTGGCACGTGGAAAGGGACCCTTGGTCTCCCGCCTCAGCTGGAGAGGCGTCCCAATTGCCCTGCCAAGCCTCGAGGAGAACCCCGAGTTGTCCCTCGCAACTAGGCAGGAGTCCTGACGTCGCTGAAGAAACACGTGTGTGGAAGGGCCATCCCCGTCGTAACTCGAGAATATACCCCAGGTTCCCGCCGCAACTCGAGAAAAACCATGAGACTTCCCCCGCGCCGCGAGATGAGGCCCGATTGCCCTGCACTGCGTGCAGAGCAATGCCGTGTTGCACATCACACAGGAAAGGAGCCTTGATTTCCTTGATGGCACTCCAGAGAAACCCCAAGAACACTGTTTCAAGGCTAGAGGGATCCTGAGGTCACTGTAGCAAGACGAAAAAGTTCCGTGGACCACAAATCAACTCGAGATGAGAGGTTACTGCCTGGCTTCGACTCCAGAGGAATACCACCTTAACACAAGCACATCAAGAGGAGGCTTCTCTCAGCTCTAGGTATGTGAGAGGGACCCTGAGTTTGCGGCCTCAAGTGGAATGGACATTGCGATGCCCTGACTCGAAATAAGGCCGGATATGCCTGCAGTGACTTGAATGCAGGCTCGTCTTGCATCTCCCAAGACGAAAGGATGTCTGAATCCCCTGTGGAGACCGCAGAGGAAGACCTAGTTCCCCACCTCATCGCGACCGGAGGCCTCACATTCTTTGAAAACTCCAGAGGGACGCGGAGATCAGTAACTCCAAAGGAGACAATGCCTGACTCCTCGTGAAACTTGATAGGAGTCCCAGGATTCCTGTGGCACGTGGAAAGGGACCCTTGGTCTCCCGCCTCAGATGGAGAGGCGTCCCAATTGCCCTGCCAAGCCACGAGGAGAATCCCGAGTTGTCCCTCGCAACTAGGTAGGAGTCCTGACGTCGCTGAACAAACACGTGTGTGGAAGGGCCATCCCCGTTGTAACTCGAGAATATACCCCAGGTTCCCGCCGCAACTCGAGCAAAACCATGAGACTTCCCCCTCGGCGCGAGATGAGGCCCGATTCCCCTGCACTGCGTGCAGAGCAATGCCGTGTTGCTCATCACAGAGGAAAGTAGCCTTGATTTCCTTGATGGCACTCCAGAAAAACCCCAAGAACACTGTTTCAAGGCTAGAGGGATCCTGAGGTCACTGTAGCAGCACGAAAGAGCTCCGTCGACCAAAAGTCAAATCGAGATGAGAGGTTAGTCCCTGGCTTCGACTCCATAGGAATACTACCTTACCACAAGCACGTCAAGAGGAGGCTTCTCTCAGCTCTATGTATGTGAGAGGGACCCTGAGTTTGCGGCCTCAAGTGGAATGGACACTGCGATGCCCTGACTCGGAATAAGGCCGAATATGCCTGCAGTGACTTGAATGCTGGCTCGTCTTGCATCTCCCAAGACGAAAGGATGTCTGAATCCCCTGTGGAGACCACAGAGAAAGATCTAGTTCCCCACCTCATCGTGACGGAGGCCTCACATCCTTTGAAAACTCCAGAGGGACACGGAGATCAGTGCCTCCAAAGGAGACGATGCCTGACTCCTCGTGAAACTTGATAGGAGTCCCAGGATTCCTGTGGCAGGTGGAAAGGGACCCTGGGTCTCCCGCCTCAGCTGGAGAGGCGTCCCAATTGCCCTGCCAAGCCTCGAGGAGAATCCCGAGTTGTCCCTCGCAACAAGGCAGTAGTCCTGACGTCGCTGAACAAACACGTGTGTGGAAGGGCCATCCCCGTCGGAACTCGAGAATATACCCCAGGTTCCCGCCGCAACTCGAGAAAAACCATGAGACTTCCCCCTCGCCGCGAGATGAGGCCCGATTCCCCTGCACTGCGTGCAGAGCAATGCCGTGTTGCACATCACACTGGAAAGGAGCCTTGATTTCCTTGATGGCACTCCAGAGAAAGCCCAAGAACACTGTTTCAAGGCTAGAGGGATCCTGAGGTCACTGTAGCAACACGAAAGAGCTCCATGGACCACAAATCAACTCGAGATGAGAGGTAAGTCCCTGGCTTCGACTCCAGAGGAATACCACCTTACCACAAGCACCTCAAGAGGAGGCTTCTCTCAGCTCTAGGTTTGTGAGAGGGACCGTGAGTTTGCAGCCTCAAGTGGAATGGACATCGCGATGCCCTGACTCGAAATAAGGCCGGATATGACTGCAGTGACTTGAATGCATGCTTGCCTTGCATCTCCCAGGACGAAAGGTCGTCTGAATCCCCTGTGGAGACCACAGAGAAAGACCTAGTTCCCCACCTCATCGCGACCGGAGGCCTCACATCCTTTGAAAACTCCAGAGGGACGCGGGGATAAGTGCCTCCAAAGGAGACGATGCCTGACTCCTCGTGAAACTTGATAGGAGTCCCAGGATTCCTGTGGCACGTGGAAAGGGACCCTTGGTCTCCCGCCTCAGCTGGAGAGGCGTCCCAATTGCCCTGCCAAGCCGCGCGGAGAATCCCGATTTGTCTCTCGCAACTAGGTAGGAGTCCTGACGTCGCTGAACAAACACGTGTGTGGAAGGGCCATCCCCGTTGTAACTCGAGAATATACCCCAGGTTCCCGCCGCAACTCGAGCAAAACCATGAGACTTCCCCCTCGGCGCGAGATGAGGCCCG
Organism: Cervus elaphus; assembly: GCF_910594005.1. Lineage (NCBI taxonomy): Eukaryota > Metazoa > Chordata > Mammalia > Artiodactyla > Cervidae > Cervus > Cervus elaphus. Next base: position 2,473,015 of record NC_057815.1, on the reverse strand, counting down.
ATTCCCCTGCACTGCGTGCAGAGCAATGCCGTGTTGCTCATCACAGAGGAAAGTAGCCTTGATTTCCTTGATGGCACTCCAGAGAAACCCCAAGAACACTGTTTCAAGGCTAGAGGGATCCTGAGGTCACTGTAGCAACACGAAAGAGCTCCGTGGACCACAAATCAACTCGAGATGAGAGGTTAGTCCCTGGCTTCGACTCCAGAGGAATACCACCTTACCACAAGCACCTCAAGAGGAGGCTTCTCTCAGCTCTAGGTATGTGAGAGGGACCCTGAGTTTGCGGCCTCAAGTGGAATGGACACCGCGATGCCCTGACTCGAAATAAGGCCGGATATCCCTGCAGTGACTTGAATGCAGGCTCGTCTTGCATCTCCGAAGACGAAAGGATGTCTGAATCCCCTGGGGAGACCACAGAGAAAGACCTAGTTCCCCACCTCATCGCGACCGGAGGCCTCACATCCTTTGAAAACTCCAGAGAGACACGGAGATCAGTGCCTCCAAAGAAGAAGATGCCTGACTCCTCGTGAAACTTGATAGGAGTCCCAGGATTCCTGTGGCAGGTTGAAAGGGACCCTTGGTCTCCCGGCTCAGCTGGAGAGGCGTCCCAATTGCCCTGCCAAGCCTCGGGGAGAATCCCGAGTTGTCCCTCGCAACAAGGCAGGAGTCCTGACGTCGCTGAAGAAACACGTGTGTGGAAGGGCCATCCCCGTTGTAACTCGAGAATATACCCCAGGTTCCCGCCGCAACTCGAGAAAAACCATGAGACTTGCCCCTTGCCCCGAGATGAGGCCCGATTCCCCTGCACTGCGTGCAGAGCAATGCCGTGTTGCACATCACACAGGAAAGGAGCCTTGATTTCCTTGATGGCACTCCAGAGAAAGCCCAAGAACACTGTTTCAAGGCTAGAGGGATCCTGAGGTCACTGTAGCAACACGAAAGAGCTCCGTGGACCACAAATAAACTCGAGATGAGAGGTTAGTCCCTGGCTTCGACTCCAGAAGAATACCACCTTACCACAAGCACCTCAAGAGGAGGCTTCTCTCAGCTCTAGGTATGTGAGAGGGACCCTGAGTTTGCGGCCTCAAGTGAAATGGACACCGCGATGCGCTGACTCGAAATAAGGCAGGATATCCCTGCAGTGACTTGAATGCAGGCTCGTCTTGCATCTCCCAAGACGAAAGGATGTCTGAATCCCCTGTGGAGCCCACAGAGAAAGACCTAGTTCCCCACCTCATCGCGACCGGAGGCCTCACATCCTTTGAAAACTCCAGAGGGATGCGGAGATCAGTGCCTCCAAAGGAGACGATGCCTGACTCCTCGTGAAACTTGATAGGAGTCCCAGGATTCCTGTGGCAGGTGGAAAGGGACCCTTGGTCTCCCGCCTCAGCTGGAGAGGCGTCCCAATTGCCCTGCCAAGCCTCGAGGAGAATCCCGAGTTGTCCCTCGCAAGAAGGCAGGAGTCCTGACGTCGCTGAAGAAACACGTGTGTGGAAGGGCCATCCCCGTCGTAACTCGAGAATATACCCCAGGTTGACGCCGCAACTCGAGAAAAACCATGAGACTTGCCACTTGCCTCGAGATGAGGCCCGATTCCCCTGCACTGCGTGCAGAGCTATGCCGCGTTGCACATCACACAGGAAAGGAGCCTTGATTTCCTTGATGGCACTCCAGAGAAACCCCAAGAACACTGTTTCAAGGCTAGAGGGATCCTGAGGTCATGGTAGCAACACGAAAGAGCTCCGTGGACCACAAATCAACTCGAGATGAGAGGTTAGTCCCTGGCTTCGACTCCAGAAGAATACCACCTTACCACAAGCACCTCAAGAGGAGGCTTCTCTCAGCTCTAGGTATGTGAGAGGGACCCTGAGTTTGCGGCCTCAAGTGGAATGGACACCGCGATGCCCTGACTTAAAATAAGGCCGGATATCCCTGCAGTGACTTGAATGCACGCTCGTTTTGCATCTCCCAAGACGAAAGGATGGCTGAATCCCCTGTGGAGACCAAAGAGAAAGACCTAGTTCCCCACCTCATCGCGACCGGAGGCCTCACATCCTTTGAAAACTCCAGAGTTATGCGGAGATCAGTGCCTCCAAAGGAGACGATGCCTGACTCTTCGTGAAACTTGATAGGAGTCCCAGGATTCCTGTGGCACGTGGAAAGGGACCCTTGGTCTCCCGCCTCAGCTGGAGAGGCATCCCAATTGCATTGCCAAGCCTCGAGGAGAATCCCGAGTTGTCCCTCGCAACTAGGTAGGAGTCCTGACGTCGCTGAACAAACACGTGTGTGGAAGGGCCATCCCCGTTGTAACTCGAGAATATACCCCAGGTTCCCGCCGCAACTCGAGCAAAACCATGAGACTTCCCCCTCGGCGCGAGATGAGGCCCGATTCCCCTGCACTGCGTGCAAAGCAATGCCGTGTTGCTCATCACAGAGGAAAGTAGCCTTGATTTCCTTGATGGCACTCCAGAAAAACCCCAAGAACACTGTTTCAAGGATAGAGGGATCCTGAGGTCACTGTAGCAGCACGAAAGAGCTCCGTGGACCCCAAATCAACTCGACATGAGCGGTTAGTCCCTGGCTTCGACTCCAGAGGAATACCACCTTACCACAAGGACCTCAAGAGGAGGCTTCTCTCAGCTCTAGGTATGTGAGAGGGACCCTGAGTTTGCGGCCTCAAGTGGAATGGACACCACGATGCGCTGACTCGAAATAAGGCCGGATATCCCTGCAGTGACTTGAATGCAGGCTCGTCTTGCATCTCCCAAGACGAAAGGATGTCTGAATCCCCTGTGGAGACCACAGAGAAAGACCTAGTTCCCCACCTCATCGCAACCGGAGGCCTCACATCCTTTGAAAACTCCAGAGGGACGCGGAGATCAGTGCCTCCAAAGGAGACGATGCCTGACTCCTCGTGAAACTTGATAGGAGTCCCAGGATTCCTGTGGCAGGTGGAAAGGGACCCTTGGTCTCCCGCCTCAGCTGGAGAGGTGTCCCAATTGCCCTGCCAAGCCTCGAGGAGAATCCCGAGTTGTCCCTCGCAACTAGGCAGGAGTCCTGACGTCGCTGAACAAACACGTGTGTGGAAGGGCCATCCCCGTCGTAACTCGAGAATATACGCCAGGTTCCCGCCGCAACTCGAGAAAAACCATGAGACTTCCCCCTCGCCGCGAGATGAGGCCCGATTCCCCTGCACTGCGTGCAGAGCAATGCCGTGTTGCACTTCACACAGGAAAGGAGCCTTGATTTCCTTGATGGCACTCCAGAGAAAGCCCAAGAACACTGTTTCAAGGATAGAGGGATGCTGAGGTCACTGTAGCAACACGAAAGAGCTCCATGGACCACAAATCAACTCGAGATGAGAGGTTAGTCCCTGGCTTCGACTCCAGAGGAATACCACCTTACCACAAGCACCTCAAGAGGAAGCTTCTCTCAGCTCTAGGTATGTGGGAGGGAAGCTGAGATTGCGGCCTCAAGTGAAATGGACACCACGATGCCCTGACTCGAAATAAGGCTGGATATCCCTGCAGTGACTTGAATGCAGGCTCGTCTTGCATCTCCCAAGACGAAAGGATGGCTGAATCCCCTGTGGAGACCACAGAGAAAGACCTAGTTCACCACCTCATCGCGACCGGAGGCCTCACATCCTTTGAAAACTCCAGAGGGATGCGGAGATCAGTGCCTCCAAACGAGACGATGCCTGACTCCTCGTGAAACTTGATAGGAGTCCCAGGATTCCTGTGGCACGTGGAAAGGGACCCTTGGTCTCCCGCCTCAGCTGGAGAGGCATCCCAATTGCATTGCCAAGCCTCGAGGAGAATCCCGAGTTGTTCCTCGCAACTAGGTAGGAGTCCTGACGTCGCTGAACAAACACGTGTGTGGAAGGTCCATCCCCGTCGTAACTCGAGAATATACCCCAGGTTCCCGCCGCAACTCGAGCAAAACCATGAGACTTCCCCCTCGGCGCGAGATGAGGCCCGATTCCCCTGCACTGCGTGCAGAGCAATGCCGTGTTGCTCATCAGAGAGGAAAGTAGCCTTGATTTCCTTGATGGCACTCCAGAAAAACCCCAAGAACACTGTTTCAAGGATAGAGGGATCCTGAGGTCACTGTAGCAGCACGAAAGAGCTCCGTGGACCCCAAATCAACTCGACATGAGAGGTTAGTCCCTGGCTTCGACTCCAGAGGAATACCACCTTACCACAAGGACCTCAAGAGGAGGCTTCTCTCAGCTCTAGGTATGTGAGAGGGACCCTGAGTTTGCGGCCTCAAGTGGAATGGACACCGCGATGCGCTGACTCGAAATAAGGCCGGATATCCCTGCAGTGACTTGAATGCAGGCTCGTCTTGCATCTCCCAAGACGAAAGGATGTCTGAATCCCCTGTGGAGACCACAGAGAAAGACCTAGTTCCCCACCTCATCGCGACCGGAGGCCTCACATCCTTTGAAAACTCCAGAGGGATGCGGAGACCAGTGCCTCCAAAGGAGACGATGCCTGACTCCTCGTGAAACTTGATAGGAGTCCCAGGATTCCTGTGGCACTTGGAAAGGGACACTTGGTCTCCCGCCTCACCTGGAGAGGCGTCCCAATTGCCCTGCCAAGCCTCGAGCAGAATCCCGAGTTGTCCCTCTCAACTAGGCAGCAGTCCTGACGTCGCTGAACAAACACGTGTGTGGAAAGGCCATCCCCGTCGTAACTCGGGAATATACCCCAGGTTCCCGCCGCAACTCGAGAAAAACCATGAGACTTCCCCCTCGCCGCGAGATGAGGCCCGATTCCCCTGCACTGCGTGCAGAGCAATGCCGTGTTGCACATCACACAGGAAAGGAGCCTTGATTTCCTTGATGGCACTCCAGAAAAACCCCAAGAACACTGTTTCAAGGCTAGAGGGATCCTGAGGTTACTGTAGCAAGACGAAAAACCTCCGTGAACCAAAAATCAACTCGAGATGAGAGGTTAGTCCCTGGCTTCGACTCCAGAGGAATACCACCTTACCACAAGCACCTCAAGAGGAGGCTTCTCTCAGCTCTAGGTATGTGATAGGGAACCTGATTTTGCGGCCTCAAGTGGAATGGACACCGCGATGCCCTGACTCGAAATAAGGCTGGATTTCCCTGCAGTGACTTGAATGCAGGCTCGTCTTGCATCTCGCAAGACGAAAGGATGTCTGAATCCCCTGTGGAGACCACAGAGAAAGACCTAGTTCCCCACCTCATCGCGACCGGAGGCCTCACATCCTTTGAAAACTCCAGAGGGATGGGGAGACCAGTGCCTCCAAAGGAGACGATGCCTGACTCCTCGTGAAACTTGATAGGAGTCCCAGGATTCCTGTAGCACTTGGAAAGGGACACTTGGTCTCCCGCCTCAGCTGGAGAGGCGTCCCAATTGCCCTGCCAAGCCTCGAGGAGAATCCCGAGTTGTCCCTCGCAACTAGGCAGGAGTCCTGACGTCGCTGAACAAACACGTGTGTGGAAGGGCCATCCCCGTCGTAACTCGGGAATATACCCCAGGTTCCTGCCGCAACTCGAGAAAAACCATGAGACTTCCCCCTCGCCGCGAGATGAGGCCCGATTCCCCTGCACTGCTTGCAGAGCAATGCCGTGTTGCACATCACACAGGAAAGGAGCCTTGATTTCCTTGATGGCACTCCAGAGAAAGCCCAAGAACACTGTTTCAAGGCTAGAGGGATCCTGAGGTCACTGTAGCAACACGAAAGAGCTCCGTGGACCACAAATCAACTCGAGATGAGAGGTTAGTCCCTGGCTTCGACTCCAGAAGAATACCACCTTACCACAAGCACCTCAAGAGGAGGATTCTCTCAGCTCTAGGTATGTGAGAGGGCCCTGAGTTTGCGGCCTCAAGCGGAATAAACACCGCGATGCGCTGACTCGAAATAAGGCAGGATATCCCTGCAGTGACTTGAATGCAGGCTCGTCTTGCATCTCCCAAGACGAAAGGATGTCTGAATCCCCTGTGGAGACCACAGAGAAAGACCTAGTTCCCCACCTCATCGCGACCGGAGGCCTCACATACTTTGAAAACTCCAGAGGGATGCGGAGATCAGTGCCTCCAAAGGAGACGATGCCTGACTCCTCGTGAAACTTTATAGGAGTCCCAGGATTCCTGTGGCACGTGGAAAGGGACCCTTGGTCTCCCGCCTCAGCTGGAGAGGCGTCCCAATTGCCCTGCCAAGCCTCGAGGAGAATCCCGAGTTGTCCCTCGCAACAAGGAAGGAGTCCTGACGTCGCTGGAGAAACACGTGTGTGGAAGGGCCATCCCCGTCGTAACTCGAGAATATACCCCAGGTTGACGCCGCAACTCGAGAAAAACCATGAGACTTGCCCCTTGCCCCGAGATGAGGCCCGATTCCCCTGTACTGCATGCAGAGCTATGCCTCGTTGCACATCACACAGGAAAGGAGCCTTGATTTCCTTGATGGCACTCCAGAGAAAGCCCAAGAACACTGTTTCAAGGCTAGAGGGATCCTGAGGTCACGGTAGCAACACGAAAGAGCTCCGTGGACCACAAATCAACTCGAGATGAGAGGTTAGTCCCTGGCTTCGACTCCAGAAGAATACCACCTTACCACAAGCACCTTAAGAGGAGGCTTCTCTCAGCTCTAGGTATGTGAGAGGGACCCTGAGTTTGCGGCCTCAAGTGGAATGGACACCGCGATGCCCTGACTCAAAATAAGGCCGGATATCCCTGCAGTGACTTGAATGCAGGCTCGTCTTGCATCTCCCAAGACGAAAGGATGGCTGAATCCCCTGTGGAGACCACAGAGAAAGACCTAGTTCCCCACCTCATCGCGACCGGAGGCCTCACATCCTTTGAAAACTCCAGAGGGATGCGGAGATCAGTGCCTCCAAAGGAGATGATGCCTGACTCCTCGTGAAACTTGATAGGAGGCCCAGGATTCCTGTGGCACGTGGAAAGGGACCCTTGGTCTCCCGCCTCAGCTGGAGAGGCGTCCCAATTGCCCTGCCAAGCCTCGAGGAGAATCCCGAGTTGTCCCTCGCAACTAGGCAGGAGTCCTGACGGCGCTGAACAAACACGTGTGTGGAAGGGCCATCTATGTCGTAACTCGAGAATATACCCCAGGTTCCCGCCGCAACTCGAGAAAAACCACGACACTTCCCCCTCGCCGCGAGATGAGGCCCGATTCCCCTGCACTGCGTGCAGAGCAATGCCGTGTTGCACATCACACAGGAAAGGAGCCTTGATTTCCTTGATGGCACTCCAGAGAAACCCCAAGAACAATGTTTCAAGGCTAGAGGGATACTGAGGTCACTGTAGCAAGACGAAAAAGCTCCGTGGACCAAAATTCAACTCGAGATGAGAGGTTAGTCCCTGGCTTCGACTTCATAGGAATACCACCGTACCACAAGCACCTCAAGAGGAGGCTTCTCTCAGCTCTAGGTATGTGAGAGGGACCCTGAGTTTGCGGCCTCAAGTGGAATGGACACCGTGATGCCCTGACTCGAAATAAGGCCGGATATCCCTGCAGTGATTTGAATGCAGGCTCGTCTTGCATCTCGCAAGACGAAAGGATGTCTGAATCCCCTGTGGAGACCACAGAGAAAGACCTAGTTCCCCACCTCATCGCGACCGGAGGCCTCACATCCTTTGAAAACTCCAGAGGGATGCGGAGACCAGTGCCTCCAAAGGAGACGATGCCTGACTCCTCGTGAAACTTGATAGAAGTCCCAGGATTTCTGTGGCACTTGGAAAGGGACACTTGGTCTCCCGCCTCACCTGGAGAGGCGTCCCAATTGCGCTGCCAAGCCTCGAGGAGAATCCCGAGTTGTCCCTCGCAACTAGGCAGGAGTCCTGACGTCGCTGAACAAACACGTGTGTGGAAGGGCCATCCCCGTCGTAACTCGGGAATATACCCCAGGATCCTGCCGCAACTTGACAAAACCCATGAGACTTCCCCCTCGCCGCGAGATGAGGCCCGAATTCCCTGCAGTGCATGCAGAGCAATGCCGTGTTGCACATCACACAGGAAAGGAGCCTTGATTTCCTTGATGGCACTCCAGAGAAACCCCAAGAACACTGTTTCAAGGCTAGAGGGATCCTGAGGTCACTGTAGCAACAAGAAAGAGCTCCGTGGACCAAAAGTCAACTCGAGATGAGAGGTTAGTCCCTGGCCTCGACTCCAGAGGAATACCACCTTACCGCAAGCACCTCAAGAGGAGGCTTCTCTCAGCTCTAGGTATGTGAGAGGGACCCTGAGTTTGCGGCCTCAAGTGGAAAGGACCCCGCTATGCCCTGACTCAAAATAAGGCCGGATATCCCTGCAGTGTCTTGAATGCAGGCTCGTCTTTCATCTCCCAAGATGAAAGGATGTCTGAAACCCCTGTGGAGACCACAGAGAAAGACCTAGTTCCCCACCTCATCGCGACCGGAGGCCTCACATCCTTTGAAAACTCCAGAGGGACGCGGAGATCAGTGCCTCCAAAGGAGACGATGCCTGACTCATCGTGAAACTTGATAGGAGTCCCAGGATTCCTGTGGCACGTGGAAAGGGACACTTGGTCTCCCCCCTCAGCTGGAGATGCGTCCCAATTGCCCTGCCAAGCCTCGAGTAGAATCCCGAGTTGTCCCTCGCAACTAGGCAGGAGTCCTGACGTCGCTGAACAAACACGTGTGTGGAAGGGCCATCTATGTCGTAACTCGAGAATATACCCCAGGTTCCCGCCGCAACTCGAGAAAAACCATGAGACTCCCCCCTCTCCGCGAGATGAGGCCCGATTCCCCTGCACTGCGTGCAGAGCAATGCCGTGTTGCACATCACACAGGAAAGGAGCCTTGATTTCTTGATGGCACTCCAGAGAAAGCCGAAGAACACTGTTTCAAGGCTAGAGGGATCCTGAGGTCACTGTAGCAACACGAAAGAACTCAGTGGACCAAAAGTCAACTCGATATGAGAGGTTAGTCCCTGGCTTCGACTTCAGAGGAATACCACCTTACCACAAGCACCTCAAGAGGAAGCTTCTCTCAGCTCTAGGTATGTGGGAGGGAAGCTGAGATTGCGGCCTCAAGTGGAATGGACACCACGATGCCCTGACTCGTAATAAGGCCGGATATGCCTGCAGTGACTTGAAAGCAGGCTCGTCTTGCATCTCCCAAGACGAAAGGATGTCTGAATCCCCTGTGGAGACCACAGAGAAAGACCTAGTTCCCCACCTCATCGCGACCGGAGGCCTCACATTCTTTGAAAACTCCAGAGGGACGCGGAGATCAGTGCCTCCAAAGGAGAAGATGCCTGACTCCTCGTGAAAACTGATAGGAGGCCCAGGATTCCTGTGGCACGTGGAAAGAGAAACTTGGTCTCCCGCCTCAGCTGGAGAGTCGTCCCAATTGCCCTGCCAAGCCTCGAGGAGAATCCCGAGTTGTCCCTCGCAACTAGCCAGGAGTCCTTACGTCGCTGAAAAAACACGTGTGTGGAAGGGCCATCCCGTCGTAACTCGAGAATATACCCTAGGTTCCCGCCGCAACTCGAGAAAAACCATGAGACGTCCGCCTCGCCGCGAGATGAGGCCCGATTCCCCTGCACTGCGTGCAAAGCAATGCCGTGCTGCACATCACACAGGAAAGGAGCCTTGATTTCCTTGATGGCACTCCAGAGAAAGCCCAAGAACACTGTTTCAAGGCTAGAGGGATCCTGAGGTCACTGTAGCAACACGAAAGAGCTCCGTGGACCAAAAATCAACTCGAGATGAAAGGTTAGTCCCTGTCTTCGACTCCAGAGGAATACCACCTTACCACAAGCACCTCAAGAGGAGGCTTCTCTCAGCTCTAGGTATGTGAGAGGGACCCTGAGTTTGCGGCCTCAAGTGGAATGGACACCGCGATGCCCTGACTCGAAATAAGGCCGGATATGCCTGCAGTGACTTGAATGCAGGCTCGTCTTGCATCTCCCAAGACGAAAGGATGTCTGAATCCCCTGTGGAGACCACAGAGAAAGACCTAGTTCCCCACCTCATCGCGACCGGAGGCCTCACATCCTTTGAAAACTCCAGAGGGACGCGGAGATCAGTGCCTCCAAAGGAGACGATGCCTGACTCCTCGTGAAACTTGATAGGAGTCCCAGGATTCCTGTGGCACTTGGAAAGGGACCCTTGGTCTCCCGCCTCAGCTGGAGAGGCGTCCCAATTGCCCTGCCAAGCCTCGAGGAGAATCCCGAGTTGTCCCTCGCAACTAGGCAGGAGTCCTGACGGCGCTGAACAAACACGTGTGTGGAAGGGCCATCTATGTCGTAACTCGAGAATATACCCCAGGTTCCCGCCGCAACTCGAGAAAAACCACGACACTTCCCCCTCGCCGCGAGATGAGGCCCGATTCCCCTGCACTGCGTGCAGAGCAATGCCGTGTTGCACATCACACAGGAAAGGAGCCTTGATTTCCTTGATGGCACTCCAGAGAAACCCCAAGAACAATGTTTCAAGGCTAGAGGGATACTGAGGTCACTGTAGCAAGACGAAAAAGCTCCGTGGACCAAAATTCAACTCGAGATGAGAGGTTAGTCCCTGGCTTCGACTTCATAGGAATACCACCGTACCACAAGCACCTCAAGAGGAGGCTTCTCTCAGCTCTAGGTATGTGAGAGGGACCCTGAGTTTGCGGCCTCAAGTGGAATGGACACCGTGATGCCCTGACTCGAAATAAGGCCGGATATCCCTGCAGTGACTTGAATGAAGGCTCGTCTTGCATCTCCCAAGACGAAAGGATGTCTGAATCCCCTGTGGAGACCACAGAGAAAGACCTAGTTCCCCACCTCATCGCGACCGGAGGCCTCACATCCTTTGAAAACTCCAGAGGGATGCGGAGACCAGTGCCTCCAAAGGAGACGATGCCTGACTCCTCGTGAAACTTGATAGAAGTCCCAGGATTTCTGTGGCACTTGGAAAGGGACACTTGGTCTCCCGCCTCACCTGGAGATTCGTCCCAATTGCGCTGCCAAGCCTCGAGGAGAATCCCGAGTTGTCCCTCGCAACTAGGCAGGAGTCCTGACGTCGCTGAACAAACACGTGTGTGGAAGGGCCATCCCCGTCGTAACTCGGGAATATACCCCAGGATCCTGCCGCAACTTGACAAAACCCATGAGACTTCCCCCTCGCCGCGAGATGAGGCCCGATTCCCCTGCAGTGCATGCAGAGCAATGCCGTGTTGCACATCACACAGGAAAGGAGCCTTGATTTCCTTGATGGCACTCCAGAGAAACCCCAAGAACACTGTTTCAAGGCTAGAGGGATCCTGAGGTCACTGTAGCAACAAGAAAGAGCTCCGTGGACCAAAAGTCAACTCGAGATGAGAGGTTAGTCCCTGGCTTCGACTCCAGAGGAATACCACCTTACCGCAAGCACCTCAAGAGGAGGCTTCTCTCAGCTCTAGGTATGTGAGAGGGACCCTGAGTTTGCGGCCTCAAGTGGAAAGGACCCCGATATGCCCTGACTCAAAATAAGGCCGGATATCCCTGCAGTGACTTGAATGCAGGCTCGTCTTTCATCTCCCAAGATGAAAGGATGTCTGAATCCCCTGTGGAGACCACAGGGAAAGACCTAGTTCCCCACCTCATCGCGACCGGAGGCCTCACATCCTTTGAAAACTCCAGAGGGACGCAGAGATAAGTGCCTCCAAAGGAGACGATGCCTGACTCCTCGTGAAACTTGATAGGAGTCACAGGATTCCTGTGGCACGTGGTAAGGGACTCTTGGTCTCCCGCCTCAGCTGGAGAGGCGTCCCAATTGCCCTGCCAAGCCTCGAGAAGCATCCCGAGTTGTCCCTCGCAACTAGGCAGGAGTCCTGACGTCGCTGAACAAACACGTGTGTGGAAGGGCCATCGCCGTCGTAACTCGAGAATGTACCCCAGGTTCCCGCCGCAACTCGAGAAAAACCATGAGATTTCCCCCTCGCCGCGAGATGAGGCCCGACTCCCCTGCACTGCATGCAGAGCAATGCCGTGTTGCACATCACACAGGAAAGGAGCCTTGATTTCCTTGATGGCACTCCAGAGAAACCCCAAGAACACTGTTTCAACGCTAGAGGGATCCTGAGGTCACTGTAGCAAGGCGAAAAACCTCCGTGGACCAAAAATCAACTCGAGATGAGAGGTTAGTCACTGGCTTCGACTCCAGAGGAATACCACGTTACACAAGCACCTCAAGAGGAGGCTTCTCTGAGCTCTAGGTATGTGAGAGGGACCCTGAGTTTGCGGCCTCAAGTGGAATGGACACCGCGATGCCCTGACGCGAAATAAGGCCGGATATGCCTGCAGTGACTTGAATGCAGTCTCGTCTTGCATCTCCCAAGACGAAAGGATGTCTGAATCCCCTGTGGAGACCACAGAGATAGACCTAGTTCCCCACCTCATGGCGACCGGAGGCCTCACATCCTTTGAAAACTCCAGAGGGACGCGGAGATCAGTGCCTCCAAAGGAGACGATGCCTGACTCCTCGTGAAACTTGATAGGAGTCCCAGGATTCCTGTGGCACGTGGAAAGGGACCCTTGGTCTCACGCCTCAGCTGGAGAGGCGTCCCAATTGCCCTGCCAAGCCTCGAGGAGAATCCCGAGTTGTCCCTCGCAACTAGGCAGGAGTCCTGATGTCGCTGAACAAACACGTGTGTGGAAGGGCCATCCCCGTCGTAACTCGAGAATATACCCCAGGTTCCTGCCGCAACTCGAGAAAAACCATGAGAATTCCGCCTCTCCGCGAGATGAGGCCCGATTCCCCTGCACTGCGTGCAGAGCAATGCCGTGTTGCACATCACACAGGAAAGGAGCCTTGATTTCCTTGATGGCACTCCAGAAAAACTCCAAGAACACTGTTTCAAGGCTAGAGGGATCCTGAGGTCACTGTAGCAAGGCGAAAAACCTCCGTGAACCAAAAATCAACTCGAGATGAGAGGTTAGTCTCTGGCTTCGACTCCAGAGGAATACCACCTTACCACAAGCACCTCAAGAGGAGGCTTCTCTCAGCTCTAGGTATCTGAGAGGGACCCTGAGTTTGCGGCCTCAAGTGGAATGGACACCGCGATGCCCTGACTCGAAATAAGGCCGGATTTCCCTGCAGTGACTTGAATGCAAGCTCGTCTTGCATCTCCCAAGACGAAAGGATGTCTGAATCCCCTGTGGAGACCACAGAGAAAGACCTAGTTCCCCACCTCATCGCGACCGGAGGCCTCACATCCTTTGAAAACTCCAGAGGGATGCGGAGACCAGTGCCTCCAAAGGAGACGATGCCTGACTCCTCGTGAAAGTTGATAGAAGTCCCAGGATTTCTGTGGCACTTGGAAAGGGACACTTGGTCTCCCCCCTCACCTGGAGAGGCGTCCCAATTGCCCTGCCAAGCCTCGAGGAGAATCCCGAGTTGTCCCTCGCAACTAGGCAGGAGTCCTGACGTCGCTGAACAAACACGTGTGTGGAAGGGCCATCCCCGTCGTAACTCGAGAATATACCCCAGGATCCTGCCGCAACTTGACAAAACCCATGAGACTTCCCCCTCGCCGCGAGATGAGGCCCGATTTCCCTGCAGTGCATGCAGAGCAATGCCGTGTTGCACATCACACAGGAAAGGAGCCTTGATTTCCTTGATGGCACTCCAGAGAAAGCCCAAGAACACTGTTTCAAGGCTAGAGGGATCCTGAGGTCACTGTAGCAACACGAAAGAGCTCTGTGGTCCAAAAGTCAACTCGAGATGAGAGGTTAGTCCCTGGCTTCGACTCCAGAGGAATACCACCTTACCGCAAGGACCGCAAGAGGAGGCTTCTGTCACCTCTAGCTATGTGCTGAGTTGGCGGCCTCAAGTGGAATGGACACCACGATGCCCTGACTCGAAATAAGGCGGGATATCCCTGCAGTGACTTGAATGCAGGCTCGACTTGCATCTCCCAAGACGAAAGGATGTCCGAATCCCCTGTGGAGACCACAGAAAAAGACCTAGTTCCCCACCTCATCGCGACCGGAGGCGTCACACCCTTTGAAAACTCCAGAGGTACGCGGAGATCAGTGTCTCCAAAGGAGACGATGCCTGACTCCTCGTGAAACTTGATAGGAGTCCCAGGATTGCTGTGGCACGTGGAAAGGGACCCTTGGTCTCCCGCCTCAGCTGGAGAGGCGTGCCAATTGCCCTGCCAAGCCTCGAGGAGAATCCCGAGTTGTCCCTCGCAACTAAGTAGGAGTCCTGCCGTCGCTGAACAAACAAGTGGGTGGAAGGGCCATCCCCGTCGTATCTCGAGAATATACCCCAGGTTCCCGCCGCAACTCGAGAAAAACCATGAGACTTCCCCCTCGCCGCGAGATGAGGCCCGATTCCCCTGCACTGCGTCCAGAGCAATTCAGTGTTGCACATCACACATTAAAGGTGCCTTGATTTCCTTGATGGCACTCCAGAGAAACCCCAAGAACACTGTTTCAAGGCTAGAGGGATCCTGAGGTTACTGTAGCCACACGAAAGAGCACCGTGGCCCAAAAACAACTCGAGATGAGAGGATAGTCCCTGGCTTCGACTCCAGAGGAATACCACCTTACCACAAGCACCTCAAGAGGAGGCTTCTCTCAACTCTAGGTATGTGAGAGGGACCCTGAGTTTGCGGCCTCAAGTGGAATGGAAACCGCGATGCCCTGACTCGAAATAAGGCCGGATATCCCTGCAGTGACTTGAATGCAGGCTCGTCTTGCCTCTACCAAGACGAAAGGATGTCTGAATCCCCTGTGGAGACCTCAGAGAAAGATGTAGTTCCCCACCTCATCGCGACCGGAGGCCTCACATCCTTTGAAAACTCCAGAGGTACGCGGAGATCAGTGCCTCCAAAGGAGACGATGCCTGACACCTCGTGAAACTTGATAGGAGTCCCAGGATTCCGGTGGCACATGGAAAGGGACCCTTGGTCTCCCGCCTCAGCTGGAGAGGCGTCCCAATTGCCCTGCCAAGCCTCGAGGAGCATCCCGAGTTGTCCCTCGGAACTAGGCAGGAGTCCTGACGTCGCTGAACAAACACGTGTGTGGAAGGGCCATCCCCGTCGTAACTCGAGAATATACCCCAGGTTCCCGCCGCAACTCGAGAAAAATCATGAGACTTCCCCCTCGCTGTGAGATGAGGCCCGATTCCCCTGCACTGCGTGCAGAGCAATTCCGTGTTGCACATCACACATGAAAGGAGCCTTGATTTCCTTGGTGGCACTCCAGAAAAACCCCAAGAACACTGTTTCAAGGCTAGAGGGATCCTGGAGTCACTCTAGCAACACGAAAGAGCTCCGTGGACCACAAGTCAACTCGAGATGAGAGGTTAGTCCCTGGCTTCGACTCCAGACGAATACCACCTTACCACAAGCACCTCAAGAGGAGGCTTCTCTCAGCTCTAGCTATGTGCTGAGTTTGCGGCCTCAAGTGGAATGAACAGCGCGATGCCCTGACTCGAAATAAGGCCGGATATCCCTGCAGTGACTTGAATGCAGGCTCGTCTTGCATCTCCCAAGACGAAAGGATGTCCGAATCCCCTGTGGAGACCACAGACAAAGACCTAGTTCCCCACCTCATCGCGACCGGAGGCCTCACATCCTTTGAAAATTCCAGAGGTACGCGGATATCAGTGCCTCCAAAGGAGACGATGCCTGACTCCTCGTGAAACTTGATAGGAGTCCCAGGATTCCTGTGGCACGTGGAAAGGGACCCTTGGCCTCCCGCCTCAGCTGGAGAGGCGTCCCAATTGCCCTGCCAAGCCTCGAGGAGAATCCCGAGTTGTCCCTCGCAACTAGGCAGGAGTCCTGACGTTGCTGAACAAACACGTGGGTGGAAGGGCCATCCCCGTCGTAACTCGAGAATATACCCCAGGTTCCCGCCGCACCTCGAGAAAAACCATGAGACTTCCCCCTCGCCGCGAGATGAGGCCCGATTCCCCTGCACTGTGTGCAGAGCAATTCCGTGTTGCACATCACACATGAAAGGAGCCTTGATTTCCTTGATGGCACTCCAGAGAAACCCCAAGAACACTGTTTCAAGGCTAGAGGGATCCTGAGGCCACTGTAGCAACACGAAAGAGGTCCCTGGACCACAAATCAACTCGAGATGAGAGGTTAGTCCCTGGCTTCGACTCCAGAGGAATACCACCTTACCACAAGCACCTCAAGAGGAGGCTTCTCTCAGCTCTAGGTATGTGAGAGGGACCCTGAGGTTGCGGCCTCAAGTGGAATGGACACCGCGACGCCCTGACTCGAAATAAGGCCGGATATCCCTGCAGTGACTTGAATGCAGGCTCGTCTTGTATCTCCCAAGATGAAAGGATGTCTGAATCCCCTGTGGAGACCACAGAGAAAGACCTAGTTCCCCACCTCATCGCGACCGGAGGCCTCACATCCTTTGAAATCTCCAGAGGTACGCGGAGATCAGTGCCTCCAAAGGAGACGATGCCTGACTCCTCATGAAAGTTGATAGGAGTCCCAGGATTCCTGTGGCACATGGAAAGGGACCCTTGGTCTCCCGCCTCAGATGGAGAGGCGTCCCAATTGCCCTGCCAAGCCTCGAGGAGAATCCCAAGTTGTCCCTCGCAACTAGGCAGGAGTCCTGACGTCGCTGAACAAACACGTGGGTGGAAGGGCCATCCCCGTCGTAACTCGAGAATATACCCCAGGTTCCCGCCGCAACTCGAGAAAAACCATGAGACTTCCCCCTCGCCGCGAGATGAGGCCCAATTCCCCTGCACTGCGTGCAGAGCAATTCCGTGTTGCACATCACACATGAAAGGAGCCTTGATTTCCTTGATGGCACTCCAGAGAAACCCCAAGAACACTGTTTCAAGGCTAGAGGGATCCTGAGGTCACTCTAGCAACACAAAAGAGCTCCGTGGACCAAAAGTCAACTCGAGATGAGAGGTTAGTCCCTGGCTTCGACTCCAGAGGAATACCACCTAACCACAAGCACCTCAAGAGGAGGCTTCTCGCAGCTTTAGGTATGTGAGAGGAATCCTGAGATTGCAGCCTCAAGTGGAATGGACACCGCAAGGCCCTGACTCGAAATAAGGCCGGATATCCCTGCAGTGACTAGAATGCAGGCTCGTCTTGCATCTCCCAAGACGAAAGGATGTCTGAATCCTCTGTGGAGACCACAGAGAAAGACCTAGTTCCCCACCTCATCGCGACCGCAGGCCTCACATCCTTTGAAAACTCCAGAGGTACGCGGAGATCAGTGCCTCCGAAGGAGACGATGCCTGACTCCTCGTGAAACTTGATAGGAGCCCAGGATTCCTGTGGCACATGGAAAGGAACCCTTGGTTTCCCACCTCAGCTGGAGAGGCGTCCCAATCGCCCTGCCAAGCCTCGAGGAGAATCCCGAGTTGTCCCTCGCAACTAGGCAGGAGTCCTGACGTTGCTGAACAAACACGAGGGTGGAAGGGCCTTCCCCGTCGTAACTCGAGAATATACCCCAGGTTCCCGCCGTAACTCGAGAAAAACCATGAGACTTACACCTCGCCGTGAGATGAGGCCCGATTCCCCTGCACTGCGTGCAGAGCAATTCTGTGTTGCACATCACACATGAAAGGAGCCTTGATTTCCTTGATGGCACTCCAGAGAAAGCCCAAGAACTCTGTTTCAAGGCTAGAGGGATCCTGAGGTCACTGTAGCAACACAAAAGAGCTCCGTGGACCAAAAATCAACTCGAGATGAGAGGTTAGTCCCTGGCTTCGACTCCAGAGGAATACCACCTTACCACAAGCACCTCAAGAGGAGGCTTCTCTCAGCTCTAGGTATGTGAGAGGGACCCTGAGTTTGCGGCCTCAAGTGGAATGGACACAGCGATGCCCTGACTCGAAATAAGGCCGGATATCCCTGCGGTGACTTGAATGCAGGCTCGTCTTGCATTTCCCAAGACGAAAGGATGTCTGAATCCCCTGTGGAGGCCACAGAGAAAGACCTAGTTCCCCACCTCATCGCGACCGGAGGCCTCACATCCTTTGAAAACTCCAGAGGTACGTGGAGATCAGTGCCTAAAAAGAAGACGATGCCTGACTCCTCGTGAAACTTGATAGGAGTCCCAGGATTCCTGTGGCACGTGGAAAGGGACCCTTGGTCTCCCGCCTCAGCTGGAGAGGCGTCCCAATTGCCCTGCCAAGCCTCGAGGAGCATCCCGAGTTGTCCCTCGGAACTAGGCAGGAGTCCTGACGTCGCTGAACAAACACGTGTGTGGAAGGGCCATCCCCGTCGTAACTCGAGAATATACCCCAGGTTCCCGCCGCAACTCGAGAAAAATCATGAGACTTCCCCCTCGCTGCGAGATGAGGCCCGATTCCCCTGCACTGCGTGCAGAGCAATTCCGTTTTGCACATCACACATGAAAGGAGCCTTGATTTCCTTGGTGGCACTCCAGAAAAACCCCAAGAACACTGTTTCAAGGCTAGAGGGATCCTGGAGTCACTCTAGCAACACGAAAGAGCTCCGTGGACCACAAGTCAACTCGAGATGAGAGGTTAGTCCCTGGCTTCGACTCCAGAGGAATACCACCTTACCACAAGCACCTCAAGAGGAGGCTTCTCTCAGCTCTAGCTATGTGCTGAGTTTGCGGCCTCAAGTGGAATGAACAGCGCGATGCCCTGACTCGAAATAAGGCCGGATATCCCTGCAGTGACTTGAATGCAGGCTCGTCTTGCATCTCCCAAGACGAAAGGATGTCCGAATCCCCTGTGGAGACCACAGACAAAGACCTAGTTCCCCACCTCATCGCGACCGGAGGCCTCACATCCTTTGAAAATTCCAGAGGTACGCGGATATCAGTGCCTCCAAAGGAGACGATGCCTGACTCCTCGTGAAACTTGATAGGAGTCCCAGGATTCCTGTGGCACGTGGAAAGGGACCCTTGGCCTCCCGCCTCAGCTGGAGAGGCGTCCCAATTGCCCTGCCAAGCCTCGAGGAGAATCCCGAGTTGTCCCTCGCAACTAGGCAGGAGTCCTGACGTTGCTGAACAAACACGTGGGTGGAAGGGCCATCCCCGTCGTAACTCGAGAATATACCCCAGGTTCCCGCCGCACCTCGAGAAAAACCATGAGACTTCCCCCTCGCCGCGAGATGAGGCCCGATTCCCCTGCACTGTGTGCAGAGCAATTCCGTGTTGCACATCACACATGAAAGGAGCCTTGATTTCCTTGATGGCACTCCAGAGAAACCCCAAGAACACTGTTTCAAGGCTAGAGGGATCCTGAGGCCACTGTAGCAACACGAAAGAGGTCCGTGGACCACAAATCAACTCGAGATGAGAGGTTAGTCCCTGGCTTCGACTCCAGAGGAATACCACCTTACCACAAGCACCTCAAGAGGAGGCTTCTCTCAGCTCTAGGTATGTGAGAGGGACCCTGAGGTTGCGGCCTCAAGTGGAATGGACACCGCGACGCCCTGACTCGAAATAAGGCCGGATATCCCTGCAGTGACTTGAATGCAGGCTCGTCTTGTATCTCCCAAGATGAAAGGATGTCTGAATCCCCTGTGGAGACCACAGAGAAAGACCTAGTTCCCCACCTCATCGCGACCGGAGGCCTCACATCCTTTGAAATCTCCAGAGGTACGCGGAGATCAGTGCCTCCAAAGGAGACGATGCCTGACTCCTCATGAAAGTTGATAGGAGTCCCAGGATTCCTGTGGCACATGGAAAGGGACCCTTGGTCTCCCGCCTCAGATGGAGAGGCGTCCCAATTGCCCTGCCAAGCCTCGAGGAGAATCCCAAGTTGTCCCTCGCAACTAGGCAGGAGTCCTGACGTCGCTGAACAAACACGTGGGTGGAAGGGCCATCCCCGTCGTAACTCGAGAATATACCCCAGGTTCCCGCCGCAACTCGAGAAAAACCATGAGACTTCCCCCTCGCCGCGAGATGAGGCCCAATTCCCCTGCACTGCGTGCAGAGCAATTCCGTGTTGCACATCACACATGAAAGGAGCCTTGATTTCCTTGATGGCACTCCAGAGAAACCCCAAGAACACTGTTTCAAGGCTAGAGGGATCCTGAGGTCACTCTAGCAACACAAAAGAGCTCCGTGGACCAAAAGTCAACTCGAGATGAGAGGTTAGTCCCTGGCTTCGACTCCAGAGGAATACCACCTAACCACAAGCACCTCAAGAGGAGGCTTCTCGCAGCTTTAGGTATGTGAGAGGAATCCTGAGATTGCAGCCTCAAGTGGAATGGACACCGCAAGGCCCTGACTCGAAATAAGGCCGGATATCCCTGCAGTGACTAGAATGCAGGCTCGTCTTGCATCTCCCAAGACGAAAGGATGTCTGAATCCTCTGTGGAGACCACAGAGAAAGACCTAGTTCCCCACCTCATCGCGACCGCAGGCCTCACATCCTTTGAAAACTCCAGAGGTACGCGGAGATCAGTGCCTCCGAAGGAGACGATGCCTGACTCGTCGTGAAACTTGATAGGAGCCCAGGATTCCTGTGGCACATGGAAAGGAACCCTTGGTCTCCCACCTCAGCTGGAGAGGCGTCCCAATCGCCCTGCCAAGCCTCGAGGAGAATCCCGAGTTGTCCCTCGCAACTAGGCAGGAGTCCTGACGTTGCTGAACAAACACGAGGGTGGAAGGGCCTTCCCCGTCGTAACTCGAGAATATACCCCAGGTTCCCGCCGTAACTCGAGAAAAACCATGAGACTTACACCTCGCCGTGAGATGAGGCCCGATTCCCCTGCACTGCGTGCAGAGCAATTCTGTGTTGCACATCACACATGAAAGGAGCCTTGATTTCCTTGATGGCACTCCAGAGAAAGCCCAAGAACTCTGTTTCAAGGCTAGAGGGATCCTGAGGTCACTGTAGCAACACAAAAGAGCTCCGTGGACCAAAAATCAACTCGAGATGAGAGGTTAGTCCCTGGCTTCGACTCCAGAGGAATACCACCTTACCACAAGCACCTCAAGAGGAGGCTTCTCTCAGCTCTAGGTATGTGAGAGGGACCCTGAGTTTGCGGCCTCAAGTGGAATGGACACAGCGATGCCCTGACTCGAAATAAGGCCGGATATCCCTGCGGTGACTTGAATGCAGGCTCGTCTTGCATTTCCCAAGACGAAAGGATGTCTGAATCCCCTGTGGAGGCCACAGAGAAAGACCTAGTTCCCCACCTCATCGCGACCGGAGGCCTCACATCCTTTGAAAACTCCAGAGGTACGTGGAGATCAGTGCCTAAAAAGAAGACGATGCCTGACTCCTCGTGAAACTTGATAGGAGTCCCAGGATTCCTGTGGCACGTGGAAAGGGACCCTTGGTCTCCCGCCTCAGCTGGAGAGGCATCCCAATTGCCCTGCCAAGCCTCGAGGAGAATCCCGAGTTGTCCCTCCCAACTAGGCAGGAGTCCTGCAGTCGCTGAACAAACACGTGGGTGGAAGGGCCATCCCCGTCGTAACTCGAGAATATACCCCAGGTTCCCGCCGCAACTCGAGAAAAACCATGAGACTTCCCTCTCGCCGCGAGATGAGGCCCGATTTCCCTGCACTGCATGCAGAGCAATTCCGTGTTGCACATCACACATGAAAGGAGCTTTGATTTCCTTGATAGCACTCCAGAGAAACCCCAAGAACACTGTTTCAAGGCTAGAGGGATCCTGAGGTCACTGTAGCAACAAGAAAGAGCTCCGTGGACCAAAAATCAACTCGAGATGAGAGGTTAGTCCCTGGCTTCCACTCCAGAGGAATACCACCTTACCACAAGCACCTCAAGAGGAGGCTTCTCTCAGCTCTAGGTATGTGAGAGGGACCCTGATTTTGCGGCCTCAAGTGGAATGGACATTGCGATGCCCTGACGCAAAATAAGGCCGGATATCCCTGCAGTGACTTGAATGCAGGCTCGTCTTGCATCTCCCAAGACGAAAGGATGTCTGAATCCCCTGTGGAGACCACAGACAAAGACCTAGTTCCCCACCTCATCGCGACCGGCGGCCTCACATCCTTTGAAAACTCCAGAGGTACGCGGAGATCAGTGCCTCCAAAGGAGACGATGCCTGACTCCTCGTGAAACTTGATAGGAGTCCCAGGCTTCCTGTGGCACGTGGAAAAGGACCCTTGGTCTCCCGCCTCAGCTGGAGAGGCGTCGCAATTGCCCTGCCAAGCCTCGAGGAGAATCCCGAGTTGTCCCTCGCAACTAGGCAGGAGTCCTGACGTCGCTGAACAAACACGTGGATGGAAGGGCCATCCCCGTCGTAACTCGAGAATACACCTCAGGTTCCCGCCGCAACTCGAGAAAAACCATGAGACTTCCCCCTCGCCGCGAGATGAGGCCCGATTCCCCGGCACTGCGTGCAGAGCAATTCCGTGTTGCACATCACACATGAAAGGAGCCTTGATTTCCTTGATGGCACTCCAGAGAAACCCCAAGACACTGTTTCAAGGCTAGAGGGATCCTGAGGTCACTGTAGCAACACGAAAGAGCTCCGTGGACCAAAAATCAACTCGAGATGAGAGGTTAGTCCCTGGCTTCGACTCCAGAGGAATACCACCTTACCACAAGCACCTCAAGAGGAGGCTTCTCTCAGCTCTAGGTATGTGAGAGGGACCCTGAGTTTGCGGCCTCAATTGGAATGGAGACCGCGATGCCCTGACTCGAAATAAGGACGGATATCCCTGCAGTGACTTGAATGCAGGCTCGTCTTGCATCTCCCAAGACGAAAGGATGTCTGAATCCCCTGTGGAGACCATAGAGAAAGACCTAGTTCCCCACCTCATCGTGACCTGAGGCCTCACATCCTTTGAAAACTCCAGAGGTACGCGGAGATCAGTGCCTCCAAGGAGACGATGCCTGACTCCTCGTGAAACTTGATAGGAGCCCCAGGATTCCTGTGGCACATGGAAAGGGACCCTTGGTCTCCCGCCTCAGCTGGAGAGGCGTCCCAATTGCCCTGCCAAGCCTCGAGGAGAATCCCGAGTTGTCCCTCGCAACTAGGCAGGAGTCCTGACGTCGCTGAAGAAACACGTGTGTGGAAGGGCCATCCCCGTCGTAACTCGAGAATATACCCCAGGTTCCCGCCGCAACTCGAGAAAAACCATGAGACTTCCCCCCTCGCCGCGAGATGAGGCCCGATTCCCCTGCACTGCGTGCAGAGCAATTCCGTCTTGCACATCACACATGAAAGGAGCCTTGATTTCCTTGATGGCACTCCAGAAAAACCCAAAGAACACTGTTTCAAGGCTAGAGGGATCCTGGAGTCACTCTAGCAACACGAAAGAGCTCCGTGGACCACAAGTCAACTCGAGATGAGAGGTTAGTCCCTGGCTTCGACTCCAGACGAATACCACCTTACCACAAGCACCTCAAGAGGAGGCTTCTCTCAGCTCTAGCTATGTGCTGAGTTTGCGGCCTCAAGTGGAATGAACAGTGCGATGCCCTGACTCGAAATAAGGCCGGATATCCCTGCAGTGACTTGAATGCAGGCTCGTCTTGCATCTCCCAAGACGAAAGGATGTCTGAATCCCCTGTGGAGACCACAGAGAAAGACCTAGTTCCCCACCTCATCGCGACCGGAGGCCTCACATCCTTTGAAAACTCCAGAGGTACGCGGAGATCAGTGCCTCCAAAGGAGACGATGCCTGACTCCTCGTGAAACTTGATAGGAGGCCCAGGATTCCTGTGGCACGTGGAAAGGGACCCTTGGTCTCCCGCCTCAGCTGGAGAGGCGTCCCAATTAACCTGCCAAGCCTCGAGGAGAATCCCGAGTTGTTCCTCGCAACTAGGCAGGAGTCCTGACATAACTGAACCAACACGTGGGTGGAAGGGCCATCCCCGTCGTAACTCGAGAATATAACCCAGGTTCCCGCCGCAACTCGAGAAAAACCATGAGACTTCCCCCTCGCCGCGAGATGAGGCCCGATTCCCCTGCACTGCGTGCAGAGCAATTCCGTGTTGCACATCACACATGAAAGGAGCCTTGATTTCCTTGATGGCACTCCAGAGAAACCCCAAGAACACTGTTTCAAGGCTAGAGGGATCCTGAGGTCACTGTAGCAACAGAAAAGAGCTCCATGGACCAAAAATCAACTCGAGATGAGAGGTTAGTCCCTGGCTTCGACTCCAGAGGAATACCACCTTACCACAAGCATCTCAAGAGGAGGCTTCTCTCAGATCTAGCTATGTGAAAGGGACCCTGAGTTTGCAGCCTCAAGTGGAATGGACACCGCGAAGCCCTGACTCAAAATAAGGCCGGATATCCCTGCAGTGACTTGAATGCAGGCTCGTCTTGCATCTCCCAAGACGAAAGGATGTCTGAATCCCCTGTGGAGACCACAGAGAAAGACCTAGTTCCCCACCTCATCGCAACCGGAGGCCTCACATCCTTTGAAAACTCCAGAGGTACGCGGAGATCAGTGCCTCCAAAGGAGACGATGCCTGACTCCTCGTGAAACTTGACAGGAGTCCCAGGATTCCTGTGGCACGTGGAAAGCGACACTTGGTCTCCCGCCTCAGCTGGAGAGGCATCCCAATTGCCCTGCCAAGCCTCGAGGAGAATCCCGAGTTGTCCCTCGCAACTAGGCAGGAGTCCTGACGTCGCTGAAGAAACACGTGTGTGGAAGGGCCATCCCCGTCTTAACTCGAGAATATACCCCAGGTTCCCGCCGCAACTCGAGAAAAACCATGAGACTTCCCCCTCGCCGCAAGATGAGGCCCGATTCCCCTACACTGCGTGCAGAATAATTCCGTGTTGCACATCACACATGAAAGGAGCCTTGATTTCCTTGATGGCACTTCAGAGAAACCCCAAGAACACTTTTTCAAGGCTAGAGGGATCCTGAGGTCACTGTAGCAACACGAAAGAGCTCCGTGGACCAAAAATCAACTCGAGATGAGAGGTTAGTCCCTGGCTTCGACTCCAGAGGAATACCACCTTACCACAAGCACCTCAAGAGGAGGCTTCTCTCAGCTCTAGCTATGTGAGAGGGACCCTGAATTTGCGGCCTCAAGTGGAATGGACACTGCGATGCCCTGACGGGAAATAACGCTAGAAATCCCTGCAGTGACTTGAATGCAGGCTCGTCTTGCATCTCCCAAGATGAAAGGATGTCTGAATCCCCTGTGGAGACCACATAGAAAGACCTAGTTCCCCACCTCATTTCGACCGGAGGCCTCACATTCTTTGAAAACTCCAGAGGTACGCGGAGATCAGTGCCTCCAAAGGAGACGATGCCTGACTCCTCGTGAAACTTGATAGGAGGCCCAGGATTCCTGTGGCACGTGGAAAGGGACGCTTGGTCTCCCGCCTCAGCTGGAGAGGCGTCCCAATTGCCCTGCCAAGCCTCGAGGAGAATCCCGAGTTGTCCCTCGCAACTAGGCAGGAGTCCTGCCGTCGCTGAACAAACACGTGTGTGGAAGGGCCATCCCCGTCGTAACTCGAGAATATACCCCAGGTTCCCGCCGCAACTCGAGAAAAACCATGAGACTTCCCCGTCGCCGTGAGATGAGGCCCGATTCCCCTGCACTGTGTGCAGAGCAATTCCGTGTTGCACATCACACATGAAAGGAGCCTTGATTTCCTTGATGGCACTCCAGAGAAACCCCAAGAACACTGTTTCAAGGCTAGAGGGATCCTGAGGTCACTCTAGCAACACGAAGGAGCTCCGTGGACAAAAAATCAACTCGAGATGAGAGGTTAGTCCCTGGCTTCGACTCCAGAGGAATACCACCTTACCACAAGCACCTCAAGAGGAGGCTTCTCTCAGCTCTAGCTATGTGAGAGGGACCCTGAGTTTGCGGCCTCAAGTGGAATGGACACCGCGATGCCCTGACTCGAAATAAGGCCGGATATCCCTGCAGTGACTTGAATGCAGGCTCGTCTTGCATCTCCCAAGACGAAAGGATGCCTGAATCCCCTGTGGAGACCACAGAGAAAGACCTAGTTCCCCACCTCATCGTGACCGGAGGCCTCACATCCTTTGAAAACCCCAGAGGTACGCGGAGATCAGTGCCTCCAAAGGAGACGATGCCTGACTCCTCATGAAAGTTGATAGGAGTCCCAGAATTCCTGTGGCACGTGGAAAGGTACCCTTGGTCTCCCGCCTCAGCTGGAGTGGCGTCCCAATTTCCCTGCCAAGCCTCGAGGAGAATCCCGAGTTGTCCCTCGCAACTAGGCAGGAGTCCTGACGTCACTGAACAAACACGTGTATGGAATGGCCATCCCCGTCATAACTCGAGAATATACCCCAGGGTGCCGCCGCAACTTGAGAAAAACCATGAGAATTTCCCCTCGCCGCGAGATGAGGCTCGATTCTCCTGCACTGCATGCAGAGCAATTTTGTGTTGCACATCAAACATGAAAGGAGCCTTGATTTCCTTGATGGCACTCCAGAGAAACCCCAAGAACACTGTTTCAAGGCTAGAGGTATCCTGAGGTTACTGTAGCAACACGAAAGAACTCCGTGGACCAAAAATCCACTCGAGATGAGAGGTTAGTCCCTGGCTTCGACTCCAGAGGAATACCACCTTACCACAAGCACCTCAAGAGGAGGCTTCTCTCAGGTCTAGCTATGTGAGAGGGACCCTGATTTTGCGGCCTCAAGTGGAATGGACACTGCGATGCCCTGACGGGAAGTAATGACGGAAATCCCTGCAGTGACTTGAATGCAGGCTCGTCTTGCATCTCCCAAGATGAAAGGATGTCTGAATCCCCTGTGGAGACCACAGAGAAAGACCTAGTTCCCCACCTCATGGCG
This sequence comes from Cervus elaphus, assembly GCF_910594005.1. NCBI lineage: Eukaryota > Metazoa > Chordata > Mammalia > Artiodactyla > Cervidae > Cervus > Cervus elaphus. The sequence continues at coordinate 2,446,345 of NC_057815.1, read as the reverse complement.
ACCGGAGGCCTCACATCCTTTGAAAACTCCAGAGGTATGCTGAGATCAGTGCCTCCAAAGGAGACGATGCCTGACTCCTCGTGAAACTTGATAGGAGTCCCAGGATTCCTGTGGCACGTGGAAAGGGACCCTTGGTCTCCCGCCTCAGCTGGAGAGGCGTCCCAATTGCCCTGCCAAGCCTCGAGGAGAATCCCGAGTTGTCCCTCGCAACTAGGCAGGAGTCCTGCCGTCGCTGAACAAACACGTGGCTGTAAGGGCCATCCCCGTCGTAACTCGAGAATATACCCCAGGTTCCTGCCGCAACTCGAGAAAAACCATGAGACTTCCCCCTCGCCGAGAGATGAGGCCCGATTCCCCTGCACTGTGTGCAGAGCAATTCCGTGTTGCACATCACACATGAAAGGAGCCTTGATTTCCTTGATGGCACTCCAGAGAAACCCCAAGACACTGTTTCAAGGCTAGAGGGATCCTGAGGTCACTGTAGCAACACGAAAGAGCTCCGTGGACCAAAAATCAACTCGAGATGAGAGGTTAGTCCCTGGCTTCGACTCCAGAGGAATACCACCTTACCACAAGCACCTCAAGAGGAGGCTTCTCTCAGCTCTAGGTATGTGAGAGGGACCCTGAGTTTGCGGCCTCAATTGGAATGGAGACCGCGATGCCCTGACTCGAAATAAGGACGGATATCCCTGCAGTGACTTGAATGCAGGCTCGTCTTGCATCTCCCAAGACGAAAGGATGTCTGAATCCCCTGTGGAGACCATAGAGAAAGACCTAGTTCCCCACCTCATCGTGACCTGAGGCCTCACATCCTTTGAAAACTCCAGAGGTACGCGGAGATCAGTGCCTCCAAAGGAGACGATGCCTGACTCCTCGTGAAACTTGATAGGAGCCCCAGGATTCCTGTGGCACATGGAAAGGGACCCTTGGTCTCAAGCCTCAGCGGGAGAGGCGTCCCAATTGCCCTGCCAAGCCTCGAGGAGAATCCCGAGTTGTCCCTCGCAACTAGGCAGGAGTCCTAACGTCGCTGAAGAAACACGTGTGTGGAAGGGCCATCCCCGTCGTAACTCGAGAATATACCCCAGGTTCCCGCCGCAACTCGAGAAAAACCATGAGACTTCCCCCCTCTCCGCGAGATGAGGCCCGATTCCCCTGCACTGCGTGCAGAGCAATTCCGTCTTGCACATCACACATGAAAGGAGCCTTGATTTCCTTGATGGCACTCCAGAGAAACCCCAAGAACACTGTTTCAAGGCTCGAGGGATCCTGACGTCACTGGAGCAACACGAAAGAGCTCCGTGGACCACAAATCAACTCGAGATGAGACGTTAGTCCCTGGCTTCGACTCCAGAGGAATACCACCTTGCCACAAGCACCTCAAGAGGAGGCTTCTCTCAGCTCTAGCTATGTGAGAGGGACCCTGAGTTTGCGGCCTCAAGTGGAATGGACACCGCGATGCCCTGACTCGAAATAAGGCCGGATATCCCTGCAGTGACTTGAATGCAGGCTCGTCTTGCATCTCCCAAGACGAAAGGATGTCTGAATCCCCTGTGCAGACCACAGAGAAAGACCTAGTTCCCCACCTCATCGCGACCGGCGACCTCACATCCTTTGAAAACTCCAGAGGTACGCGGAGATCAGTGCCTCCAAAGGAGACGATGCCTGACTTCTCGTGAAACTTGATAGGAGTCCCAGGATTCCAGTGGCACGTGGAAAGGGACCCTTGGTCTCCCGCCTCAGCTCGAGAGGCGTCCCAATTGCCCTGCCAAGCCTCGAGGAGAATCCCGAGTTGTCCCTCGCAACTAGGCAGGAGTCCTGACGTCGCTGAAGAAACACGTGTGTGGAAGGGCCATCCCCGTCGTAACTCGAGAATATACCCCAGGGTCCCACCGCACCTCGAGAAAAACCATGAGACTTCCCCCTCGCCGCGAGATGAGCCCCGATTCCCCTGCACTGCGTGCAGAGCAATGCCGTGTTGCACATCACACAGGAAAGGAGCCTTGATTTCCTTGATGGCACTCCAGAGAAACCCTAAGAACACTGTTTCAAGGCTAGAGGGATCCTGAGGTCACTGTAGCAACACGAAAGAGCTCCGTGGACAAAAAGTCAACTCGAGATGAGAGGTTAGTCCCTGGCTTTGACTCCAGAGGAATACCACCTCACCACAAGCAACTCAAGAGGAGGCTTCTCTCAGCTCTAGGTATGTGAGAGGGACCCTGAGTTTGCGGCCTCAAGTGGAATGGACACCGCGATGCCCTGACTCGAAATAAGGCCGGATATCCCTGCATTGACTTGAATGCAGGCTCGCCTTGCATCTCCCAAGATGAAAGGATGTCTGAATCCCCTGTGGAGAACACAGAGAAAGACCTAGTTCCCCACCTCATGGCGACCGGAGGCCTCACATCCTTTGAAAATTCCAGAGGTCCGCGGAGATCAGTGCCTCCAAAGGAGACGATACCTGACTCCTCGTGAAACTTGATAGGAGTCCCAGGATTCCTGTGGCACGTGGAAAGGGACCCTTGGTCTCCCGCCTCAGCTGGAGAGGCGTCCCAATTGCCCTGCCAAGCCTCGAGGAGAATCCCGAGGTGTCCCTCGCAACTAGGCAGGAGTCCTGACGTCGCTGAAGAAACACGTGTGTGGAAGGGCCATCCCCGTCGTAAATCGAGAATATACACCAGGTTCCCGCCGCAACTCGAGAAAAACCATGAGACTTCCCCCTCGCCGCGAGATGAGGCCCGATTCCCCTGCACTGCGTGCAGAGCAATTCCGTGTTGCACATCACACATGAAAGGAGCCTTGATTTCCTTGATGGCACTCCAGAGAAACCCCAAGAACACTGTTTCAAGGCTAGAGGGATCCTGAGGTCACTGTAGCAACACAAAAGAGCTCCGTGGACCAAGAAACAACTCGAGATGAGACTTTAGTCCCTGGCTTCGACTGCAGAGGAATACCACCTTACCACAAGCACCTCAAGAGGAGGCTTCTCTCAGCTCTAGGTATGTGAGAGGGACCCTGAGTTTGCGGCCTCAAGTGGAATGGACACCGCGATGCCCTGACTCGAAATAAGGCCGGATATCCCTGCAGTGACTTGAATGCAGGCTCGTCTTGCATCTCCCAAGACGAAAGGATGTCGGAATCCCCTGTGGAGACCACAAAGAAAGACCTAGTTCCCCACCTCATCGCGACCGGAGGCCTCACATCCTTTGAAAACTTCAGAGGTATGCGGAGATCAGTGCCTCCAAAGGAGACGAGGCCTGACTCGTGAAACTTGATAGGCGTCCCAGAATTCCTGTGGCAAGTGGAAAGGGACGCTTGGTCTCCCGCCTAAGCTGGAGAGGCGTCCCAATTGCCCTGCCAAGCCTCGAGGAGAATCCCGAGTTGTCCCTCGCAACTAGGCAGGAGTCCCGACGTGGCCGAACAAACACGTGGGTGGAAGGGCCATCCCCGTCATAACTCGAGAATATACCCCAGGTTCCTGCCGCAACTCGAGAAAACCCATGAGACTTCCCACTCGCCGCTAGATGAGGCTCGATTCTCCTGCACTGCATGCAGAGCAATTTCGTGTTGCACATCAAACATGAAAGGAGCCTTGATTTTCTTGATGGCACTCTAGAGAAAACCCAAGAACACTGTTTCCAGGCTAGAGGGATCCTGAGGTCACTGTATCAACACGAAAGAGCTTCGTGGACCAAAAATCAACTCGCGATGAGAGGTTAGTCCCTGGCTTCGACTCCAGAGGAATAGCACCTTACCACAAGCACCTCAAGAGGAGGCTTCTCTCAGCTCTAGGTATGTGAGAGGGACCCTGAGTTTGCGGCCTCAAGTAGAATGGACACTGCGATGCCCTGACGCGAAATAAGGCCGGATATCCCTGCAGTGACTTGAATGCAGGCTCGTCTTGCATCTCCCAAGATGAAAGGATGGCTGAATCCCCTGTGGAGACCACAGAGAAAGACCTAGTTCCCCACCTCATCGCGACCGGTGGCCTCACATACTTTGAAAATTCCAGAGGTACGCGGAGATCAGTGCCTCCAAAGGAGACGATGCCTGACTCCTCGTGAAACTTGATAGGAGTCCCAGGATTCCTGTGGCACGTGGAAAGGGACACTTGGTCTACCGACTCAGATGGAGAGGAATCCCAATTGCCCTGCCCAGCCTCGAGGATAATCCCGAGTTGTCCCTCGCAACTAGGCAGGAGTCCTGACGGCGCTGAACAAACACGTGGGTGGAAGGGCCATCCCCGTCATAACTCGAGAATATACCCCAGTTTCCCACCGCAACTCGAGAAAAACCATGAGACTTCCCCCTCGCCGCAAAATGAGGCCGGATATCCTGCACTGCGTGCAGAGCAATTCCGTGTTGCACATCACACATGAAAGGAGCCTTGATTTCCTTGATGGCACTCCAGAGAAACCCCAAGAACACTGTTTCAAGGCTAGAGGGAACCTGAGGTCACTGTAGCAACACGAAAGTGCTCCGTGGACCAAAAATCAACTCAAGATGAGAAGTTAGTCCCTGGCTTCGACTCCAGAGGTATACCATCTTACCACAAGCAACTCAAGAGGAGGCTTCTCTCAGCGCTATGTATGTGAGAGGGACCCTGAGTTTGCGGCCTCAAGTGGAATGGACACCGCGATGCCCTGACTCGAAATAAGGCCGGATATCCCTGCAGTGACTTGAATGCAGGCTCGTCTTGCATCTCCCAAGACGAAAGGATGTCTGAATCCCCTGTGGAGACCACAGAGAAAGACCTAGTTCCCCACCTCATCGCAACCGGAGGCCTCACATCCTTTGAAAACTTCAGAGGTACGCGGAGATCAGTGCCTCCAAAGGAGACGATGCCTGACTCCTCATGAAACTTGATAGGAGTCCCAGGATTCCTGTGGCACGTGGAAAGGGACCCTTGGTCTCCCGCCTCAGGTGGAGAGGCGTCCCAATTGCCCTGCCAAGCCTCGAGGAGAATCCCAAGTTGTCCCTCGCAACTAGGCTGGAGTCCTGACGTCGCTGAACAAACACGTGGGTGGAATGGCCATCCCCGTCGTAACTCGAGAATATACCCCAGGTTAACGCCGCAACTCGAGAAAAACCATGAGACTTCCCCCTCGCCGCGAGATGAGGCCCGATTCCCCTGCGCTGGGTGCAGAGCAATTCCGTGTTGCACATCACAAATGAAAGGAGCCTTGATTTCCTTGATGGCACTCCAGAGAAACCCCAAGAACACTGTTTCAAGGCTAGAGGGATCCTGAGGTCACTGGAGCAACACGAAAGAGCTCCGTGCACCAAAAATCAACTCGAAATGAGAGGTTCGTCCCTGGATTCGACTCCAGAGGAATACCACCTTACCACAAGCACCTCAAGAGGAGGCTTCTCTCAGCTCTACCTATGTGAGACGGACCCTGAGTTTGCGGCCTCAAGTGGAATGGACACTGCGATGCCCTGACGCGAAATAAGGCCGGATATCCCTGCAGTGACTTGAATGCAGGCTCGTCTTGCATCTCCCAAGACGAAAGGATGTCTGAATCCCCTGTGGAGACCACAGAGAAAGACCTAGTTCCCCACCTCATCGCGACCGGAGGCCTCACATCCTTTGAAAACTCCAGAGGTACGCGGAGATCAGTGCCTCCAAAAGAGACGATGCCTGACTCCTCGTGAAACTTGATAGGAGTCCCAGGATTCCTGTGGCACGTGGAAAGGGAACCTTGGTCTCCCGCCTCAGCTGGAGAGGCGTCCCAATTAACCTGCCAAGCCTCGAGGAGAATCCCGAGTTGTCCCTCGCAACTAGGCAGGAGTCCTGACGTCACTGAACAAACACGTGGGTGGAAGGGCCATCCCCGTCGTAACTCGAGAATATACCCCAGGTTCCCGCCGCAACTCGAGAAAAACCATGAGACTTCCCCCTCGCCGTGAGATGAGGCCCGATTCCCCTGCACTGCGTGCAGAGCAATTCCGTGTTGCCCATCACACATGAAAGGAGCCTTGATTTACTTGATGGCACTCCAGAGAAACCCCAAGAAGACTGTTTCCAGGCTAGAGGGATCCTGAGGTCACTGTAGCAACATGAAAGAGCTCCGTGGACCAAAAATCAACTCGAGATGAGAGGTTAGTCCCTGGCTTCGACTCCAGAGGAATACCACCTTACCACAAGCACCTCAAGAGGAGGCTTCTCTCAGCTCTAGCTATGTGAGAGGGACCCTGAGTTTGCAGCCTCAAGTGGAATGGACACCGCGAAGCCCTGACTCAAAATAAGGCCGGATATCCCTGCAGTGACTTGAATGCAGGCTCGTCTTGCATCTCCCAAGACGAAAGGATGTCTGAATCCCCTGTGGAGACCACAGAGAAAGACCTAGTTCCCCACCTCATCGCAACCGGAGGCCTCACATCCTTTGAAAATTCCAGAGTTACGCGGAGATCAGTGCCTCCGAAGGAGACGATGCCTGACTCCTCGTGAAACTTGATAGGAGTCCCAGGATTCCTGTGGAACGTGGAAAGGGACACTTGGTCTCCCACCTCAGCTGGAGAGGCGTCCCAATTGCCCTGCCAAGCCTCGAGGAGAATCCCGAGTTGTCCCTCGCAACTAGGCAGGAGTCCTGACGTCGCTGAACAAACACGTGTGTGGAAGGGCCATCCCCGTCGTAACTCGAGAATATACCCCAGGTTCCCGCCGCAACTCGAGAAAAACCATGAGACTTCCCCCTCGCCGCAAGATGAGGCCCGATTCCCCTATACTGCGTGCAGAATAATTCCGTGTTGCACATCACACATGAAAGGAGCCTTGATTTCCTTGATGGCACTTCAGAGAAACCCCAAGAACACTGTTTCAAGGCTAGAGGGATCCTGAGGTCACTGTAGCAACACGAAAGAGCTCCGTGGACCAAAAATCAACTCGAGATGAGAGGTTAGTCCCTGGCTTCGACTCCAGAGGAATACCACCTTACCACAAGCACCTCAAGAGGAGGCTTCTCTCAGCTCTAGCTATGTGAGAGGGACCCTGAGTTTGCGGCCTCAAGTGAAATGGACACCGCGATGCCCTGACTCGAAATAAGGCCGGATATCCCTGCAGTGACTTGAATGCAGGCTCGTCTTGCATTTCCCAAGACGAAAGGATGTCTGAATCCCCTGTGCAGACCACAGAGAAAGACCTAGTTCCCCACCTCATCGCGACCGGCGACCTCACATCCTTTGAAAACTCCAGTGGTACGCGGAGATCAGTGCCTCCAAAGGAGACGATGCCTGACTTCTCGTGAAACTTGATAGGAGTCCCAGGATTCCAGTGGCACGTGGAAAGGGACCCTTGTTTTCCCGCCTCAGTTCGAGAGGCATTCAAATTGCCCTGCCAAGCCTCGAGGAGAATCCCGAGTTGTCCCTCGCAACTAGGCACGAGTCCTGACGTCGCTGAAGAAACACGTGTGTGGAAGGGCTATCCCAGTCGTAACTCGAGAATATACCCCAGGGTCCCACCGCACCTCGAGAAAAACCATGAGACTTCCCCCTCGCCGCGAGATGAGCCCCGATTCCCCTGCACTGCGTGCAGAGCAATTCCGTGTTGCACATCACACATGAAAGGAGCCTTGATTTTCTTGATGGCACTCCAGAGAAACCCCAAGAACACTGTTTCAAGGCTAGAGGGATCCTGAGGTCACTGTAGCAACACGAAAGAGCTCCGTGGACCAAAAATCAACTCGAGATGAGAGGTTAGTCCCTGGCTTTGACTCCAGAGGAATACCACCTCACCACAAGCAACTCAAGAGGAGGCTTCTCTCAGCTCTAGGTATGTGAGAGGGACCCTGAGTTTGCGGCCTCAAGTGGAATGGACACCGCGATGCCCTGACTCGAAATAAGGCCGGATATTCCTGCATTGACTTGAATGCAGGCTCGCCTTGCATCTACCAAGATGAAAGGATGTCTGAATCCCCTGTGGAGAACACAGAGAAAGACCTAATTCCCCACCTCATGGCGACCGGAGGCCTCACATCCTTTGAAAACTCCAGACGTCCGCGGAGATCAGTGCCTCCAAAGGAGACGATGCCTGACTCCTCGTGAAACTTGATAGGAGTCCCAGGATTCCTGTGGCACGTGGAAAGGGACCCTTGGTCTCCCGCCTCAGCTGGAGAGGCGTCCCAATTGCCCTGCCAAGCCTCGAGGAGAATCCCGAGGTGTCCCTCGCAACTAGGCAGGAGTCCTGAGGTCGCTGAACAAACACGTGTGTGGAAGGGCCATCCCCGTCGTAAATCGAGAATATACCCCAGGTTCCCGCCGCAACTCGAGAAAAACCATGAGACTTCCCCCTCGCCGCGAGATGAGCCCCGATTCCCCTGCACTGCGTGCAGAGCAATTCCGTGTTGCACATCACACATGAAAGGAGCCTTGATTTCCTTGATGGCACTCCAGAGAAACCCCAAGAACACTGTTTCAAGGCTAGAGGGATCCTGAGGTCACTGTAGCAACACAAAAGAGCTCCGTGGACCAAGAAACAACTCGAGATGAGAGTTTAGTCCCTGGCTTCGACTGCAGAGGAATACCACCTTACCACAAGCACCTCAAGAGGAGGCTTCTCTCAGCTCTAGGTATGTGAGAGGGACCCTGAGTTTGCGGCCTCAAGTGGAATGGACACCGCGATGCCCTGACTCGAAATAAGGCCGGATATCCCTGCAGTGACTTGAATGCAGGCTCGTCTTGCATCTCCCAAGACGAAAGGATATCGGAATCCCCTGTGGAGACCACAAAGAAAGACCTAGTTCCCCACCTCATCGCGACCGGAGGCCTCACATCCTTTGAAAACTTCAGAGGTACGCGGAGATCAGTGCCTCCAAAGGAGACGAGGCCTGACTCGTGAAACTTGATAGGCGTCCCAGAATTCCTGTGGCAAGTGGAAAGGGACGCTTGGTCTCCCGCCTAAGCTGGAGAGGCGTCCCAATTGCCCTGCCAAGCCTCGAGGAGAATCCCGAGTTGTCCCTCGCAACTAGGCAGGAGTCCCGACGTGGCCGAACAAACACGTGGGTGGAAGGGCCATCCCCGTCATAACTCGAGAATATACCCCAGGTTCCTGCCGCAACTCGAGAAAACCCCTGAGACTTCCCACTCGCCGCGAGATGAGGCTCGATTCTCCTGCACTGCATGCAGAGCAATTTCGTGTTGCACATCAAACATGAAAGGAGCCTTGATTTTCTTGATGGCACTCTAGAGAAAACCCAAGAACACTGTTTCCAGGCTAGAGGGATCCTGAGGTCACTGTATCAACACGAAAGAGCTCCGTGGACCAAAAACCAACTCGCGATGAGAGGTTAGTCCCTGGCTTCGACTCCAGAGAAATAGCACCTTACCACAAGCACCTCAAGAGGAGGCTTCTCTCAGCTCTAGGTATGTGAGAGGGACCCTGAGTTTGCGGCCTCAAGTAGAATGGACACTGCGATGCCCTGACGCGAAATAAGGCCGGATATCCCTGCAGTGACTTGAATGCAGGCTCGTCTTGCATCTCCCAAGATGAAAGGATGGCTGAATCCCCTGTGGAGACCACAGAGAAAGACCTAGTTCCCCACCTCATCGCGACCGGTGGCCTCACATACTTTGAAAATTCCAGAGGTACGCGGAGATCAGTGCCTCCAAAGGAGACGATGCCTGACTCCTCGTGAAACTTGATAGGAGTCCCAGGATTCCTGTGGCACGTGGAAAGGGACACTTGGTCTACCGCCTCAGATGGAGAGGAATCCCAATTGCCCTGCCCAGCCTCGAGGATAATCCCGAGTTGTCCCTCGCAACTAGGCAGGAGTCCTGACGGCGCTGAACAAACACGTGGGTGGAAGGGCCATCCCCGTCATAACTCGAGAATATACCCCAGTTTCCCACCGCAACTCGAGAAAAACCATGAGACTTCCCCCTCGCCGCAAAATGAGGCCGGATATCCTGCACTGCGTGCAGAGCAATTCCGTGTTGCACATCACACATGAAAGGAGCCTTGATTTCCTTGATGGCACTCCAGAGAAACCCCAAGAACACTGTTTCAAGGCTAGAGGGAACCTGAGGTCACTGTAGCAACACGAAAGTGCTCCGTGGACCAAAAATCAACTCAAGATGAGAAGTTAGTCCCTGGCTTCGACTCCAGAGGTATACCATCTTAGCACAAGCAACTCAAGAGGAGGCTTCTCTCAGCGCTATGTATGTGAGAGGGACCCTGAGTTTGCGGCCTCAAGTGGAATGGACACCGCGATGCCCTGACTCGAAATAAGGCCGGATATCCCTGCAGTGACTTGAATGCAGGCTCGTCTTGCATCTCCCAAGACGAAAGGATGTCTGAATCCCCTGTGGAGACCACAGAGAAAGACCTAGTTCCCCACCTCATCGCAACCGGAGGCCTCACATCCTTTGAAAACTTCAGAGGTACGCGGAGATCAGTGCCTCCAAAGGAGACGATGCCTGACTCCTCGTGAAACTTGATAGGAGTCCCAGGATTCCTGTGGCACGTGGAAAGGGACCCTTGGTCTCCCGCCTCAGGTGGAGAGGCGTCCCAATTGCCCTGCCAAGCCTCGAGGAGAATCCCGAGTTGTCCCTCGCAACTAGGCTGGAGTCCTGACGTCGCTGAACAAACACGTGGGTGGAATGGCCATCCCCGTCGTAACTCGAGAATATACCCCAGGTTAACGCCGCAACTCGAGAAAACCCATGAGACTTCCCCCTCGCCGCGAGATGAGGCCCGATTCCCCTGCGCTGGGTGCAGAGCAATTCCGTGTTGCACATCACAAATGAAAGGAGCCTTGATTTCCTTGATGGCACTCCAGAGAAACCCCAAGAACACTGTTTCAAGGCTAGAGGGATCCTGAGGTCACTGTAGCAACACGAAAGAGCTCCGTGGACCAAAAATCAACTCGAGATGAGAGGTTCGTCCCTGGCTTCGACTCCAGAGGAATACCACCTTACCACAAGCACCTCAAGAGGAGGCTTCTCTCAGCTCTACCTATGTGAGACGGACCCTGAGTTTGCGGCCTCAAGTGGAATGGACACTGCGATGCCCTGACGCGAAATAAGGCCGGATATCCCTGCAGTGACTTGAATGCAGGCTCGTCTTGCATCTCCCAAGACGAAAGGATGTCTGAATCCCCTGTGGAGACCACAGAAAAAGACCTAGTTCCCCACCTCATGGCGACCGGAGGCCTCACATCCTTTGAAAACTCCAGAGGTACGCGGAGATCAGTGCCTCCAAAAGAGACGATGCCTGACTCCTCGTGAAACTTGATAGGAGTCCCAGGATTCCTGTGGCACGTGGAAAGGGACACTTGGTCTCCCGCCTCAGCTGGAGAGGCGTCCCAATTAACCTGCCAAGCCTCGAGGAGAATCCCGAGTTGTCCCTCGCAACTAGGCAGGAGTCCTGACGTCGCTGAACAAACACGTGGGTGGAAGGGCCATCCCCGTCGTAACTCGAGAATATACCCCAGGTTCCCGCCGCAACTCGAGAAAAACCATGAGACTTCCCCCTCGCCGTGAGATGAGGCCCGATTCCCCTGCACTGCGTGCAGAGCAATTCCGTGTTGCCCATCACACATGAAAGGAGCCTTGATTTACTTGATGGCACTCCAGAGAAACCCCAAGAAGACTGTTTCCAGGCTAGAGGGATCCTGAGGTCACTGTAGCAACATGAAAGAGCTCCGTGGACCAAAAATCAACTCGAGATGAGAGGTTAGTCCCTGGCTTCGACTCCAGAGGAATACCACCTTACCACAAGCACCTCAAGAGGAGGCTTCTCTCAACTCTAGCTATGTGAGAGGGACCCTGAGTTTGCAGCCTCAAGTGGAATGGACACCGCGAAGCCCTGACTCAAAATAAGGCCGCATATCCCTGCAGTGACTTGAATGCAGGCTCGTCTTGCATCTCCCAAGACGAAAGGATGTCTGAATCCCCTGTGGAGACCACAGAGAAAGACCTAGTTCCCCACCTCATCGCAACCGGAGGCCTCACATCCTTTGAAAACTCCAGAGTTACGCAGAGATCAGTGCCTCCAAAGGAGACGATGCCTGACTCCTCATGAAACTTGATAGGAGTCCCAGGATTCCTGTGGAACGTGGAAAGGGACACTTGGTCTCCCACCTCAGCTGGAGAGGCGTCCCAATTGCCCTGCCAAGCCTCGAGGAGAATCCCGAGTTGTCCCTCGCAACTAGGCAGGAGTCCTGACGTCGCTGAACAAACACGTGTGTGGAAGGGCCATCCCCGTCGTAACTCGAGAATATACCCCAGGTTCCCGCCGCAACTCGAGAAAAATCATGAGACTTCCCCCTCGCCGCAAGATGAGGCCCGATTCCCCTATACTGCGTGCAGAATAATTCCGTGTTGCACATCACACATGAAAGGAGCCTTGATTTCCTTGATGGCACTTCAGAGAAACCCCAAGAACACTGTTTCAAGGCTAGAGGGATCCTGAGGTCACTGTAGCAACACGAAAGAGCTCCGTGGACCAAAAATCAACTCGAGATGAGAGGTTAGTCCCTGGCTTCGACTCCAGAGGAATACCACCTTACCACAAGCACCTCAAGAGGAGGCTTCTCTCAGCTCTAGCTATGTGAGAGGGACCCTGAGTTTGCGGCCTCAAGTGGAATGGACACTGCGATGCCCTGACGGGAAATAACGCCAGAAATCCCTGCAGTGACTTGAATGCAGGCTGGTCTTGCATCTCCCAAGATGAAAGGATGTCTGAATCCCCTGTGGAGACCACCTAGAAAGACCTAGTTCCCCACCTAATTTCGACCGGAGGCCTCACATTCTTTGAAAACTCCAGAGGTACGCGGAGATCAGTGCCTCCAAAGGAGACGATGCCTGACTCCTCGTGAAACTTGATAGGAGTCCCAGGATTCCTGTGGCACGTGGAAAGGGACCCTTGGTCTCCCGCCTCAGCTGGAGAGGCGTCCCAATTGCCCTGCCAAGCCTCGAGGAGAATCCCGAGTTGTCCCTCGCAACTAGGCAGGAGTCCCGACGTGGCCGAACAAACACGTGGGTGGAAGGGCCATCCCCGTCATAACTCGAGAATATACCCCAGGTTCCTGCCGCAACTCGAGAAAACCCATGAGACTTCCCACTCGCCGCGAGATGAGGCTCGATTCTCCTGCACTGCATGCAGAGCAATGCCGTCTTGCACATCAAACATGAAAGGAGCCTTGATTTTCTTGATGGCACTCTAGAGAAAACCCAAGAACACTGTTTCCAGGCTAGAGGGATCCTGAGGTCACTGTATCACCACGAAAGAGCTCCGTGGACCAAAAATCAACTCGCGATGAGAGGTTAGTCCCTGGCTTCGACTCCAGAGGAATAGCACCTTACCACAAGCACCTCAAGAGGAGGCTTCTCTCAGCTCTAGGTATGTGAGAGGGACCCTGAGTTTGCGGCCTCAAGTGGAATGGACACTGCGATGCCCTGACGCGAAATAAGGCCGGATATCCCTGCAGTGACTTGAATGCAGGCTCGTCTTGCATCTCCCAAGATGAAAGGATGGCTGAATCCCCTGTGGAGACCACAGAGAAAGACCTAGTTCCCCACCTCATCGCGACCTGTGGCCTCACATACTTTGAAAATTCCAGAGGTACGCGGAGATCAGTGCCTCCAAAGGAGACGATGCCTGACTCCTCGTGAAACTTGATAGGAGTCCCAGGATTCCTGTGGCACGTGGAAAGGGACACTTGGTCTACCGCCTCAGATGGAGAGGAATCCCAATTGCCCTGCCCAGCCTCGAGGATAATCCCGAGTTGTCCCTCGCAACTAGGCAGGAGTCCTGACGGCGCTGAACAAACACGTGGGTGGAAGGGCCTTCCCCGTCATAACTTGAGAATATACCCCAGTTTCCCACCGCAACTCGAGAAAAACCATGAGACTTCCCCCTCGCCGCAAAATGAGGCCGGATATCCTGCACTGCGTGCAGAGCAATTCCGTGTTGCACATCACACATGAAAGGAGCCTTGATTTCCTTGATGGCACTCCAGAGAAACCCCAAGAACACTGTTTCAAGGCTAGAGGGAACCTGAGGTCACTGTAGCAACACGAAAGTGCTCCGTGGACCAAAAATCAACTCAAGATGAGAAGTTAGTCCCTGGCTTCGACTCCAGAGGTATACCATCTTACCACAAGCAACTCAAGAGGAGGCTTCTCTCAGCGCTATGTATGTGAGAGGGACCCTGAGTTTGCGGCCTCAAGTGGAATGGACACCGCGATGCCCTGACTCGAAATAAGGCCGGATATCCCTGCAGTGACTTGAATGCAGGCTCGTCTTACATCTCCCAAGACGAAAGGATGTCTGAATCCCCTGTGGAGACCACAGAGAAAGACCTAGTTCCCCACCTTATCGTGACCTGAGGCCTCACATCCTTTGAAAACTCCAGAGGTACGCGGAGATCAGTGCCTCCAAAGGAGACGATGCCTGACTCCTCGTGAAACTTGATAGGAGCCCCAGGATTCCTGTGGCACATGGAAAGGGACCCTTGGTCTCCAGCCTCAGCTGGAGAGGCGTCCCAATTGCCCTGCCAAGCCTCGAGGAGAATCCCGAGTTGTCCCTCGCAACTAGGCAGGAGTCCTGACGTCGCTGAAGAAACACGTGTGTAGAAGGGCCATCCCCGTCGTAACTCGAGAATATACCCCAGGTTCCCGCCGCAACTCGAGAAAAACCATGAGACTTCCCCCCTCGCCGCGAGATGAGGCCCGATTCCCCTGCACTGCGTGCAGAGCAATTCCGTCTTGCACATCACACATGAAAGGAGCCTTGATTTCCTTGATGGCACTCCAGAGAAACCCCAAGAACACTGTTTCAAGGCTCGAGGGATCCTGACGTCACTGGAGCAACACGAAAGAGCTCCGTGGACCACAAATCAACTCGAGATGAGAGGTTAGTCCCTGGCTTTGACTCCAGAGGAATACCACCTTACCACAAGCACCTCAAGAGGAGGCTTCTCTCAGCTCTAGCTATGTGAGAGGGACCCTGAGTTTGCGGCCTCAAGTGGAATGGACACCGCGATGCCCTGACTCGAAATAAGGCCGGATATCCCTGCAGTGACTTGAATGCAGGCTCGTCTTGCATCTCCCAAGACGAAAGGATGTCTGAATCCCCTGTGCAGACCACAGAGAAAGACCTAGTTCCCCACCTCATAGCGACCGGCGGCCTCACATCTTTTGAAAACTCCAGAGGTACGCGGAGATCAGTGCCTCCAAAGGAGACGATGCCTGACTTCTCGTGAAACTTGATAGGAGTCCCAGGATTCCTGTGGCACGTGGAAAGGGACCCTTGGTCTCCCGCCTCAGCTCGAGAGGCGTCCCAATTGCCCTGCCAAGCCTCGAGGAGAATCCCGAGTTGTCCCTCGCAACTAGGCAGGAGTCCTGACGTCGCTGAAGAAACACGTGTGTGGAAGGGCTATCCCAGTCGTAACTCGAGAATATACCCCAGGGTCCCACCGAACCTCGAGAAAAACCATGAGACTTCCCCCTCGCCGCGAGATGAGCCCCGATTCCCCTGCACTGCGTGCAGAGCAATTCCGTGTTGCACATCACACATGAAAGGAGCCTTGATTTCCTTGATGGCACTCCAGAGAAACCCCAAGAACACTGTTTCAAGGCTAGAGGGATCCTGAGGTCACTGTAGCAACACAAAAGAGCTCCGTGGACCAAGAAACAACTCGAGATGAGAGTTTAGTCCCTGGCTTCGACTGCAGAGGAATACCACCTTACCACAAGCACCTCAAGAGGAGGCTTCTCTCAGCTCTAGGTATGTGAGAGGGACCCTGAGTTTGCGGCCTCGAGTGAAATGGACACCGCGATGCCCTGACTCGAAATAAGGCCGGATATCCCTGCAGTGACTTGAATGCAGGCTCGTCTTGCATCTCCCAAGACGAAAGGATGTCGGAATCCCCTGTGGAGACCACAAAGAAAGACCTAGTTCCCCACCTCATCGCGACCGGAGGCCTCACATCCTTTGAAAACTTCAGAGGTACGCGGAGATCAGTGCCTCCAAAGGAGACGAGGCCTGACTCGTGAAACTTGATAGGCGTCCCAGAATTCCTGTGGCAAGTGGAAAGGGACGCTTGGTCTCCCGCCTAAGCTGGAGAGGCGTCCCAATTGCCCTGCCAAGCCTCGAGGAGAATCCCGAGTTGTCCCTCGCAACTAGGCAGGAGTCCCGACGTGACCGAACAAACACGTGGGTGGAAGGGCCATCCCCGTCATAACTCGAGAATATACCCCAGGTTCCTGCCGCAACTCGAGAAAACCCATGAGACTTCCCACTCGCCGCGAGATGAGGCTCGATTCTCCTGCACTGCATGCAGAGCAATTTCGTGTTGCACATCAAACATGAAAGGAGCCTTGATTTTCTTGATGGCACTCTAGAGAAAACCCAAGAACACTGTTTCAAGGCTAGAGGGATCCTGAGGTCACTGTATCAACACGAAAGAGCTCCGTGGACCAAAAATCAACTCGCGATGAGAGGTTAGTCCCTGGCTTCGACTCCAGAGGAATAGCACCTTACCACAAGCACCTCAAGAGGAGGCTTCTCTCAGCTCTAGCTATGTGCTGAGTTTGCGGCCTCAAGTGGAATGAACAGCGCGATGCCCTGACTCGAAATAAGGCCGGATATCCCTGCAGTGACTTGAATGCAGTCTCGTCTTGCATCTCCCAAGACGAAAGGATGTCCGAATCCCCTGTGGAGACCACAGACAAAGACCTAGTTCCCCACCTCATCGCGACCGGAGGCCTCACATCCTTTGAAAATTCCAGAGGTACGCGGATATCAGTGCCTCCAAAGTAGACGATGCCTGACTCCTCGTGAAACTTGATAGGAGTCCCAGGATTCCTGTGGCACGTGGAAAGGGACCCTTGGCCTCCCGCCTCAGCTGGAGAGGCGTCCCAATTGCCCTGCCAAGCCTCGAGGAGAATCCCGAGTTGTCCCTCGCAACTAGGCAGGAGTCCTGACGTTGCTGAACAAACACGTGGGTGGAAGGGCCATCCCCGTCGTAACTCGAGAATATACCCCAGGTTCCCGCCGCACCTCGAGAAAAACCATGAGACTTCCCCCTCGCCGCGAGATGAGGCCCGATTCCCCTGCACTGTGTGCAGAGCAATTCCGTGTTGCACATCACACATGAAAGGAGCCTTGATTTCCTTGATGGCACTCCAGAGAAACCCCAAGAACACTGTTTCAAGGCTAGAGGGATCCTGAGGCCACTGTAGCAACACGAAAGAGGTCCGTGGACCACAAATCAACTCGAGATGAGAGGTTAGTCCCTGGCTTCGACTCCAGAGGAATACCACCTTACCACAAGCACCTCAAGAGGAGGCTTCTCTCAGCTCTAGGTATGTGAGAGGGACCCTGAGGTTGCGGCCTCAAGTGGAATGGACACCGCGACGCCCTGACTCGAAATAAGGCCGGATATCCCTGCAGTGACTTGAATGCAGGCTCGTCTTGCATCTCCCAAGATGAAAGGATGTCTGAATCCCCTGTGGAGACCACAGAGAAAGACCTAGTTCCCCACCTCATTGCGACCGGAGGCCTCACATCCTTTGAAATCTCCAGAGGTACGCGGAGATCAGTGCCTCCAAAGGAGACGATGCCTGACTCCTCATGAAAGTTGATAGGAGTCCCAGGATTCCTGTGGCACATGGAAAGGGACCCTTGGTCTCCCGCCTCAGCTGGAGAGGCGTCCCAATTGCCCTGCCAAGCCTCGAGGAGAATCCCAAGTTGTCCCTCGCAACTAGGCAGGAGTCCTGACGTCGCTGAACAAACACGTGGGTGGAAGGGCCATCCCCGTCGTAACTCGAGAATATACCCCAGGTTCCCGCCGCAACTGGAGAAAAACCATGAGACTTCCCCCTCGCCGCGAGATGAGGCCCAATTCCCCTGCACTGCGTGCAGAGCAATTCCGTGTTGCACATCACACATGAAAGGAGCCTTGATTTCCTTGATGGCACTCCAGAGAAACCCCAAGAACACTGTTTCAAGGCTAGAGGGATCCTGAGGTCACTCTAGCAACACAAAAGAGCTCCGTGGACCAAAAGTCAACTCGAGATGAGAGGTTAGTCCCTGGCTTCGACTCCAGAGGAATACCACCTAACCACAAGCACCTCAAGAGGAGGCTTCTCGCAGCTTTAGGTATGTGAGAGGAATCCTGAGATTGCAGCCTCAAGTGGAATGGACACCGCAAGGCCCTGACTCGAAATAAGGCCGGATATCCCTGCAGTGACTAGAATGCAGGCTCGTCTTGCATCTCCCAAGACGAAAGGATGTCTGAATCCTCTGTGGAGACCACAGAGAAAGACCTAGTTCCCCACCTCATCGCGACCGCAGGCCTCACATCCTTTGAAAACTCCAGAGGTACGCGGAGATCAGTGCCTCCGAAGGAGACGATGCCTGACTCCTCGTGAAACTTGATAGGAGCCCAGGATTCCTGTGGCACATGGAAAGGAACCCTTGGTCTCCCACCTCAGCTGGAGAGGCGTCCCAATCGCCCTGCCAAGCCTCGAGGAGAATCCCGAGTTGTCCCTCGCAACTAGGCAGGAGTCCTGACGTTGCTGAACAAACACGAGGGTGGAAGGGCCTTCCCCGTCGTAACTCGAGAATATACCCCAGGTTCCCGCCGTAACTCGAGAAAAACCATGAGACTTCCCCCTCGCCGTGAGATGAGGCCCGATTCCCCTGCACTGCGTGCAGAGCAATTCTGTGTTGCACATCACACATGAAAGGAGCCTTGATTTCCTTGATGGCACTCCAGAGAAAGCCCAAGAACACTGTTTCAAGGCTAGAGGGATCCTGAGGTCACTGTAGCAACACAAAAGAGCTCCGTGGACCAAAAATCAACTCGAGATGAGAGGTTAGTCCCTGGCTTCGACTCCAGAGGAATACCACCTTACCACAAGCACCTCAAGAGGAGGCTTCTCTCAGCTCTAGGTATGTGAGAGGGACCCTGAGTTTGCGGCCTCAAGTGGAATGGACACAGCGATGCCCTGACTCGAAATAAGGCCGGATATCCCTGCGGTGACTTGAATGCAGGCTCGTCTTGCATCTCGCAAGACGAAAGGATGTCTGAATCCCCTGTGGAGGCCACAGAGAAAGACCTAGTTCCCCACCTCATCGCGACCGGAGGCCTCACATCCTTTGAAAACTCCAGAGGTACGTGGAGATCAGTGCCTAAAAAGAAGACGATGCCTGACTCCTCGTGAAACTTGATAGGAGTCCCAGGATTCCTGTGGCACGTGGAAAGGGACCCTTGGTCTCCCGCCTCAGCTGGAGAGGCATCCCAATTGCCCTGCCAAGCCTCGAGGAGAATCCCGAGTTGTCCCTCCCAACTAGGCAGGAGTCCTGCAGTCGCTGAACAAACACGTGGGTGGAAGGGCCATCCCCGTCGTAACTCGAGAATATACCCCAGGTTCCCGCCGCAACTCGAGAAAAACCATGAGACTTCCCTCTCGCCGCGAGATGAGGCCCGATTTCCCTGCACTGCATGCAGAGCAATTCCGTGTTGCACATCACACATGAAAGGAGCTTTGATTTCCTTGATAGCACTCCAGAGAAACCCCAAGAACACTGTTTCAAGGCTAGAGGGATCCTGAGGTCACTGTAGCAACAAGAAAGAGCTCCGTGGACCAAAAATCAACTCGAGATGAGAGGTTAGTCCCTGGCTTCGACTCCAGAGGAATACCACCTTACCACAAGCACCTCAAGAGGAGGCTTCTCTCAGCTCTAGGTATGTGAGAGGGACCCTGAGTTTGCGGCCTCAAGTGGAATGGACACCGCGATGCCCTGACGCAAAATAAGGCCGGATATCCCTGCAGTGACTTGAATGCAGGCTCGTCTTGCATCTCCCAAGACGAAAGGATGTCTGAATCCCCTGTGGAGACCATAGAGAAAGACCTAGTTCCCCACCTCATCGTGACCTGAGGCCTCACATCCTTTGAAAACTCCAGAGGTACGCGGAGATCAGTGCCTCCAAGGAGACGATGCCTGACTCCTCGTGAAACTTGATAGGAGCCCCAGGATTCCTGTGGCACATGGAAAGGGACCCTTGGTCTCCCGCCTCAGCTGGAGAGGCGTCCCAATTGCCCTGCCAAGCCTCGAGGAGAATCCCGAGTTGTCCCTCGCAACTAGGCAGGAGTCCTGACGTCGCTGAAGAAACACGTGTGTGGAAGGGCCATCCCCGTCGTAACTCGAGAATATACCCCAGGTTCCCGCCGCAACTCGAGAAAAACCATGAGACTTCCCCCCTCGCCGCGAGATGAGGCCCGATTCCCCTGCACTGCGTGCAGAGCAATTCCGTCTTGCACATCACACATGAAAGGAGCCTTGATTTCCTTGATGGCACTCCAGAAAAACCCAAAGAACACTGTTTCAAGGCTAGAGGGATCCTGGAGTCACTCTAGCAACACGAAAGAGCTCCGTGGACCACAAGTCAACTCGAGATGAGAGGTTAGTCCCTGGCTTCGACTCCAGACGAATACCACCTTACCACAAGCACCTCAAGAGGAGGCTTCTCTCAGCTCTAGCTATGTGCTGAGTTTGCGGCCTCAAGTGGAATGAACAGCGCGATGCCCTGACTCGAAATAAGGCCGGATATCCCTGCAGTGACTTGAATGCAGGCTCGTCTTGCATCTCCCAAGACGAAAGGATGTCTGAATCCCCTGTGGAGACCACAGAGAAAGACCTAGTTCCCCACCTCATCGCGACCGGAGGCCTCACATCCTTTGAAAACTCCAGAGGTACCCGGAGATCAGTGCCTCCAAAGGAGACGATGCCTGACTCCTCGTGAAACTTGATAGGAGTCCCAGGATTCCTGTGGCACGTGGAAAGGGACCCTTGGTCTCCCGCCTCAGCTGGAGAGGCGTCCCAATTAACCTGCCAAGCCTCGAGGAGAATCCCGAGTTGTTCCTCGCAACTAGGCAGGAGTCCTGACATAACTGAACCAACACGTGGGTGGAAGGGCCATCCCCGTCGTAACTCGAGAATATAACCCAGGTTCCCGCCGCAACTCGAGAAAAACCATGAGACTTCCCCCTCGCCGCGAGATGAGGCCCGATTCCCCTGCACTGCGTGCAGAGCAATTCCGTGTTGCACATCACACATGAAAGGAGCCTTGATTTCCTTGATGGCACTCCAGAGAAACCCCAAGAACAATGTTTCAAGGCTAGAGGGATCCTGAGGTCACTGTAGCAACAGAAAAGAGCTCCATGGACCAAAAATCAACTCGAGATGAGAGGTTAGTCCCTGGCTTCGACTCCAGAGGAATACCACCTTACCACAAGCATCTCAAGAGGAGGCTTCTCTCAGCTCTAGCTATGTGAAAGGGACCCTGAGTTTGCAGCCTCAAGTGGAATGGACACCGCGAAGCCCTGACTCAAAATAAGGCCGGATATCCCTGCAGTGACTTGAATGCAGGCTCGTCTTGCATCTCCCAAGACGAAAGGATGTCTGAATCCCCTGTGGAGACCACAGAGAAAGACCTAGTTCCCCACCTCATCGCAACCGGAGGCCTCACATCCTTTGAAAACTCCAGAGGTACGCGGAGATCAGTGCCTCCAAAGGAGACGATGCCTGACTCCTCGTGAAACTTGACAGGAGTCCCAGGATTCCTGTGGCACGTGGAAAGCGACACTTGGTCTCCCGCCTCAGCTGGAGAGGCATCCCAATTGCCCTGCCAAGCCTCGAGGAGAATCCCGAGTTGTCCCTCGCAACTAGGCAGGAGTCCTGACGTCGCTGAAGAAACACGTGTGTGGAAGGGCCATCCCCGTCTTAACTCGAGAATATACCCCAGGTTCCCGCCGCAACTCGAGAAAAACCATGAGACTTCCCCCTCGCCGCAAGATGAGGCCCGATTCCCCTACACTGCGTGCAGAATAATTCCGTGTTGCACATCACACATGAAAGGAGCCTTGATTTCCTTGATGGCACTTCAGAGAAACCCCAAGAACACTTTTTCAAGGCTAGAGGGATCCTGAGGTCACTGTAGCAACACGAAAGAGCTCCGTGGACCAAAAATCAACTCGAGATGAGAGGTTAGTCCCTGGCTTCGACTCCAGAGGAATACCACCTTACCACAAGCACCTCAAGAGGAGGCTTCTCTCAGCTCTAGCTATGTGAGAGGGACCCTGAATTTGCGGCCTCAAGTGGAATGGACACTGCGATGCCCTGACGGGAAATAACGCTAGAAATCCCTGCAGTGACTTGAATGCAGGCTGGTCTTGCATCTCCCAAGATGAAAGGATGTCTGAATCCCCTGTGGAGACCACATAGAAAGACCTAGTTCCCCACCTCATTTCGACCGGAGGCCTCACATTCTTTGAAAACTCCAGAGGTACGCGGAGATCAGTGCCTCCAAAGGAGACGATGCCTGACTCCTCGTGAAACTTGATAGGAGGCCCAGGATTCCTGTGGCACGTGGAAAGGGACCCTTGGTCTCCCGCCTCAGCTGGAGAGGCGTCCCAATTGCCCTGCCAAGCCTCGAGGAGAATCCCGAGTTGTCCCTCGCAACTAGGCAGGAGTCCTGCCGTCGCTGAACAAACACGTGTGTGGAAGGGCCATCCCCGTCGTAACTCGAGAATATACCCCAGGTTCCCGCCGCAACTCGAGAAAAACCATGAGACTTCCCCGTCGCCGTGAGATGAGGCCCGATTCCCCTGCACTGTGTGCAGAGCAATTCCGTGTTGCACATCACACATGAAAGGAGCCTTGATTTCCTTGATGGCACTCCAGAGAAACCCCAAGAACACTGTTTCAAGGCTAGAGGGATCCTGAGGTCACTCTAGCAACACGAAGGAGCTCCGTGGACAAAAAATCAACTCGAGATGAGAGGTTAGTCCCTGGCTTCGACTCCAGAGGAATACCACCTTACCACAAGCACCTCAAGAGGAGGCTTCTCTCAGCTCTAGGTATGTGAGAGGGACCCTGAGTTTGCGGCCTCAAGTGGAATGGACACCGCGATGCCCTGACTCGAAATAAGGCCGGATATCCCTGCAGTGACTTGAATGCAGGCTCGTCTTGCATCTCCCAAGACGAAAGGATGCCTGAATCCCCTGTGGAGACCACAGAGAAAGACCTAGTTCCCCACCTCATGGCGACCGGAGGCCTCACATCCTTTGAAAACCCCAGAGGTACGCGGAGATCAGTGCCTCCAAAGGAGACGATGCCTGACTCCTCATGAAATTTGATAGGAGTCCCAGAATTCCTGTGGCACGTGGAAAGGGACCCTTGGTCTCCCGCCTCAGCTGGAGTGGCGTCCCAATTTCCCTGCCATGCCTCGAGGAGAATCCCGAGGTGTCCCTCGCAACTAGGCAGGAGTCCTGACGTCGCTGAACAAACACGTGTGTGGAAGGGCCATCCCCGTCGTAAATCGAGAATATACCCCAGGTTCCCGCCGCAACTCGAGAAAAACCATGAGACTTCCCCCTCGCCGCGAGATGAGCCCCGATTCCCCTGCACTGCGTGCAGAGCAATTCCGTGTTGCACATCACACATGAAAGGAGCCTTGATTTCCTTGATGGCACTCCAGAGAAACCCCAAGAACACTGTTTCAAGGCTAGAGGGATCCTGAGGTCACTGTAGCAACACAAAAGAGCTCCGTGGACCAAGAAACAACTCGAGATGAGAGTTTAGTCCCTGGCTTCGACTCCAGAGGAATACCACCTTACCACAAGCACCACAAGAGGAGGCTTCTCTCAGCTCTAGGTATGTGAGAGGGACCCTGAGTTTGCGGCCTCAAGTGGAATGGACACCGCGATGCCCTGACTCGAAATAAGGCCGGATATCCCTGCAGTGACTTGAATGCAGGCTCGTCTTGCATCTCCCAAGACGAAAGGATATCGGAATCCCCTGTGGAGACCACAAAGAAAGACCTAGTTCCCCACCTCATCGCGACCGGAGGCCTCACATCCTTTGAAAACTTCAGAGGTACGCGGAGATCAGTGCCTCCAAAGGAGACGAGGCCTGACTCGTGAAACTTGATAGGCGTCCCAGAATTCCTGTGGCAAGTGGAAAGGGATGCTTGGTCTCCCGCCTAAGCTGGAGAGGCGTCCCAATTGCCCTGCCAAGCCTCGAGGAGAATCCCGAGTTGTCCCTCGCAACTAGGCAGGAGTCCCGACGTGGCCGAACAAACACGTGGGTGGAAGGGCCATCCCCGTCATAACTCGAGAATATACCCCAGGTTCCTGCCGCAACTCGAGAAAACCCCTGAGACTTCCCACTCGCCGCGAGATGAGGCTCGATTCTCCTGCACTGCATGCAGAGCAATTTCGTGTTGCACATCAAACATGAAAGGAGCCTTGATTTTCTTGATGGCACTCTAGAGAAAACCCAAGAACACTGTTTCCAGGCTAGAGGGATCCTGAGGTCACTGTATCAACACGAAAGAGCTCCGTGGACCAAAAACCAACTCGCGATGAGAGGTTAGTCCCTGGCTTCGACTCCAGAGAAATAGCACCTTACCACAAGCACCTCAAGAGGAGGCTTCTCTCAGCTCTAGGTATGTGAGAGGGACCCTGAGTTTGCGGCCTCAAGTAGAATGGACACTGCGATGCCCTGACGCGAAATAAGGCCGGATATCCCTGCAGTGACTTGAATGCAGGCTCGTCTTGCATCTCCCAAGATGAAAGGATGGCTGAATCCCCTGTGGAGACCACAGAGAAAGACCTAGTTCCCCACCTCATCGCGACCGGTGGCCTCACATACTTTGAAAATTCCAGAGGTACGCGGAGATCAGTGCCTCCAAAGGAGACGATGCCTGACTCCTCGTGAAACTTGATAGGAGTCCCAGGATTCCTGTGGCACGTGGAAAGGGACACTTGGTCTACCGCCTCAGATGGAGAGGAATCCCAATTGCCCTGCCCAGCCTCGAGGATAATCCCGAGTTGTCCCTCGCAACTAGGCAGGAGTCCTGACGGCGCTGAACAAACGCGTGGGTGGAAGGGCCATCCCCGTCATAACTCGAGAATATACCCCAGTTTCCCACCGCAACTCGAGAAAAACCATGAGACTTCCCCCTCGCCGCAAAATGAGGCCGGATATCCTGCACTGCGTGCAGAGCAATTCCGTGTTGCACATCACACATGAAAGGAGCCTTGATTTCCTTGATGGCACTCCAGAGAAACCCCAAGAACACTGTTTCAAGGCTAGAGGGAACCTGAGGTCACTGTAGCAACACGAAAGTGCTCCGTGGACCAAAAATCAACTCAAGATGAGAAGTTAGTCCCTGGCTTCGACTCCAGAGGTATACCATCTTAGCACAAGCAACTCAAGAGGAGGCTTCTCTCAGCGCTATGTATGTGAGAGGGACCCTGAGTTTGCGGCCTCAAGTGGAATGGACACCGCGATGCCCTGACTCGAAATAAGGCCGGATATCCCTGCAGTGACTTGAATGCAGGCTCGTCTTGCATCTCCCAAGACGAAAGGATGTCTGAATCCCCTGTGGAGACCACAGAGAAAGACCTAGTTCCCCACCTCATCGCAACCGGAGGCCTCACATCCTTTGAAAACTTCAGAGGTACGCGGAGATCAGTGCCTCCAAAGGAGACGATGCCTGACTCCTCGTGAAACTTGATAGGAGTCCCAGGATTCCTGTGGCACGTGGAAAGGGACCCTTGGTCTCCCGCCTCAGGTGGAGAGGCGTCCCAATTGCCCTGCCAAGCCTCGAGGAGAATCCCGAGTTGTCCCTCGCAACTAGGCTGGAGTCCTGACGTCGCTGAACAAACACGTGGGTGGAATGGCCATCCCCGTCGTAACTCGAGAATATACCCCAGGTTAACGCCGCAACTCGAGAAAACCCATGAGACTTCCCCCTCGCCGCGAGATGAGGCCCGATTCCCCTGCGCTGGGTGCAGAGCAATTCCGTGTTGCACATCACAAATGAAAGGAGCCTTGATTTCCTTGATGGCACTCCAGAGAAACCCCAAGAACACTGTTTCAAGGCTAGAGGGATCCTGAGGTCACTGTAGCAACACGAAAGAGCTCCGTGGACCAAAAATCAACTCGAGATGAGAGGTTCGTCCCTGGCTTCGACTCCAGAGGAATACCACCTTACCACAAGCACCTCAAGAGGAGGCTTCTCTCAGCTCTACCTATGTGAGACGGACCCTGAGTTTGCGGCCTCAAGTGGAATGGACACTGCGATGCCCTGACACGAAATAAGGCCGGATATCCCTGCAGTGACTTGAATGCAGGCTCGTCTTGCATCTCCCAAGACGAAAGGATGTCTGAATCCCCTGTGGAGACCACAGAAAAAGACCTAGTTCCCCACCTCATCGCGACCGGAGGCCTCACATCCTTTGAAAACTCCAGAGGTACGCGGAGATCAGTGCCTCCAAAAGAGACGATGCCTGACTCCTCGTGAAACTTGATAGGAGTCCCAGGATTCCTGTGGCACGTGGAAAGGGACCCTTGGTCTCCCGCCTCAGCTGGAGAGGCGTCCCAATTAACCTGCCAAGCCTCGAGGAGAATCCCGAGTTGTCCCTCGCAACTAGGCAGGAGTCCTGACGTCACTGAACAAACACGTGGGTGGAAGGGCCATCCCCGTCGTAACTCGAGAATATACCCCAGGTTCCCGCCGCAACTCGAGAAAAACCATGAGACTTCCCCCTCGCCGTGAGATGAGGCCCGATTCCCCTGCACTGCGTGCAGAGCAATTCCGTGTTGCCCATCACACATGAAAGGAGCCTTGATTTACTTGATGGCACTCCAGAGAAACCCCAAGAAGACTGTTTCCAGGCTAGAGGGATCCTGAGGTCACTGTAGCAACATGAAAGAGCTCCGTGGACCAAAAATCAACTCGAGATGAGAGGTTAGTCCCTGGCTTCGACTCCAGAGGAATACCACCTTACCACAAGCACCTCAAGAGGAGGCTTCTCTCAGCTCTAGCTATGTGAGAGGGACCCTGAGTTTGCAGCCTCAAGTGGAATGGACACCGCGAAGCCCTGACTCAAAATAAGGCCGGATATCCCTGCAGTGACTTGAATGCAGGCTCGTCTTGCATCTCCCAAGACGAAAGGATGTCTGAATCCCCTGTGGAGACCACAGAGAAAGACCTAGTTCCCCACCTCATCGCAACCGGAGGCCTCACATCCTTTGAAAACTCCAGAGTTACGCGGAGATCAGTGCCTCCAAAGGAGACGATGCCTGACTCCTCATGAAACTTGATAGGAGTCCCAGGATTCCTGTGGAACGTGGAAAGGGACCCTTGGTCTCCCGGCTCAGCTGGAGAGGCGTCCCAATTGCCCTGCCAAGCCTCGAGGAGAATCCCGAGTTGTCCCTCGCAACTAGGCAGGAGTCCTGACGTCGCTGAACAAACACGTGTGTGGAAGGGCCATCCCCGTCGTAACTCGAGAATATACCCCAGGTTCCCGCCGCAACTCGAGAAAAATTATGAGACTTCCCCCTCGCCGCAAGATGAGGCCCGATTCCCCTATACTGCGTGCAGAATAATTCCGTGTTGCACATCACACATGAAAGGAGCCTTGATTTCCTTGATGGCACTTCAGAGAAACCCCAAGAACACTGTTTCAAGGCTAGAGGGATCCTGAGGTCACTGTAGCAACACGAAAGAGCTCCGTGGACCAAAAATCAACTCGAGATGAGAGGTTAGTCCCTGGCTTCGACTCCAGAGGAATACCACCTTACCACAAGCACCTCAAGAGGAGGCTTCTCTCAGCTCTAGCTATGTGAGAGGGACCCTGAGTTTGCGGCCTCAAGTGGAATGGACACTGCGATGCCCTGACGGGAAATAACGCCAGAAATCCCTGCAGTGACTTGAATGCAGGCTGGTCTTGCATCTCCCAAGATGAAAGGATGTCTGAATCCCCTGTTGAGACCACATAGAGAGACCTAGTTCCCCACCTAATTTCGACCGGAGGCCTCACATTCTTTGAAAACTCCAGAGGTACGCGGAGATCAGTGCCTCCAAAGGAGACGATGCCTGACTCCTCGTGAAACTTGATAGGAGTCCCAGGATTCCTGTGGCACGTGGAAAGGGACACTTGGTCTACCGCCTCAGATGGAGAGGAATCCCAATTGCCCTTCCCAGCCTCGAGGATAATCCCGAGTTGTCCCTCGCAACTAGGCAGGAGTCCTGACGGCGCTGAACAAACACGTGGGTGGAAGGGCCATCCCCGTCATAACTCGAGAATATACCCCAGTTTCCCACCGCAACTCGAGAAAACCCATGAGACTTCCCACTCGCCGCGAGATGAGGCTCGATTCTCCTGCACTGCATGCAGAGCAATTTCGTGTTGCACATCAAACATGAAAGGAGCCTTGATTTTCTTGATGGCACTCTAGAGAAAACCCAAGAACACTGTTTCAAGGCTAGAGGGATCCTGAGGTCACTGTAGCAACACAAAAGAGCTCCGTGGACCAAGAAACAACTCGAGATGAGAGTTTAGTCCCTGGCTTCGACTGCAGAGGAATACCACCTTACCACAAGCACCTCAAGAGGAGGCTTCTCTCAGCTCTAGGTATGTGAGAGGGACCCTGAGTTTGCGGCCTCAAGTGAAATGGACACCGCGATGCCCTGACTCGTAATAAGGCCGGATATCCCTGCAGTGACTTGAATGCAGGCTCGTCTTGCATCTCCCAAGACGAAAGGATGTCGGAATCCCCTGTGGAGACCACAAAGAAAGACCTAGTTCCCCACCTCATCGCGACCGGAGGCCTCACATCCTTTGAAAACTTCAGAGGTACGCGGAGATCAGTGCCTCCAAAGGAGACGAGGCCTGACTCGTGAAACTTGATAGGCGTCCCAGAATTCCTGTGGCAAGTGGAAAGGGACGCTTGGTCTCCCGCCTAAGCTGGAGAGGCGTCCCAATTGCCCTGCCAAGCCTCGAGGAGAATCCCGAGTTGTCCCTCGCAACTAGGCAGGAGTCCCGACGTGGCCGAACAAACACGTGGGTGGAAGGGCCATCCCCGTCATAACTCGAGAATATACCCCAGGTTCCTGCCGCAACTCGAGAAAACCCATGAGACTTCCCACTCGCCGCGAGATGAGGCTCGATTCTCCTGCACTGCATGCAGAGCAATTTCGTGTTGCACATCAAACATGAAAGGAGCCTTGATTTTCTTGATGGCACTCTAGAGAAAACCCAAGAACACTGTTTCAAGGCTAGAGGGATCCTGAGGTCACTGTATCAACACGAAAGAGCTCCGTGGACCAAAAATCAACTCGCGATGAGAGGTTAGTCCCTGGCTTCGACTCCAGAGGAATAGCACCTTACCACAAGCACCTCAAGAGGAGGCTTCTCTCAGCTCTAGGTATGTGAGAGGGACCCTGAGTTTGCGGCCTCAAGTAGAATGGACACTGCGATGCCCTGACGCGAAATAAGGCCGGATATCCCAGCAGTGACTTGAATGCAGGCTCGTCTTTCATCTCCCAAGATGAAAGGATGTCTGAATCCCCTGTGGAGACCACAGAGAAAGACCTAGTTCCCCACCTCATCGCGACCGGTGGCCTCACATACTTTGAAAATTCCAGAGGTACGCGGAGATCAGTGCCTCCAAAGGAGACGATGCCTGACTCCTCGTGAAACTTGATAGGAGTCCCAGGATTCCTGTGGCACGTGGAAAGGGACACTTGGTCTACCGCCTCAGATGGAGAGGAATCCCAATTGCCCTGCCCAGCTTCGAGGATAATCCCGAGTTGTCCCTCGCAACTAGGCAAGAGTCCTGACGGCGCTGAACAAACACGTGGGTGGAAGGGCCATCCCCGTCATAACTCGAGAATATACCCCAGTTTCCCACCGCAACTCGAGAAAAACCATGAGACTTCCCCCTCGCCGCAAAATGAGGCCGGATATCCTGCACTGCGTGCAGAGCAATTCCGTGTTGCACATCACACATGAAAGGAGCCTTGATTTCCTTGATGGCACTCCAGAGAAACCCCAAGAACACTGTTTCAAGGCTAGAGGGAACCTGAGGTCACTGTAGCAACACGAAAGTGCTCCGTGGACCAAAAATCAACTCAAGATGAGAAGTTAGTCCCTGGCTTCGACTCCAGAGGTATACCATCTTAGCACAAGCAACTCAAGAGGAGGCTTCTCTCAGCGCTATGTATGTGAGAGGGACCCTGAGTTTGCGGCCTCAAGTGGAATGGACACCGCGATGCCCTGACTCGAAATAAGGCCGGATATCCCTGCAGTGACTTGAATGCAGGCTCGTCTTGCATCTCCCAAGACGAAAGGATGTCTGAATCCCCTGTGGAGACCACAGAGAAAGACCTAGTTCCCCACCTCATCGCAACCGGAGGCCTCACATCCTTTGAAAACTTCAGAGGTACGCGGAGATCAGTGCCTCCAAAGGAGACGATGCCTGACTCCTCGTGAAACTTGATAGGAGTCCCAGGATTCCTGTGGCACGTGGAAAGGGACCCTTGGTCTCCCGCCTCAGGTGGAGAGGCGTCCCAATTGCCCTGCCAAGCCTCGAGGAGAATCCCGAGTTGTCCCTCGCAACTAGGCAGGAGTCCTGACGTCGCTGAAGAAACACGTGTGTGGAAGGGCCATCCCCGTCGTAACTCGAGAATATACCCCAGGTTCCCGCCGCAACTCGAGAAAAACCATGAGACTTCCCCTCGCCGCAAGATGAGGCCCGATTCCCCTGCACTGCGTGCAGAGCAATTCCGTGTTGCACATCACACATGAAAGGAGCCTTGATTTCCTTGATGGCACTTCAGAGAAACCCCAAGAACACTGTTTCAAGGCTAGAGGGATCCTGAGGTCACTCTAGCAACACGAAAGAGCTCCGTGGACCACAAACAACTCGAGATGAGAGGTTAGTCCCTGGCTTCGACTCCAGACAAATACCACCTTACCACAAGCACCTCAAGAGGAGGCTTCTCTCAGCTCTAGCTATGTGTTGAGTTTGCGGCCTCAAGTGGAATGGACACCGCGATGCCCTGACTCGAAATAAGGCCGGATATCCCTGCAGTGACTTGAATGCAGGCTCGTCTTGCATCTCCCAAGACGAAAGGATGTCCGAATCCCCTGTGGAGACCACAGAAAAAGACCTAGTTCCCCACCTCATCGCGACAGGCGGCCTCACACCCTTTGAAAACTCCAGAGGTACGCGGAGATCAGTGCCTCCAAAGGAGACGATGCCTGACTCCTCGTGAAACTTGATAGGAGTCCCAGGATTGCTGTGGCTCGTGGAAAGGGACCCTTGGTCTCCCACCTCAGCTGGAGAGGCGTCCCAATTGCCCTGCCAAGCCTCGAGGAGAATCCCGAGTTGTCCCTCGCAACTAAGCAGGAGTCTTGCCGTCGCTGAGCAAACACGTGGGTGGAAGGGCCATCCCCGTCGTAACTCGAGAATATACCCCAGGTTCCCGCCGCAACTCGAGAAAAACCATGAGACTTCCCCCTCGCCGCGAGATGAGGCCCGATTCCCCTGCACTGCGTGCAGAGCAATTCCGTGTTGCACATCACACATGAAAGGAGCCTTGATTTCCTTGATGGCACTCCAGAGAAACCCCAAGAACACTGTTTCAAGGCTAGAGGGATCCTGAGGTCACTGTAGCCACACGAAAGAGCACCGTGGCACAAAAACAACTCGAGATGAGAGGATAGTCCCTGGCTTCGACTCCAGAGGAATACCACCTTAACACAAGCACCTCAAGAGGAGGCTTCTCTCAGCTCTAGGTATGTGAGAGGGACCCTGAGTTTGCGGCCTCAAGTGGAATGGAAACCGCGATGCCCTGATTCGAAATAAGGCCGGATATCCCTGCAGTGACTTGAATGCAGGCTCGTCTTGCCTCTCCCAAGACGAAAGGATGTCTGAATCCCCTGTGGAGACCTCAGAGAAAGATGTAGTTCCCCACCTCATCGCGACCGGAGGCCTCACATCCTTTGAGAACTCCAGAGGTACGCGGAGATCAGTGCCTCCAAAGGAGACGATGCCTGACTCCTCGTGAAACTTGATAGGAGTCCCAGGATTCCTGTGGCACATGGAAAGGGACCCTTGGTCTCCCGCCTCAGCTGGAGAGGCGTCCCAATTGCCCTGCCAAGCCTCGAGGAGCATCCCGAGTTGTCCCTCGCAACTAGGCAGGAGTCCTGACGTCGCTGAACAAACACGTGGGTGGAAGGGCCATCCCCGTCGTAACTCGAGAATATACCCCAGGTTCCCGCCGCAACTCGAGAAAAACCATGAGACTTCCCCCTCGCCGCGAGATGAGGCCCGATTCCCCTGCACTGCGTGCAGAGCAATT
Organism: Cervus elaphus; assembly: GCF_910594005.1. Classification (NCBI taxonomy): domain Eukaryota; kingdom Metazoa; phylum Chordata; class Mammalia; order Artiodactyla; family Cervidae; genus Cervus; species Cervus elaphus. The sequence goes on along the minus strand of NC_057815.1, from coordinate 2,414,177 downwards.
CCGTGTTGCACATCACACATGAAAGGAGCCTTGATTTCCTTGATGGCACTCCAGAGAAACCCCAAGAACACTGTTTCAAGGCTAGAGGGATCCTGAGGTCACTGTAGCAACACGAAAGAGCTCCGTGGACCAAAAGTCAACTCGAGATGAGAGGTTAGTCCCTGGCTTCGACTCCAGAGGAATACCACCTTACCACAAGCACCTCAAGAGGAGGCTTCTCTCAGCTCTAGGTATGTGAGAGGGACCCTGATTTTGCGGACTCAAGTGGAATGGACACTGCGATGCCCTGACGCGAAATAAGGCCGGATATCCCTGCAGTGACTTGAATGCAGGCTCGTCTTGCATCTCCCAAGATGAAAGGATGTCTGAATCCCCTGTGGAGACCACAGAGAAAGACCTAGTTCCCCACCTCATGGCGACCGGAGGCCTCACATCCTTTGAAAACTCCAGAGGTACGCGGAGATCAGTGCCTCCAAAGGAGACGATGCCTGACTCCTCGTGAAACTTGATAGGAGTCCCAGGATTCCTGTGGCACGTGGAAAGGGACCCTTGGTCTCCGGCCTCAACTGGAGAGGCGTCCCAATTGCCCTGCCAAGCCTCGAGGAGAATCCCGAGTTGTCCCTCGCAACTAGGCAGGAGTCCTGACGTCGCTGAACTAACATGTGGGTGGAAGGGCCATCCCAGTCGTAACTCGAGAATATACCCCAGGTTCCCGCCGCAACTCGAGAAAAACCATGAGACTTCCCCCTCGCCGCGAGATGAGGCCCGATTCCCCTGCACTGCGTGCAGAGCAATTCCGTGTTGCACATCACACATGAAAGGAGCCTTGATTTCCTTGGTGGCACTCCAGAGAAACCCCAAGAACACTGTTTCAAGGCTAGAGGGATCCTCAGGTCACTCTAGCAACACGAAAGAGCTCCGTGGACCACAAATCAACTCGAGATGAGAGGTTAGTCCCTGGCTTCGACTCCAGACGAATACCACCTTACCACAAGCACCTCAAGAGGAGGCTTCTCTCAGCTCTAGCTATGTGCTGAGTTTGCGGCCTCAAGTGGAATGGACAGCGCGATGCCCTGACTCGAAATAAGGCCGGATATCCCTGCAGTGACTTGAATGCAGGCTCGTCTTGTATCTCCCAAGACGAAAGGATGTCTGAATCCCCTGTGGAGACCAGAGAAAAAGACCTAGTTCCCCACCTCATCGCGACCGGAGGCCTCACATCCTTTGAAAACTCCAGAGGTACGCGGATATCAGTGCCTCCAAAGGAAACGATGCCTGACTCCTCGTGAAACTTGATAGGAGTCCCAGGATTCCTGTGGCACGTGGAAAGGGACCCTTGGCCTCCCGCCTCAGCTGGAGAGGCGTCCCAATTGCCCTGCCAAGCCTCGAGGAGAATCCCGAGTTGTCCCTCGCAACTAGGCAGGAGTCCTGCCGTTGCTGAACAAACACGTGGGTGGAAGGTCCATCCCCGTCGTAACTCGAGAATATACCGCAGGTTCCAGCCGCACCTCGAGAAAAACCATGAGACTTCCCCCTCGCCGCGAGATGAGGCCCGATTCCCCTGCACTGCGTGCAGAGCAATTCCGTGTTGCACATCACACATGAAAGGAGCCTTAATTTCCTTGATGGCACTCCAGAGAAACCCCAAGAACACTGTTTCAAGGCTAGAGGGATCCTGAGACCACTGTAGCAACACGAAAGAGCTCCGTGGACCAAAAATAAACTCGAGATGAGAGGTTAGTCCCTGGCTTCGACTCCAGAGGAATACCACCTTACCACAAGCACCTCAAGAGGAGGCTTCTCTCAGCTATAGGTATGTGAGAGGGACCCTGAGGTTGCGGCCTCAACTGGAATGGAGACCGCGATGCCCTGACTCGAAATAAGGCCGGATATCCCTGCAGTGACTTGAATGCAGGCTCGTCTTGCATCTCCCAAGACGAAAGGATGTCCGAATCCCCTGTGGAGACCGCAGACAAAGACCTAGTTCCCCACCTCATCGCGACCGGAGGCCTCACATCCTTTGAAAACTCCAGAGGTACGCGGAGATCAGTGCCTCCAAAGGAGACGATGCCTGACTCCTCGTGAAACTTGATAGGAGTCCCAGGATTCCTGTGGCACGTGGAAAGGGACACTTGGTCTCCCGCCTCAGCTGGAGAGGCGTCCCAATTGCCCTGCCAAGCCTCGAGGAGAATCCCGAGTTGTCCCTCGCAACTAGGCAGGAGTCCTGACGTTGCTGAACAAACACGTGGGTGGAAGGGCCATTCCCGTCATAATTCGAGAATATACCCCAGGGTCCCGCCGCAACTCGAGAAAAACCATGAGACTTCCCCCTCGCCGCGAGATGAGGCCCGATTCCCCTGCACTGCGTGCAGAGCAATTCCGTGTTGCACATCACACATGAAAGGAGCCTTGATTTCCTTGGTGGCACTCCAGAGAAACCCCAAGAACACTGTTTCAAGGCTAGAGGGATCCTGAGGTCACTCTAGCAACACGAAAGAGCTCCGTGGACCACAAATCAACTCGAGATGAGAGGTTAGTCCCTGGCTTCGACTCCAGACGAATACCACCTTACCACAAGCACCTCAAGAGGAGGCTTCTCTCAGCTCTAGCTATGTGCTGAGTTTGCGGCCTCAAGTGGAATGGACAGCGCGATGCCCTGACTCGAAATAAGGCCGGATATCCCTGCAGTGACTTGAATGCAGGCTCGTCTTGCATCTCCCAAGACGAAAGGATGTCTGAATCCCCTGTGGAGACCAGAGAAAAAGACCTAGTTCCCCACCTCATCGCGACCGGAGGCCTCACATCCTTTGAAAACCCCAGAGGTACGCGGAGATCAGTGCCTCCAAAGGAAACGATGCCTGACTCCTCGTGAAACTTGATAGGAGTCCCAGGATTCCTGTGGCACGTGGAAAGGGACCCTTGGCCTCCCGCCTCAGCTGGAGAGGCGTCCCAATTGCCCTGCCAAGCCTCGAGGAGAATCCCGAGTTGTCCCTCGCAACTAGGCAGGAGTCCTGCCGTTGCTGAACAAACACGTGGGTGGAAGGTACATCCCCGTCGTAACTCGAGAATATACCGCAGGTTCCAGCCGCACCTCGAGAAAAACCATGAGACTTCCCCCTCGCCGCGAGATGAGGCCCGATTCCCCTGCACTGCGTGCAGAGCAATTCCGTGTTGCACATCACACATGAAAGGAGCCTTAATTTCCTTGATGGCACTCCAGAGAAACCCCAAGAACACTGTTTCAAGGCTAGAGGGATCCTGAGACCACTGTAGCAACACGAAAGAGCTCCGTGGACCAAAAATAAACTCGAGATGAGAGGTTAGTCCCTGGCTTCGACTCCAGAGGAATACCACCTTACCACAAGCACCTCAAGAGGAGGCTTCTCTCAGCTATAGGTATGTGAGAGGGACCCTGAGGTTGCGGCCTCAACTGGAATGGAGACCGCGATGCCCTGACTCGAAATAAGGCCGGATATCCCTGCAGTGACTTGAATGCAGGCTCGTCTTGCATCTCCCAAGACGAAAGGATGTCTGAATCCCCTGTGGAGACTACAGAGAAAGACCTAGTTCCCCACCTCATCGCTACCGAAGGCCACACATCCTTTGAAAACTTCAGAAGTACGCGGAAATCAGTGCCTCCAAAGGAGACGATGCCTGACTCCTCGTGAAACTTGATAGGAGTCCCAGGATTCCTGTGCACGTGGAAAGGGACCCTTGTTCTGCCGCCTCAGCTGGAGAGGCGTCCCAATTGCCCTGCCAAGCCTCGAGGAGAATCCCGAGTTGTCCCTCGCAACTAGGCAGGAGTCCTGCCGTCGCTGAACAAACACGTGGTTGGAAGGGCCATCCCCGTCGTAACTCGAAAATATACCCCAGGTTCCCGCCGCAACTCGAGCAAAACCATGAGAGTTCCCCCTCGCCGCGATATGAGGCCCGATTCCCCTGCACTGCGTGCAGAGCAATTCCGTGTTGCACATCACACATGAAAGGAGCCTTGATTTCCTTGGTGGCACTCCAGAGAAACCCCAAGAACACTGTTTCAAGGCTAGAGGGATCCTGAGGTCACTGTAGTAACACGAAACAGCTCCGTGGACCACAAATCAACTCGAGATGAGAGGTTAGTCCCTGGCTTCGACTTCAGAGGAATACCACCTTACCACAAGCACCACAAGAGGAGGCTTCTCTCAGCTCTAGCTATGTGCTGAGTTTGCGGCCTCAAGTGGAATGGACACCGCGATGCCCTGACTCGAAATAAGGCCGGATATCCCTGCAGTGACTTGAATGCAGGCTCGTCTTGCATCTCCCAAGACGAAAGGATGTCCGAATCACCTGTGGAGACCACAGACAAAGACCTAGTTCCCCACCTCATTGCGACCGGAGGCCTCACATCCTTTGAAAACTCCAGAGGTACGCGGAGATCAGTGCCTCCAAAGGAGACGATGCCTGACTCCTCGTGAAACTTGATAGGAGTCCCAGGATTCCTGTGGCACGTGGAAAGGGACACTTGGTCTACCGCCTCAGATGGAGAGGAATCCCAATTGCCCTGCCCAGCCTCGAGGATAATCCCGAGTTGTCCCTCGCAACTAGGCAGCAGTCCTGACGGCGCTGAACAAACACGTGGGTGGAAGGGCCTTCCCTGTCATAACTTGAGAATATACCCCAGTTTCCCACCGCAACTCGAGAAAAACCATGAGACTTCCCCCTCGCCGCAAAATGAGGCCGGATATCCTGCACTGCGTGCAGAGCAATTCCGTGTTGCACATCACACATGAAAGGAGCCTTGATTTCCTTGATGGCACTCCAGAGAAACCCCAAGAACACTGTTTCAAGGCTAGAGGGAACCTGAGGTCACTGTAGCAACACGAAAGTGCTCCGTGGACCAAAAATCAACTCAAGATGAGAAGTTAGTCCCTGGCTTCGACTCCAGAGGTATACCATCTTACCACAAGCAACTCAAGAGGAGGCTTCTCTCAGCGCTATGTATGTGAGAGGGACCCTGAGTTTGCGGCCTCAAGTGGAATGGACACCGCGATGCCCTGACTCGAAATAAGGCCGGATATCCCTGCAGTGACTTGAATGCAGGCTCGTCTTGCATCTCCCAAGACGAAAGGATATCGGAATCCCCTGTGGAGACCACAAAGAAAGACCTAGTTCCCCACCTCATCGCGACCGGAGGCCTCACATCCTTTGAAAACTTCAGAGGTACGCGGAGATCAGTGCCTCCAAAGGAGACGAGGCCTGACTCGTGAAACTTGATAGGCGTCCCAGAATTCCTGTGGCAAGTGGAAAGGGACGCTTGGTCTCCCGCCTAAGCTGGAGAGGCGTCCCAATTGCCCTGCCAAGCCTCGAGGAGAATCCCGAGTTGTCCCTCGCAACTAGGCAGGAGTCCCGACGTGGCCGAACAAACACGTGGGTGGAAGGGCCATCCCCGTCATAACTCGAGAATATACCCCAGGTTCCTGCCGCAACTCGAGAAAACCCATGAGACTTCCCACTCGCCGCGAGATGAGGCTCGATTCTCCTGCACTGCATGCAGAGCAATTTCGTGTTGCACATCAAACATGAAAGGAGCCTTGATTTTCTTGATGGCACTCTAGAGAAAACCCAAGAACACTGTTTCCAGGCTAGAGGGATCCTGAGGTCACTGTATCAACACGAAAGAGCTCCGTGGACCAAAAATCAACTCGCGATGAGAGGTTAGTCCCTGGCTTCGACTCCAGAGGAATAGCACCTTACCACAAGCACCTCAAGAGGAGGCTTCTCTCAGCTCTAGGTATGTGAGAGGGACCCTGAGTTTGCGGCCTCAAGTAGAATGGACACTGCGATGCCCTGACGCGAAATAAGGCCGGATATCCCTGCAGTGACTTGAATGCAGGCTCGTCTTGCATCTCCCAAGATGAAAGGATGGCTGAATCCCCTGTGGAGACCACAGAGAAAGACCTAGTTCCCCACCTCATCGCGACCGGTGGCCTCACATACTTTGAAAATTCCAGAGGTACGCGGAGATCAGTGCCTCCAAAGGAGACAATGCCTGACTCCTCGTGAAACTTGATAGGAGTCCCAGGATTCCTGTGGCACGTGGAAAGGGACACTTGGTCTACCGCCTCAGATGGAGAGGAATCCCAATTGCCCTGCCCAGCCTCGAGGATAATCCCGAGTTGTCCCTCGCAACTAGGCAGGAGTCCTGACGGCGCTGAACAAACACGTGGGTGGAAGGGCCATCCCCGTCATAACTCGAGAATATACCCCAGTTTCCCACCGCAACTCGAGAAAAACCATGAGACTTCCCCCTCGCCGCGAGATGAGGCCCGATTCCCCTGCACTGCGTGCAGAGCAATTCCGTGTTGCACATCACACATGAAAGGAGCCTTGATTTCCTTGGTGGCACTCCAGAGAAACCCCAAGAACACTGTTTCAAGGCTAGAGGGATCCTGAGGTCACTCTAGCAACACGAAAGAGCTCCGTGGACCACAAATCAACTCGAGATGAGAGGTTAGTCCCTGGCTTCGACTCCAGACGAATACCACCTTACCACAAGCACCTCAAGAGGAGGCTTCTCTCAGCTCTAGCTATGTGCTGAGTTTGCGGCCTCAAGTGGAATGGACAGCGCGATGCCCTGACTCGAAATAAGGCCGGATATCCCTGCAGTGACTTGAATGCAGGCTCGTCTTGCATCTCCCAAGACGAAAGGATGTCTGAATCCCCTGTGGAGACCAGAGAAAAAGACCTAGTTCCCCACCTCATCGCGACCGGAGGCCTCACATCCTTTGAAAACCCCAGAGGTACGCGGAGATCAGTGCCTCCAAAGGAAACGATGCCTGACTCCTCGTGAAACTTGATAGGAGTCCCAGGATTCCTGTGCACGTGGAAAGGGACCCTTGGTCTGCCGCCTCAGCTGGAGAGGCGTCCCAATTGCCCTGCCAAGCCTCGAGGAGAATCCCGAGTTGTCCCTCGCAACTAGGCAGGAGTCCTGCCGTCGCTGAACAAACACGTGGTTGGAAGGGCCATCCCCGTCGTAACTCGAAAATATACCCCAGGTTCCCGCCGCAACTCGAGCAAAACCATGAGACTTCCCCCTCGCCGCGATATGAGGCCCGATTCCCCTGCACTGCGTGCAGAGCAATTCCGTGTTGCACATCACACATGAAAGGAGCCTTGATTTCCTTGGTGGCACTCCAGAGAAACCCCAAGAACACTGTTTCAAGGCTAGAGGGATCCTGAGGTCACTGTAGTAACACGAAACAGCTCCGTGGACCACAAATCAACTCGAGATGAGAGGTTAGTCCCTGGCTTCGACTTCAGAGGAATACCACCTTACCACAAGCACCACAAGAGGAGGCTTCTCTCAGCTCTAGCTATGTGCTGAGTTTGCGGCCTCAAGTGGAATGGACACCGCGATGCCCTGACTCGAAATAAGGCCGGATATCCCTGCAGTGACTTGAATGCAGGCTCGTCTTGCATCTCCCAAGACGAAAGGATATCGGAATCCCCTGTGGAGACCACAAAGAAAGACCTAGTTCCCCACCTCATCGCGACCGGAGGCCTCACATCCTTTGAAAACTTCAGAGGTACGCGGAGATCAGTGCCTCCAAAGGAGACGAGGCCTGACTCGTGAAACTTGATAGGCGTCCCAGAATTCCTGTGGCAAGTGGAAAGGGACGCTTGGTCTCCCGCCTAAGCTGGAGAGGCGTCCCAATTGCCCTGCCAAGCCTCGAGGAGAATCCCGAGTTGTCCCTCGCAACTAGGCAGGAGTCCCGACGTGGCCGAACAAACACGTGGGTGGAAGGGCCATCCCCGTCATAACTCGAGAATATACCCCAGGTTCCTGCCGCAACTCGAGAAAACCCATGAGACTTCCCACTCGCCGCGAGATGAGGCTCGATTCTCCTGCACTGCATGCAGAGCAATTTCGTGTTGCACATCAAACATGAAAGGAGCCTTGATTTTCTTGATGGCACTCTAGAGAAAACCCAAGAACACTGTTTCCAGGCTAGAGGGATCCTGAGGTCACTGTATCAACACGAAAGAGCTCCGTGGACCAAAAATCAACTCGCGATGAGAGGTTAGTCCCTGGCTTCGACTCCAGAGGAATAGCACCTTACCACAAGCACCTCAAGAGGAGGCTTCTCTCAGCTCTAGGTATGTGAGAGGGACCCTGAGTTTGCGGCCTCAAGTGGAATGGACACTGCGATGCCCTGACGCGAAATAAGGCCGGATATCCCTGCAGTGACTTGAATGCAGGCTCGTCTTGCATCTCCGAAGATGAAAGGATGGCTGAATCCCCTGTGGAGACCACAGAGAAAGACCTAGTTCCCCACCTCATCGCGACCGGTGGCCTCACATACTTTGAAAATTCCAGAGGTACGCGGAGATCAGTGCCTCCAAAGGAGACAATGCCTGACTCCTCGTGAAACTTGATAGGAGTCCCAGGATTCCTGTGGCACGTGGAAAGGGACACTTGGTCTACCGCCTCAGATGGAGAGGAATCCCAATTGCCCTGCCCAGCCTCGAGGATAATCCCGAGTTGTCCCTCGCAACTAGGCAGGAGTCCTGACGGCGCTGAACAAACACGTGGGTGGAAGGGCCATCCCCGTCATAACTCGAGAATATACCCCAGTTTCCCACCGCAACTCGAGAAAAACCATGAGACTTCCCCCTCGCCGCAAAATGAGGCCGGATATCCTGCACTGCGTGCAGAGCAATTCCGTGTTGCACATCACACATGAAAGGAGCCTTGATTTCCTTGATGGCACTCCAGAGAAACCCCAAGAACACTGTTTCAAGGCTAGAGGGATCCTGAGGTCACTGTAGCAACACGAAAGAGCTCCGTGGACCAAAAATCAACTCGAGATGAGAGGTTCGTCCCTGGCTTCGACTCCAGAGGAATACCACCTTACCACAAGCACCTCAAGAGGAGGCTTCTCTCAGCTCTACCTATGTGAGACGGACCCTGAGTTTGCGGCCTCAAGTGGAATGGACACTGCGATGCCCTGACGCGAAATAAGGCCGGATATCCCTGCAGTGACTTGAATGCAGGCTCGTCTTGCATCTCCCAAGACGAAAGGATGTCTGAATCCCCTGTGGAGACCACAGAAAAAGACCTAGTTCCCCACCTCATCGCGACCGGAGGCCTCACATCCTTTGAAAACTCCAGAGGTACGCGGAGATCAGTGCCTCCAAAAGAGACGATGCCTGACTCCTCGTGAAACTTGATAGGAGTCCCAGGATTCCTGTGGCACGTGGAAAGGGACCCTTGGTCTCCCGCCTCAGCTGGAGAGGCGTCCCAATTGCCCTGCCAAGCCTCGAGGAGAATCCCGAGTTGTCCCTCGCAACTAGGCAGGAGTCCCGACGTGGCCGAACAAACACGTGGGTGGAAGGGCCATCCCCGTCATAACTCGAGAATATACCCCAGGTTCCTGCCGCAACTCGAGAAAACCCATGAGACTTCCCACTCGCCGCGATATGAGGCCCGATTCCCCTGCACTGCGTGCAGAGCAATTCCGTGTTGCACATCACACATGAAAGGAGCCTTGATTTCCTTGGTGGCACTCCAGAGAAACCCCAAGAACACTGTTTCAAGGCTAGCGGGATCCTGAGGTCACTGTAGTAACACGAAACAGCTCCGTGGACCACAAATCAACTCGAGATGAGAGGTTAGTCCCTGGCTTCGACTTCAGAGGAATACCACCTTACCACAAGCACCACAAGAGGAGGCTTCTCTCAGCTCTAGCTATGTGCTGAGTTTGCGGCCTCAAGTGGAATGGACACCGCGATGCCCTGACTCGAAATAAGGCCGGATATCCCTGCAGTGACTTGAATGCAGGCTCGTCTTGCATCTCCCAAGACGAAAGGATGTCCGAATCCCCTGTGGAGACCACAGACAAAGACCTAGTTCCCCACCTCATCGCGACCGGAGGCCTCACATCCTTTGAAAACTCCAGAGGTACGCGGAGATCAGTGCCTCCAAAGGAGACGATGCCTGACTCCTCGTGAAACTTGATAGGAGTCCCAGGATTCCTGTGGCACGTGGAAAGGGACACTTGGTCTCCCGCCTCAGCTGGAGAGGCGTCCCAATTGCCCTGCCACACATCGAGGAGAATCCCGAGTTGTCCCTCGTAACTAGGCAGGAATCCTGACATTGCTGAACAAACACGTGGGTGGAAGGGCCATCCCCGTCGTAACTCGAGAATATACCGTAGGTTCCAGCCGCAACTCGAGAAAAACCATGAGACTTCCCCCTCGCCGCGAGATGAGGCCCGATTCCCCTGAACTGCGTGCAGAGCAATTCCGTGTTGCACATCACACATGAAAGGAGCCTTGATTTCCTTGATGGCACTTCAGAGAAACCCCAAGAACACTGTTTCAAGGCTAGAGGGATCCTGAGGTCACTGTAGCAACACGAAAGAGCTCCGTGGACCAAAAATCAACTCGAGATGAGAGGTTAGTCCCTGGCTTCGACTCCAGAGGAATACCACCTTACCACAAGCACCTCAAGAGGAGGCTTCTCTCAGCTCTAGCTATGTGAGAGGGACCCTGAGTTTGCGGCCTCAAGTGGAATGGACACTGCGATGCCCTGACGGGAAATAACGCCAGAAATCCCTGCAGTGACTTGAATGCAGGCTGGTCTTGCATCTCCCAAGATGAAAGGATGTCTGAATCCCCTGTGGAGACCACATAGAAAGACCTAGTTCCCCACCTAATTTCGACCGGAGGCCTCACATTCTTTGAAAACTCCAGAGGTACGCGGAGATCAGTGCCTCCAAAGGAGACGATGCCTGACTCCTCGTGAAACTTGATAGGAGTCCCAGGATTCCTGTGGCACGTGGAAAGGGACCCTTGGTCTCCCGCCTCAGCTGGAGAGGCGTCCCAATTGCCCTGCCAAGCCTCGAGGAGAATCCCGAGTTGTCCCTCGCAACTAGGCAGGAGTCCCGACGTGGCCGAACAAACACGTGGGTGGAAGGGCCATCCCCGTCATAACTCGAGAATATACCCCAGGTTCCTGCCGCAACTCGAGAAAACCCATGAGACTTCCCACTCGCCGCGAGATGAGGCTCGATTCTCCTGCACTGCATGCAGAGCAATTTCGTGTTGCACATCAAACATGAAAGGAGCCTTGATTTTCTTGATGGCACTCTAGAGAAAACCCAAGAACACTGTTTCCAGGCTAGAGGGATCCTGAGGTCACTGTATCACCACGAAAGAGCTCCGTGGACCAAAAATCAACTCGCGATGAGAGGTTAGTCCCTGGCTTCGACTCCAGAGGAATAGCACCTTACCACAAGCACCTCAAGAGGAGGCTTCTCTCAGCTCTAGGTATGTGAGAGGGACCCTGAGTTTGCGGCCTCAAGTAGAATGGACACTGCGATGCCCTGACGCGAAATAAGGCCGGATATCCCTGCAGTGACTTGAATGCAGTCTCGTCTTGCATCTCCCAAGATGAAAGGATGGCTGAATCCCCTGTGGAGACCACAGAGAAAGACCTAGTTCCCCACCTCATCGCGACCGGTGGCCTCACATACTTTGAAAATTCCAGAGGTACGCGGAGATCAGTGCCTCCAAAGGAGACGATGCCTGACTCCTCGTGAAACTTGATAGGAGTCCCAGGATTCCTGTGGCACGTGGAAAGGGACACTTGGTCTACCGCCTCAGATGGAGAGGAATCCCAATTGCCCTGCCCAGCCTCGAGGATAATCCCGAGTTGTCCCTCGCAACTAGGCAGGAGTCCTGACGTCACTGAACAAACACGTGGGTGGAAGGGCCTTCCCCGTCATAACTTGAGAATATACCCCAGTTTCCCACCGCAACTCGAGAAAAACCATGAGATTTCCCCCTCGCCGCAAAATGAGGCCGGATATCCTGCACTGCGTGCAGAGCAATTCCGTGTTGCACATCACACATGAAAGGAGCCTTGATTTCCTTGATGGCACTCCAGAGAAACCCCAAGAACACTGTTTCAAGGCTAGAGGGAACCTGAGGTCACTGTAGCAACACGAAAGTGCTCCGTGGACCAAAAATCAACTCAAGATGAGAAGTTAGTCCCTGGCTTCGACTCCAGAGGTATACCATCTTACCACAAGCAACTCAAGAGGAGGCTTCTCTCAGCGCTATGTATGTGAGAGGGACCCTGAGTTTGCGGCCTCAAGTGGAATGGACACCGAGATGCCCTGACTCGAAATAAGGCCGGATATCCCTGCAGTGACTTGAATGCAGGCTCGTCTTGCATCTCCCAAGACGAAAGGATATCGGAATCCCCTGTGGAGACCACAGAGAAAGACCTAGTTCCCCACCTCATCGCGACCGGAGGCCTCACATCCTTTGAAAACTTCAGAGGTACGCGGAGATCAGTGCCTCCAAAGGAGACGAGGCCTGACTCGTGAAACTTGATAGGCGTCCCAGAATTCCTGTGGCAAGTGGAAAGGGACGCTTGGTCTCCCGCCTAAGCTGGAGAGGCGTCCCAATTGCCCTGCCAAGCCTCGAGGAGAATCCCGAGTTGTCCCTCGCAACTAGGCAGGAGTCCCGACGTGGCCGAACAAACACGTGGGTGGAAGGGCCATCCCCGTCATAACTCGAGAATATACCCCAGGTTCCTGCCGCAACTCGAGAAAACCCATGAGACTTCCCACTCGCCGCGAGATGAGGCTCGATTCTCCTGCACTGCATGCAGAGCAATTTCGTGTTGCACATCAAACATGAAAGGAGCCTTGATTTTCTTGATGGCACTCTAGAGAAAACCCAAGAACACTGTTTCCAGGCTAGAGGGATCCTGAGGTCACTGTATCAACACGAAAGAGCTCCGTGGACCAAAAATCAACTCGCGATGAGAGGTTAGTCCCTGGCTTCGACTCCAGAGGAATACCACCTTACCACAAGCACCTCAAGAGGAGGCTTCTCTCAGCTCTACCTATGTGAGACGGACCCTGAGTTTGCGGCCTCAAGTGGAATGGACACTGCGATGCCCTGACGCGAAATAAGGCCGGATATCCCTGCAGTGACTTGAATGCAGGCTCGTCTTGCATCTCCCAAGACGAAAGGATGTCTGAATCCCCTGTGGAGACCACAGAAAAAGACCTAGTTCCCCACCTCATCCCGACCGGAGGCCTCACATCCTTTGAAAACTCCAGAGGTACGCGGAGATCAGTGCCTCCAAAAGAGACGATGCCTGACTCCTCGTGAAACTTGATAGGAGTCCCAGGATTCCTGTGGCACGTGGAAAGGGACCCTTGGTCTCCCGCCTCAGCTGGAGAGGCGTCCCAATTAACCTGCCAAGCCTCGAGGAGAATCCCGAGTTGTCCCTCGCAACTAGGCAGGAGTCCTGACGTCACTGAACAAACACGTGGGTGGAAGCGCCATCCCCGTCGTAACTCGAGAATATACCCCAGTTTCCCACCGCAACTCGAGAAAAACCATGAGACTTCCCCCTCGCCGCAAGATGAGGCCCGATTCCCCTGCACTGCGTGCAGAGCAATTCCGTGTTGCACATCACACATGAAAGGAGCCTTGATTTCCTTGATGGCACTCCAGAGAAACCCCAAGAACACTGTTTCAAGGCTAGAGGGAACCTGAGGTCACTGTAGCAACACGAAAGTGCTCCGTGGACCAAAAATCAACTCAAGATGAGAAGTTAGTCCCTGGCTTCGACTCCAGAGGTATACCATCTTACCACAAGCAACTCAAGAGGAGGCTTCTCTCAGCGCTATGTATGTGAGAGGGACCCTGAGTTTGCGGCCTCAAGTGGAATGGACACCGCGATGCCCTGACTCGAAATAAGGCCGGATATCCCTGCAGTGACTTGAATGCAGGCTCGTCTTACATCTCCCAAGACGAAAGGATGTCTGAATCCCCTGTGGAGACCACAGAGAAAGACCTAGTTCCCCACCTTATCGTGACCTGAGGCCTCACATCCTTTGAAAACTCCAGAGGTACGCGGAGATCAGTGCCTCCAAAGGAGACGATGCCTGACTCCTCGTGAAACTTGATAGGAGCCCCAGGATTCCTGTGGCACATGGAAAGGGACCCTTGGTCTCCCGCCTCAGCTGGAGAGGCGTCCCAATTGCCCTGCCAAGCCTCGAGGAGAATCCCGAGTTGTCCCTCGCAACTAGGCAGGAGTCCTGACGTCGCTGAAGAAACACGTGTGTAGAAGGGCCATCCCCGTCGTAACTCGAGAATATACCCCAGGTTCCCGCCGCAACTCGAGAAAAACCATGAGACTTCCCCCCTCGCCGCGAGATGAGGCCCGATTCCCCTGCACTGCGTGCAGAGCAATTCCGTCTTGCACATCACACATGAAAGGAGCCTTGATTTCCTTGATGGCACTCCAGAGAAACCCCAAGAACACTGTTTCAAGGCTCGAGGGATCCTGACGTCACTGGAGCAACACGAAAGAGCTCCGTGGACCACAAATCAACTCGAGATGAGAGGTTAGTCCCTGGCTTTGACTCCAGAGGAATACCACCTTACCACAAGCACCTCAAGAGGAGGCTTCTCTCAGCTCTAGCTATGTGAGAGGGACCCTGAGTTTGCGGCCTCAAGTGGAATGGACACCGCGATGCCCTGACTCGAAATAATGCCGGATATCCCTGCAGTGACTTGAATGCAGGATCGTCTTGCATCTCCCAAGACGAAAGGATGTCTGAATCCCCTGTGCAGACCACAGAGAAACACCTAGTTCCCCACCTCATAGCGACCGGCGGCCTCACATCTTTTGAAAACTCCAGAGGTACGCGGAGATCAGTGCCTCCAAAGGAGACGATGCCTGACTCCTCGTGAAACTTGATAGGAGTCCCAGGATTCCTGTGGCACGTGGAAAGGGACCCTTGGTCTCCCGCCTCAGCTCGAGAGGCGTCCCAATTGCCCTGCCAAGCCTCGAGGAGAATCCCGAGTTGTCCCTCGCAACTAGGCAGGAGTCCTGACGTCGCTGAAGAAACACGTGTGTGGAAGGGCTATCCCAGTCGTAACTCGAGAATATACCCCAGGGTCCCACCGAACCTCGAGAAAAACCATGAGACTTCCCCCTCGCCGCGAGATGAGCCCCGATTCCCCTGCACTGCGTGCAGAGCAATTCCGTGTTGCACATCACACATGAAAGGAGCCTTGATTTCCTTGATGGCACTCCAGAGAAACCCCAAGAACACTGTTTCAAGGCTAGAGGGATCCTGAGGTCACTGAAGCAACACAAAAGAGCTCCGTGGACCAAGAAACAACTCGAGATGAGAGTTTAGTCCCTGGCTTCGACTGCAGAGGAATACCACCTTACCACAAGCACCTCAAGAGGAGGCTTCTCTCAGCTCTAGTTATGTGAGAGGGACCCTGAGTTTGCGCCCTCAAGTGAAATGGACACCGCGATGCCCTGACTCGAAATAAGGCCGGATATCCCTGCAGTGACTTGAATGCAGGCTCGTCTTGCATCTCCCAAGACGAAAGGATCTCGGAATCCCCTGTGGAGACCACAAAGAAAGACCTAGTTCCCCACCTCATCGCGACCGGAGGCCTCACATCCTTTGAAAACTTCAGAGGTACGCGGAGATCAGTGCCTCCAAAGGAGACGAGGCCTGACTCGTGAAACTTGATAGGCGTCCCAGAATTCCTGTGGCAAGTGGAAAGGGACGCTTGGTCTCCCGCCTAAGCTGGAGAGGCGTCCCAATTGCCCTGCCAAGCCTCGAGGAGAATCCCGAGTTGTCCCTCGCAACTAGGCAGGAGTCCCGACGTGGCCGAACAAACACGTGGGTGGAAGGGCCATCCCCGTCATAACTCGAGAATATACCCCAGGTTCCTGCCGCAACTCGAGAAAACCCATGAGACTTCCCACTCGCCGCGAGATGAGGCTCGATTCTCCTGCACTGCATGCAGAGCAATTTCGTGTTGCACATCAAACATGAAAGGAGCCTTGATTTTCTTGATGGCACTCTAGAGAAAACCCAAGAACACTGTTTCAAGGCTAGAGGGATCCTGAGGTCACTGTATCAACACGAAAGAGCTCCGTGGACCAAAAATCAACTCGCGATGAGAGGTTAGTCCCTGGCTTCGACTCCAGAGGAATAGCACCTTACCACAAGCACCTCAAGAGGAGGCTTCTCTCAGCTCTAGGTATGTGAGAGGGACCCTGAGTTTGCGGCCTCAAGTAGAATGGACACTGCGATGCCCTGACGCGAAATAAGGCCGGATATCCCTGCAGTGACTTGAATGCAGGCTCGTCTTTCATCTCCCAAGATGAAAGGATGTCTGAATCCCCTGTGGAGACCACAGAGAAAGACCTAGTTCCCCACCTCATCGCAACCGGTGGCCTCACATACTTTGAAAATTCCAGAGGTACGCGGAGATCAGTGCCTCCAAAGGAGACGATGCCTGACTCCTCGTGAAACTTGATAGGAGTCCCAGGATTCCTGTGGCACGTGGAAAGGGACACTTGGTCTACCGCCTCAGATGGAGAGGAATCCCAATTGCCCTGCCCAGCCTCGAGGATAATCCCGAGTTGTCCCTCGCAACTAGGCAGGAGTCCTGACGGCGCTGAACAAACACGTGGGTGGAAGGGCCATCCCCGTCATAACTCGAGAATATACCCCAGTTTCCCACCACAACTCGAGAAAAACCATGAGACTTCCCCCTCGCCGCAAAATGAGGCCGGATATCCTGCACTGCGTGCAGAGCAATTCCGTGTTGCACATCACACATGAAAGGAGCCTTGATTTCCTTGATGGCACTCCAGAGAAACCCCAAGAACACTGTTTCAAGGCTAGAGGGAACCTGAGGTCACTGTAGCAACACGAAAGAGCTCCGTGGACCAAAAATCAACTCGAGATGAGAGGTTAGTCCCTGGCTTCGACTCCAGAGGAATACCACCTTACCACAAGCACCTCAAGAGGAGGCTTCTCTCAGCTCTAGCTATGTGAGAGGGACCCTGAGTTTGCGGCCTCAAGTGGAATGGACACTGCGATGCCCTGACGGGAAATAACGCCAGAAATCCCTGCAGTGACTTGAATGCAGGCTGGTCTTGCAACTTCCAAGATGAAAGGATGTCTGAATCCCCTGTGGAGACCACCTAGAAAGACCTAGTTCCCCACCTCATTTCGACCGGAGGCCTCACATTCTTTGAAAACTCCAGAGGTACTCGGAGATCAGTGCCTCCAAAGGAGACGATGCCTGACTCCTCGTGAAACTTGATAGGAGTCCCAAGATTCCTGTGGCACGTGGAAAGGGACCCTTGGTCTCCCGCCTCAGCTGGAGAGGCGTCCCAATTGCCCTGCCAAGCCTCGAGGAGAATCCCGAGTTGTCCCTCGCAACTAGGCAGGAGTCCTGCCGTCGCTGAACAAACACGTGTGTGGAAGGGCCATCCCCGTCGTAACTCGAGAATATACCGCAGGTTCCAGCCGCACCTCGAGAAAAACCATGAGAGTTCCCCGTCGCCGTGAGATGAGGCCCGATTCCCCTGCACTGTGTGCAGAGCAATTCCGTGTTGCACATCACACATGAAAGGAGCCTTGATTTCCTTGATGGCACTCCAGAGAAACCCCAAGAACACTGTTTCAAGGCTAGAGGTATCCTGAGGTTACTGTAGCAACACGAAAGAACTCCGTGGACCAAAAATCCACTCGAGATGAGAGGTTAGTACCTGGCTTCGACTCCAGAGGAATACCACCTTACCACAAGCACCTCAAGAGGAGGCTTCTCTCAGCTCTAGCTATGTGAGAGGGACCCTGAGGTTGCGGCCTCAACTGGAATGGAGACCGAGATGCCCTGACTCGAAATAAGGCCGGATATCCCTGCAGTGACTTGAATGCAGGCTCGTCTTGCATCTCCCAAGACGAAAGGATGTCTGAATCCCCTGTGGAGACTACAGAGAAAGACCTAGTTCCCCACCTCTTCGCGACCGGAGGCCTCACATCCTTTGAAAACTTCAGAGGTACGCGGAAATCAGTGCCTCCAAAGGAGACGATGCCTGACTCCTCGTGAAACTTGATAGGAGTCCCAGGATTCCTGTGCACGTGGAAAGGGACCCTTGATCTGCCGCCTCAGCTGGAGAGGCGTCCCAATTGCCCTGTCAAGCCTCGAGGAGAATCCCGAGTTGTCCCTCGCAACTAGGCAGGAGTCCTGCCGTCGCTGAACAAACACGTGGTTGGAAGGGCCATCCCCGTGGTAACTCGAAAATATACCCCAGGTTCCCGCCGCAACTCGAGAAAAACCATGAGACTTCCCCCTCGCCGCGATATGAGGCCCGATTCCCCTGCACTGCGTGCAGAGCAATTCCGTGTTGCACATCACACATGAAAGGAGCCTTGATTTCCTTGGTGGCACTCCAGAGAAACCCCAAGAACACTGTTTCAAGGCTAGAGGGATCCTGAGGTCACTGTAGTAACACGAAAGAGCTTCGTGGACCACAAATCAACTCGAGATGAGAGGTTAGTCCCTGGCTTCGACTTCAGAGGAATACCACCTTACCACAAGCACCTCAAGAGGAGGCTTCTCTCAGCTCTAGCTATGTGCTGAGTTTGCGGCCTCACGTGGAATGGACACCACGATGCCCTGACTCGATATAAGGCCGGATATCCCTGCAGTGACTTGAATGCAGGCTCGTCTTGCATCTCCCAAGACGAAAGGATGTCCGAATCCCCTGTGGAGACCGCAGACAAAGACCTAGTTCCCCACCTCATCGCGACCGGAGGCCTCACATCCTTTGAAAACTCCAGAGGTACGCGGAGATCAGTGCCTCCAAAGGAGACGATGCCTGACTCCTCGTGAAACTTGATAGGAGTCCCAGGATTCCTGTGGCACGTGGAAAGGGACACTTGGTCTCCCGCCTCAGCTGGAGAGGCGTCCCAATTGCCCTGCCAAGCCTCGAGGAGAATCCCGAGTTGTCCCTCGCAACTAGGCAGGAGTCCTGACGTTGCTGAACAAACACGTGGGTGGAAGGGCCATTCCCGTCATAATTCGAGAATATACCCCAGGGTCCCGCCGCAACTCGAGAAAAACCATGAGACTTCCCCCTCGCCGCGAGATGAGGCCCGATTCTCCTGCACTGCATGCAGAGCAATTCCGTGTTGCACATCACACATGAAAGGAGCCTTGATTTCCTTGATGGCACTCCAGAGAAACCCCAAGAACACTGTTTCAAGGCTAGAGGGATCCTGAGGTTACTGTAGCAACACAAAAGAGGTCCGTGGACCAAAAATCAACTCGAGATGAGAGGTTTGTCCCTGGCTTCGACTCCAGAGGAATACCACCTTACCACAAGCACCTCAAGAGGAGGCTTCTCTCAGCTCTAGGTATGTGAGAGGGACCCTGATTTTGCGGACTCAAGTGGAATGGACACTGCGATGCCCTGACGCGAAATAAGGCCGGATATCCCTGCAGTGACTTGAATGCAGGCTCGTCTTGCATCTCCCAAGATGAAAGGATGTCTGAATCCCCTGTGGAGACCACAGAGAAAGACCTAGTTCCCCACCTCATCGCGACCGGAGGCCTCACATCCTTTGAAAACTCCAGAGGTACACGAAGATCAGTGCCTCCAAAGGAGACGATGCCTGACTCCTCGTGAAACTTGATAGGAGTCCCAGGATTCCTGTGGCACATGGAAAGGGACCCTTGGTCTCCCGCCTCCCGCCTCAGCTGGAGAGGCGTCCCAATTGCCCTGCCAAGCCTCGAGGAGAATCCCGAGTTGTCCCTCACAACTAGGCAGGAGTCCTGCCGTTGCTGAACAAACACGTGGGCGGAAGGGCCATCCCCGTCGTAACTCGAGAATATACCCCAGGTTCCCGCCACAACTCGAGAAAAACCATGAGACTTCCCCCTCGCCGCGAGATGAGGCCCGATTCCCCTGCACTGCGTGCAGAGCAATTCCGTGTTGCACATCACACATGAAAGGAGCCTTAATTTCCTTGATGGCACTCCAGAGAAACCCCAAGAACACTGTTTCAAGGCTAGAGGGATCCTGAGGCCACTGTAGCAACACGAAAGAGCTCCGTGGACCAAAAATCAACTCGAGATGAGAGGTTAGTCCCTGGCTTCGACTCCAGAGAAATACCACCTTACCACAAGCACCTCAAGAGGAGGCTTCTCTCAGCTCTAGGTATGTGAGAGGGACCCTGAGTTTGCGGCCTCAAGTGGAATGGACACCGCGATGCCCTGACTCGAAATAAGGCCGGATATCCCTGCAGTGACTTGAATGCAGGTTCGTCTTGCATCTCCCAAGACGAAAGGATGTCCGAATCCCCTGTGGAGACCACAGAAAAAGACCTAGTTCCCCACCTCATCGCGACAGGCGGCCTCACACCCTTTGAAAACTCCAGAGGTACGCGGAGATCAGTGCCTCCAAAGGAGACGATGCCTGACTCCTCGTGAAACTTGATAGGAGTCCCAGGATTGCTGTGGCTCGTGGAAAGGGACCCTTGGTCTCCCACCTCAGCTGGAGAGGCGTCCCAATTGCCCTGCCAAGCCTCGAGGAGAATCCCGAGTTGTCCCTCGCAACTAAGCAGGAGTCTTGCCGTCGCTGAACAAACACGTGGGTGGAAGGGCCATCCCCGTCGTAACTCGAGAATATACCCCAGGTTCCCGCCGCAACTCGAGAAAAACCATGAGACTTCCCCCTCGCCGCGAGATGAGGCCCGATTCCCCTGCACTGCGGGCAGAGCAATTCCGTGTTGCACATCACACATGAAAGGAGCCTTGATTTCCTTGATGGCACTCCAGAGAAACCCCAAGAACACTGTTTCAAGGCTAGAGGGATCCTGAGGTCACTGTAGCCACACGAAAGAGCACCGTGGCACAAAAACAACTCGAGATGAGAGGATAGTCCCTGGCTTCGACTCCAGAGGAATACCACCTTAACACAAGCACCTCAAGAGGAGGCTTCTCTCAGCTCTAGCTATGTGAGAGGGACCCTGAGTTTGCGGCCTCAAGTGGAATGGACACCGCGATGCCCTGATTCGAAATAAGGCCGGATATCCCTGCAGTGACTTGAATGCAGGCTCGTCTTGCATCTCCCAAGACGAAAGGATGTCTGAATCCCCTGTGGAGACTACAGAGAAAGACCTAGTTCCCCACCTCATCGCTACCGAAGGCCACACATCCTTTGAAAACTTCAGAAGTACGCGGAAATCAGTGCCTCCAAAGGAGACGATGCCTGACTCCTCGTGAAACTTGATAGGAGCCCCAGGATTCCTGTGGCACATGGAAAGGGACCCTTGGTCTCCCGCCTCAGCTGGAGAGGTGTCCCAATTGCCCTGCCAAGCCTCGAGGAGAATCCCGAGTTGTCCCTCGCAACTAGGCAGGAGTCCTGACGTCGCTGAAGAAACACGTGTGTAGAAGGGCCATCCCCGTCGTAACTCGAGAATATACCCCAGGTTCCCGCCGCAACTCGAGAAAAACCATGAGACTTCCCCCCTCGCCGCGAGATGAGGCCCGATTCCCCTGCACTGCGTGCAGAGCAATTCCGTCTTGCACATCACACATGAAAGGAGCCTTGATTTCCTTGATGGCACTCCAGAGAAACCCCAAGAACACTGTTTCAAGGCTCGAGGGATCCTGACGTCACTGGAGCAACACGAAAGAGCTCCGTGGACCACAAATCAACTCGAGATGAGAGGTTAGTCCCTGGCTTTGACTCCAGAGGAATACCACCTTACCACAAGCACCTCAAGAGGAGGCTTCTCTCAGCTCTAGCTATGTGAGAGGGACCCTGAGTTTGCGGCCTCAAGTGGAATGGACACCGCGATGCCCTGACTCGAAATAATGCCGGATATCCCTGCAGTGACTTGAATGCAGGATCGTCTTGCATCTCCCAAGACGAAAGGATGTCTGAATCCCCTGTGCAGACCACAGAGAAACACCTAGTTCCCCACCTCATAGCGACCGGCGGCCTCACATCTTTTGAAAACTCCAGAGGTACGCGGAGATCAGTGCCTCCAAAGGAGACGATGCCTGACTCCTCGTGAAACTTGATAGGAGTCCCAGGATTCCTGTGGCACGTGGAAAGGGACCCTTGGTCTCCCGCCTCAGCTCGAGAGGCGTCCCAATTGCCCTGCCAAGCCTCGAGGAGAATCCCGAGTTGTCCCTCGCAACTAGGCAGGAGTCCTGACGTCGCTGAAGAAACACGTGTGTGGAAGGGCTATCCCAGTCGTAACTCGAGAATATACCCCAGGGTCCCACCGAACCTCGAGAAAAACCATGAGACTTCCCCCTCGCCGCGAGATGAGCCCCGATTCCCCTGCACTGCGTGCAGAGCAATTCCGTGTTGCACATCACACATGAAAGGAGCCTTGATTTCCTTGATGGCACTCCAGAGAAACCCCAAGAACACTGTTTCAAGGCTAGAGGGATCCTGAGGTCACTGAAGCAACACAAAAGAGCTCCGTGGACCAAGAAACAACTCGAGATGAGAGTTTAGTCCCTGGCTTCGACTGCAGAGGAATACCACCTTACCACAAGCACCTCAAGAGGAGGCTTCTCTCAGCTCTAGGTATGTGAGAGGGACCCTGAGTTTGCGCCCTCAAGTGAAATGGACACCGCGATGCCCTGACTCGAAATAAGGCCGGATATCCCTGCAGTGACTTGAATGCAGGCTCGTCTTGCATCTCCCAAGACGAAAGGATGTCGGAATCCCCTGTGGAGACCACAAAGAAAGACCTAGTTCCCCACCTCATCGCGACCGGAGGCCTCACATCCTTTGAAAACTTCAGAGGTACGCGGAGATCAGTGCCTCCAAAGGAGACGAGGCCTGACTCGTGAAACTTGATAGGCGTCCCAGAATTCCTGTGGCAAGTGGAAAGGGACGCTTGGTCTCCCGCCTAAGCTGGAGAGGCGTCCCAATTGCCCTGCCAAGCCTCGAGGAGAATCCCGAGTTGTCCCTCGCAACTAGGCAGGAGTCCTGCCGTTGCTGAACAAACACGTGGGTGGAAGGTACATCCCCGTCGTAACTCGAGAATATACCGCAGGTTCCAGCCGCACCTCGAGAAAAACCATGAGACTTCCCCCTCGCCGCGAGATGAGGCCCGATTCCCCTGCACTGCGTGCAGAGCAATTCCGTGTTGCACATCACACATGAAAGGAGCCTTAATTTCCTTGATGGCACTCCAGAGAAACCCCAAGAACACTGTTTCAAGGCTAGAGGGATCCTGAGACCACTGTAGCAACACGAAAGAGCTCCGTGGACCAAAAATAAACTCGAGATGAGTGGTTAGTCCCTGGCTTCGACTCCAGAGGAATACCACCTTACCACAAGCACCTCAAGAGGAGGCTTCTCTCAGCTATAGGTATGTGAGAGGGACCCTGAGGTTGCGGCCTCAACTGGAATGGAGACCGCGATGCCCTGACTCGAAATAAGGCCGGATATCCCTGCAGTGACTTGAATGCAGGCTCGTCTTGCATCTCCCAAGACGAAAGGATGTCTGAATCCCCTGTGGAGACTACAGAGAAAGACCTAGTTCCCCACCTCATCGCTACCGAAGGCCACACATCCTTTGAAAATTTCAGAAGTACGCGGAAATCAGTGCCTCCAAAGGAGACGATGCCTGACTCCTCGTGAAACTTGATAGGAGTCCCAGGATTCCTGTGCACGTGGAAAGGGACCCTTGGTCTGCCGCCTCAGCTGGAGAGGCGTCCCAATTGCCCTGCCAAGCCTCGAGGAGAATCCCGAGTTGTCCCTCGCAACTAGGCAGGAGTCCTGCCGTCGCTGAACAAACACGTGGTTGGAAGGGCCATCCCCGTCGTAACTCGAAAATATACCCCAGGTTCCCGCCGCAACTCGAGCAAAACCATGAGACTTCCCCCTCGCCGCGATATGAGGCCCGATTCCCCTGCACTGCGTGCAGAGCAATTCCGTGTTGCACATCACACATGAAAGGAGCCTTGATTTCCTTGGTGGCACTCCAGAGAAACCCCAAGAACACTGTTTCAAGGCTAGAGGGATCCTGAGGTCACTGTAGTAACACGAAACAGCTCCGTGGACCACAAATCAACTCGAGATGAGAGGTTAGTCCCTGGCTTCGACTTCAGAGGAATACCACCTTACCACAAGCACCACAAGAGGAGGCTTCTCTCAGCTCTAGCTATGTGCTGAGTTTGCGGCCTCAAGTGGAATGGACACCGCGATGCCCTGACTCGAAATAAGGCCGGATATCCCTGCAGTGACTTGAATGCAGGCTCGTCTTGCATCTCCCAAGACGAAAGGATGTCCGAATCCCCTGTGGAGACCACAGACAAAGACCTAGTTCCCCACCTCATTGCGACCGGAGGCCTCACATCCTTTGAAAACTCCAGAGGTACGCGGAGATCAGTGCCTCCAAAGGAGACGATGCCTGACTCCTCGTGAAACTTGATAGGAGTCCCAGGATTCCTGTGGCACGTGGAAAGGGACACTTGGTCTACCGCCTCAGATGGAGAGGAATCCCAATTGCCCTGCCCAGCCTCGAGGATAATCCCGAGTTGTCCCTCGCAACTAGGCAGCAGTCCTGTTGGCGCTGAACAAACCCGTGGGTGGAAGGGCCTTCCCTGTCATAACTTGAGAATATACCCCAGTTTCCCACCGCAACTCGAGAAAAACCATGAGACTTCCCCCTCGCCGCAAAATGAGGCCGGATATCCTGCACTGCGTGCAGAGCAATTCCGTGTTGCACATCACACATGAAAGGAGCCTTGATTTCCTTGATGGCACTCCAGAGAAACCCCACGAACACTGTTTCAAGGCTAGAGGGAACCTGAGGTCACCGTAGCAACACGAAAGTGCTCCGTGGACCAAAAATCAACTCAAGATGAGAAGTTAGTCCCTGGCTTCGACTCCAGAGGTATACCATCTTACCACAAGCAACTCAAGAGGAGGTTTCTCTCAGCGCTATGTATGTGAGAGGGACCCTGAGTTTGCGGCCTCAAGTGGAATGGACACCGCGATGCCCTGACTCGAAATAAGGCCGGATATCCCTGCAGTGACTTGAATGCAGGCTCGTCTTGCATCTCCCAAGACGAAAGGATATCGGAATCCCCTGTGGAGACCACAAAGAAAGACCTAGTTCCCCACCTCATCGCGACCGGAGGCCTCACATCCTTTGAAAACTTCAGAGGTACGCGGAGATCAGTGCCTCCAAAGGAGACGAGGCCTGACTCGTGAAACTTGATAGGCGTCCCAGAATTCCTGTGGCAAGTGGAAAGGGACGCTTGGTCTCCCGCCTAAGCTGGAGAGGCGTCCCAATTGCCCTGCCAAGCCTCGAGGAGAATCCCGAGTTGTCCCTCGCAACTAGGCAGGAGTCCCGACGTGGCCGAACAAACACGTGGGTGGAAGGGCCATCCCCGTCATAACTCGAGAATATACCCCAGGTTCCTGCCGCAACTCGAGAAAACCCATGAGACTTCCCACTCGCCGCGAGATGAGGCTCGATTCTCCTGCACTGCATGCAGAGCAATTTCGTGTTGCACATCAAACATGAAAGGAGCCTTGATTTTCTTGATGGCACTCTAGAGAAAACCCAAGAACACTGTTTCCAGGCTAGAGGGATCCTGAGGTCACTGTATCAACACGAAAGAGCTCCGTGGACCAAAAATCAACTCGCGATGAGAGGTTAGTCCCTGGCTTCGACTCCAGAGGAATAGCACCTTACCACAAGCACCTCAAGAGGAGGCTTCTCTCAGCTCTAGGTATGTGAGAGGGACCCTGAGTTTGCGGCCTCAAGTAGAATGGACACTGCGATGCCCTGACGCGAAATAAGGCCGGATATCCCTGCAGTGACTTGAATGCAGGCTCGTCTTGCATCTCCCAAGATGAAAGGATGGCTGAATCCCCTGTGGAGACCACAGAGAAAGACCTAGTTCCCCACCTCATCGCGACCGGTGGCCTCACATACTTTGAAAATTCCAGAGGTACGCGGAGATCAGTGCCTCCAAAGGAGACAATGCCTGACTCCTCGTGAAACTTGATAGGAGTCCCAGGATTCCTGTGGCACGTGGAAAGGGACACTTGGTCTACCGCCTCAGATGGAGAGGAATCCCAATTGCCCTGCCCAGCCTCGAGGATAATCCCGAGTTGTCCCTCGCAACTAGGCAGGAGTCCTGACGGCGCTGAACAAACACGTGGGTGGAAGGGCCATCCCCGTCATAACTCGAGAATATACCCCAGTTTCCCACCGCAACTCGAGAAAAACCATGAGACTTCCCCCTCGCCGCAAAATGAGGCCGGATATCCTGCACTGCGTGCAGAGCAATTCCGTGTTGCACATCACACATGAAAGGAGCCTTGATTTCCTTGATGGCACTCCAGAGAAACCCCAAGAACACTGTTTCAAGGCTAGAGGGATCCTGAGGTCACTGTAGCAACACGAAAGAGCTCCGTGGACCAAAAATCAACTCGAGATGAGAGGTTCGTCCCTGGCTTCGACTCCAGAGGAATACCACCTTACCACAAGCACCTCAAGAGGAGGCTTCTCTCAGCTCTACCTATGTGAGACGGACCCTGAGTTTGCGGCCTCAAGTGGAATGGACACTGCGATGCCCTGACGCGAAATAAGGCCGGATATCCCTGCAGTGACTTGAATGCAGGCTCGTCTTGCATCTCCCAAGACGAAAGGATGTCTGAATCCCCTGTGGAGACCACAGAAAAAGACCTAGTTCCCCACCTCATCGCGACCGGAGGCCTCACATCCTTTGAAAACTCCAGAGGTACGCGGAGATCAGTGCCTCCAAAAGAGACGATGCCTGACTCCTCGTGAAACTTGATAGGAGTCCCAGGATTCCTGTGGCACGTGGAAAGGGACCCTTGGTCTCCCGCCTCAGCTGGAGAGGCGTCCCAATTGCCCTGCCAAGCCTCGAGGAGAATCCCGAGTTGTCCCTCGCAACTAGGCAGGAGTCCCGACGTGGCCGAACAAACACGTGGGTGGAAGGGCCATCCCCGTCATAACTCGAGAATATACCCCAGGTTCCTGCCGCAACTCGAGAAAACCCATGAGACTTCCCACTCGCCGCGATATGAGGCCCGATTCCCCTGCACTGCGTGCAGAGCAATTCCGTGTTGCACATCACACATGAAAGGAGCCTTGATTTCCTTGGTGGCACTCCAGAGAAACCCCAAGAACACTGTTTCAAGGCTAGAGGGATCCTGAGGTCACTGTAGTAACACGAAACAGCTCCGTGGACCACAAATCAACTCGAGATGAGAGGTTAGTCCCTGGCTTCGACTTCAGAGGAATACCACCTTACCACAAGCACCACAAGAGGAGGCTTCTCTCAGCTCTAGCTATGTGCTGAGTTTGCGGCCTCAAGTGGAATGGACACCGCGATGCCCTGACTCGAAATAAGGCCGGATATCCCTGCAGTGACTTGAATGCAGGCTCGTCTTGCATCTCCCAAGACGAAAGGATGTCCGAATCCCCTGTGGAGACCACAGACAAAGACCTAGTTCCCCACCTCATCGCGACCGGAGGCCTCACATCCTTTGAAAACTCCAGAGGTACGCGGAGATCAGTGCCTCCAAAGGAGACGATGCCTGACTCCTCGTGAAACTTGATAGGAGTCCCAGGATTCCTGTGGCACGTGGAAAGGGACACTTGGTCTCCCGTCTCAGCTGGAGAGGCGTCCCAATTGCCCTGCCACACCTCGAGGAGAATCCCGAGTTGTCCCTCGCAACTAGGCAGGAATCCTGACATTGCTGAACAAACACGTGGGTGGAAGGGCCATCCCCGTCGTAACTCGAGAATATACCGTAGGTTCCAGCCGCAACTCGAGAAAAACCATGAGACTTCCCCCTCGCCGCGAGATGAGGCCCGATTCCCCTGAACTGCGTGCAGAGCAATTCCGTGTTGCACATCACACATGAAAGGAGCCTTGATTTCCATGATGGCACTTCAGAGAAACCCCAAGAACACTGTTTCAAGGCTAGAGGGATCCTGAGGTCACTGTAGCAACACGAAAGAGCTCCGTGGACCAAAAATCAACTCGAGATGAGAGGTTAGTCCCTGGCTTCGACTCCAGAGGAATACCACCTTACCACAAGCACCTCAAGAGGAGGCTTCTCTCAGCTCTAGCTATGTGAGAGGGACCCTGAGTTTGCGGCCTCAAGTGGAATGGACACTGCGATGCCCTGACGGGAAATAACGCCAGAAATCCCTGCAGTGACTTGAATGCAGGCTGGTCTTGCATCTCCCAAGATGAAAGGATGTCTGAATCCCCTGTGGAGACCACATAGAAAGACCTAGTTCCCCACCTAATTTCGACCGGAGGCCTCACATTCTTTGAAAACTCCAGAGGTACGCGGAGATCAGTGCCTCCAAAGGAGACGATGCCTGACTCCTCGTGAAACTTGATAGGAGTCCCAGGATTCCTGTGGCACGTGGAAAGGGACCCTTGGTCTCCCGCCTCAGCTGGAGAGGCGTCCCAATTGCCCTGCCAAGCCTCGAGGAGAATCCCGAGTTGTCCCTCGCAACTAGGCAGGAGTCCCGACGTGGCCGAACAAACACGTGGGTGGAAGGGCCATCCCCGTCATAACTCGAGAATATACCCCAGGTTCCTGCCGCAACTCGAGAAAACCCATGAGACTTCCCACTCGCCGCGAGATGAGGCTCGATTCTCCTGCACTGCATGCAGAGCAATTTCGTGTTGCACATCAAACATGAAAGGAGCCTTGATTTTCTTGATGGCACTCTAGAGAAAACCCAAGAACACTGTTTCCAGGCTAGAGGGATCCTGAGGTCACTGTATCACCACGAAAGAGCTCCGTGGACCAAAAATCAACTCGCGATGAGAGGTTAGTCCCTGGCTTCGACTCCAGAGGAATAGCACCTTACCACAAGCACCTCAAGAGGAGGCTTCTCTCAGCTCTAGGTATGTGAGAGGGACCCTGAGTTTGCGGCCTCAAGTAGAATGGACACTGCGATGCCCTGACGCGAAATAAGGCCGGATATCCCTGCAGTGACTTGAATGCAGGCTCGTCTTGCATCTCCCAAGATGAAAGGATGGCTGAATCCCCTGTGGAGACCACAGAGAAAGACCTAGTTCCCCACCTCATCGCGACCGGTGGCCTCACATACTTTGAAAATTCCAGAGGTACGCGGAGATCAGTGCCTCCAAAGGAGACGATGCCTGACTCCTCGTGAAACTTGATAGGAGTCCCAGGATTCCTGTGGCACGTGGAAAGGGACACTTGGTCTACCGCCTCAGATGGAGAGGAATCCCAATTGCCCTGCCCAGCCTCGAGGATAATCCCGAGTTGTCCCTCGCAACTAGGCAGGAGTCCTGACGGCGACGAACAAACACGTGGGTGGAAGGGCCTTCCCCGTCATAACTTGGGAATATACCCCAGTTTCCCACCGCAACTCGAGAAAAACCATGAGATTTCCCCCTCGCCGCAAAATGAGGCCGGATATCCTGCACTGCGTGCAGAGCAATTCCGTGTTGCACATCACACATGAAAGGAGCCTTGATTTCCTTGATGGCACTCCAGAGAAACCCCAAGAACACTGTTTCAAGGCTAGAGGGAACCTGAGGTCACTGTAGCAACACGAAAGTGCTCCGTGGACCAAAAATCAACTCAAGATGAGAAGTTAGTCCCTGGCTTCGACTCCAGAGGTATACCATCTTACCACAAGCAACTCAAGAGGAGGCTTCTCTCAGCGCTATGTATGTGAGAGGGACCCTGAGTTTGCAGCCTCAAGTGGAATGGACACCGCGATGCCCTGACTCGAAATAAGGCCGGATATCCCTGCAGTGACTTGAATGCAGGCTCGTCTTGCATCTCCCAAGACGAAAGGATATCGGAATTCCGTGTGGAGACCACAGAGAAAGACCTAGTTCCCCACCTCATCGCGACCGGAGGCCTCACATCCTTTGAAAACTTCAGAGGTACGCGGAGATCAGTGCCTCCAAAGGAGACGAGGCCTGACTCGTGAAACTTGATAGGCGTCCCAGAATTCCTGTGGCAAGTGGAAAGGGACGCTTGGTCTCCCGCCTAAGCTGGAGAGGCGTCCCAATTGCCCTGCCAAGCCTCGAGGAGAATCCCGAGTTGTCCCTCGCAACTAGGCAGGAGTCCCGACGTGGCCGAACAAACACGTGGGTGGAAGGGCCATCCCCGTCATAACTCGAGAATATACCCCAGGTTCCTGCCGCAACTCGAGAAAACCCATGAGACTTCCCACTCGCCGCGAGATGAGGCTCGATTCTCCTGCACTGCATGCAGAGCAATTTCGTGTTGCACATCAAACATGAAAGGAGCCTTGATTTTCTTGATGGCACTCTAGAGAAAACCCAAGAACACTGTTTCCAGGCTAGAGGGATCCTGAGGTCACTGTATCAACACGAAAGAGCTCCGTGGACCAAAAATCAACTCGCGATGAGAGGTTAGTCCCTGGCTTCGACTCCAGAGGAATACCACCTTACCACAAGCACCTCAAGAGGAGGCTTCTCTCAGCTCTAGGTATGTGAGAGGGACCCTGAGTTTGCGGCCTCAAGTAGAATGGACACTGCGATGCCCTGACGTGAAATAAGGCCGGATATCCCTGCAGTGACTTGAATGCAGGCTCGTCTTGCATCTCCCAAGATGAAAGGATGGCTGAATCCCCTGTGGAGACCACAGAGAAAGACCTAGTTCCCCACCTCATCGCGACCGGTGGCCTCACATACTTTGAAAATTCCAGAGGTACGCGGAGATCAGTGCCTCCAAAGGAGACGATGCCTGACTCCTCGTGAAACTTGATAGGAGTCCCAGGATTCCTGTGGCACGTGGAAAGGGACACTTGGTCTACCGCCTCAGATGGAGAGGAATCCCAATTGCCCTGCCCAGCCTCGAGGATAATCCCGAGTTGTCCCTCGCAACTAGGCAGGAGTCCTGATGTCGCTGAACAAACACGTGGGTGGAAGGGCCATCCCCGTCATAACTCGAGAATATACCCCAGTTTCCCACCGCAACTCGAGAAAAACCATGAGACTTCCCCCTCGCCGCAAAATGAGGCCGGATATCCTGCACTGCGTTCAGAGCAATTCCGTGTTGCACATCACACATGAAAGGAGCCTTGATTTCCTTGATGGCACTCCAGAGAAACCCCAAGAACACTGTTTCAAGGCTAGAGGGAACCTGAGGTCACTGTAGCAACACGAAAGTGCTCCGTGGACCAAAAATCAACTCAAGATGAGAAGTTAGTCCCTGGCTTCGACTCCAGAGGTATACCATCTTAGCACAAGCAACTCAAGAGGAGGCTTCTCTCAGCGCTATGTATGTGAGAGGGACCCTGAGTTTGCGGCCTCAAGTGGAATGGACACCGCGATGCCCTGACTCGAAATAAGGCTGGATATCCCTGCAGTGACTTGAATGCAGGCTCGTCTTGCATCTCCCAAGACGAAAGGATGTCTGAATCCCCTGTGGAGACCACAGAGAAAGACCTAGTTCCCCACCTCATCGCAACCGGAGGCCTCACATCCTTTGAAAACTTCAGAGGTACGCGGAGATCAGTGCCTCCAAAGGAGACGATGCCTGACTCCTCGTGAAACTTGATAGGAGTCCCAGGATTCCTGTGGCACGTGGAAAGGGACCCTTGGTCTCCCGCCTCAGGTGGAGAGGCGTCCCAATTGCCCTGCCAAGCCTCGAGGAGAATCCCGAGTTGTCCCTCGCAACTAGGCTGGAGTCCTGACGTCGCTGAACAAACACGTGGGTGGAATGGCCATCCCCGTCGTAACTCGAGAATATACCCCAGGTTAACGCCGCAACTCGAGAAAACCCATGAGACTTCCCCCTCGCCGCGAGATGAGGCCCGATTCCCCTGCGCTGGGTGCAGAGCAATTCCGTGTTGCACATCACAAATGAAAGGAGCCTTGATTTCCTTGATGGCACTCCAGAGAAACCCCAAGAACACTGTTTCAAGGCTAGAGGGATCCTGAGGTCACTCTAGCAACACGAAAGAGCTCCGTGGACCAAAAATCAACTCGAGATGAGAGGTTCGTCCCTGGCTTCGACTCCAGAGGAATACCACCTTACCACAAGCACCTCAAGAGGAGGCTTCTCTCAGCTCTACCTATGTGAGACGGACCCTGAGTTTGCGGCCTCAAGTGGAATGGACACTGCGATGCCCTGACGCGAAATAAGGCCGGATATCCCTGCAGTGACTTGAATGCAGGCTCGTCTTGCATCTCCCAAGACGAAAGGATGTCTGAATCCCCTGTGGAGACCACAGAAAAAGACCTAGTTCCCCACCTCATCCCGACCGGAGGCCTCACATCCTTTGAAAACTCCAGAGGTACGCGGAGATCAGTGCCTCCAAAAGAGACGATGCCTGACTCCTCGTGAAACTTGATAGGAGTCCCAGGATTCCTGTGGCACGTGGAAAGGGACCCTTGGTCTCCCGCCTCAGCTGGAGAGGCGTCCCAATTAACCTGCCAAGCCTCGAGGAGAATCCCGAGTTGTCCCTCGCAACTAGGCAGGAGTCCTGACGTCACTGAACAAACACGTGGGTGGAAGGGCCATCCCCGTCGTAACTCGAGAATATACCCCAGTTTCCCACCGCAACTCGAGAAAAACCATGAGACTTCCCCCTCGCCGCAAAATGAGGCCGGATATCCTGCACTGCGTGCAGAGCAATTCCGTGTTGCACATCACACATGAAAGGAGCCTTGATTTCCTTGATGGCACTCCAGAGAAACCCCAAGAACACTGTTTCAAGGCTAGAGGGAACCTTAGGTCACTGTAGCAACACGAAAGTGCTCCGTGGACCAAAAATCAACTCAAGATGAGAAGTTAGTCCCTGGCTTCGACTCCAGAGGTATACCATCTTACCACAAGCAACTCAAGAGGAGGCTTCTCTCAGCGCTATGTATGTGAGAGGGACCCTGAGTTTGCGGCCTCAAGTGGAATGGACACCGCGATGCCCTGACTCGAAATAAGGCCGGATATCCCTGCAGTGACTTGAATGCAGGCTCGTCTTACATCTCCCAAGACGAAAGGATGTCTGAATCCCCTGTGGAGACCACAGAGAAAGACCTAGTTCCCCACCTTATCGTGACCTGAGGCCTCACATCCTTTTAAAACTCCAGAGGTACGCGGAGATCAGTGCCTCCAAAGGAGACGATGCCTGACTCCTCGTGAAACTTGATAGGAGCCCCAGGATTCCTGTGGCACATGGAAAGGGACCCTTGGTCTCCCGCCTCAGCTGGAGAGGCGTCCCAATTGCCCTGCCAAGCCTCGAGGAGAATCCCGAGTTGTCCCTCGCAACTAGGCAGGAGTCCTGACGTCGCTGAAGAAACACGTGTGTAGAAGGGCCATCCCCGTCGTAACTCGAGAATATACCCCAGGTTCCCGCCGCAACTCGAGAAAAACCATGAGACTTCCCCCCTCGCCGCGAGATGAGGCCCGATTCCCCTGCACTGCGTGCAGAGCAATTCCGTCTTGCACATCACACATGAAAGGAGCCTTGATTTCCTTGATGGCACTCCAGAGAAACCCCAAGAACACTGTTTCAAGGCTCGAGGGATCCTGACGTCACTGGAGCAACACGAAAGAGCTCCGTGGACCACAAATCAACTCGAGATGAGAGGTTAGTCCCTGGCTTTGACTCCAGAGGAATACCACCTTACCACAAGCACCTCAAGAGGAGGCTTCTCTCAGCTCTAGCTATGTGAGAGGGACCCTGAGTTTGCGGCCTCAAGTGGAATGGACACCGCGATGCCCTGACTCGAAATAATGCCGGATATCCCTGCAGTGACTTGAATGCAGGATCGTCTTGCATCTCCCAAGACGAAAGGATGTCTGAATCCCCTGTGCAGACCACAGAGAAACACCTAGTTCCCCACCTCATAGCGACCGGCGGCCTCACATCTTTTGAAAACTCCAGAGGTACGCGGAGATCAGTGCCTCCAAAGGAGACGATGCCTGACTCCTCGTGAAACTTGATAGGAGTCCCAGGATTCCTGTGGCACGTGGAAAGGGACCCTTGGTCTCCCGCCTCAGCTCGAGAGGCGTCCCAATTGCCCTGCCAAGCCTCGAGGAGAATCCCGAGTTGTCCCTCGCAACTAGGCAGGAGTCCTGACGTCGCTGAAGAAACACGTGTGTGGAAGGGCTATCCCAGTCGTAACTCGAGAATATACCCCAGGGTCCCACCGAACCTCGAGAAAAACCATGAGACTTCCCCCTCGCCGCGAGATGAGCCCCGATTCCCCTGCACTGCGTGCAGAGCAATTCCGTGTTGCACATCACACATGAAAGGAGCCTTGATTTCCTTGATGGCACTCCAGAGAAACCCCAAGAACACTGTTTCAAGGCTAGAGGGATCCTGAGGTCACTGAAGCAACACAAAAGAGCTCCGTGGACCAAGAAACAACTCGAGATGAGAGTTTAGTCCCTGGCTTCGACTGCAGAGGAATACCACCTTACCACAAGCACCTCAAGAGGAGGCTTCTCTCAGCTCTAGGTATGTGAGAGGGACCCTGAGTTTGCGGCCTCAAGTGAAATGGACACCGCGATGCCCTGACTCGAAATAAGGCCGGATATCCCTGCAGTGACTTGAATGCAGGCTCGTCTTGCATCTCCCAAGACGAAAGGATGTCGGAATCCCCTGTGGAGACCACAAAGAAAGACCTAGTTCCCCACCTCATCGCGACCGGAGGCCTCACATCCTTTGAAAACTTCAGAGGTACGCGGAGATCAGTGCCTCCAAAGGAGACGAGGCCTGACTCGTGAAACTTGATAGGCGTCCCAGAATTCCTGTGGCAAGTGGAAAGGGACGCTTGGTCTCCCGCCTAAGCTGGAGAGGCGTCCCAATTGCCCTGCCAAGCCTCGAGGAGAATCCCGAGTTGTCCCTCGCAACTAGGCAGGAGTCCCGACGTGGCCGAACAAACACGTGGGTGGAAGGGCCATCCCCGTCATAACTCGAGAATATACCCCAGGTTCCTGCCGCAACTCGAGAAAACCCATGAGACTTCCCACTCGCCGCGAGATGAGGCTCGATTCTCCTGCACTGCATGCAGAGCAATTTCGTGTTGCACATCAAACATGAAAGGAGCCTTGATTTTCTTGATGGCACTCTAGAGAAAACCCAAGAACACTGTTTCAAGGCTAGAGGGATCCTGAGGTCACTGTATCAACACGAAAGAGCTCCGTGGACCAAAAATCAACTCGCGATGAGAGGTTAGTCCCTGGCTTCGACTCCAGAGGAATAGCACCTTACCACAAGCACCTCAAGAGGAGGCTTCTCTCAGCTCTAGGTATGTGAGAGGGACCCTGAGTTTGCGGCCTCAAGTAGAATGGACACTGCGATGCCCTGACGCGAAATAAGGCCGGATATCCCTGCAGTGACTTGAATGCAGGCTCGTCTTTCATCTCCCAAGATGAAAGGATGTCTGAATCCCCTGTGGAGACCACAGAGAAAGACCTAGTTCCCCACCTCATCGCAACCGGTGGCCTCACATACTTTGAAAATTCCAGAGGTACGCGGAGATCAGTGCCTCCAAAGGAGACGATGCCTGACTCCTCGTGAAACTTGATAGGAGTCCCAGGATTCCTGTGGCACGTGGAAAGGGACACTTGGTCTACCGCCTCAGATGGAGAGGAATCCCAATTGCCCTGCCCAGCCTCGAGGATAATCCCGAGTTGTCCCTCGCAACTAGGCAGGAGTCCTGACGGCGCTGAACAAACACGTGGGTGGAAGGGCCATCCCCGTCATAACTCGAGAATATACCCCAGTTTCCCACCACAACTCGAGAAAAACCATGAGACTTCCCCCTCGCCGCAAAATGAGGCCGGATATCCTGCACTGCGTGCAGAGCAATTCCGTGTTGCACATCACACATGAAAGGAGCCTTGATTTCCTTGATGGCACTCCAGAGAAACCCCAAGAACACTGTTTCAAGGCTAGAGGGATCCTGAGGTCACTGTAGCAACACGAAAGAGCTCCGTGGACCAAAAATCAACTTGAGATGAGAGGTTAGTCCCTGGCTTCGACTCCAGAGGAATACCACCTTACCACAAGCACCTCAAGAGGAGGCTTCTCTCAGCTCTAGCTATGTGAGAGGGACCCTGAGTTTGCCGCCTCAAGTGGAATGGACACTGCGATGCCCTGACGGGAAATAACGCCAGAAATCCCTGCAGTGACTTGAATGCAGGCTGGTCTTGCAACTTCCAAGATGAAAGGATGTCTGAATCCCCTGTGGAGACCACCTAGAAAGACCTAGTTCCCCACCTCATTTCGACCGGAGGCCTCACATTCTTTGAAAACTCCAGAGGTACTCGGAGATCAGTGCCTCCAAAGGAGACGATGCCTGACTCCTCGTGAAACTTGATAGGAGTCCCAAGATTCCTGTGGCACGTGGAAAGGGACCCTTGGCCTCCCGCCTCAGCTGGAGAGGCGTCCCAATTGCCCTGCCAAGCCTCGAGGAGAATCCCGAGTTGTCCCTCGCAACTAGGCAGGAGTCCTGCCGTCGCTGAACAAACACGTGTGTGGAAGGGCCATCCCCGTCGTAACTCAAGAATATACCCCAGGTTCACGCCGCAACTCGAGAAAAACCATGAGAGTTCCCCGTCGCCGTGAGATGAGGCCCGATTCCCCTGCACTGTGTGCAGAGCAATTCCGTGTTGCACATCACACATGAAAGGAGCCTTGATTTCCTTGATGGCACTCCAGAGAAACCCCAAGAACACTGTTTCAAGGCTAGAGGTATCCTGAGGTTACTGTAGCAACACGAAAGAACTCCGTGGACCAAAAATCCACTCGAGATGAGAGGTTAGTACCTGGCTTCGACTCCAGAGGAATACCACCTTACCACAAGCACCTCAAGAGGAGGCTTCTCTCAGCTCTAGCTATGTGAGAGGGACCCTGAGGTTGCGGCCTCAACTGGAATGGAGACCGAGATGCCCTGACTCGAAATAAGGCCGGATATCCCTGCAGTGACTTGAATGCAGGCTCGTCTTGCATCTCCCAAGACGAAAGGATGTCTGAATCCCCTGTGGAGACTACAGAGAAAGACCTAGTTCCCCACCTCTTCGCGACCGGAGGCCTCACATCCTTTGAAAACTTCAGAGGTACGCGGAAATCAGTGCCTCCAAAGGAGACGATGCCTGACTCCTCGTGAAACTTGATAGGAGTCCCAGGATTCCTGTGCACGTGGAAAGGGACCCTTGATCTGCCGCCTCAGCTGGAGAGGCGTCCCAATTGCCCTGTCAAGCCTCGAGGAGAATCCCGAGTTGTCCCTCGCAACTAGGCAGGAGTCCTGCCGTCGCTGAACAAACACGTGGTTGGAAGGGCCATCCCCGTGGTAACTCGAAAATATACCCCAGGTTCCCGCCGCAACTCGAGAAAAACCATGAGACTTCCCCCTCGCCGCGATATGAGGCCCGATTCCCCTGCACTGCGTGCAGAGCAATTCCGTGTTGCACATCACACATGAAAGGAGCCTTGATTTCCTTGGTGGCACTCCAGAGAAACCCCAAGAACACTGTTTCAAGGCTAGAGGGATCCTGAGGTCACTGTAGTAACACGAAAGAGCTTCGTGGACCACAAATCAACTCGAGATGAGAGGTTAGTCCCTGGCTTCGACTTCAGAGGAATACCACCTTACCACAAGCACCTCAAGAGGAGGCTTCTCTCAGCTCTAGCTATGTGCTGAGTTTGCGGCCTCACGTGGAATGGACACCACGATGCCCTGACTCGATATAAGGCCGGATATCCCTGCAGTGACTTGAATGGAGGCTCGTCTTGCATCTCCCAAGACGAAAGGATGTCCGAATCCCCTGTGGAGACCGCAGACAAAGACCTAGTTCCCCACCTCATCGCGACTGGAGGCCTCACATCCTTTGAAAACTCCAGAGGTACGCGGAGATCAGTGCCTCCAAAGGAGACGATGCCTGACTCCTCGTGAAACTTGATAGGAGTCCCAGGATTCCTGTGGCACGTGGAAAGGGACACTTGGTCTCCCGCCTCAGCTGGAGAGGCGTCCCAATTGCCCTGCCAAGCCTCGAGGAGAATCCCGAGTTGTCCCTCGCAACTAGGCAGGAGTCCTGACGTTGCTGAACAAACACGTGGGTGGAAGGGCCATTCCCGTCATAATTCGAGAATATACCCCAGGGTCCCGCCGCAACTCGAGAAAAACCATGAGACTTCCCCCTCGCCGCGAGATGAGGCCCGATTCTCCTGCACTGCATGCAGAGCAATTCCGTGTTGCACATCACACATGAAAGGAGCCTTGATTTCCTTGATGGCACTCCAGAGAAACCCCAAGAACACTGTTTCAAGGCTAGAGGGATCCTGAGGTTACTGTAGCAACACGAAAGAGGTCCGTGGACCAAAAATCAACTCGAGATGAGAGGTTTGTCCCTGGCTTCGACTCCAGAGGAATACCACCTTACCACAAGCACCTCAAGAGGAGGCTTCTCTCAGCTCTAGGTATGTGAGAGGGACCCTGATTTTGCGGACTCAAGTGGAATGGACACTGCGATGCCCTGACGCGAAATAAGGCCGGATATCCCTGCAGTGACTTGAATGCAGGCTCGTCTTGCATCTCCCAAGATGAAAGGATGTCTGAATCCCCTGTGGAGACCACAGAGAAAGACCTAGTTCCCCACCTCATCGCGACCGGAGGCCTCACATCCTTTGAAAACTCCAGAGGTACACGAAGATCAGTGCCTCCAAAGGAGACGATGCCTGACTCCTCGTGAAACTTGATAGGAGTCCCAGGATTCCTGTGGCACATGGAAAGGGACCCTTGGTCTCCCGCCTCCCGCCTCAGCTGGAGAGGCGTCCCAATTGCCCTGCCAAGCCTCGAGGAGAATCCCGAGTTGTCCCTCACAACTAGGCAGGAGTCCTGCCGTTGCTGAACAAACACGTGGGCGGAAGGGCCATCCCCGTCGTAACTCGAGAATATACCCCAGGTTCCCGCCACAACTCGAGAAAAACCATGAGACTTCCCCCTCGCCGCGAGATGAGGCCCGATTCCCCTGCACTGCGTGCAGAGCAATTCCGTGTTGCACATCACACATGAAAGGAGCCTTAATTTCCTTGATGGCACTCCAGAGAAACCCCAAGAACACTGTTTCAAGGCTAGAGGGATCCTGAGGCCACTGTAGCAACACGAAAGAGCTCCGTGGACCAAAAATCAACTCGAGATGAGAGGTTAGTCCCTGGCTTCGACTCCAGAGAAATACCACCTTACCACAAGCACCTCAAGAGGAGGCTTCTCTCAGCTCTAGGTATGTGAGAGGGACCCTGAGTTTGCGGCCTCAAGTGGAATGGACACCGCGATGCCCTGACTCGAAATAAGGCCGGATATCCCTGCAGTGACTTAAATGCAGGCTCGTCTTGCATCTCCCAAGACGAAAGGATGTCCGAATCCCCTGTGGAGACCACAGAAAAAGACCTAGTTCCCCACCTCATCGCGACAGGCGGCCTCACACCCTTTGAAAACTCCAGAGGTACGCGGAGATCAGTGCCTCCAAAGGAGACGATGCCTGACTCCTCGTGAAACTTGATAGGAGTCCCAGGATTGCTGTGGCTCGTGGAAAGGGACCCTTGGTCTCCCACCTCAGCTGGAGAGGCGTCCCAATTGCCCTGCCAAGCCTCGAGGAGAATCCCGAGTTGTCCCTCGCAACTAAGCAGGAGTCTTGCCGTCGCTGAACAAACACGTGGGTGGAAGGGCCATCCCCGTCGTAACTCGAGAATATACCCCAGGTTCCCGCCGCAACTCGAGAAAAACCATGAGACTTCCCCCTCGCCGCGAGATGAGGCCCGATTCCCCTGCACTGCGTGCAGAGCAATTCCGTGTTGCACATCACACATGAAAGGAGCCTTGATTTCCTTGATGGCACTCCAGAGAAACCCCAAGAACACTGTTTCAAGGCTAGAGGGATCCTGAGGTCACTGTAGCCACACGAAAGAGCACCGTGGCACAAAAACAACTCGAGATGAGAGGATAGTCCCTGGCTTCGACTCCAGAGGAATACCACCTTAACACAAGCACCTCAAGAGGAGGCTTCTCTCAGCTCTAGGTATGTGAGAGGGACCCTGAGTTTGCGGCCTCAAGTCGAATGGACACCGCGATGCCCTGATTCGAAATAAGGCCGGATATCCCTGCAGTGACTTGAATGCAGGCTCGTCTTGCCTCTCCCAAGACGAAAGGATGTCTGAATCCCCTGTGGAGACCTCAGAGAAAGATGTAGTTCCCCACCTCATCGCGACCGGAGGCCTCACATCCTTTGAGAACTCCAGAGGTACGCGGAGATCAGTGCCTCCAAAGGAGACGATGCCTGACTCCTCGTGAAACTTGATAGGAGTCCCAGGATTCCTGTGGCACATGGAAAGGGACCCTTGGTCTCCCGCCTCAGCTGGAGAGGCGTCCCAATTGCCCTGCCAAGCCTCGAGGAGCATCCCGAGTTGTCCCTCGCAACTAGGCAGGAGTCCTGACGTCGCTGAACAAACACGTGGGTGGAAGGGCCATCCCCGTCGTAACTCGAGAATATACCCCAGGTTCCCGCCGCAACTCGAGAAAAACCATGAGACTTCCCCCGCGCCGCGAGATGAGGCCCGATTGCCCTGCACTGCGTGCAGAGCAATTCCGTGTTGCACATCACACATGAAAGGAGCCTTGATTTCCTTGATGGCACTCCAGAGAAACCCCAAGAACATTGTTTCAAGCCTAGAGGGATCCAGAGGTCACTCTAGCAACACGAAAGAGCTCCGTGGACCAAAAGTCAACTCGAGATGAGAGGTTAGTCCCTGGCTTCGACTCCAGAGGAATACCACCTTACCACAAGCACCTCAAGAGGAGGCTTCTCTCAGCTCTAGGTATGTGAGAGGGACCCTGATTTTGCGGACTCAAGTGGAATGGACACTGCGATGCCCTGACGCGAAATAAGGCCGGATATCCCTGCAGTGACTTGAATGCAGGCTCGTCTTGCATCTCCCAAGATGAAAGGATGTCTGAATCCCCTGTGGAGACCACAGAGAAAGACCTAGTTCCCCACCTCATGGCGACCGGAGGCCTCACATCCTTTGAAAACTCCAGAGGTACGCGGAGATCAGTGCCTCCAAAGGAGACGATGCCTGACTCCTCGTGAAACTTGATAGGAGTCCCAGGATTCCTGTGGCACGTGGAAAGGGACCCTTGGTCTCCGGCCTCAACTGGAGAGGCGTCCTAATTGCCCTGCGAAGCCTCGAGGAGAATCCCGAGTTGTCCCTCGCAACTAGGCAGGAGTCCTGACGTCGCTGAACTAACATGTGGGTGGAAGGGCCATCCCAGTCGTAACTCGAGAATATACCCCAGGTTCCCGCCACAACTCGAGAAAAACCATGAGACTTCCCCCTCGCCGCGAGATGAGGCCCGATTCCCCTGCACTGCGTGCAGAGCAATTCCGTGTTGCACATCACACATGAAAGGAGCCTTGATTTCCTTGGTGGCACTCCAGAGAAACCCCAAGAACACTGTTTCAAGGCTAGAGGGATCCTCAGGTCACTCTAGCAACACGAAAGAGCTCCGTGGACCACAAATCAACTCGAGATGAGAGGGTAGTCCCTGGCTTCGACTCCAGAGGAATACCACCTTACCACAAGCACCTCAAGAGGAGGCTTCTCTCAGCTCTAGCTATGTGCTGAGTTTGCGGCCTCAAGTGGAATGGACAGCGCGATGCCCTGACTCGAAATAAGGCCGGATATCCCTGCAGTGACTTGAATGCAGGCTCGTCTTGCATCTCCCAAGACGAAAGGATGTCCGAATCCCCTGTGGAGACCAGAGAAAAAGACCTAGTTCCCCACCTCATCGCGACCGGAGGCCTCACATCCTTTGAAAACTCCAGAGGTACGCGGAGATCAGTGCCTCCAAAGGAAACGATGCCTGACTCCTCGTGAAACTTGATAGGAGTCCCAGGATTCCTGTGGCACGTGGAAAGGGACCCTTGGCCTCCCGCCTCAGCTGGAGAGGCGTCCCAATTGCCCTGCCAAGCCTCGAGGAGAATCCCGAGTTGTCCCTCGCAACTAGGCAGGAGTCCTGCCGTTGCTGAACAAACACGTGGGTGGAAGGTCCATCCCCGTCGTACCTCGAGAATATACCGCAGGTTCCAGCCGCACCTCGAGAAAAACCATGAGACTTCCCCCTCGCCGCGAGATGAGGCCCGATTCCCCTGCACTGCGTGCAGAGCAATTCCGTGTTGCACATCACACATGAAAGGAGCCTTAATTTCCTTGATGGCACTCCAGAGAAACCCCAAGAACACTGTTTCAAGGCTAGAGGGATCCTGAGACCACTGTAGCAACACGAAAGAGCTCCGTGGACAAAAAATCAACTCGAGATGAGAGGTTAGTCCCTGGCTTCGACTCCAGAGGAATACCACCTTACCACAAGCACCTCAAGAGGAGGCTTCTCTCAGCTATAGGTATGTGAGAGGGACCCTGAGGTTGCGGCCTCAACTGGAATGGAGACCGCGATGCCCTGACTCGAAATAAGGCCGGATATCCCTGCAGTGACTTGAATGCAGGCTCGTCTTGCATCTCCCAAGACGAAAGGATGTCTGAATCCCCTGTGGAGACTACAGAGAAAGACCTAGTTCCCCACCTCATCGCTACCGAAGGCCACACATCCTTTGAAAACTTCAGAAGTACGCGGAAATCAGTGCCTCCAAAGGAGACGATGCCTGACTCCTCGTGAAACTTGATAGGAGTCCCAGGATTCCTGTGCACGTGGAAAGGGACCCTTGGTCTGCCGCCTCAGCTGGAGAGGCGTCCCAATTGCCCTGCCAAGCCTCGAGGAGAATCCCGAGTTGTCCCTCGCAACTAGGCAGGAGTCCTGCCGTCGCTGAACAAACACGTGGTTGGAAGGGCCATCCCCGTCGTAACTCGAAAATATACCCCAGGTTCCCGCCGCAACTCGAGCAAAACCATGAGACTTCCCCCTCGCCGCGATATGAGGCCCGATTCCCCTGCACTGCGTGCAGAGCAATTCCGTGTTGCACATCACACATGAAAGGAGCCTTGATTTCCTTGGTGGCACTCCAGAGAAACCCCAAGAACACTGTTTCAAGGCTAGAGGGATCCTGAGGTCACTGTAGTAACACGAAACAGCTCCGTGGACCACAAATCAACTCGAGATGAGAGGTTAGTCCCTGGCTTCGACTTCAGAGGAATACCACCTTACCACAAGCACCACAAGAGGAGGCTTCTCTCAGCTCTAGCTATGTGCTGAGTTTGCGGCCTCAAGTGGAATGGACACCGCGATGCCCTGACTCGAAATAAGGCCGGATATCCCTGCAGTGACTTGAATGCAGGCTCGTCTTGCATCTCCCAAGACGAAAGGATGTCCGAATCCCCTGTGGAGACCACAGACAAAGACCTAGTTCCCCACCTCATCGCGACCGGA
Organism: Cervus elaphus; assembly: GCF_910594005.1. Lineage (NCBI taxonomy): Eukaryota > Metazoa > Chordata > Mammalia > Artiodactyla > Cervidae > Cervus > Cervus elaphus. Next base: position 2,370,902 of record NC_057815.1, on the reverse strand, counting down.
GGCCTCACATCCTTTGAAAACTCCAGAGGTACGCGGAGATCAGTGCCTCCAAAGGAGACGATGCCTGACTCCTCGTGAAACTTGATAGGAGTCCCAGGATTCCTGTGGCACGTGGAAAGGGACACTTGGTCTCCCGCCTCAGCTGGAGAGGCGTCCCAATTGCCCTGCCAAACCTCGAGGAGAATCCCGAGTTGTCCCTCGCAACTAGGCAGGAGTCCTGACGTCACTGAACAAACACGTGGGTGGAAGGGCCATCCCCGTCGTAACTCGAGAATATACCCCAGTTTCCCACCGCAACTCGAGAAAAACCATGAGACTTCCCCCTCGCCGCAAAATGAGGCCGGATATCCTGCACTGCGTGCAGAGCAATTCCGTGTTGCACATCACACATGAAAGGAGCCTTGATTTCCTTGATGGCACTCCAGAGAAACCCCAAGAACACTGTTTCAAGGCTAGAGGGAACCTGAGGTCACTGTAGCAACACGAAAGTGCTCCGTGGACCAAAAATCAACTCAAGATGAGAAGTTAGTCCCTGGCTTCGACTCCAGAGGTATACCATCTTACCACAAGCAACTCAAGAGGAGGCTTCTCTCAGCGCTATGTATGTGAGAGGGACCCTGAGTTTGCGGCCTCAAGTGGAATGGACACCGCGATGCCCTGACTCGAAATAAGGCCGGATATCCCTGCAGTGACTTGAATGCAGGCTCGTCTTACATCTCCCAAGACGAAAGGATGTCTGAATCCCCTGTGGAGACCACAGAGAAAGACCTAGTTCCCCACCTTATCGTGACCTGAGGCCTCACATCCTTTGAAAACTCCAGAGGTACGCGGAGATCAGTGCCTCCAAAGGAGACGATGCCTGACTCCTCGTGAAACTTGATAGGAGCCCCAGGATTCCTGTGGCACATGGAAAGGGACCCTTGGTCTCCCGCCTCAGCTGGAGAGGTGTCCCAATTGCCCTGCCAAGCCTCGAGGAGAATCCCGAGTTGTCCCTCGCAACTAGGCAGGAGTCCTGACGTCGCTGAAGAAACACGTGTGTAGAAGGGCCATCCCCGTCGTAACTCGAGAATATACCCCAGGTTCCCGCCGCAACTCGAGAAAAACCATGAGACTTCCCCCCTCGCCGCGAGATGAGGCCCGATTCCCCTGCACTGCGTGCAGAGCAATTCCGTCTTGCACATCACACATGAAAGGAGCCTTGATTTCCTTGATGGCACTCCAGAGAAACCCCAAGAACACTGTTTCAAGGCTCGAGGGATCCTGACGTCACTGGAGCAACACGAAAGAGCTCCGTGGACCACAAATCAACTCGAGATGAGAGGTTAGTCCCTGGCTTTGACTCCAGAGGAATAGCACCTTACCACAAGCACCTCAAGAGGAGGCTTCTCTCAGCTCTAGCTATGTGAGAGGGACCCTGAGTTTGCGGCCTCAAGTGGAATGGACACCGCGATGCCCTGACTCGAAATAATGCCGGATATCCCTGCAGTGACTTGAATGCAGGATCGTCTTGCATCTCCCAAGACGAAAGGATGTCTGAATCCCCTGTGCAGACCACAGAGAAACACCTAGTTCCCCACCTCATAGCGACCGGCGGCCTCACATCTTTTGAAAACTCCAGAGGTACGCGGAGATCAGTGCCTCCAAAGGAGACGATGCCTGACTCCTCGTGAAACTTGATAGGAGTCCCAGGATTCCTGTGGCACGTGGAAAGGGACCCTTGGTCTCCCGCCTCAGCTCGAGAGGCGTCCCAATTGCCCTGCCAAGCCTCGAGGAGAATCCCGAGTTGTCCCTCGCAACTAGGCAGGAGTCCTGACGTCGTTGAAGAAACACGTGTGTGGAAGGGCTATCCCAGTCGTAACTCGAGAATATACCCCAGGGTCCCACCGAACCTCGAGAAAAACCATGAGACTTCCCCCTCGCCGCGAGATGAGCCCCGATTCCCCTGCACTGCGTGCAGAGCAATTCCGTGTTGCACATCACACATGAAAGGAGCCTTGATTTCCTTGATGGCACTCCAGAGAAACCCCAAGAACACTGTTTCAAGGCTAGAGGGATCCTGAGGTCACTGAAGCAACACAAAAGAGCTCCGTGGACCAAGAAACAACTCGAGATGAGAGTTTAGTCCCTGGCTTCGACTGCAGAGGAATACCACCTTACCACAAGCACCTCAAGAGGAGGCTTCTCTCAGCTCTAGGTATGTGAGAGGGACCCTGAGTTTGCGCCCTCAAGTGAAATGGACACCGCGATGCCCTGACTCGAAATAAGGCCGGATATCCCTGCAGTGACTTGAATGCAGGCTCGTCTTGCATCTCCCAAGACTAAAGGATGTCGGAATCCCCTGTGGAGACCACAAAGAAAGACCTAGTACCCCACCTCATCGCGACCGGAGGCCTCACATCCTTTGAAAACTTCAGAGGTACGCGGAGATCAGTGCCTCCAAAGGAGACGAGGCCTGACTCGTGAAACTTGATAGGCGTCCCAGAATTCCTGTGGCAAGTGGAAAGGGACGCTTGGTCTCCCGCCTAAGCTGGAGAGGCGTCCCAATTGCCCTGCCAAGCCTCGAGGAGAATCCCGAGTTGTCCCTCGCAACTAGGCAGGAGTCCCGACGTGGCCGAACAAACACGTGGGTGGAAGGGCCATCCCCGTCATAACTCGAGAATATACCCCAGGTTCCTGCCGCAACTCGAGAAAACCCATGAGACTTCCCACTCGCCGCGAGATGAGGCTCGATTCTCCTGCACTGCATGCAGAGCAATTTCGTGTTGCACATCAAACATGAAAGGAGCCTTGATTTTCTTGATGGCACTCTAGAGAAAACCCAAGAACACTGTTTCAAGGCTAGAGGGATCCTGAGGTCACTGTATCAACACGAAAGAGCTCCGTGGACCAAAAATCAACTCGCGATGAGAGGTTAGTCCCTGGCTTCGACTCCAGAGGAATAGCACCTTACCACAAGCACCTCAAGAGGAGGCTTCTCTCAGCTCTAGGTATGTGAGAGGGACCCTGAGTTTGCGGCCTCAAGTAGAATGGACACTGCGATGCCCTGACGCGAAATAAGGCCGGATATCCCTGCAGTGACTTGAATGCAGGCTCGTCTTTCATCTCCCAAGATGAAAGGATGTCTGAATCCCCTGTGGAGACCACAGAGAAAGACCTAGTTCCCCACCTCATCGCAACCGGTGGCCTCACATACTTTGAAAATTCCAGAGGTACGCGGAGATCAGTGCCTCCAAAGGAGACGATGCCTGACTCCTCGTGAAACTTGATAGGAGTCCCAGGATTCCTGTGGCACGTGGAAAGGGACACTTGGTCTACCGCCTCAGATGGAGAGGAATCCCAATTGCCCTGCCCAGCCTCGAGGATAATCCCGAGTTGTCCCTCGCAACTAGGCAGGAGTCCTGACGGCGCTGAACAAACACGTGGGTGGAAGGGCCATCCCCGTCATAACTCGAGAATATACCCCAGTTTCCCACCGCAACTCGAGAAAAACCATGAGACTTCCCCCTCGCCGCAAAATGAGGCCGGATATCCTGCACTGCGTGCAGAGCAATTCCGTGTTGCACATCACACATGAAAGGAGCCTTGATTTCCTTGATGGCACTCCAGAGAAACCCCAAGAACACTGTTTCAAGGCTAGAGGGAACCTGAGGTCACTGTAGCAACACGAAAGAGCTCCGTGGACCAAAAATCAACTCGAGATGAGAGGTTAGTCCCTGGCTTCGACTCCAGAGGAATACCACCTTACCACAAGCACCTCAAGAGGAGGCTTCTCTCAGCTCTAGCTATGTGAGAGGGACCCTGAGTTTGCGGCCTCAAGTGGAATGGACACTGCGATGCCCTGACGGGAAATAACGCCAGAAATCCCTGCAGTGACTTGAATGCAGGCTGGTCTTGCAACTTCCAAGATGAAAGGATGTCTGAATCCCCTGTGGAGACCACCTAGAAAGACCTAGTTCCCCACCTCATTTCGACCGGAGGCCTCACATTCTTTGAAAACTCCAGAGGTACTCGGAGATCAGTGCCTCCAAAGGAGACGATGCCTGACTCCTCGTGAAACTTGATAGGAGTCCCAAGATTCCTGTGGCACGTGGAAAGGGACCCTTGGTCTCCCGCCTCAGCTGGAGAGGCGTCCCAATTGCCCTGCCAAGCCTCGAGGAGAATCCCGAGTTGTCCCTCGCAACTAGGCAGGAGTCCTGCCGTCGCTGAACAACACGTGTGTGGAAGGGCCATCCCCGTCGTAACTCAAGAATATACCCCAGGTTCACGCCGCAACTCGAGAAAAACCATGAGAGTTCCCCGTCGCCGTGAGATGAGGCCCGATTCCCCTGCACTGTGTGCAGAGCAATTCCGTGTTGCACATCACACATGAAAGGAGCCTTGATTTCCTTGATGGCACTCCAGAGAAACCCCAAGAACACTGTTTCAAGGCTAGAGGTATCCTGAGGTTACTGTAGCAACACGAAAGAACTCCGTGGACCAAAAATCCACTCGAGATGAGAGGTTAGTACCTGGCTTCGACTCCAGAGGAATACCACCTTACCACAAGCACCTCAAGAGGAGGCTTCTCTCAGCTCTAGCTATGTGAGAGGGACCCTGAGGTTGCGGCCTCAACTGGAATGGAGACCGAGATGCCCTGACTCGAAATAAGGCCGGATATCCCTGCAGTGACTTGAATGCAGGCTCGTCTTGCATCTCCCAAGACGAAAGGATGTCTGAATCCCCTGTGGAGACTACAGAGAAAGACCTAGTTCCCCACCTCTTCGCGACCGGAGGCCTCACATCCTTTGAAAACTTCAGAGGTACGCGGAAATCAGTGCCTCCAAAGGAGACGATGCCTGACTCCTCGTGAAACTTGATAGGAGTCCCAGGATTCCTGTGCACGTGGAAAGGGACCCTTGATCTGCCGCCTCAGCTGGAGAGGCGTCCCAATTGCCCTGTCAAGCCTCGAGGAGAATCCCGAGTTGTCCCTCGCAACTAGGCAGGAGTCCTGACGGCGCTGAACAAACACGTGGTTGGAAGGGCCATCCCCGTGGTAACTCGAAAATATACCCCAGGTTCCCGCCGCAACTCGAGAAAAACCATGAGACTTCCCCCTCGCCGCGATATGAGGCCCGATTCCCCTGCACTGCGTGCAGAGCAATTCCGTGTTGCACATCACACATGAAAGGAGCCTTGATTTCCTTGGTGGCACTCCAGAGAAACCCCAAGAACACTGTTTCAAGGCTAGAGGGATCCTGAGGTCACTGTAGTAACACGAAAGAGCTTCGTGGACCACAAATCAACTCGAGATGAGAGGTTAGTCCCTGGCTTCGACTTCAGAGGAATACCACCTTACCACAAGCACCTCAAGAGGAGGCTTCTCTCAGCTCTAGCTATGTGCTGAGTTTGCGGCCTCACGTGGAATGGACACCACGATGCCCTGACTCGATATAAGGCCGGATATCCCTGCAGTGACTTGAATGCAGGCTCGTCTTCCATCTCCCAAGACGAAAGGATGTCCGAATCCCCTGTGGAGACCGCAGACAAAGACCTAGTTCCCCACCTCATCGCGACCGGAGGCCTCACATCCTTTGAAAACTCCAGAGGTACGCGGAGATCAGTGCCTCCAAAGGAGACGATGCCTGACTCCTCGTGAAACTTGATAGGAGTCCCAGGATTCCTGTGGCACGTGGAAAGGGACACTTGGTCTCCCGCCTCAGCTGGAGAGGCGTCCCAATTGCCCTGCCAAGCCTCGAGGAGAATCCCGAGTTGTCCCTCGCAACTAGGCAGGAGTCCTGACGTTGCTGAACAAACACGTGGGTGGAAGGGCCATTCCCGTCATAATTCGAGAATATACCCCAGGGTCCCGCCGCAACTCGAGAAAAACCATGAGACTTCCCCCTCGCCGCGAGATGAGGCCCGATTCTCCTGCACTGCATGCAGAGCAATTCCGTGTTGCACATCAGACATGAAAGGAGCCTTGATTTCCTTGATGGCACTCCAGAGAAACCCCAAGAACACTGTTTCAAGGCTAGAGGGATCCTGAGGTTACTGTAGCAACACGAAAGAGGTCCGTGGACCAAAAATCAACTCGAGATGAGAGGTTTGTCCCTGGCTTCGACTCCAGAGGAATACCACCTTACCACAAGCACCTCAAGAGGAGGCTTCTCTCAGCTCTAGGTATGTGAGAGGGACCCTGATTTTGCGGACTCAAGTGGAATGGACACTGCGATGCCCTGACGCGAAATAAGGCCGGATATCCCTGCAGTGACTTGAATGCAGGCTCGTCTTGCATCTCCCAAGATGAAAGGATGTCTGAATCCCCTGTGGAGACCACAGAGAAAGACCTAGTTCCCCACCTCATCGCGACCGGAGTCCTCACATCCTTTGAAAACTCCAGAGGTACACGAAGATCAGTGCCTCCAAAGGAGACGATGCCTGACTCCTCGTGAAACTTGATAGGAGTCCCAGGATTCCTGTGGCACATGGAAAGGGACCCTTGGTCTCCCGCCTCCCGCCTCAGCTGGAGAGGCGTCCCAATTGCCCTGCCAAGCCTCGAGGAGAATCCCGAGTTGTCCCTCACAACTAGGCAGGAGTCCTGCCGTTGCTGAACAAACACGTGGGCGGAAGGGCCATCCCCGTCGTAACTCGAGAATATACCCCAGGTTCCCGCCACAACTCGAGAAAAACCATGAGACTTCCCCCTCGCCGCGAGATGAGGCCCGATTCCCCTGCACTGCGTGCAGAGCAATTCCGTGTTGCACATCACACATGAAAGGAGCCTTAATTTCCTTGATGGCACTCCAGAGAAACCCCAAGAACACTGTTTCAAGGCTAGAGGGATCCTGAGGCCACTGTAGCAACACGAAAGAGCTCCGTGGACCAAAAATCAACTCGAGATGAGAGGTTAGTCCCTGGCTTCGACTCCAGAGAAATACCACCTTACCACAAGCACCTCAAGAGGAGGCTTCTCTCAGCTCTAGGTATGTGAGAGGGACCCTGAGTTTGCGGCCTCAAGTGGAATGGACACCGCGATGCCCTGACTCGAAATAAGGCCGGATATCCCTGCAGTGACTTGAATGCAGGCTCGTCTTGCATCTCCCAAGACGAAAGGATGTCCGAATCCCCTGTGGAGACCACAGAAAAAGACCTAGTTCCCCACCTCATCGCGACAGGCGGCCTCACACCCTTTGAAAACTCCAGAGGTACGCGGAGATCAGTGCCTCCAAAGGAGACGATGCCTGACTCCTCGTGAAACTTGATAGGAGTCCCAGGATTGCTGTGGCTCGTGGAAAGGGACCCTTGGTCTCCCACCTCAGCTGGAGAGGCGTCCCAATTGCCCTGCCAAGCCTCGAGGAGAATCCCGAGTTGTCCCTCGCAACTAAGCAGGAGTCTTGCCGTCGCTGAACAAACACGTGGGTGGAAGGGCCATCCCCGTCGTAACTCGAGAATATACCCCAGGTTCCCGCCGCAACTCGAGAAAAACCATGAGACTTCCCCCTCGCCGCGAGATGAGGCCCGATTCCCCTGCACTGCGTGCAGAGCAATTCCGTGTTGCACATCACACATGAAAGGAGCCTTGATTTCCTTGATGGCACTCCAGAGAAACCCCAAGAACACTGTTTCAAGGCTAGAGGGATCCTGAGGTCACTGTAGCCACTCGAAAGAGCACCGTGGCACAAAAACAACTCGAGATGAGAGGATAGTCCCTGGCTTCGACTCCAGAGGAATACCACCTTAACACAAGCACCTCAAGAGGAGGCTTCTCTCAGCTCTAGGTATGTGAGAGGGACCCTGAGTTTGCGGCCTCAAGTGGAATGGAAACCGCGATGCCCTGATTCGAAATAAGGCCGGATATCCCTGCAGTGACTTGAATGCAGGCTCGTCTTGCCTCTCCCAAGACGAAAGGATGTCTGAATCCCCTGTGGAGACCTCAGAGAAAGATGTAGTTCCCCACCTCATCGCGACCGGAGGCCTCACATCCTTTGAGAACTCCAGAGGTACGCGGAGATCAGTGCCTCCAAAGGAGACGATGCCTGACTCCTCGTGAAACTTGATAGGAGTCCCAGGATTCCTGTGGCACATGGAAAGGGACCCTTGGTCTCCCGCCTCAGCTGGAGAGGCGTCCCAATTGCCCTGCCAAGCCTCGAGGAGCATCCCGAGTTGTCCCTCCCAACTAGGCAGGAGTCCTGACGTCGCTGAACAAACACGTGGGTGGAAGGGCCATCCCCGTCGTAACTCGAGAATATACCCCAGGTTCCCGCCGCAACTCGAGAAAAACCATGAGACTTCCCCCGCGCCGCGAGATGAGGCCCGATTGCCCTGCACTGCGTGCAGAGCAATTCCGTGTTGCACATCACACATGAAAGGAGCCTTGATTTCCTTGATGGCACTCCAGAGAAACCCCAAGAACACTGTTTCAAGGCTAGAGGGATCCTGAGGTCACTCTAGCAACACGAAAGAGCTCCGAGGACCAAAAGTCAACTCGAGATGAGAGGTTAGTCCCTGGCTTCGACTCCAGAGGAATACCACCTTACCACAAGCACCTCAAGAGGAGGCTTCTCTCAGCTCTAGGTATGTGAGAGGGACCCTGATTTTGCGGACTCAAGTGGAATGGACACTGCGATGCCCTGACGCGAAATAAGGCCGGATATCCCTGCAGTGACTTGAATGCAGGCTCGTCTTGCATCTCCCAAGATGAAAGGATGTCTGAATCCCCTGTGGAGACCACAGAGAAAGACCTAGTTCCCCACCTCATGGCGACCGGAGGCCTCACATCCTTTGAAAACTCCAGAGGTACGCGGAGATCAGTGCCTCCAAAGGAGACGATGCCTGACTCCTCGTGAAACTTGATAGGAGTCCCAGGATTCCTGTGGCACGTGGAAAGGGACCCTTGGTCTCCGGCCTCAACTGGAGAGGCGTCCTAATTGCCCTGCGAAGCCTCGAGGAGAATCCCGAGTTGTCCCTCGCAACTAGGCAGGAGTCCTGACGTCGCTGAACTAACATGTGGGTGGAAGGGCCATCCCAGTCGTAACTCGAGAATATACCCCAGGTTCCCGCCACAACTCGAGAAAAACCATGAGACTTCCCCCTCGCCGCGAGATGAGGCCCGATTCCCCTGCACTGCGTGCAGAGCAATTCCGTGTTGCACATCACACATGAAAGGAGCCTTGATTTCCTTGGTGGCACTCCAGAGAAACCCCAAGAACACTGTTTCAAGGCTAGAGGGATCCTCAGGTCACTCTAGCAACACGAAAGAGCTCCGTGGACCACAAATCAACTCGAGATGAGAGGTTAGTCCCTGGCTTCGACTCCAGACGAATACCACCTTACCACAAGCACCTCAAGAGGAGGCTTCTCTCAGCTCTAGCTATGTGCTGAGTTTGCGGCCTCAAGTGGAATGGACAGCGCGATGCCCTGACTCGAAATAAGGCCGGATATCCCTGCAGTGACTTGAATGCAGGCTCGTCTTGCATCTCCCAAGACGAAAGGATGTCCGAATCCCCTGTGGAGACCAGAGAAAAAGACCTAGTTCCCCACCTCATCGCGACCGGAGGCCTCACATCCTTTGAAAACTCCAGAGGTACGCGGAGATCAGTGCCTCCAAAGGAAACGATGCCTGACTCCTCGTGAAACTTGATAGGAGTCCCAGGATTCCTGTGGCACGTGGAAAGGGACCCTTGGCCTCCCGCCTCAGCTGGAGAGGCGTCCCAATTGCCCTGCCAAGCCTCGAGGAGAATCCCGAGTTGTCCCTCGCAACTAGGCAGGAGTCCTGCCGTTGCTGAACAAACACGTGGGTGGAAGGTCCATCCCCGTCGTAACTCGAGAATATACCGCAGGTTCCAGCCGCACCTCGAGAAAAACCATGAGACTTCCCCCTCGCCGCGAGATGAGGCCCGATTCCCCTGCACTGCGTGCAGAGCAATTCCGTGTTGCACATCACACATGAAAGGAGCCTTAATTTCCTTGATGGCACTCCAGAGAAACCCCAAGAACACTGTTTCAAGGCTAGAGGGATCCTGAGACCACTGTAGCAACACGAAAGAGCTCCGTGGACCAAAAATCAACTCGAGATGAGAGGTTAGTCCCTGGCTTCGACTCCAGAGGAATACCACCTTACCACAAGCACCTCAAGAGGAGGCTTCTCTCAGCTATAGGTATGTGAGAGGGACCCTGAGGTTGCGGCCTCAACTGGAATGGAGACCGCGATGCCCTGACTCGAAATAAGGCCGGATATCCCTGCAGTGACTTGAATGCAGGCTCGTCTTGCATCTCCCAAGACGAAAGGATGTCTGAATCCCCTGTGGAGACTACAGAGAAAGACCTAGTTCCCCACCTCATCGCTACCGAAGGCCACACATCCTTTGAAAACTTCAGAAGTACGCGGAAATCAGTGCCTCCAAAGGAGACGATGCCTGACTCCTCGTGAAACTTGATAGGAGTCCCAGGATTCCTGTGCACGTGGAAAGGGACCCTTGGTCTGCCGCCTCAGCTGGAGAGGCGTCCCAATTGCCCTGCCAAGCCTCGAGGAGAATCCCGAGTTGTCCCTCGCAACTAGGCAGGAGTCCTGCCGTCGCTGAACAAACACGTGGTTGGAAGGGCCATCCCCGTCGTAACTCGAAAATATACCCCAGGTTCCCGCCGCAACTCGAGCAAAACCATGAGACTTCCCCCTCGCCGCGATATGAGGCCCGATTCCCCTGCACTGCGTGCAGAGCAATTCCGTGTTGCACATCACACATGAAAGGAGCCTTGATTTCCTTGGTGGCACTCCAGAGAAACCCCAAGAACACTGTTTCAAGGCTAGAGGGATACTGAGGTCACTGTAGTAACACGAAACAGCTCCGTGGACCACAAATCAACTCGAGATGAGAGGTTAGTCCCTGGCTTCGACTTCAGAGGAATACCACCTTACCACAAGCACCACAAGAGGAGGCTTCTCTCAGCTCTAGCTATGTGCTGAGTTTGCGGCCTCAAGTGGAATGGACACCGCGATGCCCTGACTCGAAATAAGGCCGGATATCCCTGCAGTGACTTGAATGCAGGCTCGTCTTGCATCTCCCAAGACGAAAGGATGTCCGAATCCCCTGTGGAGACCACAGACAAAGACCTAGTTCCCCACCTCATCGCGACCGGAGGCCTCACATCCTTTGAAAACTCCAGAGGTACGCGGAGATCAGTGCCTCCAAAGGAGACGATGCCTGACTCCTCGTGAAACTTGATAGGAGTCCCAGGATTCCTGTGGCACGTGGAAAGGGACACTTGGTCTCCCGCCTCAGCTGGAGAGGCGTCCCAATTGCCCTGCCAAACCTCGAGGAGAATCCCGAGTTGTCCCTCGCAACTAGGCAGGAGTCCTGACATTGCTGAACAAACACGTGGGTGGAAGGGCCATCCCCGTCGTAACTCGAGAATATACCGTAGGTTCCAGCCGCAACTCGAGAAAAACCATGAGACTTCCCCCTCGCCGCGAGATGAGGCCCGATTCCCCTGAACTGCGTGCAGAGCAATTCCGTGTTGCACATCACACATGAAAGGAGCCTTAATTTCCTTGATGGCACTCCAGAGAAACCCCAAGAACACTGTTTCAAGGCTAGAGGGATCCTCAGGCCACTGTAGCAACAGGAAAGAGCCCCGTGGACCAAAAATCAACTCGAGATGAGAGGTTAGTCCCTGGCTTCGACTCCAGAGGAATACCACCTTACCACAAGCACCTCAAGAGGAGGCTTCTCTCAGCTCTAGGTATGTGAGAGGGACCCTGATTTTGCGGACTCAAGTGGAATGGACACTGCGATGCCCTGACGCGAAATAAGGCCGGATATCCCTGCAGTGACTTGAATGCAGGCTCGTCTTGCATCTCCCAAGATGAAAGGATGTCTGAATCCCCTGTGGAGACCACAGAGAAAGACCTAGTTCCCCACCTCATGGCGACCGGAGGCCTCACATAATTTGAAAACTCCAGAGGTACGCGGAGATCAGTGCCTCCAAAGGAGACGATGCCTGACTCCTCGTGAAACTTGATAGGAGTCCCAGGATTCCTGTGGCACGTGGAAAGGGACCCTTGGTCTCCGGCCTCAACTGGAGAGGCGTCCCAATTGCCCTGCCAAGCCTCGAGGAGAATCCCGAGTTGTCCCTCGCAACTAGGCAGGAGTCCTGACGTCGCTGAACGAACATGTGGGTGGAAGGGCCATCCCAGTCGTAACTCGAGAATATACCCCAGGTTCCCGCCGCAACTCGAGAAAAACCATGAGACTTCCCCCTCGCCGCGAGATGAGGCCCGATTCCCCTGCACTGCGTGCAGAGCAATTCCGTGTTGCACATCACACATGAAAGGAGCCTTGATTTCCTTGGTGGCCCTCCAGAGAAACCCCAAGAACACTGTTTCAAGGCTAGAGGGATCCTGAGGTCACTCTAGAAACACGAAAGAGCTCCGTGGACCAAAAATCAACTCGAGATGAGAGGTTAGTCCCTGGCTTCGACTCCAGACGAATACCACCTTACCACAAGCACCTCAAGAGGAGGCTTCTCTCAGCTCTAGCTATGTGCTGAGTTTGCGGCCTCAAGTGGAATGGACAGCGCGATGCCCTGACTCGAAATAAGGCCGGATATCCCTGCAGTGACTTGAATGCAGGCTCGTCTTGCATCTCCCAAGACGAAATGATGTCCGAATACCCTGTGGAGACCAGAGAAAAAGACCTAGTTCCCCACCACATCGCGACCGGAGGCCTCACATCCTTTGAAAACTCCAGAGGTACGCGGATATCAGTGCCTCCAAAGGAAACGATGCCTGACTCCCCGTGAAACTTGATAGGAGTCCCAGGATTCCTGTGGCACGTGGAAAGGGACCCTTGGCCTCCCGCCTCAGCTGGAGAGGCGTCCCAATTGCCCTGCCAAGCCTCGAGGAGAATCCCGAGTTGTCCCTCGCAACTAGGCAGGAGTCCTGCCGTTGCTGAACAAACACGTGGGTGGAAGGTCCATCCCCGTCGTAACTCGAGAATATACCGCAGGTTCCAGCCGCACCTCGAGAAAAACCATGAGACTTCCCCCTCGCCGCGAGATGAGGCCCGATTCCCCTGCACTGCGTGCAGAGCAATTCCGTGTTGCACATCACACATGAAAGGAGCCTTAATTTCCTTGATGGCACTCCAGAGAAACCCCAAGAACACTGTTTCAAGGCTAGAGGGATCCTGAGACCACTGTAGCAACACAAAAGAGCTCCGTGGACCAAAAATCAACTCGAGATGAGAGGTTAGTCCCTGGCTTCGACTCCAGAGGAATACCACCTTACCACAAGCACCTCAAGAGGAGGCTTCTCTCAGCTATAGGTATGTGAGAGGGACCCTGAGGTTGCGGCCTCAACTGGAATGGAGACCGCGATGCCCTGACTCGAAATAAGGCCGGATATCCCTGCAGTGACTTGAATGCAGGCTCGTCTTGCATCTCCCAAGACGAAAGGATGTCTGAATCCCCTGTGGAGACTACAGAGAAAGACCTAGTTCCCCACCTCATCGCTACCGAAGGCCACACATCCTTTGAAAACTTCAGAAGTACGCGGAAATCAGTGCCTCCAAAGGAGACGATGCCTGACTCCTCGTGAAACTTGATAGGAGTCCCAGGATTCCTGTGCACGTGGAAAGGGACCCTTGGTCTGCCGCCTCAGCTGGAGAGGCGTCCCAATTGCCCTGCCAAGCCTCGAGGAGAATCCCGAGTTGTCCCTCGCAACTAGGCAGGAGTCCTGCCGTCGCTGAACAAACACGTGGTTGGAAGGGCCATCCCCGTCGTAACTCGAGAATATACCCCAGGTTCCCGCCGCAACTCGAGCAAAACCATGAGACTTCCCCCTCGCCGCGATATGAGGCCCGATTCCCCTGCACTGCGTGCAGAGCAATTCCGTGTTGCACATCACACATGAAAGGAGCCTTGATTTCCTTGGTGGCACTCCAGAGAAACCCCAAGAACACTGTTTCAAGGCTAGAGGGATCCTGAGGTCACTGTAGTAACACGAAAGAGCTCCGTGGACCACAAATCAACTCGAGATGAGACGTTAGTCCCTGGCTTCGACTTCAGAGGAATACCACCTTACCACAAGCACCACAAGAGGAGGCTTCTCTCAGCTCTAGCTATGTGCTGAGTTTGCGGCCTCAAGTGGAATGGACACCGCGATGCCCTGACTCGAAATAAGGCCGGATATCCCTGCAGTGACTTGAATGCAGGCTCGTCTTGCATCTCCCAAGACGAAAGGATGTCTGAATCCCCTGTGGAGACCACAGAGAAAGACCTAGTCCCCCACCTCATCGCGACCGGAGGCCTCACATCCTTTGAAAACTTCAGAGGTACGCGGAGATCAGTGCCTCCAAAGGAGACGATGCCTGACTCCTCGTGAAACTTGATAGGAGTCCCAGGATTCCTGTGCACGTGGAAAGGGACCCTTGGTCTCCCGCCTCAGCTGGAGAGGCATCCCAATTGCCCTGCCAAGCCTCGAGGAGAATCCCGAGTTGTCCGTCGTAACTAGGCAGGAGTCCTGCCGTCGCTGAACAAACACGTGTGTGGAAGGGCCATCCCCGTCGTAACTCGAGAATATACCCCAGGTTCCCGCCGCAACTCGAGAAAAACCATGAGACTTCCCCCTCGCCGCGATATGAGGCCCGATTCCCCTGCACTGCGTGCAGAGCAATTCCGTGTTGCACATCACACATGAAAGGAGCCTTGATTTCCTTGGTGGCACTCCAGAGAAACCCCAAGAACACTGTTTCAAGGCTAGAGGGATCCTGAGGTCACTGTAGCAACACGAAAGAGCTCCGTGGACCAAAAATCAACTCGAGATGAGAGGTTAGTCCCTGGCTTCGACTCCAGAGTAATACCACCTTACCACAAGCACCTCAAGAGGAGGCTTCTCTCAGCTCTAGCTATGTGCTGAGTTTGCGGCCTCAAGTGGAATGGACACCGCGATGCCCTGATTCGATATAAGGCCGGATATCCCTGCAGTGACTTGAATGCAGGCTCGTCTTGCATCTCCCAAGACGAAAGGATGTCCGAATCCCCTGTGGAGACCACAGAAAAAGACCTAGTTCCCAACCTCATCGCAACCGGAGGCCTCACACCCTTTGAAAACTCCAGAGGTACGCGGAGATCAGTGCCTCCAAAGGAGACGATGCCTGACTCCTCGTGAAACTTGATAGGAGTCCCAGGATTGCTGTGCCATGTGGAAATGGACCCTTGGTCTCCCGCCTCAGCTGGAGAGGCGTCCCAATTGCCCTGCCAAGCCTCGAGGAGAATCCCGAGTTGTCCCTCGCAACTAAGCAGGAGTCCAGCCGTCGCTGAACAAACACGTGGGTGGAAGGGCCATCCCCGTCGTAACTCGAGAATATACCCCAGGTTCCCGCCGCAACTCGAGAAAAACAATGAGATTTCCCCCTCGCAGCGAGATGAGGCCCGATTCCCCTGAACTGCGTCCAGAGCAATTCCGTGTTGCACATCACACATGAAAGGTGCCTTGATTTCCTTGATGGCACTCCAGAGAAACCCCAAGAACACTGTTTCAAGGCTAGAGGGATCCTGAGGTCCCTGTAGCCACACGAAAGAGCACCGTGGCACAAAAACAACTCGAGAAGGGAGGATAGTCCCTGGCTTCGACTCCAGAGGAATAATACCTTAACACAAGCACCTCAAGAGGAGGCTTCTCTCAGCTCTAGGTATGTGAGAGGGACCCTGAGTTTGCGGCCTCAAGTGGAAAGGACACCGCGATGCCCTGACTCGAAATAAGGCCGGATATCCCTGCAGTGACTTGAATGCAGGCGCGTCTTGCCTCTCCCAAGACGAAAGGATGTCTGAATCGCCTGTGGAGACATCAGAGAAAGATGTAATTCCCCACCTCATCGCGACCGGAGGCCTCACATTCTTTGAAAACTCCAGAGGTACGCGGAGATAAGTGCCTCCAAAGGAGACGATGCCTGACTCCTCGTGAAACTTGATAGGAGTCCCAGGATTCCTGTGGCACGTGGAAAGGGACCCTTGGTCTCCCGCCTCGGCTAGAGAGGCGTCCCAATTGCTCTGCCAAGCCTCGAGGAGCATCCCGAGTTGTCCCTCGCAACTAGGCAGGAGTCCTGACGTCGCTGAACAAACACGTGGGTGGAAGGGCCATCCCCGTCGTAACTCGAGTATATACCCCAGGTTCCCGCCGCAACTCGAGAAAAACCATGAGACTTCCCCCTCGCCGCGAGATGAGGCCCGATTCCCCTGCACTGCGTGCAGAGCAATTCCGTGTTGCACATCACACATGAAAGGAGCCTTGATTTCCTTGATGGCACTCCAGAGAAACCCCAAGAACACTGTTTCAAGGCTAGAGGGATCCTGAGGTCACTCTAGCAACACGAAAGAGCTCCGTTGACCAAAAGTCAACTCGAGATGAGAGGTTAGTCCCTGGCTTCGACTCCAGAGGAATACCACCTTACCACAAGCACCTCAAGAGGAGGCTTCTCTCAGCTCTAGGTATGTGAGAGGGACCCTGAGTTTGCGGCCTCAAGTGGAATGGACACCGCGATGCCCTGACTCGAAATAAGGCCGGATATCCCTGCAGTGACTTGAATGCAGGCTCGTCTTGCATCTCCCAAGAAGAAAGGATGTCTGAATCCCCTGTGGAGGTCACAGAGAAAGACCTAGTTCCCCACCTCATCGCGACCGGAGGCCTCACATCCTTTGAAAACTCCAGAGGTACGCGAAGATCAGTGCCTCCAAAGGAGACGATGCCTGACTTCTCGTGAAACTTGTTAGGAGTCCCAGGATTCCTGTGGCACATGGAAAGGGACCCTTGGTCTCCCGCCTCCCGCCTCAGCTGGAGAGGCATCCCAATTTCCCTGCCAAGCCTCGAGGAGAATCCAGAGTTGTCCGTCGCAACTAGGCAGGAGTCCTGCCGTCGCTGGACAAACACGTGGTTGGAAGGGCCATCCCCGTCGTAACTCGAGAATATACCCCAGGTTCCCGCCGCAACTCGAGAAAAACCATGAGACTTCCCCCTCGCCGCGAGATGAGGCCCGATTCCCCTGCAATGCCTGCAGAGCAATTCCGTGTTGCACATCACACATGAAAGGAGCCTTGATTTCCTTGATGGCACTCCAGAGAAACCCGAAGAACACTCTTTCAAGGCTAGAGGGATCCTGAGGTCACTGTAGCAACACGAAAGAGCTCCGTGGACCAAAAATCAACTCGAGATGAGAGGTTAGTCCCTGGCTTCGACTCCAGAGGAATACCACCTTACCACAAGCACTTCAAGAGGAGGCTTCTCTCAGCTCTAGCTATGTGCTGAGTTTGCGGCCTCAAGTGGAATGGACACCGCGATGCCCTGACTCGAAATAAGGCCGGATATCCCTGCAGTGACTTGAATGCAGGCTCGTCTTGCATCTCCCAAGACGTAAGGATGTCCGATTCCCCTGTGGAGGCCACAGAGAAAGACCTAGTTCCCCACCTCATCGCGACCGGAGGCCTCACACACTTTGAAAACTCCAGAGGTACGCGGAGATCAGTGCCTCCAAAGGAGACGATGCCTGACTCCTCGTGAAACTTGATAGGAGTCCCAGGATTGCTGTGGCACGTGGAAAGGGACCCTTGGTCTCCCGCCTCAGCTGGAGAGGCGTCCCAATTGCCCTGCCAAGCCTCGAGGAGAATCCCGAGTTATCCCTCGCAACTAAGCAGGAGTCCAGCCGTCGCTGAACAAACAAGTGGGTGGAAGGGCCATCCCCGTCGTAACTCGAGAATACACCCCAGGTTCCCGCCGCAACTCGAGAAAAACCATGAGACTTCCCCCTCGCAGCGAGATGAGGCCCGATTCCCCTGCACTGCGTCCAGAGCAATTCAGTGTTGCACATCACACATGAAAGGTGCCTTGATTTCCTTGATGGCACTCCAGAGAAACCCCAAGAACACTGTTTCAAGGCTAGAGGGATCCTGAGGTCACTGTAGCCACACGAAAGAGCACCGTGGCACAAAAACAACTCGAGATGAGAGGATAGTCCCTGGCTTCGACTCCAGAGGAATACCACCTTAACACAAGCACCTCAAGAGGAGGCTTCTCTCAGCTCTAGGTATGTGAGAGGGACCCTGAGTTTGCGGCCTCAAGTGGAATGGAAACCACGATGCCCTGCCTCGAAATAAGGCCGGATATCCCTGCAGTGACTTGAATGCAGGCGCGTCTTGCCTCTCCCAAGAGGAAAGGATGTCTGAATCCCCTGTGGAAACCTCAGAGAAAGATGTAGTTCCCCACCTCATTGCGACCGGAGGCCTCACATCCTTTGAAAACTTCAGAGGTACGCGGAGATCAGTGCCTCCAAAGGAGACGATGCCTGACTCCTCGTGAAACTTGATAGGAGTCCCAGGATTCCTGTGGCACGTGGAAAGGGACCCTTGGTCTCCCGCCTCGGCTAGAGAGGCGTCCCAATTGCCCTGCCAAGCCTCGAGGAGCATCCCGAGTTGTCCCTCGCAACTAGGCAGGAGTCCTGACGTCGCTGAACAACCACGTGGGTGGAAGGGTCATCCCCGTCGTAACTCGAGAATATACCCCAGGTTCCCGCCGCAACTCGAGAAAAACCATGAGACTTCCCCCTCGCCGCGAGATGAGGCCCGATTCCTCTGCACTGCGTAGAGAGCAATTCCGCGTTGCACATCACACATGAAAGGAGCCTTGATTTCCTTGATGGCACTCCAGAGAAACCCCAAGAACACTGTTTCAAGGCTAGAGGGATCCTGAGGTCACTCTAGCAACACGAAAGAGCTTCGTGGACCAAAAGTCAACTCGAGATGAGAGGTTAGTCCCTGGCTTCGACTCCAGAGGAATACCACCTTACCACAAGCACCTCAAGAGGAGGCTTCTCTCAGCTCTAGGGATGTGAGAGGGACCCTGAGTTTGCGGCCTCAGGTGGAATGGACACCGCGATGCCCAAACTCGAAATAAGGCCGGATATCCCTGCAGTGACTTGAATGCAGGCTCGTCTTGCATCTCCCAAGAAGAAAGGATGTCTGAATCCCCTGTGGAGGCCACAGAGAAAGACCTAGTTCCCCACCTCATCGCAACCGGAGGCCTCACATCCTTTGAAAACTCCAGAGGTACGCGAAGATCAGTGCCTCCAAAGGAGACGATGCCTGACTCCTCGTGAAACTTGATAGGAGTCCCAGGATTCCTGTGGCACATGGAAAGGGACCCTTGGTCTCCCGCCTCCCGCCTCAGCTGGAGAGGCGTCCTAATTGCCCTGCCAAGCCTCGAGGAGAATCCAGAGTTGTCCGTCGCAACTAGGCAGGAGTCCTGCCGTCGCTGGACAAACACGTGGTTGGAAGGGCCATCCCCGTCGTAACTCGAGAATATACCCCAGGTTCCCGCCGCAACTCGAGAAAAACCATGAGACTTCCCCCTCGCCGCGAGATGAGGCCCGATTCCCCTGCAATGCCTGCAGAGCAATTCCGTGTTGCACATCACACATGAAAGGAGCCTTGATTTCCTTGGTGGCACTCCAGAGAAACCCCAAGAACACTCTTTCAAGGCTAGAGGGATCCTGAGGTCACTGTAGCAACACGAAAGAGCTCCGTGGACCAAAAATCAACTCGAGATGAGAGGTTAGTCCCTGGCTTCGACTCCAGAGGAATACCACCTTACCACAAGCACTTCAAGAGGAGGCTTCTCTCAGCTCTAGCTATGTGCTGAGTTTGCGGCCTCAAGTGGAATGGACACCGCGATGCCCTGACTCGAAATAAGGCCGGATATCCCTGCAGTGACTTGAATGCAGGCTCGTCTTGCATCTCCCAAGACGTAAGGATGTCCGATTCCCCTGTGGAGGCCACAGAGAAAGACCTAGTTCCCCACCTCATCGCGACCGGAGGCCTCACACACTTTGAAAACTCCAGAGGTACGCGGAGATCAGTGCCTCCAAAGGAGACGATGCCTGACTCCTCGTGAAACTTGATAGGAGTCCCAGGATTGCTGTGGCACGTGGAAAGGGACCCTTGGTCTCCCGCCTCAGCTGGAGAGGCGTCCCAATTGCCCTGCCAAGCCTCGAGGAGAATCCCGAGTTATCCCTCGCAACTAAGCAGGAGTCCAGCCGTCGCTGAACAAACAAGTGGGTGGAAGGGCCATCCCCGTCGTAACTCGAGAATATACCCCAGGTTCCCGCCGCAACTCGAGAAAAACCATGAGACTTCCCCCTCGCCGCGAGATGAGGCCCGATTCCCCTGCACTGCGTCCAGAGCAATTCAGTGTTGCACATCACACATGAAAGGTGCCTTGATTTCCTTGATGGCACTCCAGAGAAACCCCAAGAACACTGTTTCAAGGCTAGAGGGATCCTGAGGTCACTGTAGCCACACGAAAGAGCACCGTGGCACAAAAACAACTCGAGATGAGAGGTTAGTCCCTGGCTTCGACTCCAGAGGAATACCACCTTACCACAAGCACCTCAAGAGGAGGCTTCTCTCAGCTCTAGGTATGTGAGAGGGACCCTGAGTTTGCGGCCTCAAGTGGAATGGAAACCACGATGCCCTGCCTCGAAATAAGGCCGGATATCCCTGCAGTGACTTGAATGCAGGCGCGTCTTGCCTCTCCCAAGAGGAAAGGATGTCTGAATCCCCTGTGGAAACCTCAGAGAAAGATGTAGTTCCCCACCTCATTGCGACCGGAGGCCTCACATCCTTTGAAAACTTCAGAGGTACGCGGAGATCAGTGCCTCCAAAGGAGACGATGCCTGACTCCTCGTGAAACTTGATAGGAGTCCCAGGATTCCTGTGGCACGTGGAAAGGGACTCTTGGTCTCCCGCCTCGGCTAGAGAGGCGTCCCAATTGCCCTGCCAAGCCTCGAGGAGCATCCCGAGTTGTCCCTCGCAACTAGGCAGGAGTCCTGACGTCGCTGAACAACCACGTGGGTGGAAGGGTCATCCCCGTCGTAACTCGAGAATATACCCCAGGTTCCCGCCGCAACTCGAGAAAAACCATGAGACTTCCCCCTCGCCGCGAGATGAGCCCCGATTCCTCTGCACTGCGTAGAGAGTAATTCCGTGTTGCACATCACACATGAAAGGAGCCTTGATTTCCTTGATGGCACTCCAGAGAAACCCCAAGAACACTGTTTCAAGGCTAGAGGGATCCTGAGGTCACTCTAGCAACACGAAAGAGCTTCGTGGACCAAAAGTCAACTCGAGATGAGAGGTTAGTCCCTGGCTTCGACTCCAGAGGAATACCACCTTACCACAAGCACCTCAAGAGGAGGCTTCTCTCAGCTCTAGGTATGTGAGAGGGACCCTGAGTTTGCGGCCTCAGGTGGAATGGACACCGCGATGCCCTGACTCGAAATAAGGCCGGATATCCCTGCAGTGACTTGAATGCAGGCTCGTCTTGCATCTCCCAAGAAGAAAGGATGTCTGAATCCCCTGTGGAGGCCACAGAGAAAGACCTAGTTCCCCACCTCATCGCGACCGGAGGCCTCACATCCTTTGAAAACTCCAGAGGTACGCGAAGATCAGTGCCTCCAAAGGAGACGATGCCTGACTCCTCGTGAAACTTGATAGGAGTCCCAGGATTCCTGTGGCACATGGAAAGGGACCCTTGGTCTCCCGCCTCCCGCCTCAGCTGGAGAGGCGTCCTAATTGCCCTGCCAAGCCTCGAGGAGAATCCAGAGTTGTCCGTCGCAACTAGGCAGGAGTCCTGCCGTCGCTGGACAAACACGTGGTTGGAAGGGCCATCCCCGTCGTAACTCGAGAATATACCCCAGGTTCCCGCCGCAACTCGAGAAAAACCATGAGACTTCCCCCTCGCCGCGAGATGAGGCCCGATTCCCCTGCAATGCCTGCAGAGCAATTCCGTGTTGCACATCACACATGAAAGGAGCCTTGATTTCCTTGGTGGCACTCCAGAGAAACCCCAAGAACACTCTTTCAAGGCTAGAGGGATCCTGAGGTCACTGTAGCAACACGAAAGAGCTCCGTGGACCAAAAATCAACTCGAGATGAGAGGTTAGTCCCTGGCTTCGACTCCAGAGGAATACCACCTTACCACAAGCACTTCAAGAGGAGGCTTCTCTCAGCTCTAGCTATGTGCTGAGTTTGCGGCCTCAAGTGGAATGGACACCGCGATGCCCTGACTCGAAATAAGGCCGGATATCCCTGCAGTGACTTGAATGCAGGCTCGTCTTGCATCTCCCAAGACGTAAGGATGTCCGATTCCCCTGTGGAGGCCACAGAGAAAGACCTAGTTCCCCACCTCATCGCGACCGGAGGCCTCACACACTTTGAAAATTCCAGAGGTACGCGGAGATCAGTGCCTCCAAAGGAGACGATGCCTGACTCCTCGTGAAACTTGATAGGAGTCCCAGGATTGCTGTGGCACGTGGAAAGGGACCCTTGGTCTCCCGCCTCAGCTGGAGAGGCGTCCCAATTGCCCTGCCAAGCCTCGAGGAGAATCCCGAGTTATCCCTCGCAACTAAGCAGGAGTCCAGCCGTCGCTGAACAAACAAGTGGGTGGAAGGGCCATCCCCGTCGTAACTCGAGAATATACCCCAGGTTCCCGCCGCAACTCGAGAAAAACCATGAGACTTCCCCCTCGCCGCGAGATGAGGCCCGATTCCCCTGCACTGCGTCCAGAGCAATTCAGTGTTGCACATCACACATGAAAGGTGCCTTGATTTCCTTGATGGCACTCCAGAGAAACCCCAAGAACACTGTTTCAAGGCTAGAGGGATCCTGAGGTCACTGTAGCCACACGAAAGAGCACCGTGGCACAAAAACAACTCGAGATGAGAGGTTAGTCCCTGGCTTCGACTCCAGAGGAATACCACCTTACCACAAGCACCTCAAGAGGAGGCTTCTCTCAGCTCTAGGTATGTGAGAGGGACCCTGAGTTTGCGGCCTCAAGTGGAATGGAAACCACGATGCCCTGCCTCGAAATAAGGCCGGATATCCCTGCAGTGACTTGAATGCAGGCGCGTCTTGCCTCTCCCAAGAGGAAAGGATGTCTGAATCCCCTGTGGAAACCTCAGAGAAAGATGTAGTTCCCCACCTCATTGCGACCGGAGGCCTCACATCCTTTGAAAACTTCAGAGGTACGCGGAGATCAGTGCCTCCAAAGGAGACGATGCCTGACTCCTCGTGAAACTTGATAGGAGTCCCAGGATTCCTGTGGCACGTGGAAAGGGACTCTTGGTCTCCCGCCTCGGCTAGAGAGGCGTCCCAATTGCCCTGCCAAGCCTCGAGGAGCATCCCGAGTTGTCCCTCGCAACTAGGCAGGAGTCCTGACGTCGCTGAACAACCACGTGGGTGGAAGGGTCATCCCCGTCGTAACTCGAGAATATACCCCAGGTTCCCGCCGCAACTCGAGAAAAACCATGAGACTTCCCCCTCGCCGCGAGATGAGCCCCGATTCCTCTGCACTGCGTAGAGAGTAATTCCGTGTTGCACATCACACATGAAAGGAGCCTTGATTTCCTTGATGGCACTCCAGAGAAACCCCAAGAACACTGTTTCAAGGCTAGAGGGATCCTGAGGTCACTCTAGCAACACGAAAGAGCTTCGTGGACCAAAAGTCAACTCGAGATGAGAGGTTAGTCCCTGGCTTCGACTCCAGAGGAATACCACCTTACCACAAGCACCTCAAGAGGAGGCTTCTCTCAGCTCTAGGTATGTGAGAGGGACCCTGAGTTTGCGGCCTCAGGTGGAATGGACACCGCGATGCCCTGACTCGAAATAAGGCCGGATATCCCTGCAGTGACTTGAATGCAGGCTCGTCTTGCATCTCCCAAGAAGAAAGGATGTCTGAATCTCCTGTGGAGGCCACAGAGAAAGACCTAGTTCCCCACCTCATCGCGACCGGAGGCCTCACATCCTTTGAAAACTCCAGAGGTACGCGAAGATCAGTGCCTCCAAAGGAGACGATGCCTGACTCCTCGTGAAACTTGATAGGAGTCCCAGGATTCCTGTGGCACATGGAAAGGGACCCTTGGTCTCCCGCCTCCCGCCTCAGCTGGAGAGGCGTCCTAATTGCCCTGCCAAGCCTCGAGGAGAATCCAGAGTTGTCCGTCGCAACTAGGCAGGAGTCCTGCCGTCGCTGGACAAACACGTGGTTGGAAGGGCCATCCCCGTCGTAACTCGAGAATATACCCCAGGTTCCCGCCGCAACTCGAGAAAAACCATGAGACTTCCCCCTCGCCGCGAGATGAGGCCCGATTCCCCTGCAATGCCTGCAGAGCAATTCCGTGTTGCACATCACACATGAAAGGAGCCTTGATTTCCTTGGTGGCACTCCAGAGAAACCCCAAGAACACTCTTTCAAGGCTAGAGGGATCCTGAGGTCACTGTAGCAACACGAAAGAGCTCCGTGGACCAAAAATCAACTCGAGATGAGAGGTTAGTCCCTGGCTTCGACTCCAGAGGAATACCACCTTACCACAAGCACTTCAAGAGGAGGCTTCTCTCAGCTCTAGCTATGTGCTGAGTTTGCGGCCTCAAGTGGAATGGACACCGCGATGCCCTGACTCGAAATAAGGCCGGATATCCCTGCAGTGACTTGAATGCAGGCTCGTCTTGCATCTCCCAAGACGTAAGGATGTCCGATTCCCCTGTGGAGGCCACAGAGAAAGACCTAGTTCCCCACCTCATCGCGACCGGAGGCCTCACACACTTTGAAAACTCCAGAGGTACGCGGAGATCAGTGCCTCCAAAGGAGACGATGCCTGACTCCTCGTGAAACTTGATAGGAGTCCCAGGATTGCTGTGGCACGTGGAAAGGGACCCTTGGTCTCCCGCCTCAGCTGGAGAGGCGTCCCAATTGCCCTGCCAAGCCTCGAGGAGAATCCCGAGTTATCCCTCGCAACTAAGCAGGAGTCCAGCCGTCGCTGAACAAACAAGTGGGTGGAAGGGCCATCCCCGTCGTAACTCGAGAATATACCCCAGGTTCCCGCCGCAACTCGAGAAAAACCATGAGACTTCCCCCTCGCCGCGAGATGAGGCCCGATTCCCCTGCACTGCGTCCAGAGCAATTCAGTGTTGCACATCACACATGAAAGGTGCCTTGATTTCCTTGATGGCACTCCAGAGAAACCCCAAGAACACTGTTTCAAGGCTAGAGGGATCCTGAGGTCACTGTAGCCACACGAAAGAGCACCGTGGCACAAAAACAACTCGAGATGAGAGGTTAGTCCCTGGCTTCGACTCCAGAGGAATACCACCTTAACACAAGCACCTCAAGAGGAGGCTTCTCTCAGCTCTAGGTATGTGAGAGGGACCCTGAGTTTGCGGCCTCAAGTGGAATGGAAACCACGATGCCCTGCCTCGAAATAAGGCCGGATATCCCTGCAGTGACTTGAATGCAGGCGCGTCTTGCCTCTCCCAAGAGGAAAGGATGTCTGAATCCCCTGTGGAAACCTCAGAGAAAGATGTAGTTCCCCACCTCATTGCGACCGGAGGCCTCACATCCTTTGAAAACTTCAGAGGTACGCGGAGATCAGTGCCTCCAAAGGAGACGATGCCTGACTCCTCGTGAAACTTGATAGGAGTCCCAGGATTCCTGTGGCACGTGGAAAGGGACTCTTGGTCTCCCGCCTCGGCTAGAGAGGCGTCCCAATTGCCCTGCCAAGCCTCGAGGAGCATCCCGAGTTGTCCCTCGCAACTAGGCAGGAGTCCTGACGTCGCTGAACAACCACGTGGGTGGAAGGGTCATCCCCGTCGTAACTCGAGAATATACCCCAGGTTCCCGCCGCAACTCGAGAAAAACCATGAGACTTCCCCCTCGCCGCGAGATGAGCCCCGATTCCTCTGCACTGCGTAGAGAGCAATTCCGTGTTGCACATCACACATGAAAGGAGCCTTGATTTCCTTGATGGCACTCCAGAGAAACCCCAAGAACACTGTTTCAAGGCTAGAGGGATCCTGAGGTCACTCTAGCAACACGAAAGAGCTTCGTGGACCAAAAGTCAACTCGAGATGAGAGGTTAGTCCCTGGCTTCGACTCCAGAGGAATACCACCTTACCACAAGCACCTCAAGAGGAGGCTTCTCTCAGCTCTAGGTATGTGAGAGGGACCCTGAGTTTGCGGCCTCAGGTGGAATGGACACCGCGATGCCCTGACTCGAAATAAGGCCGGATATCCCTGCAGTGACTTGAATGCAGGCTCGTCTTGCATCTCCCAAGAAGAAAGGATGTCTGAATCCCCTGTGGAGGCCACAGAGAAAGACCTAGTTCCCCACCTCATCGCGACCGGAGGCCTCACATCCTTTGAAAACTCCAGAGGTACGCGAAGATCAGTGCCTCCAAAGGAGACGATGCCTGACTCCTCGTGAAACTTGATAGGAGTCCCAGGATTCCTGTGGCACATGGAAAGGGACCCTTGGTCTCCCGCCTCCCGCCTCAGCTGGAGAGGCGTCCCAATTGCCCTGCCAAGCCTCGAGGAGAATCCCGAGTTGTCCCTCGCAACTAGGCAGGAGTCCTGACGTCACAGAACAAACATGTGGGTGGAAGGGCCATCCCAGTCGTAACTCGAGAATATACCCCAGATTCCCGCCGCAACTCGAGAAAAACCATGAGACTTCCCCCTCGCCGCGAGATGAGGCCCGATTCCCCTGCACTGCGTGCAGAGCAATTCCGAGTTGCACATCACACATGAAAGGAGCCTTGATTTCCTTGGAGGCACTCCAGAGAAACCCAAAGAACACTGTTTCAAGGCTAGAGGGATCCTGAGGTCACTGTAGCAACACGAAAGAGCTCCTTGGACCAAAAATCAACTCGAGATGAGAGGTTAGTCCCTGGCTTCGACTCCAGAGGAATACCACCTTACCACAAGCACCTCAAGAGGAGGCTTCTCTCAGCTCTAGCTATGTGCTGAGTTTGTGGCCTCAAGTGGAATGGACACCGCGATGCCCTGACTCGAAATAAGGCCGGATATCCCTGCAGTGACTTGAATGCAGGCTCGTCTTGCATCTCCCAAGACGAAAGGATGTCTGAATCCCCTGTGGAGACCACAGAGAAAGACCTAGTTCCCCACCTCATCGCGACCGGAGGCGTCACATCTTTTGAAAACTTCAGAGGTACGCGGAGATCAGTGCCTCTAAAGGAGACGATGCCTGACTCCTCGTGAAACTTGATAGGAGTCCCAGGATTCCTGTGCACGTGGAAACGGACCCTTGGTCTGCCGCCTCAGCTGGAGAGGCGTCCCAATTGCCCTGCCAAGCCTCGAGGAGAATCCCGAGTTGTCCCTCGCAAATAGGCAGGAGTCCTGACGTCGCTGAACAAACACGTGGGTGGAAGGGCCATTCCCGTCATAACTCGAGAATATACCCCAGGTTCCCGCGCAACTCGAGAAAAACCATGAGACTTCCCCCTCGCCGTGAGATGAGGCCCGATTCTCCTGCACTGCATGAAGAGCAATTCCGTATTGCACATCAAACATGAAAGGAGCCTTGATTTCCTTGATGGCACTCCAGAGAAACCCCAAGAACACTGTTTCAAGGCTAGAGGGATCCTGAGGTTACTGTAGCAACAGGAAAGAGGTCCGTGGACCAAAAATCAACTCGAGATGAGAGGTTTGTCCCTGGCTTCGACTCCAGAGGAATACCACCTTACCACAAGCACCTCAAGAGGAGGCTTCTCTCAGCTCTAGGTATGTGAGAGGGACCCTGATTTTGCAGGACTCAAGTGGAATGGACACTGCGATGCCCTGACACGAAATAAGGCCGGATATCCCTGCAGTGACTTGAATGCAGGCTCATCTTGCATCTCCCAAGATGAAAGGATGTCTGAATCCCCTGTGGAGACCACAGACAAAGACCTAGTTCCCCACATCATGGCGACCGGAGGCCTCAAATCCTTTGAAAACTCCAGAGGTACGTGGAGATCAGTGCCTCCAAAGGAGACGATGCCTGACTCCTCGTGAAACTTGATAGGAATCCCAGGATTCCTGTGGCACATGGAAAGGGATCCTTGGTCTCCCGCCTCCCGCCTCAGCTGGAGAGGCGTCCCAATTGCCCTGCCAAGCCTCGAGGAGAATCCCGAGTTGTCCCTCGCAACTAGGCAGGAGTCCTGACGTCGCTAAACAAACATGTGTGTGGAAGGGCCATCCCAGTCGTAACTCGAGAATATACCCCAGGTTCCCACCGCAACTCGAGAAAAACCATGAGACTTCCCCCTCGCCGCGAGATGAGGCCCGATTCCCCTGCACTACGTGCAGAGCAAATCCGTGTTGCACATCACACATGAAAGGAGCCTTGATTTCCTTGGTGGCACTCCAGAGAAACCCCAAGAACACTGTTTCAAGGCTAGAGGGATCCTGAGGTCACTCTAGCAACACGAAAGAGCTCCGTGGACCACAAATCAACTCGAGATGAGAGGTTTGTCCCTGGCTTCGACTCCAGAGGAATACCACCTTACCACAAGCACCTCAAGAGGAGGCTTCTCTCAGCTCTAGGTATGTGAGAGGGACCCTGATTTTGCGGACTCAAGTGGAATGGACACTGCGATGCCCTAACGCGAAATAAGGCCGGATATCCCTGCAGTGACTTGAATGCAGGCTCGTCTTGCATCTCCCAAGATGAAAGGATGGCTGAATCCCCTGTGGAGACCACAGAGAAAGACCTAGTTCCCCACCTCATCGCGACCGGAGGCCTCACATCCTTTGAAAACTCCAGAGGTACGCGGAGATCAGTGCCTCCGAAGGAGACGATGCCTGACTCCTCGTGAAACTTGATAGGAGTCCCAGGATTCCTGTGGCACGTGGAAAGGGACCCTTGGTCTCCGGCCTCAGCTGGAGAGGCGTCCCAATTGCCCTGCCAAGCCTCGAGGAGAATCCCGAGTTGTCCCTCGCAACTAGGCAGGAGTCCTGACGTCACTGAACAAACATGTGGGTGGAAGGGCCATCCCAGTCGTAACTCGAGAATATACCCCAGGTTCCCGCCGCAACTCGAGAAAAACCATGAGACTTCCCCCTCGCCGCGAGATGAGGCCCGATTCCCCTGCACTGCGTGCAGAGCAATTCCGTGTTGCACATCACACATGAAAGGAGCCTTGATTTCCTTGGTGGCACTCCAGAAAAACCCCAAGAACACTGTTTCAAGGCTAGAGGGATCCTGGAGTCACTCTAGCAACAAGAAAAAGCTCCGTGGACCACAAGTCAACTCGAGATGAGAGGTTAGTCCCTGGCTTCGACTCCAGACGAATACCACCTTACCACAAGCACCTCAAGAGGAGGCTTCTCTCAGCTCTAGCTATGTGCTGAGTTTGCGGCCTCAAGTGGAATGGACAGCGCGATGCCCTGACTCGAAATAAGGCCGGATATCCTTGCAGTGACTTGAATGCAGGCTCGTCTTGCATCTCCCAAGACGAAAGGATGTCCGAATCCCCTGTGGAGACCAGAGAAAAAGACCTAGTTCCCCACGTCATCGCGACCGGAGGCCTCACATCCTTTGAAAACTCCAGAGGTACGCGGAGATCAGTGCCTCCAAAGGAGACGATGCCTGACTCCTCGTGAAACTTGATAGGAGTCCCAGGATTCCTGTGGCACGTGGAAAGGGACCCTTGGCCTCCCGCCTCAGCTGGAGAGGCGTCCCAATTGCCCTGCCAAGCCTCGAGGAGAATCCCGAGTTGTCCCTCGCAACTAGGCAGGAGTCCTGACGTTGCTGAACAAACACGTGGGTGGAAGGGCCATCCCCGTCGTAACTCGAGAATATACCGCAGGAACCAGCCGCACCTCGAGAAAAACCATGAGACTTCCCCCTCGCCGCGAGATGAGGCCCGATTCCCCTGCACTGCGTGCAGAGCAATTCCGTGTTGCACATCACACATGAAAGGAGCCTTGATTTCCTTGGTGGCACTCCAGAGAAACCCCAAGAACACTGTTTCAAGGCTAGAGGGATCCTGAGGTCACTGTAGCAACACGAAAGAGCTCCGTGGACCACAAATCAACTCGAGATGAGAGGTTAGTCCCTGGCTTCGACTCCAGTGGAATACCACCTTAACACAAGCACCTCAAGAGGAGGCTTCTCTCAGCTCTAGGTATGTGAGAGGGACTCTGATTTTGTGGACTCAAGTGGAATGAACACTGCGATGCCCTGACGCTAAATAAGGCCGGATATCCCTGCAGTGACTTGAATGCAGGCTCGTCTTGCATCTCCCAAGACGAAAGGATGTCTGAATCCCCTGTGGAGACCACAGAGAAAGACCTAGTTCCCCACCTCATCGCGACCGGAGGCCTCACACCCTTTGAAAACTCCAGAGGTACGCGGAGATCAGTGCCTCCAAAGGAGACGATGCCTGACTCCTCGTGAAACTTGATAGGAGTCCCAGGATTCCTGTGGCACATGGAAAGGGACCCTTGGTCTCCCGCCTCAACTGGAGAGGCGTCCCAATTGCCCTGCCAAGCCTCGAGGAGAATCCCGAGTTGTCCCTCGCAACTAGGCAGGAGTCCTGACGTCGCTGAACAAACACGTGGGTGGAAGGGCCATCCCCGTCGTAACTCGAGAATATACCCCAGGTTCCCGCCGCAACTCGAGAAAAACCAT
This sequence comes from Cervus elaphus, assembly GCF_910594005.1. Taxonomy (NCBI): domain Eukaryota; kingdom Metazoa; phylum Chordata; class Mammalia; order Artiodactyla; family Cervidae; genus Cervus; species Cervus elaphus. The sequence goes on along the minus strand of NC_057815.1, from coordinate 2,340,417 downwards.
GAGACTTCCCCCTCGCCGCGAGATGAGGCCCGATTCCCCTGCACTGCGTGCAGAGCAATTCCGTGTTGCACATCACACATGAAAGGAGCCTTGATTTCCTTGATGGCACTCCAGAGAAACCCCAAGAACACAGTTTCAAGGCTAGAGGGATCCTGAGGTCACTCTAGCAACACGAAAGAGCTCCGTGGACCAAAAGTCAACTCGAGATGAGAGGTTAGTCCCTGGCTTCGATTCCAGAGGAATACCACCTTACCACAAGCACCTCAAGAGGAGGCTTCTCTCAGCTCTAGGTATGTGAGAGGGACCCTGAGTTTGCGGCCTCAAGTGGAATGGACACCGCGATGCCCTGACTCGAAATAAGGCCGGATATCCCAGCAGTGACTTGAATGCAGGCTCGTCTTGCATCTCCCAAGAAGAAAGGATGTCTGAATCCCCTGTGGAGGCCACAGAGAAAGACCTAGTTCCCCACCTCATCGCGATCGGAGGCCTCACATCCTTTGAAAACTCCAGAGGTACACGAAGATCAGTGCCTCCAAAGGAGACGATGACTGACTCCTCGTGAAACTTGATAGGAGTCCCAGGATTCCTGTGGCACATGGAAAGGGACCCTTGGTCTCCCCCCTCAGCTGGAGAGGCGTCGCAATTGCCCTGCCAAGCCTCGAGGAGAATCCCGAGTTGTCCCTCGCAACTAGGCAGGAGTCCTGACGTCGCTGAACAAACACGTGGGTGGAAGGGCCATCCCCGTCGTAACTCGAGAATATACCCCAGGTTCCCGCCGCAACTCGAGAAAAACCATGAGACTTCCCCCTCGCTGCGAGATGAGGCCCGATTCCCCTGCACTGCGTTCAGAGCAATTCCGTGTTGCACATCACACAGGAAAGGAGCCTTGATTTCCTTGATGGCACTCCAGAGAAACCCCAAGAACACTGTTTCAAGGCTAGAGGGATCCTGAGGTCACTCTAGCAAAACGAAAGAGCTCCGTGGACCACAAATCAACTCGAGATGAGAGGTTAGTCCCTGGCTTCGAATCCAGAGGAATACCACCTTACCACAAGCACCTCAAGAGGAGGCTTCTCTCAGCTCTAGCTATGTGAGAGGGACCCTGAGTTTGCGGCCTCAAGTGGAATGGACACCGCGATGCCCTGACTCGAAATAAGGCCGGATATCCCTGCAGTGACTTGAATGCAGGCTCGTCTTGCATCTGCCAAGACGAAAGGATGTCTGAATCCCCTGTGGAGACCACAGAGAAAGACCTAGTTCCCCACCTCATCGCGAGCGGCGGCCTCACATCCTTTGAAAACTTCAGAGGTACGCGGAGATCAGTGCCTCCAAAGGAGACGATGCCTGACTCCTCATGAAACTTGATAGGAGTCCCAGGATTCCTGTGGCACATGGAAAGGGACACTTGGTCTCCCGCCTCAGCTGGAGAGGCGTCCAAATTGCCCTGCCAAGCCTCGAGGAGAATCCGGAGTTGTCCGTCGCAACTAGGCAGGAGTCCTGCCGTCGCTGAACAAACACGTGGTTGGAAGGGCCATCCCCGTCGTAACTCGAGAATGTACCCCAGGTTCCCACCGCAACTCGAGAAAAACCATGAGACTTCCCCCTCGCCGCGATATGAGGCCCGATTCCCCTGCACTGCGTGCAGAGCAATTCCGTGTTGCACATCACACATGAAAGGAGCCTTGATTTCCTTGATGGCACTCCAGAGAAACCCCAAGAACACTGTTTCAAGGCTAGCGGGATCCTGAGGTCACTGTAGCAACAGGAAAGAGCTCTGGGGACCAACAATCAACTCGAGATGAGAGGTTAGTCCATGGCTTCGACTCCAGAGGAATACCACCTTACCACAAGCACCTCAAGAGGAGGCTTCTCTCAGCTCTAGCTATGTGCTGAGTTTGCGGCCTCAAGTGGAATGGACACCGCGATGCCCTGACTCGAAATAAGGCCAGATATCCCTGCAGTGACTTGAATGCAGGCTCGTCTTGCATCTCCCAAGACGAAAGGATGTCCGAATCCCCTGTGGAGACCACAGAAAAAGAACTAGTTCCCCACCTCATCGCGACTGGAGGCCTCACATCCTTTGAAAACTCCAGAGGTACGCGGAGATCAGTGCCTCCAAAGGAGACGATGCCTGACTCCTCGTGAAACTTGATAGGAGTCACAGGATTCCTGTGGCACGTGGAATGGGACCCTTGGTCTCCCGCCTCAGCTGGAGAGGGGTCCCAATTGCCCTGCCAAGCCTCGAGGAGAATCCCGAGTTGTCCCTCGCAACTATTCAAGAGTCCTGACGTCGCTGAATAAACACGTGGGTGGAAGGGCCATCCCCGTCGTAACTCGAGAATATACCCCAGGTTCCCGCCGCAACTCGAGAAAAACCATGAGACTTCCCCCTCGCCGCGAGATGAGGCCCGATTCCCCTGCACTACGTGCAGAGCATTTCCGTCTTGCACATCACACATGAAAGGAGCCTTGATTTCCTTGATGGCACTCCAGAGAAACCCCAAGAACACTGTTTCAAGGCTGGAGGTATCCTGAGTTCCCTGTAGCAGCACGAAAGAGCTCCGTGGACCATGAATCAACTCGAGATGAGAGGTTAGTCCCTGGCTTCGACTCCAGAGGAATACCACCTTACCACAAGCACCTCAAGAGGAGGCTTCTCTCAGCTCTTGGTATGTGAGAGGGACCCTGATTTTGTGGCCACAATTGGAATGGACACTGCAATGCCCTGACGCTAAATAAGGCCGGATATCCCTGCAGTGACTTGAATGCAGGCTGTTCTTGCATCTCCCAAGACGAAAGGATGTCTGAATCCCCTGTGGAGACCACAGAGAAAGACCTAGTTCCCCACCTCATGGCGACCGGAGGCCTCACATCCTTTGAAAATTCCACAGGTACGCGGAGATCAGTGCCTCCAAAGGAGACGATGCCTGACTCCTCGTGAAACTTGATAGGAGTCACAGGATTCCTGTGGCACGTGGAAAGGGACCCTTGGTCTCCCGCCTCAGCTGGAGAGGCGTCCCAATTGCCCTGCCAAGCCTCGAGGAGAATCCCGAGTTGTCCCTCGCAACTAGGCAGGAGTCTGACGTCGCTGAATAAACACGTGGGTGGAAGGGCCATCCCCGTCGTAACTCGAGAATATACCCCACGTTCCAATCGCAACTCGAGAAAAACCATGAGACTTCCCCCTCGCCGCAAAATGAGGCCGGATACCCTGCACTGCGTGCAGAGCAATTCCGTGTTGCACACGACACATGAAAGGAGCCTTGATTTCCTTGATGACACTCCAGAGAAACCCCAAGAACACTGTTTCAAGGCTAGAGGGATGCTGAGGTCACTGTAGCAACACGAAAGAGCTCCGTGGACCAAAAATCAACTCGAGATGAGAGGTTAGTCCCTGGCTTCGACTCCAGAGGAATACCACCTTACCACAAGCACCTCAAGAGGAGGCTTCTCTCAGCTCTAGGTATGTGAGAGGGACCCTGAGTTTGCGGCCTCAAGTGGAACGGAGACCGCGATGCCCTGACTCGAAATAAGGCCGGATATCCCTGCAGTGACTTGAATGCAGGCTCGTCTTGCATCTCCCAAGATTAAAGGATGTCTGAATCCCCTGTGGAGACCGCAGAGAAAGAACTAGATCCCCACCTCATGGCGTCCGGAGGCCTCACATCCTTTGAAAACTCCAGAGGTCCGCGGAGATCAGTGCCTCCAAAGGAGACGATGCCTGACTCCTCGTGAAACTTGATAGGAGTCCCCGGATTCCTGTGGCACGGGGAAAGGGACCCTTGGTCTGCCGCCTCAGCTGGAGAGGCGTCCCTATTGCCCTGCCAAGCCTCGAGGAGAATCCCGAGTTGTCCCTCGCAAGTAGGCAGGAGTCCTGACGTCGCTGAAGAAACACGTGTGTGGAAGGGCCATCCCTTTCGTAACTCGAGAATATACCCCAGGTTCCCGCCGCAACTCGAGAAAAACCATGAGACTTCCCCTCGCCGCGAAATGAGGCCCGATTCCCCTGCACTGCGTGCAGAGCAATTCCGTGTTGCACAACACACATGAAAGGAGCCTTGATTTCCTTGATGGCACTCCAGAGAAACCCCAAGAACACTGTTTCAAGGTTGAGGGATCCTGAGGTCACTGTAGCAACTCGAAAGAGTTCCGTGGACCAAAAATCAACTCGAGATGAGAGGTTAGTCCCTGGCTTCGATTCCAGTGGTATACCACCTTACCACAAGCACCTCAAGAGGAGGCTTCTCTCAGCTCTAGGTATGTGAGAGGGACCCGAATTTTGCGGCCTAAACTGGAATGGACACTGCGATGCCCTGACGCGAAATAAGGCTGGATATCCCTGCAGTGACTTGAATGCAGGCTCATCTTGCATCTCCCAAAAGAACGAATGTCTGAATCCCCTGTGGAGACCACAGAGAAAGACCTAGTTTCCCACCTCACGGCGACCGGAGGCCTCACATCCTTTGAAAACTTCAGAGGTACGCGGAGATCAGTGCCTCCAAAGGAGACGATGCCTGACTCCTCGTGAAACATGATAGGAGTCCCAGGATTCCTGTGGCACGTGGAAAGGGACTCTTGGTCTCCCGCCTCAGCTGGAGAGGCGTCCCAATTGCCCTGCCAAGCCTCGAGGAGAATCGCGAGTTGTCCCTCGCAACTAGGCAGGAGTCCTGACGTCGCTGAACAAACACGTGTGTGGAAGGTCCATCCCCGTCGTAACTCGAGAATGTACCCCAGGTTCCCGCCGCAACTCGACAAAAACCATGAGACTTCCCCCTCGCCGCGAGATGAGGCCTGATTCTCCTGCACTGCGTGAAGAGCAATTCCGTGTTGCACATCACACATGAAAGGAGCCTTGATTTCCTTGATGGCACTCCAGAGAAACCCCAAGAACACTGTTTCAAGGCTAGAGGGATCCTGAGGTCTCTGTAGCAACACGAAAGAGCTCCGTGGACCAAAAATCAACTCGAAATGAGAGGTTAGTCCCTGGCTTCGACTCCAGAGGAATACCACCTTACCACAAGAACCTCAAGAGGAGGCATCTCTCAGCTCTAGGTATGTGAGAGGGACCCTGAGTTTGCGGCCTCAAGTGGAATTGACACTGCGATGCCCTGACTCGAAATAAGGCCGAATATCCCTGCAGTGACTTGAATGCACGCTCGTCTTGCATCTCCCAAGACGAAAGGATGTCTGAATTCCCTGTGGAGACCACAGAGAAAGACCTAGTTCCCCACCTCATGGCGACCGGAGGCCTCACATCTTTGAAAACTCCAGAGGTACGCGGAGATCAGTGCCTCCAAAGGAGACGATGCCTGACTCCTCGTGAAACTTGATAGGAGTCCCAGGATTCCTGTGGCATGTGGAAAGGGACCCTTGGTCTCCCGCCTCAGGTGGAGAGGCGTCCCAATTGCCCTGCCAAGCCTCGAGGAGAATCCCGAGTTGTCCCTCGTAACTAAGCAGGAGGCCTGACGTCGCTGAACAAACACGTGGGTGAAAGGGCCATCCCCGTCGTAACTCGAGAATATACCCCAGGTTCCCGCCGCAACTCGAGAAAAACCATGAGACTTCTGCCTCGCCGCGAGATGAGGCCCGATTCCCCTGCACTGCGTGCAGAGCAATTCCGTGTTGCACATCACACATGAAAGGAGCCTTGATTTCCTTGATGGCACTCCAGAGAAAACCCAAGAACACTGTTTCAAGGCTGGAGGGATCCTGAGGTCCCTGTAGCAACACGAAAGAGCTCCGTGGACCATGAATCATCTCGAGATGAGAGGTTAGTCCCTGGCTTCGACTCCAGAGGAATACCACCTTACGACAAGCACCTCAAGAGGAGGCTTCTCTCAGCTCTAGGTATGTGAGAGGGACCCTAAGTTTGCGGCCTCAAGTGGAATGGACACCGCGATGCCCTGACTCGAAATAAGGCCGGATATCCCTGCAGTGACTTGAATGCAGGCTCGTCTTGCATCTCCCAAGACGAAAGGATGTCTGAATCCCCTGTGGAGACCACAGAGAATGACCTAGTTCCCCACCTCATCGCGACCGGAGGCCTCACATCCTTTGAAAACTCCAGAGGGACGCGGAGATCAGTGCATCCAAAGGAGACGATGCCTGACTCCTCGTGAAACTTGATAGGAGTCCCAGGATTCCTGTGGCACGTGGAAAGGGACCCTTGGTCTCCCGCCTCAGCTGGAGAGGCGTCCCAATTGCCCTGCCAAGCCTCGAGGAGAATCCCGAGTTGTCCCTCGCAACTAGGCAGGAGTCCTGCCGTCGCTGAACTAACACGTGTGTGGAAGAGCCATCCCCGTTGTAACTCGAGAATATACCCCAGGTTCCCGCCGCAACTCGAGAAAAACCATGAGACTTCCCCCTCGCCGCGAGATGAGGCCCGATTCCCCTGCACTGTGTGCAGAGCAATTCTGTGTTGCACATTACACATGAAAGGAGCCTTGATTTCCTTGATCACACTCCAGAGAAACCCCAAGAACACTGTTTCAAGGTTGAAGGATCCTGAGGTCACTGTAGCAACACGAAAGAGCTCCGTGGACCAAAATTCAACTCGAGATGAGAGGTTAGTCCCTGGCTTCGACTCCAGAGGAATACCACCTTACCACAAGCACCTCAAGAGGAGGCTTCTCTCAGCTCTAGGTATGTGAGAGGGACCCTGATTTTGCGGCCTCACGTGGAATGGAGACCGCGATGCCCTGACTCGAAATAAGGCCGGATATCCGTGCAGTGACTTGAATGCAGGCTCGTCTTGCATCTCCCAAGACGAAAGGATGTCTGAATCCCCTGTGGAGACCACAGAGAAAGACCTAGTTCCCCACCTCATCGCGACCGGAGGCCTCACATCCTTTGAAAACTCCAGAGGTATGCGGAGATCAGTGCCTCCAAAGGAGACGATGCCTGACTCCTCGTGAAACTTAATAGGAGTCCCAGGATTCCTGTGGCACGTGGAAAGGGACCCTTGGTCTCCCGCCTCAGCTGGAGAGGCGTCCCAATTGCCCTGCCAAGCCTCGAGGAGAATCCCGAGTTGTCCCTCGCAAATAGGCAGGTGTCTGACTTCGCTGAACAAACACGTCGGTGGAAGGGCCATCCCCGTCGTAACTCGAGAATATTCCCCAGGTTCCAATCGCAACTCGAGAAAAACCATTAGACTTCCCCCTCGAAGCAAAATGAGGCCCGATACCCTGCACTGCGTGCAGAGAAATTCCGTGTTGCACATCACACATGAAAGGAGCCTTGATTTTCTTGATGGCACTCCAGAGAAACCCCAAGGACACTGTTTCAAGGCAAGAGGGACCCTGAGGTCACTGTAGCCACACGAAAGAGCTCCGTGGACCAAAAATGAACTCGAGATGAGAGGTTAGTCCCTGGCTTCGACTCCAGAGGAATACCACCTTACCACAAGCACCTCAAGAGGAGGCTTTTCTCAGCTTTAGGTATGTGAGAGGGACCCTGAGTTTGCGGCCTCAAGTGGAATGGACACCGCGATGCCCTGACTCGAAATAAGGCCGGATATCCCTGCAGTGACTTGAATGCAGGCTCGTCTTGCATCTCCCAAGACGAAAGGATGTCCGAATCCCCTGTGGAGACCACAGAAAAAGACCTAGTTCCCCACCTCATCGCGACCGGAGGCCTCACATCCTTTGAAAACTCCAGAGGTACGCGGAGATCAGTGCCTCCAAAGGAGACGATGCCTGACTCCTCGTGAAACTTGATAGGAGCCCAGGATTCCTGTGGCACGTGGAAAGGGACCCTTGGTCTCCCGCCTCAGCTGGAAAGGCGTCCCAATTGCCCTGCCAAGCCTCGAGGAGAATCCCGAGTTGTCCCTCGCAACTAGGCAGGAGTCCTGACGTCGCTGAACAAACACTTGGGTGGAAGGGCCATCCCCGTCGTAACTCGAGAATATACCCCAGGTTCCCGCCGCAACTCGAGAAAAACCATGAGACTTCCCCCTCGCCGCGAGAAGAGGCCCGATTCCCCTGCACTGCGTGCAGAGCAATTCCGTGTTGCACATCAGACATGAAAGGAGCCTTGATTTCCTTGATGGCACTCCAGAGAAACCCCAAGAACACTGTTTCAAGGCTAGAGGGATCCTGAGGTCACTGTAGCAACACGAAAGAGCTCCGTGGACCAAAAATCAACTCGAGATGAGAGGTTAGTCCCTGGCTTCGACTCCAGAGGAATACCACCTTACCACAAGCACCTCAAGAGGAGGCTTCTCTCAGCTTGAGGTATGTGAGAGGGACCCTGAGTTTGCGGCCTCAAGTGGAATGGACACCGCGATGCCCTGGCTCGAAATAAGGCCGGATATCCCTGCAGTGACTTGAATGCAGGCTCGTATTGCATCTCCCAAGACGAAAGGATGTCCGAATCACCTGTGGAGACCACAGAAAAAGACCTAGTTCCCCACCTCATCGCGAACGGAGGCCTCACATCCTTTGAAAACTCCAGAGGTACGCGGAGATTAGTGCCTACAAAGGTGACGATGCCTGACTCCTCGTGAAACTTGATAGGAGTCACAGGATTCCTGTGGCACGTGGAAAGGGACCCTTGGTCTCCCGCCTCAGCTGGAGAGGCATCCCAATTGCCCTGCCAAGCCTCGAGGAGAATCCCGAGTTGTCCCTCGCAACTAGGCAGGAGTCCTGACGTCGCTGAAGAAACACGTGTGTGGAAGGGCCATCCCCTTCGTAACTCGAGAATATACCCCAGGTTCCCGCCGCAACTCGATAAAAACCATGAGACTTCCCCCTCGCCGCGAGATGAGGCCCGATTCCCCTGCACTGCGTGCAGAGCAATTCCGTGTTGCACATCACACATGAAAGGAGCCTTGAGTTCCTTGATGTCACTCCAGAGAAACCTCAAAAACACTGTTTCAAGGCTAGAGGGATCCTGAGGTCACTGTAGCAAAAGGAAAGTGCTCCGTGGACCAAACATCAACTCGAGATGAGAGGTTAGTCCCTGGCTTCGACTCCAGAGGAATACCACCTTACCACAAGCACCTCAAGAGGAGGCTTCTCTCAGCTCTAGCTATGTGTTGAGTTTGTGGCCTCAAGTGGAATGGAAACCGCGATGCCCTGACTCGAAATAAGGCCGTATATCTCTGGAGTGACTTGAATGCAGGCTCGTCTTGCATCTCCCAAGACGAAAGGATGTCCGAATCCCCTGTGGAGACCACAGAAAAAGACCTAGTTCCCCACCTCATCGCGACCGGAGGCCTCACATCCTTTGAAAACTCCAGAGGTATGCGGAGATCAGTGCCTCTAAAGGAGACGATGCCTGACTCCTCGTGAAACTTGATAGGAGTCCCAGGATTCCTGTGGCACGTGGAAAGGGACCCTTGGTCTCCCGCCTCAGCTGGAGAGGCGTCCCAATTGACCTGCCAAGCCTCGAGGAGAATCCCGAGTTGTCCCTCGCAACTAAGCAGGAGTCCTGACGTCGCTGAACAAACACGTGGGTGGAAGGGCCATCCCCGTCGTAACTCGAGAATATACCCCAGGTTCCCGCCGCAACTCGAGAAAAACCATGAGACTTCCCCCTCGCCGCGAGATGAGGCCCGATTCCCCTGCACTGCGTGCAGAGCAATTCCGTGTTGCACATCACACATGAAAGGAGCCTTGATTTCCTTTATGGCACTCCAGAGAAACCCCAAGAACACTGTTTCAAGGCTAAAGGGATCCTGAGGCCACTGTAGCAACACGAAAGAGATCCATGGACCAAAAATCAACTCGAGATGAGAGGTTAGTCCCTGGCTTCGACTCCAGAGAAATACCACCTTAACACAAGCACCTCAAGAGGAGGCTTCTCTCAGCTCTAGGTATGTGAGAGGGACCCTGAGTTTGCGGCCTCAAGTGGAATGGAGACCGCGATGCCATGACGCGAAATAAGGCCGTATATCCCTGCAGTGACTTGAATGCAGGCTCGTCTTGCATCTCCCAAGATGAACGGATGTCTGAATCCCCTGTGGAGACCACAGAGAAAGACCTAGTTCCCCACCTCATCCCGACCGGAGACCTCACATCCTTTGAAAACTCCAGAGGTACGCGGAGATCAGTGCCTCCAAAGGAGACGATGCCTGACTCCTCGTGAAACTTGATAGGAGTCCCAGGATTCCTGTGGCACGTGGAAAGGGACCCTTGGTCTCCCGCCTCAGCTGGAGAGGCGTCCCAATTTCCCTGCCAAGCCTCGAGGAGATTCCCGAGTTGTCCCTCGCAACTAGGCAGGAGTCCTGACGTCACTGTACAAACACGTGGGTGGAAGGGCCATCCCCATCGTAACTCGAGAATATACCCCAGGTTCCCGCCGCAACTCGAGAAAACCATGAGACTTCCCCCTCGCCGCGAGATGAGGCCCGATTCCCCTGCACTGCGTGCAGAGCAATTCCGTGTTGCACATCACACATGAAAGGAGCCTTGATTTCCTTGATGGCACTCCAGAGAAACCCCAAGAACATTGTTTCAAGGCTGGAGGGATCCTGAGGTCCCTGTAGCAGCACGAAAGAGCTCCGTGGACTATGAATCAACTCGAGATGAGAGGTTAGTCCCTGGCTTCGACTCCAGAGGAATACCACCTTACCACAAGCACCTCAAGAGGAGGCTTCTCTCAGCTCTAGGTATGTGAGAGGGACCCTGAGTTTGCGGCCTCAAGTGGAATGGAGACCGCGATGCCCTGACTCGAAATAAGACCGGATATCCCTGCAGTGACTTGAATGCAGGCTCGTCTTGCATCACCCAAGACGAAAGGATGTCTAAATCCGCTGTGGAGACCACAGAGAAAGACCTAGTTCACCACCTCATCGCGACCGGAGGCCTCACATCCTTTGAAAACTCCAGAGGTACGCGGAGATCAGTGCCTTCAAAGGAGACGATGCCTGACTACTCGTGAAACTTGATTGGAGTCCCAGGATTCCTGTGGCACGTGGAAAGGGACCCTTGGTCTCCCACCTCAGCTGGAGAGGCGTCCCAATTGCCCTGCCAAGCCTCGAGGAGAATCCCGAGTTGTCCCTCGCAACTAGGCAGGAGTCTGACGTCGCTGAACAAACACGTGGGTGGAAGGGCCATCCCCGTCGTAACTCGAGAATATACCCCAGGTTACCATCGCAACTCGAGAAAAACCATTAGACTTCCCCCTCGCCGCAAAATGAGGTCCTATACCCTGCACTGCGTGCAGAGCAATTCCGTGTTGCACATCACACATGAAAGGAGCCTCGATTTCCTTGATGGCCCTCCAGAGAAACCCCAAGAACACTTTTCAAGGTTGAGGGATCCTGAGGTCACTGTAGCAACACGAAAGAGCTCCGTGGACCAAAAATCAACTCGAGATGAGAGGTTAGTCCCTGGCTTCGACTCCAGAGGAATACCACCTTACCACAAGCACCTCAAGAGGAGGCTTCTCTCAGCTCTAGGTATTTGAGAGGGACCCTGAGTATGCGGCCTCAAGTGGAATGGACACCGCGATGCCCTGACTCGAAATAAGGCCGGATATCCCTGCAGTGACTTGAATGCAGGCTCGTCTTGCATCTCCCAAGACGAAAGGATGTCCGAATCCCCTGTGGAGACCACAGAAAAAGACCTAGTTCCCCACCTCATCGCGACCAGAGGCCTCACATCCTTTGAAAATTCCAGAGGTACGCGGAGATCAGTGCCTCCAAAGGAGACGATGCCTGACTCCTCGTGAAACTTGATAGGAGTCCCAGGATTCCTGTGGCACGTGGAAAGGGACCTTTGGTCTCCCGCCTCAGCTGGAGAGCCGTCCCAATTGCCCTGCCAAGCCTCGAGGAGATTCCCGAGTTGTCCCTCGCAACTAGGCAGGAGTCCTGACGTCGCTGAACAAACACGTGTGTGGAAGGGCCATCCCCATCGTAACTCGAGAATATACCCCAGGTTCCAGCCGCAACTCGAGAAAACCATGAGACTTCCCCCTCGCCGCGAGATGAGGCCCGATTCCCCTGCACTGCGTGCAGAGCAATTCCGTGTTGCACATCACACATGAAAGGAGCCTTGATTTCCTTGATGGCACTCCAGAGAAACCCCAAGAACACTGTTTCAAGGCTGGAGGGATCCTGAGGTCCCTGTAGCAGCACGAAAGAGCTCCGTGGACTATGAATCAACTCGAGATGAGAGGTTAGTCCTTGGCTTCGACTCCAGAGGAATACCACCTTACCACAAGCACCTCAAGAGGAGGCTTCTCTCAGCTTTAGGTATGTGAGAGGGACCCTGAGTTTGCGGCCTCAAGTGGAATGGACACCGCGATGCCCTGACTCGAAATAAGGCGAGATATCTCTGCAGTGACTTGAATGCCGGCTCGTCTTGCATCTCCCAAGACTAAAGGATGTTTGAATCCCCTGTGGAGACCACAGAGAAAGACCAAGTTCCCCACCTCATCGCGACCGGAGGCCTCACATCCTTTGAAAACTCCAGAGGTACGCGGAGATCAGGTCCTCCTAAAGGGACGATTCCTGACTCCTCGTGAAACTTGATAGGAGTCCCAGGTTTGCTCTGGCACGTGGAAAGGGACCCTTAGTCTCCCGCCTCAGCTGGAGAGGCGTCCCAATTGCCCTGCCAAGCCTCGAGGAGAATCCCGACTTGTCCCTCGCAACTAGGCAGGAGTCCTACCGTCGCTGAACAAACACGTGAGTGGAAGGGCCATCCCCGTCGTAACTCGAGAATATACCCCAGGTTCCCGCCGCAACTCAAGAAAAACCATGAGACTTCCCCCTCGCCGCAAGATGAGGCCCGATTCCCCTGCACTTCGTGCAGAGCAATTCCGTGTTGCACATCACACATGAAAGGAGCCTTGATTTCCTTGATGGCACTCCAGAGAATCTCCAAGAACACTGTTTCAAGGTTGAGGGATCCTGAGGTCACTCTAGCAACACGAAAGAGCTCCGTGGACCAAAAATCAACTCGAGATGAGAGGTTAGTCCCTGGCTTCGACTCCAGAGGAATACCACCTTACCACAAGCACCTCAAGAGGAGGCTTCTCTCAGCTCTAGGTATGTGAGAGGGACCCTGAGTTTGCGTCCTCACGTGGAATGGACACCGCGATGCCCTGACGCGAAATAAGGCCGGATATCCCTGCAGTGACTTGAATGCAGGCTCGTCTTGCATCTCCCAAGATGAAAGAATGTCTGAATCCCCTTTGAAGACCACAGAAAAAGACCTAGTTCCCCACCTCATCGCGACCGGAAGCCTCACATCCTTTGAAAATTCCAGAGGTACGGGGAGATCAGTGCCTTCAAAGGAGTCGATGCCTGACTCCTCATGAAACTTGATAGGAGTCCCAGGATTACTGTGGCACGTTGAAAGCGACCCTTGGTCTCCCGCCTTAGCTGGAGAGGCGTCCCAATTGCCCTGCCAAGCCTCGAGGAGAATCCCGAGTTGTCCCACGCAACTAGGCAGGAGTCCTGCCGTCGCTGAACAAACACGTGTGTGGAAGGGCCATCCCCGTCGTAACTCGAGAATATACCCCTGGTTCCCGCCGCAACTCGAGAAAAACCATGAGACTTCCGCCTCGCCGCGAGATGAGGCCCGATTCCCCTGCACTGTGTGCAGAGCAATGCCGTGTTGCACATCACACATGAAAGGAGCCTTGATTTCCTTGATGGCACTCCAGAGAAACCCCAAAAACACTGTTTCAAGGCTAGCGGGATCCTGAGGTCACTGTAGCCACACAAAACAGCTCCGTGGACCACAAATCAACTCGAGATGAGAGGTTAGTCCCTGGCTTCGACTCCAGAATAATACCACCTTACCACAAGCACCTCAAGAGGAGGCTTCTATCAGCTCTAGGTATGTGAGAGGGACCCTGATTATGCGGCCTCAAGTGGAATGGACACTGCGATGCCCTGATTCGAAATCAGGCCGGATATCCCTGCAGTGACTTGAATGCAGGCTGGTCTTGCATCTCCCAAGATGAAAGGATGTCTGAATCCCCTGTGGAGAGCTCAGAGAAAGACCTAGTTCCCCACCTCATCGCGACCGGAGGCCTCACATCCTTTGAAAACTCCAGAGGTACGCGGAGATCAGTGCCTCCAAAGGAGACGATGCCTGACTCCTCGTGAAACTTGATAGGAGTCCCAGGATTCCTGTGGAACGTGGAAAGGGACCCTTGGTCTCCCACCTCAGCTGGAGAGGCGTCCCAATTGCCCTGCCAAGCCTCGAGGAGAATCCCGAGTTGTCCCTCGCAACTAGGCAGGAGTCCTGACGTCGCTGAAGAAACACGTGTGTGGAAGGGCCATCCACGTCGTAACTCGAGAATATACCCCAGGTTCCCGCGCAACTCGAGAAAAACCATGAGACTTCCCCCTCGCCGCGAGATGAGGCCCGATTGCCCTGCACTGCGTGCAGAGCAATTCCGTGTTGCACATCACACATGAAAGGAGCCTTGATTTCCTTGATGGCACTCCAGAGAAACCCCAAGAACACTGTTTCAAGGCTAGAGGGATCCTCAGGGCACTGTAGCTACATGAAAGAGCTCCGTGGAGCAAAAATCAACTTCAGATGAGAGGTTAGTCTCTGGCTTCGACTGCAGAGGAATACCACCTTACCACAAGCACCTCAAGAGGAGGCTTCTCTCAGCTCTAGGTATGTGAGAGGGACCCTGAGTTTGTGGCCTCAAGTGGAATGGACACCGCGATTCCCTGACACGAAATAAGGCCGGATATCCCTGCAGTGACTTGAATGCAGGCTCGTCTTGCATCTCCCAAGACGAAAGGATGTCTGAATCCCCTGTGGAGACCACAGAGAATGACCTAGTTCCCCACCTCATCGCGACCGGAGGCCTCACATCCTTTGAAAACTCCAGAGGTACGCGGAGATCAGTGCCTCCAAAGGAGACGATGCCTGACTCCTCGTGAAACTTGAAAGGAGTCCCAGGATTCCTGTGGCACGTGGAAAGGGACCCTTGGTCTCCCGCCTCAGCTGGAGAGGCGTCCCAATTGCCCTGCCGAGCCTCGAGGAGAATCCCGAGTTGTCCCTCCCAACTAGGCAGGAGTCTGACGTCGCTGAACAAACACGTGGGTGGAAGGGCCATCCCCGTCGTAATTCGAGAATATACCCCAGGTTCCAATCGCAACTCGAGAAAAACCATTAGACTTCCCCCTCGCCAAAAAATGAGGCCCGATACCCTGCACTGCGTGCAGAGCAATTCCGTGTTGCACATCACACATGAAAGAAGCCTTGATTTCCTTGATGGCACTCCAGAGAAACCCCAAGAACACTGTTTCAAGGCTAGAGGGATCGTGAGGTCACTGTAGCAACAGGAAAGAGCTCCGTGGACCAAAAATCAACTTCAGATGAGAGGTTAGTCTCTGGCTTCGACTCCAGAGGAATACCACCTTACCACAAGCACCTCAAGAGGAGGCTTCTCTCAGCTCTAGGTATGTGAGCGGGACCCTGAGTTTGCGGCCTCAAGTGGAATGGACACCGCGATTCCCTGACACGAAATAAGGCCGGATATCCCTGCAGTGACTTGAATGCAGGCTCGTCTTGCATCTCCCAAGACGAAAGGATGTCTGAATCCCCTGTGGAGACCACAGAGAATGACCTAGTTCCCCACCTCATCGCGACCGGAGGCCTCACATCCTTTGAAAACTCCAGAGGTACGCGGAGATCAGTGCCTCCAATGGAGACGATGCCTGACTCCTGGTGAAACTTGAAAGGAGTCCCAGGATTCCTGTGGCACGTGGAAAGGGACCCTTGGTCTCCCGCCTCAGCTGGAGAGGCGTCCCAATTGCCCTGCCAAGCCTCGAGGAGAATCCCGAGTTGTCCCTCGCAACTAGGCAGGAGTCTGACGTCGCTGAACAAACACGTGTGTGGAAGGGCCATCCCCGTCGTAACTCGAGAATATACCCCAGGTTCCCGCAGCAACTCGAGAAAAACCATCAGACTTCCCCCTCGCCGCAAGATGAGGCCCGATTCCCCTGCACTTCGTGCAGCGCAATTCCGTGTTGCACATCACACATGAAAGGAGCCTTGATTTCCTTGATGGCACTCCAGAGAAACCCCAAGAACACTGTTTCAAGGCTAGCGGGATCCTGAGGTCACTGTAGCAACACGAAAGAGCTCCGTGGACCAAAAATCAACTCGAGATGAGAGGTTAGTCCCTGGCTTTGACTCCAGAGGAATACCACCTTACCACAAGCACCTCAAGAGGAGGCTTCTCTCAGCTCTAGGTATGTGAGAGGGACCCTGAGTTTGCGGCCTCAAGTGGAATGGACACTGCAATGCCCTGACGCGAAATAAGGCCGTATATCCCTGCAGTGACTTGAATGCAGGCTCGTCTTGCATCTCCCAAGATGAACGGATGTCTGAATCCCCTGTGGAGACCACAGAGAAAGACCTAGTTCCCCACCTCATCGCGACCGGAGGCCTCACATCCTTTGAAAACTCCAGAGGTACGCGGAGATCAGTGCCTCCAAAGAAGACGATGCCTGACTCCTCGTGAAACTTGATAGGAGTCCCAGGATTCCTGTGGCACGTGGAAAGGGACCCTTGGTCTCCCGCCTCAGCTGGAGAGGCGTCCCAATTGCCCTGCCAAGCCTCGAGGAGAATCCCGAGTAGTCCCTCGCAACTAGGCAGGAGTCTGACGTCGCTGAACAAACACGTGGGTGGAAGGGCCATCCCCGTCGTAATTCGAGAATATACCCCAGGTTCCAATCGCAACTCGAGAAAAACCATTAGACTTCCCCCTCGCCGAAAAATGAGGCCCGATACCCTGCACTGCGAGCAGAGCAATTCCGTGTTGCACATCACACATGAAAGAAGCCTTGATTTCCTTGATGGCACTCCAGAGACACCCCAAGAACACTGTTTCAAGGCTAGAGGGATCGTGAGGTCACTGTAGCAACAGGAAAGAGCTCCGGGGACCAAAAATCAACTCGAGATGAGAGGTTAGTCCCTGGCTTCGACTCCAGAGGAATACCACCTTACCAAAAGCACCTCAAGAGGAGGCTTCTCTCAGCTCTAGGTATTTGAGAGGGACCCTGAGTATGCGGCCTCAAGTGGAATGGAGACCGCGATGCCCTGACTCGAAATAAGGCCGGATATCCCTGCAGTGACTTGAATGCAGGCTCGTCTTGCATCTCCCAAGATGAAAGGATGTCCGAATCCCCTGTGGAGACCACAGAAAAAGACCTAGTTTCCCACCTCATCGCGACCAGAGGCCTCAAATCCTTTGAAAATGCCAGAGGTACGCGGAGATCAGTGCCTCCAAAGGAGACGATGCCTGACTCCTCGTGAAACTTCATAGGAGTCCCAGGATTCCTATGGCACGTGGAAAGGGACCCTTGGTCTCCCGCCTCAGCTGGACAGGCGTCCCAATTGCCCTGCCAAGCCTCGAGGAGATTCCCAAGTTGTCCCTCGCAACTAGGCAGGAGTCCTGACGTCGCTGAACAAACACGTGGGTGGAAGGGCCATCCCCATCGTAACTCGAGAATATACCCCAGGTTCCAGCCGCAACTCGAGAAAACCATGAGACTTCCCCCTCGCCGCGAGATGAGGCCCGATTCCCCTGCACTGTGTGCAGAGCAATTCCGTGTTGCACATCACACATGAAAGGAGCCTTGATTTCCTTGATGGCACTCCAGAGAAACCCCAAGAACACTGTTTCAAGGCTGGAGGGATCCTGAGGTCCCTGAAGCAGCACGAAAGAGCTCCGTGGACTATGAATCAACTCGAGATGAGAGGTTAGTCCCTGGCTTCGACTCCAGAGGAATACCACCTTACCACAAGCACCTCAAGAGGAGGCTTCTCTCAGCTCTATGTATGTGAGAGGGACCCTGAGTTTGCGGCCTCAAGTTCAATTGACACCGCGATGCCCTGACTCGAAATAAGGCCGGATATCCCAGCAGTGACTTGAATGCAGGCTCGTCTTGCATCTCCCAAGACGAAAGGATGTCTGAATCCCCTGAGGAGACCACAGAGAAAGACCTAGTTCCCCACCTCATCGCGACCGGAGGCCTCACATCCTTTGAAAACTCCAGAGGTACGCGGAGATCAGTGCCTCCAAAGGAGACGATGCCTGACTCCTCGTGAAACTTGATAGGAGTCCCAGGATTCCTGTGGCACGTGGAAAGGGACCCTTGGTCTCCCGCCTCAGCTGGAGAGGCGTCCCAATTGCCCTGCCAAGCCTCGAGGAGAATCCCGAGTTGTCCCTCGCAACTAGGCAGGAGTCCTGACGTCGCTGAACAAACACGTGGGTGGAAGGGGCATCCCCGTCGTAACTCGAGAATATACCCCAGGTTCCCGCCGCAACTCGAGAAAAACCATGAGACTTCCCCCTCGCCGCGAGATGAGGCCCGATTCCCCTGCACTTCGTGCAGAGCAATTCCGTGTTGCACATCACACATGAAAGGAGCCTTGACTTCCTTGATGGCACTCCAGAGAAACCCCTAGAACACTGTTTCAAGGTTGAGGGATCCTGAGTTCACTGTAGCAACAAGAAAGAGCTCCGTGGACCAAAAATCAACTCGAGATGAGAGGTTAGTCCCTGGCTTCGACTCCAGCGGAATACCAGCTTACCACAAGCACCTCAAGAGGAGGTTTCTCTCAGCTCTAGGTATGTGAGAGGGACCCTGAGTTTGCGGCCTCAAGTGGAATGGAGACCGCGATGCCCTGACTCGAAATAAGACCGGATATCCCTGCAGTGACTTGAATGCAGGCTCGTCTTGCATCTCCCAAGACGAAAGGATGTCTAAATCCGCTGTGGAGACCACAGAGAAAGACCTAGTTCACCACCTCATCGCGACTGGATGCCTCACATCCTTTGAAAACTCCAGAGGTACGCGGAGATCAGTGCCTTCAAAGGAGACGATGCCTGACTACTCGTGAAGCTTGATTGGAGTCCCAGGATTCCTGTGGCACGTGGAAAGGGACCCTTGGTCTCCCACCTCAGCTGGAGAAGCGTCCCAATTGCCCTGCCAAGCCTCGAGGAGAATCCCGAGTTGTCCCTCGCAACTAGGCAGGAGTCTGACGTCGCTGAACAAACACGTGGGTGGAAGGGCCATCCCCGTCGTAACTCGAGAATATACCCCAGGTTACCATCGCAACTCGAGAAAAACCATTAGACTTCCCCCTCGCCGCAAAATGAGTTCCTATACCCTGCACTGCGTGCAGAGCAATTCCGTGTTGCACATCACACATGAAAGGAGCCTCGATTTCCTTGATGGCCCTCCAGAGAAACCCCAAGAACACTTTTCAAGGTTGAGGGATCCTGAGGTCACTGTAGCAACACGAAACAGCTCCGTGGACCAAAAATCAACTCGAGATGAGAGGTTAGTCCCTGGCTTCGACTCCAGAGGAATACCACCTTACCACAAGCACCTCAAGAGGAGGCTTCTCTCAGCTCTAGGTATTTGAGAGGGACCCTGAGTATGCGGCCTCAAGTGGAATGGACACCGCGATGCCCTGACTCGAAATAAGGCCGGATATCCCTGCAGTGACTTGAATGCAGGCTCGTCTTGCATCTCCCAAGACGAAAGGATGTCCGAATCCCCTGTGGAGACCACAGAAAAAGACCTAGTTCCCCACCTCATCGCGACCAGAGGCCTCACATCCTTTGAAAATTCCAGAGGTACGCGGAGATCAGTGCCTCCAAAGGAGACGATGCCTGACTCCTCGTGAAACTTGATAGGAGTCCCAGGATTCCTGTGGCACGTGGAAAGGGACCCTTGGTCTCCCGCCTCAGCTGGAGAGCCGTCCCAATTGCCCTGCCAAGCCTCGAGGAGATTCCCGAGTTGTCCCTCGCAACTAGGCAGGAGTCCTGTCGTCGCTGAACAAACACGTGGGTGGAAGGGCCATCCCCATCGTAACTCGAGAATATACCCCAGGTTCCAGCCGCAACTCGAGAAAACCATGAGACTTCCCCCTCGCCGCGAGATGAGGCCCGATTCCCCTGCACTGCGTGCAGAGCAATTCCGTGTTGCACATCACACATGAAAGGAGCCTTGATTTCCTTGATGGCACTCCAGAGAAACCCCAAGAACACTGTTTCAAGGCTTGAGGGATCCTGAGGTCCCTGTAGCAGCACGAAAGAGCTCCGTGGACTATGAATCAACTCGAGATGAGAGGTTAGTCCTTGGCTTCGACTCCAGAGGAATATCACCTTACCACAAGCACCTCAAGAGGAGGCTTCTCTCAGCTCTAGCTATGTGCTGAGTTTGCGGCCTCAAGTGGAATGGACACCGCGATGCCCTGACGCAAAATAAGGCCGGATATCCCTACAGTGACTTGAATGCAGGCTCGTCTTACATCTCCCAAGACGAAAGGATGTCTGAATCCCCTGTGGAGACCACAGAGAAAGATCTCGTTCCCCACCTCATCGCGACCGGAGGCCTCACATCCTTTGAAAACTCCACAGGTACGCGGAGATCAGTGCCTCCAAAGGAGACGATGCCTGACTCCTCGTGAAACTTGATAGGAGTCCCAGGATTCCTGTGGCACGTGGAAAGGGACCCTTGGTCTCCCGCCTCAGCTGGATAGGCGTCCCAATTGCCCTGCCAAGCCTCGAGGAGAATCCCGAGTTGTCCCTCGCAACTAGGCAGGAGTCCTGACGTCGCTGAACAAACACGTGGGTGGAAGGGCCATCCCCGTCGTAACTCAAGAATATACCCCAGGTTCCCGCCGCAACTCGAGATAAACCATGAGACTTCCCCCTCGCCGTGAGATGAGGCCCGATTCCCCTGCACTGCGTGCAGAGCAATTCCGTGTTGCACATCACACATGAAAGGAGCCTTGATTTCCTTGATGGCACTCCAGAGAAACCCCAAGAACACTGTTTCAAGGCTAGAGGGATCCTGAGGTCACTGTAGCAACACGAAAGAGCTGCGTGGACCAAAAATCAACTCGAGATGAGAGGTTAGTCCCTGGCTTCGACTCCAGAGGAATACCACCTTACCACAAGCACCTCAAGAGGAGGCTTCTCTCAGCTCTAGGTATGTGAGAGGGACCCTGAGTTTGCGGCCTCAAGTGGAATGGACTCCGCGATGCCCTGACTCGAAATAAGGCCGGATATCCCTGCAGTGACTTGAATGCAGGCTCGTCTTGCATCTCTCAAGACGAAAGGATGTCTGAATCCGCTGTGGAGACCACAGAGAAAGACCTAGTTCCCCACCTCATCGCGACCGGAGGCCTCACATCCTTTGAAAACTTCAGAGGTACGCGGAGATCAGTGCCTCCAAAGGAGACGATGCCTGACTCCTCGTGAAACTTGATAGGATTCCCAGGATTCCTGTGCACGTGGAAAGGGACACTTGGTCTCCCGCCTCAGCTGGAGAGGCGTCCCAATTGCCCTGCCAAGCCTCGAGGAGAATCCCGAGTTGTCCGTCGCAACTAGGCAGGAGTCCTGCCGTCGCTGAACAAACATGTGTGTGGAAGGGCCATCCCCGTCGTAACTCGAGAATATACCCCAGGTTCCCGCCGCAACTCGAGAAAAACCATGAGACTTCCCCCTCACCGCGATATGAGGCCCGATTCCCCTGCACTGCGTGCAGAGCAATTCCGGGTTGTACATCACACATGAAAGGAGCCTTGATTTCCTTGATGGCACTCCAGAGAAACCCCAAGAACACTGTTTCAAGGCTAGCGGGATCCTGAGGTCACTGTAGCAACAGGAATGAGCTCCGTGGACCAACAGTCAACTCGAGATGAGAGGTTAGTCCCTGGTTTCGACTTCAGAGGAATACCACCTTACCACAAGCACCTCAAGAGGAGGCTTCTCTCAGCTCTAGCTATGTGCTGAGTTTGCGGCCTCAAGTGGAATGGACACCGCGATGCCCTGACTCAAAATAAGGCCGGATATCCCTGCAGTGACTTGAATGCAGGCTCGTCTTGCATCTCACAAGAAGAAAGGATGTCCGAATCCCCTGTGGAGACCACAGAAAAAGACCTAGTTCCCCACCTCATCGCGACCGGAGGCCTCACATCCTTTGAAAACTCCACATGTACGCGGAGATCAGTGCCTCCAAAGGAGACGATGCCTGACTCCTCGTGAAACTTGATAGGAGTCCCAGGATTCCTGTGGCACGTGGAAAGGGACCCTTGGTCTCCCGCCTCAGCTCGAGAGGCGTCCCAATTGCCCTGCCAAGCCTCGAGGAGAATCCCGAGTTGTCCCTCGCAACTAGGCAGGAGTCCTGACGTCGCTGAAGAAACACGTGTGTGGAAGGGCTATCCCAGTCGTAACTCGAGAATATACCCCAGGGTCCCACCGAACCTCGAGAAAAACCATGAGACTTCCCCCTCGCCGCGAGATGAGCCCCGATTCCCCTGCACTGCGTGCAGAGCAATTCCGTGTTGCACATCACACATGAAAGGAGCCTTGATTTCCTTGATGGCACTCCAGAGAAACCCCAAGAACACTGTTTCAAGGCTAGAGGGATCCTGAGGTCACTGAAGCAACACAAAAGAGCTCCGTGGACCAAGAAACAACTCGAGATGAGAGTTTAGTCCCTGGCTTCGACTGCAGAGGAATACCACCTTACCACAAGCACCTCAAGAGGAGGCTTCTCTCAGCTCTAGGTATGTGAGAGGGACCCTGAGTTTGCGCCCTCAAGTGAAATGGACACCGCGATGCCCTGACTCGAAATAAGGCCGGATATCCCTGCAGTGACTTGAATGCAGGCTCGTCTTGCATCTCCCAAGACGAAAGGATGTCGGAATCCCCTGTGGAGACCACAGAGAAAGACCTAGTTCCCCACCTCATGGCGAGCGGAGGCCTCACATCCTTTGAAAACTCCAGAGGTACACGGAGATCAGTGCCTCCAAAGGAGACGATGCCTGACTCCTCGTGAAACTTGATAGGAGTCCCAGGATTCCTGTGGCACGTTTAAAGGGACCCTTGGTCTCCCGCCTCAGCTGGAGAGGCGTCCCAATTGCCCTGCCAAGCCTCGAGGAGAATCCCGAGTTGTCCCTCGCAACTAGGCAGGAGTCCTGCCGTCGCTGAACAAACACGTCTGTGGAAGGGCCATCCACGTCGTAACTCGAGAATATACTGCAGGTTCCCACCGCAACTCGAGAAAAACCATGAGACTTCCCCCTCGCCGTGAGATGAGGCCCGATTCCCCTGCACTGCGTGCAGAGCAATTCCGTGTTGCACATCACACATGAAAGGAGCCTTGATTTCCTTGATGGCACTCCAGAGAAACCCCAAGAACACTGTTTCAAGGCTAGAGGGATCCTGAGGTCACTGTAGCAACACGAAAGAGCTCCGTGGGCCAAAATCAACTTGAGATGAGAGGATAGCCCCTGGCTTCGACTCCAGAGGAATACCACCTTACCACAAGCACCTCAAGAGGAGGCTTCTCTCAGCTTTAGGTATGTGAGAGGGACCCTGAGTTTGCGGCCTCAAGTGGAATGGACACCGCGATGCCCTGACTCGAAATAAGGCGAGATATCTCTGCAGTGACTTGAATGCCGGCTCGTCTTGCATCTCACAAGATGAAAGGATGTTTGAATCCCCTGTGGAGACCACAGAGAAAGACCTAGTTCCCCACCTCATCGCGACCGGAGGCCTCACTTCCTTTGAAAACTCCAGAGGTACGCGGAGATCAGGTCCTCCTAAAGGGACGATGCCTGACTCCTCGTGAAACTTGATAGGAGTCCCAGGTTTGCTCTGGCACGTGGAAAGGGAACCTTAGTCTCCCGCCTCAGCTGGAGAGGCGTCCCAATTGCCCTGCCAAGCCTCGAGGAGAATCCCGACTTGTCCCTCGCAACTAGGCAGGAGTCCTACCGTCGCTGAACAAACACGTGATTGGAAGGGCCATCCCCGTCGTAACTCGAGAATATATCCCAGGTTCCCGCCGCAACTCGAGAAAAACCATGAGACTTCCCCCTCGCCGCGAGATGAGGCCTGATTCCCCTGCACTGCGTGCAGAGCAATTCCGTGTTGCACATCACACGTGAAAGGAGACTTGATTTCCTTGATGGCACTCCAGAAAAACCCCAAGAACACTGTTTCAAGGCTAGAGGATCCTGAGGTCTCTTAAGCAACACAAAAGAGCTCCGTGGACCAAGAATCAACTCGAAATGAGAGGTTATTCCCTGGCTTCGACTCCAGAGGAATACCACCTTACCACAAGCACCTCAAGAGGAGGCTTCTCTCAGCTCTAGGTATGTGAGAGGGACCCTGAGTTTGCGGCCTAAAGTGGAATGGACACCGCGATGCCCTGACTCGAAATAAGGCCGGATATCCCTGCAGTGACTTGAATGCAGGCTCGTCTTGCATTTCCCAAGACGAAAGGAAGTCTGAATCCCCTGTGGAGACCACAGAGAAAGACCTAGTTCCCCACCTCATCGCGACCGGAGGCCTCATATGCTTTGAAAACTCCAGAGGTACGCGGCGATCAGTACCTCCAAAGGAGACGATGCCTGACTCCTCGTGAACCTTGATAGGAGCCCCAGGATTCCTGTGACACGTGGAAAGGGACCCTTTGTCTCCCGCCTCAGCTGGAGAGGCGTCCCAATTGCCCTGCCAAGTCTCGAGGAGAATCCCGAGTTGTCCCTCGCAACTAGGCAGGAGTCCTGATGTCCCTGAACAAACACGTGTGTGGAAGGGCCATCCCTGTCGTAACTCAAGAATATACCCCAGGTTCCCATCGCAACTCAAGAAAAACCATGAGACTTCCACCTCGCCGCAAAATGAGGCCCGATACCCGGCACTGCGAGCAGAGCAATTCCGTGTTGCACATCACACATGAAAGGAGCCTTGTTTTCCTTGATGGCACTCCAGAGAAACCCCAAGAACACTGTTTCAAGGCTAGAGGGATCCCGAGGTCACTGTAGCAACACGAAAGAGCTCCGTGGACCAAAAATCAACTCGAGATGAGAGGTTAGTCCCTGGCTTCGACTCCAGAGGAATACCACCTTACCACAAGCACCTCAAGAGGAGGCTTCTCTCAGCTCAAAGTATGTGAGAGGGACCCTGAGTTTGCGGCCTCAAGTGGAATGGACACCGCGATGCCCTGACTCGAAATAAGGCCGGATATCCCTGCAGTGACTTGAATGCAGGCTCGTCTTGCATCTCCCAAGACGAAAGGATGTCTGAATCCCCTGTGGAGACCACAGAGAAAGACCTAGTTCCCCACTTCATCGCGACCGGAGGCCTCACATCCTTTGAAGACTCCAGAGGTACGCGGAGATCAGTGCCTCCAAAGGAGACGATGCCTGACTCCTCGTGAAACTTGATGGGAGTCCCAGGATTCCTGTGGCACGTGGAAAGGGACCCTTGGTCTCCCGCCTCAGCTGGAGATGCGTCGCAATTGCCCTGCCAAGCCTCCAGGAGAATCCCGAGTTGTCCCTCGCAACTAGGCATGAGTCCTGACGTCGCTGAACAAACACGTGTGTGGAGGGGCCATCTTCATCATAACTCGAGAATATACCCCAGGTTCCCGCCGCAACTCGAGAAAAACCATGAGACTTCCCCCTCGCCGCGAGATGTGGCCCGATTCCCCTGCACTTCGTGCAGAGCAATTCCGTGTTGCACATCACACATGAAAGGAGCCTTGATTTCCTTGATGGCACTCCAGAGAATCTCCAAGAACACTGTTTCAAGGTTGAGGGATCCTGAGGTCACTCTAGCAACACGAAAGAGCTCCGTGGACCAAAAATCAACTCGAGATGAGAGGTTAGTCCCTGGCTTCGACTCCAGAGGAATACCACCTTACCACAAGCACCTCAAGAGGAGGCTTCTCTCAGCTCTAGGTATGTGAGAGGGACCCTGAGTTTGCGTCCTCACGTGGAATGGACACCGCGATGCCCTGACGCGAAATAAGGCCGGATATCCCTGCAGTGACTTGAATGCAGGCTCGTCTTGCATCTCCCAAGATGAAAGAATGTCTGAATCCCCTTTGAAGACCACAGAGAAAGACCTAGTTCCCCACCTCATCGCGACCGGAAGCCTCACATCCTTTGAAAATTCCAGAGGTACGGGGAGATCAGTGCTTTCAAAGGAGTCGATGCCTGACTCCTCATGAAACTTGATAGGAGTCCCAGGATTCCTGTGGCACGTTGAAAGGGACCCTTGGTCTCCCGCCTTAGCTGGAGAGGCGTCCCAATTGCCCTGCCAAGCCTCGAGGAGAATCCCGAGTTGTCCCACCCAACTAGGCAGGAGTCCTGCCGTCGCTGAACAAACACGTGTGTGGAAGGGCCATCCCCGTCGAAACTCGAGAATATACCCCAGGTTCCCGCCGCAACTCGAGAAAAACCAAGAGACTTCCGCCTCGCCGCGAGATGAGGCCCGATTCCCCTGCACTGTGTGCAGAGCAATGCCGTGTTGCACATCACACATGAAAGGAGCCTTGATTTCCTTGATGGCACTCCAGAGAAACCCCAAGAACACTGTTTCAAGGCTAGCGGGATCCTGAGGTCACTGTAGCCACACAAAACAGCTCCGTGGACCACAAATCAACTCGAGATGAGAGGTTAGTCCCTGGCTTCGACTCCAGAGTAATACCACCTTACCACAAACACCTCAAGAGGAGGCTTCTATCAGCTCTAGGTATATGAGAGGGACCCTGATTATGCGGCCTCAAGTGGAATGGACACTGCGATGCCCTGATTCGAAATCAGGCCGGATATCCCTGCAGTGACTTGAATGCAGGCTGGTCTTGCATCTCCCAAGATGAAAGGATGTCTGAATCCCCTGTGGAGAGCTCAGAGAAAGACCTAGTTCCCCATCTCATCGCGATCGGAGGCCTCACATCCTTTGAAAACTCCAGAGGTACGCGGAGATCAGTGCCTCCACAGGAGACGATGCCTGACTCCTCGTGAAACTTGATAGGAGTCCCAGGATTCCTGAGGCACGTGGAAAGGGACACTTGATGTCCCGCCTCAGCTGGAGAGGCGTCGCAATTGCCCTGCCAAGCCTCGAGGAGAATCCTGAGTTGTCCCTCGCAACTAGGCAAGAGTCCTGACATCGCTGAACAAACACGTGTGTGTAAGCGCCATCCCCGTCGTAACTCGAGAATATACCCCAGGTTCCCGCCGCAACTCGAGAAAAACCATGAGACTTCCCCCTCGCCGTGAGATGAGCCCCGATTCCCCTGCACTGCGTGCAGAGCAATTCCGTGTTGCACATCACACATGAAAGGAGCCTTGATTTCCTTGATGGCACTCCAGAGAAACCCCAAGAACACTGTTTCAAGGCTAGAGGGATCCTGAGGTCACTGTAGCAACACGAAAGAGCTCCGTGGGCCAAAATCAACTTGAGATGAGAGGATAGTCCCTGGCTTCGACTCCAGAGGAATACCACCTTACCACAAGCACCTCAAGAGGAGGCTTCTCTCAGCTTTAGGTATGTGAGAGGGACCCTGAGTTTGCGGCCTCAAGTGGAATGGACACCGCGATGCCCTGACTCGAAATAAGGCGAGATATCTCTGCAGTGACTTGAATGCCGGCTCGGCTTGCATCTCACAAGATGAAAGGATGTTTGAATCCCCGGTGGAGACCACAGAGAAAGACCTAGTTCCCCACCTCATCGTGACCGGAGGCCTCACATCCTTTGAAAACTCCAGAGGTACGCGGAGATCAGGTCCTCCTAAAGGGACGATTCCTGACTCCTCGTGAAACTTGATAGGAGTCCCAGGTTTGCTCTGGCACGTGGAAAGGGACCCTTAGTCTCCCGCCTCAGCTGGAGAGGCGTCCCAATTGCCCTGCCAAGCCTCGAGGAGAATCCCGACTTGTCCCTCGCAACTAGGCAGGAGTCCTACCGTCGCTGAACAAACACGTGAGTGGAAGGGCCATCCCCGTCGTAACTCGAGAATATATCCCAGGTTCCCGCCGCAACTCGAGAAAAACCATGAGACTTCCCCCTCGCCGCGAGATGAGGCCTGATTCCCCTGCACTGCGTGCAGAGCAATTCCGTGTTGCACATCACACGTGAAAGGAGCCTTGATTTCCTTGATGGCACTCCAGAAAAACCCCAAGAACACTGTTTCAAGGCTAGAGGATCCTGAGGTCACTGAAGCAACACAAAAGAGCTCCGTGGACCAAGAATCAACTCGAAATGAGAGGTTATTCCCTGGCTTCGACTCCAGAGGAATACCACCTTACCACAAGCACCTCAAGAGGAGGCTTCTCTCAGCTCTAGGTATGTGAGAGGGACCCTGAGTTTGCGGCCTCAAGTGGAATGGACACCGCGATGCCCTGACTCGAAATAAGGCCGGATATCCCTGCAGTGACTTGAATGCAGGCTCGTCTTGCATCTCCCAAGACGAAAGGATGTCTGAATCCCCTGTGGAGACCACAGAGAAAGACCTAGTTCCCCACTTCATCGCGACCGGAGGCCTCACATCCTTTGAAGACTCCAGAGGTACCCGGAGATCAGTGCCTCCAAAGGAGACGATGCCTGACTCCTCGTGAAACTTGATGGGCGTCCCAGGATTCCTGTGGCACGTGGAAAGGGACCCTTGGTCTCCCGCCTCAGCTGGAGAGGCGTCGCAATTGCCCTGCCAAGCCTCCAGGAGAATCCCGAGTTGTCCCTCGCAACTAGGCATGAGTCCTGACGTCGCTGAACAAACACGTGTGTGGAGGGGCCATCTTCATCATAACTCGAGAATATACCCCAGGTTCCCGCCGCAACTCGAGAAAAACCATGAGACTTCCCCCTCGCCGCGAGATGAGGCCCGATTCCCCTGCACTTCGAGCAGAGCAATTCCGTGTTGCACATCACACATGAAAGGAGCCTTGATTTCCTTGATGGCACTCCAGAGAATCTCCAAGAACACTGTTTCAAGGTTGAGGGATCCTGAGGTCACTCTAGCAACACGAAAGAGCTCCATGGACCAAAAATCAACTCGAGATGAGAGGTTAGTCCCTGGCTTCGACTCCAGAGGAATACCACCTTACCACAAGCACCTCAAGAGGAGGCTTCTCTCAGCTCTAGGTATGTGAGAGGGACCCTGAGTTTGCGGCCTCAGGTGGAATGAAGACCGCGATTCCCTGACGCGAAATAAGGCCGGATATCCCTGCAGTGACTTGAATGCAGGCTCGTCTTGCATCTCCCAAGACGAAAGGATGTCTGAATCCCCTGTGGAGACCACAGAGAAAGACCTAGTTCCCCACCTCATCGCGACCGGAGGCCTCACATCCTTTGAAAACTCCAGAGGTACGCGGAGATCAGTGCCTCCAAAGGAGACGATGCCTGACTCCTCGTGAAACTTGATAGGAGTCCCAGGATTCCTGTGGCACGTGGAAAGGGACCCTTGGTCTCCCGCCTCAGCTGGAGAGGCGTCCCAATTGCCCTGCAAAGCCTCGAGGAGAATCCCGATTTGTCCCTCGCAACTAGGCAGGAGTCCTGACGTCACTGAACAAACACGTGTGTGGAAGGGCCATCCCCGTCGTAACTCAAGAATATACCCGAGCTTCCCATCGCAACTCGAGAAAAACCATGAGACTTCCCCCTCACCGCAAAATGAGGCCCGATACCCGGCACTGCGAGCAGAGCAATTCCGTGTTGCACATCACACATGAAAGGAGCCTTGATTTCCTTGATGGCACTCCAGAGAAACCCCAAGAACACTGTTTCAAGGCTAGAGGGATCCTGAGGTCACTGAAGCAACACGAAAGAGCTCCGTGGACCAAAATTCAACTCGAGATGAGAGGTTAGTCCCTGGCTTCGACTCCAGAGGAATACCACCTTACCACAAGCACCTCAAGAGGAGGCTTCTCTCAGCTCTAGGTATGTGAGAGGGACCCTGAGTTTGCGTCCTCAAGTGGAATGGACACCGCGATGCCCTGACGCGAAATAAGGCCGGATATCCCTGCAGTGACTTGAATGCAGGCTCGTCTTGCATCTCCCAAGATGAAAGAATGTCTGAATCCCCTTTGAAGACCACAGAGAAAGACCTAGTTCCCCACCTCATCGCGACCGGAAGCCTCACATCCTTTGAAAATTCCAGAGGTACGGGGAGATCAGTGCCTTCAAAGGAGACGATGCCTGACTCCTCGTGAACCTTGATAGGAGTCCCAGGATTCCTGTGGCACGTTGAAAGGGACCCTTGGTCTCCCGCCTTAGCTGGAGAGGCGTCCCAATTGCCCTGCCAAGCCTCGAGGAGAATCCCGAGTTGTCCCACGCAACTAGGCAGGAGTCCTGCCGTCGCTGAACAAACACGTGTGTGGAAGGGCCATCCCCGTCGTAACTCGAGAATATACCCCAGGTTCCCGCCGCAACTCGAGAAAAACCAAGAGACTTCCGCCTCGCCGCGAGATGAGGCCCGATTCCCCTGCACTGTGTGCAGAGCAATGCCGTGTTGCACATCACACATGAAAGGAGCCTTGATTTCCTTGATGGCACTCCAGAGAAACCCCAAGAACACTGTTTCAAGGCTAGCGGGATCCTGAGGTCACTGTAGCAACACGAAAGAGCTCCGTGGACCACAAATCAACTCGAGATGAGAGGTTAGTCCCTGGCTTCGACTCCAGAGTAATACCACCTTACCACAAGCACCTCAAGAGGAGGCTTCTATCAGCTCTCGGTATGTGAGAGGGACCCTGATTATGCGGCCTCAAGTGGAATGGACACTGCGATGCCCTGATTCGAAATCAGGCCGGATATCCCTGCAGTGACTTGAATGCAGGCTGGTCTTGCATCTCCCAAGATGAAAGGATGTCTGAATCCCCTGTGGAGAGCTCAGAGAAAGACCTAGTTCCCCATCTCATCGCGATCGGAGGCCTCACATCCTTTGAAAACTCCAGAGGTACGCGGAGATCAGTGCCTCCACAGGAGACGATGCCTGACTCCTCGTGAAACTTGATAGGAGTCCCAGAATTCCTGCGGTAGGTGAAAAGGGACCCTTGGTCTCCCGCCTCAGCTGGAGAGGCGTCCCAATTGCCCTGCCAAGCCTCGAAGAGAATCCCGAGTTGTCCCTCGCAACTAGGCAGGAGTCCTGACGTAGCTGAACAAACACGTGTGTGGAAGGGCCATCCCCGTCGTAACTCGAGAATATACCCCAGGTTCCCGCCGCAACTCGAGAAAAACCATGAGACTTCCCCCTCGCCGCGAGATGAGGCCCGATTCCCCTGCAATGCCTGCAGAGCAATTCCGTGTTGCACATCACACACGAAAAGAGCCTTGATTTCCTTGATGGCACTCCAGAGAAACCCCAAGAACACTGTTTCAAGGCTGGAGGGATCCTGAGGTCCCTGTAGCAACACGAAAGAGCTCCGTGGACCATGAATCAACTCGAGATGAGAGGTTAGTCCCTGGCTTCGACTCCAGAGTAATACCACCTTACCACAAGCACCTCAAGAGGAGGCTTCTATCAGCTCTAGGTATGTGAGAGGGACCCTGATTATGCGGCCTCAAGTGGAATGGACACTGCGATGCCCTGATTCGAAATCAGGCCGGATATCCCTGCAGTGACTTGAATGCAGGCTGGTCTTGCATCTCCCAAGATGAAAGGATGTCTGAATCCCCTGTGGAGAGCTCAGAGAAAGACCTAGTTCCCCATCTCATCGCGATCGGAGGCCTCACATCCTTTGAAAACTCCAGAGGTACGCGGAGATCAGTGCCTCCACAGGAGACGATGCCTGACTCCTCGTGAAACTTGATAGGAGTCCCAGAATTCCTGCGGTAGGTGAAAAGGGACCCTTGGTCTCCCGCCTCAGCTGGAGAGGCGTCCCAATTGCCCTGCCAAGCCTCGAAGAGAATCCCGAGTTGTCCCTCGCAACTAGGCAGGAGTCCTGACGTCGCTGAACAAACACGTGTGTGGAAGGGCCATCCCCGTCGTAACTCGAGAATATACCCCAGGTTCCCGCCGCAACTGGAGAAAAACCATGAGACTTCCCCCTCGCCGCGAGATGAGGCCCGATTCCCCTGCACTGCGTGCAGAGCAATTCCGTGTTGCACATCACACACGAAAAGAGCCTTGATTTCCTTGATGGCACTCCAGAGAAACCCCAAGAACACTGTTTCAAGGCTGGAGGGATCCTGAGGTCCCTGTAGCAACACGAAAGAGCTCCGTGGACCATGAATCAACTCGAGATGAGAGGTTAGTCCCTGGCTTCGACACCAGAGGAATACCACCTTACCACAAGCACCTCAAGAGGAGGCTTCTCTCAGCTCAAGGTATGTGAGAGGGACCCTGAGTTTGCAGCCTCAAGTGGAATGGAGACCGCGATGCCCTGACTCGAAATAAGGCCGGATATCCCTACAGTGACTTGAATGCAGGCTCGTCTTACATCTCCCAAGACGAAAGGATGTCTGAATCCCCTGTGGAGACCACAGAGAAAGACCTAGTTCCCCACCTCATCGAGACTGGAGGCCTCACATCCTTTCAAAACTCCAGAGGTACGCGGAGATCAGTGCCTCCAAAGGAGACGATGCCTGACTCCTCGTGAAACTTGATAGGAGTCCCAGGATTCCTGTGGCACATGGAAAGGGACCCTTGGTCTCCCGCCTCCCGCCTCAGCTGGAGAGGCGTCCCAATTGCCCTGCCAAGCCTCGAGGAGAATCCAGAGTTGTCCCTCGCAACTAGGCAGGAGTCCTGACGTCACTGAACAAACATGTGGGTGGAAGGGCCATCCCAGTCGTAACTCGAGAATATACCCCAGGTTCCCGCCGCAACTCGAGAAAAACCATGAGACTTCCCCCTCGCCGCGAGATGAGGCCCGATTCCCCTGCACTGCGTGCAGAGCAATTCCGAGTTGCACATCACACATGAAAGGAGCCTTGATTTCCTTGGTGGCACTCCAGAGAAACCCCAAGAACACTGTTTCAAGGCTAGAGGGATCCTGAGGTCACTGTAGCAACACGAAAGAGCTCCGTGGACCAAAAATCAACTCGAGATGAGAGGTTAGTCCCTGGCTTCGACTCCAGAGGAATACCACCTTACCACAAGCACCTCAAGAGGAGGCTTCTCTCAGCTCTAGCTATGTGCTGAGTTTGCGGCCTCAAGTGGAATGGACAGCGCGATGCCCTGACTCGAAATAAGGCCGGATATCCCTGCAGTGACTTGAATGCAGGCTCGTCTTGCATCTCCCAAGACGAAAGGATGTCCGTATCCCCTGTGGAGACCACAGAAAAAGACCTAGTTCCCCACCTCATCGCGACCGGAGGCCTCACATCCTTTGAAAACTCCAGAGGTACGCGGAGATCAGTGCCTCCAAAGGAGACGATGCCTGACTCCTCGTGAAACTTGATAGGAGTCCCAGGATTGCCGTGGCACGTAGAAAGGGACACTTGGTCTCCCGCCTCAGCTGGAGAGGCGTCCCAATTGCCCTGCCAAGCCTCGAGGAGAATCCCGAGTTGTCCCTCGCAACTAGGCAGGAGTCCTGACGTCGGTAAACAAACATGTGTGTGGAAGGGCCATCCCCGTCGTAACTCGAGAATATACCCCAGGTTCCCACCGCAACTCGAGAAAAACCATGAGACTTCCCCCTCGCCGCGAGATGAGGCCCGATTCCCCTGCACTGCGTGCAGAGCAATTCCGTGTTGCACATCACACATGAAAGGAGCCTTGATTTCCTTGGTGGCACTCCAGAGAAACCCCAAGAACACTGTTTCAAGGCTAGAGGGATCCTGAGGTCACTCTAGCAACACGAAAGAGCTCCGTGGACCACAAATCAACTCGAGATGAGAGGTTAGTCCCTGGCTTCGACTCCAGACAAATACCGCCTTACCACAAGCACCTCAAGAGGAGGCTTCTCTCAGCTCTAGCTATGTGCTGAGTTGGCGGCCTCAAGTGGAATGGACACCACGATGCCCTGACTCGAAATAAGGCGGGATATCCCTGCAGTGACTTGAATGCAGGCTCGACTTGCATCTCCCAAGACGAAAGGATGTCCGAATCCCCTGTGGAGACCACAGAAAAAGACCTAGTCCCCCACCTCATCGCGACCGGAGGCATCACACCCTTTGAAAACTCCAGAGGTACGCGGAGATCAGTGTCTCCAAAGGAGACGATGCCTGACTCCTCGTGAAACTTGATAGGAGTCCCAGGATTGCTGTGGCACGTGGAAAGGGACCCTTGGTCTCCTGCCTCAGCTGGAGAGGCGTCCCAATTGCCCTGCCAAGCCTCGAGGAGAATCCCGAGTTGTCCCTCGCAACAAAGTAGGAGTCCTGCCGTCGCTGAACAAACAAGTGGGTGGAAGGGCCATCCCCGTCGTAACTCGAGAATATACCCCAGGTTCCCGCCGCAACTCGAGAAAAACCATGAGACTTCCCCCTCGCAGCGAGATGAGGCCCGATTCCCCTGCACTGCGTCCAGAGCAATTCAGTGTTGCACATCACACATGAAAGGTGCCTTGATTTCCTTGATGGCACTCCAGAGAAACCCCAAGAACACTGTTTCAAGGCTAGAGGGATCCTGAGGTTACTGTAGCCACACGAAAGAGCACCGTGGCCCAAAAACAACTCGAGATGAGAGGATATTCCCTGGCTTCGACTCCAGAGGAATACCACCTTACCACAAGCACCTCAAGAGGAGGCTTCTCTCAGCTCTAGGTATGTGAGAGGGACCCTGAGTTTGCGGCCTCAAGTGGAATGGAAACCGCGATGCCCTGACTCGAAATAAGGCCGGATATCCCTGCAGTGACTTGAATGCAGGCTCGTCTTGCCTCTCCCAAGACGAAAGGATGTCTGAATCCCCTGTGGAGACCTCAGAGAAAGATGTAGTTCCCCACCTCATCGCGAACGGAGGCCTCACATCCTTTGAAAACTCCAGAGGTACGCGGAGATCAGTGCCTCCAAAGGAGACGATGCCTGACACCTCGTGAAACTTGATAGGAGTCCCAGGATTCCTGTGGCACATGGAAAGGGACCCTTGGTCTCCCGCCTCAGCTGGAGAGGCGTCCCAATTGCCCTGCCAAGCCTCGAGGAGCATCCCGAGTTGTCCCTCGGAACTAGGCAGGAGTCCTGACGTCACTGAACAAACACGTGGGTGGAAGGGCCATCCCCGTCGTAACTCGAGAATATACCCCAGGTTCCCGCCGCAACTCGAGAAAAACCATGAGACTTCACCATCGCTGCGAGATGAGGCCCGATTCCCCTGCACTGCGTGCAGAGCAATTCGGTGTTGCACATCACACATGAAAGGAGCCTTGATATCCTTGATGGCACTCCAGAGAAACCCCAAGAACACTGTTTCAAGGCGAGAGGGATCCTCAGGTCACTCTAGCAACAAGAAAGAGCTCCGTGGACCAAAAGTCATCTCGAGATGAGAGGTTAGTCCCTGGCTTCGACTCCAGAGGAATACCACCTTTCCACAAGCACCTCAAGAGGAGGCTTCTCTCAGCTCTAGGTATGTGAGAGGGACCCTGATTTTGCGGACTCAAGTGGAATGGACACTGCGATGCCCTAACGCGAAATAAGGCCGGATATACCTGCAGTGACTTGAATGCAGGCTCGTCTTGCATCTCCCAAGATGAAAGGATGTCTGAATCCCCTGTGGAGACCACAGAGAAAGACCTAGTTCCCCACCTCATGGCGACCGGAGGCCTCACATCCTTTGAAAACTCCAGAGGTACGCGGAGATCAGTGCCTCCGAAGGAGACGATGCCTGACTCCTCGTGAAACTTGATAGGAGTCGCAGGATTCCTGTGGCACATGGAAAGGGACCCTTGGTCTCCCCCCTCAGATGGAGAGGCGTCCCAATTGCCCTGCCAAGCCTCGAGGAGAATCCCGAGTTGTCCCTCGCAACTAGGCAGGAGTCCTGACGTCGCTGAACAAACATGTGGTTGGAAGGGCCATCCCAGTCGTAACTCGAGAATATACCCCAGGTTCCCGCCGCAACTCGAGAAAAACCATGAGACTTCCCCCTCGCCGCGAGATGAGGCCCGATTCCCCTGCACTGTGTGCAGAGCAATTCCGTGTTGCACATCACACATGAAAGGAGCCTTGATTTCCTTGGTGGCACTCCAGAAAAACCAAAAGAAGACTGTTTCAAGGCTAGAGGGATCCTGGAGTCACTCTAGCAACACGAAAGAGCTCCGTGGACCACAAGTCAACTCGAGATGAGAGGTTAGTCCCTGGCTTCGACTCCAGACGAATACCACCTTACCACAAGCACCTCAAGAGGAGGCTTCTCTCAGCTCTAGCTATGTGCTGAGTTTGCGGCCTCAAGTGGAATGAACAGCGCGATGCCCTGACTCGAAATAAGGCCGGATATCCCTGAAGTGACTTGAATAGAGGCTCGTCTTGCATCTCCCAAGACGAAAGGATGTCCGAATCCCCTGTGGAGAACACAGACAAAGACCTAGTTCCCCACCTCATCGCGACCGGAGGCCTCACATCCTTTGAAAACTCCAGAGGTACGCGGATATCAGTGCCTCCAAAGGAGACGATGCCTGACTCCTCGTGAAACTTGATAGGAGTCCCAGGATTCCTGTGGCACGTGGAAAGGGACCCTTGGCCTCCCGCCTCTGCTGGAGAGGCGTCCCAATTGCCCTGCCAAGCCTCGAGGAGAATCCCGAGTTTTCCCTCGCAACTAGGCAGGAGTCCTGACGTTGCTGAACAAACACGTGGGTGGAAGGGCCATCCCCGTCGTAACTCGAGAATATACCCCAGGTTCCCGCCGCACCTCGAGAAAAACCATGAGACTTCCCCCTCGCCGCGAGATGAGGCCCGATTCCCCTGCACTGTGTGCAGAACAATTCCGTGTTGCACATCACACATGAAAGGAGCCTTGATTTCCTTGATGGCACTCCAGAGAAACCCCAAGAACACTGTTTCAAGGCTAGAGGGATCCTGAGGCCACTGTAGCAACACGAAAGAGGTCCGTGGACCACAAATCAACTCGAGATGAGAGGTTAGTCCCTGGCTTCGACTCCAGAGGAATACCACCTTACCACAAGCACCTCAAGAGGAGGCTTCTCTCAGCTCTAGGTATGTGAGAGGGACCCTGAGGTTGCGGCCTCAAGTGGAATGGACACCGCGATGCCCTGACTCGAAATAAGGCCGGATATCCGTGCAGTGACTTGAATGCAGGCTCGTCTTGCATCTCCCAAGATGAAAGGATGTCTGAATCCCCTGTGGAGACCACAGAGAAAGACCTAGTTCCCCACCTCATCGCGACCGGAGGCCTCACATCCTTTGAAAACTCCAGAGGTACGCGGAGATCAGTGCCTCCAAAGGAGACGATGCCTGACTCCTCGTGAAACTTGATAGGAGTCCCAGGATTCCTGTGGCACATGGAAAGGGACACTTGGTCTCCCGCCTCAGCTGGAGAGGCGTCCCAATTGCCCTGCCAAGCCTCGAGGAGAATCCCAAGTTGTCCCTCGCAACTAGGCAGGAGTCCTGACGTCGCTGAACAAACACGTGGGTGGAAGGGCCATCCCCGTCGTAACTCGAGAATATACCCCAGGTTCCCGTCGCAACTCGAGAAAAACCATGAGTCTTCCCCCTCGCCACGAGATGAGGCCCGATTCCCCTGCACTGCGTGCAGAGCAATTCCGTGTTGCACATCACACATGAAAGGAGCCTTGATTTCCTTGATGGCACTCCAGAGAAACCCCAAGTACACTGTTTCAAGGCTAGAGGGATCCTGAGGTCACTCTAGCAACACGAAAGAGCTCCGTGGACCAAAAGTCAACTCGAGATGAGAGGTTAGTCCCTGGCTTCGACTCCAGAGGAATACCACCTTACCACAAGCACCTCAAGAGGAGGCTTCTCTCAGCTCTAGGTATGTGCGAGGCACCCTGATTTTGCGGCCTCAAGTGGAATGGACACCGCGATGCCCTGACTCGAAATAAGGCCGGATATCCCTGCAGTGACTTGAATGCAGGCTCGTCTTGCATCTCCCAAGATGAAAGGATGTCTGAATCCCCTGTGGAGACCACAGAGTAAGACCTAGTTCCCCACCTCATCGCGACCGGAGGCCTCACATCCTTTGAAAACTCCAGAGGTACGCGGAGATCAGTGCCTCCAAAGGAGACGATGCCTGACTCCTCGGGAAAGTTGATAGGAGTCCCAGGATTCCTGTGGCACATGGAAAGGGACCCTTTGTCTCCCGCCTCAGCTGGAGAGGCGTCCCAATTGCCCTGCCAAGCCTCGAGGAGAATCCCAAGTTGTCCCTCGCAACTAGGCAGGAGTCCTGACGTCGCTGAACAAACACGTGGGTGGAAGGGCCATCCCCGTCGTAACTCGAGAATATACCCCAGGTTCCCGCCGCAACTCGAGAAAAACCATGAGACTTCCCCCTCGCCGCGAGATGAGGCCCGATTCCCCTGCACTGCGTGCAGAGCAATTCCGTGTTGCACATCACACATGAAAGGAGCCTTGATTTCCTTGATGGCACTCCAGAGAAACCCCAAGAACACTGTTTCAAGGCTAGAGGGATCCTGAGATCACTCTAGCAACACGAAAGAGCTCCGTGGACCAAAAGTCAACTCGAGATGAGAGGTTAGTCCCTGGCTTCGACTCCAGAGGAATACCATCTTACCACAAGCACCTCAAGAGGAGGCTTCTCTCAGCTCTAGGTATGTGAGAGGGACCCTGATTTTGCGGACTCAAGTGGAATGGACACCGCGATGCCCTGACTCGAAATAAGGCCGGATATCCCTGCAGTGACTTGAATGCAGGCTCGTCTTGCATCTCCCAAGAAGAAAGGATGTCTGAATCCCCTGTGGAGGCCACAGAGAAAGACCTAGTTCCCCACCTCATCGAGACCGGAGGCCTCACATCCTTTGAAAACTCCAGAGGTACGCGGAGATCAGTGCCTCCAAAGGAGACGATGCCTGACTCCTCGTGAAACTTGATAGGAGTCCCAGGATTCCTGTGGCACATGGAAAGGGACCCTTGGTCTCCCGCCTCCCGCCTCAGCTGGAGAGGCGTCCCAATTGCCCTGCCAAGCCTCGAGGAGAATCCAGAGTTGTCCCTCGCAACTAGGCAGGAGTCCTGACGTCACTGAACAAACATGTGGGTGGAAGGGCCATCCCAGTCGTAACTCGAGAATATACCCCAGGTTCCCGCCGCAACTCGAGAAAAACCATGAGACTTCCCCCTCGCCGCGAGATGAGGCCCGATTCCCCTGCACTGCGTGCAGAGCAATTCCGAGTTGCACATCACACATGAAAGGAGCCTTGATTTCCTTGGTGGCACTCCAGAGAAACCCCAAGAACACTGTTTCAAGGCTAGAGGGATCCTGAGGTCACTGTAGCAACACGAAAGAGCTCCGTGGACCAAAAATCAACTCGAGATGAGAGGTTAGTCCCTGGCTTCGACTCCAGAGGAATACCACCTTACCACAAGCACCTCAAGAGGAGGCTTCTCTCAGCTCTAGCTATGTGCTGAGTTTGCGGCCTCAAGTGGAATGGACAGCGCGATGCCCTGACTCGAAATAAGGCCGGATATCCCTGCAGTGACTTGAATGCAGGCTCGTCTTGCATCTCCCAAGACGAAAGGATGTCCGTATCCCCTGTGGAGACCACAGAAAAAGACCTAGTTCCCCACCTCATCGCGACCGGAGGCCTCACATCCTTTGAAAACTCCAGAGGTACGCGGAGATCAGTGCCTCCAAAGGAGACGATGCCTGACTCCTCGTGAAACTTGATAGGAGTCCCAGGATTGCCGTGGCACGTAGAAAGGGACACTTGGTCTCCCGCCTCAGCTGGAGAGGCGTCCCAATTGCCCTGCCAAGCCTCGAGGAGAATCCCGAGTTGTCCCTCGCAACTAGGCAGGAGTCCTGACGTCGGTAAACAAACATGTGTGTGGAAGGGCCATCCCCGTCGTAACTCGAGAATATACCCCAGGTTCCCACCGCAACTCGAGAAAAACCATGAGACTTCCCCCTCGCCGCGAGATGAGGCCCGATTCCCCTGCACTGCGTGCAGAGCAATTCCGTGTTGCACATCACACATGAAAGGAGCCTTGATTTCCTTGGTGGCACTCCAGAGAAACCCCAAGAACACTGTTTCAAGGCTAGAGGGATCCTGAGGTCACTCTAGCAACACGAAAGAGCTCCGTGGACCACAAATCAACTCGAGGTGAGAGGTTAGTCCCTGGCTTCGACTCCAGACAAATACCGCCTTACCACAAGCACCTCAAGAGGAGGCTTCTCTCAGCTCTAGCTATGTGCTGAGTTGGCGGCCTCAAGTGGAATGGACACCACGATGCCCTGACTCGAAATAAGGCGGGATATCCCTGCAGTGACTTGAATGCAGGCTCGACTTGCATCTCCCAAGACGAAAGGATGTCCGAATCCCCTGTGGAGACCACAGAAAAAGACCTAGTCCCCCACCTCATCGCGACCGGAGGCATCACACCCTTTGAAAACTCCAGAGGTACGCGGAGATCAGTGTCTCCAAAGGAGACGATGCCTGACTCCTCGTGAAACTTGATAGGAGTCCCAGGATTGCTGTGGCACGTGGAAAGGGACCCTTGGTCTCCTGCCTCAGCTGGAGAGGCGTCCCAATTGCCCTGCCAAGCCTCGAGGAGAATCCCGAGTTGTCCCTCGCAACTAAGTAGGAGTCCTGCCGTCGCTGAACAAACAAGTGGGTGGAAGGGCCATCCCCGGGGTAACTCGAGAATATACCCCAGGTTCCCGCCGCAACTCGAGAAAAACCATGAGACTTCCCCCTCGCAGCGAGATGAGGCCCGATTCCCCTGCACTGCGTCCAGAGCAATTCAGTGTTGCACATCACACATGAAAGGTGCCTTGATTTCCTTGATGGCACTCCAGAGAAACCCCAAGAACACTGTTTCAAGGCTAGAGGGATCCTGAGGTTACTGTAGCCACACGAAAGAGCACCGTGGCCCAAAAACAACTCGAGATGAGAGGATATTCCCTGGCTTCGACTCCAGAGGAATACCACCTTACCACAAGCACCTCAAGAGGAGGCTTCTCTCAGCTCTAGGTATGTGAGAGGGACCCTGAGTTTGCGGCCTCAAGTGGAATGGAAACCGCGATGCCCTGACTCGAAATAAGGCCGGATATCCCTGCAGTGACTTGAATGCAGGCTCGTCTTGCCTCTCCCAAGACGAAAGGATGTCTGAATCCCCTGTGGAGACCTCAGAGAAAGATGTAGTTCCCCACCTCATCGCGAACGGAGGCCTCACATCCTTTGAAAACTCCA
The DNA here is from genome assembly GCF_910594005.1 of Cervus elaphus. Taxonomy (NCBI): domain Eukaryota; kingdom Metazoa; phylum Chordata; class Mammalia; order Artiodactyla; family Cervidae; genus Cervus; species Cervus elaphus. The sequence goes on along the minus strand of NC_057815.1, from coordinate 2,299,420 downwards.
GAGGTACGCGGAGATCAGTGCCTCCAAAGGAGACGATGCCTGACACCTCGTGAAACTTGATAGGAGTCCCAGGATTCCTGTGGCACATGGAAAGGGACCCTTGGTCTCCCGCCTCAGCTGGAGAGGCGTCCCAATTGCCCTGCCAAGCCTCGAGGAGCATCCCGAGTTGTCCCTCGGAACTAGGCAGGAGTCCTGACGTCACTGAACAAACACGTGGGTGGAAGGGCCATCCCCGTCGTAACTCGAGAATATACCCCAGGTTCCCGCCGCAACTCGAGAAAAACCATGAGACTTCACCATCGCTGCGAGATGAGGCCCGATTCCCCTGCACTGCGTGCAGAGCAATTCGGTGTTGCACATCACACATGAAAGGAGCCTTGATATCCTTGATGGCACTCCAGAGAAACCCCAAGAACACTGTTTCAAGGCGAGAGGGATCCTCAGGTCACTCTAGCAACAAGAAAGAGCTCCGTGGACCAAAAGTCATCTCGAGATGAGAGGTTAGTCCCTGGCTTCGACTCCAGAGGAATACCACCTTTCCACAAGCACCTCAAGAGGAGGCTTCTCTCAGCTCTAGGTATGTGAGAGGGACCCTGATTTTGCGGACTCAAGTGGAATGGACACTGCGATGCCCTAACGCGAAATAAGGCCGGATATACCTGCAGTGACTTGAATGCAGGCTCGTCTTGCATCTCCCAAGATGAAAGGATGTCTGAATCCCCTGTGGAGACCACAGAGAAAGACCTAGTTCCCCACCTCATGGCGACCGGAGGCCTCACATCCTTTGAAAACTCCAGAGGTACGCGGAGATCAGTGCCTCCGAAGGAGACGATGCCTGACTCCTCGTGAAACTTGATAGGAGTCGCAGGATTCCTGTGGCACATGGAAAGGGACCCTTGGTCTCCCCCCTCAGATGGAGAGGCGTCCCAATTGCCCTGCCAAGCCTCGAGGAGAATCCCGAGTTGTCCCTCGCAACTAGGCAGGAGTCCTGACGTCGCTGAACAAACATGTGGTTGGAAGGGCCATCCCAGTCGTAACTCGAGAATATACCCCAGGTTCCCGCCGCAACTCGAGAAAAACCATGAGACTTCCCCCTCGCCGCGAGATGAGGCCCGATTCCCCTGCACTGTGTGCAGAGCAATTCCGTGTTGCACATCACACATGAAAGGAGCCTTGATTTCCTTGGTGGCACTCCAGAAAAACCAAAAGAAGACTGTTTCAAGGCTAGAGGGATCCTGGAGTCACTCTAGCAACACGAAAGAGCTCCGTGGACCACAAGTCAACTCGAGATGAGAGGTTAGTCCCTGGCTTCGACTCCAGACGAATACCACCTTACCACAAGCACCTCAAGAGGAGGCTTCTCTCAGCTCTAGCTATGTGCTGAGTTTGCGGCCTCAAGTGGAATGAACAGCGCGATGCCCTGACTCGAAATAAGGCCGGATATCCCTGAAGTGACTTGAATAGAGGCTCGTCTTGCATCTCCCAAGACGAAAGGATGTCCGAATCCCCTGTGGAGAACACAGACAAAGACCTAGTTCCCCACCTCATCGCGACCGGAGGCCTCACATCCTTTGAAAACTCCAGAGGTACGCGGATATCAGTGCCTCCAAAGGAGACGATGCCTGACTCCTCGTGAAACTTGATAGGAGTCCCAGGATTCCTGTGGCACGTGGAAAGGGACCCTTGGCCTCCCGCCTCTGCTGGAGAGGCGTCCCAATTGCCCTGCCAAGCCTCGAGGAGAATCCCGAGTTGTCCCTCGCAACTAGGCAGGAGTCCTGACGTTGCTGAACAAACACGTGGGTGGAAGGGCCATCCCCGTCGTAACTCGAGAATATACCCCAGGTTCCCGCCGCACCTCGAGAAAAACCATGAGACTTCCCCCTCGCCGCGAGATGAGGCCCGATTCCCCTGCACTGTGTGCAGAACAATTCCGTGTTGCACATCACACATGAAAGGAGCCTTGATTTCCTTGATGGCACTCCAGAGAAACCCCAAGAACACTGTTTCAAGGCTAGAGGGATCCTGAGGCCACTGTAGCAACACGAAAGAGGTCCGTGGACCACAAATCAACTCGAGATGAGAGGTTAGTCCCTGGCTTCGACTCCAGAGGAATACCACCTTACCACAAGCACCTCAAGAGGAGGCTTCTCTCAGCTCTAGGTATGTGAGAGGGACCCTGAGGTTGCGGCCTCAAGTGGAATGGACACCGCGATGCCCTGACTCGAAATAAGGCCGGATATCCGTGCAGTGACTTGAATGCAGGCTCGTCTTGCATCTCCCAAGATGAAAGGATGTCTGAATCCCCTGTGGAGACCACAGAGAAAGACCTAGTTCCCCACCTCATCGCGACCGGAGGCCTCACATCCTTTGAAAACTCCAGAGGTACGCGGAGATCAGTGCCTCCAAAGGAGACGATGCCTGACTCCTCGTGAAACTTGATAGGAGTCCCAGGATTCCTGTGGCACATGGAAAGGGACACTTGGTCTCCCGCCTCAGCTGGAGAGGCGTCCCAATTGCCCTGCCAAGCCTCGAGGAGAATCCCAAGTTGTCCCTCGCAACTAGGCAGGAGTCCTGACGTCGCTGAAGAAACACGTGGGTGGAAGGGCCATCCCCGTCGTAACTCGAGAATATACCCCAGGTTCCCGCCGCAACTCGAGAAAAACCATGAGTCTTCCCCCTCGCCACGAGATGAGGCCCGATTCCCCTGCACTGCGTGCAGAGCAATTCCGTGTTGCACATCACACATGAAAGGAGCCTTGATTTCCTTGATGGCACTCCAGAGAAACCCCAAGTACACTGTTTCAAGGCTAGAGGGATCCTGAGGTCACTCTAGCAACACGAAAGAGCTCCGTGGACCAAAAGTCAACTCGAGATGAGAGGTTAGTCCCTGGCTTCGACTCCAGAGGAATACCACCTTACCACAAGCACCTCAAGAGGAGGCTTCTCTCAGCTCTAGGTATGTGCGAGGCACCCTGATTTTGCGGCCTCAAGTGGAATGGACACCGCGATGCCCTGACTCGAAATAAGGCCGGATATCCCTGCAGTGACTTGAATGCAGGCTCGTCTTGCATCTCCCAAGATGAAAGGATGTCTGAATCCCCTGTGGAGACCACAGAGTAAGACCTAGTTCCCCACCTCATCGCGACCGGAGGCCTCACATCCTTTGAAAACTCCAGAGGTACGCGGAGATCAGTGCCTCCAAAGGAGACGATGCCTGACTCCTCGGGAAAGTTGATAGGAGTCCCAGGATTCCTGTGGCACATGGAAAGGGACCCTTTGTCTCCCGCCTCAGCTGGAGAGGCGTCCCAATTGCCCTGCCAAGCCTCGAGGAGAATCCCAAGTTGTCCCTCGCAACTAGGCAGGAGTCCTGACGTCGCTGAACAAACACGTGGGTGGAAGGGCCATCCCCGTCGTAACTCGAGAATATACCCCAGGTTCCCGCCGCAACTCGAGAAAAACCATGAGACTTCCCCCTCGCCGCGAGATGAGGCCCGATTCCCCTGCACTGCGTGCAGAGCAATTCCGTGTTGCACATCACACATGAAAGGAGCCTTGATTTCCTTGATGGCACTCCAGAGAAACCCCAAGAACACTGTTTCAAGGCTAGAGGGATCCTGAGATCACTCTAGCAACACGAAAGAGCTCCGTGGACCAAAAGTCAACTCGAGATGAGAGGTTAGTCCCTGGCTTCGACTCCAGAGGAATACCATCTTACCACAAGCACCTCAAGAGGAGGCTTCTCTCAGCTCTAGGTATGTGAGAGGGACCCTGATTTTGCGGACTCAAGTGGAATGGACACCGCGATGCCCTGACTCGAAATAAGGCCGGATATCCCTGCAGTGACTTGAATGCAGGCTCGTCTTGCATCTCCCAAGAAGAAAGGATGTCTGAATCCCCTGTGGAGGCCACAGAGAAAGACCTAGTTCCCCACCTCATCGAGACCGGAGGCCTCACATCCTTTGAAAACTCCAGAGGTACGCGAAGATCAGTGCCTCCAAAGGAGACGATGCCTGACTCCTCGTGAAACTTGATAGGAGTCCCAGGATTCCTGTGGCACATGGAAAGGGACCCTTGGTCTCCCGCCTCAGCTGGAGAGGCGTCCCAATTGCCCTGCCAAGCCTCGAGGAGAATCCCGAGTTGTCCCTCGCAAATAGGCAGGAGTCCTAACGTCGCTGAACAAACACGTGGGTGGAAGGGCCATCCCCGTCGTAACTCGAGAATATACCCCAGGTTCCCGCCGCAACTCGAGAAAAACCATGAGACTTCCCCCTCGCCGCGAGATGAGGCCCGATTCCCCTGCACTGCGTTCAGAGCAATTCCGTGTTGCACATCACACATGAAAGGAGCCTTGATTTCCTTGGTGGCACTCCAGAAAAACCCAAAGAATACTGTTTCAAGGCTAGAGGGATCCTGGAGTCACTCTAGCAACACGAAAGAGCTCCGTGGACCACAAGTCAACTCGAGATGAGAGGTTAGTCCCTGGCTTCGACTCCAGACGAATACCACCTTACCACAAGCACCTCAAGAGGAGGCTTCTCTCAGCTCTAGCTATGTGCTGAGTTTGCGGCCTCAAGTGGAATGAACAGCGCGATGCCCTGACTCGAAATAAGGCCGGATATCCCTGCAGTGACTTGAATGCAGGCTCGTCTTGCATCTCCCAAGACGAAAGGATGTCCGAATCCCCTGTGGAGACCACAGACAAAGACCTAGTTCCCCACCTCATCGCGACCGGAGGCCTCACATCCTTTGAAAACTCCAGAGGTACGCGGATATCAGTGCCTCCAAAGGAGACGATGCCTGACTCCTCGTGAAACTTGATAGGAGTCCCAGGATTCCTGTGGCACGTGGAAAGGGACCCTTGGCCTCCCGCCTCTGCTGGAGAGGCGTCCCAATTGCCCTGCCAAGCCTCGAGGAGAATCCCGAGTTGTCCCTCGCAACTAGGCAGGAGTCCTGACGTTGCTGAACAAACACGTGGGTGGAAGGGCCATCCCCATCGTAACTCGAGAATATACCCCAGGTTCCCGCCGCACCTCGAGAAAAACCATGAGACTTCCCCCTCGCCGCGAGATGAGGCCCGATTCCCCTGCACTGTGTGCAGAACAATTCCGTGTTGCACATCACACATGAAAGGAGCCTTGATTTCCTTGATGGCACTCCAGAGAAACCCCAAGAACACTGTTTCAAGGCTAGAGGGATCCTGAGGCCACTGTAGCAACAAGAAAGAGGTCCGTGGACCACAAATCAACTCGAGATGAGAGGTTAGTCCCTGGCTTCGACTCCAGAGGAATACCACCTTACCACAAGCACCTCAAGAGGAGGCTTCTCTCAGCTCTAGGTATGTGAGAGGGACACTGAGGTTGCGGCCTCAAGTGGGATGGACACCGCGATGCCCTGACTCGAAATAAGGCCGGATATCCCTGCAGTGACTTGAATGCAGGCTCGTCTTGCATCTCCCAAGATGAAAGGATGTCTGAATCCCCTGTGGAGACCACAGAGAAAGACCTAGTTCCCCACCTCATCGTGACCGGAGGCCTCACATCCTTTGAAAACTCCAGAGGGACGCGGAGATCAGTGCCTCCAAAGGAGACGATGCCTGACTCCTCGTGAAACTTGATAGGAGTCCCAGGATTCCTGTGGCACATGGAAAGGGACCCTTGGTCTCCCGCCTCAGCTGGAGAGGCGTCCCAATTGCCCTGCCAAGCCTCGAGGAGAATCCCAAGTTGTCCCTCGCAACTAGGCAGGAGTCCTGACGTCGCTGAACAAACACGTGGGTGGAAGGGCCATCCCCGTCGTAACTCGAGAATATACCCCAGGTTCCCGCCGCAACTCGAGAAAAACCATGAGACTTCCCCCTCGCCGCGAGATGAGGCCCGATTCCCCTGCACTGCGTGCAGAGCAATTCCGTGTTGCACATCACACATGAAAGGAGCCTTGATTTCCTTGATGGCACTCCAGAGAAACCCCAAGAACACTGTTTCAAGGCTAGAGGGATCCTGAGGTCACTCTAGCAACACGAAAGAGCTCCGTGGACCAAAAGTCAACTCGAGATGAGAGGTTAGTCCCTGGCTTCGACTCCAGAGGAATACCACCTTACCACAAGCACCTCAAGAGGAGGCTTCTCTCAGCTCTAGGTATGTGAGAGGGACCCTGATTTTGCGGCCTCAAGTGGAATGGACACCGCGATGCCCTGACTCGAAATAAGGCCGGATATCCCTGCAGTGACTTGAATGCAGGCTCGTCTTGCATCTCCCAAGACGAAAGGATGTCTGAATCCCCTGTGGAGACCACAGAGTAAGACCTAGTTCCCCACCTCATCGCGACCGGAGGCCTCACATCCTTTGAAAACTCCAGAGGTACGCGGAGATCAGTGCCTCCAAAGGAGACGATGCCTGACTCCTCGGGAAAGTTGATAGGAGTCCCAGGATTCCTGTGGCACATGGAAAGGGACCCTTGGTCTCCCGCCTCAGCTGGAGAGGCGTCCCAATTGCCCTGCCAAGCCTCGAGGAGAATCCCAAGTTGTCCCTCGCAACTAGGCAGGAGTCCTGACGTCGCTGAACAAACACGTGGGTGGAAGGGCCATCCCCGTCGTAACTCGAGAATATACCCCAGGTTCCCGCCGCAACTCGAGAAAAACCATGAGACTTCCCCCTCGCCGCGAGATGAGGCCCGATTCCCCTGCACTGCGTGCATAGCAATTCCGTGTTGCACATCACACATGAAAGGAGCCTTGATTTCCTTGATGGCACTCCAGAGAAACCCCAAGAACACTGTTTCAAGGCTAGAGGGATCCTGAGATCACTCTAGCAACACGAAAGAGCTCCGTGGACCAAAAGTCAACTCGAGATGAGAGGTTAGTCCCTGGCTTCGACTCCAGAGGAATACCATCTTACCACAAGCACCTCAAGAGGAGGCTTCTCTCAGCTCTAGGTATGTGAGAGGGACCCTGATTTTGCGGACTCAAGTGGAATGGACACCGCGATGCCCTGACTCGAAATAAGGCCGGATATCCCTGCAGTGACTTGAATGCAGGCTCGTCTTGCATCTCCCAAGAAGAAAGGATGTCTGAATCCCCTGTGGAGGCCACAGAGAAAGACCTAGTTCCCCACCTCATCGAGACCGGAGGCCTCACATCCTTTGAAAACTCCAGAGGTACGCGAAGATCAGTGCCTCCAAAGGAGACGATGCCTGACTCCTCGTGAAACTTGATAGGAGTCCCAGGATTCCTGTGGCACATGGAAAGGGACCCTTGGTCTCCCGCCTCAGCTGGAGAGGCGTCCCAATTGCCCTGCCAAGCCTCGAGGAGAATCCCGAGTTGTCCCTCGCAAATAGGCAGGAGTCCTAACGTCGCTGAACAAACACGTGGGTGGAAGGGCCATCCCCGTCGTAACTCGAGAATATACCCCAGGTTCCCGCCGCAACTCGAGAAAAACCATGAGACTTCCCCCTCGCCGCGAGATGAGGCCCGATTCCCCTGCACTGCGTTCAGAGCAATTCCGTGTTGCACATCACACATGAAAGGAGCCTTGATTTCCTTGATGGCACTCCAGAGAAATCCCAAGAACACTGTTTCAAGGCTAGAGGGATCCTGAGGTCACTCTAGCAACACGAAAGAGCTCCGTGGACCACAAATCAACTCGAGATGAGAGGTTAGTCCCTGGCTTCGACTCCAGAGGAATACCACCTTACCACAAGCACCTCAAGAGGAGGCTTCTCTCAGCTCTAGGTATGTGAGAGGGACCCTGAGTTTGTGGCCTCAAGTGGAATGGACACCGTGACGCCCTGACTCGAAATAAGGCCGGATATCCCTGCAGTGACTTGAATGCAGGCTCGTCTTGCATCTCCCAAGACGGAAGGATGTCTGAATCCCCTGTGGAGACCACAGAGAAAGACCTAGTTCCCCACCTCATCGCGACCGGAGGCCTCACATCCTTTGAAAACTCCAGAGGTACGCGGAGATCAGTGCCTCCAAAGGAGACGATGCCTGACTCCTCGTGAAACTTGATAGGAGTCCCAGGATTCCTGTGGCACGTGGAAAGGGACCCTTGGTCTCCCGCTCACCTGGAGAGGCGTTCCAATTGCCCTATCAAGCCTCGAGGAGAATCCCGAGTTATCCCTCGCAACTAGGCAGGAGTCCTGACGTCGCTGAATAAACACGTGTGTGGAAGGGCCATCCCCGTCGTAACTCGAGAATATACCCCAGGTTCCCGCCGCAACTCGAGAAAAACCATGAGACTTCCCCTCGCCGCAAGATGAGGCCCGATTCCCCTGCACTGCATGCAGAGCAATTCCGTGTTGCACATCAAACATGAAAGGAGCCTTGATTTCCTTGATGGCACTCCAGAGAAACCCCAAGAACACTGTTTCAAGGCTAGAGTGATCCTGAGGTCACTGTAGCAACACGAAAGAGCTCCATGGACCAAAAATCAACTCGAGATGAGAGGTTAGTCCCTGGCTTCGACTCCAGAGGAATACCACCTTACCACAAGCACCTCAAGAGGAGGCTTCTCTCAGCTCTAGGTATGTGAGCGGGACCCTGAGTTTGCGGCCTCAAGTGGAATGGACACCGCGATTCCCTGACACGAAATAAGGCCGGATATCCCTGCAGTGACTTGAATGCAGGCTCGTCTTGCATCTCCCAAGACGAAAGGATGTCTGAATCCCCTGTGGAGACCACAGAGAATGACCTAGTTCCCCACCTCATCGCGACCGGAGGCCTCACATCCTTTGAAAACTCCAGAGGTACGCGGAGATCAGTGCCTCCAATGGAGACGATGCCTGACTCCTGGTGAAACTTGAAAGGAGTCCCAGGATTCCTGTGGCACGTGGAAAGGGACCCTTGGTCTCCCGCCTCAGCTGGAGAGGCGTCCCAATTGCCCTGCCAAGCCTCGAGGAGAATCCCGAGTTGTCCCTCGCAACTAGGCAGGAGTCTGACGTCGCTGAACAAACACGTGTGTGGAAGGGCCATCCCCGTCGTAACTCGAGAATATACCCCAGGTTCCCGCCGCAACTCGAGAAAAACCATGAGACTTCCCCTCGCCGCAAGATGAGGCCCGATTCCCCTGCACTGCATGCAGAGCAATTCCGTGTTGCACATCAAACATGAAAGGAGCCTTGATTTCCTTGATGGCACTCCAGAGAAACCCCAAGAACACTGTTTCAAGGCTAGAGTGATCCTGAGGTCACTGTAGCAACACGAAAGAGCTCCATGGACCAAAAATCAACTCGAGATGAGAGGTTAGTCCCTGGCTTCGACTCCAGAGTAATACCACCTTACCACAAGCACCTCAAGAGGAGGCTTCTATCAGCTCTAGGTATGTGAGAGGGACCCTGATTATGCGGCCTCAAGTGGAATGGACACTGCGATGCCCTGATTCGAAATCAGGCCGGATATCCCTGCAGTGACTTGAATGCAGGCTGGTCTTGCATCTCCCAAGATGAAAGGATGTCTGAATCCCCTGTGGAGAGCTCAGAGAAAGACCTAGTTCCCCATCTCATCGCGATCGGAGGCCTCACATCCTTTGAAAACTCCAGAGGTACGCGGAGATCAGTGCCTCCACAGGAGACGATGCCTGACTCCTCGTGAAACTTGATAGGAGTCCCAGAATTCCTGCGGTAGGTGAAAAGGGACCCTTGGTCTCCCGCCTCAGCTGGAGAGGCGTCCCAATTGCCCTGCCAAGCCTCGAAGAGAATCCCGAGTTGTCCCTCGCAACTAGGCAGGAGTCCTGACGTAGCTGAACAAACACGTGTGTGGAAGGGCCATCCCCGTCGTAACTCGAGAATATACCCCAGGTTCCCGCCGCAACTGGAGAAAAACCATGAGACTTCCCCCTCGCCGCGAGATGAGGCCCGATTCCCCTGCACTGCGTGCAGAGCAATTCCGTGTTGCACATCACACACGAAAAGAGCCTTGATTTCCTTGATGGCACTCCAGAGAAACCCCAAGAACACTGTTTCAAGGCTGGAGGGATCCTGAGGTCCCTGTAGCAACACGAAAGAGCTCCGTGGACCATGAATCAACTCGAGATGAGAGGTTAGTCCCTGGCTTCGACTCCAGAGTAATACCACCTTACCACAAGCACCTCAAGAGGAGGCTTCTATCAGCTCTAGGTATGTGAGAGGGACCCTGATTATGCGGCCTCAAGTGGAATGGACACTGCGATGCCCTGATTCGAAATCAGGCCGGATATCCCTGCAGTGACTTGAATGCAGGCTGGTCTTGCATCTCCCAAGATGAAAGGATGTCTGAATCCCCTGTGGAGAGCTCAGAGAAAGACCTAGTTCCCCATCTCATCGCGATCGGAGGCCTCACATCCTTTGAAAACTCCAGAGGTACGCGGAGATCAGTGCCTCCACAGGAGACGATGCCTGACTCCTCGTGAAACTTGATAGGAGTCCCAGAATTCCTGCGGTAGGTGAAAAGGGACCCTTGGTCTCCCGCCTCAGCTGGAGAGGCGTCCCAATTGCCCTGCCAAGCCTCGAAGAGAATCCCGAGTTGTCCCTCGCAACTAGGCAGGAGTCCTGACGTCGCTGAACAAACACGTGTGTGGAAGGGCCATCCCCGTCGTAACTCGAGAATATACCCCAGGTTCCCGCCGCAACTGGAGAAAAACCATGAGACTTCCCCCTCGCCGCGAGATGAGGCCCGATTCCCCTGCACTGCGTGCAGAGCAATTCCGTGTTGCACATCACACACGAAAAGAGCCTTGATTTCCTTGATGGCACTCCAGAGAAACCCCAAGAACACTGTTTCAAGGCTGGAGGGATCCTGAGGTCCCTGTAGCAACACGAAAGAGCTCCGTGGACCATGAATCAACTCGAGATGAGAGGTTAGTCCCTGGCTTCGACACCAGAGGAATACCACCTTACCACAAGCACCTCAAGAGGAGGCTTCTCTCAGCTCAAGGTATGTGAGAGGGACCCTGAGTTTGCAGCCTCAAGTGGAATGGAGACCGCGATGCCCTGACTCGAAATAAGGCCGGATATCCCTACAGTGACTTGAATGCAGGCTCGTCTTACATCTCCCAAGACGAAAGGATGTCTGAATCCCCTGTGGAGACCACAGAGAAAGACCTAGTTCCCCACCTCATCGAGACTGGAGGCCTCACATCCTTTCAAAACTCCAGAGGTACGCGGAGATCAGTGCCTCCAAAGGAGACGATGCCTGACTCCTCGTGAAACTTGATAGGAGTCCCAGGATTCCTGTGGCACATGGAAAGGGACCCTTGGTCTCCCGCCTCCCGCCTCAGCTGGAGAGGCGTCCCAATTGCCCTGCCAAGCCTCGAGGAGAATCCAGAGTTGTCCCTCGCAACTAGGCAGGAGTCCTGACGTCACTGAACAAACATGTGGGTGGAAGGGCCATCCCAGTCGTAACTCGAGAATATACCCCAGGTTCCCGCCGCAACTCGAGAAAAACCATGAGACTTCCCCCTCGCCGCGAGATGAGGCCCGATTCCCCTGCACTGCGTGCAGAGCAATTCCGAGTTGCACATCACACATGAAAGGAGCCTTGATTTCCTTGGTGGCACTCCAGAGAAACCCCAAGAACACTGTTTCAAGGCTAGAGGGATCCTGAGGTCACTGTAGCAACACGAAAGAGCTCCGTGGACCAAAAATCAACTCGAGATGAGAGGTTAGTCCCTGGCTTCGACTCCAGAGGAATACCACCTTACCACAAGCACCTCAAGAGGAGGCTTCTCTCAGCTCTAGCTATGTGCTGAGTTTGCGGCCTCAAGTGGAATGGACAGCGCGATGCCCTGACTCGAAATAAGGCCGGATATCCCTGCAGTGACTTGAATGCAGGCTCGTCTTGCATCTCCCAAGACGAAAGGATGTCCGTATCCCCTGTGGAGACCACAGAAAAAGACCTAGTTCCCCACCTCATCGCGACCGGAGGCCTCACATCCTTTGAAAACTCCAGAGGTACGCGGAGATCAGTGCCTCCAAAGGAGACGATGCCTGACTCCTCGTGAAACTTGATAGGAGTCCCAGGATTGCCGTGGCACGTAGAAAGGGACCCTTGGTCTCCCGCCTCAGCTGGAGAGGCGTCCCAATTGCCCTGCCAAGCCTCGAGGAGAATCCCGAGTTGTCCCTCGCAACTAGGCAGGAGTCCTGACGTCGCTGAACAAACATGTGTGTGGAAGGGGCATCCCCGTCGTAACTCGAGAATATACCCCAGGTTCCCACCGCAACTCGAGAAAAACCATGAGACTTCCCCCTCGCCGCGAGATGAGGCCCGATTCCCCTGCACTGCGTGCAGAGCAATTCCGTGTTGCACATCACACATGAAAGGAGCCTTGATTTCCTTGGTGGCACTCCAGAGAAACCCCAAGAACACTGTTTCAAGGCTAGAGGGATCCTGAGGTCACTCTAGCAACACGAAAGAGCTCCGTGGACCACAAATCAACTCGAGATGAGAGGTTAGTCCCTGGCTTCGACTCCAGACAAATACCGCCTTACCACAAGCACCTCAAGAGGAGGCTTCTCTCAGCTCTAGCTATGTGCTGAGTTGGCGGCCTCAAGTGGAATGGACACCACGATGCCCTGACTCGAAATAAGGCGGGATATCCCTGCAGTGACTTGAATGCAGGCTCGACTTGCATCTCCCAAGACGAAAGGATGTCCGAATCCCCTGTGGAGACCACAGAAAAAGACCTAGTCCCCCACCTCATCGCGACCGGAGGCATCACACCCTTTGAAAACTCCAGAGGTACGCGGAGATCAGTGTCTCCAAAGGAGACGATGCCTGACTCCTCGTGAAACTTGATAGGAGTCCCAGGATTGCTGTGGCACGTGGAAAGGGACCCTTGGTCTCCTGCCTCAGCTGGAGAGGCGTCCCAATTGCCCTGCCAAGCCTCGAGGAGAATCCCGAGTTGTCCCTCGCAACTAAGTAGGAGTCCTGCCGTCGCTGAACAAACAAGTGGGTGGAAGGGCCATCCCCGTCGTAACTCGAGAATATACCCCAGGTTCCCGCCGCAACTCGAGAAAAACCATGAGACTTCCCCCTCGCAGCGAGATGAGGCCCGATTCCCCGGCACTGCGTCCAGAGCAATTCAGTGTTGCACATCACACATGAAAGGTGCCTTGATTTCCTTGATGGCACTCCAGAGAAACCCCAAGAACACTGTTTCAAGGCTAGAGGGATCCTGAGGTTACTGTAGCCACACGAAAGAGCACCGTGGCCCAAAAACAACTCGAGATGAGAGGATATTCCCTGGCTTCGACTCCAGAGGAATACCACCTTACCACAAGCACCTCAAGAGGAGGCTTCTCTCAGCTCTAGGTATGTGAGAGGGACCCTGAGTTTGCGGCCTCAAGTGGAATGGAAACCGCGATGCCCTGACTCGAAATAAGGCCGGATATCCCTGCAGTGACTTGAATGCAGGCTCGTCTTGCCTCTCCCAAGACGAAAGGATGTCTGAATCCCCTGTGGAGACCTCAGAGAAAGATGTAGTTCCCCACCTCATCGCGAACGGAGGCCTCACATCCTTTGAAAACTCCAGAGGTACGCGGAGATCAGTGCCTCCAAAGGAGACGATGCCTGACACCTCGTGAAACTTGATAGGAGTCCCAGGATTCCTGTGGCACATGCAAAGGGACCCTTGGTCTCCCGCCTCAGCTGGAGAGGCGTCCCAATTGCCCTGCCAAGCCTCGAGGAGCATCCCGAGTTGTCCCTCGGAACTAGGCAGGAGTCCTGACGTCGCTGAACAAACACGTGGGTGGAAGGGCCATCCCCGTCGTAACTCGAGAATATACCCCAGGTTCCCGCCGCAACTCGAGAAAAACCATGAGACTTCACCCTCGCTGCGAGATGAGGCCCGATTCCCCTGCACTGCGTGCAGAGCAATTCCGTGTTGCACATCACACATGAAAGGAGCCTTGATATCCTTGATGGCACTCCAGAGAAACCCCAAGAACACTGTTTCAAGGCGAGAGGGATCCTCAGGTCACTCTAGCAACAAGAAAGAGCTCCGTGGACCAAAAGTCATCTCGAGATGAGAGGTTAGTCCCTGGCTTCGACTCCAGAGGAATACCACCTTTCCACAAGCACCTCAAGAGGAGGCTTCTCTCAGCTCTAGGTATGTGAGAGGGACCCTGATTTTGCGGACTCAAGTGGAATGGACACTGCGATGCCCTAACGCGAAATAAGGCCGGATATACCTGCAGTGACTTGAATGCAGGCTCGTCTTGCATCTCCCAAGATGAAAGGATGTCTGAATCCCCTGTGGAGACCACAGAGAAAGACCTAGTTCCCCACCTCATGGCGACCGGAGGCCTCACATCCTTTGAAAACTCCAGAGGTACGCGGAGATCAGTGCCTCCGAAGGAGACGATGCCTGACTCCTCGTGAAACTTGATAGGAGTCGCAGGATTCCTGTGGCACATGGAAAGGGACCCTTGGTCTCCCCCCTCAGATGGAGAGGCGTCCCAATTGCCCTGCCAAGCCTCGAGGAGAATCCCGAGTTGTCCCTCGCAACTAGGCAGGAGTCCTGACGTCGCTGAACAAACATGTGGTTGGAAGGGCCATCCCAGTCGTAACTCGAGAATATACCCCAGGTTCCCGCCGCAACTCGAGAAAAACCATGAGACTTCCCCCTCGCCGCGAGATGAGGCCCGATTCCCCTGCACTGTGTGCAGAGCAATTCCGTGTTGCACATCACACATGAAAGGAGCCTTGATTTCCTTGGTGGCACTCCAGAAAAACCAAAAGAACACTGTTTCAAGGCTAGAGGGATCCTGGAGTCACTCTAGCAACACGAAAGAGCTCCGTGGACCACAAGTCAACTCGAGATGAGAGGTTAGTCCCTGGCTTCGACTCCAGACGAATACCACCTTACCACAAGCACCTCAAGAGGAGGCTTCTCTCAGCTCTAGCTATGTGCTGAGTTTGCGGCCTCAAGTGGAATGAACAGCGCGATGCCCTGACTCGAAATAAGGCCGGATATCCCTGAAGTGACTTGAATGCAGGCTCGTCTTGCATCTCCCAAGACGAAAGGATGTCCGAATCCCCTGTGGAGAACACAGACAAAGACCTAGTTCCCCACCTCATCGCGACCGGAGGCCTCACATCCTTTGAAAACTCCAGAGGTACGCGGATATCAGTGCCTCCAAAGGAGACGATGCCTGACTCCTCGTGAAACTTGATAGGAGTCCCAGGATTCCTGTGGCACGTGGAAAGGGACCCTTGGCCTCCCGCCTCTGCTGGAGAGGCGTCCCAATTGCCCTGCCAAGCCTCGAGGAGAATCCCGAGTTGTCCCTCGCAACTAGGCAGGAGTCCTGACGTTGCTGAACAAACACGTGGGTGGAAGGGCCATCCCCGTCGTAACTCGAGAATATACCCCAGGTTCCCGCCGCACCTCGAGAAAAACCATGAGACTTCCCCCTCGCCGCGAGATGAGGCCCGATTCCCCTGCACTGTGTGCAGAACAATTCCGTGTTGCACATCACACATGAAAGGAGCCTTGATTTCCTTGATGGCACTCCAGAGAAACCCCAAGAACACTGTTTCAAGGCTAGAGGGATCCTGAGGCCACTGTAGCAACACGAAAGAGGTCCGTGGACCACAAATCAACTCGAGATGAGAGGTTAGTCCCTGGCTTCGACTCCAGAGGAATACCACCTTACCACAAGCACCTCAAGAGGAGGCTTCTCTCAGCTCTAGGTATGTGAGAGGGACCCTGAGGTTGCGGCCTCAAGTGGAATGGACACCGCGATGCCCTGACTCGAAATAAGGCCGGATATCCGTGCAGTGACTTGAATGCAGGCTCGTCTTGCATCTCCCAAGATGAAAGGATGTCTGAATCCCCTGTGGAGACCACAGAGAAAGACCTAGTTCCCCACCTCATCGCGACCGGAGGCCTCACATCCTTTGAAAACTCCAGAGGTACGCGGAGATCAGTGCCTCCAAAGGAGACGATGCCTGACTCCTCGTGAAACTTGATAGGAGTCCCAGGATTCCTGTGGCACATGGAAAGGGACACTTGGTCTCCCGCCTCAGCTGGAGAGGCGTCCCAATTGCCCTGCCAAGCCTCGAGGAGAATCCCAAGTTGTCCCTCGCAACTAGGCAGGAGTCCTGACGTCGCTGAACAAACACGTGGGTGGAAGGGCCATCCCCGTCGTAACTCGAGAATATACCCCAGGTTCCCGTCGCAACTCGAGAAAAACCATGAGTCTTCCCCCTCGCCACGAGATGAGGCCCGATTCCCCTGCACTGCGTGCAGAGCAATTCCGTGTTGCACATCACACATGAAAGGAGCCTTGATTTCCTTGATGGCACTCCAGAGAAACCCCAAGTACACTGTTTCAAGGCTAGAGGGATCCTGAGGTCACTCTAGCAACACGAAAGAGCTCCGTGGACCAAAAGTCAACTCGAGATGAGAGGTTAGTCCCTGGCTTCGACTCCAGAGGAATACCACCTTACCACAAGCACCTCAAGAGGAGGCTTCTCTCAGCTCTAGGTATGTGCGAGGCACCCTGATTTTGCGGCCTCAAGTGGAATGGACACCGCGATGCCCTGACTCGAAATAAGGCCGGATATCCCTGCAGTGACTTGAATGCAGGCTCGTCTTGCATCTCCCAAGATGAAAGGATGTCTGAATCCCCTGTGGAGACCACAGAGTAAGACCTAGTTCCCCACCTCATCGCGACCGGAGGCCTCACATCCTTTGAAAACTCCAGAGGTACGCGGAGATCAGTGCCTCCAAAGGAGACGATGCCTGACTCCTCGGGAAAGTTGATAGGAGTCCCAGGATTCCTGTGGCACATGGAAAGGGACCCTTTGTCTCCCGCCTCAGCTGGAGAGGCGTCCCAATTGCCCTGCCAAGCCTCGAGGAGAATCCCAAGTTGTCCCTCGCAACTAGGCAGGAGTCCTGACGTCGCTGAACAAACACGTGGGTGGAAGGGCCATCCCCGTCGTAACTCGAGAATATACCCCAGGTTCCCGCCGCAACTCGAGAAAAACCATGAGACTTCCCCCTCGCCGCGAGATGAGGCCCGATTCCCCTGCACTGCGTGCAGAGCAATTCCGTGTTGCACATCACACATGAAAGGAGCCTTGATTTCCTTGATGGCACTCCAGAGAAACCCCAAGAACACTGTTTCAAGGCTAGAGGGATCCTGAGATCACTCTAGCAACACGAAAGAGCTCCGTGGACCAAAAGTCAACTCGAGATGAGAGGTTAGTCCCTGGCTTCGACTCCAGAGGAATACCATCTTACCACAAGCACCTCAAGAGGAGGCTTCTCTCAGCTCTAGGTATGTGAGAGGGACCCTGATTTTGCGGACTCAAGTGGAATGGACACCGCGATGCCCTGACTCGAAATAAGGCCGGATATCCCTGCAGTGACTTGAATGCAGGCTCGTCTTGCATCTCCCAAGAAGAAAGGATGTCTGAATCCCCTGTGGAGGCCACAGAGAAAGACCTAGTTCCCCACCTCATCGAGACCGGAGGCCTCACATCCTTTGAAAACTCCAGAGGTACGCGAAGATCAGTGCCTCCAAAGGAGACGATGCCTGACTCCTCGTGAAACTTGATAGGAGTCCCAGGATTCCTGTGGCACATGGAAAGGGACCCTTGGTCTCCCGCCTCAGCTGGAGAGGCGTCCCAATTGCCCTGCCAAGCCTCGAGGAGAATCCCGAGTTGTCCCTCGCAAATAGGCAGGAGTCCTAACGTCGCTGAACAAACACGTGGGTGGAAGGGCCATCCCCGTCGTAACTCGAGAATATACCCCAGGTTCCCGCCGCAACTCGAGAAAAACCATGAGACTTCCCCCTCGCCGCGAGATGAGGCCCGATTCCCCTGCACTGCGTTCAGAGCAATTCCGTGTTGCACATCACACATGAAAGGAGCCTTGATTTCCTTGGTGGCACTCCAGAAAAACCCAAAGAATACTGTTTCAAGGCTAGAGGGATCCTGGAGTCACTCTAGCAACACGAAAGAGCTCCGTGGACCACAAGTCAACTCGAGATGAGAGGTTAGTCCCTGGCTTCGACTCCAGACGAATACCACCTTACCACAAGCACCTCAAGAGGAGGCTTCTCTCAGCTCTAGCTATGTGCTGAGTTTGCGGCCTCAAGTGGAATGAACAGCGCGATGCCCTGACTCGAAATAAGGCCGGATATCCCTGCAGTGACTTGAATGCAGGCTCGTCTTGCATCTCCCAAGACGAAAGGATGTCCGAATCCCCTGTGGAGACCACAGACAAAGACCTAGTTCCCCACCTCATCGCGACCGGAGGCCTCACATCCTTTGAAAACTCCAGAGGTACGCGGATATCAGTGCCTCCAAAGGAGACGATGCCTGACTCCTCGTGAAACTTGATAGGAGTCCCAGGATTCCTGTGGCACGTGGAAAGGGACCCTTGGCCTCCCGCCTCTGCTGGAGAGGCGTCCCAATTGCCCTGCCAAGCCTCGAGGAGAATCCCGAGTTGTCCCTCGCAACTAGGCAGGAGTCCTGACGTTGCTGAACAAACACGTGGGTGGAAGGGCCATCCCCGTCGTAACTCGAGAATATACCCCAGGTTCCCGCCGCACCTCGAGAAAAACCATGAGACTTCCCCCTCGCCGCGAGATGAGGCCCGATTCCCCTGCACTGTGTGCAGAACAATTCCGTGTTGCACATCACACATGAAAGGAGCCTTGATTTCCTTGATGGCACTCCAGAGAAACCCCAAGAACACTGTTTCAAGGCTAGAGGGATCCTGAGGCCACTGTAGCAACACGAAAGAGGTCCGTGGACCACAAATCAACTCGAGATGAGAGGTTAGTCCCTGGCTTCGACTCCAGAGGAATACCACCTTACCACAAGCACCTCAAGAGGAGGCTTCTCTCAGCTCTAGGTATGTGAGAGGGACACTGAGGTTGCGGCCTCAAGTGGGATGGACACCGCGATGCCCTGACTCGAAATAAGGCCGGATATCCCTGCAGTGACTTGAATGCAGGCTCGTCTTGCATCTCCCAAGATGAAAGGATGTCTGAATCCCCTGTGGAGACCACAGAGAAAGACCTAGTTCCCCACCTCATCGTGACCGGAGGCCTCACATCCTTTGAAAACTCCAGAGGGACGCGGAGATCAGTGCCTCCAAAGGAGACGATGCCTGACTCCTCGTGAAACTTGATAGGAGTCCCAGGATTCCTGTGGCACATGGAAAGGGACCCTTGGTCTCCCGCCTCAGCTGGAGAGGCGTCCCAATTGCCCTGCCAAGCCTCGAGGAGAATCCCAAGTTGTCCCTCGCAACTAGGCAGGAGTCCTGACGTCGCTGAACAAACACGTGGGTGGAAGGGCCATCCCCGTCGTAACTCGAGAATATACCCCAGGTTCCCGCCGCAACTCGAGAAAAACCATGAGACTTCCCCCTCGCCGCGAGATGAGGCCCGATTCCCCTGCACTGCGTGCAGAGCAATTCCGTGTTGCACATCACACATGAAAGGAGCCTTGATTTCCTTGATGGCACTCCAGAGAAACCCCAAGAACACTGTTTCAAGGCTAGAGGGATCCTGAGGTCACTCTAGCAACACGAAAGAGCTCCGTGGACCAAAAGTCAACTCGAGATGAGAGGTTAGTCCCTGGCTTCGACTCCAGAGGAATACCACCTTACCACAAGCACCTCAAGAGGAGGCTTCTCTCAGCTCTAGGTATGTGAGAGGGACCCTGATTTTGCGGCCTCAAGTGGAATGGACACCGCGATGCCCTGACTCGAAATAAGGCCGGATATCCCTGCAGTGACTTGAATGCAGGCTCGTCTTGCATCTCCCAAGACGAAAGGATGTCTGAATCCCCTGTGGAGACCACAGAGTAAGACCTAGTTCCCCACCTCATCGCGACCGGAGGCCTCACATCCTTTGAAAACTCCAGAGGTACGCGGAGATCAGTGCCTCCAAAGGAGACGATGCCTGACTCCTCGGGAAAGTTGATAGGAGTCCCAGGATTCCTGTGGCACATGGAAAGGGACCCTTGGTCTCCCGCCTCAGCTGGAGAGGCGTCCCAATTGCCCTGCCAAGCCTCGAGGAGAATCCCAAGTTGTCCCTCGCAACTAGGCAGGAGTCCTGACGTCGCTGAACAAACACGTGGGTGGAAGGGCCATCCCCGTCGTAACTCGAGAATATACCCCAGGTTCCCGCCGCAACTCGAGAAAAACCATGAGACTTCCCCCTCGCCGCGAGATGAGGCCCGATTCCCCTGCACTGCGTGCATAGCAATTCCGTGTTGCACATCACACATGAAAGGAGCCTTGATTTCCTTGATGGCACTCCAGAGAAACCCCAAGAACACTGTTTCAAGGCTAGAGGGATCCTGAGATCACTCTAGCAACACGAAAGAGCTCCGTGGACCAAAAGTCAACTCGAGATGAGAGGTTAGTCCCTGGCTTCGACTCCAGAGGAATACCATCTTACCACAAGCACCTCAAGAGGAGGCTTCTCTCAGCTCTAGGTATGTGAGAGGGACCCTGATTTTGCGGACTCAAGTGGAATGGACACCGCGATGCCCTGACTCGAAATAAGGCCGGATATCCCTGCAGTGACTTGAATGCAGGCTCGTCTTGCATCTCCCAAGAAGAAAGGATGTCTGAATCCCCTGTGGAGGCCACAGAGAAAGACCTAGTTCCCCACCTCATCGAGACCGGAGGCCTCACATCCTTTGAAAACTCCAGAGGTACGCGAAGATCAGTGCCTCCAAAGGAGACGATGCCTGACTCCTCGTGAAACTTGATAGGAGTCCCAGGATTCCTGTGGCACATGGAAAGGGACCCTTGGTCTTCCGCCTCAGCTGGAGAGGCGTCCCAATTGCCCTGCCAAGCCTCGAGGAGAATCCCGAGTTGTCCCTCGCAAATAGGCAGGAGTCCTAACGTCGCTGAACAAACACGTGGGTGGAAGGGCCATCCCCGTCGTAACTCGAGAATATACCCCAGGTTCCCGCCGCAACTCGAGAAAAACCATGAGACTTCCCCCTCGCCGCGAGATGAGGCCCGATTCCCCTGCACTGCGTTCAGAGCAATTCCGTGTTGCACATCACACATGAAAGGAGCCTTGATTTCCTTGATGGCACTCCAGAGAAATCCCAAGAACACTGTTTCAAGGCTAGAGGGATCCTGAGGTCACTCTAGCAACACGAAAGAGCTCCGTGGACCACAAATCAACTCGAGATGAGAGGTTAGTCCCTGGCTTCGACTCCAGAGGAATACCACCTTACCACAAGCACCTCAAGAGGAGGCTTCTCTCAGCTCTAGGTATGTGAGAGGGACCCTGAGTTTGTGGCCTCAAGTGGAATGGACACCGTGACGCCCTGACTCGAAATAAGGCCGGATATCCCTGCAGTGACTTGAATGCAGGCTCGTCTTGCATCTCCCAAGACGGAAGGATGTCTGAATCCCCTGTGGAGACCACAGAGAAAGACCTAGTTCCCCACCTCATCGCGACCGGAGGCCTCACATCCTTTGAAAACTCCAGAGGTACGCGGAGATCAGTGCCTCCAAAGGAGACGATGCCTGACTCCTCGTGAAACTTGATAGGAGTCCCAGGATTCCTGTGGCACGTGGAAAGGGACCCTTGGTCTCCCGCTCACCTGGAGAGGCGTTCCAATTGCCCTGCCAAGCCTCGAGGAGAATCCCGAGTTATCCCTCGCAACTAGGCAGGAGTCCTGACGTCGCTGAATAAACACGTGTGTGGAAGGGCCATCCCCGTCGTAACTCGAGAATATACCCCAGGTTCCCGCCGCAACTCGAGAAAAACCATGAGACTTCCCCTCGCCGGAAGATGAGGCCCGATTCCCCTGCACTGCATGCAGAGCAATTCCGTGTTGCACATCAAACATGAAAGGAGCCTTGATTTCCTTGATGGCACTCCACAGAAACCCCAAGAACACTGTTTCAAGGCTAGAGTGATCCTGAGGTCACTGTAGCAACACGAAAGAGCTCCATGGACCAAAAATCAACTCGAGATGAGAGGTTAGTCCCTGGCTTCGACTCCAGAGGAATACCACCTTACCACAAGCACCTCAAGAGGAGGCTTCTCTCAGCTCTAGGTATGTGAGAGGGACCCTGAGTTTGTGGCCTCAAGTGGAATGGACACCGTGACGCCCTGACTCGAAATAAGGCCGGATATCCCTGCAGTGACTTGAATGCAGGCTCGTCTTGCATCTCCCAAGACGGAAGGATGTCTGAATCCCCTGTGGAGACCACAGAGAAAGACCTAGTTCCCCACCTCATCGCGACCGGAGGCCTCACATCCTTTGAAAACTCCAGAGGTACGCGGAGATCAGTGCCTCCAAAGGAGACGATGCCTGACTCCTCGTGAAACTTGATAGGAGTCCCAGGATTCCTGTGGCACGTGGAAAGGGACCCTTGGTCTCCCGCTCACCTGGAGAGGCGTTCCAATTGCCCTGCCAAGCCTCGAGGAGAATCCCGAGTTATCCCTCGCAACTAGGCAGGAGTCCTGACGTCGCTGAATAAACACGTGTGTGGAAGGGCCATCCCCGTCGTAACTCGAGAATATACCCCAGGTTCCCGCCGCAACTCGAGAAAAACCATGAGACTTCCCCTCGCCGCAAGATGAGGCCCGATTCCCCTGCACTGCATGCAGAGCAATTCCGTGTTGCACATCAAACATGAAAGGAGCCTTGATTTCCTTGATGGCACTCCAGAGAAACCCCAAGAACACTGTTTCAAGGCTAGAGTGATCCTGAGGTCACTGTAGCAACACGAAAGAGCTCCATGGACGAAAAATCAACTCGAGATGAGAGGTTAGTCCCTGGCTTCGACTCCAGAGGAATACCACCTTACCACAAGCACCTCAAGAGGAGGCTTCTCTCAGCTCTAAGTATGTGAGAGGAACCCTGATTTTGCGGCCTAAAGTGGAATGTGCACTGCGATGCCCTGACGCGAAATAAGGCCGGATATCCCTGCAGTGACTTGAATGCAGGCTCGTCTTGCATCTCCCAAGATGAAAGGATGTCTGAATCCCCTGTGGAGACCACAGAGAAAGACCTAGTTCCCCAAATCATCGCGACCGGAGGCCTCACATCCTTTGAAAACTCCAGAGGTACGCGGAGATCATTGCCTCCAAAGGAGACAATGCCTGACTCCTCGTGAAACTTGATAGGAGTCCCAGGATTCCTGTGGCACGTGGAAAGGGACCCTTGGACTCCCGCCTCAGCTGGAGAGGCGTCCCAATTGCCCTGCCAAGCCTCGAGGAGAATCCCGAGTTGTCCCTCGCAACTAGGCAGGAGTCCTGACGTCGCTGAACAAACACGTGGGTGGAAGGGCCATCCCCGTCGTAACTCGAGAATATATCCCAGGTTCCCGCCGCAACACGAGAAAAACCATGAGACTTCCCCTCGCCGCGAGATGCGGCCCGATTCCCCTGCACTGTGTGCAGAGCAATTCCGTGTTGCACATCACACATGAAAGGAGCCTTGATTTCCTTGATGGCACTCCAGAGAAACCCCAAGAACACTGTTTCAAGGCTAGAGGGATCCTGAGTTCACTGTAGCAACACAAAAGAGCTCCGTGGACCAAAAATCAACTCGAGATGAGAGGTTAGTCCCTGGCTTCGACTCCAGACGAATACCACCTTACCACAAGCACCTCAAGAAGAGGCTTCTCTCAGCTCTAGGTATGTGAGAGGGACCCTGAGTTTGCGGCATCAAGTGGAATGGACACAGCGATGCCCTGACTCGAAATAAGGCCGGATATCCCTGCAGTGACTTGAATGCAGGCTCGTCTTGCATTTCCCAAGACGAAAGGATGTCTGAATCCCCTGTGGAGGCCACAGAGAAAGACCTAGTTCCCCACCTCATCGCGACCGGAGGCCTCACATCCTTTGAAAAATCCAGAGGTACGCGGAGATCAGTGCCTCCAAAGGAGACGATGCCTGACTCCTCGTGAAACTTGATAGGAGTCCCAGGATTCCTGTGGCACGTGGAAAGGGACCCTTGGTCTCCCGCCTCCCGCCTCAGCTGGAGAGGCGTCCCAATTGCCCTGCCAAGCCTCGAGGAGAATCCCGAGTTGTCCCTCACAACTAGGCAGGAGTCCTGACGTCGGTAAACAAACATGTGTGTGGAAGGGCCATCCCCGTCGTAACTCGAGAATATACCCCAGGTTCCCACCGCAACTCGAGAAAAACCATGAGACTTCCCCCTCGCCGCGAGATGAGGCCCGATTCCCCTGCACTGCGTGCAGAGCAATTCCGTGTTGCACATCACACATGAAAGGAGCCTTGATTTCCTTGGTGGCACTCCAGAGAAACCCCAAGAACACTGTTTCAAGGCTAGAGGGATCCTGAGGTCACTCTAGCAACAAGAAAGAGCTCCGTGGACCACAAATCAACTCGAGATGAGAGGTTAGTCCCTGGCTTCGACTCCAGACAAATACCGCCTTACCACAAGCACCTCAAGAGGAGGCTTCTCTCAGCTCTAGCTATGTGCTGAGTTGGCGGCCTCAAGTGGAATGGACACCACGATGCCCTGACTCGAAATAAGGCGGGATATCCCTGCAGTGACTTGAATGCAGGCTCGACTTGCATCTCCCAAGACGAAAGGATGTCCGAATCCCCTGTGGAGACCACAGAAAAAGACCTAGTCCCCCACCTCATCGCGACCGGAGGCGTCACACCCTTTGAAAACTCCAGAGGTACGCGGAGATCAGTGTCTCCAAAGGAGACGATGCCTGACTCCTCGTGAAACTTGATAGGAGTCCCAGGATTGCTGTGGCACGTGGAAAGGGACCCTTGGTCTCCCGCCTCAGCTGGAGAGGCGTCCCAATTGCCCTGCCAAGCCTCGAGGAGAATCCCGAGTTGTCCCTCGCAACTAAGTAGGAGTCCTGCCGTCGCTGAACAAACAAGTGGGTGGAAGGGCCATCCCCGTCGTAACTCGAGAATATACCCCAGGTTCCCGCCGCAACTCGAGAAAAACCATGAGACTTCCCCCTCGCAGCGAGATGAGGCCCGATTCCCCTGCACTGCGTCCAGAGCAATTCAGTGTTGCACATCACACATGAAAGGTGCCTTGATTTCCTTGATGGCACTCCAGAGAAACCCCAAGAACACTGTTTCAAGGCTAGAGGGATCCTGAGTTTACTGTAGCCACACGAAAGAGCACCGTGGCCCAAAAACAACTCGAGATGAGAGGATATTCCCTGGCTTCGACTCCAGAGGAATACCACCTTACCACAAGCACCTCAAGACGAGGCTTCTCTCAGCTCTAGTTATGTGAGAGGGACCCTGAGTTTGCGGCCTCAAGTGGAATGGAAACCGCGATGCCCTGACTCGAAATAAGGCCGGATATCCCTGCAGTGACTTGAATGCAGGCTCGTCTTGCCTCTCCCAAGACGAAAGGATGTCTGAATCCCCTGTGGAGACCTCAGAGAAAGATGCAGTTCCCCACCTCATCGCGACCGGAGGCCTCACATCCTTTGAAAACTCCAGAGGTACGCGGAGATCAGTGCCTCCAAAGGAGACGATGCCTGACACCTCGTGAAACTTGATAGGAGTCCCAGGATTCCTGTGGCACATGGAAAGGGACCCTTGGTCTCCCGGCTCAGCTGGAGAGGCGTCCCAATTGCCCTGCCAAGCCTCGAGGAGCATCCCGAGTTGTCCCTCGGAACTAGGCAGGAGTCCTGACGTCGCTGAACAAACACGTGGGTGGAAGGGCCATCCCCGTCGTAACTCGAGAATATACCCCAGGTTCCCGCCGCAACTCGAGAAAAACCATGAGACTTCCCCCTCGCTGCGAGATGAGGCCCGATTCCCCTGCACTGCATGCAGAGCAATTCCGTGTTGCACATCACACATGAAAGGAGCCTTGATATCCTTGATGGCACTCCAGAGAAACCCCAAGAACACTGTTTCAAGGCTAGAGGGATCCTCAGGTCACTCTAGCAACACGAAAGAGCTCCATGGACCAAAAGTCATCTCGAGATGAGAGGTTAGTCCCTGGCTTCGACTCCAGAGGAATACCACCTTACCACAAGCACCTCAAGAGGAGGCTTCTCTCAGCTCTAGCTATGTGCTGAGTTTGCGGCCTCAAGTGGAATGAACAGCGCGATGCCCTGACTCGAAATAAGGCCGGATATCCCTGCAGTGACTTGAATGCAGGCTCGTCTTGCATCTCCCAAGACGACAGGATGTCCGAATCCCCTGTGGAGACCACAGACAAAGACCTAGTTCCCCACCTCATCGCGACCGGAGGCCTCACATCCTTTGAAAACTCCAGAGGTACGCGGATATCAGTGCCTCCAAAGGAGACGATGCCTGACTCCTCGTGAAACTTGATAGGAGTCCCAGGATTCCTGTGGCACGTGGAAAGGGACCCTTGGCCTCCCGCCTCTGCTGGAGAGGCGTCCCAATTGCCCTGCCACGCCTCGAGGAGAATCCCGAGTTGTCCCTCGCAACTAGGCAGGAGTCCTGACGTTGCTGAACAAACACGTGGGTGGAAGGGCCATCCCCGTCGTAACTCGAGAATATACCCCAGGTTCCCGCCGCACCTCGAGAAAAACCATGAGACTTCCCCCTCGCCGCGAGATGAGGCCCGATTCCCCTGCACTGTGTGCAGAACAATTCCGTGTTGCACATCACACATGAAAGGAGCCTTGATTTCCTTGATGGCACTCCAGAGAAACCCCAAGAACACTGTTTCAAGGCTAGAGGGATCCTGAGGCCACTGTAGCAACACGAAAGAGGTCCGTGGACCACAAATCAACTCGAGATGAGAGGTTAGTCCCTGGCTTCGACTCCAGAGGAATACCACCTTACCACAAGCACCTCAAGAGGAGGCTTCTCTCAGCTCTAGGTATGTGAGAGGGACCCTGAGGTTGCGGCCTCAAGTGGAATGGACACCGCGATGCCCTGACTCGAAATAAGGCCGGATATCCCTGCAGTGACTTGAATGCAGGCTCGTCTTGCATCTCCCAAGATGAAAGGATGTCTGAATCCCCTGTGGAGACCACAGAGAAAGACCTAGTTCCCCACCTCATCGCGACCGGAGGCCTCACATCCTTTGAAAACTCCAGAGGTACGCGGAGATCAGTGCCTCCAAAGGAGACGATGCCTGACTCCTCGTGAAACTTGATAGGAGTCCCAGGATTCCTGTGGCACATGGAAAGGGACACTTGGTCTCCCGCCTCAGCTAGAGAGGCGTCCCAATTGCCCTGCCAAGCCTCGAGGAGAATCCCAAGTTGTCCCTCGCAACTAGGCAGGAGTCCTGACGTCGCTGAACAAACACGTGGGTGGAAGGGCCATTCCCGTCGTAACTCGAGAATATACCCCAGGTTCCCGCCGCAACTCGAGAAAAACCATGAGACTTCCCCCTCGCCGCGAGATGAGGCCCGATTCCCCTGCACTGCGTGCAGAGCAATTCCGTGTTGCACATCACACATGAAAGGAGCCTTGATTTCCTTGATGGCACTCCAGAGAAAGCCCAAGAACACTGTTTCAAGGCTAGAGGGATCCTGAGGTCACTCTAGCAACACGAAAGAGCTCCGTGGACCACAAATCAACTCGAGATGAGAGGTTAGTCCCTGGCTTCGACTCCAGAGGAATACCACCTTACCACAAGCACCTCAAGAGGAGGCTTCTCTCAGCTCTAGGTATGTGAGAGGGACCCTGATTTTGCGGCCTCAAGTGGAATGGACACCGCGATGCCCTGACTCGAAATAAGGCCGGATATCCCTGCAGTGACTTGAATGCAGGCTCGTCTTGCATCTCCCAAGATGAAAGGATGTCCGAATCCCCTGTGGAGACCACAGAGTAAGACCTAGTTCCCCACCTCATCGCGACCGGAGTCCTCACATCCTTTGAAAACTCCAGAGGTACGCGGAGATCAGTGCCTCCAAAGGAGACGATGCCTGACTCCTCGGGAAAGTTGATAGGAGTCCCAGGATTCCTGTGGCACATGGAAAGGGACCCTTGGTCTCCCGCCTCAGCTGGAGAGGCGTCCCAATTGCCCTGCCAAGCCTCGAGGAGAATCCCAAGTTGTCCCTCGCAACTAGGCAGGAGTCCTGACGTCGCTGAACAAACACGTGGGTGGAAGGGCCATCCCCGTCGTAACTCGAGAATATACCCCAGGTTCCCGCCGCAACTCGAGAAAAACCATGAGACTTCCCCCTCGCCGCGAGATGAGGCCCGATTCCCCTGCACTGCGTGCAGAGCAATTCCGTGTTGCACATCACACATGAAAGGAGCCTTGATTTCCTTGATGGCACTCCAGAGAAACCCCAAGAACACTGTTTCAAGGCTAGAGGGATCCTGAGATCACTCTAGCAACACGAAAGAGCTCCGTGGACCAAAAGTCAACTCGAGATGAGAGGTTAGTCCCTGGCTTCGACTCCAGAGGAATACCATCTTACCACAAGCACCTCAAGAGGAGGCTTCTCTCAGCTCTAGGTATGTGAGAGGGACCCTGAGTTTGTGGCCTCAAGTGGAATGGACACCGCGATGCCCTGACTCGAAATAAGGCCGGATATCCCTGCAGTGACTTGAATGCAGGCTCGTCTTGCATCTCCCAAGACGAAAGGATGTCTGAATCCCCTGTGGAGACCACAGAGAAAGACCTAGTTCCCCACCTCATCGCGACCGGAGGCCTCACATCCTTTGAAAACTCCAGAGGTACGCGGAGATCAGTGCCTCCAAAGGAGACGATGCCTGACTCCTCGTGAAACTTGATAGGAGTCCCAGGATTCCTGTGGCACATGGAAAGGGACCCTTGGTCTCCCGCCTCAGCTGGAGAGGCGTTCCAATTGCCCTGCCAAGCCTCGAGGAGAATCCCGAGTTGTCCCTCGCAAATAGGCAGGAGTCCTGACGTCGCTGAATAAACACGTGGGTGGAAGGGCCATCCCCGTCGTAACTCGAGAATATACCCCAGGTTCCCGCCGCAACACGAGAAAAACCATGAGACTTCCACTCGCCGCGAGATGAGGCCCGATTCCCCTGCACTGCATGCAGAGCAATTCCGTGTTGCACATCAAACATGAAAGGAGCCTTGATTTCCTTGATGGCACTCCAGAGAAACCCCAAGTACACTGTTTCAAGGCTAGAGTGATCCTGAGGTCACTGTAGCAACACGAAAGAGCTCCATGGACCAAAAATCAACTCGAGATGAGAGGTTAGTCCCTGTCTTCGACTCCAGAGGAATACCACCTAACCACAAGCACCTCAAGAGGAGGCTTCTCTCAGCTTTAGGTATGTGAGAGGAATCCTGAGATTGCAGCCTCAAGTGGAATGGACACCGCAAGGCCCTGACTCGAAATAAGGCCGGATATCCCTGCAGTGACTAGAATGCAGGCTCGTCTTGCATCTCCCAAGACGAAAGGATGTCTGAATCCTCTGTGGAGACCACAGAGAAAGACCTAGTTCCCCACCTCATCGCGACCGCAGGCCTCACATCCTTTGAAAACTCCAGAGGTACGCGGAGATCAGTGCCTCCAAAGGAAACGATGAATGACTCCTCATGAAACTTGATAGGAGTCCCAGGATTCCTGTGGCACATGGAAAGGAACCCTTGGTCTCCCACCTCAGCTGGAGAGGCGTCCCAATCGCCCTGCCAAGCCTCGAGGAGAATCCCGAGTTGTCCCTCGCAACTAGGCAGGAGTCCTGCCGTCGCTGAACAAACACGTGGGTGGAAGGGCCATCCCCGTCGTAACTCGAGAATATACCCCAGGTTCCCGCCGTAACTCGAGAAAAACCATGAGACTTCCCCCTCGCCGCAAAATGAGGCCGGATATCCTGCACTGCGTGCAGAGCAATTCCGTGTTGCACATCACACATGAAAGGAGCCTTGATTTCCTTGATGGCACTCCAGAGAAAGCCCAAGAACACTGTTTCAAGGCTAGAGGGATCCTGAGGTCACTGTAGCAACACGAAAGAGCTCCGTGGACCAAAAATCAACTCGAGATGAGAGGTTAGTCCCTGGCTTCGACTCCAGAGGAATACCACCTTACCACAAGCACCTCAAGAGGAGGCTTCTCTCAGCTCTAGGTATGTGAGAGGGACCCTGAGTTTGCGGCATCAAGTGGAATGGACACAGCGATGCCCTGACTCGAAATAAGGCCGGATATCCCTGCAGTGACTTGAATGCAGGCTCGTCTTGCATTTCCCAAGACGAAAGGATGTCTGAATCCCCTGTGGAGGCCACAGAGAAAGACCTAGTTCCCCACCTCATCGCGACCGGAGGCCTCACATCCTTTGAAAACTCCAGAGGTACGTGGAGATCAGTGCCTAAAAAGGAGACGATGCCTGACTCCTCGTGAAACTTGATAGGAGTCCCAGGATTCCTGTGACACGTGGAAAGGGACCCTTGGTCTCCCGCCTCAGCTGGAGAGGCGTCCCAATTGCCCTGCCAAGCCTCGAGGAGAATCCCGAGTTGTCCCTCCCAACTAGGCAGGAGTCCTGCAGTCGCTGAACAAACACGTGGGTGGAAGGGCCATCCCCGTCGTAACTCGAGAATATACCCCAGGTTCCCGCCGCAACTCGAGAAAAACCATGAGACTTCCCTCTCGCCGCGAGATGAGGCCCGATTCCCCTGCACTGCATGCAGAGCAATTCCGTGTTGCACATCACACATGAAAGAAGTTTTGATTTACTTGATAGCACTCCAGAGAAACCCCAAGAACACTGTTTCAAGGCTAGAGGGGTCCTGAGGTCACTGTAGCAACACGAAAGAGCTCCGAGGACCAAAAATCAACTCGAGATGAGAGGTTAGTCCCTGGCTTCGACTCCAGAGGAATACCACCTTACCACAAGCACCTCAAGAGGAGGCTTCTCTCAGCTCTAGGTATGTGAGAGGGACCCTGATTTTGCGGCCTCAAGTGGAATGGACATTGCGATGCCCTGACGCAAAATAAGGCCGGATATCCCTGCAGTGACTTGAATGCAGGCTCGTCTTGCATCTCCCAAGACGAAAGGATGTCTGAATCCCCTGTGGAGACCACAGAGAAAGACCTAGTTCCCCACCTCATCGCGACCGGCGGCCTCACATCCTTTGAAAACTCCAGAGGTACGCGGAGATCAGTGCCTCCAAAGGAGACGATGCCTGACTCCTCGTGAAACTTGATAGGAGTCCCAGGCTTCCTGTGGCACGTGGAAAAGGACCCTTGGTCTCCCGCCTCAGCTGGAGAGGCGTCGCAATTGCCCTGCCAAGCCTCGAGGAGAATCCCGAGTTGTCCCTCGCAACTAGGCAGGAGTCCTGACGTTGCTGAACAAACACGTGGATGGAAGGGCCATCCCCGTCATAACTCGAGAATACACCTCAGGTTCCCGCCGCAACTCGAGAAAAACCATGAGACTTCCCCCTCGCCGCGAGATGAGGCCCGATTCCCCGGCACTGCGTGCAGAGCAATTCCGTGTTGCACATCACACATGAAAGGAGCCTTGATTTCCTTGATGGCACTCCAGAGAAACCCCAAGAACACTGTTTCAAGGCTAGAGGCACTCTGAGGTCACTGTAGCAACACGAAAGAGCTCCGTGGACCAAAAATCAACTCGAGATGAGAGGTTAATCCCTGGCTTCGACTTCAGAGGAATACCACCTTACCACAAGCACCTCAAGAGGAGGCTTCTCTCACCTCTATCTAAGTGAGAGGGACCCTGAGTTTGTGTCCTCAAGTGGAATGGACACCGCGACGCCCTGACTCGAAATTAGGCCGGATATCCCTGCAGTGACTTGAATGCAGGCTCGTCTTGCATCTCCCAAGACGAAAGGATGTCTGAATCCCCTGTGGAGACCACAGAGAAAAACCTAGTTCCCCACCTCATCGCGACCGGAGGCCTCACATCCTTTGAAAACTCCAGAGGTACGCGGAGATCAGTGCCTCCAAAGGAGACGATGCCTGACTCCTCGTGAAACTTGATAGGAGTCCCAGGATTCCTGTGGCACGTGGAAAGGGACCCTTGGTCTCCCGCCTCAGCTGGAGAGGCGTCCCAATTAACCTGCCAAGCCTCGAGGAGAATCCCGAGTTGTCCCTCGCAACTAGGCATGAGTCCTGACGTCGCTGAACAAACACGTGTGTGGAAGGGCCATCCCCGTCGTAACTCGAGAATATACCCCAGGTTCCCGCCGCAACTCGAGAAAAACCATGAGACTTCTCCCTCGCCGAGAGATGTGGCCCGATTCCCCTGCACTGCGTGCAGAGCAATTCCGTGTTGCACATCACACATGAAAGGAGCCTTGATTTCCTAGATGGCACTTCAGAGAAACCCCAAGAACACTGTTTCAAGGCTAGAGGGATCCTGAGGTCACTGTAGCAACACAAAAGAGCTCCGTGGACCAAAGATCAACTCGAGATGAGAGGTTAGTCCCTGGCTTCGACTCCAGAGGAATACCACCTTACAACAAGCACCTCATGAGGAGGCTTCTCTCAGCTCTAGGTATGTGAGAGGGACCCTGAGTTTGCGGCCTCAAGTGGAATGGACACCGCGATGCCCTGACTCGAAATAAGGCCGGATATCCCTGCAGTGACTTGAATGCAGGCTCGTCTTGCATCTCCCAAGACGAAAGGATGTCTGAATCCCCTGTGGAGACCACAGAGAAAGACCTAGTTCCCCACCTCATCGCGACCGGAGGCCTCACATTCTTTGAAAACTCCAGAGGTACGCGGAGATCAGTGCCTCCAAAGGAGACGATGCCTGACTCCTCGTGAAACTTGATAGGAGTCCCAGGATTCCTGTGGCACGTGGAAAGGGACCCTTGGTCTCCCGCTCACCTGGAGAGGCGTTCCAATTGCCCTGCCAAGCCTCGAGGAGAATCCCGAGTTGTCCCTCGCAACTAGGCAGGAGTCCTGACGTCGCTGAATAAACACGTGTGTGGAAGGGCCTTCCCCGTCGTAACTCGAGAATATACCCCAGGTACTCGCCGCAACTCGAGAAAAACCATGAGTCTTCCCCCTCGCCGCGAGATGAGGCCCGATTCCGCTGCACTGCATGCAGAGCAATTCTGTGTTGCACATCAAACATGAAAGGAGCCTTGATTTCCTTGATGGCACTCCAGATAAACCCCAAGAAAACTGTTTCAAGGCTAGAGGGATCCTGAGGTCACTGTAGCAACATGAAAGAGCTCCGTGGACCACAAATCAACTCGAGATGAGAGGTTAGTCCCTGGCTTCGACTCCAGAGGAATACCACCTTACCACAAGCACCTCAAGAGGAGGCTTCTCTCAGCTCTAGCTATGTGAGACGGACCCTGAGTTTGCGGCCTCAAGTGGAATGGACACTGCGATGCCGTGACTCGAAATAAGGCCGGATATCCCTGCAGTGACTTGAATGCAGGCTCGTCTTGCATCTCCCAAGACGAAAGGATGTCTGAATCCCCTGTGGAGACCACAGACAAAGACCTAGTTCCCCACCTCATCGCGACCGGAGGCCTCACATCCTTTGAAAACTCCAGAGGTACCCGGAGATCAGTGCCTCCAAAAGAGACGATGCCTGACTCCTCTTGAAACTTGATAGGAGTCCCAGGATTCCTGTGGCACGTGGAAAGGGACCCTTGGTCTCCCGCCTCAGCTGGAGAGGCGTCCCAATTAACCTGCCAAGCCTCGAGGAGAATCCAGAGTTGTTCCTCGCAACTAGGCAGGAGTCCTGACATAACTGAACAAACACGTGGGTGGAAGGGCCATCCCCGTCGTAACTCGAGAATATAACCCAGGTTCCCGCCGCAACTCGAGAAAAACCATGAGACTTCCCCCTCTCCGCGAGATGAGGCCCGATTCCCCTGCACTGCGTGCAGAGCAATTCCGTGTTGCACATCACACATGAAAGGAGCCTTGATTTCCTTGATGGCACTCCAGAGAAACCCCAAGAACACTGTTTCAAGGCTAGAGGGATCCTGAGGTCACTGTAGCAACAGGAAAGAGCTCCATGGACCAAAAATCAACTCGAGATGAGAGGTTAGTCCCTGGCTTCGACTCCAGAGGAATACCACCTTACCACAAGCACCTCAAGAGGAGGCTTCTCTCAGCTCTAGCTATGTGAGAGGGACCCTGAATTTGCGGCCTCAAATGGAATGGACACTGCGATGCCCTGACGGGAAATAACGATAGAAATCCCTGCAGTGACTTGAATGCAGGCTCGTCTTTCATCTCCCAAGATGAAAGGATGTCTGAATCCCCTGTGGAGACCACATAGAAAGACCTAGTTCCCCACCTCATTTCGACCGGAGGCCTCACATTCTTTGAAAACTCCAGAGGTACGCGGAGATCAGTGCCTCCAAAGGAGACGATGCCTGACTCCTCGTGAAACTTGATAGGAGTCCCAGGATTCCTGTGGCACGTGGAAAGGGACCCTTGGTCTCCCGCCTCAGCTGGAGAGTCGTCCCAATTGCCCTGCCAAGCCTCGAGGAGAATCCCGAGTTGTCCCTCGCAACTAGGCAGGAGTCCTGCCGTCGCTGAACAAACACGTGTGTGGAAGGGCCATCCCCGTCGTAACTCGAGAATATACCCCAGGTTCCCGCCGCAACTCGAGAAAAACCATGAGACTTCCCCGTCGCCGTGAGATGAGGCCCGATTCCCCTGCACTGTGTGCAGAGCAATTCCGTGTTGCACATCACACATGAAAGGAGCCTTGATTTCCTTGATGGCACTCCAGAGAAACCCCAAGAACACTGTTTCAAGGCTAGAGGGATCCTGAGGTCACTCTAGCAACACGAAGGAGCTCCGTGGACCACAAATCAACTCGAGATGAGAGGTTAGTCCCTGGCTTCGACTCCAGAGGAATACCACCTTACCACAAGCACCTCAAGAGGAGGCTTCTCTCAGCTCTAGCTATGTGAGAGGGACCCTGAGTTTGCGGCCACAAGTGGAATGGACACCGCGATTCCCTGACTCGAAATAAGGCCGGATATCCCTGCAGTGACTTGAATGCAGGCTCGTCTTGCATCTCCCAAGACGAAAGGATGCCTGAATCCCCTGTGGAGACCACAGAGAAAGACCTAGTTCCCCACCTCATCGTGACCGGAGGCCTCACATCCTTTGAAAACTCCAGAGGTACGCGGAGATCAGTGCCTCCAAGGGGGACGATGCCTGACTCCTCATGAAAGTTGATAGGAGTCCCAGAATTCCTGTGGCACGTGGAAAGGGACCCTTGGTCTCCCGCCTCAGCTGGAGAGGCGTCCCAATTGCCCTGCCAAGCCTCGAGGAGAATCCCGAGTTGTCCCTCGCAACTAGGCAGGAGTCCTGACGTCGCTGTACAAAGACGTGTGTGGAAGGGCCATCCCCGTCGTAACTCGAGAATATACCCCAGGTTCCCGCCGCAACTCGAGAAAAACCATGAGACTTCCCCCTCGCCGAGAGATGTGGCCCGATTCCCCTGCACTTCGTGCAGAGCAATTCCGTGTTGCACATCACACATGAAAGGAGCCTTGATTACCTTGATGGCACTCCAGAGAAACCCCAAGAACACTGTTTCAAGGCTAGAGGGATCCTGAGGTCACTGTAGCAACACGAAAGAGCTCCGTGGACCAAAAATCAACTCGAGATGAGAGGTTAGTCCCTGGCTTCGACTCCAGAGGAATACCACCTTACCACAAGCACCTCAAGAGGAGGCTTCTCTCAGTTCTAGGTATATGAGAGGGACCCTGATTTTGCGGCCTCAAGTGGAATGGACACCACGATGCCCTGACTCAAAATAAGGCCGGATATCCCTGCAGTGACTTGAATGCAGGCTTGTCTTGCATTTCCCAAGATGAAAGTATGTCTGAATGCCCTGTGGAGACCTCAGAGAAAGATCTAGTTCCCCACCTCATCGCGACCGGAGGCCTCATATCCTTTGAAAACTTCAGAGGTATGCGAAGATTAGTGCCTCCAAAGGAGACGATGCCTGACTCCTCGTGAAACTTGATAGGTGTCCCAGGATTCCTGTGGCACATGGAAAGGGACACTTGGTCTCCCGCCTCAGCTGGAGAGGCGTCCCAATTTCCCTGCCAAGCCTCGAGGAGAATCCCGAGTTGTCCCTCGCAACTAGGCAGGAGTCCTGACGTCACTGAACAAACACGTGTATGGAATGGCCATCCCCGTCATAACTCCAGAATATACCCCAGGGTGCCGCCGCAACTTGAGAAAAACCATGAGACTTTCCCCTCGCCGCGAGATGAGGCCCGATTCCCCTGCACTGTGTGCAGAGCAATTCCGTGTTGCACATCACACATGAAAGGAGCCTTGATTTCCTTGATGGCACTCCAGAGAAACCCCAAGACACTGTTTCAAGGCTAGAGGGATCCTGAGTTCACTGTAGCAACACGAAAGAGCTCCGTGGACCAAAAATCAACTCGAGATGAGAGGTTAGTCCCTGGCTTCGACTCCAGAGGAATACCACCTTACCACAAGCACCTCAAGAGGAGGCTTCTCTCAGCTCTAGGTATGTGAGAGGGACCCTGAGTTTGCGGCCTCAAGTGGAATGGACACCGCGATGCCCTGACTCGAAATAAGGCCGGATATCCCTGCAGTGACTTGAATGCAGGCTCGTCTTGCATCTCCCAAGACGAAAGGATGTCTGAATCCCCTGTGGAGACCACAGAGAAAGACCTAGTTCCCCACCTCATCGTGACCTGAGGCCTCACATCCTTTGAAAACTCCAGAGGTACGT
Source organism: Cervus elaphus (assembly GCF_910594005.1). NCBI lineage: Eukaryota > Metazoa > Chordata > Mammalia > Artiodactyla > Cervidae > Cervus > Cervus elaphus. Next base: position 2,262,868 of record NC_057815.1, on the reverse strand, counting down.
GGAGATCAGTGCCTCCAAAGGAGACGATGCCTGACTCCTCGTGAAACTTGATAGGAGTCCCAGGATTCCTGTGGCACATGGAAAGGGACCCTTGGTCTCCACCTCAGCTGGAGAGGCGTCCCAATTGCCCTGCCAAGCCTCGAGGAGAATCCCGAGTTGTCCCTCGCAACTAGGCAGGAGTCCTGACGTCGCTGAAGAAACACGTGTGTGGAAGGGCCATCCCCGTCGTAACTCGAGAATATACCCCAGGTTCCCGCCGCAACTCGAGAAAAACCATGAGACTTCCCCCCTCGCCGCGAGATGAGGCCCGATTCCCCTGCACTGCGTGCAGAGCAATTCCGTCTTGCACATCACACATGAAAGGAGCCTTGATTTCCTTGATGGCACTCCAGAGAAACCCCAAGAACACTGTTTCAAGGCTCGAGGGATCCTGACGTCACTGGAGCAACACGAAAGAGCTCCGTGGACCACAAATCAACTCGAGATGAGAGGTTAGTCCCTGGCTTCGACTCCAGAGGAATACCACCTTACCACAAGCACCTCAAGAGGAGGCTTCTCTCAGCTCTAGCTATGTGAGAGGGACCCTGAGTTTGCGGCCTCAAGTGGAATGGACACCGCGATGCCCTGACTCGAAATAAGGCCGGATATCCCTGCAGTGACTTGAATGCAGGCTCGTCTTGCATCTCCCAAGACGAAATTATGTCTGAATCCCCTATGCAGACCACAGAGAAAGACCTAGTTCCCCACCTCATCGCGACCGGAGGCCTCACATCCTTTGAAAACACCAGAGGTACGCGGAGATCAGTGCCTCTAAAGGAGACGATGCCTGACTTCTCGTGAAACTTGATAGGAGTCCCAGGATTCCAGTGGCACGTGGAAAGGGACCCTTGGTCTCCCGCCTCAGCTCGAGAGGCGTCCCAATTGCCCTGCCAAGCCTCGAGGAGAATCCCGAGTTGTCCCTCGCAACTAGGCAGGAGTCCTGACGTCGCTGAAGAAACACGTGTGTGGAAGGGCTATCCCAGTCGTAACTCGAGAATATACCCCAGGGTCCCACCGCACCTCGAGAAAAACCATGAGACTTCACCCTCGCCGCGAGATGAGCCCCGATTCCACTGCACTGCGTGCAGAGCAATTCCGTGTTGCACATCACACATGAAAGGAGCCTTGATTTCCTTGATGGCACTCCAGAGAAACCCCAAGAACACTGTTTCAAGGCTAGAGGGATCCTGAGGTCACTGTAGCAACAAGAAAGAGCTCCGTGGACCAAAAATCAACTCGAGATGAGAGGTTAGTCCCTGGCTTTGACTCCAGAGGAATACCACCTCACCACAAGCAACTCAAGAGGAGGCTTCTCTCAGCTCTAGGTATGTGAGAGGGACCCTGAGTTTGCGGCCTCAAGTGGAATGGACACCGCGATGCCCTGACTCGAAATAAGGCCGGATATCCCTGCATTGACTTGAATGCAGGCTCGCCTTGCATCTCCCAAGATGAAAGGATGTCTGAATCCCCTGTGGAGAACACAGAGAAAGACCTAGTTCCCCACCTCATGGCAACCGAAGGCCTCACATCCTTTGAAAACTCCAGAGGTACGCGGAGATCAGTGCCTCCAAAGGAGACGATGCCTGACTCCTCGTGAAACTTGATAGGAGTCCCAGGATTCCTGTGGCACGTGGAAAGGGACCCTTGGTCTCCCGCCTCAGCTGGAGAGGCGTCCCAATTGCCCTGCCAAGCCTCGAGGAGAATCCCGAGGTGTCCCTCGCAACTAGGCAGGAGTCCTGACGTCGCTGAACAAACACGTGGGTGGAAGGGCCATCCCCGTCGTAAATCGAGAATATACCCCAGGTTCCCGCCGCAACTCGAGAAAAACCATGAGACTTCCCCCTCGCCGCGAGATGAGGCCCGATTCCCCTGCACTGCGTGCAGAGCAATTCCGTGTTGCACATCACACATGAAAGGAGCCTTGATTTTCTTGATGGCACTCTAGAGAAAACCCAAGAACACTGTTTCCAGGCTAGAGGGATCCTGAGGTCACTGTATCAACACGAAAGAGCTCCGTGGACCAAAAATCAACTCGCGATGAGAGGTTAGTCCCTGGCTTCGACTCCAGAGGAATAGCACCTTACAACAAGCACCTCCAGAGGAGGCTTCTCTCAGCTCTAGGTATGTGAGAGGGACCCTGAGTTTGCGGCCTCAAGTAGAATGGACACTGCGATGCCCTGACGCGAAATAAGGCCGGATATCCCTGCAGTGACTTGAATGCAGGCTCGTCTTGCATCTCCCAAGATGAAAGGATGGCTGAATCCCCTGTGGAGACCACAGAGAAAGACCTAGTTCCCCACCTCATCGCGACCGGTGGCCTCACATACTTTGAAAATTCCAGAGGTACGCGAAGATCAGTGCCTCCAAAGGAGACGATGCCTGACTCCTCGTGAAACTTGATAGGAGTCCCAGGATTCCTGTGGCACGTGGAAAGGGACACTTGGTCTACCGCCTCAGATGGAGAGGAATCCCAATTGCCCTGCCCAGCCTCGAGGATAATCCCGAGTTGTCCCTCGCAACTAGGCAGGAGTCCTGACGTCGCTGAACAAACACGTGGGTGGAAGGGCCATCCCCGTCATAACTCAAGAATATACCCCAGTTTCCCACCGCAACTCGAGAAAAACCATGAGACTTCCCCCTCGCCGCAAAATGAGGCCGGATATCCTGCACTGCGTGCAGAGCAATTCCGTGTTGCACATCACACATGAAAGGAGCCTTGATTTCCTTGATGGCACTCCAGAGAAACCCCAAGAACACTGTTTCAAGGCTAGAGGGATCCTGAGGTCACTGTAGCAACACGAAAGTGCTCCGTGGACCAAAAATCAACTCAAGATGAGAAGTTAGTCCCTGGCTTCGACTCCAGAGGTATACCATCTTACCACAAGCAACTCAAGAGGAGGCTTCTCTCAGCGCTATGTATGTGAGAGGGACCCTGAGTTTGCGGCCTCAAGTGGAATGGACACCGCGATGCCCTGACTCGAAATAAGGCCGGATATCCCTGCAGTGACTTGAATGCAGGCTCGTCTTGCATCTCCCAAGACGAAAGGATGTCTGAATCCCCTGTGGAGACCACAGAGAAAGACCTAGTTCCCCACCTCATCGCAACCGGAGGCCTCACATCCTTTGAAAATTTCAGAGGTACGCGGAGATCAGTGCCTCCAAAGGAGACGATGCCTGACTCCTCGTGAAACTTGATAGGAGTCCCAGGATTCCTGTGGCACGTGGAAAGGTACCCTTGGTCTCCCGCCTCAGGTGGAGAGGCGTCCCAAATGCCCTGCCAAGCTTCGAGGAGAATCCCGAGTTGTCCCTCGCAACTAGGCTGGAGTCCTGACGTCGCTCAACAAACACGTGTGTGGAATGGCCATCCCCGTCGTAACTCGAGAATATACCCCAGGTTAACGCCGCAACTCGAGAAAAACCATGAGACTTCCCCCTCGCCGCGAGATGAGGCCCGATTCCCCTGCGCTGGGTGCAAAGCAATTCCGTGTTGCACATCACAAATGAAAGGAGCCTTGATTTCCTTGATGGCACTCCAGAGAAACCCCAAGAACACTGTTTCAAGGCTAGAGGGATCCTGAGGTCACTGTAGCAACACGAAAGAGCTCCGTGAACCAAAAATCAACTCGAGATGAGAGGTTCGTCCCTGGCTTCGACTCCAGAGGAATACCACCTTACCACAAGCACCTCAAGAGGAGGCTTCTCTCAGCTCTACCTATGTGAGACGGACCCTGAGTTTGCGGCCTCAAGTGGAATGGACACTGCGATGCCCTGACGCGAAATAAGGCCGGAAATCCCTGCAGTGACTTGAATGCAGGCTCGTCTTGCATCTCCCAAGACGAAAGGATGTCTGAATCCCCTGTGGAGACCACAGAGAAAGACCTAGTTCCCCACCTCATCGCGACCGGAGGCCTCACATCCTTTGAAAACTCCAGAGGTACACGGAGATCAGTGCCTCCAAAAGAGACGATGCCTGACTCCTCGTGAAACTTGATAGGAGTCCCAGGATTCCTGTGGCACGTGGAAAGGGACCCTTGGTCTCCCGCCTCAGCTGGAGAGGCGTCCCAATTAACCTGCCAAGCCTCGAGGAGAATCCCGAGTTGTCCCTCGCAACTAGGCAGGAGTCCTGACGTCACTGAACAAACACGTTTGTGGAAGGGCCATCCCCGTCGTAACTCGAGAATATACCCCAGGTTCCCGCCGCAACTCGAGAAAAACCATGAGACTTCCCCCTCGCCGTGAGATGAGGCCCGATTCCCCTGCACTGCGTGCAGAGCAATTCCGTGTTGCCCATCACACATGAAAGGAGCCTTGATTTACTTGATGGCACTCCAGAGAAACCCCAAGAAGACTGTTTCCAGGCTAGAGGGATCCTGAGGTCACTGTAGCAACATGAAAGAGCTCCGTGGACCAAAAATCAACTCGAGATGAGAGGTTAGTCCCTGGCTTCGACTCCAGAGGAATACCACCTTACCACAAGCACCTCAAGAGGAGGCTTCTCTCAGCTCTAGCTATGTGAGAGGGACCCTGAGTTTGCAGCCTCAAGTGGAATGGACACCGCGAAGCCCTGACTCAAAATAAGGCCGGATATCCCTGCAGTGACTTGAATGCAGGCTCGTCTTGCATCTCCCAAGACGAAAGGATGTCCGAATCCCCTGTGGAGACCCCAGACAAAGACCTAGTTCCCCACCTCATCGCGACCGGAGGCCTCACATCCTTTGAAAACTCCAGAGGTACGCGGAGATCAGTGCCTCCAAAGGAGACGATGCCTGACTCCTCGTGAAACTTGATAGGAGTCCCAGGATTCCTGTGGCACGTGGAAAGGGACCCTTGGTCTCCCGCCTCAGCTGGAGAGGCGTCCCAATTGCCCTGCCAAGCCTCGAGGAGAATCCCGAGTTGTCCCTCGCAACTAGGCAGGAGTCCTGACGTTGCTGAACAAACACGTGGGTGGAAGGACCATTCCCGTCATAACTCGAGAATATACCCCAGGGTCCCGCCGCAACTCGAGAAAAACCATGAGACTTCCCCCTCCCCGCGAGATGAGGCCCGATTCTCCTGCACTGCATGCAGAGCAATTCCGTGTTGCACATCACACATGAAAGGAGCCTTGATTTCCTTGATGGCACTCCAGAGAAACCCCAAGAACACTGTTTCAAGGCTAGAGGGATCCTGAGGTTACTGTAGCAACACGAAAGAGGTCCGTGGACCAAAAATCAACTCGAGATGAGAGGTTTGTCCCTGGCTTCGACTCCAGAGGAATACCACCTTACCACAAGCACCTCAAGAGGAGGCTTCTCTCAGCTCTAGGTATGTGAGAGGGACCCTGATTTTGCGGACTCAAGTGGAATAGACACTGCGATGCCCTGACGCGAAATAAGGCCGGATATCCCTGCAGTGACTTGAATGCAGGCTCGTCTTGCATCTCCCAAGATGAAAGGATGTCTGAATCCCCTGTGGAGACCACGGAGAAAGACCTAGTTCCCCACCTCATCGCGACCGGAGGCCTCACATCCTTTGAAAACTCCAGAGGTACACGAAGATCAGTGCCTCCAAAGGAGACGATGCCTGACTCCTCGTGAAACTTGATAGGAGTCCCAGGATTCCTGTGGCACATGGAAAGGGACCCTTGGTCTCCCGCCTCCCGCCTCAGCTGGAGAGGCGTCCCAATTGCCCTGCCAAGCCTCGAGGAGAATCCCGAGTTGTCCCTCACAACTAGGCAGGAGTCCTGCCGTTGCTGAACAAACACGTGGGTGGAAGGGCCATCCCCGTCGTAACTCGAGAATATACCCCAGGTTCCCGCCGCAACTCGAGAAAAACCATGAGACTTCCCCCTCGCCGCGAGATGAGGCCCGATTCCCCTGCACTGCGTGCAGAGCAATTCCGTGTTGCACATCACACATGAAAGGAGCCTTAATTTCCTTGATGGCACTCCAGAGAAACCCCAAGAACACTGTTTCAAGGCTAGAGGGATCCTGAGGCCACTGTAGCAACACGAAAGAGCTCCGTGGACCAAAAATCAACTTGAGATGAGAGGTTAGTCCCTGGCTTCGACTCCAGAGAAATACCGCCTTACCACAAGCACCTCAAGAGGAGGCTTCTCTCAGCTCTAGGTATGTGAGAGGGACCCTGAGTTTGCGGCCTCAAGTGGAATGGACACTGCGATGCCCTGACTCGAAATAAGGCCGGATATCCCTGCAGTGACTTGAATGCAGGCTCGTCTTGCATCTCCCAAGACGAAAGGATGTCTGAATCCCCTGTGGAGACCACAGAGAAAGACCTAGTCCCCCACCTCATCGCGACCGGAGGCCTCACATCCTTTGAAAACTTCAGAGGTACGCGGAGATCAGTGCCTCCAAAGGAGACGATGCCTGACTCCTCGTGAAACTTGATAGGAGTCCCAGGATTCCTGTGGCACGTGGAAAGGGACCCTTGGTCTCCGGCCTCAACTGGAGAGGCGTCCCAATTGCCCTGCCAAGCCTCGAGGAGAATCCCGAGTTGTCCCTCGCAACTAGGCAGGAGTCCTGACGTCGCTGAACGAACATGTGGGTGGAAGGGCCATCCCAGTCGTAACTCGAGAATATACCCCAGGTTCCCGCCGCAACTCGAGAAAAACCATGAGACTTCCCCCTCGCCGCGAGATGAGGCCCGATTCCCCTGCACTGCGTGCAGAGCAATTCCGTGTTGCACATCACACATGAAAGGAGCCTTGATTTCCTTGGTGGCACTCCAGAGAAACCCCAAGAACACTGTTTCAAGGCTAGAGGGATCCTGAGGTCACTCTAGCAACACGAAAGAGCTCCGTGGACCACAAATCAACTGGAGATGAGAGGTTAGTCCCTGGCTTCGACTCCAGACGAATACCACCTTACCACAAGCACCTCAAGAGGAGGCTTCTCTCAGCTCTAGCTATGTGCTGAGTTTGCGGCCTCAAGTGGAATGGACAGCGCGATGCCCTGACTCGAAATAAGGCCGGATATCCCTGCAGTGACTTGAATGCAGGCTCGTCTTGCATCTCCCAAGACGAAAGGATGTCCGAATCCCCTGTGGAGACCAGAGAAAAAGACCTAGTTCCCCACCTCAACCCGACCGGAGGCCTCACATCCTTTGAAAACTCCAGAGGTACGCGGATATCAGTGCCTCCAAAGGAAACGATGCCTGACTCCTCGTGAAACTTGATAGGAGTCCCAGGATTCCTGTGGCACGTGGAAAGGGACCCTTGGCCTCCCGCCTCAGCTGGAGAGGCGTCCCAATTGCCCTGCCAAGCCTCGAGGAGAATCCCGAGTTGTCCCTCGCAACTAGGCAGGAGTCCTGACTTTGCTGAACAAACACGTGGGTGGAAGGGCCATCCCCGTCGTAACTCGAGAATACACCGTAGGTTCCCGCCGCAACTCGAGAAAAACCATGAGACTTCCCCCTCGCCGCGAGATGAGGCCCGATTCCCCTGAACTGCGTGCAGAGCAATTCCGTGTTGCACATCACACATGAAAGGAGCCTTAATTTCCTTGATGGCACTCCAGAGAAACCCCAAGAACACTGTTTCAAGTCTAGAGCGATCCTCAGGCCACTATAGCAACACGAAAGAGCTCCGTGGACCAAAAATCAACTCGAGATGAGAGGTTAGTCCCTGGCTTCGACTCCAGAGGAATACCACCTTACCACAAGCACCTCAAGAGGAGGCTTCTCTCAGCTCTAGGTATGTGAGAGGGACCCTGAGTTTGCGGCCTCAAGTGGAATGGACACCGCGATGCCCTGACTCGAAATAAGGCCGGATATCCCTGCAGTGACTTGAATGCAGGCTCGTCTTGCATCTCCCAAGACGAAAGGATGTCTGAATCCCCTGTGGAGACCACAGAGTAAGACCTAGTTCCCCACCTCATCGCGACCGGAGGCCTCACATCCTTTGAAAACTCCAGAGGTACGCGGAGATCAGTGCCTCCAAAGGAGACGATGCCTGACTCCTCGTGAAACTTGATAGGAGTCCCAGGATTCCTGTGCACGTGGAAAGGGACCCTTGGTCTCCCGCCTCAGCTGGAGAGGCATCCCAATTGCCCTGCCAAGCCTCGAGGAGAATCCCGAGTTGTCCGTCGCAACTAGGCAGGAGTCCTGCCGTCGCTGGACAAACACGTGGTTGGAAGGGCCATCCCCGTCGTAACTCGAGAATATACCCCAGGTTCCCGCCGCAACTCGAGAAAAACCATGAGACTTCCCCCTCGCCGCGATATGAGGCCCGATTCCCCTGCACTGCGTGCAGAGCAATTCCGTGTTGCACATCACACATGAAAGGAGCCTTGATTTCCTTGGTGGCACTCCAGAGAAACCCCAAGAACACTGTTTCAAGGCTAGAGGGATCCTGAGGTCACTGTAGCAACACGAAAGAGCTCCGTGGACCACAAATCAACTCGAGATGAGAGGTTAGTCCCTGGCTTCGACTCCAGAGGAATACCACCTTACCACAAGCACCTCAAGAGGAGGCTTCTCTCAGCTCTAGCTATGTGCTGAGTTTGCGGCCTCAAGTGGAATGGACACCGCGATGCCCTGATTCGATATAAGGCCGGATATCCCTGCAGTGACTTGAATGCAGGCTCGTCTTGCATCTCCCAAGACGAAAGGATGTCCGAATCCCCTGTGGAGACCACAGAAAAAGACCTAGTTCCCAACCTCATCGCAACCGGAGGCCTCACACCCTTTGAAAACTCCAGAGGTACACGGAGATCAGTGCCTCCAAAGGAGACGATGCCTGACTCCTCGTGAAACTTGATAGGAGTCCCAGGATTGCTGTGGCACGTGGAAATGGACCCTTGGTCTCCCGCCTCAGCTGGAGAGGCGTCCCAATTGCCCTGCCAAGCCTCGAGGAGAATCCCGAGTTGTCCCTCGCAACTAAGAAGGAGTCCAGCCGTCGCTGAACAAACACGTGGGTGGAAGGGCCATCCCCGTCGTAACTCGAGAATATACCCCAGGTTCCCGCCGCAACTCGAGAAAAACAATGAGACTTCCCCCTCGCAGCGAGATGAGGCCCGATTCCCCTGAACTGCGTCCAGAGCAATTCCGTGTTGCACATCACACATGAAAGGTGCCTTGATTTCCTTGATGGCACTCCAGAGAAACCCCAAGAACACTGTTTCAAGGCTAGAGGGATCCTGAGGTCACTGTAGCCACACGAAAGAGCACCGTGGCACAAAAACAACTCGAGAAGGGAGGATAGTCCCTGGCTTCGACTCCAGAGGAATAATACCTTAACACAAGCACCTCAAGAGGAGGCTTCTCTCAGCTCTAGGTATGTGAGAGGGACCCTGATTTTGTGGACTCAAGTGGAATGGACACTGCGATGCCCTGACGCTAAATAAGGCCGGATATCCCTGCAGTGACTTGAATGCAGGCTCGTCTTGCATCTCCCAAGATGAAAGGATGTCTGAATCCCCTGTGGAGACCACAGAGAAAGACCTAGTTCCCCACCTCATCGCGACCGGAGGCCTCACATCCTTTGAAAACTCCAGAGGTACGCGGAGATCAGTGCCTCCAAAGGAGACGATGCCTGACTCCTCGTGAAACTTGATAGGAGTCCCAGGATTCCTGTGGCACATGGAAAGGGACCCTTGGTCTCCCGCCTCAGCTGGAGAGGCGTCCCAATTGCCCTGCCAAGCCTCGAGGAGCATCCCGAGTTGTCCCTCGCAACTAGGCAGGAGTCCTGACGTCGCTGAACAAACACGTGGGTGGAAGGGCCATCCCCGTCGTAACTCGAGAATATACCCCAGGTTCCCGCCGCAACTCGAGAAAAACCATGAGACTTCCCCCTCGCCGCGAGATGAGGCCCGATTCCCCTGCACTGCGTGCAGAGCAATTCCGTGTTGCACATCACACATGAAAGGAGCCTTGATTTCCTTAATGGCACTCCAGAGAAACCCCAAGAACACTGTTTCAAGGCTAGAGGGATCCTGAGGTCACTGTAGCAACACGAAAGAGCTCCGTGACCAAAAGTCAACTCGAGATGAGAGGTTAGTCCCTGGCTTCGACTCCAGAGGAATACCACCTTACCACAAGCACCTCAAGTGGAGGCTTCTCTCAGCTCTAGGTATGTGAGAGGGACCCTGAATATGCGGCCTCAAGTGGAATGGACACCGCGATGCCCTGACTCGAAATAAGGCCGGATATCCCTGCAGTGACTTGAATGCAGGCTTGTCTTGCATCTCCCAAGACGAAAGGATGTCCGAATCCCCTGTGGAGACCACAGAGAAAGACCTAGTTCCCCACCTCATCGCGACCGGAGGCCTCACACCCTTTGAAAAATCCAGAGGTACGCGGAGATCAGTGCCTCCAAAGGAGACGATGCCTGACTCCTCTTGAAACTTGATAGGAGTCGCAGGATTCCTGTGGCACGTGGAAAGGGACCCTTGGTCTCCCGCCTCAGCTGGAGAGGCGTCCCAATTGCCCTGCCAAGCCTCGAGGAGAATCCCGAGTTGTCCCTCGCAATTAAGCAGGAGTCCAGCCGTCGCTGAACAAACACGTGGGTGGAAGGGCCATTCCCGTCATAACTCGAGAATATACCCCAGGGTCCCGCCGCAACTCGAGAAAAACCATGAGACTTCCCCCTCGCCGCGAGATGAGGCCCAATTCTCCTGCACTGCATGCAGAGCAATTCCGTATTGCACATCAAACATGAAAGGAGCCTTGATTTCCTTGATGGCACTCCAGAGAAACCCCAAGAACACTGTTTCAAGGCTAGAGGGATCCTGAGGTCACTGTAGCCACACGAAAGAGCACCGTGGCACAAAAACAACTCGAGAAGGGAGGATAGTCCCTGGCTTCGACTCCAGAGGAATAATACCTTAACACAAGCACCTCAAGAGGAGGCTTCTCTCAGCTCTAGGTATGTGAGAGGGACCCTGATTTTGTGGACTCAAGTGGAATGGACACTGCGATGCCCTGACGCTAAATAAGGCCGGATATCCCTGCAGTGACTTGAATGCAGGCTCGTCTTGCATCTCCCAAGATGAAAGGATGTCTGAATCCCCTGTGGAGACCACAGAGAAAGACCTAGTTCCCCACCTCATCGCGACCGGAGGCCTCACATCCTTTGAAAACTCCAGAGGTACGCGGAGATCAGTGCCTCCAAAGGAGACGATGCCTGACTCCTCGTGAAACTTGATAGGAGTCCCAGGATTCCTGTGGCACATGGAAAGGGACCCTTGGTCTCCCGCCTCAGCTGGAGAGGCGTCCCAATTGCCCTGCCAAGCCTCGAGGAGCATCCCGAGTTGTCCCTCGCAACTAGGCAGGAGTCCTGACGTCGCTGAACAAACACGTGGGTGGAAGGGCCATCCCCGTCGTAACTCGAGAATATACCCCAGGTTCCCGCCGCAACTCGAGAAAAACCATGAGACTTCCCCCTCGCAGCGAGATGAGGCCCGATTCCCCTGCACTGCGTGCAGAGCAATTCCGTGTTGCACATCACACATGAAAGGAGCCTTGATTTCCTTAATGGCACTCCAGAGAAACCCCAAGAACACTGTTTCAAGGCTAGAGGGATCCTGAGGTCACTGTAGCAACACGAAAGAGCTCCGTGACCAAAAGTCAACTCGAGATGAGAGGTTAGTCCCTGGCTTCGACTCCAGAGGAATACCACCTTACCACAAGCACCTCAAGTGGAGGCTTCTCTCAGCTCTAGGTATGTGAGAGGGACCCTGAATATGCGGCCTCAAGTGGAATGGACACCGCGATGCCCTGACTCGAAATAAGGCCGGATATCCCTGCAGTGACTTGAATGCAGGCTTGTCTTGCATCTCCCAAGACGAAAGGATGTCCGAATCCCCTGTGGAGACCACAGAGAAAGACCTAGTTCCCCACCTCATCGCGACCGGAGGCCTCACACCCTTTGAAAAATCCAGAGGTACGCGGAGATCAGTGCCTCCAAAGGAGACGATGCCTGACTCCTCTTGAAACTTGATAGGAGTCGCAGGATTCCTGTGGCACGTGGAAAGGGATCCTTGGTCTCCCGCCTCAGCTGGAGAGGCGTCCCAATTGCCCTGCCAAGCCTCGAGGAGAATCCCGAGTTGTCCCTCGCAATTAAGCAGGAGTCCAGCCGTCGCTGAACAAACACGTGGGTGGAAGGGCCATTCCCGTCATAACTCGAGAATATACCCCAGGGTCCCGCCGCAACTCGAGAAAAACCATGAGACTTCCCCCTCGCCGCGAGATGAGGCCCAATTCTCCTGCACTGCATGCAGAGCAATTCCGTATTGCACATCAAACATGAAAGGAGCCTTGATTTCCTTGATGGCACTCCAGAGAAACCCCAAGAACACTGTTTCAAGGCTAGAGGGATCCTGAGGTTACTGTAGCCACAAGAAAGAGGTCCGTGGACCAAAAATCAACTCGAGATGAGAGGTTTGTCCCTGGCTTCGACTCCAGAGGAATACCACCTTACCACAAGCACCTCAAGAGGAGGCTTCTCTCAGCTCTAGGTATGTGAGAGGGACCCTGATTTTGTGGACTCAAGTGGAATGGACACTGCGATGCCCTGACGCTAAATAAGCCCGGATATCCCTGCAGTGACTTGAATGCAGGCTCGTCTTGCATCTCCCAAGATGAAAGGATGTCTGAATCCCCTGTGGAGACCACAGAGAAAGACCTAGTTCCCCACCTCATCGCGACCGGAGGCCTCACATCCTTTGAAAACTCCAGAGGTACGCGGAGATCAGTGCCTCCAAAGGAGACGATGCCTGACTCCTCGTGAAACTTGATAGGAGTCCCAGGATTCCTGTGGCACATGGAAAGGGACCCTTGGTCTCCCGCCTCAGCTGGAGAGGCGTCCCAATTGCCCTGCCAAGCCGCGAGGAGCATCCCGAGTTGTCCCTCGCAACTAGGCAGGAGTCCTGACGTCGCTGAACAAACACGTGGGTGGAAGGGCCATCCCCGTCGTAACTCGAGAATATACCCCAGGTTCCCGCCGAAACTCGAGAAAAACCATGAGACTTCCCCCTCGCCGCGAGATGAGGCCCGATTCCCCTGCACTGCGTGCAGAGCAATTCCGTGTTGCACATCACACATGAAAGGAGCCTTGATTTCCTTGATGGCACTCCAGAGAAACCCCAAGAACACAGTTTCAAGGCTAGAGGGATCCTGAGGTCACTGTAGCAACACGAAAGAGCTCCGTGGACCAAAAGTCAACTCGAGATGAGAGGTTAGTCCCTGGCTTCGATTCCAGAGGAATACCACCTTACCACAAGCACCTCAAGAGGAGGCTTCTCTCAGCTCTAGGTATGTGAGAGGGACCCTGAGTTTGCGGCCTCAAGTGGAATGGACACCGCGATGCCCTGACTCGAAATAAGGCCGGATATCCCAGCAGTGACTTGAATGCAGGCTCGTCTTGCATCTCCCAAGAAGAAAGGATGTCTGAATCCCCTGTGGAGGCCACAGAGAAAGACCTAGTTCCCCACCTCATCGCGACCGGAGGCCTCACATCCTTTGAAAACTCCAGAGGTACGCGAAGATCAGTGCCTCCAAAGGAGACGATGCCTGACTCCTCGTGAAACTTGATAGGAGTCCCAGGATTCCTGTGGCACATGGAAAGGGACCCTTGGTCTCCCCGCTCAGCTGGAGAGGCGTCCCAATTGCCCTGCCAAGCCTCGAGGAGAATCCCGAGTTGTCCCTCGCAACTAGGCAGGAGTCCTGACGTCGCTGAACAAACACGTGGGTGGAAGGGCCATCCCCGTCGTAACTCGAGAATATACCCCAGGTTCCCGCCGCAACTCGAGAAAAACCATGAGACTTCCCCCTCGCCGCGAGATGAGGCCCGATTCCCCTGCACTGCGTGCAGAGCAATTCCGTGTTGCACATCACACAGGAAAGGAGCCTTGATTTCCTTGATGGCACTCCAGAGAAACCCCAAGAACACTGTTTCAAGGCTAGAGGGATCCTGAGGTCACTGTAGCAACCCGGAAGAGCTCCGTGGACCACAAATCAACTCGAGATGAGAGGTTAGTCCCTGGCTTCGACTCCAGAGGAATACCACCTTACCACAAGCACCTCAAGAGGAGGCTTCTCTCAGCTCTAGCTATGTGAGAGGGACCCTGAGTTTGCGGCCTCAAGTGGAATGGACACCGCGATGCCCTGACTCGAAATAAGGCCGGATATCCCTGCAGTGACTTGAATGCAGGCTCGTCTTGCATCTCCCAAGACGAAAGGATGTCTGAATCCCCTGTGGAGACCACAGAGAAAGACCTAGTTCCCCACCTCATCGCGAGCGGAGGCCTCACATCCTTTGTAAACTCCACATGTACGCGGAGATCAGTGCCTCCAAAGGAGACGATGCCTGACTCCTCGTGAAACTTGATAGGAGTCCCCGGATTCCTGTGGCACATGGAAAGGGACACTTGGTCTCCCGCCTCAGCTGGAGAGGCGTCCAAATTGCCCTGCCAAGCCTCGAGGAGAATCCCGAGTTGTCCCTCGCAACTAGGCAGGAGTCCTGACGTCGCTGAACAAACACGTGGGTGGAAGGGCCATCCCCGTCGTAACTCGAGAATATACCCCAGGTTCCCGCCGCAACTCGAGAAAAACCATGAGACTTCCCCCTCGCCGCGATATGAGGCCCGATTCCCCTGCACTGCGTGCAGAGCAATTCCGTGTTGCACATCACACATGAAAGGAGCCTTGATTTCCTTGATGGCACTCCAGAGAAACCCCAAGAACACTGTTTCAAGGCTAGCGGGATACTGAGGTCACTGTTGCAACAGGAAAGAGCTCCGTGGACCAACAATCAACTCGAGATGAGAGGTTAGTTCATGGCTTCGACTCCAGAGGAATACCACCTTACCATAAGCACCTCAAGAGGAGGCTTCTCTCAGCTCTAGCTATGTGCTGAGTTTGCGGCCTCAAGTGGAATGGACCCCGCGATGCCCTGACTCGAAATAAGGCCAGATATCCCTGCAGTGACTTTAATGCAGGCTCGTCTTGCATCTCCCAAGACGAAAGGATGTCCGAATCCCCTGTGGAGACCACAGAAAAAGAACTAGTTCCCCACCTCATCGCGACCGGAGTCCTCACATCCTTTGAAAACTCCAGAGGTACGCGGAGATCAGTGCCTCCAAAGGAGACGATGCCTGACTCCTCGTGAAACTTGATAGGAGTCACAGGATTCCTGTGGCACGTGGAATGGGACTCTTGGTCTCCCGCCTCAGCTGGAGAGGGGTCCCAATTGCCCTGCCAAGCCTCGAGGAGAATCCCGAGTTGTCCCTCGCAACTATTCATGAGTCCTGACGTCGCTGAACAAACACGTGGGTGGAAGGGCCATCCCCGTCGTAACTCGAGAATATACCCCAGGTTCCCGCCGCAACTCGAGAAAAACCATGAGACTTCCCCCTCGCCGCGAGATGAGGCCCGATTCCCCTGCACTACGTGCAGAGCAATTCCGTCTTGCACATCACACATGAAAGGAGCCTTGATTTCCTTGATGGCACTCCAGAGAAACCCCAAGAACACTGTTTCAAGGCAGGAGGGATCCTGAGTTCCCTGTAGCAGCACGAAAGAGCTCCGTGGACCATGAATCAACTCGAGATGAGAGGTTAGTCCCTGGCTTCGACTCCAGAGGAATACCACCTTACCACAAGCACCTCAAGAGGAGGCTTCTCTCAGCTCTAGGTATGTGAGAGGGACCCTGATTTTGTGGCCACAATTGGAATGGACACTGCAATTCCCTGACGCTAAATAACACCGGATATCCCTGCAGTGACTTGAATGCAGGCTCTTCTTGCATATCCCAAGACGAAAGGATGTCTGAATCCCCTGTGGAGACCGCAGAGAAAGACCTAGTTCACCACCTCATCGCGACAGGAGGCCTCACATTCTTTGAAAACTCCAGAGGTACGCGGAGATCAGTGCCTTCAAAGGAGACGATGCCTGACTCCTCGTGAAACTTGATTGGAGTCCCAGGATTCCTGTGGCACGTGGAAAGGGACTTTGGTCTCCCACCTCAGCAGGAGAGGCGTCCCAATTGCCCTGCCAAGCCTCGAGGAGAATCCCGAGTTGTCCCTCGCAACTAGGCAGGAGTCCTGGCGTCGCTGAACAAACACGTGGGTGGAAGGGCCATCCCCGTCGTAACTCGAGAATATACCACAGGCTCCCGCCGCAACTCGAGAAAAACCATGAGACTTCCCCCGCACCGCGAGATGAGGCCCGATTCCCATGCACTGCGTGCAGAGCAATTCCGTGTTGCACATCACACATGAAAGGAGCCTTGATTTCCTTGATGGCACTCCAGAGAAACCCCAAGAACACTGTTTCAAGGCTAGAGGGATGGTGAGGTCACTGTAGCAACACGAAAGAGCTCCGTGGACCAAAAATCAACTCGAGATGAGAGGTTAGTCACAGGCTTCGACTTCAGGGGAATACCACCTTACCACAAGCACCTCAAGAGGAGGCTTCTCTCAGCTCTAGGTATGTGAGAGGGACCCTGATTTTGCGGCCTCAATTGGAATGGACACTGCAATGCCCTGACGCAAAATAAGGCCGGATATCCCTGCAGTGACTTGAATGCAGGCTCGTCTTGCATCTCCCAAGATGAACGGATGTCTGAATCCCCTGTGGAGACCACAGAGAAAGACCTAGTTCCCCACCTCATGGCGACCGGAGGCCTCACATCCTTTGAAAACTCCAGAGGTACGCGGAGATCAGTGCCTCCAAAGGAGACTATGCCTGACTCCTCGTGAAACTTGATAGGTGTCCCAGGATCCCTGTGGCACGTGGAAAGGGATCCTTGGTCTCCCGACTCAGCGGAAGAGTCGTCCCAATTGCCCTGCAAAGCCTCGAGGAGAATCCCGAGTTGTCCCTCGCAACTAGGCAGGAGTCCTGACATGGCTGAACAAACACGTGGGTGGAAGGGCCATCCCCGGCGTAACTCGAGAATATACCCCAGGTTCCCATCGCAACACGAGAAAAACCATGAGACTTCCCCCTCGACGCAAAATAAGGCCCGATACCCTGCACTGCGTGCAGAGCAATTCCGTGTTGCACATCACACATGAAAGGAGCCTTGATTTCCTTGATGGCACTCCAGAGAAACCCCAAGAACACTGTTTCCTGGTTAGAGGGATCCTGAGGTCACTGTAGCAACACGAAAGAGCTCCGTGGACCAAAAGTCAACTCGAGATGAGAGGTTAGTCCCTGGCTTCGACTCCAGGGGAATACCACCTTACCACAAGCACTTCAAGAGGAGGCTTCTCTCAGCTCTAGGTATGTGAGAGGGATCCTGAGTTTGCGGCCTCAAGTGGATCGGAGACCGCGATGCCCTGACTCGAAATAAGGCCGGATATCCCTGCAGTGACTTGAATGCAGGCTCGTCTTGCATCTCCCAAGTTTAAAGGATGTCTGAATCCCCTGTGGAGACCGTAGAGAAAGAACTAGTTCCCCACCTCATGGCGGCCGGAGGCCTCACATCCTTTGAAAACTCCAGAGGTCCGCGGAGATCAGTGCCTCCAAAGGAGACGATGCCTGACTCCTCGTGAAACTTGATAGGAGTCCCCGGATTCCTGTGGCACGTGGAAAGGGACCCTTGGTCTCCCGCCTCAGCTGGAGAGGCGTCCCAATTGCCCTGCCAAGCCTCGAGGAGAATCCCGAGTTGTCCCTCGCAACTAGGCAGGAGTCTGACGTTGCTGAACAAACACGTGGGTGGAAGGGCCATCCCCATCGTAACTCGAGAATATACCCCAGGTTACCATCGCAACACGAGAAAAACCATGAGACTTCCCCCTCGCCGCAAAATGAGGTCCGATACCCTGCACTGCGTGCAGAGCAATGCCGTGTTGCCCATCACACATGAAAGGAGCCTTGATTTCCTTGATGGCACTCCAGAGAAACCCCAAGAACACTGTTTCAAGGTTGAGGGATCCTGAGGTCACTGTAGCAACACGAAAGAGCTCCGTGGACCACAATTCAACTCGAGATGAGAGGTTAGTCCCTGGCTTCGACTCCAGAGGAATACCAACTTACCACAAGCACCTCAAGAGGAGGCTTCTCTCAGATCTAGGTATGTGAGAGGGACCCTGAGTTTGCGGCCTCAAGTGGAATGGACACCGCGATGCCCTGGCTCGAAATAAGGGCGGATATCCCTGCAGTGACTTGAATGCAGGCTCGTCTTGCATCTCCCAAGACGAAAGGATGTCTGAATCCCCTGTGGAGACCAAAGAGAAAGACCTAGTTCCCCACCTCATCGCGACCGGAGGCCTCACATCCCTTGAAAACTCCAGAGGTACGCGGAGATCAGTGCCTCCAAAGGAGACGATGCCTGACTCCTCGTGAAACTTGATAGGAGTCCCAGGATTTCTGTGGCACGGGGAAAGGGACCCTTGGTCTGCCGCCTCAGCTGGAGAGGCGTCCCTATTGCCCTGCCAAGCCTCGAGGAGAATCCCGAGTTGTCCCTCGCAACTAGGCAGGAGTCCTGAAGTCGCTGAAGAAACACGTGGGTGGAAGGGCCATCTATGTCGTAACTCGAGAATATACCCCAGGTTCCCGCCGCAACTCGAGAAAAACCATGAGACTTCCCCTCGCCGCGAGATGAGGCCCGATTCCCCTGCACTGCGTGCAGAGCAATGCCGTGTTGCACATCACACATGAAAGGAGCCTTGATTTCCTTGATGGCACTCCAGAGAAACCCCAAGAACACTGTTTCAAGGTTGAGGGATCCTGAGGTCACTGTAGCAACATGAAAGAGTTCCGTGGACCAAAAATCAACTCGAGATGAGAGGTTAGTCCCTGGCTTCGATTCCAGTGGTATACCACCTTACCACAAGCACCTCAAGAGGAGGCTTCTCTCAGCTCTAGGTATGTGAGAGGGACCCGAATTTTGCGGCCTAAACTGGAATGGACACTGCGATGCCCTGACTCGAAATAAGGCTGGATATCCCTGCAGTGACTTGAATGCAGGCTCATCTTGCATCTGCCAAAATGAACGAATGTCTGAATCCCCTGTGGAGACCACAGAGAAAGACCTAGTTTCCGACCTCACGGCGACCGGAGGCCTCACATCCTTTGAAAACTTCAGAGGTACGGGGAGATCAGTGCCTCCAAAGGAGACGATGCCTGACTCCTCGTGAAACATGATAGGAGTCCCAGGATTCCTGTGGCACGTGGAAAGGGACTCTTGGTCTCCCGCCTCAGCTGGAGAGGCGTCCCAATTGCCCTGCCAAGCCTCGAGGAGAATCCCGAGTTGTCCCTCGCAACTAGGCAGGAGTCCGGACGTCGCTGAACAAACACGTGTGTGGAAGGGCCATCCCCGTCGTAACTCGAGAATGTACCCCAGGTTCCCGCCGCAACTCGAGAAAAACCATGAGACTTCCCCCTCGCCGCGAGATGAGGACTGATTCTCCTGCACTGCGTGAAGAGCAATTCCGTGTTGCACATCACACATGAAAGGAGCCTTGATTTCCTTGATGGCACTCCAGAGAAACCCCAAGAACACTGTTTCAAGGCTAGAGGGATCCTGAGGTCCCTGTAGCAACACGAAAGAGCTCCGTGGACCAAAAATCAACTCGAAATGAGAGGTTAGTCCCTGGCTTCGACTCCAGAGGAATACCACCTTACCACAAGCACCTCAAGAGGAGGCTTCTCTCAGCTCTAGTTATGTGAGAGGGACCCTGAGTTTGCGGCCTCAAGTGGAATGGACACTGCGATGCCCTGACTCGAAATAAGGCCGAATATCCCTGCAGTGACTTGAATGCAGGCTCGTCTTGCATCTCCCAAGACGAAAGGATGTCTGAATCCCCTGTGGAGACCACAGAGAAAGACCTAGTTCCCCACCTCATGGCGACCGGAGGCCTCACATCTTTGAAAACTCCAGAGGTACGCGGAGATCAGTGGCTCCAAAGGAGACGATGCCTGACTCCTCGTGAAACTTGATAGGTGTCCCAGGATTCCTGTGGCACGTGGAAAGGGACCCTTGGTCTCCCGCCTCAGCTGGAGAGGCGTCCCAATTGCCCTGCCGAGCCTCGAGGAGAATCCCGAGTTGTCCCTCGCAACTAGGCAGGAGTCCTGCCGTCGCTGAACTAACACGTGTGTGGAAAGGCCATCCCCGTTGTAACTCGAGAATATACCCCAGGTTCCCGCCGCAACTCGAGAAAAACCATGAGACTTCCCCCTCGCCGCGAGATGAGGCCCGATTCCCCTGCACTGTGTGCAGAGCAATTCTGTGTTGCACATTACACATGAAAGGAGCCTTGATTTCCTTGATCACACTCCAGAGAAACCCCAAGAACACTGTTTCAAGGTTGAAGGATCCTGAGGTCACTGTAGCAACACGAAAGAGCTCCGTGGACCAAAAATCAACTCGAGATGAGAGGTTAGTCCCTGGCTTCGACTCCAGAGGAATACCACTTTACCACAAGCACCTCAAGAGGAGGCTTCTCTCAGCTCTATGTATGTGAGAGGGACCCTGATTTTGCGGCCTCACGTGGAATGGAGACCGCGATGCCCTGACTCGAAATAAGGCCGGATATCCCTGCAGTGACTTGAATGCAGGCTCGTCTTGCATCTCCCAAGACGAAAGGATGTCTGAATCCCCTGTGGAGACCACAGAGAAAGACCTAGTTCCCCACCTCATCGCGACCGGAGGCCTCACATCCTTTGAAAACTCCAGAGGTATGCGGAGATCAGTGCCTCCAAAGGAGACGATGCCTGACTCCTCGTGAAACTTGATAGGAGTCCCAGGATTCCTGTGGCACGTGGAAAGGGACCCTTGGTCTCCCGCCTCAGCTGGAGAGGCGTCCCAATTGCCCTGCCAAGCCTCGAGGAGAATCCCGAGTTGTCCCTCGCAAATAGGCAGGAGTCTGACTTCGCTGAACAAACACGTCGGTGGAAGGGCCATCCCCGGCGTAACTCGAGAATATACCCCAGGTTCCACTCGCAACTCGAGAAAAACCATTAGACTTCCCCCTCGAAGCAAAATGAGGCCCGATACCCTGCACTGCGTGCAGAGGAATTCCGTGTTGCACATCACACATGAAAGGAGCCTTGATTTCCTTGATGGCACTCCAGAGAAACCCCAAGAACACTGTTTCAAGGCTAGAGGGATCCTGAGGTCACTGTAGCAACACGAAAGAGCTCCGTGGACCAAAAATCAACTCGAGATGAGAGCTTAGTCCCTGGCTTCGACTCCAGAGGAATACCACCTTACCACAAGCACCTCAACAGGAGGCTTCTCTCAGCTCTAGCTATGTGAGAGGGACCCTGAGTTTGCGGCCTTAAGTGGAATTGACACCGCGATTCCCTGACGCGAAATAAGGCCGGATATCCCTGCAGTGACTTGAATGCAGGCTCGTCTTGCATCTCCCAAGACGAAAGGATGTCTGAATCCCCTGTGGAGACCACAGAGAATGACCTAGTTCCCCACCTCATCGCGATCGGAGGCCTCACATCCTTTGAAAACTCCAGAGGTACGTGGAGATCAGTGCCTCCAAAGGAGACGATGCCTGACTCCTCGTGAAACTTGATAGGAGTCACAGGATTCCTGTGGCACGTGGAAAGGAACACTTGGTCTCCCGCCTCAGCTGGAGAGGCGTCCCAATTGCCCTGCCAAGCCTCGAGGAGAATCCCGAGTTGTCCCTCGCAACTAGGCAGGAGTCTGACGTCGATGAACAAACACGTGGGTGGAAGGGCCATCCCCGTCGTAACTCGAGAATATACCCCAGGTTACCATCGCAACTCGAGAAAAAGCATTAGACTTCCCCCTCGCCGCAAAATGAGGTCCGATACCCTGCACTGCGTGCAGAGAAATTCCGTGTTGCACATCACACATGAAAGGAGCCTTGATTTTCTTGATGGCACTCCAGAGAAACCCCAAGGACACTGTTTCAAGGCAAGAGGGACCCTGAGGTCACTGTAGCCACACGAAAGAGCTCCGTGGACCAAAAATGAACTCGAGATGAGAGGTTAGTCCCTGGCTTCGACTCCAGAGCAATACCACCTTACCACAAGCACCTCAAGAGGAGGCTTCTCTCAGCTTTAGGTATGTGAGAGGGACCCTGAGTTTGCGGCCTCAAGTGGAATGGACACCGCGATGCCCTGACTCGAAAAAAGGCCGGATATCCCTGCAGTGACTTGAATGCAGGCTCGTCTTGCATCTCCCAAGACGAAAGGATGTCCGAATCCCCTGTGGAGACCACAGAAAAAGACCTAGTTCCACACCTCATCGCGACCGGAGGCCTCACATCCTTTGAAAACTCCAGAGGTACGCGGAGATCAGTGCCTCCAAAGGAGACGATGCCTGACTCCTCGTGAAACTTGATAGGAGCCCAGGATTCCTGTGGCACGTGGAAAGGGACCCTTGGTCTCCCGCCTCAGCTGGAGAGGCGTCCCAATTGCCCTGCCAAGCCTCGAGGAGAATCCCGAGTTGTCCCTCGCAACTAGGCAGGAGTCCTGACGTCGCTGAACAAACACGTGGTTGGAAGGGCCATCCCCGTCGTAACTCGAGAATATACCCCAGGTTCCCGCCGCAACTCGAGAAAAACCATGAGACTTCCCCCTCGCCGCGAGATGAGGCCCGATTCCCCTGCACTGCGTGCAGAGCAATTCCGTGTTGCACATCAGACATGAAAGGAGCCTTGATTTCCTTGATGGCACTCCAGAGAAACCCCAAGATCACTGTTTCAAGGCTAGAGGGATCCTGAGGTCACTGTAGCAACACGAAAGAGCTCCGTGGACCAAAAATCAACTCGAGATGAGAGGTTAGTCCCTGGCTTCGACTCCAGAGGAATACCACTTTACCACAAGCACCTCAAGAGGAGGCTTCTCTCAGCTCTATGTATGTGAGAGGGACCCTGATTTTGCGGCCTCACGTGGAATGGAGACCGCGATGCCCTGACTCGAAATAAGGCCGGATATCCCTGCAGTGACTTGAATGCAGGCTCGTCTTGCATCTCCCAAGACGAAAGGATGTCTGAATCCCCTGTGGAGACCACAGAGAAAGACCTAGTGCCCCACCTCATCGCGACCGGAGGCCTCACATCCTTTGAAAACTCCAGAGGTATGCGGAGATCAGTGCCTCCAAAGGAGACGATGCCTGACTCCTCGTGAAACTTGATAGGAGTCCCAGGATTCCTGTGGCACGTGGAAAGGGACCCTTGGTCTCCCGCCTCAGCTGGAGAGGCGTCCCAATTGTCCTGCCAAGCCTCGAGGAGAATCCCGAGTTGTCCCTCGCAAATAGGCAGGAGTCTGACTTCGCTGAACAAACACGTCGGTGGAAGGGCCATCCCCGGCGTAACTCGAGAATATACCCCAGGTTCCAATCGCAACTCGAGAAAAACCATTAGACTTCCCCCTCGAAGCAAAATGAGGCCCGATACCCTGCACTGCGTGCAGAGGAATTCCGTGTTGCACATCACACATGAAAGGAGCCTTGATTTCCTTGATGGCACTCCAGAGAAACCCCAAGAACACTGTTTCAAGGCTAGAGGGATCCTGAGGTCACTGTAGCAACACGAAAGAGCTCCGTGGACCAAAAATCAACTCGAGATGAGAGCTTAGTCCCTGGCTTCGACTCCAGAGGAATACCACCTTACCACAAGCACCTCAACAGGAGGCTTCTCTCAGCTCTAGCTATGTGAGAGGGACCCTGAGTTTGCGGCCTAAAGTGGAATTGACACCGCGATTCCCTGACGCGAAATAAGGCCGGATATCCCTGCAGTGACTTGAATGCAGGCTCGTCTTGCATCTCCCAAGACGAAAGGATGTCTGAATCCCCTGTGGAGACCACAGAGAATGACCTAGTTCCCCACCTCATCGTGACCGGCGGCCTCACATCCTTTGAAAACTTCAGAGGTACGCGGAGATCAGTGCCTCCAAAGGAGACGATGCCTGACTCCTCGTGAAACTTGATAGGAGTCACAGGATTCCTGTGGCACGTGGAAAGGGACCCTTGGTCTCCCGCCTCAGCTGGAGAGGCGTCCCAATTGCCCTGCCAAGCCTCGAGGAGAATCCCGAGTTGTCCCTCTCAATTAGGCAGGAGTCTGACGTCGCTGAACAAACACGTGGGTGGAAGGGCCATCCCCGTCGTAACTCGAGAATATACCCCAGGTTACCATCGCAACTCGAGAAAAAGCATTAGACTTCCCCCTCGCCGCAAAATGAGGTCCGATACCCTGCACTGCGTGCAGAGAAATTCCGTGTTGCACATCACACATGAAAGGAGCCTTGATTTTCTTGATGGCACTCCAGAGAAACCCCAAGGACACTGTTTCAAGGCAAGAGGGACCCTGAGGTCACTGTAGCCACACGAAAGAGCTCCGTGGACCAAAAATGAACTCGAGATGAGAGGTTAGTCCCTGGCTTCGACTCCAGAGCAATACCACCTTACCACAAGCACCTCAAGAGGAGGCTTCTCTCAGCTTTAGGTATGTGAGAGGGACCCTGAGTTTGCGGCCTCAAGTGGAATGGACCCCGCGATGCCCTGACTCGAAAAAAGGCCGGACATCCCTGCAGTGACTTGAATGCAGGCTCGTCTTGCATCTCCCAAGACGAAAGGATGTCCGAATCCCCTGTGGAGACCACAGAAAAAGACCTAGTTCCACACCTCATCGCGACCGGAGGCCTCACATCCTTTGAAAACTCCAGAGGTACGCGGAGATCAGTGCCTCCAAAGGAGACGATGCCTGACTCCTCGTGAAACTTGATAGGAGCCCAGGATTCCTGTGGCACGTGGAAAGGGACCCTTGGTCTCCCGCCTCAGCTGGAGAGGCGTCCCAATTGCCCTGCCAAGCCTCGAGGAGAATCCCGAGTTGTCCCTCGCAACTAGGCAGGAGTCCTGACGTCGCTGAACAAACACGTGGGTGGAAGGGCCATCCCCGGCGTAACTCGAGAATATACCCCAGGTTCCAATCGCAACTCGAGAAAAACCATTAGACTTCCCCCTCGAAGCAAAATGAGGCCCGATACCCTGCACTGCATGCAGAGGAATTCCGTGTTGCACATCACACATGAAAGGAGCCTTGATTTCCTTGATGGCACTCCAGAGAAACCCCAAGAACACTGTTTCAAGGCTAGAGGGATCCTGAGGTCACTGTAGCAACACGAAAGAGCTCCGTGGACCAAAAATCAACTCGAGATGAGAGCTTAGTCCCTGGCTTCGACTCCAGAGGAATACCACCTTACCACAAGCACCTCAACAGGAGGCTTCTCTCAGCTCTAGCTATGTGAGAGGGACCCTGAGTTTGCGGCCTCAAGTGGAATTGACACCGCGATTCCCTGACGCGAAATAAGGCCGGATATCCCTGCAGTGACTTGAATGCAGGCTCGTCTTGCATCTCCCAAGACGAAAGGATGTCTGAATCCCCTGTGGAGACCACAGAGAATGACCTAGTTCCCCACCTCATCGTGACCGGCGGCCTCACATCCTTTGAAAACTCCAGAGGTACGCGGAGATCAGTGCCTCCAAAGGAGACGATGCCTGACTCCTCGTGAAACTTGATAGGAGTCACAGGATTCCTGTGGCACGTGGAAAGGAACACTTGGTCTCCCGCCTCAGCTGGAGAGGCGTCCCAATTGCCCTGCCAAGCCTCGAGGAGAATCCCGAGTTGTCCCTCGCAACTAGGCAGGAGTCCTGCCGTCGCTGAACAAACATGTGGGTGGAAGGGCCATTCCAGTCGTAACTCGAGAATATACCCAAGGTTCCCGCCGCAACTCGAGAAAAACCATGAGACTTCCCCCTCGCCGCGAGATGAGGCCCGATTCCCTGGCACTGCGTGCAGAGCAATTCCGTGTTGCACATCACACATGAAAGGAGCCTTGATTTCCTTGGTGGCACTCCAGAGAAACCCCAAGAACACTGTTTCAAGGCTAGAGGGATCCTGAGGTCACTCTAGCAACAGGAAAGAGCTCCGTGGACCACAAATCAACTCGAGATGAGAGGTTAGTCCCTGGCTTCGACTCCAGAGGAATACCACCTTATCACAAGCACCTCAAGAGGAGGCTTCTCTCAGCTCTAGCTATGTGCTGAGTTTGCGGCCTCAAGTGGAATGGACACCGCGATGCCCTGACACGAAATAAGGCCGGATATCCCTGCAGTGACTTGAATGCAGGCTCGTATTGCATCTCCCAAGACGAAAGGATGTCCGAATCACCTGTGGAGACCACAGAAAAAGACCTAGTTCCCCACCTCATCGCGACCGGAGGCCTCACATCCTTTGAAAACTCCAGAGGTACGCGGAGATTAGTGCCTCCAAAGGTGACGATGCCTGACTCCTCGTGAAACTTGATAGGAGTCCCAGGATTCCTGTGGCACGTGGAAAGGGACACTTGGTCTCCCGCCTCAGCTGGAGAGTCGTCCCAATTGCCCTGCCAAGCCTCGAGAAGAATCCCGAGTTGTCCCTCGCAACTAGGCAGGAGTCCTGACGTCGCTGAAGAAACACGTGTGTGGAAGGGCCATCCCCTTCGTAACTCGAGAATACACCCCAGGTTCCCGCCGCAACTCGAGAAAAACCATGAGACTTCCCCCTCGCCGCGAGATGAGGCCCGATTCCCCTGCACTGCGTGCAGAGCAATTCCGTGTTGCACATCACACATGAAAGGAGCCTTGATTTCCTTGATGGCACTCCAGAGAAACCCCAAAAACACTGTTTCAAGGCTAGAGGGATCCTGAGGTCACTGTAGCAAAAGGAAAGTGCTCCGTGGACCAAAAATCAACTCGAGATGAGAGGTTAGTCCCTGGCTTCGACTCCAGAGGAATACCACCTTACCACAAGCACCTCAAGAGGAGGCTTCTCTCAGCTCTAGCTATGTGAGAGGTACCCTGAATTTGCGGCCTCAAGTGGAATGGACACCGCGAAGCCCTGACTCGAAATAAGGCCAGATATCCCTGCAGTGACTTGAATGCAGGCTCGTCTTGCATCTCCCAAGACGAAAGGATGTCTGAATCCCCTATGGAGACCACAGAGAAAGACGTAGTTCCCCACCTCATCGCGACCGAAGGCCTCACATCCTTTGAAAACTCCAGAGGTACGCGGAGATCAGTGCCTCCAAAGGAGACGATGCCTGACTCCTCGTGAAACTTGATAGGAGTCCCAGGATTCCTGTGGCACGTGGAAACGGACCCTTGGTCTCCCGCCTCAGCTGGAGAGGCGTCCCAATTGCCCTACCAAATCTCGAGGAGAACCCCGAGTTGTCCCTCGCAACTAGGCAGGAGTCCTGACGTCGCTGAAGAAACACGTGGGTGGAAGGGCCATCCCCGTCGTAACTCGAGAATATACCCCTGGTTCCCCCCGCAACTCGAGAAAAACCATGAGACTTCCCCCTCGCCGCGAGATGAGGCCCGATTCCCCTGCACTGCGTGCAGAGCAATTCCGTGTTGCACATCACACATGAAAGGAGCCTTGATTTCCTTGATGGCACTCCAGAGAAACCCCAAGAACACTGTTTCAAGGCTAGAGGGATCCTGAGGTCACTGTAGCAACACGAAAGAGCTCCGTGGACCAAAAATCAACTCGAGATGAGAGGTTAGTCCCTGGCTTCGACTCCAGAGGAATACCACCTTACCACAAGCACCTCAAGAGGAGGCTTCTCTCAGCTCTAGCTATGTGTTGAGTTTGCGGCCTCAAGGGGAATGGAAACCGCGATGCCCTGACTCGAAATAAGGCCGTATATCTCTGAAGTGACTTGAATGCAGGCTCGTCTTGCATCTCCCAAGACGAAAGGATGTCCGAATCCCCTGTGGAGACCACAGAAAAAGATCTCGTTCCCCACCTCATCGCGACCGGAGGCCTCACATCCTTTGAAAACTCCAGAGGTATGGGGAGATCAGTGCCTCTAAAGGAGACGATGCCTGACTCCTCGTGAAACTTGATAGGACTCCCAGGATTCCTGTGGCACGTGGAAAGGGACCCTTGGTCTCCCGCCTCAGCTGGAGAGGCGTCCCAATTGCCCTGCCAAGCCTCGAGGAGAATCCCGAGTTGTCCCTCGCAACTAGGCAGGAGTCTGACGTCGCTGAACAAACACGTGGGTGGAAGGGCCATCCTCGTCGTAATTCGAGAATATACCCCAGGTTCCAGTCGCAACTCGAGAAAAACCATGAGACTTTCCCCTCGCTGAAAAATGAGGCCCGATACACTGCACTGCGTGCAGAGCAATTCCGTGTTGCACATCACACATGAAAGGAGCCTTGATTTCCTTGATGGCACTCCAGAGAAACCCCAAGAACACTGTTTCAAGGCTAGAGGGATTGTGAGGTCACTGTAGCAACACGAAAGAGCTCCGTGGACCAAAAATCAACTCGAGATGAGAGGTTAGTCCCTGGCTTCGACTCCAGAGGAATACCACCTTACCACAAGCACCTTAAGAGGAGGCTTCTCTCAGCTCTAGGTATTTGAGAGGGACCCTGAGTATGCGGCCTCAAGTGGAATGGAGACTGCGACGCCCTGACTCGAAATAAGGCCGGATATCCCTGCAGTGACTTGAATGCAGGCTCGTCTTGCATCTCCCAAGACGAAAGGATGTCTGAATCCCCTGTGGAGACCACAGAAAAAGACCTAGTTCCCCACCTCATGGCGACCGGAGGGCTCACATCATTTGAAAATTCCAGAGGTACGCGGAGATCAGTGCCTCCAAAGGAGACGATGCCTGACTCCTCGTGAAACTTGATAGGAGTCCCAGGATTCCTGTGGCACGTGGAAAGGGACCCTTGGTCTCCCGCCTCAGCTGGAGAGGCGTCCCAATTTCCCTGCCAAGCCTCGAGGAGATTCCCGAGTTGTCCCTAGCAACTAGGCAGGAGTCCTGACGTCACTGAACAAACACGTGGGTGGAAGGGCCATCCCCATCGTAACTCGAGAATATACCCCAGGTTCCCGCCGCAACTCGAGAAAACCATGAGACTTCCCCCTCGCCGCGAGATGAGGCCCGATTCCCCTGCACTGCGTGCAGAGCAATTCCGTGTTGCACATCACACATGAAAGGAGCCTTGATTTCCTTGATGGCACTCCAGAGAAACCCCAAGAACACTGTTTCAAGGCTGGAGGGATCCTGAGGTCCCTGTAGCAGCACGAAAGAGCTCCGTGGACTATGAATCAACTCGAGATGAGAGGTTAGTCCCTGGCTTCGACTCCAGAGGAATACCACCTTACTACAAGCACCTCAAGAGGAGGCTTCTCTCAGCTCTAGGTATGTGAGAGGGACCCTGATTTTGCGGCCTCAAGTGGAATGGACACTGTGATGCCCTAACGCAAAATAAGGCCGGACATCCCTGCAGTGACTTGAATGCAGGCTCGTCTTGCATCTCCCAAGATGAAAGGATGTCTGAATGCCCTGTGGAGACCACAGAGAAAGACCTAGTTCCCCACCTCATCGCGACCGGAGGCCTCACATCCTTTGAAAACTCCAGAGGTCCGCGGAGATCAGTGCCTCCAAAGGAGACGATGCCTGACTCCTCGTGAAACTTGATAGGAGTCCCAGGATTCCTGTGGAACGTGGAAAGGGACCCTTGGTCTCCCACCTCAGCTGGAGAGGCGTCCCAATTGCCCTGCCAAGCCTCGAGGAGAATCCCGAGTTGTCCCTCGCAACTAGGCAGGAGTCCTGACGTCGCTGAAGAAACACGTGTGTGGATGGGCCATCCACGTCGTAACTCGAGAATATACCCCAGGTTCCCGCGCAACTCGAGAAAAACCATGAGACTTCCCCCTCGCCGCGAGATGAGGCCCGATTCCCCTGCACTGCGTGCAGAGCAATTCCGTGTTGCACATCACACATGAAAGGAGCCTTGATTTCCTTGATGGCATTCCAAAGAAACCCCAAGAACACTGTTTCAAGGCTAGAGCGATCCTCAGGGCACTGTAGCTGCATGAAAGAGCTCCGTGGACCAAAAATCAACTTCAGATGAGAGGTTAGTTTCTGGCTTCGACTCCAGAGGAATACCACCTTACCACAAGCACCTCAAGAGGAGGCTTCTCTCAGCTCTAGGTATGTGAGAGGGACCCTGAGTTTGCGGCCTCAAGTGGAATGGACACTGTGATGCCCTAACGCAAAATAAGGCCGGACATCCCTGCAGTGACTTGAATGCAGGCTCGTCTTGCATCTCCCAAGATGAAAGGATGTCTGAATGCCCTGTGGAGACCACAGAGAAAGACCTAGTTCCCCACCTCATCGCGACCGGAGGCCTCACATCCTTTGAAAACTCCAGAGGTACGCGGAGATCAGTGCCTCCAAAGGAGACGATGCCTGACTCCTCGTGAAACTTGATAGGAGTCCCAGGATTCCTGTGGAACGTGGAAAGGGACCCTTGGTCTCCCACCTCAGCTGGAGAGGCGTCCCAATTGCCCTGCCAAGCCTCGAGGAGAATCCCGAGTTGTCCCTCGCAACTAGGCAGGAGTCCTGACGTCGCTGAAGAAACACGTGTGTGGAAGGGCCATCCACGTCGTAACTCGAGAATATACCCCAGGTTCCCGCGCAACTCGAGAAAAACCATGAGACTTCCCCCTCGCCGCGAGATGAGGCCCGATTCCCCTGCACTGCGTGCAGAGCAATTCCGTGTTGCACATCACACATGAAAGGAGCCTTGATTTCCTTGATGGCACTCCAAAGAAACCCCAAGAACACTGTTTCAAGGCTAGAGCGATCCTCAGGGCACTGTAGCTGCATGAAAGAGCTCCGTGGACCAAAAATCAACTTCAGATGAGAGGTTAGTCTCTGGCTTCGACTCCAGAGGAATACCACCTTACCACAAGCACCTCAAGAGGAGGCTTCTCTCAGCTCTAGGTATGTGAGAGGGACCCTGAGTTTGCGGCCTCAAGTGGAATGGACACCGCGATTCCCTGACACGAAATAAGGCCGGATATCCCTGCAGTGACTTGAATGCAGGCTCGTCTTGCATCTCCCAAGACGAAAGGATGTCTGAATCCCCTGTGGAGACCACAGAGAATGACCTAGTTCCCCACCTCATCGCGACCGGAGGCCTCACATCCTTTGAAAACTCCAGAGGTACGCGGAGATCAGTGCCTCCAAAGGAGACGATGCCTGACTCCTCGTGAAACTTGAAAGGAGTCCCAGGATTCCTGTGGCACGTGGAAAGGGACCCTTGGTCTCCCGCCTCAGCTGGAGAGGCGTCCCAATTGCCCTGCCGAGCCTCGAGGAGAATCCCGAGTTGTCCCTCGCAACTAGGCAGGAGTCTGACGTCGCTGAACAAACACGTGGGTGGAAGGGCCATCCCCGTCGTAATTTGAGAATATACCCCAGGTTCCAATCGCAACTCGAGAAAAACCATTAGACTTCCCCCTCGCCGCAAAATGAGGCCCGATACCCTGCACTGCGTGCAGAGCAATTCCGTGTTGCACATCACACATGAAAGAAGCCTTGATTTCCTTGATGGCACTCCAGAGAAACCCCAAGAACACTGTTTCAAGGCTAGAGGGATCGTGAGGTCACTGTAGCAACAGGAAAGAGCTCCGTGGACCAAAAATCAACTTCAGATGAGAGGTTAGTCTCTGGCTTCGAATCCAGAGGAATACCACCTTACCACAAGCACCTCAAGAGGAGGCTTCTCTCAGCTCTAGGTATGTGAGAGGGACCCTGAGTTTGCGGCCTCAAGTGGAATGGACACCGCGATTCCCTGACACGAAATAAGGCCGGATATCCTTGCAGTGACTTGAATGCAGGCTCGTCTTGCATCTCCCAAGACGAAAGGATGTCTGAATCCCCTGTGGAGACCACAGAGAATGACCTAGTTCCCCACCTCATCGCGACCGGAGGCCTCACATCCTTTGAAAACTCCAGAGGTACGCGGAGATCAGTGCCTCCAAAGAAGACGATGCCTGACTCCTCGTGAAACTTGATAGGAGTCCCAGGATTCCTGTGGCACGTGGAAAGGGACCCTTGGTCTCCCGCCTCAGCTGGAGAGGCGTCCCAATTGCCCTGCCAAGCCTCGAGGAGAATCCCGAGTAGTCCCTCGCAGCTAGTCAGGAGTCTGACGTCGTTGAACAAACACGTGGGTGGAAGGGCCATCCCCGTCGTAATTCGAGAATATACCCCAAGTTCCAGCCGCAACTCGAGAAAACCATGAGACTTCCCCCTCGCCGCGAGATGAGGCCCGATTCCCCTGCACTGCGTGCAGAGCAATTCCGTGTTGCACATCACACATGAAAGGAGCCTTGATTTCCTTGATGGCACTCCAGAGAAACCCCAAGAACACTGTTTCAAGGCTGGAGGGATCCTGAGGTCCCTGAAGCAGCACGAAAGAGCTCCGTGGACTATGAATCAACTCGAGATGAGAGTTTAGTCCCTGGCTTCGACCCCAGAGGAATACCACCTTACCACAAGCACCTCAAGAGGAGGCTTCTCTCAGCTCTATGTATGTGAGAGGGACCCTGAGTTTGCGGCCTCAAGTTCAATTGACACCGCGATGCCCTGACTCGAAATAAGACCGGATATCCCAGCAGTGACTTGAATGCAGGCTCGTCTTGCATCTCCCAAGACGAAAGGATGTCTGAATCCCCTGAGGAAACCACAGAGAAAGACCTAGTTCCCCACCTCATCGCGACCGGAGGCCTCACATCCTTTGAAAACTCCAGAGGTACGCGGAGATCAGTGCCTCCAAAGGAGACGATGCCTGACTCCTCGTGAAACTTCTTAGGAGTCCCAGGATTCCTGTGGCACGTGGAAAGGGACCCTTGGTCTCCCGCCTCAGCTGGAGAGGCGTCCCAATTGCCCTGCCAAGCCTCGAGGAGAATCCCGAGTTGTCCCTCGCAACTAGGCAGGAGTCCTGACGTCGCTGAACAAACACGTGGGTGGAAGGGGCATCCCCGTCGTAACTCGAGAATATACCCCAGGTTCCCGCTGCAACTCGAGAAAAACCATGAGACTTCCCCCTCGCCGCGAGATGAGGCCCGATTCCCCTGCACTGCGTGCAGAGCAATTCCGTGTTGCACATCACACATGAAAGGAGCCTTGATTTCCTTGATGGCACTCCAGAGAAACCCCAAGAACACTGTTTCAAGGTTGAGGGATCCTGAGTTCACTGTAGCAACAAGAAAGAGCTCCGTGGACCAAAAATCAACTCGAGATGAGAGGTTAGTCCCTGGCTTCGACTCCAGAGGAATACCACCTTACCACAACCACCTCAAGAGGAGGCTTCTCTCAGCTCTAGGTATGTGAGAGGGACCCTGAGTTTGCGGCCTCAAGTGGAATGGAGACCGCGATGCCCTGACTCGAAAAAAGACCGGATATCCCTGCAGTGACTTGAATGCAGGCTCGTCTTGCATCTCCCAAGATGAAAGGATGTCTAAATCCGCTGTGGAGACCACAGAGAAAGACCTAGTTCACCACCTCATCGCGACTGGATGCCTCACATCCTTTGAAAACTCCAGAGGTACGCGGAGATCAGTGCCTTCAAAGGAGACGATGCCTGACTACTCGTGAAACTTGATTGGAGTCCCAGGATTCCTGTGGCACGTGGAAAGGGACCCTTGGTCTCCCGCCTCAGCTGGAGAGGCGTCCCAATTGCCCTGCCAAGCCTCGAGGAGAATCCCGAGTTGTCCCTCGCAACTAGGCATGAGTCCTGACGTCGCTGATCAAACACGTGGGTGGACGGGCCATTTTCATCATAACTCCAGAATATACCCCAGGTTCCCGCCGCAACTCGAGAAAAACCATGAGACTTCCCCCTCGCCGCGAGATGAGGCCCGATTCCCCTGCACTGCGTGCAGAGCAATTCCGTGTTGCACATCACACATGAAAGGAGCCTTGATTTCCTTGATGGCACTCCAGAGAATCTCCAAGAACACTGTTTCAAGGTTGAGGGATCCTGAGGTCACTCTAGCAACACGAAAGAGCTCCGTGGACCAAAAATCAACTCGAGATGAGAGGTTAGTCCCTGGCTTCGACTCCAGAGGAATACCACCTTACCACAAGCACCTCAAGAGGAGGCTTCTCTCAGCTCTAGGTATGTGAGAGGGACCCTGAGTTTGCGGCCTCAAGTGGAATGGACACCGCGATGCCCTGACTCGAAATAAGGCCGGATATCCCTGCAGTGACTTGAATGCAGGCTCGTCTTGCATCTCCCAAGACGAAAGGATGTCTGAATCCCCTGTGGAGACCACAGAGAAAGACATAGTTCACCACCTCATCACGACCAGAGGCCTCACATCTTTGAAAATTCCAGAGGTACACGGAGATCAGTGCCTCCCAAGGAGACGATGCCTGACTCCTCGTGAAACTTGATAGGAGTCCCAGGATTCCTGTGGCACGTGGAAAGGGACCCTTGGTCTCCCGCCTCAGCTGGAGAGGCGTCCCAATTGCCCTGCCAAGCCTCGAGGAGATTCCCGAGTTGTCCCTCGCAACTAGGCAGGAGTCCTGACGTCGCTGATCAAACACGTGGGTGGAAGGGCCATCCCGGTCGTAACTCGAGAATATACCCCAGGTTCCCGCCGCAACTCGAGAAAAACCATGAGAGTTCCCCCTCGCCGCGAGATGAGGCCCGATTCCCCTGCACTGCGTGCAGAGCAATTCCGTGTTGCACATCACACATGAAAGGAGCCTTGATTTCCTTGATGGCACTCCAAAGAAACCCCAAGAACACTATTTCAAAGCTAGAGGGATCCTGAGTCAGTGTAGCAACACGAAAGAGCTCCGTGGACCAAAAATCAACTCGAGATGACAGGTTCGTCCCTGGCTTCGACTCCAGAGGAATACCACCTTACCACAAGCACCTCAAGAGGAGGCTTCTCTCAGCTCTATGTATGTGAGAGGCACCCTGAGTTTGCGGCCTCAAGTGGAATGGAGACCGCGATGCCCTGACTCGAAATAAGGCCGGATATCCCTGCAGTGACTTGAATGCAGGCTCGTCTTGCATCTCCCAAGACGAAAGGATGTCTGAATCCCCTGTGGAGACCACAGAGAAAGACCTAGTTCCCAACCTCATCGCGACCGGAGGCCTCACATCCTTTGAAAACTCCAGAGGTACGCGGAGATCAGTGCCTCCAAAGGAGACGATGCCTGACTCCTCGTGAAACTTGATAGGAGTCCCAGGATTCCTGTGGCACGTGGAAAGGGACCCTTGGTCTCCCGCCTCAGCTGGAGAGGCGTCCCAATTGCCATGCCAAGCCTCGAGGAGAATCCCGAGTTGTCCCTCGCAACTAGGCAGGAGTACTGACGTCGCTGATCAAACACGTGGGTGGAAGGGCCATCCCCGTCGTAACTCGAGAATATACCCCAGGTTCCCGCCGCAACTCGAGAAAAACCATGAGACTTCCCCCTCGCCGCGAGATGAGGCCCGATTCCCCTGCACTGCGTGCAGAGCAATTCCGTGTTGCACATCACACATGAAAGGAGCCTTGATTTCCTTGATGGCACTCCAGAGAAACCCCAAGAACACTGTTTCAAGGCTGGAGGCATCCTGAGGTCCGTGCAGCAGCACGAAAGAGCTCCGTGGACCAAAAATCAACTCGAGATGAGAGTTTAGTCCCTGGCTTCGACTCCAGAGGAATACCACCTTACCACAAGCACCTCAAGAGGAGGCTTCTCTCAGCTCTATGTATGTTAGAGGCACCCTGAGTTTGCGGCCTCAAGTGGAATGGACACCGCGATGCCCTGACTCGAAATAAGGCCGGATATCCCTGCAGTGACTTGAATGCAGGCTCGTCTTGCATCTCCCAAGACGAAAGGATGTCTGAATCCCCTGTGGAGACCACAGAGAAAGACCTAGTTCCCCACCTCATCGCGACAGGAGGCCTCACATCCTTTGAAAACTCCAGAGGTACGCGGAGATCAGTGCCTCCAAAGGAGACGATGCCTGACTCCTCGTGTAACTTGATAGGAGTCCCAGGATTCCTGTGGCACCTGGAAAAGGACCCTTGGTCACCCGCCTCAGCTGGAGAGGCCTCCCAATTGCCCTGCCAAGCCTCGAGGAGAATCCCGAGTTGTCCCTCACAACTAGGCAGGAGTCCTGACGTCGCTGAAGAAACACGTGGGTGGAAGGGCCATTCCCGTCGTAAATCGAGAATATACCCCAGGTTCCCGCCGCAACTCGAGAAAAACCATGAGACTTCCCCCTCGCCGTGAGATGAGGCCCGATTCCCCTGCACTGCGTGCAGAGCAATTCCGTGTTGCACATCACACATGAAAGGAGCCTTGATTTCCTTGATGGCACTCCAGAGAAACCCCAAGAACACTGTTTCAAGGTTGAGGGATCCTGAGGTCACTGTAGCAACATGAAAGAGCTCCGCGGACCAAAAATCAACTCGAGATGAGAGGTTAGTCCCTGGCTTCGACTCCAGAGGAATACCACCTTACCACAAGCACCTCAAGAGGAGGCTTCTCTCAGCTCTAGGTATGTGAGAGGGACCCTGAGTTTGCGGCCTCAAGTGGAATGGAGACCGCGATGCCCTGACTCGAAATAAGGCCGGATATCCCTGCAGTGACTTGAATGCAGGCTCGTCTTGCATCTCCCAAGACGAAAGGATGTCTGAATCCCCTGTGGAGACCACAGAGAAAGACCTACTTCAACACCTCATCACGACCGGAGGCCTCACATCCTTTGAAAACTCCAGAGGTACGCAGAGATCAGTGCCTCCAAAGGAGACGATGCCTGACTCCTCGTGAAACTTGATAGGAGTCCCAGGATTCCTGTGGCACGTGGAAAGGGACCCTTGGTCTCCCGCCTCATCTGGAGAGGCGTCCCAATTGCCCTGCCAAGCCTCGAGGAGAATCCCGAGTTGTCCCTCGCAACTAGGCAGGAGTCCTGACGTCGCTGAAGAAACACGTGTGTGGAAGGGCCATCCCCGTCGTAACTGAAGAATATACCCCAGGTTCCCGTCGCAACTCGAGAAAAACCATGAGACTTCCCCCTCACCGCGAGATGAGGCCCGATTCCCCTGCACTGCGTGCAGAGCAATTCTGTGTTGCACATCACACATGAAAGGAGGCTTGATTTTCTTGATGGGACTCCATAGAAACCCCAAGAACACTGTTTCAAGGCTAGAG
This sequence comes from Cervus elaphus, assembly GCF_910594005.1. Classification (NCBI taxonomy): domain Eukaryota; kingdom Metazoa; phylum Chordata; class Mammalia; order Artiodactyla; family Cervidae; genus Cervus; species Cervus elaphus. Next base: position 2,225,905 of record NC_057815.1, on the reverse strand, counting down.
GGACCCTGAGGTCACTGTAGCAACACGAAAGAGCTCCGTGGACCAAAAATCAACTCGAGATGAGAGATTAGTCCCTGGCTTCGACTCCAGAGGAATACCACCTTACCACAAGCACCTCAAGAGGAGGCTTCTCTCAGCTTTAGGTATGTGAGAGGGACCCTGAGTTTGCGGCCTCAAGTGGAATGGACAACGCGATGCCCTGACTCGAAATAAGGCCGGATATCCCTGCAGTGACTTGAATGCAGACTCGTCTTGCATCTTCCAAGACGAAAGGATGTCTGAATCCCCTGTGGAGACCACAGAGAAAGACCTAGTTCCCCACCTCATCGCCACCGGAGGCCTCATATCCTTTGAAAACTCCAGAGGTACGCGGAGATCAGTGCCTCCAAAGGAGACGATGCCTGACTCCTCGTGAAACTTCTTAGGAGTCCCAGGATTCCTGTGGCAGGTGGAAAGGGACCCTTGGTCTCCCGCCTCAGCTGGAGAGGCGTCCCAATTGCCCTGCCAAGCGTCGAGGAGAATCCCGAGTTGTCCCTCGCAACTAGGCAGGAGTCCTGACGTCGCTGAAGAAACACGTGTGTGGAAGGGCCATCCCCGTCGTAACTCGAGAATATACCCCAGGTTCCCGTCGCAACTCGAGAAAAACCATGAGACTTCCACCTCGCCGCGAGATGAGGCCCGATTCCCCTGCACTGCGTGCAGAGCAATTCCGTGTTGCACATCACACATGAAAGGAGCCTTGATTTCCTTGATGGCACTCCAGAGAAACCCCAAGAACACTGTTTCAAGGTTGAGGGATCCTGAGGTCACTGTAGCAACACGAAAGAGCTCTGTGGACCAAAAATCAACTCGAGATGAGAGGTTAGTCCCTGGCTTCGACTCCAGAGGAATACCACCTTACCTCAAGCACCTCAAGAGGAGGCTTCTCTCAGCTTGAGGTATGTGAGAGGGACCCTGAGTTTTCGGCCTCAAGTGGAATGGAGACCGCGATACCCTGACTCGAAATCAGGCTGGATATCCCTGCAATGACTTGAATGCAGGCTCGTCTTGCATCTCACAAGACGAAAGGATATCTGAATCCCCTGTGGAGACCACAGAGAAAGACCTAGTTTCCCACCTTATCGCGACCGGAGGCCTCACATCCTTTGAAAACTCCAGAGGTACACGGAGATCAGTGCCTCCAAAGGAGACGATGCCTGACTCCTCGTGAAACTTGATAGGAGTCCCAGGATTCCTGTGGTACGTGGAAAGGGACCCTTGGTCTCCCGCCTCAGCTGGAGAGGCGTCCCAATTGCCATGCCAAGCGTCGAGGAGAATCCCGAGTTTTCCCTCGCAACTAGGCAGGAGTCCTGCCGTCGCTGAACAAACACGTGGGTGAAAGGGCCATCCCCGTCGTAACTCGAGAATATACCCCAGGTTCCCGCCGCAACTCGAGAAAAACCATGAGACTTCCCCCTCGCCGCGAGATGAGGCCCGATTCCGCTGCACTGCGTGCAGAGCAATTCCGTGTTGCACATCACACATGAAAGGAGCCTTGATTTCCTTGATGGCACTCCAGAGAAACCCCAAGAACACTGTTTCAAGGTTGAAGGATCCTTAGGTCACTGTAGCAACACGAAAGAGCTCCGTGGACCAAAAATCAACTCGAGATGAGAGGTTAGTCCCTGGCTTCGACTCCAGAGGAATACCACCTTACCACAAGCACCTCAAGAGGAGGCTTCTCTCAGCTCTATGTATGTGAGAGGAACCCTGAGTTTGCGGCCTCAAGTGGAATGGAGACCGCGATGCCCTGACTCGAAATAAGGCCGGATATCCCTGCAGTGACTTGAATGCAGGCTCGTCTTGCATCTCCCAAGACGAAAGGATGTCTGAATCCCCTGTGGAGACCACAGAGAAATACCTAGTTCCCCACCTCATCGCGAACGGAGGCATCACATCCCTTGAAAATTCCAGAGGTACGCGGAGATCAGTGCCTCCAAAGGAGACGATGCCTGACTCCTCGTGAAACTTTATAGGAGTCCCAGGATTCCTGTGGCACGTGGAAAGAGAACCTTGGTCTCCCGCCTCAGCTGGAGAGGCGTCCCAATTGCCCTGCCAAGCCTTGAGGAGAATCCCGAGTTGTCCCTCGAAACTAGGCAGGAGTCCTGCCGTCGCTGAACTAACACGTGTGTGGAAGGGCCATCCCCGTCGTAACTCGAGCATATACCCCAGGTTCCCGCGGCAACTCGAGAAAAACCATGAGACTTCCCCCTCGCCGCGAGATAAGGCACGATTCCCCTGCACTGCGTGCAGAGCAATTCCGTGTTGCACATCACACATGAAAGGAGCCTTGATTTCCTTGATGGCACTCCAGAGAAACCCCAAGAACACTGTTTCAAGGTGGAAGGATCCTGAGGTCACTGTAGCAACACGAAAGAGCTCCGTGGACCAAAAATCAACTCGAGATGAGAGGTTAGTCCCTGGCTTCGACTCCAGAGGAATACCACCTTACCACAAGCACCTCAAGAGGAGGCTTCTCTCAGCTCTATGTATGTGAGAGGGACCCTGAGTTTGCGGCCTCAAGTGGAATGGAGACCGCGATGCCCTGACTCGAAATAAGGCCGGATATCCCTGCAGTGACTTGAATGCAGGCTCGTCTTGCATCTCCCAAGACGAAAGGATGTCTGAATCCCCTGTGGAGACCACAGAGAAAGACCTAGTTCCCCACCTCATCGCGAACTGAGGCCTCACATCCCTTGAAAACTCCAGAGGTACGCGGAGATCAGTGCCTCCAAAGGAGACGATGCCTGACTCCTCGTGAAACTTGATAGGAGTCCCAGGATTCCTGTGGCACGTGGAAAGGGAACCTTGGTCTCCCGCCTCAGCTGGAGAGGCGTCCCAATTGCCCTGCCAAGCCTCGAGGAGAATCCCGAGTTGCAGCTCGCAACTAGGCAGGAGTCCTGACGTCGCTGAAGAAACACGTGGGTGGAAGGGCCATCCCCGTCGTAACTCGAGAATATACCCCAGGTTCCCGCCGCAACTCGAGAAAAACCATGAGACTTCCCCCTCTCCGCGATATGAGGCCCGATTCCCCTGAACTGCGTGCAGAGCAATTCCGTGTTGCACATCACACATGAAAGGAGCCTTGATTTCCTTGATGGCACTCCAGAGAAACCCCAAGAACACTGTTTCAAGGCTAGAGGGATCCTGAGGTCACTGTAGCAACACGAAAGAGCTCCGTGGACCAAAAATCAACTCGAGATGAGAGGTTAGTCCCTGGCTTCGACTCCAGAGGAATACCACCTTACCACAAGCACCTCAAGAGGAGGCTTCTCTCAGCTCTAGCTATGTGAGAGGGACCCTGAGTTTGCGGCCTCAAGTGGAATGAACATCGCGATGCCCTGACTCGAAATAAGGCCGGATATCCCTGCAGTGACTTGAATGCAGGCTCGTCTTGCATCTGCCAAGACGAAAGGATGTCTGAATCCCCTGTGGAGACCACAGAGAAAGACCTAGTTCCCTACCTCATGTGACCGGAGGCCTCACATCCTTTGAAAACTCCAGAGGTACGCGGAGATCAGTGCCTCCAAAGAAGACGATGCCTGACTCCTCGTGAAACTTGATAGGAGTCCCAGGATTCCTGTGGCACGTGGAAAGGGACCCTTGGTCTCCCGCCTCAGCTGGAGAGGCGTCCCAATTGCCCTGCCAAGCCTCGAGGAGAATCCCGAGTTGTCCCTCGCAAATAGGCAGGAGTCCTGACGTCGCTGAAGAAACACGTGTGTGGAAGGGCCATCCCCGTCGTAACTCGAGAATATACCCCAGGTTCCCGCCGCAACTCGAGAAAAACCATGAGGCTTCCCCCTCGCCGCGAGATGAGGCCCGATTACCCTGCACTGCGTGCAGAGCAATTCCGTGTTGCACATCACACATGAAAGGAGCCTTGATTTCCTTGATGGCACTCCAGAGAAACCCCAAGAACACTGTTTCAAGATTGAGGGATCCTGAGGTCACTGTATCAACACGAAAGAGCTCCGTGGACCAAAAATCAACTCGAGATGAGAGGTTAGTCCCTGGCTTCGACTCCAGAGGAATACCACCTTACCTCAAGCACCTCAAGAGGAGGCTTTTCTCAGCTCTAGGTATGTGAGAGGGACCCTGAGTTTGCGGCCTCAAGTGGTATGGAGACCGCGATGCCCTGACTCGAAATCAGGCCGGATATCCCTGCAATGACTTGAATGCAGGCTCGTCTTGCATCTCCCAAGACGAAAGGATATCTGAATCCCTGTGGAGACCACAGAGAAAGACCTAGTTTCCCACCTTATCGCAACCGGAGGCCTCACATCCTTTGAAAACTCCAGAGGTACACGGAGATCAGTGCCTCCAAAGGAGACGATGCCTGACTCCTCGTGAAACTTGATAGGAGTCCCAGGATTCCTGTGGTACGTGGAAAGGGACCCTTGGTCTCCCGCCTCAGCTGGAGAGGCGTCCCAATTGCCCTGCCAAGCGTCGAGGAGAATCCCGAGTTGTCCCTCGCAACTAGGCAGGAGTCCTGCCATCGCTGAACAAACACGTGGGTGAAAGGGCCATCCCCGTCGTAACTCGAGAATATACCCCAGGTTCCCGCCGCAACTCGAGAAAAACCATGAGACTTCCCCCTCGCCGCGAGATGAGGCCCGATTCCGCTGCACTGCGTGCAGAGCAATTCCGTGTTGCACATCACACATGAAAGGAGCCTTGATTTCCTTGATGGCACTCCAGAGAAACCCCAAGAACACTGTTTCAAGGTTGAAGGATCCTGAGGTCACTGTAGCAACACGAAAGAGCTCCGTGGACCAAAAATCAACTCGAGATGAGAGGTTAGTCCCTGGCTTCGACTCCAGAGGAATACCACCTTACCACAAGCACCTCAAGAGGAGGCTTCTCTCAGCTCTATGTATGTGAGAGGGACCCTGAGTTTGCGGCCTCAAGTGGAATGGAGACCGCGATGCCCTGACTCGAAATAAGGCCGGATATCCCTGCAGTGACTTGAATGCAGGCTCGTCTTGCATCTCCCAAGACGAAAGGATGTCTGAATCCCCTGTGGAGACCACAGAGAAAGACCTAGTTCCCCACCTCATCGCGAACGGAGGCCTCACATCCCTTGAAAACTCCAGAGGTACGCGGAGATCAATGCCTCCAAAGGAGACGATGCCTGACTCCTCGTGAAACTTGATAGGAGTCCCAGGATTCCTGTGGCACGTAGAAAGGGACCCTTGGTCTCCCGCCTCAGCTGGAGAGGCGTCCCAATTGCCCTGCCAAGCCTCGAGGAGAATCCCGAATTGTCCCTCGAAACTAGGCAGGAGTCCTGCCGTCGCTGAACTAACACGTGTGTGGAAGGGCCATCCCCGTCGTAACTCGAGCATATACCCCAGGTTCCCGCGGCAACTCGAGAAAAACCATGAGACTTCCCCCTCGCCGCGAGATGAGGCCCGATTCCCCTGCACTGCGTGCAGAGCAATTCCGTGTTGCACATCACACATGAAAGGAGCCTTGATTTCCTTGATGGCACTCCAGAGAAACCCCAAGAACACTGTTTCAAGGCTAGAGGAATCCTGAGGTCACTGTAGCAACACGAAAGAGCTCCGTGGACCAAAAATCAACTCGAGATGAGGGGTTAGTCCCTGGGTTCGACTCCAGAGGAATACCACCTTACCACAAGCACCTCAAGAGGAGGCTTCTCTCAGCTCTAGGTATGTGAGAGGGATCCTGATTTTGCGGCCTCAAGTTTAATGGACACTGCGATGCCCTGACGCGAAATAAGGCCGTATATCTGTGCAGTGACTTGAATGCAGGCTCGTCTTGCATCTCCCAAGATAAGAGAATGTCTGAATCCCCTGTGGAGACCACAGAGAAAGACCTAGTTCCCCAACCTCATGGCGACCGGAGGCCTCACATCCTTTGAAAACTCCAGAGGTAAGCGGAGATCAGTGCCTCCAAAGGAGACGATGCCTGACTCCTCGTGAAACTTGATAGGAGTCCCAGGATTCCTGTGGCACATGGAAAGGGACCCTTGGTCTCCCGCCTCAGCTGGAGAGGCGTCCCAATTGCCCTGCCAAACCTCGAGGAGAATCCCGAGTTGTCCCTCGCAACTAGGCAGGAGTCCTGACGTCGCTGACGAAACACGTGTGTGGAAGGGCCATCCCCGTCGTAACTCGAGAATATACCCCAGGTTCCCACCGCAACTCGAGAAAAACCATGAGACTTCCCCCTCGCCGCGAGATGAGGCCCGATTCCCCTTCACTGTGTGCAGAGCAATTCCGTGTTGCACATCACACATGAAAGGAGCCTTGATTTCGTTGACGGCACTCCAGTGAAACCCCAAGAACACTGCTTCAAGGCTAGAGGGATCCTGAGGTCACTGTAGCAACACGAAAGAGCTCCGTGGACCAAAAATCAACTCGAGATGAGAGCTTAGTCGCTGGCTTCGCCTCCAGAGGAATACCACCTTACCACAAGCACCTCAAGAGGAGGCTTCTCTCAGCTCTAGCTATGTGAGAGGGACCCTGAGTTTGCGGCCTCAAGTGGAATGGACACCGCGATGCCCTGACGCGAAATAAGGCCGGATATCCCTGCAGTGACGTGAATACAGGCTTGTCTTGCATCTCCCAAGACGAAAGGATGTCTGAATCCCCTGTGGAGACCACAGAGAAAGACCTAGTTCCCCACCTCATCGCGACCGGAGGCCTCACATCCCTTGAAAACTCTAGAGGTACACAGAGATCAATGCCTCCAAAGGAGACGATGCCTGACTCCTCGTGAAAGTTGATAGGAGTCCCAGGATTCCTGTGGCACGTGGAAAGGGACCCTTGGTCTGCCGCCTCAGCTGGAGAGGCGTCCCAATTGCCCTGCCAAGCCTCGAGGAGAATCCCGAGTTGCAGCTCGCAACTAGGCAGGAGTCCTGACGTCGCTGAAGAAACACGTGGGTGGAAGGGCCATCCCCGTCGTAACTCGAGAATATACCCCAGGTTCCCGCCGCAACTCGAGAAAAACCATGAGACTTCCCCCTCGCCGCGATATGAGGCCCGATTCCCCTGCACTGCGTGCAGAGCAATTCCGTGTTGCACATCACACATGAAAGGAGCCTTGATTTCCTTGACGGCACTCCAGAGAAACCCCAAGAACACTGTTTCAAGGCTAGAGGGATCGTGAGGTCACTGTAGCAACACGAAAGAGCTCCGTGGAACAAAAATCAACTCGATGTGAGAGCTTAGTCGCTGGCTTCGACTCCAGAGGTATACCACCTTACCACAAGCACCTCAAGAGGAGGCTTCTCTCAGCTCTAGGTATGTGAGAGGGATCCTGAGTTTGCGGCCTCAAGTGGAATGGACACCGCGATGCCCTGACGCGAAATAAGACCGGATATCCCTGCAGTGACTTGAATGCAGGCTCGTCTTGCATCTCCCAAGACGAAAGGATGTCTGAATCCCCTGTGGAGACCACAGAGAAAGACCTAGTTCCCCACCTCATCGCGACCGGAAGCCTCACATCCCTTGAAAACTCCAGAGGTATGCGGAGATCAGTGCCTCCAAAGGAGACGATGCCTGACTCCTCGTGAAACTTGATAGGAGTCCCAGGATTCCTGTGGCACGTGGAAAGGGACCCTTGGTCTCCCGCCTCAGCTGGAGAGGCGTCCCAATTGCCCTGCCAAGCCTCGAGGAGAATCCCGAGTTGTCCCTCGCAACTTGGCAGGAGTCCTGCCGTCGCTGAACTAACACGTGTGTGGAAGGGCCATCCCCGTCGTAACTCGAGAATATACCACAGGTTCCCGCCGCAACTCGAGAAAAACCATGAGACTTTCCCCTCGCCGCGAGATAAGGCACGATTCCCCTGCATTGCGTGCAGAGCAATTCCGTGTTGCACATCACACATGAAAGGAGCCTTGATTTCCTTGATGGCACTCCAGAGAAACCCCAAGAACACTGTTTCAAGGCTAGAGGGATCCTGAGGTCACTGTAGCAACACGAAAGAGCTCCGTGGACCAAAAATCAACTCGAGATGAGAGGTTAGTCCCTGGCTTCGACTCCAGAGGAATACCACCTTACCACAAGCACCTCAAGAGGAGGCTTCTCTCAGCTCTAGCTATGTGAGAGGGACCCTGAGTTTGCGGCCTCAAGTGGAATGAACACCGCGATGCCCTGACTCGAAATAAGGCCGGATATCCCTGCAGTGACTTGAATGCAGGCTCGTCTTGCATCTGCCAAGACGAAAGGATGTCTGAATCCCCTGTGGAGACCACAGAGAAAGACCTAGTTCCCTACCTCATGCGACCGGAGGCCTCACATCCTTTGAAAACTCCAGAGGTACGCGGAGATCAGTGCCTCCAAAGAAGACGATGCCTGACTCCTCGTGAAACTTGATAGGAGTCCCAGGATTCCTGTGGCACGTGGAAAGGGACCCTTGGTCTCCCGCCTCAGCTGGAGAGGCGTCCCAATTGCCCTGCCAAGCCTCGAGGAGAATCCCGAGTTGTCCCTCGCAACTAGGCAGGAGTCCTGACGTCGCTGAAGAAACACGTGTGTGGAAGGGCCATCCCCGTCGTAACTCGAGAATATACCCCAGGTTCCCGCCGCAACTCGAGAAAAACCATGAGACTTCCCCCTCGCCGCGAGATGAGGCCCGATTCCCCTGCACTGCCTGCAGAGCAATTCCGTGTTGCACATCACACATGAAAGGAGCCTTGATTTCCTTGATGGCACTCCAGAGAAACCCCAAGAACACTGTTTCAAGGTTGAGGGATCCTGAGGTCACTGTATCAACACGAAAGAGCTCCGTGGACCAAAAATCAACTCGAGATGAGAGGTTAGTCCCTGGCTTCGACTCCAGAGGAATACCACCTTACCTCAAGCACCTCAAGAGGAGGCTTATCTCAGCTCTATGTATGTGAGAGGGACCCTGAGTTTGCGGCCTCAAGTCGTATGGAGACCGCGATGCCCTGACTCGAAATCAGGCCGGATATCCCTGCAATGACTTGAATGCAGGCTCGTCTTGCATCTCACAAGACGAAAGGATATCTGAATCCCCTGTGGAGACCACAGAGAAAGACCTAGTTTCCCACCTTATCGCAACCGGAGGCCTCACATCCTTTGAAAACTCCAGAAGTACACGGAGATCAGTGCCTCCAAAGGAGACGATGCCTGACTCCTCGTGAAACTTGATAGGAGTCCCAGGATTCCTGTGGTACGTGGAAAGGGACCCTTGGTCTCCCGCCTCAGCTGGAGAGGCGTCCCAATTGCCCTGCCAAGCGTCGAGGAGAATCCCGAGTTGTCCCTCGCAACTAGGCAGGAGTCCTGCCGTCGCTGAACAAACACGTGGGTGAAAGGGCCATCCCCGTCGTAACTCGAGAATATACCCCAGGTTCCCGCCGCAACTCGAGAAAAACCATGAGACTTCCCCCTCGCCGCGAGATGAGGCCCGATTCCGCTGCACTGCGTGCAGAGCAATTCCGTGTTGCACATCACACATGAAAGGAGCCTTGATTTCCTTGATGGCACTCCAGAGAAACCCCAAGAACACTGTTTCAAGGTTGAAGGATCCTGAGGTCACTGTAGCAACACGAAAGAGCTCCGTGGACCAAAAATCAACTCGAGATGAGAGGTTAGTCCCTGGCTTCGACTCCAGAGGAATACCACCTTACCACAAGCACCTCAAGAGGAGGCTTCTCTCAGCTCTATGTATGTGAGAGGGACCCTGAGTTTGCGGCCTCAAGTGGAATGGAGACCGCGATGCCCTGACTCGAAATAAGGCCGGATATCCCTGCAGTGACTTGAATGCAGGCTCGTCTTGCATCTCCCAAGACGAAAGGATGTCTGAATCCCCTGTGGAGACCACAGAGAAAGACCTAGTTCCCCACCTCATCGCGAACGGAGGCCTCACATCCCTTGAAAACTCCAGAGGTACGCGGAGATCAATGCCTCCAAAGGAGACGATGCCTGACTCCTCGTGAAACTTGATAGGAGTCCCAGGATTCCTGTGGCACGTGGAAAGGGACCCTTGGTCTCCCGCCTCAGCTGGAGAGGCGTCCCCATTGCCCTGCCAAGCCTCGAGGAGAATCCCAAGTTGTCCCTCGAAACTAGGCAGGAGTCCTGCCGTCGCTGAACTAACACGTGTGTGGAAGGGCCATCCCCGTCGTAACTCGAGCATATACCCCAGGTTCCCGCGGCAAATCGAGAAAAACCATGAGACTTCCCCCTCGCCACGAGATAAGGCACGATTCCCCTGCACTGCGTGCAGAGCAATTCCGTGTTGCACATCACACATGAAAGGAGCCTTGATTTCCTTGATGGCACTCCAGAGAAACCCCAAGAACACTGTTTCAAGGCTAGAGGAATCCTGAGGTCACTGTAGCAACACGAAAGAGCTCCGTGGACCAAAAATCAACTCGAGATGAGGGGTTAGTCCCTGGGTTCGACTCCAGAGGAATACCACCTTACCACAAGCACCTCAAGAGGAGGCTTCTCTCAGCTCTAGGTATGTGAGAGGGATCCTGATTTTGCGGCCTCAAGTGGAATGGACACTGCGATGCCCTGACGCGAAATAAGGCCGGATATCCGTGCAGTGACTTGAATGCAGGCTCGACTTGCATCTCCCAAGATAAGAGAATGTCTGAATCCCCTGTGGAGACCACAGAGAAAGACCTAGTTCCCCAACCTCATGGCGACCGGAGGCCTCACATCCTTTGAAAACTCCAGAGGTAAGCGGAGATCAGTGCCTCCAAAGGAGACGATGCCTGACTCCTCGTGAAACTTGATAGGAGTCCCAGGATTCCTGTGGCACATGGAAAGGGACACTTGGTCTCCCGCCTCAGCTGGAGAGGCGTCCCAATTGCCCTGCCAAGCCTCGAGGAGAATCCCGAGTTGTCCCTCGCAACTAGGCAGGAGTCCTGACGTCGCTGACGAAACACGTGTGTGGAAGGGCCATCCCCGTCGTAACTCGAGAATATACCCCAGGTTCCCGCCGCAACTCGAGAAAAACCATGAGACTTCCCCCTCGCCGCGAGATGAGGCCCGATTCCCCTTCACTGTGTGCAGAGCAATTCCGTGTTGCACATCACACATGAAAGGAGCCTTGATTTCCTTGATGGCACTCCAGTGAAACCCCAAGAACACTGCTTCAAGGCTAGAGGGATCCTGAGGTCACTATAGCAACACGAAAGAGCTCCGTGGACCAAAAATCAACTCGAGATGAGAGCTTAGTCGCTGGCTTCGCCTCCAGAGGAATACCACCTTACCACAAGCACCTCAAGAGGAGGCTTCTCTCAGCTCTAGCTATGTGAGAGGGACCCTGAGTTTGCGGCCTCAAGTGGAATGGACACCGCGATGCCCTGACGCGAAATAAGGCCGGATATCCCTGCAGTGACGTGAATACAGGCTTGTCTTGCATCTCCCAAGACGAAAGGATGTCTGAATCCCCTGTGGAGACCACAGAGAAAGACCTAGTTCCCCACCTCATCGCGACCGGAGGCCTCACATCCCTTGAAAACTCTAGAGGTACACAGAGATCAATGCCTCCAAAGGAGACGATGCCTGACTCCTCGTGAAAGTTGATAGGAGTCCCAGGATTCCTGTGGCACGTGGAAAGGGACCCTTGGTCTCCCGCCTCACCGGGAGAGGCGTCCCAATTGCCCTGCTAAGCCTCGAGGAGAATCCCGAGTTGTCCCTCGCAACTAGGCAGGAGTCCTGACGTCGCTGAACTAACACGTGTGTGGAAGGGCCATCCGCGTTGTAACTCGAGAATATACCCCAGGTTCCCGCCGCAACTCGAGAAAAACCATGAGACTTACCCCTCGCCGCGAGATGAGGCCCGATTCCCCTGCACTGCGTTCAGAGCAATTCCGTGTTGCACATCACACATGAAAGGAGCCTTGATTTCCTTGATGGCACTCCAGAGAAACCCCAAGAACACTGTTTCAAGGCTAGAGGGATCCTGAGGTCACTGTAGCAACACGAAAGAGCTCCGTGGACCAAAAATCAACTCGAGATGAGAGGTTAGTCCCTGGCTTCGACTCCAGAGGAATACCACCTTACCACAAGCACCTCAAGAGGAGGCTTCTCTCACCTCTAGGTATGTGAGAGGGACCCTGAGTTTGCGGCCTCAAGTGGAATGGACACCGCGATGCCCTGACTCGAAATAAGGCCGGATATCCCTGCAGTGACTTGAATGCAGGCTCGTCTTGCATCTCCCAAACGAAAGGATATCTGAAACACCTGTGGAGACCACAGAGAAAGACCTAGATCCCCACCTCATCGCGACCGAAGGCCTCACATCCTTTGAAAACTCCAGATTTACAAGGAGATCAGTGCCTCCAAAGGAGACGATGCCTGACTCCTCGTTAAAATTGATAGGAGTCCCAGGATTCCTGTGGCACGTGGAAAGGGACCCTTGGTCTGCCGCCTCAGCTGGAGAGGCGTCCCAATTGCCCTGCCAAGCCTCGAGGAGAATCCCGAGTTGTCCCTCGCAACTAGGCAGGAGTCCTGACGTCCCTGAAGAAACACGTGTGTGGAAGAGCCATCCCCGTCGTAACTCGAGAATATACCCCAGGTTCCCGCCGCAACTCGAGAAAAAGCATGAGACTTCCCCCTCGCCGCGAGATGAGGCCCGATTCCCCTGCACTGCGTGCAGAGCAATTCCGTGTTGCACATCACACATGAAAGGAGCCTTGATTTCCTTGATGGCACTCCAGAAAAACCCCAAGAACACTGTTTAAAGGCTAGAGGGATCCTGAGGTCACTGTAGCAACATGAAAGAGCTCCGTGGACAAAAAATCAACTCGAGATGAGAGGTTAGTCCCTGGCTTCGACTCCAGAGGAATATCACCTTACCACAAGCACCTCAAGAGGAGGCTTCTCTCAGCTCTAGGTATGTGAGAGGGACCCTGATTTGCGGCCTCAAGTGGAATGGACACCGCGATGCCCTGACTCGAAATAAGGCCGGATATCCGTGCAGTGACTTGAATGCAGGCTCGTCTTGCATCTCCCAAGACGAAAGGATGTCTGACTCCCCTGTGGAGACCGCAGAAAAAGACTTAGTTCCCCACCTCATCGCGACTGTAGGCCTCACATTCTTTGAAAACTCAAGAGGTACGCGGAGATCAGTGCCTCCAAAGGAGACGATGCCTGACTCCACGTGAAACTTGATAGGAGTCCCAGGATACCTGTGGCACGGGGAAAGGGACACTTGGTCTCCCGCCTCACCTGGAGAGGCGTCCCAATTGCCCTGCCAAGCCTCGAGGAGAATCCCAAGTAGTCCCTCGCAACTAGGCAGGAGTCCTGACGTGGCTGAACAAACACGTGGGTGGAAGGGCCATCCCCGTCGTAACTCGAGAATATACCCCAGGTTCCCGCCGCAACTCGAGAAAAACCATGAGACTTCCTCCTCGCCGCGAGATGAGGCCCGATTCCCCTGCACTGCGTGCAGAGCAATTCCGTGTTGCACATCACACATGAAAGGAGCCTTGATTTACTTGATGGCACTCCAGAGAAACCCCAAGAACACTGTTTCAAGGCTAGAGGGATCCTGAGGTCACTGTAGCAACACGAAAGAGCTCCGTGGACCAAAAGTCAACTCGAGATGAGAGGTTAGTCCCTGGCTTCGACTCCAGAGGAATACCACCTTACCACAAGCACCTCAAGAGGAGGCTTCTCTCAGCTCTCGGTATGTGAGAGGCACCCTGAGTTTGCGACCTCAAGTGGAATGGACATCGCGATGCCCTGACTCGAAATAAGGCCGGATATCCCTGCAGTGACTTAAATGCAGGCTCGTTTTGCATCTGCCAAGACGAAAGGATGTCTGAATCCCCTGTGGAGACCACAGAGAAAAACATAGTTCCCCACTTCATCGCGACCGGAGGGCTCATATCCTTTGAAAACTACAGAGGCACGCGGAGATCAGTGCCTCCAAAGGAGACGATGCCTGACTCCTCGTGAAATTTGATAGGAGTCCCAAGATTCCTGTGTCACGTGGAAAGGGACACTTGGTCTCCCCCCTCAGCTGGAGAGGCGTCCCAATTGCCCTGCCAAGCCTCGAGGAGAATCCCGAGTTGTCCCTCGCAACTAGGCAGGAGTCCTGACGTCACTGAACAAACACGTGGGTGGAAGGGCCATCCCCGTCGTAACTCGAGAATATACCCCAGGTTCCCGCGGCAACTCGAGAAAAACCATGAGATTTCCCCCTCGCCGCGAGATGAGGACCAATTCCCCTGCACTGCGTGCAGAGCAATTCTGTGTTGCACATCACACATAAAAGGAGCCTTGATTTCCTTGATGGCACTCCAGAGAAACCCCAAGAACACTGTTTCAGGGCTAGAGGGATCCTGAGGTCACTGGAGCAACAAGAAAGAGCTCCGTGGACCAAAAATCAACTCGAGATGAGAGGTTAGTCCCTGGCTTCGACTCCAGAGGAATACCACCTTACCACAAGCACCTCAAGAGGAGGCTTCTCTCAGCTCTAGGTATGTGAGAGGGACCCTGAGTTTGCGGCCTCAAGTGGAATGGTGACCGCGATGCCCTGACTTGAAATAAGGCCGAATATCCCTGCAGTGACTTGAATGCAGGCTCGTCTTGCATCTCCCAAGACGAAAGGATGTCTGAATCCACTGTGGAGAAAACAAGGAAACCTACTTCCCCACCTCATCGCGACCGGAGGCCTCACATCCTTTGAAAACTCCAGAGGTACGCGGAGATCAGTGCCTCCAAAGGAGACGATGCCTGACTCCTCGTGAAACTTGATAGGAGTCCCAGGATTTCTGTGGCACATGTAAAGGGACCCTTACTCTACCGCCTCAGCTGTAGAGGCGTCCCAATTACCCTGTCAAGCCCCCAGGAGAATCCCGAGTTGTCCCTCGCATCTAGGCAGGAGTCCTGACGTGGCTGAACAAACACGTGGGTGGAAGGGCCATCCCCGTCGGAACTCGAGAATATACCCCAGGTTCACACAGCAACTCGAGAAAAACCATGAGACTTCCCCCTCGCCGAAAAATGAGGCCCGATACCGTGCACTGCGTGCAGAGCAATTCCCTGTTGCACATTACACATGAAAGGAGCCTTGATTTCCTTGATGGCACTCTAGAGAAACCCCAAGAACACTGTTTCAAGGCTAGAGGGATCCTGAGGTCACTGTAGCAACACGAAAGAGCTCCGTGGACCAAGAATCAACTCGAGATGAGAGGTTAGTCCCTGGCTTCGACTCCAGAGGAATACCACCTTACCACAAGCACCTCAAGAGGAGGCTTCTCTCAGCTCTAGGTATGTGAGAGGGACCCTGATTTTGCGGCCTCAAGGGGAATGGACACCGCGATGCCCTGACTCGATATAAGGCCGGATATTCCTGCAGTGACTTGAATGCAGGCTCGTCTTGCATCTCCCAAGACGAAAGGATGTCTGAATCCCTTGTGGAGACGACAGAGAAAGACCTAGGTCCCCACCTCATCGCGACCGGAGGCCTCACATCCTTTGAAAACTCCAGAGGTACACGGAGATCAGTGCCTCCAAAGGAGACGATGCCTGACTCCTCGTGAAACTTGATAGGAGTCCCAGGATTCCTGTGGCACGTGGAAAGGGACCCTTGGTCTCCCGCCTCAGATTGAGAGGAGTTCCAATTGCCCTGCCAAGCCTCGAGGAGAATCCCGAGTTGTCCCTCGCAACTAGGCAGGAGTCCTGACGTCGCTGAACAAACACGTGTGTGGAAGAGCCATCCCCGTCGTAACTCGAGAATATACCCCAGGTTCCCACCGCAACTCGAGAAAAACCATGAGACTTCCCCCTCGCCGCGAGATGAGGCCCGATTCCCCTGCACTGCGTGCAGAGCAATTCCATGTTGCACATCACACATGAAAGGAGCCTTGATTTCCTTGATGGCACTCCAGAAAAACCCCAAGAACACTGTTTCAAGGCTAGAGGGATCCTGAGGTCACTGTAGACACACGAAAGAGCTTCGTGGACCAAAAATCAACTCGAGATGAGAAGTTAGTCCCTGGCTTCGACTCCAGAAGAATGTCACCTTACCAGAAGCACCTCAAGAGGAGGGTTCTCTCAGCTCTAGGTATGTGAGAGGGACCCTGATTTGCGGCCTCAAGTGGAATGTACACCGCGATGCCCTGACTCGAAATAAGGCCGGATATCCCTGCAGTGACTTGAATGCAGGCTCGTCTTGCATCTCCCAAGACGAAAGGATGTCTGAATCCCCTGTGGAGACCACAGAGAAAGACCTAGTTCCCCACCTCATCGCGACCGGAGGCCTCACATCCTTTGAAAACTCCAGAGGTACGCGGAGATCAGTGCCTCCAAAGGAGACGATGCCTGACTCCCCGTGAAACTTGATAGGAGTTCCAGGATTCCTGTGGCACGTGGAAAGGGACCCTTGGTCTCCCGCCTCAGCTGGAGAGGCATCCCAATTGCCCTGCCAAGCCTCGAGGAGAATCCCGAGTTGTCCCTCGCAACTAGGCAGGAGTCCTGACGTCGCTGAACAAACACGTGGGTGGAAGGGCCATCCCCGTCGTAACTCGAGAATATACCCCAGGTTGACACAGCAACTCGAGAAAAACCATGAGACTTCCCCCTCGCCAAAAAATGAGGCCCGATACCGTGCACTGCGTACAGAGCAATTCCCTGTTGCACATCACACATGAAAGGAGCCTTGATTTCTTTGATGGCACTCCAGAGAAACCCCAAGAACACTGTTTCAAGGCTAGAGGGAAACTGAGGTCACTGTAGCAACACGAAAGAGCTCCGTGGACCAAAAATCAACTCGAGATGAGGGGTTAGTCCCTGGCTTCGACTCCAGAGGAATACCACCTTACCACAAGCACCTCAAGAGGAGGCTTCTCTCAGCTCTAGGTATGTGAGAGGGACCCTGATTTTGCGGCCTCAAGTGGAATGGACACTGCGATGCCCTGACGCGAAATAAGGCCGTATATCCCTGCAGTGACTTGAATGCAGGCTCGTCTTGCATCTCCCAAGATAAAAGGATGTCTGAATCCCCTGTGGAGACCACAGAGAAAGACCTAGTTCCCCACCTCATGGCGACCGGAGGCCTCACATTCTTTGAAAACTCCAGAGGTACGCGGAGATCAGTGCCTCCAAAGTAGACGATGCCTGACTCCTCTTGAAACTTGATAGGAGTCCCAGGATTCCTGTGGCACGTGGAAAGGGACCCTTGGTCTCCCGCCTCAGCTGGAGAGGCGTCCCAATTGCCCTGCCAAACGTAGAGGAGAATCCCGAGTTGTCCCTCGCAACTAGGCAGGAGTCCTGACGTCGCTGAAGAAACACGTGTGTGGAAGGGCCATCCCCGTCGTAACTCGAGAATATACCCCAGGTTCCCGCGGTAACTCGAGAAAAACCATGAGACATCCCCCTCGCCGCGAGATGAGGCCCGATTCCCCTCTACTGCGTGCAGAGCAATTCCGTGTTGCACATCACACATGAAAGGAGCCTTGATTTCGTTGACGACACTCCAGCGAATCCCCAAGAACACTACTTCAAGGCTAGAGGAATCCTGAGGTCACTGGAGCAACAAGAAAGAGCTCCGTGGACCAAGAATCAACTCGAGATGAGAGGTTAGTCCCTGGCTTCGACTCCAGAGGAATACCACCTTACCACAAGCACCTCAAGAGGAGGCTTCTCTCAGCTCTAGGTATGTGAGAGGGACCCTGATTTTGCGGACTCAAGGGGAATGGACACCGCGATGCCCTGACTCGAAATAAGGCCGGATATCCCTGCAGTGACTTGAATGCAGGCTCGTCTTGCATCTCCCAAGATGAAAGGATGTCTGAATCCCCTGTGGAGACGACAGAGAAAGACCTAGGTCCCCACCTCATCGCGACCGGAGGCCTCACATCCTTTGAAAACTACAGAGGTACACGGAGATCAGTGCCTCCAAAGGAGACGATGCCTGACTCCTCGTGAAACTTGATAGGAGTCCCAGGATTCCTGTGGCACGTGGAAAGGGACCCTTGGTCTCCCGCCTCAAATTGAGAGGAGTCCCAATTGCCCTGCCAAGCCTCAAGGAGAATCCCGCGTTGTCCCTCGCAACTAGGCAGGAGTCCTGACATCGCTGAACAAACACGTGTGTGGAAGAGCCATCCCCGTCGTAACTCGAGAATATACCCCAGGTTTCCACCGCAACTCGAGAAAAACCATGAGACTTCCCCCTCGCCGCGAGATGAGGCCCGATTCCCCTGCACTGCGTGCAGAGCAATTCCGTGTTGCACATCACACATGAAAGGAGCCTTGATTTCCTTGATGGCACTCCAGAAAAACCCCAAGAACACTGTTTCAAGGCTAGAGGGATCCTGAGGTCACTGTAGACACACGAAAGAGCTCCGTGGACCAAAAATCAACTCGAGATGAGAGGTTAGTCCCTGGCTTCGACTCCAGAGGAATACCACCTTACCACAAGCACCTCAAGAGGAGGCTTCTCTCAGCTCTAGGTATGTGAGAGGGACCCTGATTAGCGGCCTCAAGTGGAATGTACACCGCGATGCCCTGACTCGAAATAAGGCCGGATATCCCTGCAGTGACTTGAATGCAGGCTCGTCTTGCATCTCCCAAGACGAAAGGATGTCTGAATCCCCTGTGGAGACCACAGAGAAAGACCTAGTTCCCCACCTGATTGCGACCGGAGGCCTCACATCCTTTGAAAACTCCAGAGGTACGCAGAGATCAGTGCCTCCAAAGGAGACGATGCCTGACTCCTCGTGAAACTTGATAGGAGTCCCAGGATTCCTGTGGCACGTGGAAAGGGACGCTTGGTCTCCCGCCTCAGCTGGAGAGGCGTCCCAATTGCCCTGCCAAGCCTCGAGGAGAATCCCGAGTTCTCCCTCGTAACTAGGCAGGAGTCCTGACGTCGCTGAACAAACACGTGTGTGGAAGGGCCATCCCCGTCGTAACTCGAGAATATACCCCAGGTTCCCGCCGCAACTCGAGAAAAACCATGAGACTTCCCCCTCGCCGCGAGATGAGGCCCGATTCCCCTGCACTGCGTGCAGAGCAATTCCGTGTTGCACATCACACATGAAAGGAGCCTTGATTTCCTTGATGGCACTCCAGAGAAATCCCAAGAACACTGTTTCAAGCCTAGAGGGATCCTGAGGTCACTGTAGCAACACGAAAGAGCTCCGTGGATGAAAAATCAACTCGAGATGAGAGGTTAGTCCCTGGCTTCGACTCCAGAGGAATACCACCTTACCACAAGCACCTCAAGAGGAGGCTTCTCTCAGCTCTAGATATGTGAGAGGGACCCTGAGTTTGCGGCCTCAAGTGGAATGGACACCGCGATGCCCTGACTCGAAATAAGGCCGGATATCCCTGCAGTGACTTGAATGCAGGCTCGTCTTGCATCTCCCAAGACGAAAGGATGTCTGAATCCCCTGTGGAGACCACAGAGAAAGACCTAGTTCCCCACCTCATCGCGACCGGAGGCCTAACATCCTTTGAAAACTCCAGAGGTACGCGGAGATCAGTGCCTCCAAAGGAGACGATGCCTGACTCCTCGTGAAACTTGATAGGAGTCCCAGGATTCCTGTGGCACGTGGAAAGGGACCCTTGGTTTCCCGCCTCAGCTGGAGAGGCATCCCAATTGCCCTGCCAAGCCTCGAGGAGAATCCCGAGTTGTCCCTCGCAACTAGGCAGGAGTCCTGACGTCGCTGAACAAACACGTGGGTGGAAGGGCCATCCCCGTCGTAACTCGAGAATATATCCCAGGTTCACACAGCAACTCGAGAAAAACCATGAGACTTCCCCCTCGCCAAAAAATGAGGCCCGATACCGTGCACTGCGTGCAGAGCAATTCCGTGTTGCACATCACACATGAAAGGAGCCTTGATTTCGTTGACGACACTCCAGCGAATCCCCAAGAACACTGCTTCAAGGCTAGAGGGATCCTCAGGTCACTGTAGCAACACGAAAGAGCTCCGTGGACCAAAAATCAACTCGAGATGAGAGCTTAGTCGCTGGTTTCGACTCCAGAGGAATACCACCTTACCACAAGCACCTCAAGAGGAGGCTTCTCTCAGCTCTAGGTATGTGAGAGGGACCCTGAGTTTGCGGCCTCAAGTGGAATGGACACCGCGATGCCCTGACTCGAAATAAGGCCGGATATCCCTGCAGTGACTTGAATGCAGGCTCATCTTGCATCTCCCAAGACGAAAGGATGTCTGAATCCCCTGTGGAGACCACAGAGAAAGACCTAGTTCCCCACCTCATCGCGACCGGAGGCCTCACATCCCTTGAAAACTCCAGAGGTACGCGGAGATCAATGCCTCCAAAGGAGACGATGCCTGACTCCTCGTGAAACTTGATAGGAGTCCCAGGATTCCTGTGGCACGTGGAAAGGGACCCTTGGTCTCCCGCCTCAGATTGAGAGGAGTCCCAATTGCCCTGCCAAACCTAGAGGAGAATCCCGAGTTGTCCCTCGCATCTAGGCAGGAGTCCTGACATCGCTGAACAAACACGTGTGTGGAAGAGCCATCCCCGTCGGAACTCGAGAATATACCCCTGGTTCCCACCGCAACTCGAGAAAAACCATGAGACTTCCCCCTCGCCGCGAGATGAGGCCCGATTCCCCTGCACTGCGTGCAGAGCAATTCCGTGTTGCACATCACACATGAAAGGAGCCTTGATTTCCTTGATGGCACTTCAGAGAAACCCCAAGAACACTGTTTCAAGGCTAGAGGGATCCTGAGGTCACTGTAGACACACGAAAGAGCTCCGTGGACCAAAAATCAACTCGAGATGAGAAGTTAGTCACTGGCTTCGACTCCAGAAGAATATAACCTTACCAGAAGCACCTCAAGAGGAGGCTTCTCTCAGCTCTAGGTATGTGAGAGGGACCCTGATCTGCGGCCTCAAGTGGAATGTACACCGCGATGCCCTGACTCGAAATAAGGCCGGATATCCCTGCAGTGACTTGAATGCAGGCTCGTCTTGCATCTCCCAAGACGAAAGGATGTCTGAATCCCCTGTGGAGACCACAGAGAAAGACCTAGTTCCACACCTCATCGCGACCGGAGGCCTCACATCCTTTGAAAACTACAGAGGTACGCAGAGATCAGTGCCTCCAAAGGAGACGATGCCTGACTCCTCGTGAAACTTGATAGGAGTCCCAGGATTCCTGTGGCACGTGGAAAGGGACACTTGGTCTCCCGCCTCAGCTGGAGAGGCGTCCCACTTGCCCTGCCAAGCCTCGAGGAGAATCCCGAGTTGTCCCTCGCAACTAGGCAGAAGTCCTGACATGGCTGAACAAACACGTGGGTGGAAGAGACATCCCCGTCGTAACTCGAGAATATACCCCAGGTTCTCGCCGCAAATCGAGAAAAACCATGAGACTTCCCCCTCGCCGCGAGATGAGGCCCGATTCCCCTGCCCTGCATGCAGAGCAATTCCGTGTTGCACATCACACATGAAAGGAGCCTTGATTTCCTTGATGGCACTCCAGAGAAACCCCAAGAACACTGTTCCAAGGCTAGAGGTATCCTGAGGTCACTGAAGCCACACTAAAGAGCTCCGTGGACCAAAAATCAACTCAAGATGAGAGGTTAGTTCCTGGCTTCGACTCCAGAGGAATACCAGCTTACCACAAGCACCTCAAGAGGAGGCTTCTCTCAGCTCTAGGTATGTGAAAGGGACCCTGAGTTTGCAGCCTCAAGTCGAATGGACACCGCGATGCCCTGACTCAAAATAAGGCCGGATATCCCTGCAGTGACTTGAATGCAGGCTCGTCTTGCATCTCCCAAGACGAAAGGATATCTGAATACCCTGAGGAGACCACAGAGAAAGACCTAGTTAACCACCTCATCGTGACCGGAGGCCTCACATCCTTTGAAAATTCCAGAGGTACGCGGAGATCAGTGCCTCCAAAGGAGACGATGCCTGACTCCTCGTGAAACTTGATAGGAGTCCCAGGATTCCTGTGGCACGTGGAAAGGGACCCTTGGTCTCCCGCCTCAGCTGGAGAGGCGTCCCAATTGCCCTGCCAAGCCTCGAGGAGAAACCCGAGTTGTCCCTTGCAAATAGGCAGGAGTCCTGACGTCGCTGAACAAACACGTGGGTGGAAGGGCCATCCCCGTCGTAACTCGAGAATATACCCCAGGTTGCCGCCGCAACTCGAGAAAAACCATGAGACTTCCCCCTCTCCACGAGATGAGGCCCGATTCCCCTGCACTGCGTGCAGAGCAATTTCGTGTTGCACATCACACATGAAAAGAACCTTAATTTCCTTGATGGCACTTCAGAGAAACCCCAAGAACTCTGTTTCAAGGCTAGAGGGATCCTGAGGTCACTATAGTAACACGAAAGAGCTCCGTGGACCAAAAATCAACTCAAGATGAGAGGTTAGTCCCTGGCTACGACTCCCGAGGAATACCACATTACCACAAGCACCTCAAGAGGAGGCTTCTCTCAGCTCTAGGTATGTGAGAGGGGCCCTGAGTTTGCGGCCTCAAGTGGAATGGACACCGCGATGCCCTGACTCGAAATAAGGCCGGATATCCCTGCAGTGACTTGAATGCAGGCTCGTCTTGCATCTCCCAAGATGAAAGGATGTCTGAATCCCCTGTCGAGACCACAGAGAAAGACCTAGTTCCCCACCTCATGTCGACCGGAGGCCTCACATCCTTTGAAAACTCCAGAGGTAAACGGAGATCAGTGCCTCCAAAGGAGACGATGGCTGACTCCTCGTGAAACTTGATAGCAGTCCCAGGATTCCTGTGGCACGTGGAAAGGGCCCCTTCGTCTCCCGCCTCAGCTGGAGAGGCGTCCCAATTGCCCTGCCAAGCCTCGAGGAGCATCCCGAGTTGTCCCTCGCAACTAGGCAGGAGTCTGACGTCGCTGAACAAACACGTGGGTGGAAGGGACATCCCCGTTGTAACTCGAGAATATACCCCAGGTTCCCATCGCAACTCGAAAAAAACAATGAGACTTCCCCCTCGCCGCAAAATGAGGCCCGATACCCTGCACTGCGTGCAGAGCAATTCCGTGTGGCACATCACACATGAAAGGAGCCTTGATTTCCTTGATGGCACTCCAGAGAAACCCCAAGAACACTGTTTCAAGGCTAGAGGGATCCTGAGGTCACTGTAGTAACACGAAAGAGCTTCGTGGACCAAAAATCAACTCGAGATGAGAGGTTAGTCCCTGGCTTCGACTCCAGAGGAATACCACCTTACCACAAGCACCTCAAGAGGAGGCTTCTCTCAGCTCTAGGTATGTGAGAAGGACCCTGAGTTTGCGGCCTCAAGTGGAATGGACACCGCGATGCCCTGACTCGAACTAAGGCCGGATATCCCTGCAGTGACTTGAATGCAGGCTCATCTTGCATCTCCCAAGACGAAAGGATGTCTGAATCCCCTGTGAGACCACAGAGAAAGACCTAGTTCCCCACCTCGTCGCGACCGGAGGCCTCACATCCTTTGAAAACTTCAGAAGTACGCGGAGATCAGTGCCTCCAAAGGAGACGATGCCTGACTCCTCGTGAAACTTGATAGGAGTCCCAGGATTCCTGTGGCACGTGGAAAGGGACCCTTGGTCTCCCGCCTCAGCTGGAGAGGCGTCCCAATTGCCCTGCCAAGCCTCGAGGAGAATCCCGAGTTTTCCCTCACAACTAGGCAGGAGTCCTGACGTCGCTGAAGAAACACGTGTGTGGAAGGGCCATTCCCGTCGTAACTCGAAAATATACCCCAGGTTCCCGCCGCAACTCGAGAAAAACCATGAGACTTCCCCATCGCTGCGAGATGAGGACCAATTCCCCTGCACTGCGTGCAGAGCAATTCCGTGTTGCACATCACACATGAAAGGAGCCTTGATTTCCTTGATGGCACTCCAGAGAAAACCCAAGAACACTGTTTCAAGGCTAGAGGGATCCTGACGTTACTGTAGCAACACGAAAGAGCTCCGTGGACCAAAAATCAACTCGAGATGAGAGGTTAGTCCCTGGCTTCGACTCC
The DNA here is from genome assembly GCF_910594005.1 of Cervus elaphus. Classification (NCBI taxonomy): domain Eukaryota; kingdom Metazoa; phylum Chordata; class Mammalia; order Artiodactyla; family Cervidae; genus Cervus; species Cervus elaphus. Next base: position 2,201,958 of record NC_057815.1, on the reverse strand, counting down.
AGAGGAATACCACCTTACCACTAGCACCTCAAGAGGAGGCTTCTCTCAGCTCTAGGTATGTGAGAGGGACCCTGAGTTTGCGGCCTCAAGTGGAATGGACACCGCGATGCCCTGATTCGATATAAGGCCGGATATCCCTGCAGTGACTTGAATGCAGGCTCGTCTTGCATCTCACAAGATGAAAGGATGTCTGAATCCCCTCTGGAGACCACAGAGAAAGACCTAGTTCCCCACCTCATCGAGACCGGAGGCCTCACATCCTTTTAAAACTCCAGAGGTACGCGGAGATCAGTGCCTCCAAAGGAAACGATGCCTGACTCCTCGGGAAACTTGATAGGAGTTCCAGGATTGCTGTGGCACGTGGAAAGGGACCCTTGGTCTCCCGCCTCAGCTGGAGAGGCGTCCCAATTGCCCTGCCAAGCCACGAGGAGAATCCCGAGTTGTCCCTCGCAACTAGGCAGGAGTCCTGACGTCACTGAAGAAACACGTGGGTAGAAGGGCCATCCCCGTCGTAACTCGAGAATATACCCCAGGTTCCCGCCGCAACTCGAGAAAACCATGAGACTTCCCCCTCGCCGTGAGATGAGGCCCGATTTCCCTGCACTGCATGCAGAGCAATTCCGTGTTGCACATCAAACATGAAAGGAGCCTTGATTTCCTTGATGGCACTCCAGAGAAACCCCAAGAACACTGTTTCAAGGCTAGAGGGATCCTGAGGTCACTGTAGCAACACGAAAGAGCTCCGTGGACCAAAATTCAACTCGAGATGAGAGGTTAGTCCCTGACTTCGACTCCAGAGGAATACCACCTTAACACAAGCACCTCAAGAGGAGGCTTCTCTCAGCTCTAGGTATGTGAGAGGGATCCTGATTTTGCGGCCTCAAGTGGAATGGACACCGCGATGCCCTGACGTGAAATAAGGCCGGATATCCCTGCAGTTACTTGAATGCAGGCTCGTCTTGCATCTCCCAAGATGAAAGGATGTCTGAATCCCCTGTGGAGACCACAGAAAAAGACATAGTTCACCACCTCATGGGGACCGGAGGCCTCACATCCTTTGAAAACTCCAGAGGTACGCGGAGATCAGTGCCCCCAAAGGAGACGATGCCTGACTCCTCGTGAAAATTGATACGAGTCCCAGGATTCCTGTGGCACGTGGAAAGGGACACTTGGTCTCCCGCCTCAGCTGGAGAGGCGTCCCAAGTGCCCTGCCAAGCCTCAAGGAGAATCCCGACTTGTCCCTCGCAACTAGGCAGGAGTCCTGACGTCGCTGAACAAACACGTGGGTGGAAGGGCCATCCCCGTCGTAACTCGAGAATATACCCCAGGTTCCCGCCGCAACTCGAGAAAAACCATGAGACTTCCCCCTCGCCGCGAGATGAGGCCCGATTCCCCTGCACTGCATGCAGAGTAATTACGTGTTGCACATCACACATGAAAGGAGCCTTGATTTCCTTGATGGCACTCCAGCGAAACCCAAAGAACACTGTTTCAAGGCTAGAGGGATCCTGAGGTCACTGTAGCAACACGAAAGAGCTCCGTGGACCAAAAATCAACTCGAGATTAGAGGTTAGTCCCTGGCTTCGACTCCAGAGGAATACCACCTTACCACAAGCACCTCAAGCGGAGGCTTCTCTCAGCTCTAGGTATGTGAGAGGGACCCTGAGTTTGTGGCCTCAAGTGGAATGGACACCGCAATGCCCTGACTCGAAATAAGGCCGGATATCCCTGCAGTGACTTGAATGCAGGGTCGTCTTGCATTTCCCAAGACGAAAGGATGTCTGAATCCCCAGTGGAGACCACAGAAAAAGACCTAGTTCCCCACCTCATCGCGACCGGAGGCCTCATATGCTTTTAAAACTCCAGAGGTACGTGGAGATCAGTGTCTCCAAAGGAGACGATGCCTGACTCCTCGTGAACCTTGATAAAAGTCCCAGGATTCCTGTGGCACGTGGAAAGGGACCCTTGGTCTCCCGCCTCAGCTGGAGAGGCGTCCCAATTGCCCTGCCAAGCCTCGAGGAGAATCCCGAGTTGTCCCTCGCAACTAGGCAGGAATCCTGACGTCGATGAACAAACATTTGTGTGGAAGGGCAATCCCAGTCGTAACTCGAGAATATACCCCAGTTTCCCATCGCAACTCGAGAAAAACCATGAGATTTCCCCCTCGCCGCAAAATAAGGCCCGATACCCTACACTGCGTGCAGAGCAATTCCGTGTTGCACATCACACATGACAGGAGCCTTGATTTCCTTGATGGCACTCCAGAGAAACCCCAAGAACACTGTTTCAAGGCTAGAGGGATCCTGAGGTCACTGTAGCAAAACGAAAGAGCTCCGTGGACCAAAAATCAACTCGAGATGAGAGGTTAGTCCCTGGCTTCGACTCCAGAGGAATACCACCTTACCACAAGCACCTCAAGAGGAGGCTTCTCTCAGCTCTAGGTATGTGAGAGGGACCCTGAGTTTGCGGCCTGAAGTGGAATGGACACTGCGATGCCCTGACTCGAAATAAGGCCGGATATCCCTGCAGTGACTTGAATGCAGGCTCGTCTTGCATCTCCCAAGATGAAAGGATGTCTGAATCCCCTGTGGAGACCACAGAGAAAGACCTAGTTCCCCACCTCATGGTGACCGGAGGCCTCACATCCTTTGAAAACTACAGAGGTACGCAGAGATCAGTGCCTCCAAAGGAGACGATGCCTGACTCCTCGTGAAACTTGATAGGAGTTCCAGGATTCCTGTGGCACGTGGAAAGGGACCCTAGGTCTCCCTCCTCAGCTGGAAAGGCGTCCAAATTGCCCTGCCAAGCCTCGAGGAGAATCCCGAGTTGTCCCTCGCAACTAGGCAGGAGTCCTGATATCGCTGAACAAACACGTGTGTGGAAGGGCCATCCCCGTCGTAACTCGAGAATATACCCCAGGTTCCCGCCGCAACTCGAGAAAAACCATGAGACTTCCCCCTCGCCGCGAGATGAGGCCCGATTCCCCTGCACTGCGTGCAGAGCAATTCCGTGTTGCACATCACACATGAAAGGAGCCTTGATTTCGTTGATGGCACTGAAAAGAAACACCAAGAACACTGTTTCAAGGCTAGAGGGATCCTGAGGTCACTGTAGCAACACGAAAGAGCTCCGTGGACCAAAAATCAACTCGAGATTAGAGGTTAGTCCCTGGCTTCGACTCCAGAGGATTACCACCTTACCACAAGCACCTCAAGCGGAGGCTTCTCTCAGCTCTAGGTATGTGAGAGGGACCCTGAGTTTGTGGCCTCAAGTGGAATGGACACCGCGATGCCCTGACGTGAAATAAGGCCGGATATCCCTGCAGTGACTTGAATGCAGGCTCGTCTTGCATCTCCCAAGACGAAAGGATGTCTGAATCCCCAGTGGAGACCACAGAAAAAGACCTAGTCCCCCACCTCATCGCGACCGGAGGCCTCATATGCTTTTAAAACTCCAGAGGTACGTGGAGATCAGTGTCTCCAAAGGAGACGATGCCTGACTCCTCGTGAACCTTGATAAAAGTCCCAGGATTCCTGTGGCACGTGGAAAGGGACCCTTGGTCTCCCGCCTCAGCTGGAGAGGCGTCCCAATTGCCCTGCCAAGCCTCGAGGAGAATCCGAGTTGTCCCTCGCAACTAGGCAGGAGTCCTGACGTCGATGAACAAACATTTGTGTGGAAGGGCAATCCCGGTCGTAACTCGAGAATATACCCCAGTTTACCATCGCAACTCGAGAAAAACCATGAGACTTCCCCCTCGCCGCAAAATAAGGCCCGATACCCTACACTGCGTGCAGAGCAATTCCGTGTTGCACATCACACATGACAGGAGCCTTGATTTCCTTGATGGCACTCCAGAGAAACCCCAAGAACACTGTTTCAAGGCTAGAGGGATCCTGAGGTCACTGTAGCAACACGAAAGAGCTCCGTGGACCAAAAATCAACTCGAGATGAGAGGTTAGTCCCTGGCTTCGACTCCAGAGGAATACCACCTTACCACAAGCACCTCAAGAGGAGGCTTCTCTCAGCTCTAGGTATGTGAGAGGGACCCTGAGTTTGCGGCCTCAAGTGGAATGGACACCGCGATGCCCTGACGTGAAATAAGGCCGGATATCCCTGCAGTGACTTGAATGCAGGCTCGTCTTGCATCTCCCAAGATGAAAGGATGTCTGAATCCCCTGTGGAGACCACAGAGAAAGACCTAGTTCACCACCTCATGGGGACCGGAGGCCTCACACCCTTTGAAAACTCCAGAGGTACGCGGAGATCAGTGCCCCCAAAGGAGACGATGCCTGACTCCTCGTGAAACTTGATAGGAGTCCCAGGATTCCTGTGGCACGTGGAAAGGGTCCCTTGGTCTCCCGCCTCAGTTGGACAGGCGTCCCAATTGCCCTGCCAAGCCTCGAGGAGAATCCCGAGTTGTCCCTCACAACTAGGCAGGAGTCCTGACGTCGCTGAACAAACACGTGTTTGGAAGGGCCATCCCCGTCGTAACTCGAGAATAAACCCCAGGTTCCCATCGCAACTCGAGAAAAACCATGAGACTTGCCCCTCGACGCAAAATGAGGCCCGATACCCTGCACTGCGTGCAGAGCAATTCCGTGTTGCACATCACACATGAAAGGAGCCTTGATTTCCTTGATGGCACTCCAGAGAAACACCAAGAACACTGCTTCAAGGCTAAAGGGATCCTGAGGTCACTGTAGCAACACAAAAGAGCTCCGTGGACCAAAAATCAACTCGAGATGAGAGGTTAGTCCCTGGCTTCGACTCCAGAGGAATACCACCTTCCCACAAGCACCTCAAGAGGAGGCTTCTCTCAGCTCTAGGTATGTGAGAGGGACCCTGAGTTTGCGGCCTCAAGTAGAATGGACACCGTGATTCCCTGATTCGAAATAAGGCCGGATATCCCTGCAGTGACTTGAATGCCGGCTCGTCTTGCATCTCCCATGAAGAAAGGATGTTTGAATCCCCTGTGGAGACCACAGAGAAAGACCTAGTTCCCCACCTCATCGCGACCGGAGGCCTCACATCCTTTGAAAACTTCAGAGTTACACGGAGATCAGTGCCTCCAAAGGAGACGATGCCTGATTCCTCGTGAAACTTGATAGGAGTCCCAGGATTCCTGTGGCACGTGGAAAGGGACCCTTGGTTTCCCGCCTCAGCTGGAGAGGCGTCCCAATTGCCCTGCCAAGCCTCGAGGAGAATCCCGAGTTGTCCCTCACAACTAGGCAGGAGTCCTGACTTCATTGAACAAACACGTGGGTGGAAGGGCCATCCCCGTCGTAACTCGAGAATATACCCCAGGTTCCCGCCGCAACTAGAGAAAAACCATGAGACTTCCCCCTCGCCGCGAGATGAGGCCCGATTCCCCTGCACTGCGTGCAGAGCAATTCCGTGTTGCACATCAAACATGAAAGGAGCCTTGATTTCCTTGATGGCACTCGAGAGAAAACCCAAGAACACTGTTTCAAGGCTGGAGGGATCCTGAGGTCACTGGAGCAACACGAAAGAGCTCCCTGGCCCAAAAATCAACTCGAGATGAGAGGTTAGTCCCTGGGTTTGACTCCAGAGGAATATCACCTTACCACAAGCACCTCAAGAGGAGGCTTCTCTCAGCTCTAGGTACGTGAGAGGGACCCTGTTTTTGCGGCCTCAAGTGGAATGGACACCGCGATGCCCTGACTCGAAATAAGGCCGGATATTCCTGCAGTGACTTGAATGCAGGCTCGTCTTGCATCTCCCAAGACGAAAGGATGTCTGAATCCCCTGTGGAGACCACAGAGAAAGACCTAGTTCCCCACCTCATCGCGACCGGAGGCCTCACATCCTTTGAAAACTTCAGAGTTACACGGAGATCAGTGCCTCCAAAGGAGACGATGCCTGATTCCTCGTGAAACTTGATAGGAGTCCCAGGATTCCTGTGGCACGTGGAAAGGGACCCTTGGTCTCCCGCCTCAGCTGGAGAGGCGTCCCAATTGCCCTGCCAAGCCTCGAGGAGAATCCCGAGTTCTCCCTCGCAACTAGGCAGGAGTCCTTACGTCGATGAACAAACATTTGTGTGGAAGGGCAATCCCGGTCGTAACTCGAGAATATACCCCAGTTTACCATCGCAACTCGAGAAAAACCATGAGACTTCCCCCTCGCCGCAAAATAAGGCCCGATACCCTACACTGCGTGCAGAGCAATTCCGTGTTGCACATCACACATGACAGGAGCCTTGATTTCCTTGATGGCACTCCAGAGAAACCCCAAGAACACTGTTTCAAGGCTAGAGGGATCCTGAGGTCACTGTAGCCACACGAAAGATCTCTGTGGACCAAAAATCAACTCGAGATGAGAGGTTAGTCCCTGGCTTCGACTCCAGAGGAATACCTCCTTACCACAAGCACCTCAAGAGGAGGCTTCTCTCAGCTCTAAGTATGGGAGAGGAACCCTGAGATTGCGGCCTCAAGTGGAATGGACACCGCGATGCCCTGACTCGAAATAAGGCCGAATATCCCTGCAGTGACTTGAATGCAGGCTCGTCTTGCATCTCCCAAGACGAAAGGATGTCTGAATCCCCTGTGGAGACCACAGAGAAAGACCTAGTTCCCCACCTCATCGAGATCGGAGGCCTCACATCCTTTGAAAACTCCAGAGGTACGCGGAGGTCAGTGCCTCCAAAGGAGACGATGCCTGACTCCTCGTGAAACTTGATAGGAGTCCCAGGATTCCTGTGGCACGTGGAAAGGGACACTTGGTCTCCCGCCTCAGTTGGACAGGCGTCCCAATTGCCCTGCCAAGCCTCGAGGAGAATCCCGAGTTGTCCTTCGCAACTAGGCAGGTGTCCTGACGTCGCTGAACAAACACGTGGGTGGAAGGGCCTTCCCCGTCGTAACTCGAGAATAAACTCCAGGTTCCCATCGCAACTAGAGAAAAACCATGAGACTTGCCCCTCGCCGCAAAATGAGGCCCGATACCCTGCACTGCGTGCAGAGCAATTCCGTGTTGCACATCACACATGAAAGGAGCCTTGATTTCCTTGATGGCACTCCAGAGAAACCCCAAGAACACTGTTTCAAGGCTAGAGGGATCCTGACGTCACTGTAGCAACACGAAAGAGCTCCGTGGACCAAAAATCAACTCGAGATGAGAGGTTAGTCCCTGGCTTCGACTCCAGAGGAATACCACCTTACCACTAGCACCTCAAGAGGAGGCTTCTCTCAGCTCTAGGTATGTGAGAGGGACCCTGATTTTGCGGCCTCAAGTGGATTGGACACCGCGATGCCCTGACTCGATATAAGGCCGGATATCCCTGCAGTGACTTGAATGCAGGCTCGTCTTGCATCTCCCAAGATGAAAGGATGTCTGAATCCCCTGTGGAGACCACAGAGAAAGACCTAGTTCCCCACCTCATCGAGACCGGAGGCCTCACATCCTTTGAAAACTCCAGAGGTACGCGGAGATCAGTGCCTCCAAAGGAAACGATGCCTGACTCCACGTGAAACTTGATAGGAGTCCCAGGATTCCTGTGGCACGTGGAAAGGGACCCTTGGTCTCCCGCCTCAGCTGGAGAGGCGTCCCAATTGCCCTGCCAAGCCTCGAGGAGAATCCCGAGTTGTCCCTCGCAACTAGGCAGGAGTCCTGACGTCACTGTAGAAACACGTGGGTAGAAGGGCCATCCCCGTCGTAACTCGAGAATATACCCCAGGTTCCCGCCGCAACTCGAGAAAACCATGAGACTTCCCCCTCGCCGTGAGATGAGGCCCGATATCCCTGCACTGCATGCAGAGCAATTCTGTGTTGCACATCAAACATGAAAGGAGCCTTGATTTCCTTGATGGCACTCCAGAGAAACCCCAAGAACACTGTTTCAAGGCTAGAGGGATCCTGAGGTCACTGTAGCAACACGAAAGAGCTCGGTGGACCAAAATTCAACTCGAGATGAGAGGTTAGTCCCTGGCTTCGACTCCAGAGCAATACCACCTTACCACTAGCACCTCAAGAGGAGGCTTCTCTCAGCTCTAGGTATGTGAGAGGGACCCTGAGTATGCGGCCTCAAGTGGAATGGACACCGCGATGCCCTGACATGAAATAAGGCCGGATTTCCCTGCAGTGACTTGAATGCAGGCTCGTCTTGCATCTCCCAAGACGAAAGGATGTCTGAATCCCCTGTGGAGACCACAGAGAAAGACCTAGTTCACCACCTCATGGGGACCAGATGCCTCACATCCTTTGAAAACTCCAGAGGTACGCGGAGATCAGTGCCCCCAAAGGAGACGATGCCTGACTCCTCGTGAAACTTGATAGGAGTCCCAGGATTCCTGTGGCACGTGGAAAGGGACACTTGGTCTCCCGCCTCAGCTGGAGAGGCATCCCAAGTGCCCTGCCAAGCCTCAAGGAGAATCCCGACTTGTCCCTCGCAACTAGGCAGGAGTCCTGACGTCGCTGAACAAACACGTGGGTGGAAGGGCAATCCCCGTCGTAACTCGAGAATATACCCCAGGTTCCCGCCGCAACTCGAGAAAAACCATGAGACTTCCCCCTCGCCGCGAGATGAGGCCCGATTCCCCTGCACTGCGTGCAGAGCAATTCCGTGTTGCACATCACACATGAAAGGAGCCTTGATTTCGTTGATGGCACTCCAAAGAAACCCCAAGAACACTGTTTCAAGGCTAGAGGGATCCTGAGGTCACTGTAGCAACACGAAAGAGCTCCGTGGACCAAAAATCAACTCGAGATTAGAGGTTAGTCCCTGGCTTCGACTCCAGAGGAATACCACCTTACCACAAGCACCTCAAGAGGAGGCTTCTCTCAGCTCTAGATATGTGAGAGGGACCCTGAGTTTGCGGCCTCAAGTGGAATGGACACCGCGATGCCCTGACTCGAAATAAGGCCGGATATCCCTGCAGTGACTTGAATACAGGCTCGTCTTGCATCTCCCAAGACGAAAGGATGTCTGAATCCCCTGTGGAGACCACAGAGAAAGACCTAGTTCCCCACCTCATCGCGACCGGAGGCCTAACATCCTTTGAAAACTCCAGAGGTACGCGGAGATCAGTGCCTCCAAAGGAGACGATGCCTGACTCCTCGTGAAACTTGATAGGAGTCCCAGGATTCCTGTGGCACGTGGAAAGGGACCCTTGGTTTCCCGCCTCAGCTGGAGAGGCATCCCAATTGCCCTGCCAAGCCTCGAGGAGAATCCCGAGTTGTCCCTCGCAACTAGGCAGGAGTCCTGACGTCGCTGAACAAACACGTGGGTGGAAGGGCCATCCCCGTCGTAACTCGAGAATATATCCCAGGTTCACACAGCAACTCGAGAAAACCATGAGACTTCCCCCTCGCCGTGAGATGAGGCCCGATATCCCTGCACTGCATGCAGAGCAATTCCGTGTTGCACATCAAACACGAAAGGAGCCTTGATTTCCTTGATGGCACTCCAGAGAAACCCCAAGAACACTGTTTCAAGGCTAGAGGGATCCTGAGGTCACTGTAGCAACACGAAAGAGCTCGGTGGACCAAAATTCAACTCGAGATGAGAGGTTAGTCCCTGGCTTCGACTCCAGAGCAATACCACCTTACCACTAGCACCTCAAGAGGAGGCTTCTCTCAGCTCTAGGTATGTGAGAGGGACCCTGAGTTTGCGGCCTCAAGTGGAATGGACACCGCGATGCCCTGACATGAAATAAGGCCGGATATCCCTGCAGTGACTTGAATGCAGGCTCGTCTTGCATCTCCCAAGACGAAAGGATGTCTGAATCCCCTGTGGAGACCACAGAGAAAGACCTAGTTCACCACCTCATGGGGACCAGATGCCTCACATCCTTTGAAAACTCCAGAGGTACGCGGAGATCAGTGCCCCCAAAGGAGACGATGCCTGACTCCTCGTGAAACTTGATAGGAGTCCCAGGATTCCTGTGGCACGTGGAAAGGGACACTTGGTCTCCCGCCTCAGCTGGAGAGGCATCCCAAGTGCCCTGCCAAGCCTCAAGGAGAATCCCGACTTGTCCCTCGCAACTAGGCAGGAGTCCTGACGTCGCTGAACAAACACGTGGGTGGAAGGGCAATCCCCGTCGTAACTCGAGAATATACCCCAGGTTCCCGCCGCAACTCGAGAAAAACCATGAGACTTCCCCCTCGCCGCGAGATGAGGCCCGATTCCCCTGCACTGCGTGCAGAGCAATTCCGTGTTGCACATCACACATGAAAGGAGCCTTGATTTCGTTGATGGCACTCCAAAGAAACCCCAAGAACACTGTTTCAAGGCTAGAGGGATCCTGAGGTCACTGTAGCAACACGAAAGAGCTCCGTGGACCAAAAATCAACTCGAGATTAGAGGTTAGTCCCTGGCTTCGACTCCAGAGGAATACCACCTTACCACAAGCACCTCAAGAGGAGGCTTCTCTCAGCTCTAGATATGTGAGAGGGACCCTGAGTTTGCGGCCTCAAGTGGAATGGACACCGCGATGCCCTGACTCGAAATAAGGCCGGATATCCCTGCAGTGACTTGAATACAGGCTCGTCTTGCATCTCCCAAGACGAAAGGATGTCTGAATCCCCTGTGGAGACCACAGAGAAAGACCTAGTTCCCCACCTCATCGCGACCGGGGGCCTAACATCCTTTGAAAACTCCAGAGGTACGCGGAGATCAGTGCCTCCAAAGGAGACGATGCCTGACTCCTCGTGAAACTTGATAGGAGTCCCAGGATTCCTGTGGCACGTGGAAAGGGACCCTTGGTTTCCCGCCTCAGCTGGAGAGGCATCCCAATTGCCCTGCCAAGCCTCGAGGAGAATCCCGAGTTGTCCCTCGCAACTAGGCAGGAGTCCTGACGTCGCTGAACAAACACGTGGGTGGAAGGGCCATCCCCGTCGTAACTCGAGAATATATCCCAGGTTCACACAGCAACTCGAGAAAAACCATGAGACTTCCCCCTCGCCAAAAAATGAGGCCCGATACCGTGCACTGCGTGCAGAGCAATTCCGTGTTGCACATCACACATGAAAGGAGCCTTGATTTCGTTGACGACACTCCAGCGAATCCCCAAGAACACTGCTTCAAGGCTAGAGGGATCCTGAGGTCACTGTAGCAACACGAAAGAGCTCCGTGGACCAAAAATCAACTCGAGATGAGAGCTTAGTCGCTGGTTTCGACTCCAGAGGAATACCACCTTACCACAAGCACCTCAAGAGGAGGCTTCTCTCAGCTCTAGGTATGTGAGAGGGACCCTGAGTTTGCGGCCTCAAGTGGAATGGACACCGCGATGCCCTGACTCGAAATAAGGCCGGATATCCCTGCAGTGACTTGAATGCAGGCTCATCTTGCATCTCCCAAGACGAAAGGATGTCTGAATCCCCTGTGGAGACCACAGAGAAAGACCTAGTTCCCCACCTCATCGCGACCGGAGGCCTCACATCCCTTGAAAATTCCAGAGGTACGCGGAGATCAATGCCTCCAAAGGAGTCGATGCCTGACTCCTCGTGAAACTTGATAGGAGTCCCAGGATTCCTGTGGCACGTGGAAAGGGACCCTTGGTCTCCCGCCTCAGATTGAGAGGAGTCCCAATTGCCCTGCCAAACCTAGAGGAGAATCCCGAGTTGTCCCTCGCATCTAGGCAGGAGTCCTGACGTCGCTGAACAAACACGTGTGTGGAAGAGCCATCCCCGTCGGAACTCGAGAATATACCCCTGGTTCCCACCGCAACTCGAGAAAAACCATGAGACTTCCCCCTCGCCGCGAGATGAGGCCCGATTCCCCTGCACTGCGTGCAGAGCAATTCCGTGTTGCACATCACACATGAAAGGAGTCTTGATTTCCTTGATGGCACTTCAGAGAAACCCCAAGAACACTGTTTCAAGGCTAGAGGGATCCTGAGGTCACTGTAGACACACGAAAGAGCTCCGTGGACCAAAAATCAACTCGAGATGAGAAGTTAGTCACTGGCTTCGACTCCAGAAGAATATAACCTTACCAGAAGCACCTCAAGAGGAGGCTTCTCTCAGCTCTAGGTATGTGAGAGGGACCCTGATCTGCGGCCTCAAGTGGAATGTACACCGCGATGCCCTGACTCGAAATAAGGCCGGATATCCCTGCAGTGACTTGAATGCAGGCTCGTCTTGCATCTCCCAAGACGAAAGGATGTCTGAATCCCCTGTGGAGACCACAGAGAAAGACCTAGTTCCACACCTCATCGCGACCGGAGGCCTCACATCCTTTGAAAACTACAGAGGTACGCAGAGATCAGTGCCTCCAAAGGAGACGATGCTTGACTCCTCGTGAAACTTGATAGGAGTCCCAGGATTCCTGTGGCACGTGGAAAGGGACACTTGGTCTCCCGCCTCAGCTGGAGAGGCGTCCCAATTGCCCTGCCAAGCCTCGAGGAGAATCCCGAGTTGTCCCTCGCAACTAGGCAGAAGTCCTGACATGGCTGAACAAACACGTGGGTGGAAGAGACATCCCCGTCGTAACTCGAGAATATACCCCAGGTTCTCGCCGCAAATCGAGAAAAACCATGAGACTTCCCCCTCGCCGCGAGATGAGGCCCGATTCCCCTGCCCTGCATGCAGAGCAATTCCGTGTTGCACATCACACATGAAAGGAGCCTTGATTTCCTTGATGGCACTCCAGAGAAACCCCAAGAACACTGTTCCAAGGCTAGAGGGATCCTGAGGTCACTGAAGCCACACTAAAGAGCTCCGTGGACCAAAAATCAACTCAAGATGAGAGGTTAGTTCCTGGCTTCGACTCCAGAGGAATACCACCTTACCACAAGCACCTCAAGAGGAGGCTTCTCTCAGCTCTAGGTATGTGAAAGGGACCCTGAGTTTGCAGCCTCAAGTCGAATGGACACCGCGATGCCCTGACTCGAAATAAGGCCGGATATCCCTGCAGTGACTTGAATGCAGGCTCGTCTTGCATCTCCCAAGACGAAAGGATGTCTGAATCCCCTGAGGAGACCACAGAGAAAGACCTAGTTAACCACCTCATCGTGACCGGAGGCCTCACATCCTTTGAAAATTCCAGAGGTACGCGGAGATCAGTGCCTCCAAAGGAGACGAGGCCTGACTCCTCGTGAAACTTGATAGGAGTCCCAGGATTCCTGTGGCACGTGGAAAGGGACCCTTGGTCTCCCGCCTCAGCTGGAGAGGCGTCCCAATTGCCCTGCCAAGCCTCGAGGAGAAACCCGAGTTGTCCCTTGCAACTAGGCAGGAGTCCTGACGTCGCTGAACAAACACGTGGGTGGAAGGGCCATCCCCGTCGTAACTCGAGAATATACCCCAGGTTGCCGCCGCAACTCGAGAAAAACCATGAGACTTCCCCCTCTCCACGAGATGAGGCCCGATTCCCCTGCACTGCGTGCAGAGCAATTTCGTGTTGCACATCACACATGAAAAGAACCTTAATTTCCTTGATGGCACTTCAGAGAAACCCCAAGAACTCTGTTTCAAGGCTAGAGGGATCCTGAGGTCACTATAGTAACACGAAAGAGCTCCGTGGACCAAAAATCAACTCAAGATGAGAGGTTAGTCCCTGGCTACGACTCCCGAGGAATACCACATTACCACAAGCACCTCAAGAGGAGGCTTCTCTCAGCTCTAGGTATGTGAGAGGGGCCCTGAGTTTGCGGCCTCAAGTGGAATGGACACCGCGATGCCCTGACTCGAAATAAGGCCGGATATCCCTGCAGTGACTTGAATGCAGGCTCGTCTTGCATCTCCCAAGATGAAAGGATGTCTGAATCCCCTGTCGAGACCACAGAGAAAGACCTAGTTCCCCACCTCATGTCGACCGGAGGCCTCACATCCTTTGAAAACTCCAGAGGTAAACGGAGATCAGTGCCTCCAAAGGAGACGATGGCTGACTCCTCGTGAAACTTGATAGGAGTCCCAGGATTCCTGTGGCACGTGGAAAGGGCCCCTTCGTCTCCCGCCTCAGCTGGAGAGGCGTCCCAATTGCCCTGCCAAGCCTCGAGGAGCATCCCGAGTTGTCCCTCGCAACTAGGCAGGAGTCTGACGTCGCTGAACAAACACGTGGGTGGAAGGGACATCCCCGTTGTAACTCGAGAATATACCCCAGGTTCCCATCGCAACTCGAAAAAAACAATGAGACTTCCCCCTCGCCGCAAAATGAGGCCCGATACCCTGCACTGCGTGCAGAGCAATTCCGTGTGGCACATCACACATGAAAGGAGCCTTGATTTCCTTGATGGCACTCCAGAGAAACCCCAAGAACACTGTTTCAAGGCTAGAGGGATCCTGAGGTCACTGTAGTAACACGAAAGAGCTTCGTGGACCAAAAATCAACTCGAGATGAGAGGTTAGTCCCTGGCTTCGACTCCAGAGGAATACCACCTTACCACAAGCACCTCAAGAGGAGGCTTCTCTCAGCTCTAGGTATGTGAGAAGGACCCTGAGTTTGCGGCCTCAAGTGGAATGGACACCGCGATGCCCTGACTCGAACTAAGGCCGGATATCCCTGCAGTGACTTGAATGCAGGCTCATATTGCATCTCCCAAGACGAAAGGATGTCTGAATCCCCTGTGGAGACCACAGAGAAAGACCTAGTTCCCCACCTCGTCGCGACCGGAGGCCTCACATCCTTTGAAAACTTCAGAAGTACGTGGAGATCAGTGCCTCTAAAGGAGACGATGCCTGACTCCTCGTGAAACTTGATAGGAGTCCCAGGATTCCTGTGGCACGTGGAAAGGGACCCTTGGTCTCCCGCCTCAGCTGGAGAGGCGTCCCAATTGCCCTGCCAAGCCTCGAGGAGAATCCCGAGTTTTCCCTCACAACTAGGCAGGAGTCCTGACGTCGCTGAAGAAACACGTGTGTGGAAGGGCCATTCCCGTCGTAACTCGAAAATATACCCCAGGTTCCCGCCGCAACTCGAGAAAAACCATGAGACTTCCCCATCGCTGCGAGATGAGGACCAATTCCCCTGCACTGCGTGCAGAGCAATTCCGTGTTGCACATCACACATGAAAGGAGCCTTGATTTCCTTGATGGCACTCCAGAGAAAACCCAAGAACACTGTTTCAAGGCTAGAGGGATCCTGACGTTACTGTAGCAACACGAAAGAGCTCCGTGGACCAAAAATCAACTCGAGATGAGAGGTTAGTCCCTGGCTTCGAATCCAGAGGAATACCACCTTACCACTAGCACCTCAAGAGGAGGCTTCTCTCAGCTCTAGGTATGTGAGAGGGACCCTGAGTTTGCGGCCTCAAGTGGAATGGACACCGCGATGCCCTGATTCGATATAAGGCCGGATATCCCTTCAGTGACTTGAATGCAGGCTCGTCTTGCATCTCACAAGATGAAAGGATGTCTGAATCCCCTCTGGAGACCACAGAGAAAGACCTAGTTCCCCACCTCATCGAGACCGGAGGCCTCACATCCTTTTAAAACTCCAGAGGTACGCGGAGATCAGTGCCTCCAAAGGAAACGATGCCTGACTCCTCGGGAAACTTGATAGGAGTTCCAGGATTGCTGTGGCACGTGGAAAGGGACCCTTGGTCTCCCGCCTCAGCTGGAGAGGCGTCCCAATTGCCCTGCCAAGCCTCGAGGAGAATCCCGAGTTGTCCCTCGCAACTAGGCAGGAGTCCTGACGTCACTGAAGAAACACGTGGGTAGAAGGGCCATCCCCGTCGTAACTCGAGAATATACCCCAGGTTCCCGCCGCAACTCGAGAAAACCATGAGACTTCCCCCTCGCCGTGAGATGAGGCCCGATTTCCCTGCACTGCATGCAGAGCAATTCCGTGTTGCACATCAAACATGAAAGGAGCCTTGATTTCCTTGATGGCACTCCAGAGAAACCCCAAGAACACTGTTTCAAGGCTAGAGGGATCCTGAGGTCACTGTAGCAACACGAAAGAGCTCCGTGGACCAAAATTCAACTCGAGATGAGAGGTTAGTCCCTGACTTCGACTCCAGAGGAATACCACCTTAACACAAGCACCTCAAGAGGAGGCTTCTCTCAGCTCTAGGTATGTGAGAGGGATCCTGATTTTGCGGCCTCAAGTGGAATGGACACAGCGATGCCCTGACGTGAAATAAGGCCGGATATCCCTGCAGTTACTTGAATGCAGGCTCGTCTTGCATCTCCCAAGATGAAAGGATGTCTGAATCCCCTGTGGAGACCACAGAAAAAGACATAGTTCACCACCTCATGGGGACCGGAGGCCTCACATCCTTTGAAAACTCCAGAGGTACGCGGAGATCAGTGCCCCCAAAGGAGACGATGCCTGACTCCTCGTGAAAATTGATACGAGTCCCAGGATTCCTGTGGCACGTGGAAAGGGACACTTGGTCTCCCGCCTCAGCTGGAGAGGCGTCCCAAGTGGCCTGCCAAGCCTCAAGGAGAATCCCGACTTGTCCCTCGCAACTAGGCAGGAGTCCTGACGTCGCTGAACAAACACGTGGGTGGAAGGGCCATCCCCGTCGTAACTCGAGAATATACCCCAGGTTCCCGCCGCAACTCGAGAAAAACCATGAGACTTCCCCCTCGCCGCGAGATGAGGCCCGATTCCCCTGCACTGCATGCAGAGTAATTACGTGTTGCACATCACACATGAAAGGAGCCTTGATTTCCTTGATGGCACTCCAGCGAAACCCAAAGAACACTGTTTCAAGGCTAGAGGGATCCTGAGGTCACTGTAGCAACACGAAAGAGCTCCGTGGACCAAAAATCAACTCGAGATTAGAGGTTAGTCCCTGGCTTCGACTCCAGAGGAATACCACCTTACCACAAGCACCTCAAGCGGAGGCTTCTCTCAGCTCTAGGTATGTGAGAGGGACCCTGAGTTTGTGGCCTCAAGTGGAATGGACACCGCAATGCCCTGACTCGAAATAAGGCCGGATATCCCTGCAGTGACTTGAATGCAGGGTCGTCTTGCATTTCCCAAGACGAAAGGATGTCTGAATCCCCAGTGGAGACCACAGAAAAAGACCTAGTTCCCCACCTCATCGCGACCGGAGGCCTCATATGCTTTTAAAACTCCAGAGGTACGTGGAGATCCGTGTCTCCAAAGGAGACGATGCCTGACTCCTCGTGAACCTTGATAAAAGTCCCAGGATTCCTGTGGCACGTGGAAAGGGACCCTTGGTCTCCCGCCTCAGCTGGAGAGGCGTCCCAATTGCCCTGCCAAGCCTCGAGGAGAATCCCGAGTTGTCCCTCGCAACTAGGCAGGAATCCTGACGTCGATGAACAAACATTTGTGTGGAAGGGCAATCCCAGTCGTAACTCGAGAATATACCCCAGTTTCCCATCGCAACTCGAGAAAAACCATGATTTTTCCCCCTCGCCGCAAAATAAGGCCCGATACCCTACACTGCGTGCAGAGCAATTCCGTGTTGCACATCACACATGACAGGAGCCTTGATTTCCTTGATGGCACTCCAGAGAAACCCCAAGAACACTGTTTCAAGGCTAGAGGGATCCTGAGGTCACTGTAGCAAAACGAAAGAGCTCCGTGGACCAAAAA
Source organism: Cervus elaphus (assembly GCF_910594005.1). Lineage (NCBI taxonomy): Eukaryota > Metazoa > Chordata > Mammalia > Artiodactyla > Cervidae > Cervus > Cervus elaphus. The sequence continues at coordinate 2,184,500 of NC_057815.1, read as the reverse complement.
TCAACTCGAGATGAGAGGTTAGTCCCTGGCTTCGACTCCAGAGGAATACCACCTTACCACAAGCACCTCAAGAGGAGGCTTCTCTCAGCTCTAGGTATGTGAGAGGGACCCTGAGTTTGCGGCCTGAAGTGGAATGGACACCGCGATGCCCTGACTCGAAATAAGGCCGGATATCCCTGCAGTGACTTGAATGCAGGCTCGTCTTGCATCTCCCAAGATGAAAGGATGTCTGAATCCCCTGTGGAGACCACAGAGAAAGACCTAGTTCCCCACCTCATGGTGACCGGAGGCCTCACATCCTTTGAAAACTACAGAGGTACGCAGAGATCAGTGCCTCCAAAGGAGACGATGCCTGACTCCTCGTGAAACTTGATAGGAGTTCCAGGATTCCTGTGGCACGTGGAAAGGGACCATAGGTCTCCCTCCTCAGCTGGAGAGGCGTCCAAATTGCCCTGCCAAGCCTCGAGGAGAATCCCGAGTTGTCCCTCGCAACTAGGCAGGAGTCCTGATATCGCTGAACAAACACGTGTGTGGAAGGGCCATCCCCGTCGTAACTCGAGAATATACCCCAGGTTCCCGCCGCAACTCGAGAAAAACCATGAGACTTCCCCCTCGCCGCGAGATGAGGCCCGATTCCCCTGCACTGCGTGCAGAGCAATTCCGTGTTGCACATCAAACATGAAAGGAGCCTTGATTTCCTTGATGGCACTCGAGAGAAAACCCAAGAACACTGTTTCAAGGCTGGAGGGATCCTGAGGTCACTGGAGCAACACGAAAGAGCTCCCTGGCCCAAAAATCAACTCGAGATGAGAGGTTAGTCCCTGGGTTTGACTCCAGAGGAATATCACCTTACCACAAGCACCTCAAGAGGAGGCTTCTCTCAGCTCTAGGTACGTGAGAGGGACCCTGTTTTTGCGGCCTCAAGTGGAATGGACACCGCGATGCCCTGACTCGAAATAAGGCCGGATATTCCTGCAGTGACTTGAATGCAGGCTCGTCTTGCATCTCCCAAGACGAAAGGATGTCTGAATCCCCTGTGGAGACCACAGAGAAAGACCTAGTTCCCCACCTCATCGCGACCGGAGGCCTCACATCCTTTGAAAACTTCAGAGTTACACGGAGATCAGTGCCTCCAAAGGAGACGATGCCTGATTCCTCGTGAAACTTGATAGGAGTCCCAGGATTCCTGTGGCACGTGGAAAGGGACCCTTGGTCTCCCGCCTCAGCTGGAGAGGCGTCCCAATTGCCCTGCCAAGCCTCGAGGAGAATCCCGAGTTCTCCCTCGCAACTAGGCAGGAGTCCTTACGTCGATGAACAAACATTTGTGTGGAAGGGCAATCCCGGTCGTAACTCGAGAATATACCCCAGTTTACCATCGCAACTCGAGAAAAACCATGAGACTTCCCCCTCGCCGCAAAATAAGGCCCGATACCCTACACTGCGTGCAGAGCAATTCCGTGTTGCACATCACACATGACAGGAGCCTTGATTTCCTTGATGGCACTCCAGAGAAACCCCAAGAACACTGTTTCAAGGCTAGAGGGATCCTGAGGTCACTGTAGCAACACGAAAGAGCTCCGTGGACCAAAAATCAACTCGAGATGAGAGGTTAGTCCCTGGCTTCGACTCCAGAGGAATACCACCTTACCACAAGCACCTCAAGAGGAGGCTTCTCTCAGCTCTAGGTATGTGAGAGGGACCCTGAGTTTGCGGCCTCAAGTGGAATGGACACCGCGATGCCCTGACGTGAAATAAGGCCGGATATCCCTGCAGTGACTTGAATGCAGGCTCGTCTTGCATCTCCCAAGATGAAAGGATGTCTGAATCCCCTGTGGAGACCACAGAGAAAGACCTAGTTCACCACCTCATGGGGACCGGAGGCCTCACATCCTTTGAAAACTCCAGAGGTACGCGGAGATCAGTGCCCCCAAAGGAGACGATGCCTGACTCCTCGTGAAACTTGATAGGAGTCCCAGGATTCCTGTGGCACGTGGAAAGGGACCCTTGGTCTCCCGCCTCAGCTGGAGAGGCATCCCAAGTGCCCTGCTAAGCCTCAAGGAGAATCCCGAATTGTCCCTCGCAACTAGGCAGGAGTCCTGACGTCGCTGATCAAACACGTGGGTGGAAGGGCAATCCCCGTCGTAACTCGAGAATATACCCCAGGTTCCCGCCGCAACTCGAGAAAAACCATGAGACTTCCCCCTCGCCGCGAGATGAGGCCCGATTCCCCTGCACTGCGTGCAGAGCAATTCCGTGTTGCACATCAAACATGAAAGGAGCCTTGATTTCCTTGATGGCACTCGAGAGAAACCCCAAGAACACTGTTTCAAGGCTAGAGGGATCCTGAGGTCACTGTAGCCACACGAAAGAGCGCTGTGGACCAAAAATCAACTCGAGATGAGAGGTTAGTCCCTGGCTTCGACTCCAGAGGAATACCACCTTACCACAAGCACCTCAAGAGGAGGCTTCTCTCAGCTCTAAGTATGGGAGAGGGACCCTGAGTTTGCGGCCTGAAGTGGAATGGACACCGCGATGCCCTGACTCGAAATAAGGCCGGATATCCCTGCAGTGACTTGAATGCAGGCTCGTCTTGCATCTCCCAAGACGAAAGGATGTCTGAATCCCCTGTGGAGACCTCAGAGAAAGATCTAGTTCCCCACCTCATCGCTACCGGAGGCCTCACATCCTTTGAAAACTCCAGAGGTATGCGGAGATCAGTGCCTCCAAAGGAGACGATGCCTGACTCCTCGAGAAACTTGATAGGAGTCCCAGGATTCCTGTGGTACATGGAAAGGGACCCTTGGTCTCCCGCCTCAGCTGGAGAGGCGTCCCAATTGCCCTGCCAAGCCTCGAGGAGAATCCCGAGTTGTCCCTCGCAAATAGGCAGGAGTCCTGACGTCGCTGATCAAACACGTGGGTGGAAGGGCTTTCCCCATCATAACACGAGAATATACCCCAGGGTCCCGCCGCAACTCGAGAAAAACCATGAGACTTCCCCCTCGCCGCGAGATGAGGCCCGATTCTCCTGCAGTGCATGCAGAGCAATTCCGTATTGCACATCAAACATGAAAGGAGCCTTGATTTCCTTGATGGCACTCCAGAGAAACCCCAAGAACACTGTTTCAAGGCTAGAGGGATCCTGAGGTAACTGTAGCAACACGAAAGAGGTCCGTGGACCAAAAATCAACTCGAGATGAGAGGTTTGTCCCTGGCTTCGACTCCAGAGGTATACCACCTTACCACAAGCACCTCAAGAGGGGGCTTCTCTCAGCTCTAGGTATGTGAGAGGGACCCTGATTTTGCGGACTCAAGTGGAATGGACACTGCGATGCCCTGACGCGAAATAAGGCTGGATATCCCTGCAGTGACTTGAATGCAGGCTAGTCTTGCATCTCCCAAGATGAAAGGATGTCTGAATCCCCTGTGGAGACCACAGAGAAAGACCTAGTTCCCCACCTCATCGCGACCGGAGGCCTCACATCCTTTGAAAACTCCAGAGGTACGCGGAGATCAGTGCCTCCAAAGGAGACGATGCCTGACTCCTCGTGAAACTTGATAGGAGTCCCAGGATTCCTGTGGCACATGGAAAGGGACCCTTGGTCTCCCGCCTCAGCTGGAGAGGCGTCCCAATTGCCCTGCCAAGCCTCGAGGAGAATCCCGAGTTGTCCGTCGCAACTAGGCAGGAGTCCTGACGTCGCTGAACAAACATGTGGGTGGAAGGGCCATTCCAGTCGTAACTCGAGAATATACCCCAGGTTCCCGCCGCAACTCGAGAAAAACCATGAGACTTCCCCCTCGCCGCGAGATGAGGCCCGATTCCCCTGCACTGCATGCAGAGCAATTCCGTGTTGCACATCACACATGAAAGAAGCCTTGATTTCCTTGGTGGCACTCCAGAGAAACCCCAAGAACACTGTTTCAAGGCTAGAGGGATCCTGAGGTCACTGTAGCAACACGAAAGAGCTCTGTGGACCACAAATCAACTCGAGATGAGAGGTTAGTCCCTGGCTTCGACTCCAGAGGAATACCACCTTACCACAAGCACCTCAAGAGGAGGCATCTCTCAGCTCTAGGTATGTGAGAGGGACCCTGAGTTTGCGGCCTCATGTGGAATGGACACCGCGATGCCCTGACTCGAAATAAGGCCGGATATCCCTGCAGTGACTTGAATGCAGGCTCGTCTTGCATCTCCCAAATGAAAGGATGTCTGAATCCCCTGTGGAGACCACAGAGAAAGACCTAGTTCCCCACCTCATCGCGACCGGAAGCCTTACATCTTTTGAAAACTCCAGAGGTACGCGGAGATCAGTGCCTAAAAAGGCGACGATGCCTGACTCCTCGTGAAACTTGATAGGAGTCCCAGGATTCCTGTGGCACGTGGAAAGGGACCCTTGGTCTCCCGCCTCAGCTGGAGAGGCGTCCCAATTGCCCTGCCAAGCCTCGAGGAGAATCCCGAGTTGTCCCTTGCAACAAACACTAGTCCTGACGTCGCTGAACAAAAAAGTGGGTGGAAGGGCCATCCCCGTCGTAACTCGAGAATATACCCCAGGTTCCCGCCGCAACTCGAGAAAAACCATGAGACTTCCCCCTCGCCGCGAGATGAGGCCCGATTCCCCTGCACTGCGTGCAGAGTAATTCCGTCTTGCACATCACACAAGAAAGGATCCTTGATTTCCTTGATGGCACTCCAGAGAAACCCCAAGAACACTGTTTCAAGGCTAGAGGGATCCTGAGGTTACTGTAGCAACACAAAAGAAGTCCGTGGACCAAAAATCAACTCGAGATGAGAGGTTAGTCCCTGGCTTCGACTCCAGAGGAATACCACCTTACCACAAGCACCTCAAGAGGAGGCTTCTCTCAGCTCTTGCTATGTGCTGAGTTTGCGGCCTCAAGTGGAATGGACACCGCGATGCCCTGACTCGTAATAAGGCCGCATATCCCTGCAGTGACTTGAATGCAGGCGCGTCTTGCCTCTCCCAAGACGAAAGGATGTCTGAATCCCCTGTGGAGACCTCAGAGAAAGATGTAGTTCCCCACCTCGTCGCGACCGGAGGCCTCACATCCTTGGAAAACTCCAGAGGTACGCGGAGATCAGTGCCTCCAAAGGAGACGATGCCTGACTCCTCGTGAAACTTGATAGGAGTCCCAGGATTCCTGTGGCACGTGGAAAGGGACCCTTGGTCTCCCGCCTCGGCTAGAGAGGCGTCCCAATTTCCCTGCCAAGCCTCGAGGAGAATCCCGAGTTTTCCCTCGCAAATAGGCAGGAGTCCTGACGTCGCTGAACAAACACGTGGGTGGAAGGGCCATTCCCGTCATAACTCGAGAATATACCCCAGGGTCCCGCCGCAACTCGAGAAAAACCATGAGACTTCCCCCTCGCTGCGAGATGAGGCCCGATTCTCCTGCACTGCATGCAGAGCAATTCCGTATTGCACATCAAACATGAAAGGAGCCTTGATTTCCTTGATGGCACTCCAGAGAAACACCAAGAACACTGCTTCAAGGCTAAAGGGATCCTGAGGTCACTGTAGCAACACAAAAGAGCTCCGTGGACCAAAAATCAACTCGAGATGAGAGGTTAGTCCCTGACTTCGACTCCAGAGGAATACCACCTTCCCAAAGGCACCTCAAGAGGAGGCTTCTCTCAGCTCTAGGTATGTGAGAGGGACCCTGAGTTTGCGGCCTCAAGTAGAATGGACACCGTGATTCCCTGATTCGAAATAAGGCCGGATATCCCTGCAGTGACTTGAATGCCGGCTCGTCTTGCATCTCCCATGAAGAAAGGATGTTTGAATCCACTGTGGAGACCACAGAGAAAGACCTAGTTCCCCACCTCATCGCGACCAGAGGCCTCACATCCTTGAAAACTCCAGAGCTACTCGGAGATCAGTGCCTCCAAAGGGGACGATGCCTGACCCCTCGTGAAACTTGATAGGAGTTCCAGGATTCCTGAGGCACGTGGAAAGGGACACTTGGTCTCCCGCCTCAGCTGGAGAGGCATCCCAATTGCCCTGCGAAGCCTCGAGGAGAATCCTGAGTTGTCCCTCGCAACTAGGCAGGAGTCCTGACGTCGCTGAACAAACACGTCTGTGGAAGCGCCATCCCTGTCGTAACTCGAGAATATACCCCAGGTTCCCGCCGCAACTCGAGAAAAACCATGAGACTTCCCCCTCGGTGCGAGATGAGGCCCGATTCCCCTGCACTGCATGCAGAGCAATTCCGCGTTGCACATCACACATGAAAGGAGCCTTGATTTCCATGATGGCACTCCAGAAAAACCCCAAGAACACTGCTTCAAGGCTAGAGGGATCCTGACGTCACTGTAGCAACACAAAAGAGCTCCGTGGACGAAAAATCAACTCGAGGAGAGAGGTTAGTCCCTGACTTCGACTCCAGAGGAATACGACCTTACCACAAGCACCTCAAGAGGAGGCTTCTCTCAGCTCTAGGTATGTGAGAGGTACCCTGAATTTGCGGCCTCAAGTGGAATGGACACCGCGATGCCCAGACTCGAAATAAGGACGGATATCCCTGCAGTGACTTGAATACAGGCTCGTCTTGCATCTCCCAAGACGAAATGATGTCTGAATCCCCTGTGGAAACCACAGAAAAAGACCTAGGTCCACACCTCATCGCGACAGGAGGCCTCACATCCTTTGAAAACTCCAGAGGTACGCGGAGATCAGTGCCTCCAAAGGAGACGATGCCTGACTCCTCGTGAAACTTGATAGGAGTCCCAGGATTCCTGTGGCACGTGGAAAGTGACCCTTGGTCTCCCGCCTCAGCTGGAGAGGCGTCCCAATTGCCCTGCCAAGCCTCGAGGAGAATCCCGAGTTGTCCCTCGCAACTAGGCAGGAATCCTGATGTCGCTGAACAAACACGTGGGTGGAAGGGCCATCCCCGTCGTAACTCGAGAATATACCCCAGGTTCCCGCCGCAACTCGAGAAAAACCATGAGACTTCCCCCTCGCCGCGAGATGAGGCCCGATTCCCCTGCACTGCGTGCAGAGCAATTCCGTATTGCACATCACACATGAAAGGAGCCTTGATTTCCTTGATGGCACTCCATAGAAACCCCAAGAACACTGTTTCAAGGCAAGAGGGATCCTGAGGTCACTGTAGCAACACGAAAGAGCTCCGTGGACCAAAAATCAACTCGAGATTAGAGGTTAGTCCCTGGCTTCGACTCCAGAGGAATACCACCTTACCACAAGCACCTCAAGAGGAGGCTTCTCTCAGCTCTAGGTATGTGAGAGGGACCCTGAGTTTGCGGCCTCAAGTGGAATGGACACCGCGATGCCCTGACTCGAAATAAGGCCGGATATCCGTGCAGTGACTTGAATGCAGGCTCGTCTTGCATCTCCCAAGATGAAAGGATGTCTGAATCCCCTGTGGAGACCACAGAGAAAGACCTAGTTCCCCACCTCATCGCGACCAGACGCCTCACATCCTTTGAAAAATCCAGAGGTACGCGGAGATCAGTGCCTCCATAGGAGACGATGCCTGACTCCTCGTGAAACTTGATAGGAGTCCCAGGATTCCTGAGGCACGTGGAAAGGGACCCTTGGTCTCCCGCCTCAGCTGGAGAGGCGTCCCAATTGCCCTGCCAAGCCTCGAGGAGAATCCCGAGTTGTCCCTCGCAACTAGGCAGGAGTCCTGCCGTCGCTGAACAAACACGTGGGTGGAAGGGACATCCCCGTCGTAACTCGAGAATATACCCCAGGTTCCCGCCGCAACTCGAGAAAAACCATGAGACTTCCCCCTCGCCGCGAGATGAGGCCCGATTCCCCTGCACTGCGTTCAGAGCAATTCCGTGTTGCACATCACACATGAAAGGAGCCTTGATTTCCTTGATGGCACTCCAGAGAAACCCCAAGAACACTGTTTCAAGGCTAGAGGGATCCTGAGGTAACTGTAGCAACACGAAAGAGGTCCGTGGACCAAAAATCAACTCGAGATGAGAGGTTTGTCCCTGGCTTCGACTCCAGAGGTATACCACCTTACCACAAGCACCTCAAGAGGGGGCTTCTCTCAGCTCTAGGTATGTGAGAGGGACCCTGATTTTGCGGACTCAAGTGGAATGGACACTGCGATGCCCTGACGCGAAATAAGGCTGGATATCCCTGCAGTGACTTGAATGCAGGCTAGTCTTGCATCTCCCAAGATGAAAGGATGTCTGAATCCCCTGTGGAGACCACAGAGAAAGACCTAGTTCCCCACCTCATCGCGACCGGAGGCCTCACATCCTTTGAAAACTCCAGAGGTACGCGGAGATCAGTGCCTCCAAAGGAGTCGATGCCTGACTCCTCGTGAAACTTGATAGGAGTCCCAGGATTCCTGTGGCACATGGAAAGGGACCCTTGGTCTCCCGCCTCAGCTGGAGAGGCGTCCCAATTGCCCTGCCAAGCCTCTAGGAGAATCCCGAGTTGTCCTTCACAACTAGGCAGGAGTCCTGACGTCGCTGAACAAACATGTGGGTGGAAGGGCCATTCCAGTCGTAACTCGAGAATATACCCCAGGTTCCCGCCGCAACTCGAGAAAAACCATGAGACTTCCCCCTCGCCGCGAGATGAGGCCCGATTCCCCTGCACTGCATGCAGAGCAATTCCGTGTTGCACATCACACATGAAAGGAGCCTTGATTTCCTTGGTGGCACTCCATAGAAACCCGAAGAACACTGTTTCAAGGCCAGAGGGATCCTGAGGTCACTGTAGCAACACGAAAGAGCTCTGTGGACCACAAATCAACTCGAGATGAGAGGTTAGTCCCTGGCTTCGACTCCAGAGGAATACCACCTTACCACAAGCACCTCAAGAGGAGGCATCTCTCAGCTCTAGGTATGTGAGAGGGACCCTGAGTTTGCGGCCTCATGTGGAATGGACACCGCGATGCCCTGACTCGAAATAAGGCCGGATATCCCTGCAGTGACTTGAATGCAGGCTCGTCTTGCATCTCCCAAATGAAAGGATGTCTGAATCCCCTGTGGAGACCACAGAGAAAGACCTAGTTCCCCACCTCATCGCGACCGGAAGCCTTACATCTTTTGAAAACTCCAGAGGTACGCGGAGATCAGTGCCTAAAAAGGCGACGATGCCTGACTCCTCGTGAAACTTGATAGGAGTCCCAGGATTCCTGTGGCACGTGGAAAGGGACCCTTGGTCTCCCGCCTCAGCTGGAGAGGCGTCCCAATTGCCCTGCCAAGCCTCGAGGAGAATCCCGAGTTGTCCCTTGCAACAAACACTAGTCCTGACGTCGCTGAACAAAAAAGTGGGTGGAAGGGCCATCCCCGTCGTAACTCGAGAATATACCCCAGGTTCCCGCCGCAACTCGAGAAAAACCATGAGACTTCCCCCTCGCCGCGAGATGAGGCCCGATTCCCCTGCACTGCGTGCAGAGTAATTCCGTCTTGCACATCACACATGAAAGGAGCCTTGATTTCCTTGATGGCACTCCAGAGAAACCCCAAGAACACTGTTTCAAGGCTAGAGGGATCCTGAGGTTACTGTAGCAACACAAAAGAAGTCCGTGGACCAAAAATCAACTCGAGATGAGAGGTTAGTCCCTGGCTTCGACTCCAGAGGAATACCACCTTACCACAAGCACCTCAAGAGGAGGCTTCTCTCAGCTCTTGCTATGTGCTGAGTTTGCGGCCTCAAGTGGAATGGACACCGCGATGCCCTGACTCGTAATAAGGCCGCATATCCCTGCAGTGACTTGAATGCAGGCGCGTCTTGCCTCTCCCAAGACGAAAGGATGTCTGAATCCCCTGTGGAGACCTCAGAGAAAGATGTAGTTCCCCACCTCGTCGCGACCGGAGGCCTCACATCCTTGGAAAACTCCAGAGGTACGCGGAGATCAGTGCCTCCAAAGGAGACGATGCCTGACTCCTCGTGAAACTTGATAGGAGTCCCAGGATTCCTGTGGCACGTGGAAAGGGACCCTTGGTCTCCCGCCTCGGCTAGAGAGGCGTCCCAATTTCCCTGCCAAGCCTCGAGGAGAATCCCGAGTTTTCCCTCGCAAATAGGCAGGAGTCCTGACGTCGCTGAACAAACACGTGGGTGGAAGGGCCATTCCCGTCATAACTCGAGAATATACCCCAGGGTCCCGCCGCAACTCGAGAAAAACCATGAGACTTCCCCCTCGCTGCGAGATGAGGCCCGATTCTCCTGCACTGCATGCAGAGCAATTCCGTATTGCACATCAAACATGAAAGGAGCCTTGATTTCCTTGATGGCACTCCAGAGAAACACCAAGAACACTGCTTCAAGGCTAAAGGGATCCTGAGGTCACTGTAGCAACACAAAAGAGCTCCGTGGACCAAAAATCAACTCGAGATGAGAGGTTAGTCCCTGACTTCGACTCCAGAGGAATACCACCTTCCCACAGGCACCTCAAGAGGAGGCTTCTCTCAGCTCTAGGTATGTGAGAGGGACCCTGAGTTTGCGGCCTCAAGTAGAATGGACACCGTGATTCCCTGATTCGAAATAAGGCCGGATATCCCTGCAGTGACTTGAATGCCGGCTCGTCTTGCATCTCCCATGAAGAAAGGATGTTTGAATCCACTGTGGAGACCACAGAGAAAGACCTAGTTCCCCACCTCATCGCGACCAGAGGCCTCACATCCTTGAAAACTCCAGAGCTACTCGGAGATCAGTGCCTCCAAAGGGGATGATGCCTGACCCCTCGTGAAACTTGATAGGAGTTCCAGGATTCCTGAGGCACGTGGAAAGGGACACTTGGTCTCCCGCCTCAGCTGGAGAGGCATCCTAATTGCCCTGCGAAGCCTCGAGGAGAATCCTGAGTTGTCCCTCGCAACTAGGCAGGAGTCCTGACGTCGCTGAACAAACACGTCTGTGGAAGCGCCATCCCTGTCGTAACTCGAGAATATACCCCAGGTTCCCGCCGCAACTCGAGAAAAACCATGAGTCTTCCCCCTCGGTGCGAGATGAGGCCCGATTCCCCTGCACTGCATGCAGAGCAATTCCGCGTTGCACATCACACATGAAAGGAGCCTTGATTTCCATGATGGCACTCCAGAAAAACCCCAAGAACACTGCTTCAAGGCTAGAGGGATCCTGACGTCACTGTAGCAACACAAAACAGCTCCGTGGACGAAAAATCAACTCGAGAAGAGAGGTTAGTCCCTGACTTCGACTCCAGAGGAATACGACCTTACCACAAGCACCTCAAGAGGAGGCTTCTCTCAGCTCTAGGTATGTGAGAGGTACCCTGAATTTGCGGCCTCAAGTGGAATGGACACCGCGATGCCCAGACTCGAAATAAGGACGGATATCCCTGCAGTGACTTGAATACAGGCTCGTCTTGCATCTCCCAAGACGAAATGATGTCTGAATCCCCTGTGGAAACCACAGAAAAAGACCTAGGTCCACACCTCATCGCGACAGGAGGCCTCACATCCTTTGAAAACTCCAGAGGTACGCGGAGATCAGTGCCTCCAAAGGAGACGATGCCTGACTCCTCGTGAAACTTGATAGGAGTCCCAGGATTCCTGTGGCACGTGGAAAGTGACCCTTGGTCTCCCGCCTCAGCTGGAGAGGCGTCCCAATTGCCCTGCCAAGCCTCGAGGAGAATCCCGAGTTGTCCCTCGCAACTAGGCAGGAATCCTGATGTCGCTGAACAAACACGTAGGTGGAAGGGCCATCCCCGTCGTAACTCGAGAATATACCCCAGGTTCCCGCCGCAACTCGAGAAAAACCATGAGACTTCCCCCTCGCCGCGAGATGAGGCCCGATTCACCTGCACTGCGTGCAGAGCAATTCCGTATTGCACATCACACATGAAAGGAGCCTTGATTTCCTTGATGGCACTCCATAGAAACCCCAAGAACACTGTTTCAAGGCAAGAGGGATCCTGAGGTCACTGTAGCAACACGAAAGAGCTCCGTGGACCAAAAATCAACTCGAGATTAGAGGTTAGTCCCTGGCTTCGACTCCAGAGGAATACCACCTTACCACAAGCACCTCAAGAGGAGCCCTCTCTCAGCTCTAGGTATGTGAGAGGACCCTGAGTTTGCGGCCTGAAGTGGAATGGACACCGCGATGCCCTGACTCGAAATAAGGCCGGATATCCCTGCAGTGACTTGAATGCAGGCGCGTCTTGCATCTCCCAAGACGAAAGGATGTCTGAATCCCCTGTGGAGACCTCAGAGAAAGATCTAGTTCCCCACCTCATCGCTACCGGAGGCCTCACATCCTTTGAAAACTCCAGAGGTACGCGGAGATCAGTGCCTCCAAAGGAGACGATGCCTGACTCCTCGAGAAACTTGATAGGAGTCCCAGGATTCCTGTGGTACATGGAAAGGGACCCTTGGTCTCCCGCCTCAGCTGGAGAGGCGTCCCAATTGCCCTGCCAAGCCTCGAGGAGAATCCCGAGTTGTCCCTCGCAAATAGGCAGGAGTCCTGACGTCGCTGATCAAACACGTGGGTGGAAGGGCTTTCCCCATCATAACACGAGAATATACCCCAGGGTCCCGCCGCAACTCGAGAAAAACCATGAGACTTCCCCCTCGCCGCGAGATGAGGCCCGATTCTCCTGCAGTGCATGCAGAGCAATTCCGTATTGCACATCAAACATGAAAGGAGCCTTGATTTCCTTGATGGCACTCCAGAGAAACCCCAAGAACACTGTTTCAAGGCTAGAGGGATCCTGAGGTAACTGTAGCAACACGAAAGAGGTCCGTGGACCAAAAATCAACTCGAGATGAGAGGTTTGTCCCTGGCTTCGACTCCAGAGGTATACCACCTTACCACAAGCACCTCAAGAGGGGGCTTCTCTCAGCTCTAGGTATGTGAGAGGGACCCTGATTTTGCGTACTCAAGTAGAATGGACACTGCGATGCCCTGACGCGAAATAAGGCTGGATATCCCTGCAGTGACTTGAATGCAGGCTAGTCTTGCATCTCCCAAGATGAAAGGATGTCTGAATCCCCTGTGGAGACCACAGAGAAAGACCTAGTTCCCCACCTCATCGCGACCGGAGGCCTCACATCCTTTGAAAACTCCAGAGGTACGCGGAGATCAGTGCCTCCAAAGGAGACGATGCCTGACTCCTCGTGAAACTTGATAGGAGTCCCAGGATTCCTGTGGCACATGGAAAGGGACCCTTGGTCTCCCGCCTCAGCTGGAGAGGCGTCCCAATTGCCCTGCCAAGCCTCTAGGAGAATCCCGAGTTGTCCTTCACAACTAGGCAGGAGTCCTGACGTCGCTGAACAAACATGTGGGTGGAAGGGCCATTCCAGTCGTAACTCGAGAATATACCCCAGGTTCCCGCAGCAACTCGAGAAAAACCATGAGACTTCCCCCTCGCCGCGAGATGAGGCCCGATTCCCCTGCACTGCATGCAGAGCAATTCCGTGTTGCACATCACACATGAAAGGAGCCTTGATTTCCTTGGTGGCACTCCATAGAAACCCCAAGAACACTGTTTCAAGGCTAGAGGGATCCTGAGGTCACTGTAGCAACACGAAAGAGCTCTGTGGACCACAAATCAACTCGAGATGAGAGATTAGTCCCTGGCTTCGACTCCAGAGGAATACCACCTTACCACAAGCACCTCAAGAGGAGGCATCTCTCAGCTCTAGGTATGTGAGAGGGACCCTGAGTTTGCGGCCTCATGTGGAATGGACACCGCGATGCCCTGACTCGAAATAAGGCCGGATATCCCTGCAGTGACTTGAATGCAGGCTCGTCTTGCATCTCCCAAATGAAAGGATGTCTGAATCCCCTGTGGAGACCACAGAGAAAGACCTAGTTCCCCACCTCATCGCGACCGGAAGCCTTACATCTTTTGAAAACTCCAGAGGTACGCGGAGATCAGTGCCTAAAAAGGCGACGATGCCTGACTCCTCGTGAAACTTGATAGGAGTCCCAGGATTCCTGTGGCACGTGGAAAGGGACCCTTGGTCTCCCGCCTCAGCTGGAGAGGCGTCCCAATTGCCCTGCCAAGCCTCGAGGAGAATCCCGAGTTGTCCCTTGCAACAAACACTAGTCCTGACGTCGCTGAACAAAAAAGTGGGTGGAAGGGCCATCCCCGTCGTAACTCGAGAATATACCCCAGGTTCCCGCCGCAACTCGAGAAAAACCATGAGACTTCCCCCTCGCCGCGAGATGAGGCCCGATTCCCCTGCACTGCGTGCAGAGTAATTCCGTCTTGCACATCACACATGAAAGGAGCCTTGATTTCCTTGATGGCACTCCAGAGAAACCCCAAGAACACTGTTTCAAGGCTAGAGGGATCCTGAGGTTACTGTAGCAACACAAAAGAAGTCCGTGGACCAAAAATCAACTCGAGATGAGAGGTTAGTCCCTGGCTTCGACTCCAGAGGAATACCACCTTACCACAAGCACCTCAAGAGGAGGCTTCTCTCAGCTCTTGCTATGTGCTGAGTTTGCGGCCTCAAGTGGAATGGACACCGCGATGCCCTGACTCGTAATAAGGCCGCATATCCCTGCAGTGACTTGAATGCAGGCGCGTCTTGCCTCTCCCAAGACGAAAGGATGTCTGAATCCCCTGTGGAGACCTCAGAGAATGATGTAGTTCCCCACCTCGTCGCGACCGGAGGCCTCACATCCTTGGAAAACTCCAGAGGTACGCGGAGATCAGTGCCTCCAAAGGAGACGATGCCTGACTCCTCGTGAAACTTGATAGGAGTCCCAGGATTCCTGTGGCACGTGGAAAGGGACCCTTGGTCTCCCGCCTCGGCTAGAGAGGCGTCCCAATTTCCCTGCCAAGCCTCGAGGAGAATCCCGAGTTTTCCCTCGCAAATAGGCAGGAGTCCTGACGTCGCTGAACAAACACGTGGGTGGAAGGGCCATTCCCGTCATAACTCGAGAATATACCCCAGGGTCCCGCCGCAACTCGAGAAAAACCATGAGACTTCCCCCTCGCTGCGAGATGAGGCCCGATTCTCCTGCACTGCATGCAGAGCAATTCCGTATTGCACATCAAACATGAAAGGAGCCTTGATTTCCTTGATGGCACTCCAGAGAAACCCCAAGAACACTGTTTCAAGGCTAGAGGGATCCTGAGGTTACTGTAGCAACACGAAAGAGGTCCGTGGACCAAAAATCAACTCGAGATGAGAGGGTAGTCCCTGGCTTCGACTCCAGAGGAATACCACCTTACCACAAACACCTCAAGAGGAGGCTTCTCTCAGTTCTAGGTATGTGAGAGGGACCCTGATTTTGTGGACTCAAGTGGAATGGACACTGCGATGCCCTGACGCTATATAAGGCTGGATATCCCTGCAGTGACTTGAATGCAGGCTCGTCTTGCATTCCCCAAGATGAAAGGATGTCTGAATCCCCTGTGGAGACCACAGAGAAAGACCTAGTTCCCCACCTCATGGCGACCGGAGGCCTCACATCCTTTGAAAACTCCAGAGGTACGTGGAGATCAGTGCCTCCAAAGGAGACGATGCCTGACTCTTCGTGAAACTTGATAGGAGTCCCAGGATTCCTGTGGCACGTGGAAAGGGACCCTTGGTCTCCCGCCTCAGCTGGAGAGGCGTCCCAATTGCCCTGCCAAGCCTCGAGGAGAATCCCGAGTTGTCCCTCGCAACTAGGAAGGAGTCCTGACGTCGCTGAACAAACATGTGGGTGGAAGGGCCATCCCAGTCGTAACTCGAGAATATACCCCAGGTTCCCGCCGCAACTCGAGAAAAACCATGAGACTTCCCCCTCGCCGCGAGATGAGGCCCGATTCCCCTGCACTGCGTGCAGAGCAATTCCGTGTTGCACATCACACATGAAAGGAGCCTTGATTTCCTTGGTGACACTCCAGAGAAACCCCAAGAACACTGTTTCAAGGATAGAGGGATCCTGAGGTCACTGTAGCAACACGAAAGAGCTCCGTGGACCAAAAATTAACTCGAGATGAGAGGTTAGTCCCTGGCTTCGACTTCAGAGGAATACCACCTTACCACAAACACCTCAAGAGGAGGCTTCTCTCAGCTCTAGGTATGTGAGAGGGACCCTGATTTTGCCGCCTCAAGTGAAATGGACACCGCGATGCCCTGGCTCGAAATAAGGCCGGATATCCCTGCAGTGACTTGAATGCAGGCGCGTCTTGCGTCTTCCAAGACGAAAGGATGTCTGAATCCCCTGTGGAGACCACAGAGAAAGACCTAGGTCCCCACCTCATGGCGACCGGAGGCCTCACATCCTTTGAAAACTCCAGAGGTACGCGGAGATCAGTGCCTCCAAAGGAGACGATGCCTGACACCTCGTGAAACTTGATAGGAGTCCCAGGATTCCTGTGGCACATGGAAAGGGACCCTTGGTCTCCCGCCTCAGCTGGAGAGGCGTCCCAATTGCCCTGCCAAGCCTCGAGGAGCATCACGAGTTGTCCCTCGCAACTAGGCAGGAGTCCTGACGTCGCTGAACAAACATGTGGGTGGAAGGGCCATCCCCGTCGTAACTCGAGAATATACCCCAGGGTCCCGCCGCAACTCGAGAAAAACCATGAGACTTCCCCCTCGCCGCGAGATGAGGCCCGATTCCCCTGCACTGCGTGCAGAGCAATTCCGTGTTGCACATCACACATGAAAGGAGCCTTGATTTCCTTGGTGGCACTCCAGAGAAACCCCAAGAACACTGTTTCAAGGATAGAGGGAACCTGAGGTCACTGTAGCAACACGAAAGAGCTCCGTGGACCAAAAATCAACTCGAGATGAGAGGTTAGTCCCTGGCTTCGACTCCAGACGAATACCACCTTACCACAAGCACCTCAAGAGGAGGCTTCTCTCAGCTCTAGGTATGTGAGAGGGACCCTGAGTTTGCGGCCTCAAGCGGAATGGACACCGCGATGCCCTGACTCGAAATAAGCCGGATATCCCTGCAGTGACTTGAATGCAGGCTCGTCTTGCATCTCCCAAGACGAAAGGATGTCTGAATCCCCTTTGGAGACCACAGAGAAAGACCTAGTTCCCCACCTCATCGCGATCGGAGGCCTCACATCCTTTGAAAACTCCAGAGGTACGCGGAGATCAGTGCCTCCAAAGGAGACGATGCCTGACTCCTCGTGAAACTTGATAGGAGTCTCAGGATTCCTGAGGCACGAGGAAAGGGACACTTGGTCTCCCGCCTCAGCTGGAGAGGCGTCCCAATTGCCCTGCCAAGCCTCGAGGAGAATCCCGAGTTGTCCCTCGCAACTAGGCAGGAGTCCTGACGTCGCTGAACAAACATGTGGGTGGAAGGGCCATCCCCGTCGTAACTCGAGAATATACCCCAGGGTCCCGCCGCAACTCGAGAAAAACCATTAGACTTCCCCCTCACCGCGAGATGAGGCCCGATTCCCCTGCACTGCGTGCAGAGCAATTCCGTGTTGCACATCACACATGAAAGGAGCCTTGATTTCCTTGATGGCACTCCAGAGAAACCCCAAGAACACTGTTTCAAGGCTAGAGAGATCCTGAGGTCACTCTAGCAACACGAAAGAGCTTCGTGGACCAAAAGTCAACTGGAGATGAGAGGTCAGTCCCTGGCCTCGACTCCAGAGGAATACCACCTTACCACAAGCACCTCAAGAGGAGGCTTCTCTCAGCTCTAGGTATGTGAGAGGGACCCTGAGTTTGCGGCCTCAAGTGGAATGGGCACCGCGATGCCCTGACTCGAAATAAGGCCGGATATCCCTGCAGTGACTTGAATGCAGGCTCGTCTTGCATCTCCCAAGACGAAAGGATGTCCGAATCCCCTGTGGAGACCACAGAAAAAGACCTAGTTCCCAACCTCATCGCGACCGGAGGCCTCACATCCTTTGAAAATTCCAGAGGTACGCGGAGATCAGTGCCTCCAAAGGAGACGATGCCTGACTCCTCGTGAAACTTGATAGGAGTCCCAGGATTCCTGTGGCACGTGGAAAGGGACCCTTGGTCTCCCGCCTCAGCTGGAGAGGCGTCCCAATTGCCCTGCCAAGCCTCGAGGAGCATCCCGAGTTGTCCCTCGCAACTAGGCAGGAGTCCTGACGTCGCTGAACAAACACGTGGGTGGAAGGGCCATCCCCGTCGTAACTCGAGAATATACCCCAGGTTCCCCCCGCAACTCGAGAAAAACCATGAGACTTCCCTCTCGCCGCGAGATGAGGCCCGATTCCCCTGCACTCCGTGCAGAGCAATTCCGTGTTGCACATCACACATGAAAGGAGCCTTGATTTCCTTGATGGCACTCCAGAGAAACCCCAAGAACACTGTTTCAAGGCTAGAGGGATCCTGAGGTCACTGTAGCCACACGAAAGAGCTCCGTGGACCAAAAATCAACTCGAAATGAGAGGTTAGTCCCTGGCTTCGACTCCAGAGGAATACCACCTTACCACAAGCACCTCAAGAGGAGGCTTCTCTCAGCTCTAGGTATGTGAGAGGGACCCTGAGTTTGCGGCCTCAAGCGGAATGGACACCGCGATGCCCTGACTCGAAATAAGGCCGGATATCCCTGCAGTGACTTGAATGCAGGCTCGTCTTGCATCTCCCAAGATGAAAGGATGTCTGAATCCCCTTTGGAGACCACAGAGAAAGACCTAGTTCCCCACCTCATCGCGATCGGAGGCCTCACATCCTTTGAAAACTCCAGAGGTACGCGGAGATCAGTGGCTCCAAAGGAGACGATGCCTGACTCCTCGTGAAACTTGATAGGAGTCTCAGGATTCCTGAGGCACGAGGAAAGGGACACTTGGTCTCCCGCCTCACCTGGAGAGGCGTCCCAATTGCCCTGCCAAGCCTCGAGGAGAATCCCGAGTTGTCCCTCGCAACTAGGCAGGAGTCCTGACGTCGCTGATCAAACACGTGGGTGGAAGGGCCATCCCCCTCGTAACTCGAGAATATACCCCAGGTTCCCGCCGCAACTCGAGAAAAACCATGAGACTTCCCCCTCGCCGCGAGATGAGACCCGATTCCCCTGCACTGCGTTCAGAGCAATTCCGTGTTGCACATCACGCATGAAAGGAGCCTTGATTTCCTTGATGGCACTCCAGAGAAACCCCAAGAACACTGTTTCAAGGATAGAGGGAACCTGAGGTCACTGTAGCAACACGAAAGAGCTCCGTGGACCAAAAGTCAACTGGAGATGAGAGGTTAGTCCCTGGCTTCGACTCCAGAGGAATACCACCTTACCACAAGCACCTCATGAGGAGGCTTCTCTCAGCTCTAGGTATGTGAGAGGGACCCTGAGTTTGCGGCCTCAAGTGGAATGGGCACCGCGATGCCCTGACTCGAAATAAGGCCGGATATCCCTGCAGTGACTTGAATGCATGCTCGTCTTGCATCTCCCAAGACGAAAGGATGTCCGAATCCCCTGTGGAGACCACAGAAACAGACCTAGTTCCCAACCTCATCGCGACCGGAGGCCTCACATCCTTTGAAAATTCCAGAGGTACGCGGAGATCAGTGCCTCCAAAGGAGACGAGGCCTGACTCCTCGTGAAACTTGATAGGAGTCCCAGGATTCCTGTGGCACGTGGAAAGGGACCCTTGGTCTCCCGCCTCAGCTGGAGAGGCGTCCCAATTGCCCTGCCAAGCCTCGAGGAGAATCCCGAGTTGTCCCTCGCAACTAGGCAGGAGTCCTGACGTCGCTGAACAAACATGTGGGTGGAAGGGCCATCCCCGTCGTAACTCGAGAATATACCCCAGGGTCCCGCCGCAACTCGAGAAAAACCATGAGAATTCCCCCTCGCCGCGAGATGAGGCCCGATTCCCCTGCACTGCGTGCAGAGCAATTCCGTGTTGCACATCACACATGAAAGGAGCCTTGATTTCCTTGATGGCACTCCAGAGAAAACCCAAGAACACTGTTTCAAGGCTAGCGAGATCCTGAGGTCACTGTAGCAACACGAAAGAGGTCCGTGGACCAACAGTCAACTCGAGATGAGAGGTTAGTCCCTGGCTTCGACTCAAGAGGAATACCACCTTACCACAAGCACCTCAAGAGGAGGCTTCTCTCAGCTCTAGCTATGTGCTGAGTTTGCGGCCTCAAGTGGAATGGACACCGCGATGCCCTGACTCGTAATAAGGCCGCATATCCCTGCAGTGACTTGAATGCAGGCGCGTCTTGCTTCTCCCAAGACGAAAGGATGTCTGAATCCCCTGTGGAGACCTCAGAGAAAGATGTAGTTCCCCACCTCGTCGCGACCGGAGGCCTCACATCCTTTGAAAACTCCAGAGGTACGCGGAGATCAGTGCCTCCAAAGGAGACGATGCCTGACTCCTCGTGAAACTTGATAGGAGTCCCAGGATTCCTGTGGCACGTGGAAAGGGACCCTTGGTCTCCCGCCTCAGCTGGAGAGGCGTCCCAATTTCCCTGCCAAGCCTCGAGGAGAATCCCGAGTTTTCCCTCGCAAATAGGCAGGAGTCCTGACGTCGCTGAACAAACACGTGGGTGGAAGGGCCATTCCCGTCATAACTCGAGAATATACCCCAGGGTCCCGCCGCAACTCGAGAAAAACCATGAGACTTCCCCCTCGCCGCGAGATGAGGCCCGATTCTCCTGCACTGCATGCAGAGCAATTCCGTATTGCATATCAAACATGAAAGGAGCCTTGATTTCCTTGATGGCACTCCAGAGAAACCCCAAGAACACTGTTTCAAGGCTAGAGGGATCCTGAGGTTACTGTAGCAACACGAAAGAGGTCCGTGGACCAAAAATCAACTCGAGATGAGAGGGTAGTCCCTGGCTTCGACTCCAGAGGAATACCACCTTACCACAAGCACCTCAAGAGGAGGCTTCTCTCAGTTCTAGGTATGTGAGAGGGACCCTGATTTTGTGGACTCAAGTGGAATGGACACTGCGATGCCCTGACGTTAAATAAGGCTGGATATCCCTGCAGTGACTTGAATGCAGGCTCGTCTTGCATTCCCCAAGATGAAAGGATGTCTGAATCCCCTGTGGAGACCACAGAGAAAGACCTAGTTCCCCACCTCATGGCGACCGGAGGCCTCACATCCTTTGAAAACTCCAGAGGTACGCGGAGATCAGTGCCTCCAAAGGAGACGATGCCTGACACCTCGTGAAACTTGATAGGAGTCCCAGGATTCCTGTGGCACATGGAAAGGGACCCTTGGTCTCCCGCCTCAGCTGGAGAGGCGTCCCAATTGCCCTGCCAAGCCTCGAGGAGCATCACGAGTTGTCCCTCGCAACTAGGCAGGAGTCCTGACTTCGCTGAACAAACATGTGGGTGGAAGGGCCATTCCCGTCGTAACTCGAGAATATACCCCAGGGTCCCGCCGCAACTCGAGAAAAACCATGAGACTTCCCCCTCGCCGCGAGATGAGGCCCGATTCCCCTGCACTGCGTGCAGAGCAATTCCGTGTTGCACATCACACATGAAAGGAGCCTTGATTTCCTAGATGGCACTCCAGAGAAACCCCAAGAACACTGTTTCAAGGCTAGAGAGATCCTGAGGTCACTCTAGCAACACGAAAGAGCTCCGTGGACCAAAAGTCAACTCGAGATGAGAGTTTAGTCCCTGGCTTCGACTCCAGAGGAATACCAACTTACCACAAGCACCTCAAGAGGAGGCTTCTCTCAGCTCTAGGTATGTGAGAGGGACCCTGAGTTTGCGGCCTCAAGTGGAATGGACACCGCGATGCCCTGACTCGAAATAAGGCCGGATATCCCTGCAGTGACATGAATGCAGGCTCGTCTTGCATCTCCCAAGAAGAAAGGATGTCTGAATCCCCTGTGGAGGCCACAGAGAAAGACCTAGTTCCCCACCTCATCGTGACCGGAGGCCTCACATTCTTTGAAAACTCCAGAGGTACGCGAAGATCAGTGCCTCCAAAGGAGACGATGCCTGACTCCTCGTGAAACTTGATAGGAGTCCCAGGATTCCTGTGGCACATGGAAAGGGACCCTTGGTCTCCCGCCTCAGCTGGAGAGGCGTCCCAATTGCCCTGCCAAGCCTCGAGGAGAATCCCGAGTTGTCCCTCGCAACTAGGCAGGAGTCCTGACGTCGCTGAACAAACACGTGGGTGTAAGGGCCATCCCCGTCGTAACTCGAGAATGTACCCCAGGTTCCCCCCGCAACTCGAGAAAAACCATGAGACTTCCCCCTCGCCGCGAGATGAGGCCCGATTCCCCTGCACTGCGTGCAGAGCAATTCCGTGTTGCACATCACACATGAAAGGAGCCTTGATTTCCTTGATGGCACTCCAGAGAAACCCCAAGAACACTGTTTCAAGGCTAGAGGGATCCTGAGGTCACTGTAGCCACACGAAAGAGCTCCGTGGACCAAAAATCAACTCGAGATGAGAGGTTAGTCCCTGGCTTCGACTCCAGAGGAATACCACCTTACCACAAGCACCTCAAGAGGAGGCTTCTCTCAGCTCTAGGTATGTGAGAGGGACCCTGAGTTTGCGGCCTCAAGTGGAATGTACACCGCGATGCCCTGACTCGAAATAAGGCCGGATATCCCTGCAGTGACTTGAATGCAGGCTCGTCCTGAATCTCCCAAGATGAAAGGATGTCTGAATCCCCTGTGGAGACCACAGAGAAAGACCTAGTTCCCCACCTCATGGCGACCGGAGGACTCACATCCTTTGAAAACTCCAGAGGTACGCGGAGATCAGTGCCTCCAAAGGAGACGATGCCTGACACCTCGTGTAACTTGATAGGAGTCCCAGGATTCCTGTGGCACGTGGAAAGGGACCCTTGGTCTCCCGCCTCAGCTGGAGAGGCGTCCCAATTGCCCTGCCAAGCCTCGAGGAGCATCCCGAGTTGTCCCTCGCAACTAGGCAGGAGTCCTGACGTCGCTGAACAAACATGTGGGTGGAAGGGCCATCCCCGTCGTAACTCGAGAATATACCCCAGGTTCCCGCCACAACTCGAGAAAAACCATGAGACTTCCCCCTCGCCGCGAGATGAGGCCCGATTCCCCTGCACTGCGTGCAGAGCAATTCCGTGTTGCACATCACACATGAAAGGAGCCTTGATTTCCTTGATGGCACTCCAGAGAAACCCCAAGAACACTGTTTCAAGGCTAGAGAGATCCTGAGGTCACTCTAGCAACACGAAAGAGCTCCGTGGACCAAAAGTCATCTCGAGATGAGAGGTTAGTCCCTGGCTTCGACTCCAGAGGAATACCAACTTACCACAAGCACCTCAAGAGGAGGCTTCTCTCAGCTCTAGGTATGTGAGAGGGACCCTGAGTTTGCGGCCTCAAGTGGAATGGACACCGCGATGCCCTGACTCGAAATAAGGCCGGATATCCCTGCAGTGACATGAATGCAGGCTCGTCTTGCATCTCCCAAGAAGAAAGGATGTCTGAATCCCCTGTGGAGGCCACAGAGAAAGACCTAGTTCCCCACCTCATTGTGACCGGAGGCCTCACATCCTTTGAAAATTCCAGAGGTACGCGAAGATCAGTGCCTCCAATGGAGAAGATGCCTGACTCCTCGTGAAACTTGATAGGAGTCCCAGGATTCCTGTGGCACATGGAAAGGGACCCTTGGTCTCCCGCCTCAGCTGGAGAGGCGTCCCAATTGCCCTGCCAAGCCTCGAGGAGAATCCCGAGTTGTCGCTCGCAACTAGGCAGGAGTCCTGACGTCGCTGAACAAACACGTGGGTGGAAGGGCCATCCCCGTCGTAACTCGAGAATATACCCCAGGTTCCCCCCGCAACTCGAGAAAAACCATGAGACTTCCCTCTCGCCGCGAGATGAGGCCCGATTCCCCTGCACTGCGTGCAGAGCAATTCCGTGTTGCACATCACACATGAAAGGAGCCTTGATTTCCTTGATGGCACTCCAGAGAAACCCCAAGAACACTGTTTCAAGGCTAGAGGGATCCTGAGGTCACTGTAGCCACAGGAAAGAGCTCCGTGGACCAAAAATCAACTCGAGATGAGAGGGTAGTCCCTGGCTTCGACTCCAGAGGAATACCACCTTACCACAAGCACCTCAAGAGGAGGCTTCTCTCAGCTCTAGGTATGTGAGAGGGACCCTGAGTTTGCGGCCTCAAGCGGAATGGACACCGCGATGCCCTGACTCGAAATAAGGCCGGATATCCCTGCAGTGACTTGAATGCAGGCTCGTCTTGCATCTCCCAAGATGAAAGGATGTCTGAATCCCCTTTGGAGACCACAGAGAAAGACCTAGTTCCCCACCTCATCGCGATCGGAGGCCTCACATCCTTTGAAAACTCCAGAGGTACGCGGAGATCAGTGCCTCCAAAGGAGACGATGCCTGACTCCTCGTGAAACTTGATAGTAGTCTCAGGATTCCTGAGGCACGAGGAAAGGGACACTTGGTCTCCCGCCTCAGCTGGAGAGGCGTCCCAATTGCCCTGCCAAGCCTCGAGGAGAATCCCGAGTTGTCCCTCGCAACTAGGCAGGAGTCCTGACGTCGCTGATCAAACACGTGGGTGGAAGGGCCATCCCCCTCGTAACTCAAGAATATACCCCAGGTTCCCGCCGCAACTCGAGAAAAACCATGAGACTTCCCCCTCGCCGCGAGATGAGACCCGATTCCCCTGCACTGCGTTCAGAGCAATTCCGTGTTGCACATCACACATGAAAGGAGCCTTGATTTCCTTGATGGCACTCCAGAGAAACCCCAAGAACACTGTTTCAAGGATAGAGGGAACCTGAGGTCACTGTAGCAACACGAAAGAGCTCCGTGGACCAAAAGTCAACTGGAGATGAGAGGTTAGTCCCTGGCTTCGACTCCAGAGGAATACCACCTTACCACAAGCACCTCAAGAGGAGGCTTCTCTCAGCTCTAGGTATGTGAGAGGGACCCTGAGTTTGCGGCCTCAAGTGGAATGGGCACCGCGATGCCCTGACTCGAAATAAGGCCGGATATCCCTGCAGTGACTTGAATGCAGGCTCGTCTTGCATCTCCCAAGACGAAAGGATGTCCGAATCCCCTGTGGAGACCACAGAAACAGACCTAGTTCCCAACCTCATCGCGACCGGAGGCCTCACATCCTTTGAAAATTCCAGAGGTACGCGGAGATCAGTGCCTCCAAAGGAGACGAGGCCTGACTCCTCGTGAAACTTGATAGGAGTCCCAGGATTCCTGTGGCACGTGGAAAGGGACCCTTGGTCTCCCGCCTCAGCTGGAGAGGCGTCCCAATTGCCCTGCCAAGCCTCGAGGAGAATCCCGAGTTGTCCCTCGCAACTAGGCAGGAGTCCTGACGTCGCTGAACAAACATTTGGGTGGTAGGGCCATCCCCGTCGTAACTCGAGAATATACCCCAGGGTCCCGCCGCAACTCGAGAAAAACCATGAGACTTCCCCCTCGCCGCGAGATGAGGCCCGATTCCCCTGCACTGCGTGCAGAGCAATTCCGTGTTGCACATCACACATGAAAGGAGCCTTGATTTCCTTGATGGCACTCCAGAGAAACCCCAAGAACACTGTTTCAAGGCTAGAGGGATCCTGAGGTCACTGTAGCAACACGAAAGAGCTCCGTGGACCAAAAATCAACTCGAGATGAGAGGTTAGTCCCTGGCTTCGACTCCAGAGGAATACCACCTTACCACAAGCACCTCAAGAGGAGGCTTCTCTCAGCTCTAGGTATGTGAGAGGGACCCTGAGTTTGCGGCCTCAAGTGGAATGTACACCGCGATGCCCTGACTCGAAATAAGGCCGGATATCCCTGCAGTGACTTGAATGCAGGCTCGTCCTGAATCTCCCAAGTTGAAAGGATGTCTGAATCCCCTGTGGAGACCACAGAGAAAGACCTAGTTCCCCACCTCATGGCGACCGGAGGACTCACATCCTTTGAAAACTCCAGAGGTACGCGGAGATCAGTGCCTCCAAAGGAGACGATGCCTGACACCTCGTGTAACTTGATAGGAGTCCCAGGATTCCTGTGGCACGTGGAAAGGGACCCTTGGTCTCCCGCCTCAGCTGGAGAGGCGTCCCAATTGCCCTGCCAAGCCTCGAGGAGCATCCCGAGTTGTCCCTCGCAACTAGGCAGGAGTCCTGACGTCGCTGAACAAACATGTGGGTGGAAGGGCCATCCCCGTCGTAACTCGAGAATATACCCCAGGTTCCCGCCACAACTCGAGAAAAACCATGAGACTTCCCCCTCGCCGCGAGATGAGGCCCGATTCCCCTGCACTGCGTGCAGAGCAATTCCGTGTTGCACATCACACATGAAAGGAGCCTTGATTTCCTTGATGGCACTCCAGAGAAACCCCAAGAACACTGTTTCAAGGCTAGAGAGATCCTGAGGTCACTCTAGCAACACGAAAGAGCTCCGTGGACCAAAAGTCATCTCGAGATGAGAGGTTAGTCCCTGGCTTCGACTCCAGAGGAATACCAACTTACCACAAGCACCTCAAGAGGAGGCTTCTCTCAGCTCTAGGTATGTGAGAGGGACCCTGAGTTTGCGGCCTCAAGTGGAATGGACACCGCGATGCCCTGACTCGAAATAAGGCCGGATATCCCTGCAGTGACATGAATGCAGGCTCGTCTTGCATCTCCCAAGAAGAAAGGATGTCTGAATCCCCTGTGGAGGCCACAGAGAAAGACCTAGTTCCCCACCTCATTGTGACCGGAGGCCTCACATCCTTTGAAAATTCCAGAGGTACGCGAAGATCAGTGCCTCCAATGTAGACGATGCCTGACTCCTCGTGAAACTTGATAGGAGTCCCAGGATTCCTGTGGCACATGGAAAGGGACCCTTGGTCTCCCGCCTCAGCTGGAGAGGCGTCCCAATTGCCCTGCCAAGCCTCGAGGAGAATCCCGAGTTGTCGCTCGCAACTAGGCAGGAGTCCTGACGTCGCTGAACAAACACGTGGGTGGAAGGGCCATCCCCGTCGTAACTCGAGAATATACCCCAGGTTCCCCCCGCAACTCGAGAAAAACCATGAGACTTCCCTCTCGCCGCGAGATGAGGCCCGATTCCCCTGCACTGCGTGCAGAGCAATTCCGTGTTGCACATCACACATGAAAGGAGCCTTGATTTCCTTGATGGCACTCCAGAGAAACCCCAAGAACACTGTTTCAAGGCTAGAGGGATCCTGAGGTCACTGTAGCCACACGAAAGAGCTCCGTGGACCAAAAATCAACTCGAAATGAGAGGTTAGTCCCTGGCTTCGACTCCAGAGGAATACCACCTTACCACAAGCACCTCAAGAGGAGGCTTCTCTCAGCTCTAGGTATGTGAGAGGGACCCTGAGTTTGCGGCCTCAAGCGGAATG
Source organism: Cervus elaphus (assembly GCF_910594005.1). NCBI lineage: Eukaryota > Metazoa > Chordata > Mammalia > Artiodactyla > Cervidae > Cervus > Cervus elaphus. The sequence continues at coordinate 2,157,347 of NC_057815.1, read as the reverse complement.
GACACCGCGATGCCCTGACTCGAAATAAGGCCGGATATCCCTGCAGTGACTTGAATGCAGGCTCGTCTTGCATCTCCCAAGATGAAAGGATGTCTGAATCCCCTTTGGAGACCACAGAGAAAGACCTAGTTCCCCACCTCATCGCGATCGGAGGCCTCACATCCTTTGAAAACTCCAGAGGTACGCGGAGATCAGTGCCTCCAAAGGAGACGATGCCTGACTCCTCGTGAAAATTGATAGGAGTCTCAGGATTCCTGAGGCACGAGGAAAGGGACACTTGGTCTCCCGCCTCAGCTGGAGAGGCGTCCCAATTGCCCTGCCAAGCCTCGAGGAGAATCCCGAGTTGTCCCTCGCAACTAGGCAGGAGTCCTGACGTCGCTGATCAAACACGTGGGTGGAAGGGCCATCCCCCTCGTAACTCAAGAATATACCCCAGGTTCCCGCCGCAACTCGAGAAAAACCATGAGACTTCCCCCTCGCCGCGAGATGAGACCCGATTCCCCTGCACTGCGTTCAGAGCAATTCCGTGTTGCACATCACACATGAAAGGAGCCTTGATTTCCTTGATGGCACTCCAGAGAAACCCCAAGAACACTGTTTCAAGGATAGAGGGAACCTGAGGTCACTGTAGCAACACGAAAGAGCTCCGTGGACCAAAAGTCAACTGGAGATGAGAGGTTAGTCCCTGGCTTCGACTCCAGAGGAATACCACCTTACCACAAGCACCTCAAGAGGAGGCTTCTCTCAGCTCTAGGTATGTGAGAGGGACCCTGAGTTTGCGGCCTCAAGTGGAATGGGCACCGCGATGCCCTGACTCGAAATAAGGCCGGATATCCCTGCAGTGACTTGAATGCAGGCTCGTCTTGCATCTCCCAAGACGAAAGGATGTCCGAATCCCCTGTGGAGACCACAGAAACAGACCTAGTTCCCAACCTCATCGCGACCGGAGGCCTCACATCCTTTGAAAATTCCAGAGGTACGCGGAGATCAGTGCCTCCAAAGGAGACGAGGCCTGACTCCTCGTGAAACTTGATAGGAGTCCCAGGATTCCTGTGGCACGTGGAAAGGGACCCTTGGTCTCCCGCCTCAGCTGGAGAGGCGTCCCAATTGCCCTGCCAAGCCTCGAGGAGAATCCCGAGTTGTCCCTCGCAACTAGGCAGGAGTCCTGACGTCGCTGAACAAACATTTGGGTGGTAGGGCCATCCCCGTCGTAACTCGAGAATATACCCCAGGGTCCCGCCGCAACTCGAGAAAAACCATGAGACTTCCCCCTCGCCGCGAGATGAGGCCCGATTCCCCTGCACTGCGTGCAGAGCAATTCCGTGTTGCACATCACACATGAAAGGAGCCTTGATTTCCTTGATGGCACTCCAGAGAAACCCCAAAAACACTGTTTCAAGGCTAGAGAGATCCTGAGGTCACTCTAGCAACACGAAAGAGCTTCGTGGACCAAAAGTCAACTGGAGATGAGAGGTTAGTCCCTGGGCTCGACTCCAGAGGAATACCACCTTACCACAAGCACCTCAAGAGGAGGCTTCTCTCAGCTCTAGGTATGTGAGAGGGACCCTGAGTTTGCGGCCTCAAGTGGAATGGGCACCGCGATGCCCTGACTCGAAATAAGGCCGGATATCCCTGCAGTGACTTGAATGCAGGCTCGTCTTGCATCTCCCAAGACGAAAGGATGTCCGAATCCCCTGTGGAGACCACAGAAAAAGACCTAGTTCCCAACCTCATCGCGACCGGAGGCCTCACATCCTTTGAAAATTCCAGAGGTACGCGGAGATCAGTGCCTCCAAAGGAGACGATGCCTGACTCCTCGTGAAACTTGATAGGAGTCCCAGGATTCCTGTGGCACGTGGAAAGGGACCCTTGGTCTCCCGCCTCAGCTGGAGAGGCGTCCCAATTGCCCTGCCAAGCCTCGAGGAGCATCCCGAGTTGTCCCTCGCAACTAGGCAGGAGTCCTGACGTCGCTGAACAAACACGTGGGTGGAAGGGCCATCCCCGTCGTAACTCGAGAATATACCCCAGGTTCCCCCCGCAACTCGAGAAAAACCATGAGACTTCCCTCTCGCCGCGAGATGAGGCCCGATTCCCCTGCACTGCGTGCAGAGCAATTCCGTGTTGCACATCACACATGAAAGGAGCCTTGATTTCCTTGATGGCACTCCAGAGAAACCCCAAGAACACTGTTTCAAGGCTAGAGGGATCCTGAGGTCACTGTAGCAACACGAAAGAGCTCCGTGGACCAAAAATCAACTCGAAATGAGAGGTTAGTCCCTGGCTTCGACTCCAGAGGAATACCACCTTACCACAAGCACCTCAAGAGGAGGCTTCTCTCAGCTCTAGGTATGTGAGAAGGACCCTGAGTTTGCGGCCACAAGTGAAATGGACACCGCGATGCCCTGACTCGAAATAAGGCCGGATATCCCTGCAGTGACTTGAATGCAGGCTCGTCTTGCATCTCCCAAGATGAAAGGATGTCTGAATCCCCTTTGGAGACCACAGAGAAAGACCTAGTTCCCCACCTCATCGGGACCGGAGGCCTCACATCCTTTGAAAACTCCAGAGGTACGCGGAGATCAGTGCCTCCAAAGGAGACGATGCCTGACTCCTCGTGAAACTTGATAGGAGTCTCAGGATTCCTGAGGCACGAGGAAAGGGACACTTGGTCTCCTGCCTCAGCTGGAGAGGCGTCCCAATTGCCCTGCCAAGCCTCGAGGAGAATCCCGAGTTGTCCCTCGCAACTAGGCAGGAGTCCTGACGTCGCTGATCAAACACGTGGGTGGAAGGGCCATCCCCCTCGTAACTCGAGAATATACCCCAGGTTCCCGCCGCAACTCGAGAAAAACCATGAGACTTCCCCCTCGCCGCGAGATGAGACCCGATTCCCCTGCACTGCGTTCAGAGCAATTCCGTGTTGCACATCACACATGAAAGGAGCCTTGATTTCCTTGATGGCACTACAGAGAAACCCCAAGAACACTGTTTCAAGGATAGAGGGAACCTGAGGTCACTGTAGCAACACGAAAGAGCTCCGTGGACCAAAAGTCAACTGGAGATGAGAGGTTAGTCCCTGGCTTCGACTCCAGAGGAATACCACCTTACCACAAGCACCTCAAGAGGAGGCTTCTCTCAGCTCTAGGTATGAGAGAGGGACCCTGAGTTTGCGGCCTCAAGTGGAATGGGCACCGCGATGCCCTGACTCGAAATAAGGCCGGATATCCCTGCAGTGACTTGAATGCAGGCTCGTCTTGCATCTCCCAAGACGAAAGGATGTCCGAATCCCCTGTGGAGACCACAGAAACAGACCTAGTTCCCAACCTCATCGCGACCGGAGGCCTCACATCCTTTGAAAATTCCAGAGGTACGCGGAGATCAGTGCCTCCAAAGGAGACGAGGCCTGACTCCTCGTGAAACTTGATAGGGGTCCCAGGATTCCTGTGGCACGTGGAAAGGGACCCTTGGTCTCCCGCCTCAGCTGGAGAGGCGTCCCAATTGCCCTGCCAAGCCTCGAGGAGAATCCCGAGTTGTCCCTCGCAACTAGGCAGGAGTCCTGACGTCGCTGAACAAACATGTGGGTGGAAGGGCCATCCCCGTCGTAACTCGAGAATATACCCCAGGGTCCCGCCGCAACTCGAGAAAAACCATGAGACTTCCCCCTCGCCGCGAGATGAGGCCCGATTCCCCTGCACTGCGTGCAGAGCAATTCCGTGTTGCACATCACACATGAAAGGAGCCTTGATTTCCTTGATGGCACTCCAGAGAAACCCCAAGAACACTGTTTCAAGGCTAGAGAGATCCTGAGGTCACTCTAGCAACACGAAAGAGCTTTGTGGACCAAAAGTCAACTGGAGATGAGAGGTTAGTCCCTGGCCTCGACTCCAGAGGAATACCACCTTACCACAAGCACCTCAAGAGGAGGCTTCTCTCAGCTCTAGGTATGTGAGAGGGACCCTGAGTTTGCGGCCTCAAGTGGAATGGACACCGCGATGCCCTGACTCGAAATAAGGCCGGATATCCCTGCAGTGACTTGAATGCAGGCTCGTCTTGCATCTCCCAAGACGAAAGGATGTCCGAATCCCCTGTGGAGACCACAGAAAAAGACCTAGTTCCCCACCTCATCGCGACCGGAGGCCTCACATCCTTTGAAAATTCCAGAGGTACGCGGAGATCAGTGCCTCCAAAGGAGACGATGCCTGACTCCTCGTGAAACTTGATAGGAGTACCAGGATTCCTGTGGCACGTGGAAAGGGACCCTTGGTCTCCCGCCTCAGCTGGAGAGGCGTCCCAATTGCCCTGCCAAGCCTCGAGGAGCATCCCGAGTTGTCCCTCGCAACTAGGCAGGAGTCCTGACGTCGCTGAACAAACATGTGGGTGGAAGGGCCATCCCCGTCGAAACTCGAGAATATACCCCAGGTTCCCGCCGCAACTCGAGAAAAACCATGAGACTTCCCCCTCGCCGCGAGATGAGGCCCGATTCCCCTGCACTGCGTGCAGAGTAATTCCGTGTTGCACATCACACATGAAAGGTGCCTTGATTTCCTTGATGGCACTCCAGAGAAACCCCAAGAACTCTGTTTCAAGGCTAGAGAGATCCTGAGGTCACTCTAGCAACACGAAAGAGCTCCGTGGACCAAAAGTCAACTGGAGATGAGAGGTTAGTCCCTGGCTTCGACTCCAGAGGAATACCACCTTACCACAAGCACCTCAAGAGGAGGCTTCTTTCAGCTCTAGGTATGTGAGAGGTACCCTGAGTTTGCGGCCTCAAGTGGAATGGACACCGCGATGCCCTGACTCGAAATAAGGCCGGATATCCCTGCAGTGACTTGAAGGCCGGCTCGTCTTGCATCTCCCAAGAAGAAAGGATGTCTGAATCCCCTGTGGAGGCCACAGAGAAAGACCTAGTTCCCCACCTCATCGTGACCGGAGGCCTCACATCCTTTGAAAACTCCAGAGGTACGCGAAGATCAGTGCCTCCAAAGGAGACGATGCCTGACTCCTCGTGAAACTTGATAGGAGTCCCAGGATTCTTGTGGCACATGGAAAGGGACCCTTGGTCTCCCGCCTCAGCTGGAGAGGCGTCCCAATTGCCCTGCCAAGCCTCGAGGAGAATCCCGAGTTGTGCCTCGCAACTAGGCAGGAGTCCTGACGTCGCTGAACAAACACGTGGGTGGAAGGGCCATCCCCGTCGTAACTCGAGAATATACCCCAGGTTCCCCCCGCAACTCGAGAAAAACCATGAGACTTCCCCCTCGCCGCGAGATGAGGCCCGATTCCCCTGCACTGCGTGCAGAGCAATTCCGTGTTGCACATCACACATGAAAGGAGCCTTGATTTCCTTGATGGCACTCCAGAGAAACCCCAAGAACACTGTTTCAAGGCTAGAGGGATCCTGAGGTCACTGTAGCCACACGAAAGAGCTCCGTGGACCAAAAATCAACTCGAGATTAGAGGTTAGTCCCTGGCTTCGACTCCAGAGGAATACCACCTTACCACAAGCACCTCAAGAGGAGGCTTCTCTCAGCTCTAGGTATGTGAGAGGGACCCTGAGTTTGCGGCCTCAAGTGGAATGGACACCGCGATGACCTGACTCGAAATAAGGCCGGATATCCCTGCAGTGACTTGAATGCAGGCTCGTCTTGCATCTCCCAAGATGAAAGGATGTCTGAATCCCCTGTGGAGACCACAGAGAAAGACCTAGTTCCCCACCTCATCGCGACCGGAGGCCTCACATCCTTTGAAAACTCCAGAGGTACGCGGAGATCAGTGCCTCCAAAGGAGACGATGCCTGACTCCTCGTGAAACTTGATAGGAGTCTCAGGATTCCTGAGGCACGTGGAAAGGGACACTTGGTCTCCCCCCTCAGCTGGAGAGGCGTCCCAATTGCCCTGCCAAGCCTCGAGGAGAATCCCGAGATGTCCCTCGCAACTAGGCAGGAGTCCTGACGTCGCTGATCAAACACGTGGGTGGAAGGGCCATCCCCCTCGTAACTCGAGAATATACCCCAGGTTCCCGCCGCAACTCGAGAAAAACCATGAGACTTCCCCCTCGCCGCGAGATGAGACCCGATTCCCCTGCACTGCGTTCAGAGCAATTCCGTGTTGCACATCACACATGAAAGGAGCCTTGATTTCCTTGATGGCACTACAGAGAAACCCCAAGAACACTGTTTCAAGGATAGAGGGAACCTGAGGTCACTGTAGCAACACGAAAGAGCTCCGTGGACCAAAAGTCAACTGGAGATGAGAGGTTAGTCCCTGGCTTCGACTCCAGAGGAATACCACCTTACCACAAGCACCTCAAGAGGAGGCTTCTCTCAGCTCTAGGTATGAGAGAGGGACCCTGAGTTTGCGGCCTCAAGTGGAATGGGCACCGCGATGCCCTGACTCGAAATAAGGCCGGATATCCCTGCAGTGACTTGAATGCAGGCTCGTCTTGCATCTCCCAAGACGAAAGGATGTCCGAATCCCCTGTGGAGACCACAGAAACAGACCTAGTTCCCAACCTCATCGCGACCGGAGGCCTCACATCCTTTGAAAATTCCAGAGGTACGCGGAGATCAGTGCCTCCAAAGGAGACGAGGCCTGACTCCTCGTGAAACTTGATAGGGGTCCCAGGATTCCTGTGGCACGTGGAAAGGGACCCTTGGTCTCCCGCCTCAGCTGGAGAGGCGTCCCAATTGCCCTGCCAAGCCTCGAGGAGAATCCCGAGTTGTCCCTCGCAACTAGGCAGGAGTCCTGACGTCGCTGAACAAACATGTGGGTGGAAGGGCCATCCCCGTCGTAACTCGAGAATATACCCCAGGGTCCCGCCGCAACTCGAGAAAAACCATGAGACTTCCCCCTCGCCGCGAGATGAGGCCCGATTCCCCTGCACTGCGTGCAGAGCAATTCCGTGTTGCACATCACACATGAAAGGAGCCTTGATTTCCTTGATGGCACTCCAGAGAAACCCCAAGAACACTGTTTCAAGGCTAGAGAGATCCTGAGGTCACTCTAGCAACACGAAAGAGCTTTGTGGACCAAAAGTCAACTGGAGATGAGAGGTTAGTCCCTGGCCTCGACTCCAGAGGAATACCACCTTACCACAAGCACCTCAAGAGGAGGCTTCTCTCAGCTCTAGGTATGTGAGAGGGACCCTGAGTTTGCGGCCTCAAGTGGAATGGACACCGCGATGCCCTGACTCGAAATAAGGCCGGATATCCCTGCAGTGACTTGAATGCAGGCTCGTCTTGCATCTCCCAAGACGAAAGGATGTCCGAATCCCCTGTGGAGACCACAGAAAAAGACCTAGTTCCCCACCTCATCGCGACCGGAGGCCTCACATCCTTTGAAAATTCCAGAGGTACGCGGAGATCAGTGCCTCCAAAGGAGACGATGCCTGACTCCTCGTGAAACTTGATAGGAGTACCAGGATTCCTGTGGCACGTGGAAAGGGACCCTTGGTCTCCCGCCTCAGCTGGAGAGGCGTCCCAATTGCCCTGCCAAGCCTCGAGGAGCATCCCGAGTTGTCCCTCGCAACTAGGCAGGAGTCCTGACGTCGCTGAACAAACATGTGGGTGGAAGGGCCATCCCCGTCGAAACTCGAGAATATACCCCAGGTTCCCGCCGCAACTCGAGAAAAACCATGAGACTTCCCCCTCGCTGCGAGATGAGGCCCGATTCCCCTGCACTGCGTGCAGAGTAATTCCGTGTTGCACATCACACATGAAAGGTGCCTTGATTTCCTTGATGGCACTCCAGAGAAACCCCAAGAACTCTGTTTCAAGGCTAGAGAGATCCTGAGGTCACTCTAGCAACACGAAAGAGCTCCGTGGACCAAAAGTCAACTGGAGATGAGAGGTTAGTCCCTGGCTTCGACTCCAGAGGAATACCACCTTACCACAAGCACCTCAAGAGGAGGCTTCTTTCAGCTCTAGGTATGTGAGAGGTACCCTGAGTTTGCGGCCTCAAGTGGAATGGACACCGCGATGCCCTGACTCGAAATAAGGCCGGATATCCCTGCAGTGACTTGAAGGCCGGCTCGTCTTGCATCTCCCAAGAAGAAAGGATGTCTGAATCCCCTGTGGAGGCCACAGAGAAAGACCTAGTTCCCCACCTCATCGTGACCGGAGGCCTCACATCCTTTGAAAACTCCAGAGGTACGCGAAGATCAGTGCCTCCAAAGGAGACGATGCCTGACTCCTCGTGAAACTTGATAGGAGTCCCAGGATTCCTGTGGCACATGGAAAGGGACCCTTGGTCTCCCGCCTCAGCTGGAGAGGCGTCCCAATTGCCCTGCCAAGCCTCGAGGAGAATCCCGAGTTGTGCCTCGCAACTAGGCAGGAGTCCTGACGTCGCTGAACAAACACGTGGGTGGAAGGGCCATCCCCGTCGTAACTCGAGAATATACCCCAGGTTCCCCCCGCAACTCGAGAAAAACCATGAGACTTCCCCCTCGCCGCGAGATGAGGCCCGATTCCCCTGCACTGCGTGCAGAGCAATTCCGTGTTGCACATCACACATGAAAGGAGCCTTGATTTCCTTGATGGCACTCCAGAGAAACCCCAAGAACACTGTTTCAAGGCTAGAGGGATCCTGAGGTCACTGTAGCCACACGAAAGAGCTCCGTGGACCAAAAATCAACTCGAGATTAGAGGTTAGTCCCTGGCTTCGACTCCAGAGGAATACCACCTTACCACAAGCACCTCAAGAGGAGGCTTCTCTCAGCTCTAGGTATGTGAGAGGGACCCTGAGTTTGCGGCCTCAAGTGGAATGGACACCGCGATGACCTGACTCGAAATAAGGCCGGATATCCCTGCAGTGACTTGAATGCAGGCTCGTCTTGCATCTCCCAAGATGAAAGGATGTCTGAATCCCCTGTGGAGACCACAGAGAAAGACCTAGTTCCCCACCTCATCGCGACCGGAGGCCTCACATCCTTTGAAAACTCCAGAGGTACGCGGAGATCAGTGCCTCCAAAGGAGACGATGCCTGACTCCTCGTGAAACTTGATAGGAGTCTCAGGATTCCTGAGGCACGTGGAAAGGGACACTTGGTCTCCCCCCTCAGCTGGAGAGGCGTCCCAATTGCCCTGCCAAGCCTCGAGGAGAATCCCGAGATGTCCCTCGCAACTAGGCAGGAGTCCTGACGTCGCTGATCAAACACGTGGGTGGAAGGGCCATCCCCCTCGTAACTCGAGAATATACCCCAGGTTCCCGCCGCAACTCGAGAAAAACCATGAGACTTCCCCCTCGCTGCGAGATGAGACCCGATTCCAATGCACTGCGTGCAGAGCAATTCCGTGTTGCACATCACACATGAAAGGAGCCTTGATTTCCTTGATGGCACTCCAGAGAAACCCCAAGAACACTGTTTCAAGGATAGAGGGAACCTGAGGTCACTGTAGCAACACGAAAGAGCTCCGTGGACCAAAAGTCAACTGGAGATGAGAGGTTAGTCCCTTGCTTCGACTCCAGAGGAATACCACCTTACCACAAGCACCTCAAGAGGAGGCTTCTCTCAGCTCTAGGTATGTGAGAGGGACCCTGAGTTTGCGGCCTCAAGTGGAATGGGCACCGCGATGCCCTGACTCGAAATAAGGCCGGATATCCCTGCAGTGACTTGAATGCAGGCTCGTCTTGCATCTCCCAAGACGAAAGGATGTCCGAATCCCCTGTGGAGACCACAGAAAAAGACCTAGTTCCCCACCTCATCGCGACCGGAGGCCTCACATCCTTTGAAAATTCCACAGGTACGCGGAGATCAGTGCCTCCAAAGGAGACGATGCCTGACTCCTCGTGAAACTTGATAGGACTCCCAGGATTCCTGTGGCACGTGGAAAGGGACCCTTGGTCTCCCGCCTCAGCTGGAGAGGCGTCCCAATTGCCCTGCCAAGCCTCGAGGAGAATCCCGAGTTGTCCCTCGCAACTAGGCAGGAGTCCTGACGTCGTTGAACAAACACGTGGGTGGAAGGGCCATCCCCGTCGTAACTCGAGAATATACCCCAGGTTCCCGTCGCAACTCGAGAAAAACCATGAGACTTCCCCCTCGCCGCGAGATGAGGCCCGATTCCCCTGCACTGCGTGCAGAGCCATTCCGTGTTGCACATCACACATGAAAGGAGCCTTGATTTCCTTGATGGCACTCCAGAGAAACCCCAAGAACACTGTGTCAAGGCTAGAGGGATCCTGATGTCACTGTAGCCACACGAAAGAGCACCGTGGCCCAAAAATCAACTCGAGATGAGAGGATAGTCCCTGGCTTCGACTCCAGAGGAATACCACCTTAACACAAGCACCTCAAGAGGAGGCTTTTCTCAGCTCTATGTATGTGAGAGGGACCCTGAGTTTGCGGCCTCAAGTGGAATGGGCACCGCGATGCCCTGACTCGAAATAAGGCCGGATATGCCTGCAGTGACTTGAATGCAGGCTCGTCTTTCATCTGCCAAGACGAAAGGATGTCTGAATCCCCTGTGGAGACCTCAGAGAAAGATCTAGTTCCCCACCTCATCGCTACCGGAGGCCTCACATCCTTTGAAAACTCCAGAGGTTACCGGAGATCAGTGCCTCCAAAGGAGACGATGCCTGACTCCTCGTGAAACTTGATAGGAGTCCCAGGATTCCTGTGGCACGTGGAAAGGGACCCTTGGTCTCCCGCCTCAGCTGGAGAGGCGTCCCAATTGCCCTACCAAGCCTCGAGGAGAATCCCGAGTTGTCCCTCGCAACTAGGAACTAGTCCTGACGTCGCTGAACAAACAAGTGGGTGGAAGGGCCATCCCCGTCGTAACTCGAGAATACACCCCAGGTTCCCGCCGCAACTCGAGAAAAACCATGAGACTTCCCCCTCGCCGCGAGATGAGGCCCGATTCCCCTGCACTGCGTGCAGAGCAATTCCGTGTTGCACATCACACATGAAAGGAGCCTTGATTTCCTTGATGGCACTCCAGAGAAACCCCAGGAACACTGTTTCAAGGATAGAGGGATCCTGAGGTCACTGTAGCCACATGAAAGAGCTCCGTGGACAAAAAATCAACTCGAGATGAGAGGTTAGTCCCTGGCTTCGACTCCAGAGGAATACCACCTTACCACAAGCACCTCAAGAGGAGGCTTCTCTCAGCTCTAGGTATGTGAGAGGGACCCTGATTTTGCGGCCTCAAGTGGAATGGACACCGCGATGCCCTGGCTCAAAATAAGGCCGGATATCCCTGCAGTGACTTGAATGCAGGCTAGTCTTGCATCTCCCAAGACGAAAGGATGTCTGAATCCCCTGTGGAGACCACAGAGAAAGACCTAGTTCCCCACCTCATCGCGACCGGAGGCCTCACATCCTTTGAAAACTCCAGAGGTACGCGGAGATCAGTGCCTCCAAAGGAGACGATGCCTGACTCCTCATGAAACTTGATAGGAGTCCCAGGATTCCTGTGGCACGTGGAAAGGGACCCTTGGTCTCCCGCCTCAGCTGGAGAGGCGTCCCAATTGCCCTGCCAAGCCTCGAGGAGAATCCCGAGTTGTCCCTCGCAACTAGGCAGGAGTCCTGACGTCGCTGAACAAACACGTGGGTGGAAGGGCCATCCCCGTCGTAACTCGAGAATATACCCCAGGTTCCCGCCGCAACTCGAGAAAAACCATGAGACTTCCCCCTCGATGCGAGATGAGGCCCGATTCCCCTGCACTGCATGCAGAGCAAATCCGTGTTGCACATCACACATGAAAGGAGCCTTAATTTCCTTGATGGCACTCCAGAGAAACACCAAGAACACTGCTTCAAGCCTAGAGGGAACCTGACGTCACTGTAGCAACACGAAAGAGCTCCGTGGACCAAAAATCAACTCGAGATGAGAGGTTAGTCCCTGGCTTCGACTCCAGAGGAATACCACCTTACCACAAGCACCTCAAGAGGAGGCTTCTCTCAGCTCTAGGTATGTGAGAGGGACCCTGAGTTTGCGGCCTCAAGTGGAATGGACACCGCGATGCCCTGACTCGAAATAAGGCCGGATATCCCTGCAGTGACTTGAATGCAGGCTCGTCTTGCATCTCCCAAGACGAAAGGATGTCTGAATCCCCTGTGGAGACCACAGAGAAAGACCTAGTTCCCCACCTCATCGCGACCGGAGGCCTCACATCCTTTGAAAACTCCAGAGGTACACGGAGATCAGTGCCTCTAAAGGAGCCGATGCCTTACTCCTCGTGAAACTTGATAGGAGTCCCAGGATTCCTGTGGCACATGGAAAGGGACCCTTGGTCTCCCGCCTCAGCTGGAGAGGCGTCCCAATTGCCCTGCCAAGCCTCGAGGAGAATCCCGAGTTGTCCGTCGCAACTAGGCAGGAGTCCTGCCGTCGCTGGACAAACACGTGGGTGGAAGGGCCATCCCCGTCGTAACTCGAGAATATACCCCAGGTTCCCGCCGCAACTCGAGAAAAACCATGAGACTTCCCCCTCGCCGCGATATGAGGCCCGATTCCCCTGCACTGCGTGCAGAGCAATTCCGTGTTGCACATCACACATGAAAGGAGCCTTGATTTCCTTGATGGCACTCCAGAGAAACCCCAAGAACACTGTTTCAAGGCTAGCGGGATCCTGCGGTCACTGTAGCAACAGGAAAGAGCTCCGTGGAGCAACAATCAACTCGAGATGAGAGGTTAGTCCCTGGCTTCGACTCCAGAGGAATACCACCTTACCACAAGCACCTCAAGAGGAGGCTTCTCTCATCTCTAGGTATGTGAGAGGGACCCTGAGTTTGCGGCCTCAAGTGGAATGGACACCGCGATGCCCTGACTCGAAATAAGGCTGGATATCCCTGCAGTGACTTGAATGCAGGCTCGTCTTGCATCTCCCAAGACGAAAGGATGTCCGAATCCCCTGTGGAGACCACTGAAAAAGAACTAGGTCCCCACCTCATCGCGACCGGAGGCCTCACATCCTTTGAAAACTCCAGAGGTACGCGGAGATCAGTGCCTCCAAAGGAGACGATGCCTGACTCCTCGTGAAACTTGATAGGAGTCCCAGGATTCCTGTGGCACGTGGAAAGGGACCCTTGGTCTCCCGCCTCAGGTGGAGAGGCGTCCCAATTGCCCTGCCAAGCCTCGAGGAGAATCCCGAGTTGTCCCTCGCAACTAGGCAGGAGTCCTGACGTCGCTGAACAAACACGTGGTTGGAAGGGCCATCCCCGTCGTAACTCGATAATATACCCCAGGTTCCCGCCGCAACTCGCTAAAAACCATGAGACTTCCCCCTCGCCGCGTGATGAGGCCCGATTCCCCTGCACTGCGTGCAGAGCAATTCAGTGTTGCACATCACACATGAAAGGAGCCTTGATTTCCTTGATGGCACCCCAGAGAAACCCCAAGAACACTGTTTCAAGGCTAGAGGGATCCTGAGGTCACTGTAGCCACACGAAAGAGCACCGTGGCCCAAAAATCAACTCGAGATGAGAGGATAGTCCCTGGATTCGACTCCACAGGAATACCACCTTAACACAAGCACCTCAAGAGGAGGCTTCTCTCAGCTCTAGGTATGTGAGAGGGACCCTGATTTTGCGGCCTCAAGTGGAATGGACACCGCGTTGCCCTGGCTCGAAATAAGGCCGGATATCGCTGCAGTGACTTGAATGCAGGCTCGTCTTGCATCTCCCAAGATGAAAGGATGTCTGAATCCCCTGTGGAGACCACAGAGAAAGACCTAGTTCCCCACCTCATCGCGACCGGAGGCCTCACATCCTTTGAAAACTCCAGAGGTACGCGAAGATCAGTGCCTCCAAAGGAGACGATGCCTGACTCCTCGTGAAACTTGATAGGAGTCCCAGGATTCCTGTGGCACGTGGAAAGGGACCCTTGGTCTCCCGCCTCAGCTGGAGAGGCGTCCCAATTGCCCTGCCAAGCCTCGAGGAGAATCCCGAGTTGTCCCTCGCAACTAGGCAGGAGTCCTGACTTCGCTGAACAAACACGTGGGTGGAAGGGCCATCCCCGTCGTAACTCGAGAATATACCCCAGGTTCCCGCCGCAACTGGAGAAAAACAATGAGACTTCCCCCTCGCCGCAAGATGAGGCCCGATTCCCCTGCACCGCGTGCAGAGCAATTCCGTGTTGCACATCACACATGAAAGGAGCCTTGATGTCCTTGATGGCACTCCAGAGAAACCCCAAGAACACTGTTTCAAGGCTAGAGGAATCCTGAGGTCACTGTAGCAACACGAAAGAGCTCCGTGGACAAAAAATCAACTCGAGATGAGAGGTTAGTCCCTGGCTTCGACTCCAGAGGAATACCACCTTACCACAAGCACCTCAAGAGGAGGCTTCTCTCAGCTCTAGGTATGTGAGAGGGACCCTGAGTTTGCGGCCTCAAGTGGAATGGACACCGCGATGCCCTGAATCGAAATAAGGCCGGATATGCCTGCAGTGACTTGAATGCAGGCTCGTCTTTCATCTGCCAAGACGAAAGGATGTCTGAATCCCCTGTGGAGACCACAGAGAAAGACCTAGCTCCCCACCTCATGGCGACCGGAGGCCTCACATCCTTTGAAAACTCCAGAGGTACGCAGAGATCAGTGCCTCCAAAGGAGACGATGCCTGACTCCTCGTGAAACTTGATAGGAGTCCCAGGATTCCTGTGGCACTTGGAAAGGGACCCTTGGTCTTCCGCCTCAGCTGGAGAGGCGTCCCAATTGCCCTGGCAAGCCTCGAGGAGAATCCCGAGTTGTCCCTCGCAACTAGGCAGGAGTCCTGCCATCGCTGAACAAACACATGTGTAGAAGGGCCATCCCCTTCGTAACTCGAGATTATACCCCAGGTTCCCGCCGCAACTCGAGAAAAACCATGAGACTTCCCCCTCGCCGCGAGATGAGGCCTGATTCCCCTGCACTGCGTGGAGAGAAATTCCTTGTTGCACATCACACATGAAAGGAGCCTTGATTTCCTTGATGGCACTCCAGAGAAACCCCAAGAACACTGTTTCAAGGCTAGAGGGATCCTGACATCACTGTAGCAACACGAAAGAGCTCCATGACCAAAAATCAACTCGAGATGAGAGGTTAGTCCCTGGCTTCGACTCCAGAGGAATACCACCTTACCACAAGCACCTCAAGAGGAGGCTTCTCTCAGCTCTAGGTATGTGAGAGGGACCCTGAGTTTGCGGCCTCAAGTGGAATGGACACCGCGATGCCCTGACTCGAAATAAGGCCGGATATCCCTGCAGTGACTTGAATGCAGGCTCGTCTTGCATCCCCCAAGATGGAAGGATGTCTGAATCCACTGTGGAGACCACAGAGAAAGACCTAGTTCCCCACCTCATGGCGACCGGAGGCCTCACATCCTTTGAAAACTCCAGAGGTACGCGGAGATCAGGGCCTCCAAAGGAGACGATGCCTGACTCCTCGTGAAACTTGATAGGAGTCCCAGGATTCCTGTGGCACGTGGAAAGGGACCCTTGGTCTCCCGCCTCAGCTGGAGAGGCGTCCCAATTGCCCTGCCAAGCCTCGAGGAGCATCCCCAGCTGTCCCTCGCAACTAGGCAGGAGTCCTGACGTCGCTGAACAAACACGTGGGTGGAAGGGCCATCCCCGTCGTAACTCGAGAATATACCCCAGGTTCCCGCCGCAACTCGAGAAAAACCATGAGACTTCCCCCTCGCCGCGAGATGAGGCCCGATTCCCCTGCACTGCTTGCAGAGCAATTCCGTGTTGCACATCACACATGAAAGGAGCCTTGATTTCCTTGATGGCACTCCAGAGAAACCCCAAGAACACTGTTTCAAGGCTAGAGGGATCCTGAGGTCACTGTAGCCACACGAAAGAGCACCGTGGCCCAAAAATCAACTCGAGATGAAAGGATAGTCCCTGGCTTCGACTCCAGAGGAATACCACCTTACCACAAGCACCTCAAGAGGAGGCTTCTCTCAGCTCTAGGTATGTGAGAGGGACCCTGAGTTTGCGGCCTCAAGTGGAATGGTCACCGCGAAGCCCTGACTCGAAATAAGGCCGGATATCCCTGCAGTGACTTGAATGCAGGCACGTCTTGCATCTCAAAAGACGAAAGGATGTCTGAATCCCCTGTGGAGACCTCAGAGAAAGATCTAGTTCCCACCTCATCGCGACCGGAGGCGTCACATCCTTTGAAAACTTCAGAGGTACGAGGAGATCAGTGCCTCCAAAGGAGACGATGCCTGACTCCTCGTGAAACTTGATAGGAGTCCCAGGATTCCTGTGGCACATGGAAAGGGACCCTTGGTCTCCCGCCTCAGCTGGAGAGGCGTCCCAATTGCCCTGCCAAGCCTCGAGGAAAATCCCGAGTTGTCCCTCGCAAATAGGCAGGAGTCCTGACGTCGCTGTTCAAACACGTGGGTGGAAGGGCCATCCCCGTCGTAACTCGAGAATATACCCCAGGTTCCCGCCGCAACTCGAGAAAAACCATGAGACTTCCCCCTCGCCGCAAGATGAGGCCCGATTCCCCTGCACCGCGTGCAGAGCAATTCCGTGTTGCACATCACACATGAAAGGAGCCTTGATGTCCTTGATGGCACTCTAGAGAAACCCCAAGAACACTGTTTAAAGGCTAGAGGAATCCTGAGGTCACTGTAGCAACACGAAAGAGCTCCGTGGACAAAAAATCAACTCGAGATGAGAGGTTAGTCCCTGGCTTCGACTCCAGAGGAATACCACCTTACCACAAGCACCTCAAGAGGAGGCTTCTCTCAGCTCTAGGTATGTGAGAGGGACCCTGAGTTTGCGGCCTCAAGTGGAATGGACACCGCGATGCCCTGACTCGAAATAAGGCCGGATATCCCTGCAGTGACTTGAATGCAGGCTCGTCTTTCATCTGCCAAGACGAAAGGATGTCTGAATCCCCTGTGGAGACCACAGAGAAAGACCTAGCTCCCCACCTCATGGCGACCGGAGGCCTCACATCCTTTGAAAACTCCAGAGGTACGCAGAGATCAGTGCCTCCAAAGGAGACGATGCCTGACTCCTCGTGAAACTTGATAGGAGTCCCAGGATTCCTGTGGCACGTAGAAAGGGACCCTTGGTCTCCCGCCTCAGCTGGAGAGGCGTCCCAATTGCCCTGCCAAGCCTCGAGGAGAATCCCGAGTTGTCCCTCGCAACTAGGCAGGAGTCCTGACGTCGCTGAACAAACACGTTGGTTGAAGGGCCATCCTCGTCGTAACTCGAGAATATACCCCAGGTTCCCGCCGCAACTCGAGAAAAACCATGAGACTTCCCCTTCGCCACGAGATGAGGCCCGATTCCCCTGCACTGCGTGCAGAGCAATTCAGTGTTGCACATCACACATGAAAGGAGCATTGATTTCCTTGATGGCACTCCAGAGAAACCCCAAGAACACTGTTTCAAGGCTAGAGGGATCCTGAGGTCACTGTAGCCACACGAAAGAGCACCGTGGCCCAAAAATCAACTCGAGATGAAAGGATAGTCCCTGGCTTCGACTCCAGAGGAATACCCCCTTACCACAAGCACCTCAAGAGGAGGCTTCTCTCAGCTCTAGGTATGTGAGAGGGACCCTGAGTTTGCGGCCTCAAGTGGAATGGACACCGCGATGCCCTGACTCGAAATAAGGCCGGATATCCCTGCAGTGACTTGAATGCAGGCACGTCTTGCATCTCAAAAGACGAAAGGATGTCTGAATCCCCTGTGGAGACCTCAGAGAAAGATCTAGTTCCCCACCTCATCGCGACCGGAGGCGTCACATCCTTTGAAAACTTCAGAGGTACGAGGAGATCAGTGCCTCCAAAGGAGACGATGCCTGACTCCTCGTGAAACTTGATAGGAGTCCCAGGATTCCTGTGGCACATGGAAAGGGACCCTTGGTCTCCCGCCTCAGCTGGAGAGGCGTCCCAATTGCCCTGCCAAGCCTCGAGGAAAATCCCGAGTTGTCCCTCGCAAATAGGCAGGAGTCCTGACGTCGCTGTTCAAACACGTGGGTGGAAGGGCCATCCCCGTCATAACTCGAGAATATACACCAGGGTCCTACCGCAACTCGAGAAAAACCATGAGACTTCCCCCTCGCCGCGAGATGAGGCCCGATTCTCCTGCACTGCATGCAGAGCAATTCCCTGTTTCACATCACACATGAAAGGAGCCTTGATTTCCTTGATGGCACTCCAGAGAAACTCCAAGAACACTGTTTCAAGGCTAGAGGGATCCTGAGGTTACTGTAGCAACACGAAAGAGGTCCGTGGACCAAAAATCAACTCGAGATGAGAGGTTAGTCCCTGGCTTCGACTCCAGAGGAATACCACCTTACCATAAGCACCTCAAGAGGAGGCTTCTCTCAGCTCTAGGTATGTGAGAGGGACCCTGAGTTTGCGGCCTCAAGTGGAATGGACACCGCGATGCCGTGATGCAAAATAAGGCCGGATATCCCTGCAGTGACTTGAATGCAGGCTCGTCTTTCATCTCCCAAGACGAAAGGATGTCTGAATCCCCTGTGGAGACCACAGAGAAAGACCTAGTTCCCCACCTCATCGCGACCGGAGGCCTCACATCCTTTGAAAACTCCAGAGGTACGCGGAGATCAGTGCCTCCAAAGGAGACGATGCCTGACTCCTCGTGAAACTTGATAGGAGTCCCAGGATTCCTGTGGCACGTGGAAAGGGAACCTTGGTCTCCCGCCTCAGCTGGAGAGGCGTCCCAATTGCCCTGCCAAGCCTCGAGGAGAATCCCGAGTTGTCCCTCGCAACTAGGCAGGAGTCCTGACGTCGCTGAACAAACACGTGGGTGGAAGGGCCATCCCCGTCGTAACTCGCGAATATACCCCAGGTTCCCGCCGCAACTCGAGAAAAACCATGAGACTTCCCCCTCGCCGCGAGATGAGGCCCGATTCCCCTGCACTGCATGCAGAGCAATTCCGTGTTGCACATCACACATGAAAGGAGCCTTAATTTCCTTGATGGCACTCCAGAGAAACCTCAAGAACACTGTTTCAAGGCTAGAGGGATCCTGAGGTCACTGTAGCAACACGAAAGAGCTCCGTGGACCAAAAATCAACTAGAGATGAGAGGTTAGTCCGTGGCTTCGACTCCAGAGGAATACCACCTTACCACAAGCACCTCAAGAGGAGGCTTCTCTCAGCTCTAGGTATGTTAGAGGGACCCTGAGTTTGCGGCCTCAAGTGGAATGGACACCGCGATGCCCTGACTCGAAATAAGGCCGGATATCCCTGCAGTGACTTGAATGCAGGCTCGTCTTGCATCTGCCAAGACGAAAGGATGTCTGAATCCCCTGTGGAGACCTCAGAGAAAGATGTAGTTCCCCACCTCATCGCGAACGGAGGCCTCACATCCTTTGAAAACTCCAGAGGTACGCGGAGATCAGTGCCTCCAAAGGAGACGATGCCTGACACCTCGTGAAACTTGATAGGAGTCCCAGGATTCCTGTGGCACATGGAAAGGGACCCTTGGTCTCCCGCCTCAGCTGGAGAGGCGTCCCAATTGCCCTGCCAAGCCTCGAGGAGAATCCCGAGTTGTCGCTCGCAACTAGGCAGGAGTCCTGACGTCGCTGAACAAACACGTGGGTGGAAGGGCCATCCCCGTCGTAACTCGAGAATATACCCCAGGTTCCCCCCGCAACTCGAGAAAAACCATGAGACTTCCCTCTCGCCGCGAGATGAGGCCCGATTCCCCTGCACTGCGTGCAGAGCAATTCCGTGTTGCACGTCACACATGAAAGGAGCCTTGATTTCCTTGATGGCACTCCAGAGAAACCCCAAGAACACTGTTTCAAGGCTAGAGGGATCCTGAGGTCACTGTAGCCACACGAAAGAGCTCCGTGGACCAAAAATCAACTCGAAATGAGAGGTTAGTCCCTGGCTTCGACTCCAGAGGAATACCACCTTACCACAAGCACCTCAAGAGGAGGCTTCTCTCAGCTCTAGGTATGTGAGAGGGACCCTGAGTTTGCGGCCTCAAGCGGAATGGACACCGCGATGCCCTGACTCGAAATAAGGCCGGATATCCCTGCAGTGACTTGAATGCAGGCTCGTCTTGCATCTCCCAAGATGAAAGGATGTCTGAATCCCCTTTGGAGACCACAGAGAAAGACCTAGTTCCCCACCTCATCGCGATCGGAGGCCTCACATCCTTTGAAAACTCCAGAGGTACGCGGAGATCAGTGCCTCCAAAGGAGACGATGCCTGACTCCTCGTGAAAATTGATAGGAGTCTCAGGATTCCTGAGGCACGAGGAAAGGGACACTTGGTCTCCCGCCTCAGCTGGAGAGGCGTCCCAATTGCCCTGCCAAGCCTCGAGGAGAATCCCGAGTTGTCCCTCGCAACTAGGCAGGAGTCCTGACGTCGCTGATCAAACACGTGGGTGGAAGGGCCATCCCCCTCGTAACTCAAGAATATACCCCAGGTTCCCGCCGCAACTCGAGAAAAACCATGAGACTTCCCCCTCGCCGCGAGATGAGACCCGATTCCCCTGCACTGCGTTCAGAGCAATTCCGTGTTGCACATCACACATGAAAGGAGCCTTGATTTCCTTGATGGCACTCCAGAGAAACCCCAAGAACACTGTTTCAAGGATAGAGGGAACCTGAGGTCACTGTAGCAACACGAAAGAGCTCCGTGGACCAAAAGTCAACTGGAGATGAGAGGTTAATCCCTGGCTTCGACTCCAGAGGAATACCACCTTACCACAAGCACCTCAAGAGGAGGCTTCTCTCAGCTCTAGGTATGTGAGAGGGACCCTGAGTTTGCGGCCTCAAGTGGAATGGGCACCGCGATGCCCTGACTCGAAATAAGGCCGGATATCCCTGCAGTGACTTGAATGCAGGCTCGTCTTGCATCTCCCAAGACGAAAGGATGTCCGAATCCCCTGTGGAGACCACAGAAACAGACCTAGTTCCCAACCTCATCGCGACCGGAGGCCTCACATCCTTTGAAAATTCCAGAGGTACGCGGAGATCAGTGCCTCCAAAGGAGACGATGCCTGACTCCTCGTGAAACTTGATAGGAGTCCCAGGATTCCTGTGGCACGTGGAAAGGGACCCTTGGTCTCCCGCCTCAGCTGGAGAGGCGTCCCAATTGCCCTGCCAAGCCTCGAGGAGAATCCCGAGTTGTCCCTCGCAACTAGGCAGGAGTCCTGACGTCGCTGAACAAACATTTGGGTGGTAGGGCCATCCCCGTCGTAACTCGAGAATATACCCCAGGGTCCCGCCGCAACTCGAGAAAAACCATGAGACTTCCCCCTCGCCGCGAGATGAGGCCCGATTCCCCTGCACTGCGTGCAGAGCAATTCCGTGTTGCACATCACACATGAAAGGAGCCTTGATTTCCTTGATGGCACTCCAGAGAAACCCCAAAAACACTGTTTCAAGGCTAGAGAGATCCTGAGGTCACTCTAGCAACACGAAAGAGCTTCGTGGACCAAAAGTCAACTGGAGATGAGAGGTTAGTCCCTGGGCTCGACTCCAGAGGAATACCACCTTACCACAAGCACCTCAAGAGGAGGCTTCTCTCAGCTCTAGGTATGTGAGAGGGACCCTGAGTTTGCGGCCTCAAGTGGAATGGGCACCGCGATGCCCTGACTCGAAATAAGGCCGGATATCCCTGCAGTGACTTGAATGCAGGCTCGTCTTGCATCTCCCAAGACGAAAGGATGTCCGAATCCCCTGTGGAGACCACAGAAAAAGACCTAGTTCCCAACCTCATCGCGACCGGAGGCCTCACATCCTTTGAAAATTCCAGAGGTACGCGGAGATCAGTGCCTCCAAAGGAGACGATGCCTGACTCCTCGTGAAACTTGATAGGAGTCCCAGGATTCCTGTGGCACGTGGAAAGGGACCCTTGGTCTCCCGCCTCAGCTGGAGAGGCGTCCCAATTGCCCTGCCAAGCCTCGAGGAGCATCCCGAGTTGTCCCTCGCAACTAGGCAGGAGTCCTGACGTCGCTGAACAAACACGTGGGTGGAAGGGCCATCCCCGTCGTAACTCGAGAATATACCCCAGGTTCCCCCCGCAACTCGAGAAAAACCATGAGACTTCCCTCTCGCCGCGAGATGAGGCCCGATTCCCCTGCACTGCGTGCAGAGCAATTCCGTGTTGCACATCACACATGAAAGGAGCCTTGATTTCCTTGATGGCACTCCAGAGAAACCCCAAGAACACTGTTTCAAGGCTAGAGGGATCCTGAGGTCACTGTAGCAACACGAAAGAGCTCCGTGGACCAAAAATCAACTCGAAATGAGAGGTTAGTCCCTGGCTTCGACTCCAGAGGAATACCACCTTACCACAAGCACCTCAAGAGGAGGCTTCTCTCAGCTCTAGGTATGTGAGAAGGACCCTGAGTTTGCGGCCACAAGTGAAATGGACACCGCGATGCCCTGACTCGAAATAAGGCCGGATATCCCTGCAGTGACTTGAATGCAGGCTCGTCTTGCATCTCCCAAGATGAAAGGATGTCTGAATCCCCTTTGGAGACCACAGAGAAAGACCTAGTTCCCCACCTCATCGGGACCGGAGGCCTCACATCCTTTGAAAACTCCAGAGGTACGCGGAGATCAGTGCCTCCAAAGGAGACGATGCCTGACTCCTCGTGAAACTTGATAGGAGTCTCAGGATTCCTGAGGCACGAGGAAAGGGACACTTGGTCTCCTGCCTCAGCTGGAGAGGCGTCCCAATTGCCCTGCCAAGCCTCGAGGAGAATCCCGAGTTGTCCCTCGCAACTAGGCAGGAGTCCTGACGTCGCTGATCAAACACGTGGGTGGAAGGGCCATCCCCCTCGTAACTCGAGAATATACCCCAGGTTCCCGCCGCAACTCGAGAAAAACCATGAGACTTCCCCCTCGCCGCGAGATGAGACCCGATTCCCCTGCACTGCGTTCAGAGCAATTCCGTGTTGCACATCACACATGAAAGGAGCCTTGATTTCCTTGATGGCACTACAGAGAAACCCCAAGAACACTGTTTCAAGGATAGAGGGAACCTGAGGTCACTGTAGCAACACGAAAGAGCTCCGTGGACCAAAAGTCAACTGGAGATGAGAGGTTAGTCCCTGGCTTCGACTCCAGAGGAATACCACCTTACCACAAGCACCTCAAGAGGAGGCTTCTCTCAGCTCTAGGTATGAGAGAGGGACCCTGAGTTTGCGGCCTCAAGTGGAATGGGCACCGCGATGCCCTGACTCGAAATAAGGCCGGATATCCCTGCAGTGACTTGAATGCAGGCTCGTCTTGCATCTCCCAAGACGAAAGGATGTCCGAATCCCCTGTGGAGACCACAGAAACAGACCTAGTTCCCAACCTCATCGCGACCGGAGGCCTCACATCCTTTGAAAATTCCAGAGGTACGCGGAGATCAGTGCCTCCAAAGGAGACGAGGCCTGACTCCTCGTGAAACTTGATAGGGGTCCCAGGATTCCTGTGGCACGTGGAAAGGGACCCTTGGTCTCCCGCCTCAGCTGGAGAGGCGTCCCAATTGCCCTGCCAAGCCTCGAGGAGAATCCCGAGTTGTCCCTCGCAACTAGGCAGGAGTCCTGACGTCGCTGAACAAACATGTGGGTGGAAGGGCCATCCCCGTCGTAACTCGAGAATATACCCCAGGGTCCCGCCGCAACTCGAGAAAAACCATGAGACTTCCCCCTCGCCGCGAGATGAGGCCCGATTCCCCTGCACTGCGTGCAGAGCAATTCCGTGTTGCACATCACACATGAAAGGAGCCTTGATTTCCTTGATGGCACTCCAGAGAAACCCCAAGAACACTGTTTCAAGGCTAGAGAGATCCTGAGGTCACTCTAGCAACACGAAAGAGCTTTGTGGACCAAAAGTCAACTGGAGATGAGAGGTTAGTCCCTGGCCTCGACTCCAGAGGAATACCACCTTACCACAAGCACCTCAAGAGGAGGCTTCTCTCAGCTCTAGGTATGTGAGAGGGACCCTGAGTTTGCGGCCTCAAGTGGAATGGACACCGCGATGCCCTGACTCGAAATAAGGCCGGATATCCCTGCAGTGACTTGAATGCAGGCTCGTCTTGCATCTCCCAAGACGAAAGGATGTCCGAATCCCCTGTGGAGACCACAGAAAAAGACCTAGTTCCCCACCTCATCGCGACCGGAGGCCTCACATCCTTTGAAAATTCCAGAGGTACGCGGAGATCAGTGCCTCCAAAGGAGACGATGCCTGACTCCTCGTGAAACTTGATAGGAGTACCAGGATTCCTGTGGCACGTGGAAAGGGACCCTTGGTCTCCCGCCTCAGCTGGAGAGGCGTCCCAATTGCCCTGCCAAGCCTCGAGGAGCATCCCGAGTTGTCCCTCGCAACTAGGCAGGAGTCCTGACGTCGCTGAACAAACATGTGGGTGGAAGGGCCATCCCCGTCGAAACTCGAGAATATACCCCAGGTTCCCGCCGCAACTCGAGAAAAACCATGAGACTTCCCCCTCGCCGCGAGATGAGGCCCGATTCCCCTGCACTGCGTGCAGAGTAATTCCGTGTTGCACATCACACATGAAAGGTGCCTTGATTTCCTTGATGGCACTCCAGAGAAACCCCAAGAACTCTGTTTCAAGGCTAGAGAGATCCTGAGGTCACTCTAGCAACACGAAAGAGCTCCGTGGACCAAAAGTCAACTGGAGATGAGAGGTTAGTCCCTGGCTTCGACTCCAGAGGAATACCACCTTACCACAAGCACCTCAAGAGGAGGCTTCTTTCAGCTCTAGGTATGTGAGAGGTACCCTGAGTTTGCGGCCTCAAGTGGAATGGACACCGCGATGCCCTGACTCGAAATAAGGCCGGATATCCCTGCAGTGACTTGAAGGCCGGCTCGTCTTGCATCTCCCAAGAAGAAAGGATGTCTGAATCCCCTGTGGAGGCCACAGAGAAAGACCTAGTTCCCCACCTCATCGTGACCGGAGGCCTCACATCCTTTGAAAACTCCAGAGGTACGCGAAGATCAGTGCCTCCAAAGGAGACGATGCCTGACTCCTCGTGAAACTTGATAGGAGTCCCAGGATTCCTGTGGCACATGGAAAGGGACCCTTGGTCTCCCGCCTCAGCTGGAGAGGCGTCCCAATTGCCCTGCCAAGCCTCGAGGAGAATCCCGAGTTGTGCCTCGCAACTAGGCAGGAGTCCTGACGTCGCTGAACAAACACGTGGGTGGAAGGGCCATCCCCGTCGTAACTCGAGAATATACCCCAGGTTCCCCCCGCAACTCGAGAAAAACCATGAGACTTCCCCCTCGCCGCGAGATGAGGCCCGATTCCCCTGCACTGCGTGCAGAGCAATTCCGTGTTGCACATCACACATGAAAGGAGCCTTGATTTCCTTGATGGCACTCCAGAGAAACCCCAAGAACACTGTTTCAAGGCTAGAGGGATCCTGAGGTCACTGTAGCCACACGAAAGAGCTCCGTGGACCAAAAATCAACTCGAGATTAGAGGTTAGTCCCTGGCTTCGACTCCAGAGGAATACCACCTTACCACAAGCACCTCAAGAGGAGGCTTCTCTCAGCTCTAGGTATGTGAGAGGGACCCTGAGTTTGCGGCCTCAAGTGGAATGGACACCGCGATGACCTGACTCGAAATAAGGCCGGATATCCCTGCAGTGACTTGAATGCAGGCTCGTCTTGCATCTCCCAAGATGAAAGGATGTCTGAATCCCCTGTGGAGACCACAGAGAAAGACCTAGTTCCCCACCTCATCGCGACCGGAGGCCTCACATCCTTTGAAAACTCCAGAGGTACGCGGAGATCAGTGCCTCCAAAGGAGACGATGCCTGACTCCTCGTGAAACTTGATAGGAGTCTCAGGATTCCTGAGGCACGTGGAAAGGGACACTTGGTCTCCCCCCTCAGCTGGAGAGGCGTCCCAATTGCCCTGCCAAGCCTCGAGGAGAATCCCGAGATGTCCCTCGCAACTAGGCAGGAGTCCTGACGTCGCTG
The DNA here is from genome assembly GCF_910594005.1 of Cervus elaphus. Lineage (NCBI taxonomy): Eukaryota > Metazoa > Chordata > Mammalia > Artiodactyla > Cervidae > Cervus > Cervus elaphus. The sequence continues at coordinate 2,131,496 of NC_057815.1, read as the reverse complement.
ATCAAACACGTGGGTGGAAGGGCCATCCCCCTCGTAACTCGAGAATATACCCCAGGTTCCCGCCGCAACTCGAGAAAAACCATGAGACTTCCCCCTCGCCGCGAGATGAGACCCGATTCCCCTGCACTGCGTTCAGAGCAATTCCGTGTTGCACATCACACATGAAAGGAGCCTTGATTTCCTTGATGGCACTACAGAGAAACCCCAAGAACACTGTTTCAAGGATAGAGGGAACCTGAGGTCACTGTAGCAACACGAAAGAGCTCCGTGGACCAAAAGTCAACTGGAGATGAGAGGTTAGTCCCTGGCTTCGACTCCAGAGGAATACCACCTTACCACAAGCACCTCAAGAGGAGGCTTCTCTCAGCTCTAGGTATGAGAGAGGGACCCTGAGTTTGCGGCCTCAAGTGGAATGGGCACCGCGATGCCCTGACTCGAAATAAGGCCGGATATCCCTGCAGTGACTTGAATGCAGGCTCGTCTTGCATCTCCCAAGACGAAAGGATGTCCGAATCCCCTGTGGAGACCACAGAAACAGACCTAGTTCCCAACCTCATCGCGACCGGAGGCCTCACATCCTTTGAAAATTCCAGAGGTACGCGGAGATCAGTGCCTCCAAAGGAGACGAGGCCTGACTCCTCGTGAAACTTGATAGGGGTCCCAGGATTCCTGTGGCACGTGGAAAGGGACCCTTGGTCTCCCGCCTCAGCTGGAGAGGCGTCCCAATTGCCCTGCCAAGCCTCGAGGAACATCACGAGTTGTCCCTCGCAACTAGGCAGGAGTCCTGACGTCGCTGAACAAACATGTGGGTGGAAGGGCCATCCCCGTCGTAACTCGAGAATATACCCCAGGGTCCCGCCGCAACTCGAGAAAAACCATGAGACTTCCCCCTCGCCGCGAGATGAGGCCCGATTCCCCTGCACTGCGTGCAGAGCAATTCCGTGTTGCACATCACACATGAAAGGAGCCTTGATTTCCTTGATGGCACTCCAGAGAAACCCCAAGAACACTGTTTCAAGGCTAGAGAGATCCTGAGGTCACTCTAGCAACACGAAAGAGCTTCGTGGACCAAAAGTCAACTGGAGATGAGAGGTTAGTCCCTGGCCTCGACTCCAGAGGAATACCACCTTACCACAAGCACCTCAAGAGGAGGCTTCTCTCAGCTCTAGGTATGTGAGAGGGACCCTGAGTTTGCGGCCTCAAGTGGAATGGACACCGCGATGCCCTGACTCGAAATAAGGCCGGATATCCCTGCAGTGACTTGAATGCAGGCTCGTCTTGCATCTCCCAAGACGAAAGGATGTCCGAATCCCCTGTGGAGACCACAGAAAAAGACCTAGTTCCCCACCTCATCGCGACCGGAGGCCTCACATCCTTTGAAAATTCCAGAGGTACGCGGAGATCAGTGCCTCCAAAGGAGACGATGCCTGACTCCTCGTGAAACTTGATAGGAGTACCAGGATTCCTGTGGCACGTGGAAAGGGACCCTTGGTCTCCCGCCTCAGCTGGAGAGGCGTCCCAATTGCCCTGCCAAGCCTCGAGGAGCATCCCGAGTTGTCCCTCGCAACTAGGCAGGAGTCCTGACGTCGCTGAACAAACATGTGGGTGGAAGGGCCATCCCCGTCGAAACTCGAGAATATACCCCAGGTTCCCGCCGCAACTCGAGAAAAACCATGAGACTTCCCCCTCGCTGCGAGATGAGGCCCGATTCCCCTGCACTGCGTGCAGAGTAATTCCGTGTTGCACATCACACATGAAAGGTGCCTTGATTTCCTTGATGGCACTCCAGAGAAACCCCAAGAACTCTGTTTCAAGGCTAGAGAGATCCTGAGGTCACTCTAGCAACACGAAAGAGCTCCGTGGACCAAAAGTCAACTGGAGATGAGAGGTTAGTCCCTGGCTTCGACTCCAGAGGAATACCACCTTACCACAAGCACCTCAAGAGGAGGCTTCTTTCAGCTCTAGGTATGTGAGAGGTACCCTGAGTTTGCGGCCTCAAGTGGAATGGACACCGCGATGCCCTGACTCGAAATAAGGCCGGATATCCCTGCAGTGACTTGAAGGCCGGCTCGTCTTGCATCTCCCAAGAAGAAAGGATGTCTGAATCCCCTGTGGAGGCCACAGAGAAAGACCTAGTTCCCCACCTCATCGTGACCGGAGGCCTCACATCCTTTGAAAACTCCAGAGGTACGCGAAGATCAGTGCCTCCAAAGGAGACGATGCCTGACTCCTCGTGAAACTTGATAGGAGTCCCAGGATTCCTGTGGCACATGGAAAGGGACCCTTGGTCTCCCGCCTCAGCTGGAGAGGCGTCCCAATTGCCCTGCCAAGCCTCGAGGAGAATCCCGAGTTGTGCCTCGCAACTAGGCAGGAGTCCTGACGTCGCTGAACAAACACGTGGGTGGAAGGGCCATCCCCGTCGTAACTCGAGAATATACCCCAGGTTCCCCCCGCAACTCGAGAAAAACCATGAGACTTCCCCCTCGCCGCGAGATGAGGCCCGATTCCCCTGCACTGCGTGCAGAGCAATTCCGTGTTGCACATCACACATGAAAGGAGCCTTGATTTCCTTGATGGCACTCCAGAGAAACCCCAAGAACACTGTTTCAAGGCTAGAGGGATCCTGAGGTCACTGTAGCCACACGAAAGAGCTCCGTGGACCAAAAATCAACTCGAGATTAGAGGTTAGTCCCTGGCTTCGACTCCAGAGGAATACCACCTTACCACAAGCACCTCAAGAGGAGGCTTCTCTCAGCTCTAGGTATGTGAGAGGGACCCTGAGTTTGCGGCCTCAAGTGGAATGGACACCGCGATGACCTGACTCGAAATAAGGCCGGATATCCCTGCAGTGACTTGAATGCAGGCTCGTCTTGCATCTCCCAAGATGAAAGGATGTCTGAATCCCCTGTGGAGACCACAGAGAAAGACCTAGTTCCCCACCTCATCGCGACCGGAGGCCTCACATCCTTTGAAAACTCCAGAGGTACGCGGAGATCAGTGCCTCCAAAGGAGACGATGCCTGACTCCTCGTGAAACTTGATAGGAGTCTCAGGATTCCTGAGGCACGTGGAAAGGGACACTTGGTCTCCCCCCTCAGCTGGAGAGGCGTCCCAATTGCCCTGCCAAGCCTCGAGGAGAATCCCGAGATGTCCCTCGCAACTAGGCAGGAGTCCTGACGTCGCTGATCAAACACGTGGTTGGAAGGGCCATCCCCCTCGTAACTCGAGAATATACCCCAGGTTCCCGCCGCAACTCGAGAAAAACCATGAGACTTCCCCCTCGCTGCGAGATGAGACCCGATTCCAATGCACTGCGTGCAGAGCAATTCCGTGTTGCACATCACACATGAAAGGAGCCTTGATTTCCTTGATGGCACTCCAGAGAAACCCCAAGAACACTGTTTCAAGGATAGAGGGAACCTGAGGTCACTGTAGCAACACGAAAGAGCTCCGTGGACCAAAAGTCAACTGGAGATGAGAGGTTAGTCCCTGGCTTCGACTCCAGAGGAATACCACCTTACCACAAGCACCTCAAGAGGAGGCTTCTCTCAGCTCTAGGTATGTGAGAGGGACCCTGAGTTTGCGGCCTCAAGTGGAATGGGCACCGCGATGCCCTGACTCGAAATAAGGCCGGATATCCCTGCAGTGACTTGAATGCAGGCTCGTCTTGCATCTCCCAAGACGAAAGGATGTCCGAATCCCCTGTGGAGACCACAGAAAAAGACCTAGTTCCCCACCTCATCGCGACCGGAGGCCTCACATCCTTTGAAAATTCCAGAGGTACGCGGAGATCAGTGCCTCCAAAGGAGACGATGCCTGACTCCTCGTGAAACTTGATAGGACTCCCAGGATTCCTGTGGCACGTGGAAAGGGACCCTTGGTCTCCCGCCTCAGCTGGAGAGGCGTCCCAATTGCCCTGCCAAGCCTCGAGGAGAATCCCGAGTTGTCCCTCGCAACTAGGCAGGAGTCCTGACGTCGTTGAACAAACACGTGGGTGGAAGGGCCATCCCCGTCGTAACTCGAGAATATACCCCAGGTTCCCGTCGCAACTCGAGAAAAACCATGAGACTTCCCCCTCGCCGCGAGATGAGGCCCGATTCCCCTGCACTGCGTGCAGAGCCATTCCGTGTTGCACATCACACATGAAAGGAGCCTTGATTTCCTTGATGGCACTCCAGAGAAACCCCAAGAACACTGTGTCAAGGCTAGAGGGATCCTGATGTCACTGTAGCCACACGAAAGAGCACCGTGGCCCAAAAATCAACTCGAGATGAGAGGATAGTCCCTGGCTTCGACTCCAGAGGAATACCACCTTAACACAAGCACCTCAAGAGGAGGCTTTTCTCAGCTCTATGTATGTGAGAGGGACCCTGAGTTTGCGGCCTCAAGTGGAATGGGCACCGCGATGCCCTGACTCGAAATAAGGCCGGATATGCCTGCAGTGACTTGAATGCAGGCTCGTCTTTCATCTGCCAAGACGAAAGGATGTCTGAATCCCCTGTGGAGACCTCAGAGAAAGATCTAGTTCCCCACCTCATCGCTACCGGAGGCCTCACATCCTTTGAAAACTCCAGAGGTTACCGGAGATCAGTGCCTCCAAAGGAGACGATGCCTGACTCCTCGTGAAACTTGATAGGAGTCCCAGGATTCCTGTGGCACGTGGAAAGGGACCCTTGGTCTCCCGCCTCAGCTGGAGAGGCGTCCCAATTGCCCTACCAAGCCTCGAGGAGAATCCCGAGTTGTCCCTCGCAACTAGGAACTAGTCCTGACGTCGCTGAACAAACAAGTGGGTGGAAGGGCCATCCCCGTCGTAACTCGAGAATACACCCCAGGTTCCCGCCGCAACTCGAGAAAAACCATGAGACTTCCCCCTCGCCGCGAGATGAGGCCCGATTCCCCTGCACTGCGTGCAGAGCAATTCCGTGTTGCACATCACACATGAAAGGAGCCTTGATTTCCTTGATGGCACTCCAGAGAAACCCCAGGAACACTGTTTCAAGGATAGAGGGATCCTGAGGTCACTGTAGCCACATGAAAGAGCTCCGTGGACAAAAAATCAACTCGAGATGAGAGGTTAGTCCCTGGCTTCGACTCCAGAGGAATACCACCTTACCACAAGCACCTCAAGAGGAGGCTTCTCTCAGCTCTAGGTATGTGAGAGGGACCCTGATTTTGCGGCCTCAAGTGGAATGGACACCGCGATGCCCTGGCTCAAAATAAGGCCGGATATCCCTGCAGTGACTTGAATGCAGGCTAGTCTTGCATCTCCCAAGACGAAAGGATGTCTGAATCCCCTGTGGAGACCACAGAGAAAGACCTAGTTCCCCACCTCATCGCGACCGGAGGCCTCACATCCTTTGAAAACTCCAGAGGTACGCGGAGATCAGTGCCTCCAAAGGAGACGATGCCTGACTCCTCATGAAACTTGATAGGAGTCCCAGGATTCCTGTGGCACGTGGAAAGGGACCCTTGGTCTCCCGCCTCAGCTGGAGAGGCGTCCCAATTGCCCTGCCAAGCCTCGAGGAGAATCCCGAGTTGTCCCTCGCAACTAGGCAGGAGTCCTGACGTCGCTGAACAAACACGTGGGTGGAAGGGCCATCCCCGTCGTAACTCGAGAATATACCCCAGGTTCCCGCCGCAACTCGAGAAAAACCATGAGACTTCCCCCTCGATGCGAGATGAGGCCCGATTCCCCTGCACTGCATGCAGAGCAAATCCGTGTTGCACATCACACATGAAAGGAGCCTTAATTTCCTTGATGGCACTCCAGAGAAACACCAAGAACACTGCTTCAAGCCTAGAGGGAACCTGACGTCACTGTAGCAACACGAAAGAGCTCCGTGGACCAAAAATCAACTCGAGATGAGAGGTTAGTCCCTGGCTTCGACTCCAGAGGAATACCACCTTACCACAAGCACCTCAAGAGGAGGCTTCTCTCAGCTCTAGGTATGTGAGAGGGACCCTGAGTTTGCGGCCTCAAGTGGAATGGACACCGCGATGCCCTGACTCGAAATAAGGCCGGATATCCCTGCAGTGACTTGAATGCAGGCTCGTCTTGCATCTCCCAAGACGAAAGGATGTCTGAATCCCCTGTGGAGACCACAGAGAAAGACCTAGTTCCCCACCTCATCGCGACCGGAGGCCTCACATCCTTTGAAAACTCCAGAGGTACACGGAGATCAGTGCCTCTAAAGGAGCCGATGCCTTACTCCTCGTGAAACTTGATAGGAGTCCCAGGATTCCTGTGGCACATGGAAAGGGACCCTTGGTCTCCCGCCTCAGCTGGAGAGGCGTCCCAATTGCCCTGCCAAGCCTCGAGGAGAATCCCGAGTTGTCCGTCGCAACTAGGCAGGAGTCCTGCCGTCGCTGGACAAACACGTGGGTGGAAGGGCCATCCCCGTCGTAACTCGAGAATATACCCCAGGTTCCCGCCGCAACTCGAGAAAAACCATGAGACTTCCCCCTCGCCGCGATATGAGGCCCGATTCCCCTGCACTGCGTGCAGAGCAATTCCGTGTTGCACATCACACATGAAAGGAGCCTTGATTTCCTTGATGGCACTCCAGAGAAACCCCAAGAACACTGTTTCAAGGCTAGCGGGATCCTGCGGTCACTGTAGCAACAGGAAAGAGCTCCGTGGAGCAACAATCAACTCGAGATGAGAGGTTAGTCCCTGGCTTCGACTCCAGAGGAATACCACCTTACCACAAGCACCTCAAGAGGAGGCTTCTCTCATCTCTAGGTATGTGAGAGGGACCCTGAGTTTGCGGCCTCAAGTGGAATGGACACCGCGATGCCCTGACTCGAAATAAGGCTGGATATCCCTGCAGTGACTTGAATGCAGGCTCGTCTTGCATCTCCCAAGACGAAAGGATGTCCGAATCCCCTGTGGAGACCACTGAAAAAGAACTAGGTCCCCACCTCATCGCGACCGGAGGCCTCACATCCTTTGAAAACTCCAGAGGTACGCGGAGATCAGTGCCTCCAAAGGAGACGATGCCTGACTCCTCGTGAAACTTGATAGGAGTCCCAGGATTCCTGTGGCACGTGGAAAGGGACCCTTGGTCTCCCGCCTCAGGTGGAGAGGCGTCCCAATTGCCCTGCCAAGCCTCGAGGAGAATCCCGAGTTGTCCCTCGCAACTAGGCAGGAGTCCTGACGTCGCTGAACAAACACGTGGTTGGAAGGGCCATCCCCGTCGTAACTCGATAATATACCCCAGGTTCCCGCCGCAACTCGATAAAAACCATGAGACTTCCCCCTCGCCGCGTGATGAGGCCCGATTCCCCTGCACTGCGTGCAGAGCAATTCAGTGTTGCACATCACACATGAAAGGAGCCTTGATTTCCTTGATGGCACCCCAGAGAAACCCCAAGAACACTGTTTCAAGGCTAGAGGGATCCTGAGGTCACTGTAGCCACACGAAAGAGCACCGTGGCCCAAAAATCAACTCGAGATGAGAGGATAGTCCCTGGATTCGACTCCACAGGAATACCACCTTAACACAAGCACCTCAAGAGGAGGCTTCTCTCAGCTCTAGGTATGTGAGAGGGACCCTGATTTTGCGGCCTCAAGTGGAATGGACACCGCGTTGCCCTGGCTCGAAATAAGGCCGGATATCGCTGCAGTGACTTGAATGCAGGCTCGTCTTGCATCTCCCAAGATGAAAGGATGTCTGAATCCCCTGTGGAGACCACAGAGAAAGACCTAGTTCCCCACCTCATCGCGACCGGAGGCCTCACATCCTTTGAAAACTCCAGAGGTACGCGAAGATCAGTGCCTCCAAAGGAGACGATGCCTGACTCCTCGTGAAACTTGATAGGAGTCCCAGGATTCCTGTGGCACGTGGAAAGGGACCCTTGGTCTCCCGCCTCAGCTGGAGAGGCGTCCCAATTGCCCTGCCAAGCCTCGAGGAGAATCCCGAGTTGTCCCTCGCAACTAGGCAGGAGTCCTGACTTCGCTGAACAAACACGTGGGTGGAAGGGCCATCCCCGTCGTAACTCGAGAATATACCCCAGGTTCCCGCCGCAACTGGAGAAAAACAATGAGACTTCCCCCTCGCCGCAAGATGAGGCCCGATTCCCCTGCACCGCGTGCAGAGCAATTCCGTGTTGCACATCACACATGAAAGGAGCCTTGATGTCCTTGATGGCACTCCAGAGAAACCCCAAGAACACTGTTTCAAGGCTAGAGGAATCCTGAGGTCACTGTAGCAACACGAAAGAGCTCCGTGGACAAAAAATCAACTCGAGATGAGAGGTTAGTCCCTGGCTTCGACTCCAGAGGAATACCACCTTACCACAAGCACCTCAAGAGGAGGCTTCTCTCAGCTCTAGGTATGTGAGAGGGACCCTGAGTTTGCGGCCTCAAGTGGAATGGACACCGCGATGCCCTGAATCGAAATAAGGCCGGATATGCCTGCAGTGACTTGAATGCAGGCTCGTCTTTCATCTGCCAAGACGAAAGGATGTCTGAATCCCCTGTGGAGACCACAGAGAAAGACCTAGCTCCCCACCTCATGGCGACCGGAGGCCTCACATCCTTTGAAAACTCCAGAGGTACGCAGAGATCAGTGCCTCCAAAGGAGACGATGCCTGACTCCTCGTGAAACTTGATAGGAGTCCCAGGATTCCTGTGGCACTTGGAAAGGGACCCTTGGTCTTCCGCCTCAGCTGGAGAGGCGTCCCAATTGCCCTGGCAAGCCTCGAGGAGAATCCCGAGTTGTCCCTCGCAACTAGGCAGGATTCCTGCCATCGCTGAACAAACACATGTGTAGAAGGGCCATCCCCTTCGTAACTCGAGATTATACCCCAGGTTCCCGCCGCAACTCGAGAAAAACCATGAGACTTCCCCCTCGCCGCGAGATGAGGCCTGATTCCCCTGCACTGCGTGGAGAGAAATTCCTTGTTGCACATCACACATGAAAGGAGCCTTGATTTCCTTGATGGCACTCCAGAGAAACCCCAAGAACACTGTTTCAAGGCTAGAGGGATCCTGACATCACTGTAGCAACACGAAAGAGCTCCATGACCAAAAATCAACTCGAGATGAGAGGTTAGTCCCTGGCTTCGACTCCAGAGGAATACCACCTTACCACAAGCACCTCAAGAGGAGGCTTCTCTCAGCTCTAGGTATGTGAGAGGGACCCTGAGTTTGCGGCCTCAAGTGGAATGGACACCGCGATGCCCTGACTCGAAATAAGGCCGGATATCCCTGCAGTGACTTGAATGCAGGCTCGTCTTGCATCCCCCAAGATGGAAGGATGTCTGAATCCACTGTGGAGACCACAGAGAAAGACCTAGTTCCCCACCTCATGGCGACCGGAGGCCTCACATCCTTTGAAAACTCCAGAGGTACGCGGAGATCAGGGCCTCCAAAGGAGACGATGCCTGACTCCTCGTGAAACTTGATAGGAGTCCCAGGATTCCTGTGGCACGTGGAAAGGGACCCTTGGTCTCCCGCCTCAGCTGGAGAGGCGTCCCAATTGCCCTGCCAAGCCTCGAGGAGCATCCCCAGTTGTCCCTCGCAACTAGGCAGGAGTCCTGACGTCGCTGAACAAACACGTGGGTGGAAGGGCCATCCCCGTCGTAACTCGAGAATATACCCCAGGTTCCCGCCGCAACTCGAGAAAAACCATGAGACTTCCCCCTCGCCGCGAGATGAGGCCCGATTCCCCTGCACTGCTTGCAGAGCAATTCCGTGTTGCACATCACACATGAAAGGAGCCTTGATTTCCTTGATGGCACTCCAGAGAAACCCCAAGAACACTGTTTCAAGGCTAGAGGGATCCTGAGGTCACTGTAGCCACACGAAAGAGCACCGTGGCCCAAAAATCAACTCGAGATGAAAGGATAGTCCCTGGCTTCGACTCCAGAGGAATACCACCTTACCACAAGCACCTCAAGAGGAGGCTTCTCTCAGCTCTAGGTATGTGAGAGGGACCCTGAGTTTGCGGCCTCAAGTGGAATGGTCACCGCGAAGCCCTGACTCGAAATAAGGCCGGATATCCCTGCAGTGACTTGAATGCAGGCACGTCTTGCATCTCAAAAGACGAAAGGATGTCTGAATCCCCTGTGGAGACCTCAGAGAAAGATCTAGTTCCCACCTCATCGCGACCGGAGGCGTCACATCCTTTGAAAACTTCAGAGGTACGAGGAGATCAGTGCCTCCAAAGGAGACGATGCCTGACTCCTCGTGAAACTTGATAGGAGTCCCAGGATTCCTGTGGCACATGGAAAGGGACCCTTGGTCTCCCGCCTCAGCTGGAGAGGCGTCCCAATTGCCCTGCCAAGCCTCGAGGAAAATCCCGAGTTGTCCCTCGCAAATAGGCAGGAGTCCTGACGTCGCTGTTCAAACACGTGGGTGGAAGGGCCATCCCCGTCGTAACTCGAGAATATACCCCAGGTTCCCGCCGCAACTCGAGAAAAACCATGAGACTTCCCCCTCGCCGCAAGATGAGGCCCGATTCCCCTGCACCGCGTGCAGAGCAATTCCGTGTTGCACATCACACATGAAAGGAGCCTTGATGTCCTTGATGGCACTCTAGAGAAACCCCAAGAACACTGTTTAAAGGCTAGAGGAATCCTGAGGTCACTGTAGCAACACGAAAGAGCTCCGTGGACAAAAAATCAACTCGAGATGAGAGGTTAGTCCCTGGCTTCGACTCCAGAGGAATACCACCTTACCACAAGCACCTCAAGAGGAGGCTTCTCTCAGCTCTAGGTATGTGAGAGGGACCCTGAGTTTGCGGCCTCAAGTGGAATGGACACCGCGATGCCCTGACTCGAAATAAGGCCGGATATCCCTGCAGTGACTTGAATGCAGGCTCGTCTTTCATCTGCCAAGACGAAAGGATGTCTGAATCCCCTGTGGAGACCACAGAGAAAGACCTAGCTCCCCACCTCATGGCGACCGGAGGCCTCACATCCTTTGAAAACTCCAGAGGTACGCAGAGATCAGTGCCTCCAAAGGAGACGATGCCTGACTCCTCGTGAAACTTGATAGGAGTCCCAGGATTCCTGTGGCACGTAGAAAGGGACCCTTGGTCTCCCGCCTCAGCTGGAGAGGCGTCCCAATTGCCCTGCCAAGCCTCGAGGAGAATCCCGAGTTGTCCCTCGCAACTAGGCAGGAGTCCTGACGTCGCTGAACAAACACGTTGGTTGAAGGGCCATCCTCGTCGTAACTCGAGAATATACCCCAGGTTCCCGCCGCAACTCGAGAAAAACCATGAGACTTCCCCTTCGCCACGAGATGAGGCCCGATTCCCCTGCACTGCGTGCAGAGCAATTCAGTGTTGCACATCACACATGAAAGGAGCATTGATTTCCTTGATGGCACTCCAGAGAAACCCCAAGAACACTGTTTCAAGGCTAGAGGGATCCTGAGGTCACTGTAGCCACACGAAAGAGCACCGTGGCCCAAAAATCAACTCGAGATGAAAGGATAGTCCCTGGCTTCGACTCCAGAGGAATACCCCCTTACCACAAGCACCTCAAGAGGAGGCTTCTCTCAGCTCTAGGTATGTGAGAGGGACCCTGAGTTTGCGGCCTCAAGTGGAATGGACACCGCGATGCCCTGACTCGAAATAAGGCCGGATATCCCTGCAGTGACTTGAATGCAGGCACGTCTTGCATCTCAAAAGACGAAAGGATGTCTGAATCCCCTGTGGAGACCTCAGAGAAAGATCTAGTTCCCCACCTCATCGCGACCGGAGGCGTCACATCCTTTGAAAACTTCAGAGGTACGAGGAGATCAGTGCCTCCAAAGGAGACGATGCCTGACTCCTCGTGAAACTTGATAGGAGTCCCAGGATTCCTGTGGCACATGGAAAGGGACCCTTGGTCTCCCGCCTCAGCTGGAGAGGCGTCCCAATTGCCCTGCCAAGCCTCGAGGAAAATCCCGAGTTGTCCCTCGCAAATAGGCAGGAGTCCTGACGTCGCTGTTCAAACACGTGGGTGGAAGGGCCATCCCCGTCATAACTCGAGAATATACACCAGGGTCCTACCGCAACTCGAGAAAAACCATGAGACTTCCCCCTCGCCGCGAGATGAGGCCCGATTCTCCTGCACTGCATGCAGAGCAATTCCCTGTTTCACATCACACATGAAAGGAGCCTTGATTTCCTTGATGGCACTCCAGAGAAACTCCAAGAACACTGTTTCAAGGCTAGAGGGATCCTGAGGTTACTGTAGCAACACGAAAGAGGTCCGTGGACCAAAAATCAACTCGAGATGAGAGGTTAGTCCCTGGCTTCGACTCCAGAGGAATACCACCTTACCATAAGCACCTCAAGAGGAGGCTTCTCTCAGCTCTAGGTATGTGAGAGGGACCCTGAGTTTGCGGCCTCAAGTGGAATGGACACCGCGATGCCGTGATGCAAAATAAGGCCGGATATCCGTGCAGTGACTTGAATGCAGGCTCGTCTTTCATCTCCCAAGACGAAAGGATGTCTGAATCCCCTGTGGAGACCACAGAGAAAGACCTAGTTCCCCAGCTCATCGCGACCGGAGGCCTCACATCCTTTGAAAACTCCAGAGGTACGCGGAGATCAGTGCCTCCAAAGGAGACGATGCCTGACTCCTCGTGAAACTTGATAGGAGTCCCAGGATTCCTGTGGCACGTGGAAAGGGAACCTTGGTCTCCCGCCTCAGCTGGAGAGGCGTCCCAATTGCCCTGCCAAGCCTCGAGGAGAATCCCGAGTTGTCCCTCGCAACTAGGCAGGAGTCCTGACGTCGCTGAACAAACACGTGGGTGGAAGGGCCATCCCCGTCGTAACTCGCGAATATACCCCAGGTTCCCGCCGCAACTCGAGAAAAACCATGAGACTTCCCCCTCGCCGCGAGATGAGGCCCGATTCCCCTGCACTGCATGCAGAGCAATTCCGTGTTGCACATCACACATGAAAGGAGCCTTAATTTCCTTGATGGCACTCCAGAGAAACCTCAAGAACACTGTTTCAAGGCTAGAGGGATCCTGAGGTCACTGTAGCAACACGAAAGAGCTCCGTGGACCAAAAATCAACTAGAGATGAGAGGTTAGTCCGTGGCTTCGACTCCAGAGGAATACCACCTTACCACAAGCACCTCAAGAGGAGGCTTCTCTCAGCTCTAGGTATGTTAGAGGGACCCTGAGTTTGCGGCCTCAAGTGGAATGGACACCGCGATGCCCTGACTCGAAATAAGGCCGGATATCCCTGCAGTGACTTGAATGCAGGCTCGTCTTGCATCTGCCAAGACGAAAGGATGTCTGAATCCCCTGTGGAGACCTCAGAGAAAGATGTAGTTCCCCACCTCATCGCGAACGGAGGCCTCACATCCTTTGAAAACTCCAGAGGTACGCGGAGATCAGTGCCTCCAAAGGAGACGATGCCTGACACCTCGTGAAACTTGATAGGAGTCCCAGGATTCCTGTGGCACATGGAAAGGGACCCTTGGTCTCCCGCCTCAGCTGGAGAGGCGTCCCAATTGCCCTGCCAAGCCTCAAGGAGAATCCCGAGTTGTCCCTCGCAACTAGGCAGGAGTCCTGCCGTCGCTGAACAAACACGTGGTTGGAAGGGCCATCCCCGTCGTAACTCGAGAATATACCCCAGGTTCCCGCCGCAACTCGAGAAAAACCATGAGACTTCCCCCTCGCCGCGAGATGAGGCCCGATTCCCCTGCACTGCGTGCAGAGCAATTCCGTGTTGCACATCACACATGAAAGGAGCCTTGATTTCCTTGATGGCACTCCAGAGAAACCCCAAGAACACTGTTTCAAGGCTAGCGGGATCCTGAGGTCACTGTAGCAACACTAAAGAGCTCCGTGGACCAACAATCAACTCGAGATGAGAGGTTAGTCCCTTTCTTCGACTCCAGAGGAATACCACCTTACCACAAGCACCTCAAGAGGAGGCTTCTCTCAGCTCTAGCTATGTGCTGAGTTTGCGGCCTCAAGTGGAATGGACACCGCGATGCCCTGGCTCGAAATAAGGCCGGATATCCCTGCAGTGACTTGAATGCAGGCTCGTCTTTCATCTGCCAAGACGAAAGGATGTCTGAATCCCCTGTGGAGGCCACAGAGGAAGACCTAGTTCCCCACCTCATCGCGACCGGAGGCCTCACATCCTTTGATAACTCCAGAGGTACGCGAAGATCAGTGCCTCCAAAGGAGACGATGCCTGACTCCTCGTGAAACTTGATAGGAGTCCCAGGATTCCTGTGGCACATGGAAAGGGACCCTTGGTCTCCCGCCTCAGCTGGAGAGGCGTCCCAATTGCCCTGCCAAGCCTCGAGGAGAATCCCGAGTTGTCCTTCGCAAAAAGGCAGGAGTCCTGACGTCGCTGAACAAACACGTGGGTGGAAGGGCCATCCCCGTCGTAACTCGAGAATATACCCCAGGTTCCCGCCGCAACTCGAGAAAAACCATGAGACTTCCCCTCGCCGCGAGATGAGGCCCGATTCCCCTGCACTGCGTGCAGAGCAATTCCGTGTTGCACATCACACATGAAAGGACCCTTGATTTCCTTGATGGCACTCCAGAGAAACCCCAAGAACACTGTTTCAAGGCTAGAGGGATCCTGAGGTCACTGTAGCCACACGAAAGAGCTCCGTGGCCCAAAAATCAACTCGAGATGACAGGTTAGTCCCTGGCTTCGACTCCGGAGGAATACCACCTTACCACAAGCACCTCAAGAGGAGGCTTCTCTCAGCTCTAGGTATGTGAGATGAGAGGGACCCTGATTTTGCGGCCTCAAGTGGAATGGACACCGCGATGCCCTGACTCGAAATAAGGCCGGATATCCCTGCAGTGACTTGAATGCAGGCTCGTCTTGCATCTCCCAAGACGAAAAGATGTCTGAATCTCCTGTGGAGACCACAGAGAAAGACCTAGTTCCCCACCTCTTAGCGACCAGAGGCCTCACATCCTTTGAAAACTCCAGAGGTACACGGAGATCAGTGCCTCCAAAGGAGACGATGCCTGACTCCTCGTGAAACTTGATAGGAGTCCCAGGATTCCTGTGGCACGTGGAAAGGGACCCTTGGTCTCCCGCCTCAGCTCGAGAGGCGTCCCAATTGCCCTGCCAAGCCTCGAGGAGAATCCCGAGTTGTCCCTCGCAACTAGGCAGGAGTCCTGACATCGCTGAACAAACACGTGGGTGGAAATGCCATCCCCGTCGTAACTCGAGAATATACCCCAGGTTCCCGCCGCAACTCGAGAAAAACCATGAGACTTCCCCCTCGCCGCGAGATGAGGCCCGATTCCCCTGCACTGCATGCAGAGCAATTCCGTGTTGCACATCACACATGAAAGGAGCCTTAATTTCCTTGATGGCACTCCAGAGAAACCCCAAGAACACTCTTTCAAGGCTAGAGGGATCCTGAGGTCACTGTAGCAACACGAAAGAGCTCCATGGACCAAAAATCAACTCGAGATGAGAGGTTAGTCCCTGGCTTCGACTCCAGAGGAATACCACCTTACCACAGGCACCTCAAGAGGAGGCTTCTCTCAGCTCTAGGTATGTGAGAGGGACCCTGAGTTTGCGGCCTCAAGTGGATGGACACCGCGATGCCCTGACTCAAAATAAGGCCGGATATCCCTGCAGTGACTTGAATGCAGGCTCGTCTTGCATCTGCCAAGACGAAAGGATGTCTGAATCCCCTGTGGAGACCACAGAGAAAGACCTAGTTCCCCACCTCTTCGCGACCGGAGGCCTCACATCCTTTGAAAACTCCAGAGGTACGCGGAGATCAGTGCCTCCAAAGGAGACGATGCATGACTCCTCGTGAAACTTGATAGGAGTCCCAGGATTCCTGTGGCACGTGGAAAGGGACCCTTGGTCTCCCGCCTCAGCTGGAGAGGCGTCCCAATTGCCCTGCCAAGCCTCGAGGAGAATCCCGAGTTGTCCCTCGCAACTAGGCAGGAGTCCTGACGTCGCTGAACAAACACGTGGGTGGAAGGCCCATCCCCGTCGTAACTCGAGAATATACCCCAGGTTCCCGCCACAACTCGAGAAAAACCATGAGACTTCCCCCTCGCCGCATGATGAGGCCCGATTCCCCTGCACTGCGTGCAGAGCAATTCAGTGTTGCACATCACACATGAAAGGAGCCTTGATTTCCTTGATGGCACTCCAGAGAAACCCCAAGAACACTGTTTCAAGGCTAGAGGGATCCTGAGGTCACTGTAGCCACACGAAAGAGCACCGTGGCCCAAAAATCAACTCGAGATGAGAGGATAGTCCCTGGCTTCGACTCTAGAGGAATACCACCTTAACATAAGCACCTCAAGAGGAGGCTTCTCTCAGCTCTAGGTATGTGAGACGGACCCTGAGTTTGCGGCCTCAAGTGGAATGGACACCGCGATGCCCTGACTCGAAATAAGGCCGGATATCCCTGCAGTGACTTGAATGCAGGCTCGTCTTGCATCTCCCAAGACGAAAGGATGTCCGAATCCCCTGTGGAGACCTCAGAGAAAGATCTAGTTCCCCACCTCATCGCGACCGGAGGCCTCACATCCTTTGAAAACTCCAGAGGTACGCGGAGATCAGTGCCTCCAAAGGAGACGATGCCTGACTCCTCGTGAAACTTGATAGGAGTCCCAGGATACCTGTGGCACATGGAAAGGGACCCTTGGTCTCCCGCCTCAGCTGGAGAGGCTACCCAATTGCCCTGCCAAGCCTCGAGGAGCATCCCGAGTTGTCCCTCGCAACTAGGCAGGAGTCCTGACGTCGCTGAACAAACACGTGGGTGGAAGGGCCATCCCCGTCGTAACTCGAGAATATACCCCAGGTTCCCGCCGCAACACGAGAAAAACCATGAGACTTCCCCCTCGCCGCGAGATGAGGCCCGATTCCCCTGCACTGCGTGCAGAGCAATTCCGTGTTGCACATCACACATGAAAGGAGCCTTGATTTCCTTGATGGCACTCCAGAGAAACCCCAAGAACACTGTTTCAAGGCTAGAGGGATCCTGAGGTCACTCTAGCAACACGAAAGAGCTCCGTGGACCAAAAGTCAACTCGAGATGAGAGGTTAGTCCCTGGCTTCGACTCCAGAGGAATATCAACTTACCACAAGCACCTCAAGAGGAGGCTTCTCTCAGCTCTAGGTATGTGAGAGGGACCCTGAGTTTGCGGCCTCAAGTGGAATGGACACCGCGATGCCCTGACTCGAAATAAGGCCGGATACCCCTGCAGTGACATGAATGCAGGCTCGTCTTGCATCTCCCAAGATGAAAGTATGTCTGAATCCCCTGTGGAGACCACAGAGAAAGACCTAGTTCCCCACCTCTTCGCGACCGGAGGCCTCACATCCTTTGAAAACTCCAGAGGGACGCGAAGATCAGTGCCTCCAAAGGAGACGATGCCTGACTCCTCGTGAAACTTGATAGGAGTCCCAGGATTCCTGTGGCACGTGGAAAGGGACACTTGGTCTCCCGCCTCAGCTGGAGAGGCATCCCAATTGCCCTGCCAAGCCTCGAGGAGCATCCCGAGTTGTCCCTCGCAACTAGGCAGGAGTCCTGACGTCGCTGAACAAACACGTGGGTGGAAGGGCCATCCCCGTCGTAACTCGAGAATATACCCCAGGTTCCCGCCGCAACTCGAGAAAAACCATGAGACTTCCCCTTCGCCGCGAGATGAGGCCCGATTCCCCTGGTTACACATCACACATGAAAGGACCCTTGATTTCCTTGATGGCACTCCAGAGAAACCCCAAGAACACTGTTTCAAGGCTAGAGGGATCCTGAGGTCACTGTAGCCACACGAAAGAGCACCGTGGCCCAAAAATCAACTCGAGATGAGAGGATAGTCCCTGGTTTCGACTCCAGAGGAATACCACCTTAACACAAGCACCTCAAAAGGAGGCTTCTCTCAGCTCTATGTATGTGAGAGGGACCCTGAGTTTGCGGAATCAAGTGGAATGGACACCGCGATGCCCTGACACGAAATAACGCCGGATATCCCTGCAGTGACTTGAATGCAGGCGCGTCTTGCATCTCCCAAGACGAAAGGATGTCTGAATCCCCTGTGGAGACCTCAGAGAAAGATCTAGTTCCCCACCTCATCGCTACCGGAGGCCTCAAATCCTTTGAAAACTCCAGAGGTACGCGGAGATCAGTGCCTCCAAAGGAGACGATGCCTGACTCCTCGTGAAACTTGATAGGAGTCCCAGGATTCCTGTGGCACATGGAAAGGGACCTTTGGTCCCCCGCCTCAGCTGGAGAGGCGTCCCAATTGCCCTGCCAAGCCTCGAGGAGAATCCCAAGTTATCCCTCGCAAATAGGCAGGAGTCCTGACGTCGCTGAACAAACACGTGGGTGGAAGGGCCATTCCCGTCATAACTCGAGAATATACCCCAGGGTCTCGCCGCAACTTGAGAAAAACCATGAGACTTCCCCCTCGCCGCGAGATGAGGCCCGATTCTCCTGCACTGCATGCAGAGCAATTCCGTATTGCACATCAAACATGAAAGGAGCCTTGATTTCCTTGATGGCACTCCAGAGAAACCCCACGAACACTGTTTCAAGGCTAGAGGGATCCTGAGGTTACTGTAGCAACACGAAAGAGGTCCGTGGACCAAAAATCAACTCGAGATGAGAGGTTTGTCCCTGGCTTCGACTCCAGAGGAATACTACCTTACCACAAGCACCTCAAGAGGAGGCTTCTCTCAGCTCTAGGTATGTGAGAGGGAACCTAATTTTGTGGACTCAAGTGGAATGGACACTGCGATGCCCTGACGCTAAATAAGGCCGGATATCCCTGCAGTGACTTGAATGCAGGCTCGTCTTGCATCCCCCAAGATGAAAGGATGTCTGAATCCCCTGTGGAGACCACAGAGAAAGACCTAGTTCCCCACCTCATGGCGACCGGAGGCCTCATATCCTTTGAAAACTCCAGAAGTACGCGGAGATCAGTGCCTCCAAAGGAGACGATGCCTGACTCCTCGTGAACCTTGATAGGAGTCCCAGGATTCCTGTGGCACGTGGAAAGGGACCCTTGGTCTCCCGCCTCAGCTGGAGAGGCGTCCCAATTGCCCTGCCAAGCCTCTAGGAGAATCCCAAGTTGTCCGTCGCAACTAGGCAGGAGTCATGACGTCGCTGATCAAACACGTGGGTGGAAGGGCCATCCCCGTCGTAACTCGAGAATATACCCCAGATTCCCGCCGCAACTCGAGAAAAATCATGAGACTTTCCCCTCGCCGCGAGATGAGGCCCGATTTCCCTTCACTGCGTTCAGAGCAATTCCGTGTTGCACATCACACATGAAAGGAGCCTTGATTTCCTTGATGGCACTCCAGAGAAACCCCAAGAACACTACTTCAAGGCTAGAGGGAACCTGAGGTCACTGTAGCAACACGAAAGAGCTCCGTGGACCAAAAGTCAACTCGAGATGAGAGGTTAGTCCCTGGCTTCGACTCCAGAGGAATACCACCTTACCACAAGCACCTCAAGAGGAGGCTTCTCTCAGCTCTAGCTATGTGCTGAGTTTGCGGCCTCAAGTGGAATGGACACCGCGATGCCCTGACTCGAAATAAGGCCGGATATCCCTGCAGTGACTTGAATGCAGGCTCGTCTTGCATCTCCCAAGACGAAAGGGTGTCCGAATCCCCTGTGGAGACCACAGAGAAAGACCTAGTTCCCCACCTCATCGCGACCGGAGGCCTCACATCCTTTGAAAACTCCAGAGGTACGCGGAGATCAGTGCCTCCAAAGGAGACGATGCCTGACTCCTCGTGAAACTTGATAGGAGTCCCAGGATTCCTGTGGCACGTGGAAAGGGACCCTTGGTCTTCCGCCTCAGCTGGAGAGGCGTCCCAATTGCCCTGCCAAGCCTCGAAGAGAATCCCGAGTTGTCCCTCGCAACTAGGCAGGAGTCCTGACGTCGCTGAACAAACACGTGTGTGGAAGGCCATCCCCGTCGTAACTCGAGAATATACCCCAGGTTCCCGCCGCAACTCGAGAAAAACCATGAGACTACCCCCTCGCCGCGAGATGAGGTCCGATTAACCTGCACTGCGTGCAGAGCAATTCCGTGTTGCACATAACACATGAAAGGAGCCTTGATTTCCTTGATGGCACTCCAGAGAAACCCCAAGAACACTATTTCAAGGCTAGAGGGATCCTGAGGTCACTGTAGCAACACGAAAGAGCTCCGTGGACGAAAAATCAACTCGAGATGAGAGGTTAGTCCCTGGCTTCGACTCCAGAGGAATACCATCTTACCACAAGCACCTCAAGAGGAGGCTTCTCTCAGCTCTAGGTATGTGAGAGGGACCCTGAGTTTGCGGCCTCAAGTGGAATGGAGACCGCGATGCCCTGACTCGAAATAAGGCCGGATATCCGTGCAGTGACTTGAATGCAGGCTCGTCTTGCATCTCCCAAGATGAAAGGATGTCTGAATCCCCTGTGGAGACCTCAGAGAAAGACCTAGTTCCCCACCTCATCGCGACCGGAGGCCTCACATCCTTTGAAAACTCCAGAGGTACGCGGAGATCAGTGCCTCCAAAGAAGACGATGCCTGACTCCTCGTGAAACTTGATAGGAGTCCCAGGATTCCTGTGGCACGTGGAAAGGGACCCTTGGTCTCCCGCCTCAGCTGGAGAGGCGTCCCAATTGCCCTGCCAAGCCTCGAGGAGAATCCCGAGTTGTCCCTCGCAACTAGGCAGGAGTCCTGACGTCGCTGAACAAACACGTGGGTGGAAGGGCCATCCCCGTCGTAACTCGAGAATATACACCAGGTTCCCGCCGCAAGTCGAGAAAAACCATGAGACTTCCCCCTCGCCGCGAGATGAGGCCCGATTCCCCTGCACTGCGTGCAGAGCAATTCCGTGTTGCACATCACACATGAAAGGAGCCTTGATTTCCTTGATGGCACTCCAGAGAAACCCCAAGAACACTGTTTCAAGGTTGAGGGATCGTGAGGTCACTGTAGCAACACGAAAGAGCTCCGTGGACCAAAAATCAACTCGAGATGAGAGGTTAGTCCCTGGCTTCGACTCCAGAGGAATACCACCTTACCACAAGCTCCTCAAGAGGAGGCTTCTCTCAGCTCTAGGTATGTGAGAGGGACCCTGATTTTGTGGACTCAAGTGGAATGGACACGGCGATGCCCTGACGCTAAATAAGGCCGGATATCCCTGCAGTGACTTGAATGCAGGCTCGTCTTGCATCCCCCAAGATGAAAGGATGTCTGAATCCCCTGTGGAGACCACAAAGAAAGACCTAGTTCCCCACCTCATGGCGACCGGAGGCCTCACATCCTTTGAAAACTCCAGAGGTACGCGGAGATCAGTGCCTCCAAAGGAGACGATGCCTGACTCCTCGTGAAACTTGATAGGAGTCCCAGGATTCCTGTGGCACGTGGAAAGGGACCCTTGGTCTCCCGCCTCAGCTGGAGAGGCGTCCCAATTGCCCTGCCAAGCCTCGAGGAGAATCCCGAGTTGTCCCTCGCAACTAGGCAGGAGTCCTTACGTCGCTGAAAAAACACGTGGGTGGAAGGGCCATCCCCGTCGTAACTCGCGAATATACCCCAGGTTCCCGCCGCAACTCGAGAAAAACCATGAGACTTCCCCCTCACCGCGTGATGAGGCCCGATTCCCCTGCACTGAGTGCAGAGCAATTCAGTGTTGCATATCACACATGAAAGGAGCCTTGATTTCCTTGATGGCACTCTAGAGAAACCCCAAGAACACTGTTTCAAGGCTAGAGGGATCCTGAGGTCACTGTAGCCACACGAAAGAGCACCGTGGCCCAAAAATCAACTGGAGATGAGAGGATAGTCCCTGGCTTCGACTCCAGAGGAATACCACCTTAACACAAGCACATCAAGAGGAGGCTTCTCTCAGCTCTAAGTATGTGAGAGGGACCCTGAGTTTGCGGCCTCAAGTGGAATGGACACCGCGATGCCCTGACTCGAAATAAGGCCGGATATCCCTGCAGTGACTTGAATGCATGCGCGTCTTGCATCTCCCAAGACGAAAGGATGTCTGAATCCCCTGTGGAGACCTCAGAGAAAGACCTAGTTCCCCACCTCATCGCGACCGGAGGCGTCAAATCCTTTGAAAACTCCAGAGGTACGCGGAGATCAGTGCCTCCAAAGGAGATGATGCCTGACTCCTCGTGAAACTTGATAG
Organism: Cervus elaphus; assembly: GCF_910594005.1. Taxonomy (NCBI): domain Eukaryota; kingdom Metazoa; phylum Chordata; class Mammalia; order Artiodactyla; family Cervidae; genus Cervus; species Cervus elaphus. The sequence goes on along the minus strand of NC_057815.1, from coordinate 2,109,391 downwards.
GAGTCCCAGGATACCTGTGGCACGTGGAAAGGGACCCTTGGTCTCCCGCCTCAGCTGGAGAGGCGTCCCAATTGCCCTGCCAAGCCTCGAGGAGAATCCCGAGTTGTCCCTCGCAACTAGGCAGGAGTCCTGCCGTCGCTGAACAAACACGTGGTTGGAAGGGCCATCCCAGTCGTAACTCGAGAATATACCCCAGGTTCCCGCCACAATTCGAGAAAAACCATGAGACTTCCCCCTCACCGCGAGATGAGGCCCGATTCCCCTGCACTGCGTGCAGAGCAATTCGGTGTTGCACATCACACATGAAAGGAGCCTTGATTTCCTTGATGGCACTCCAGAGAAACCCCAAGAACACTGTTTCAAGGCTAGCGGGATCCTGAGGTCACTGCAGCAACAGGAATGAGCTCCGTGGACCAACAATCAACTCGAGATGAGAGGTTAGTCCCTGGCTTCGACTCCAGAGGAATAGCACCTTACCACAAGCACCTCAAGAGGAGGCTTCTCTCAGCTCTAGCTATGTGCTGAGTTTGCGGCATCAAGTGGAATGGACACCGCGATGCCCTGACTCGAAATAAGGCCGGATATCCCTGCAGTGACTTGAATGCAGGCTCGTCTTGCATCTCCCAAGACGAAAGGATGTCCGAATCCCCTGTGGAGACCACAGAAAAAGACCTAGTTCCCCACCTCATCGCGACCGGAGGCCTCACATCCTTTGAAAACTCCAGAGGTACGCGGAGATCAGTGCCTCCAAAGGAGACGATGCCTGACTCCTCGTGAAACTTGATAGGAGTCCCAGGATTCCTGTGGCACGTGGAAAGGGACCCTTGGTCTCCCGCCTCAGCTGGAGAGGCGTCCCAATTGCCCTGCCAAGCCTCGAGGAGAATCCCGAGTTGTCCCTCGCAACTAGGCAGGAGTCCTGCCATCGCTGAACAAACACGTGTGTGGAAGGGCCATCCCCATCGTAACTCGAGAATATACCGCAGGTTCCCGCCGCAAGTCGAGAAAAACCATGAGACTTCCCCCTCGCCGCGAGATGAGGCCCGATTCCCCTGCACTGCGTGCAGAGCAATTCAGTGTTGCACATCACACATGAAAGGAGCCTTGATTTCCTTGATGGCACTCCAGAGAAACCCCAAGAACACTGTTTCAAGGCTAGAGGGATCCTGAGGTCACTGTAGCCACACGAAAGACCACCGTGGCCCAAAAATCAACTCGAGATGAGAGGTTATTCCCTGGCTTCGACTTCAGAGGAATACCACCTTACCACAAGCACCTCAAGAGGAGGCTTCTCTCAGCTCTAGGTATGTGAGAGGGACCCTGAGTTTGCGGCCTCAAGTGGAATGGACACCGCGATGCCCTGACGCAAAATAAGGCCGGATATCCCTGCAGTGACTTGAATGCAGGATCGTCTTGCATCTCCCAAGACGAAAGGATGTCTGAATCCCCTGTGGAGACCACAGAGAAAGACCTAGTTCCCCACCTCATCGCGACCGGAGGCCTCACATCCTTTGAAAACTCCAGAGGTACGCGGAGATCAGTGCCTCCAAAGGAGACGATGCCTGACTCCTCGTGAAACTTGATAGGAGTCCCAGGATTCCTGTGGCACGTGGAAAGGGACCCTTGGTCTCCCGCCTCAGCTGGAGAGGCGTCCCAATTGCCCTGCCAAGCCTCGAGGAGAATCCCGAGTTGTCCCTCGCAACTAGGCAGGAGTCCTGACGTCGCTGAACAAACACGTGGTTGGAAGGGCCATCCTCGTCGTAACTCGAGAATATACCCCAGTTTCCCGCCGCAACTCGAGAAAAACCATGAGACTTCCCCCTCGCCGTGAGATGAGGCCCGATTCCCCTGCACTGCGTTCAGAGCAATTCCGTGTTGCACATCACACATGAAAGGAGCCTTAATTTCCTTGATGGTACTCCAGAGAAACCCCAAGAACACTGTTTCAAGGCTAGAGGGATCCTGAGGTCACTGTAGCAACACGAAAGAGCTCCGTGGACCAAAAATCAACTCGAGATGAGAGGTTAGTCCCTGGCTTCGACTCCAGAGGAATACCACGTTACCACAAGCACCTCAAGAGGAGGCTTCTCTCAGCTCTAGGTATGTGAGAGGGACCCTGAGTTTGCGGCCTCAAGTGGAATGGACACCGCGATGCCCTGACTCGAAATAAGGCCGGATATCCGTGCAGTGACTTGAATGCAGGCGCGTCTTGCATCTGCCAAGACGAAAGGATGTCTGAATCCCCTGTGGAGACCACAGAGAAAGACCTAGTTCCCCACCTCATCGCGACCGGAGGCCTCACATCCTTTGAAAACTTCAGAGGTACGCGGAGATCAGTGCCTCCAAAGGAGACGATGCCTGACTCCTCGTGAAACTTGATAGGAGTCCCAGGATTCCTGTGGCACATGGAAAGGGACCCTTGGTCTCCCGCCTCAGCTGGAGAGGCGTCCCAATTGCCCTGCCAAGCCTCGAGGAGAATCCCGAGTTGTCCCTCGCAACTAGGCAGGAGTCCTGCCGTCGCTGAACAAACACGTGGTTGGAAGGGCCATCCCCGTCGTAACTCGAGAATATTCCCCAGGTTCCCGCCGCAACTCGAGAAAAACCATGAGACTTCCCCCTCGCCGCAAAATGAGGCCGGATATCCTGCACTGCGTGCAGAGCAATTCGGTGTTGCACATCACACATGAAAGGAGCCTTGATTTCCTTGATGGCACTCCAGAGAAACCCCAAGAACACTGTTTCAAGGCTAGCGGGATCCTGAGGTCACTGCAGCAACAGGAATGAGCTCCGTGGACCAACAATCAACTCGAGATGAGAGGTTAGTCCCTGGCTTCGACTCCAGAGGAATAGCACCTTACCACAAGCACCTCAAGAGGAGGCTTCTCTCAGCTCTAGCTATGTGCTGAGTTTGTGGCCTCAAGTGGAATGGACACCGCGATGCCCTGATTCGAAATAAGGCCGGATATCCCTGCAGTGACTTGAATGCAGGCTCGTCTTGCATCTCCCAAGACGAAAGGATGTCTGAATCCCCTGTGGAGACCTCAGAGAAAGATCTAGTTCCCCACCTCATCGCGACCGGAGGCGTCACATCCTTTGAAAACTCCAGAGGTACGCGGAGATCAGTGCCTCCAAAGGAGACGATGCCTGACTCCTCGTGAAACTTGATAGGAGTCCCAGGATACCTGTGGCACATGGAAAGGGACCCTTGGTCTCCCGCCTCAGCTGGAGAGGCGTCCCAATTGCCCTACCAAGCCTCGAGGAGAATCCCGAGTTGTCCCTCGCAACTAGGAACTAGTCCTGACGTCGCTGAACAAACAAGTGGGTGGAAGGGCCATCCCCGTCGTAACTCGAGAATACACCCCAGGTTCCCGCCGCAACTCGAGAAAAACCATGAGACTTCCCCCTCGCCGCGAGATGAGGCCCGATTCCCCTGCACTGCGTGCAGAGCAATTCCGTGTTGCACATCACACATGAAAGGAGCCTTGATTTCCTTGATGGCACTCCAGAGAAACCCCAGGAACACTGTTTCAAGGATAGAGGGATCCTGAGGTCACTGTAGCCACATGAAAGAGCTCCGTGGACAAAAAATCAACTCGAGATGAGAGGTTATTCCCTGGCTTCGACTCCAGAGGAATACCACCTTACCACAAGCACCTCAAGAGGAGGCTTCTCTCAGCTCTAGGTATGTGAGAGGGACCCTGATTTTGCGGCCTCAAGTGGAATGGACACCGCGATGCCCTGGCTCAAAATAAGGCCGGATATCCCTGCAGTGACTTGAATGCAGGCTAGTCTTGCATCTCCCAAGACGAAAGGATGTCTGAATCCCCTGTGGAGACCACAGAGAAAGACCTAGTTCCCCACCTCATCGCGACCGGAGGCCTCACATCCTTTGAAAACTCCAGAGGTACGCGGAGATCAGTGCCTCCAAAGGAGACGATGCCTGACTCCTCATGAAACTTGATAGGAGTCCCAGGATTCCTGTGGCACGTGGAAAGGGACCCTTGGTCTCCCGCCTCAGCTGGAGAGGCGTCCCAATTGCCCTGCCAAGCCTCGAGGAGAATCCCGAGTTGTCCCTCGCAACTAGGCAGGAGTCCTGACGTCGCTGAACAAACACGTGGGTGGAAGGGCCATCCCCGTCCTAACTCGAGAATATACCCCAGGTTCCCGCCGCAACTCGAGAAAAACCATGAGACTTCCCCCTCGATGCGAGATGAGGCCCGATTCCCCTGCACTGCATGCAGAGCAAATCCGTGTTGCACATCACACATGAAAGGAGCCTTAATTTCCTTGATGGCACTCCAGAGAAACGCCAAGAACACTGTTTCAAGCCTAGAGGGAACCTGACGTCACTGTAGCAACACGAAAGAGCTCCGTGGACAAAAAATCAACTCGAGATGAGAGGTTAGTCCCTGGCTTCGACTCCAGAGGAATACCACCTTACCACAAGCACCTCAAGAGGAGGCTTCTCTCAGCTCTAGGTATGTGAGAGGGACCCTGAGTTTGCGGCCTCAAGTGGAATGGACACCGCGATGCCCTGACTCGAAATAAGGCCGGATATCCCTGCAGTGACTTGAATGCAGGCTCGTCTTGCATCTCCCAAGACGAAAGGATGTCTGAATCCCCTGTGGAGACCACAGAGAAAGACCTAGTTCCCCACCTCATCGCGACCGGAGGCCTCACATCCTTTGAAAACTCCAGAGGTACACGGAGATCAGTGCCTCCAAAGGAGACGATGCATGACTCCTCGTGAAACTTGATAGGAGTCCCAGGATTCCTGTGGCACATGGAAAGGGACCCTTGGTCTCCCGCCTCAGCTGGAGAGGCGTCCCAATTGCCCTGCCAAGCCTCGAGGAGAATCCCGAGTTGTCCGTCGCAACTAGGCAGGAGTCCTGCCGTCGCTGGACAAACACGTGGGTGGAAGGGCCATCCCCGTCGTAACTCGAGAATATACCCCAGGTTCCCGCCGCAACTCGAGAAAAACCATGAGACTTCCCCCTCGCCGCGATATGAGGCCCGATTCCCCTGCACTGCGTGCAGAGCAATTCCGTGTTGCACATCACACATGAAAGGAGCCTTGATTTCCTTGATGGCACTCCAGAGAAACCCCAAGAACACTGTTTCAAGGCTAGCGGGATCCTGCGGTCACTGTAGCAACAGGAAAGAGCTCCGTGGAGCAACAATCAACTCGAGATGAGAGGTTAGTCCCTGGCTTCGACTCCAGAGGAATACCACCTTACCACAAGCACCTCAAGAGGAGGCTTCTCTCATCTCTAGGTATGTGAGAGGGACCCTGAGTTTGCGGCCTCAAGTGGAATGGACACCGCGATGCCCTGACTCGAAATAAGGCTGGATATCCCTGCAGTGACTTGAATGCAGGCTCGTCTTGCATCTCCCAAGACGAAAGGATGTCCGAATCCCCTGTGGAGACCACTGAAAAAGAACTAGGTCCCCACCTCATCGCGACCGGAGGCCTCACATCCTTTGAAAACTCCAGAGGTACGCGGAGATCAGTGCCTCCAAAGGAGACGATGCCTGACTCCTCGTGAAACTTGATAGGAGTCCCAGGATTCCTGTGGCACGTGGAAAGGGACCCTTGGTCTCCCGCCTCAGGTGGAGAGGCGTCCCAATTGCCATGCCAAGCCTCGAGGAGAATCCCGAGTTGTCCCTCGCAACTAGGCAGGAGTCCTGACGTCGCTGAACAAACACGTGGGTGGAAGGGCCATCCCCGTCGTAACTCGAGAATATACCCCAGGTTCCCGCCGCAACTCGATAAAAACCATGAGACTTCCCCCTCGCCGCGTGATGAGGCCCGATTCCCCTGCACTGCGTGCAGAGCAATTCAGTGTTGCACATCACACATGAAAGGAGCCTTGATTTCCTTGATGGCACCCCAGAGAAACCCCAAGAACACTGTTTCAAGGCTAGAGGGATCCTGAGGTCACTGTAGCCACACGAAAGAGCACCGTGGCCCAAAAATCAACTCGAGATGAGAGGATAGTCCCTGGATTCGACTCCACAGGAATACCACCTTAACACAAGCACCTCAAGAGGAGGCTTCTCTCAGCTCTAGGTATGTGAGAGGGACCCTGATTTTGCGGCCTCAAGTGGAATGGACACCGCGATGCCCTGGCTCGAAATAAGGCCGGATATCGCTGCAGTGACTTGAATGCAGGCTCGTCTTGCATCTCCCAAGATGAAAGGATGTCTGAATCCCCTGTGGAGACCACAGAGAAAGACCTAGTTCCCCACCTCATCGCGACCGGAGGCCTCACATCCTTTGAAAACTCCAGAGGTACGCGAAGATCAGTGCCTCCAAAGGAGACGATGCCTGACTCCTCGTGAAACTTGATAGGAGTCCCAGGATTCCTGTGGCACGTGGAAAGGGACCCTTGGTCTCCCGCCTCAGCTGGAGAGGCGTCCCAATTGCCCTGCCAAGCCTCGAGGCGAATCCCGAGTTGTCCCTCGCAACTAGGCAGGAGTCCTGACTTCGCTGAACAAACACGTGGGTGGAAGGGCCATCCCCGTCGTAACTCGAGAATATACCCCAGGTTCCCGCCGCAACTGGAGAAAAACAATGAGACTTCCCCCTCGCCGCAAGATGAGGCCCGATTCCCCTGCACCGCGTGCAGAGCAATTCCGTGTTGCACATCACACATGAAAGGAGCCTTGATGTCCTTGATGGCACTCCAGAGAAACCCCAAGAACACTGTTTCAAGGCTAGAGGAATCCTGAGGTCACTGTAGCAACACGAAAGAGCTCCGTGGACAAAAAATCAACTCGAGATGAGAGGTTAGTCCCTGGCTTCGACTCCAGAGGAATACCACCTTACCACAAGCACCTCAAGAGGAGGCTTCTCTCAGCTCTAGGTATGTGAGAGGGACCCTGAGTTTGCGGCCTCAAGTGGAATGGACACCGCGATGCCCTGAATCGAAATAAGGCCGGATATGCCTGCAGTGACTTGAATGCAGGCTCGTCTTTCATCTGCCAAGACGAAAGGATGTCTGAATCCCCTGTGGAGACCACAGAGAAAGACCTAGCTCCCCACCTCACGGCGACCGGAGGCCTCACATCCTTTGAAAACTCCAGAGGTACGCAGAGATCAGTGCCTCCAAAGGAGACGATGCCTGACTCCTCGTGAAACTTGATAGGAGTCCCAGGATTCCTGTGGCACTTGGAAAGGGACCCTTGGTCTTCCGCCTCAGCTGGAGAGGCGTCCCAATTGCCCTGGCAAGCCTCGAGGAGAATCCCGAGTTGTCCCTCGCAACTAGGCAGGAGTCCTGCCATCGCTGAACAAACACATGTGTAGAAGGGCCATCCCCTTCGTAACTCGAGATTATACCCCAGGTTCCCGCCGCAACTCGAGAAAAACCATGAGACTTCCCCCTCGCCGCGAGATGAGGCCTGATTCCCCTGCACTGCGTGGAGAGAAATTCCTTGTTGCACATCACACATGAAAGGAGCCTTGATTTCCTTGATGGCACTCCAGAGAAACCCCAAGAACACTGTTTCAAGGCTAGAGGGATCCTGACATCACTGTAGCAACACGAAAGAGCTCCATGACCAAAAATCAACTCGAGATGAGAGGTTAGTCCCTGGCTTCGACTCCAGAGGAATACCACCTTACCACAAGCACCTCAAGAGGAGGCTTCTCTCAGCTCTAGGTATGTGAGAGGGACCCTGAGTTTGCGGCCTCAAGTGGAATGGACACCGCGATGCCCTGACTCGAAATAAGGCCGGATATCCCTGCAGTGACTTGAATGCAGGCTCGTCTTGCATCCCCCAAGATGGAAGGATGTCTGAATCCACTGTGGAGACCACAGAGAAAGACCTAGTTCCCCACCTCATGGCGACCGGAGGCCTCACATCCTTTGAAAACTCCAGAGGTACGCGGAGATCATGGCCTCCAAAGGAGACGATGCCTGACTCCTCGTGAAACTTGATAGGAGTCCCAGGATTCCTGTGGCACGTGGAAAGGGACCCTTGGTCTCCCGCCTCAGCTGGAGAGGCGTCCCAATTGCCCTGCCAAGCCTCGAGGAGCATCCCCAGTTGTCCCTCGCAACTAGGCAGGAGTCCTGACGTCGCTGAACAAACACGTGGGTGGAAGGGCCATCCCCGTCGTAACTCGAGAATATACCCCAGGTTCCCGCCGCAACTCGAGAAAAACCATGAGACTTCCCCCTCGCCGCGAGATGAGGCCCGATTCCCCTGCACTGCTTGCAGAGCAATTCCGTGTTGCACATCACACATGAAAGGAGCCTTGATTTCCTTGATGGCACTCCAGAGAAACCCCAAGAACACTGTTTCAAGGCTAGAGGGATCCTGAGGTCACTGTAGCCACACGAAAGAGCACCGTGGCCCAAAAATCAACTCGAGATGAAAGGATAGTCCCTGGCTTCGACTCCAGAGGAATACCACCTTACCACAAGCACCTCAAGAGGAGGCTTCTCTCAGCTCTAGGTATGTGAGAGGGACCCTGAGTTTGCGGCCTCAAGTGGAATGGTCACCGCGAAGCCCTGACTCGAAATAAGGCCGGATATCCCTGCAGTGACTTGAATGCAGGCACGTCTTGCATCTCAAAAGACGAAAGGATGTCTGAATCCCCTGTGGAGACCTCAGAGAAAGATCTAGTTCCCACCTCATCGCGACCGGAGGCGTCACATCCTTTGAAAACTTCAGAGGTACGAGGAGATCAGTGCCTCCAAAGGAGACGATGCCTGACTCCTCGTGAAACTTGATAGGAGTCCCAGGATTCCTGTGGCACATGGAAAGGGACCCTTGGTCTCCCGCCTCAGCTGGAGAGGCGTCCCAATTGCCCTGCCAAGCCTCGAGGAAAATCCCGAGTTGTCCCTCGCAAATAGGCAGGAGTCCTGACGTCGCTGTTCAAACACGTGGGTGGAAGGGCCATCCCCGTCGTAACTCGAGAATATACCCCAGGTTCCCGCCGCAACTCGAGAAAAACCATGAGACTTCCCCCTCGCCGCAAGATGAGGCCCGATTCCCCTGCACCGCGTGCAGAGCAATTCCGTGTTGCACATCACACATGAAAGGAGCCTTGATGTCCTTGATGGCACTCTAGAGAAACCCCAAGAACACTGTTACAAGGCTAGAGGAATCCTGAGGTCACTGTAGCAACACGAAAGAGCTCCGTGGACAAAAAATCAACTCGAGATGAGAGGTTAGTCCCTGGCTTCGACTCCAGAGGAATACCACCTTACCACAAGCACCTCAAGAGGAGGCTTCTCTCAGCTCTAGGTATGTGAGAGGGACCCTGAGTTTGCGGCCTCAAGTGGAATGGACACCGCGATGCCCTGACTCGAAATAAGGCCGGATATCCCTGCAGTGACTTGAATGCAGGCTCGTCTTTCATCTGCCAAGACGAAAGGATGTCTGAATCCCCTGTGGAGACCACAGAGAAAGACCTAGCTCCCCACCTCATGGCGACCGGAGGCCTCACATCCTTTGAAAACTCCAGAGGTACGCAGAGATCAGTGCCTCAAAAGGAGACGATGCCTGACTCCTCGTGAAACTTGATAGGAGTCCCAGGATTCCTGTGGCACGTAGAAAGGGACCCTTGGTCTCCCGCCTCAGCTGGAGAGGCGTCCCAATTGCCCTGCCAAGCCTCGAGGAGAATCCCGAGTTGTCCCTCGCAACTAGGCAGGAGTCCTGACGTCGCTGAACAAACACGTTGGTTGAAGGGCCATCCTCGTCGTAACTCGAGAATATACCCCAGGTTCCCGCCGCAACTCGAGAAAAACCATGAGACTTCCCCTTCGCCACGAGATGAGGCCCGATTCCCCTGCACTGCGTGCAGAGCAATTCAGTGTTGCACATCACACATGAAAGGAGCATTGATTTCCTTGATGGCACTCCAGAGAAACCCCAAGAACACTGTTTCAAGGCTAGAGGGATCCTGAGGTCACTGTAGCCACACGAAAGAGCACCGTGGCCCAAAAATCAACTCGAGATGAAAGGATAGTCCCTGGCTTCGACTCCAGAGGAATACCCCCTTACCACAAGCACCTCAAGAGGAGGCTTCTCTCAGCTCTAGGTATGTGAGAGGGACCCTGAGTTTGCGGCCTCAAGTGGAATGGACACCGCGATGCCCTGACTCGAAATAAGGCCGGATATCCCTGCAGTGACTTGAATGCAGGCACGTCTTGCATCTCAAAAGACGAAAGGATGTCTGAATCCCCTGTGGAGACCTCAGAGAAAGATCTAGTTCCCCACCTCATCGCGACCGGAGGCGTCACATCCTTTGAAAACTTCAGAGGTACGAGGAGATCAGTGCCTCCAAAGGAGACGATGCCTGACTCCTCGTGAAACTTGATAGGAGTCCCAGGATTCCTGTGGCACATGGAAAGGGACCCTTGGTCTCCCGCCTCAGCTGGAGAGGCGTCCCAATTGCCCTGCCAAGCCTCGAGGAAAATCCCGAGTTGTCCCTCGCAAATAGGCAGGAGTCCTGACGTCGCTGTTCAAACACGTGGGTGGAAGGGCCATCCCCGTCATAACTCGAGAATATACACCAGGGTCCTACCGCAACTCGAGAAAAACCATGAGACTTCCCCCTCGCCGCGAGATGAGGCCCGATTCTCCTGCACTGCATGCAGAGCAATTCCCTGTTTCACATCACACATGAAAGGAGCCTTGATTTCCTTGATGGCACTCCAGAGAAACTCCAAGAACACTGTTTCAAGGCTAGAGGGATCCTGAGGTTACTGTAGCAACACGAAAGAGGTCCGTGGACCAAAAATCAACTCTAGATGAGAGGTTAGTCCCTGGCTTCGACTCCAGAGGAATACCACCTTACCATAAGCACCTCAAGAGGAGGCTTCTCTCAGCTCTAGGTATGTGAGAGGGACCCTGAGTTTGCGGCCTCAAGTGGAATGGACACCGCGATGCCGTGATGCAAAATAAGGCCGGATATCCCTGCAGTGACTTGAATGCAGGCTCGTCTTTCATCTCCCAAGACGAAAGGATGTCTGAATCCCCTGTGGAGACCACAGAGAAAGACCTAGTTCCCCACCTCATCGCGACCGGAGGCCTCACATCCTTTGAAAACTCCAGAGGTACGCGGAGATCAGTGCCTCCAAAGGAGACGATGCCTGACTCCTCGTGAAACTTGATAGGAGTCCCAGGATTCCTGTGGCACGTGGAAAGGGAACCTTGGTCTCCCGCCTCAGCTGGAGAGGCGTCCCAATTGCCCTGCCAAGCCTCGAGGAGAATCCCGAGTTGTCCCTCGCAACTAGGCAGGAGTCCTGACGTCGCTGAACAAACACGTGGGTGGAAGGGCCATCCCCGTCGTAACTCGCGAATATACCCCAGGTTCCCGCCGCAACTCGAGAAAAACCATGAGACTTCCCCCTCGCCGCGAGATGAGGCCCGATTCCCCTGCACTGCATGCAGAGCAATTCCGTGTTGCACATCACACATGAAAGGAGCCTTAATTTCCTTGATGGCACTCCAGAGAAACCTCAAGAACACTGTTTCAAGGCTAGAGGGATCCTGAGGTCACTGTAGCAACACGAAAGAGCTCCGTGGACCAAAAATCAACTAGAGATGAGAGGTTAGTCCGTGGCTTCGACTCCAGAGGAATACCACCTTACCACAAGCACCTCAAGAGGAGGCTTCTCTCAGCTCTAGGTATGTTAGAGGGACCCTGAGTTTGCGGCCTCAAGTGGAATGGACACCGCGATGCCCTGACTCGAAATAAGGCCGGATATCCCTGCAGTGACTTGAATGCAGGCTCGTCTTGCATCTGCCAAGACGAAAGGATGTCTGAATCCCCTGTGGAGACCACAGAGAAAGACCTAGTTCCCCACATCATCACGACCGGAGGCCTCACATCCTTTGAAAACTTCAGAGGTACGCGGAGATCAGTGCCTCCAAAGGAGACGATGCCTGACTCCTCGTGAAACTTGATAGGAGTCTCAGGATTCCTGTGGCACATGGAAAGGGACCCTTGGTCTCCCGCCTCAGCTGGAGAGGCGTCCCAATTGCCCTGCCAAGCCTCAAGGAGAATCCCGAGTTGTCCCTCGCAACTAGGCAGGAGTCCTGCCGTCGCTGAACAAACACGTGGTTGGAAGGGCCATCCCCGTCGTAACTCGAGAATATACCCCAGGTTCCCGCCGCAACTCGAGAAAAACCATGAGACTTCCCCCTCGCCGCGAGATGAGGCCCGATTCCCCTGCACTGCGTGCAGAGCAATTCCGTGTTGCACATCACACATGAAAGGAGCCTTGATTTCCTTGATGGCACTCCAGAGAAACCCCAAGAACACTGTTTCAAGGCTAGCGGGATCCTGAGGTCACTGTAGCAACACTAAAGAGCTCCGTGGACCAACAATCAACTCGAGATGAGAGGTTAGTCCCTTTCTTCGACTCCAGAGGAATACCACCTTACCACAAGCACCTCAAGAGGAGGCTTCTCTCAGCTCTAGCTATGTGCTGAGTTTGCGGCCTCAAGTGGAATGGACACCGCGATGCCCTGGCTCGAAATAAGGCCGGATATCCCTGCAGTGACTTGAATGCAGGCTCGTCTTGCATCTCCCAAGATGAAAGGATGTCTGAATCCCCTGTGGAGACCACAGAGGAAGACCTAGTTCCCCACCTCATCGCGACCGGAGGCCTCACATCCTTTGATAACTCCAGAGGTACGCGAAGATCAGTGCCTCCAAAGGAGACGATGCCTGACTCCTCGTGAAACTTGATAGGAGTCCCAGGATTCCTGTGGCACATGGAAAGGGACCCTTGGTCTCCCGCCTCAGCTGGAGAGGCGTCCCAATTGCCCTGCCAAGCCTCGAGGAGAATCCCGAGTTGTCCTTCGCAAAAAGGCAGGAGTCCTGACGTCGCTGAACAAACACGTGGGTGGAAGGGCCATCCCCGTCGTAACTCGAGAATATACCCCAGGTTCCCGCCGCAACTCGAGAAAAACCATGAGACTTCCCCTCGCCGCGAGATGAGGCCCGATTCCCCTGCACTGCGTGCAGAGCAATTCCGTGTTGCACATCACACATGAAAGGACCCTTGATTTCCTTGATGGCACTCCAGAGAAACCCCAAGAACACTGTTTCAAGGCTAGAGGGATCCTGAGGTCACTGTAGCCACACGAAAGAGCTCCGTGGCCCAAAAATCAACTCGAGATGACAGGTTAGTCCCTGGCTTCGACTCCGGAGGAATACCACCTTACCACAAGCACCTCAAGAGGAGGCTTCTCTCAGCTCTAGGTATGTGAGATGAGAGGGACCCTGATTTTGCGGCCTCAAGTGGAATGGACACCGCGATGCCCTGACTCGAAATAAGGCCGGATATCCCTGTAGTGACTTGAATGCAGGCTCGTCTTGCATCTCCCAAGACGAAAAGATGTCTGAATCTCCTGTGGAGACCACAGAGAAAGACCTAGTTCCCCACCTCTTAGCGACCAGAGGCCTCACATCCTTTGAAAACTCCAGAGGTACACGGAGATCAGTGCCTCCAAAGGAGACGATGCCTGACTCCTCGTGAAACTTGATAGGAGTCCCAGGATTCCTGTGGCACGTGGAAAGGGACCCTTGGTCTCCCGCCTCAGCTGGAGAGGCGTCCCAATTGCCCTGCCAAGCCTCGAGGAGAATCCCGAGTTGTCCCTCGCAACTAGGCAGGAGTCCTGACATCGCTGAACAAACACGTGGGTGGAAATGCCATCCCCGTCGTAACTCGAGAATATACCCCAGGTTCCCGCCGCAACTCGAGAAAAACCATGAGACTTCCCCCTCGCCGCGAGATGAGGCCCGATTCCCCTGCACTGCATGCAGAGCAATTCCGTGTTGCACATCACACATGAAAGGAGCCTTAATTTCCTTGATGGCACTCCAGAGAAACCCCAAGAACACTCTTTCAAGGCTAGAGGGATCCTGAGGTCACTGTAGCAACACGAAAGAGCTCCATGGACCAAAAATCAACTCGAGATGAGAGGTTAGTCCCTGGCTTCGACTCCAGAGGAATACCACCTTACCACAGGCACCTCAAGAGGAGGCTTCTCTCAGCTCTAGGTATGTGAGAGGGACCCTGAGTTTGCGGCCTCAAGTGGATGGACACCGCGATGCCCTGACTCAAAATAAGGCCGGATATCCCTGCAGTGACTTGAATGCAGGCACGTCTTGCATCTCAAAAGACGAAAGGATGTCTGAATCCCCTGTGGAGACCACAGAGAAAGACCTAGTTCCCCACCTCTTCGCGACCGGAGGCCTCACATCCTTTGAAAACTCCAGAGGTACGCGGAGATCAGTGCCTCCAAAGGAGACGATGCATGACTCCTCGTGAAACTTGATAGGAGTCCCAGGATTCCTGTGGCACGTGGAAAGGGACCCTTGGTCTCCCGCCTCAGCTGGAGAGGCGTCCCAATTGCCCTGCCAAGCCTCGAGGAGAATCCCGAGTTGTCCCTCGCAACTAGGCAGGAGTCCTGACGTCGCTGAACAAACACGTGGGTGGAAGGGCCATCCCCGTCGTAACTCGAGAATATACCCCAGGTTCCCGCCACAACTCGAGAAAAACCATGAGACTTCCCCCTCGCCGCATGATGAGGCCCGATTCCCCTGCACTGCGTGCAGAGCAATTCAGTGTTGCACATCACACATGAAAGGAGCCTTGATTTCCTTGATGGCACTCCAGAGAAACCCCAAGAACACTGTTTCAAGGCTAGAGGGATCCTGAGGTCACTGTAGCCACACGAAAGAGCACCGTGGCCCAAAAATCAACTCGAGATGAGAGGATAGTCCCTGGCTTCGACTCTAGAGGAATACCACCTTAACATAAGCACCTCAAGAGGAGGCTTCTCTCAGCTCTAGGTATGTGAGAGGGACCCTGAGTTTGCGGCCTCAAGTGGAATGGACACCGCGATGCCCTGACTCGAAATAAGGCCGGATATCCCTGCAGTGACTTGAATGCAGGCTCGTCTTGCATCTCCCAAGACGAAAGGATGTCCGAATCCCCTGTGGAGACCTCAGAGAAAGATCTAGTTCCCCACCTCATCGCGACCGGAGGCCTCACATCCTTTGAAAACTCCAGAGGTACGCGGAGATCAGTGCCTCCAAAGGAGACGATGCCTGACTCCTCGTGAAACTTGATAGGAGTCCCAGGATACCTGTGGCACATGGAAAGGGACCCTTGGTCTCCCGCCTCAGCTGGAGAGGCTACCCAATTGCCCTGCCAAGCCTCGAGGAGCATCCCGAGTTGTCCCTCGCAACTAGGCAGGAGTCCTGACGTCGCTGAACAAACACGTGGGTGGAAGGGCCATCCCCGTCGTAACTCGAGAATATACCCCAGGTTCCCGCCGCAACACGAGAAAAACCATGAGACTTCCCCCTCGCCGCGAGATGAGGCCCGATTCCCCTGCACTGCGTGCAGAGCAATTCCGTGTTGCACATCACACATGAAAGGAGCCTTGATTTCCTTGATGGCACTCCAGAGAAACCCCAAGAACACTGTTTCAAGGCTAGAGGGATCCTGAGGTCACTCTAGCAACACGAAAGAGCTCCGTGGACCAAAAGTCAACTCGAGATGAGAGGTTAGTCCCTGGCTTCGACTCCAGAGGAATATCAACTTACCACAAGCACCTCAAGAGGAGGCTTCTCTCAGCTC
Organism: Cervus elaphus; assembly: GCF_910594005.1. Lineage (NCBI taxonomy): Eukaryota > Metazoa > Chordata > Mammalia > Artiodactyla > Cervidae > Cervus > Cervus elaphus. The sequence goes on along the minus strand of NC_057815.1, from coordinate 2,093,783 downwards.
TAGGTATGTGAGAGGGACCCTGAGTTTGCGGCCTCAAGTGGAATGGACACCGCGATGCCCTGACTCGAAATAAGGCCGGATACCCCTGCAGTGACATGAATGCAGGCTCGTCTTGCATCTCCCAAGATGAAAGTATGTCTGAATCCCCTGTGGAGACCACAGAGAAAGACCTAGTTCCCCACCTCTTCGCGACCGGAGGCCTCACATCCTTTGAAAACTCCAGAGGGACGCGAAGATCAGTGCCTCCAAAGGAGACGATGCCTGACTCCTCGTGAAACTTGATAGGAGTCCCAGGATTCCTGTGGCACGTGGAAAGGGACACTTGGTCTCCCGCCTCAGCTGGAGAGGCATCCCAATTGCCCTGCCAAGCCTCGAGGAGCATCCCGAGTTGTCCCTCGCAACTAGGCAGGAGTCCTGACGTCGCTGAACAAACACGTGGGTGGAAGGGCCATCCCCGTCGTAACTCGAGAATATACCCCAGGTTCCCGCCGCAACTCGAGAAAAACCATGAGACTTCCCCTTCGCCGCGAGATGAGGCCCGATTTCCCTGGTTACACATCACACATGAAAGGACCCTTGATTTCCTTGATGGCACTCCAGAGAAACCCCAAGAACACTGTTTCAAGGCTAGAGGGATCCTGAGGTCACTGTAGCCACACGAAAGAGCACCGTGGCCCAAAAATCAACTCGAGATGAGAGGATAGTCCCTGGTTTCGACTCCAGAGGAATACCACCTTAACACAAGCACCTCAAAAGGAGGCTTCTCTCAGCTCTATGTATGTGAGAGGGACCCTGAGTTTGCGGCCTCAAGTGGAATGGACACCGCGATGCCCTGACACGAAATAACGCCGGATATCCCTGCAGTGACTTGAATGCAGGCGCGTCTTGCATCTCCCAAGACGAAAGGATGTCTGAATCCCCTGTGGAGACCTCAGAGAAAGATCTAGTTCCCCACCTCATCGCTACCGGAGGCCTCAAATCCTTTGAAAACTCCAGAGGTACGCGGAGATCAGTGCCTCCAAAGGAGACGATGCCTGACTCCTCGTGAAACTTGATAGGAGTCCCAGGATTCCTTTGGCACATGGAAAGGGACCTTTGGTCCCCCGCCTCAGCTGGAGAGGCGTCCCAATTGCCCTGCCAAGCCTCGAGGAGAATCCCAAGTTTTCCCTCGCAAATAGGCAGGAGTCCTGACGTCGCTGAGCAAACACGTGGGTGGAAGGGCCATTCCCGTCATAACTCGAGAATATACCCCAGGGTCTCGCCGCAACTTGAGAAAAACCATGAGACTTCCCCCTCGCCGCGAGATGAGGCCCGATTCCCCTGCACTGCATGCAGAGCAATTCCGTATTGCACATCAAACATGAAAGGAGCCTTGATTTCCTTGATGGCACTCCAGAGAAACCCCACGAACACTGTTTCAAGGCTAGAGGGATCCTGAGGTTACTGTAGCAACACGAAAGAGGTCCGTGGACCAAAAATCAACTCGAGATGAGAGGTTTGTCCCTGGCTTCGACTCCAGAGGAATACTACCTTACCACAAGCACCTCAAGAGGAGGCTTCTCTCAGCTCTAGGTATGTGAGAGGGAACCTAATTTTGTGGACTCAAGTGGAATGGACACTGCGATGCCCTGACGCTAAATAAGGCCGGATATCCCTGCAGTGACTTGAATGCAGGCTCGTCTTGCATCCCCCAAGATGAAAGGATGTCTGAATCCCCTGTAGAGACCACAGAAAAAGACCTAGTTCCCCACCTCATGGCGACCGGAGGCCTCACATCCTTTGAAAACTCCAGAAGTACGCGGAGATCAGTGCCTCCAAAGGAGACGATGCCTGACTCCTCGTGAACCTTGATAGGAGTCCCAGGATTCCTGTGGCACGTGGAAAGGGACCCTTGGTCTCCCGCCTCAGCTGGAGAGGCGTCCCAATTGCCCTGCCAAGCCTCTAGGAGAATCCCAAGTTGTCCGTCGCAACTAGGCAGGAGTCATGACGTCGCTGATCAAACACGTGGGTGGAAGGGCCATCCCCGTCGTAACTCGAGAATATACCCCAGATTCCCGCCGCAACTCGAGAAAAATCATGAGACTTTCCCCTCGCCGCGAGATGAGGCCCGATTTCCCTTCACTGCGTTCAGATCAATTCCGTGTTGCACATCACACATGAAAGGAGCCTTGATTTCCTTGATGGCACTCCAGAGAAACCCCAAGAACACTACTTCAAGGCTAGAGGGAACCTGAGGTCACTGTAGCAACACGAAAGAGCTCCGTGGACCAAAAGTCAACTCGAGATGAGAGGTTAGTCCCTGGCTTCGACTCCAGAGGAATACCACCTTACCACAAGCACCTCAAGAGGAGGCTTCTCTCAGCTCTAGCTATGTGCTGAGTTTGCGGCCTCAAGTGGAATGGACACCGCGATGCCCTGACTCGAAATAAGGCCGGATATCCCTGCAGTGACTTGAATGCAGGCTCGTCTTGCATCTCCCAAGACGAAAGGGTGTCCGAATCCCCTGTGGAGACCACAGAGAAAGACCTAGTTCCCCACCTCATCGCGACCGGAGGCCTCACATCCTTTGAAAACTCCAGAGGTACGCGGAGATCAGTGCCTCCAAAGGAGACGATGCCTGACTCCTCGTGAAACTTGATAGGAGTCCCAGGATTCCTGTGGCACGTGGAAAGGGACCCTTGGTCTTCCGCCTCAGCTGGAGAGGCGTCCCAATTGCCCTGCCAAGCCTCGAAGAGAATCCCGAGTTGTCCCTCGCAACTAGGCAGGAGTCCTGACGTCGCTGAACAAACACGTGTGTGGAAGGCTATCCCCGTCGTAACTCGAGAATATACCCCAGGTTCCCGCCGCAACTCGAGAAAAACCATGAGACTACCCCCTCGCCGCGAGATGAGGTCCGATTAACCTGCACTGCGTGCAGAGCAATTCCGTGTTGCACATAACACATGAAAGGAGCCTTGATTTCCTTGATGGCACTCCAGAGAAACCCCAAGAACACTATTTCAAGGCTAGAGGGATCCTGAGGTCACTGTAGCAACACGAAAGAGCTCCGTGGACGAAAAATCAACTCGAGATGAGAGGTTAGTCCCTGGCTTCGAATCCAGAGGAATACCATCTTACCACAAGCACCTCAAGAGGAGGCTTCTCTCAGCTCTAGGTATGTGAGAGGGACCCTGAGTTTGCGGCCTCAAGTGGAATGGAGACCGCGATGCCCTGACTCGAAATAAGGCCGGATATCCGTGCAGTGACTTGAATGCAGGCTCGTCTTGCATCTCCCAAGATGAAAGGATGTCTGAATCCCCTGTGGAGACCTCAGACAAAGACCTAGTTCCCCACCTCATCGCGACCGGAGGCCTCACATCCTTTGAAAACTCCAGAGGTACGCGGAGATCAGTGCCTCCAAAGAAGACGATGCCTGACTCCTCGTGAAACTTGATAGGAGTCCCAGGATTCCTGTGGCACGTGGAAAGGGACCCTTGGTCTCCCGCCTCAGCTGGAGAGGCGTCCCAATTGCCCTGCCAAGCCTCGAGGAGAATCCCGAGTTGTCCCTCGCAACTAGGCAGGAGTCCTGACGTCGCTGAACAAACACGTGGGTGGAAGGGCCATCCCCGTCGTAACTCGAGAATATACACCAGGTTCCCGCCGCAAGTCGAGAAAAACCATGAGACTTCCCCCTCGCCGCGAGATGAGGCCCGATTCCCCTGCACTGCGTGCAGAGCAATTCCGTGTTGCACATCACACATGAAAGGAGCCTTGATTTCCTTGATGGCACTCCAGAGAAACCCCAAGAACACTGTTTCAAGGTTGAGGGATCGTGAGGTCACTGTAGCAACACGAAAGAGCTCCGTGGACCAAAAATCAACTCGAGATGAGAGGTTAGTCCCTGGCTTCGACTCCAGAGGAATACCACCTTACCACAAGCTCCTCAAGAGGAGGCTTCTCTCAGCTCTAGGTATGTGAGAGGGACCCTGATTTTGTGGACTCAAGTGGAATGGACACGGCGATGCCCTGACGCTAAATAAGGCCGGATATCCCTGCAGTGACTTGAATGCAGGCTCGTCTTGCATCCCCCAAGATGAAAGGATGTCTGAATCCCCTGTGGAGACCACAAAGAAAGACCTAGTTCCCCACCTCATGGCGACCGGAGGCCTCACATCCTTTGAAAACTCCAGAGGTACGCGGAGATCAGTGCCTCCAAAGGAGACGATGCCTGACTCCTCGTGAAACTTGATAGGAGTCCCAGGATTCCTGTGGCACGTGGAAAGGGACCCTTGGTCTCCCGCCTCAGCTGGAGAGGCGTCCCAATTGCCCTGCCAAGCCTCGAGGAGAATCCCGAGTTGTCCCTCGCAACTAGGCAGGAGTCCTTACGTCGCTGAAAAAACACGTGGGTGGAAGGGCCATCCCCGTCGTAACTCGCGAATATACCCCAGGTTCCCGCCGCAACTCGAGAAAAACCATGAGACTTCCCCCTCACCGCGTGATGAGGCCCGATTCCCCTGCACTGAGTGCAGAGCAATTCAGTGTTGCATATCACACATGAAAGGAGCCTTGATTTCCTTGATGGCACTCTAGAGAAACCCCAAGAACACTGTTTCAAGGCTAGAGGGATCCTGAGGTCACTGTAGCCACACGAAAGAGCACCGTGGCCCAAAAATCAACTGGAGATGAGAGGATAGTCCCTGGCTTCGACTCCAGAGGAATACCACCTTAACACAAGCACCTCAAGAGGAGGCTTCTCTCAGCTCTAAGTATGTGAGAGGGACCCTGAGTTTGCGGCCTCAAGTGGAATGGACACCGCGATGCCCTGACTCGAAATAAGGCCGGATATCCCTGCAGTGACTTGAATGCATGCGCGTCTTGCATCTCCCAAGACGAAAGGATGTCTGAATCCCCTGTGGAGATCTCAGAGAAAGACCTAGTTCCCCACCTCATCGCGACCGGAGGCGTCAAATCCTTTGAAAACTCCAGAGGTACGCGGAGATCAGTGCCTCCAAAGGAGACGATGCCTGACTCCTCGTGAAACTTGATAGGAGTCCCAGGATACCTGTGGCACGTGGAAAGGGACCCTTGGTCTCCCGCCTCAGCTGGAGAGGCGTCCCAATTGCCCTGCCAAGCCTCGAGGAGAATCCCGAGTTGTCCCTCGCAACTAGGCAGGAGTCCTGCCGTCGCTGAACAAACACGTGGTTGGAAGGGCCATCCCAGTCGTAACTCGAGAATATACCCCAGGTTCCCGCCACAATTCGAGAAAAACCATGAGACTTCCCCCTCACCGCGAGATGAGGCCCGATTCCCCTGCACTGCGTGCAGAGCAATTCGGTGTTGCACATCACACATGAAAGGAGCCTTGATTTCCTTGATGGCACTCCAGAGAAACCCCAAGAACACTGTTTCAAGGCTAGCGGGATCCTGAGGTCACTGCAGCAACAGGAATGAGCTCCGTGGACCAAAAATCAACTCGAGATGAGAGGTTAGTCCCTGGCTTCGACTCCAGAGGAATAGCACCTTACCACAAGCACCTCAAGAGGAGGCTTCTCTCAGCTCTAGCTATGTGCTGAGTTTGCGGATTCAAGTGGAATGGACACCGCGATGCCCTGACTCGAAATAAGGCCGGATATCCCTGCAGTGACTTGAATGCAGGCTCGTCTTGCATCTCCCAAGACGAAAGGATGTCCGAATCCCCTGTGGAGACCACAGAAAAAGACCTAGTTCCCCACCTCATCGCGACCGGAGGCCTCACATCCTTTGAAAACTCCAGAGGTACGCGGAGATCAGTGCCTCCAAAGGAGACGATGCCTGACTCCTCGTGAAACTTGATAGGAGTCCCAGGATTCCTGTGGCACGTGGAAAGGGACCCTTGGTCTCCCGCCTCAGCTGGAGAGGCGTCCCAATTGCCCTGCCAAGCCTCGAGGAGAATCCCGAGTTGTCCCTCGCAACTAGGCAGGAGTCCTGCCATCGCTGAACAAACACGTGTGTGGAAGGGCCATCCCCATCGTAACTCGAGAATATACCGCAGGTTCCCGCCGCAAGTCGAGAAAAACCATGAGACTTCCCCCTCGCCGCGAGATGAGGCCCGAGTCCCCTGCACTGCGTGCAGAGCAATTCAGTGTTGCACATCACACATGAAAGGAGCCTTGATTTCCTTGATGGCACTCCAGAGAAACCCGAAGAACACTGTTTCAAGGCTAGAGGGATCCTGAGGTCACTGTAGCCACACGAAAGAGCACCGTGGCCCAAAAATCAACTCGAGATGAGAGGTTATTCCCTGGCTTCGACTTCAGAGGAATACCACCTTACCACAAGCACCTCAAGAGGAGGCTTCTCTCAGCTCTAGGTATGTGAGAGGGACCCTGAGTTTGCGGCCTCAAGTGGAATGGACACCGCGATGCCCTGACGCAAAATAAGGCCGGATATCCCTGCAGTGACTTGAATGCAGGATCGTCTTGCATCTCCCAAGACGAAAGGATGTCTGAATCCCCTGTGGAGACCACAGAGAAAGACCTAGTTCCCCACCTCTTCGCGACCGGAGGCCTCACATCCTTTGAAAACTCCAGAGGGACGCGAAGATCAGTGCCTCCAAAGGAGACGATGCCTGACTCCTCGTGAAACTTGATAGGAGTCCCAGGATTCCTGTGGCACGTGGAAAGGGACACTTGGTCTCCCGCCTCAGCTGGAGAGGCATCCCAATTGCCCTGCCAAGCCTCGAGGAGCATCCCGAGTTGTCCCTCGCAACTAGGCAGGAGTCCTGACGTCGCTGAACAAACACGTGGGTGGAAGGGCCATCCCCGTCGTAACTCGAGAATATACCCCAGGTTCCCGCCGCAACTCGAGAAAAACCATGAGACTTCCCCTTCGCCGCGAGATGAGGCCCGATTTCCCTGGTTACACATCACACATGAAAGGACCCTTGATTTCCTTGATGGCACTCCAGAGAAACCCCAAGAACACTGTTTCAAGGCTAGAGGGATCCTGAGGTCACTGTAGCCACACGAAAGAGCACCGTGGCCCAAAAATCAACTCGAGATGAGAGGATAGTCCCTGGTTTCGACTCCAGAGGAATACCACCTTAACACAAGCACCTCAAAAGGAGGCTTCTCTCAGCTCTATGTATGTGAGAGGGACCCTGAGTTTGCGGCCTCAAGTGGAATGGACACCGCGATGCCCTGACACGAAATAACGCCGGATATCCCTGCAGTGACTTGAATGCAGGCGCGTCTTGCATCTCCCAAGACGAAAGGATGTCTGAATCCCCTGTGGAGACCTCAGAGAAAGATCTAGTTCCCCACCTCATCGCTACCGGAGGCCTCAAATCCTTTGAAAACTCCAGAGGTACGCGGAGATCAGTGCCTCCAAAGGAGACGATGCCTGACTCCTCGTGAAACTTGATAGGAGTCCCAGGATTCCTTTGGCACATGGAAAGGGACCTTTGGTCCCCCGCCTCAGCTGGAGAGGCGTCCCAATTGCCCTGCCAAGCCTCGAGGAGAATCCCAAGTTTTCCCTCGCAAATAGGCAGGAGTCCTGACGTCGCTGAACAAACACGTGGGTGGAAGGGCCATTCCCGTCATAACTCGAGAATATACCCCAGGGTCTCGCCGCAACTTGAGAAAAACCATGAGACTTCCCCCTCGCCGCGAGATGAGGCCCGATTCTCCTGCACTGCATGCAGAGCAATTCCGTATTGCACATCAAACATGAAAGGAGCCTTGATTTCCTTGATGGCACTCCAGAGAAACCCCACGAACACTGTTTCAAGGCTAGAGGGATCCTGAGGTTACTGTAGCAACACGAAAGAGGTCCGTGGACCAAAAATCAACTCGAGATGAGAGGTTTGTCCCTGGCTTCGACTCCAGAGGAATACTACCTTACCACAAGCACCTCAAGAGGAGGCTTCTCTCAGCTCTAGGTATGTGAGAGGGAACCTAATTTTGTGGACTCAAGTGGAATGGACACTGCGATGCCCTGACGCTAAATAAGGCCGGATATCCCTGCAGTGACTTGAATGCAGGCTCGTCTTGCATCCCCCAAGATGAAAGGATGTCTGAATCCCCTGTAGAGACCACAGAAAAAGACCTAGTTCCCCACCTCATGGCGACCGGAGGCCTCACATCCTTTGAAAACTCCAGAAGTACGCGGAGATCAGTGCCTCCAAAGGAGACGATGCCTGACTCCTCGTGAACCTTGATAGGAGTCCCAGGATTCCTGTGGCACGTGGAAAGGGACCCTTGGTCTCCCGCCTCAGCTGGAGAGGCGTCCCAATTGCCCTGCCAAGCCTCTAGGAGAATCCCAAGTTGTCCGTCGCAACTAGGCAGGAGTCATGACGTCGCTGATCAAACACGTGGGTGGAAGGGCCATCCCCGTCGTAACTCGAGAATATACCCCAGATTCCCGCCGCAACTCGAGAAAAATCATGAGACTTTCCCCTCGCCGCGAGATGAGGCCCGATTTCCCTTCACTGCGTTCAGATCAATTCCGTGTTGCACATCACACATGAAAGGAGCCTTGATTTCCTTGATGGCACTCCAGAGAAACCCCAAGAACACTACTTCAAGGCTAGAGGGAACCTGAGGTCACTGTAGCAACACGAAAGAGCTCCGTGGACCAAAAGTCAACTCGAGATGAGAGGTTAGTCCCTGGCTTCGACTCCAGAGGAATACCACCTTACCACAAGCACCTCAAGAGGAGGCTTCTCTCAGCTCTAGCTATGTGCTGAGTTTGCGGCCTCAAGTGGAATGGACACCGCGATGCCCTGACTCGAAATAAGGCCGGATATCCCTGCAGTGACTTGAATGCAGGCTCGTCTTGCATCTCCCAAGACGAAAGGGTGTCCGAATCCCCTGTGGAGACCACAGAGAAAGACCTAGTTCCCCACCTCATCGCGACCGGAGGCCTCACATCCTTTGAAAACTCCAGAGGTACGCGGAGATCAGTGCCTCCAAAGGAGACGATGCCTGACTCCTCGTGAAACTTGATAGGAGTCCCAGGATTCCTGTGGCACGTGGAAAGGGACCCTTGGTCTTCCGCCTCAGCTGGAGAGGCGTCCCAATTGCCCTGCCAAGCCTCGAAGAGAATCCCGAGTTGTCCCTCGCAACTAGGCAGGAGTCCTGACGTCGCTGAACAAACACGTGTGTGGAAGGCTATCCCCGTCGTAACTCGAGAATATACCCCAGGTTCCCGCCGCAACTCGAGAAAAACCATGAGACTACCCCCTCGCCGCGAGATGAGGTCCGATTAACCTGCACTGCGTGCAGAGCAATTCCGTGTTGCACATAACACATGAAAGGAGCCTTGATTTCCTTGATGGCACTCCAGAGAAACCCCAAGAACACTATTTCAAGGCTAGAGGGATCCTGAGGTCACTGTAGCAACACGAAAGAGCTCCGTGGATGAAAAATCAACTCGAGATGAGAGGTTAGTCCCTGGCTTCGAATCCAGAGGAATACCATCTTACCACAAGCACCTCAAGAGGAGGCTTCTCTCAGCTCTAGGTATGTGAGAGGGACCCTGAGTTTGCGGCCTCAAGTGGAATGGAGACCGCGATGCCCTGACTCGAAATAAGGCCGGATATCCGTGCAGTGACTTGAATGCAGGCTCGTCTTGCATCTCCCAAGATGAAAGGATGTCTGAATCCCCTGTGGAGACCTCAGAGAAAGACCTAGTTCCCCACCTCATCGCGACCGGAGGCATCACATCCTTTGAAAACTCCAGAGGTACGCGGAGATCAGTGCCTCCAAAGAAGACGATGCCTGACTCCTCGTGAAACTTGATAGGAGTCCCAGGATTCCTGTGGCACGTGGAAAGGGACCCTTGGTCTCCCGCCTCAGCTGGAGAGGCGTCCCAATTGCCCTGCCAAGCCTCGAGGAGAATCCCGAGTTGTCCCTCGCAACTAGGCAGGAGTCCTGACGTCGCTGAACAAACACGTGGGTGGAAGGGCCATCCCCGTCGTAACTCGAGAATATACACCAGGTTCCCGCCGCAAGTCGAGAAAAACCATGAGACTTCCCCCTCGCCGCGAGATGAGGCCCGATTCCCCTGCACTGCGTGCAGAGCAATTCCGTGTTGCACATCACACATGAAAGGAGCCTTGATTTCCTTGATGGCACTCCAGAGAAACCCCAAGAACACTGTTTCAAGGTTGAGGGATCGTGAGGTCACTGTAGCAACACGAAAGAGCTCCGTGGACCAAAAATCAACTCGAGATGAGAGGTTAGTCCCTGGCTTCGACTCCAGAGGAATACCACCTTACCACAAGCTCCTCAAGAGGAGGCTTCTCTCAGCTCTAGGTATGTGAGAGGGACCCTGATTTTGTGGACTCAAGTGGAATGGACACGGCGATGCCCTGACGCTAAATAAGGCCGGATATCCCTGCAGTGACTTGAATGCAGGCTCGTCTTGCATCCCCCAAGATGAAAGGATGTCTGAATCCCCTGTGGAGACCACAAAGAAAGACCTAGTTCCCCACCTCATGGCGACCGGAGGCCTCACATCCTTTGAAAACTCCAGAGGTACGCGGAGATCAGTGCCTCCAAAGGAGACGATGCCTGACTCCTCGTGAAACTTGATAGGAGTCCCAGGATTCCTGTGGCACGTGGAAAGGGACCCTTGGTCTCCCGCCTCAGCTGGAGAGGCGTCCCAATTGCCCTGCCAAGCCTCGAGGAGAATCCCGAGTTGTCCCTCGCAACTAGGCAGGAGTCCTTACGTCGCTGAAAAAACACGTGGGTGGAAGGGCCATCCCCGTCGTAACTCGCGAATATACCCCAGGTTCCCGCCGCAACTCGAGAAAAACCATGAGACTTCCCCCTCACCGCGTGATGAGGCCCGATTCCCCTGCACTGAGTGCAGAGCAATTCAGTGTTGCATATCACACATGAAAGGAGCCTTGATTTCCTTGATGGCACTCTAGAGAAACCCCAAGAACACTGTTTCAAGGCTAGAGGGATCCTGAGGTCACTGTAGCCACACGAAAGAGCACCGTGGCCCAAAAATCAACTGGAGATGAGAGGATAGTCCCTGGCTTCGACTCCAGAGGAATACCACCTTAACACAAGCACCTCAAGAGGAGGCTTCTCTCAGCTCTAAGTATGTGAGAGGGACCCTGAGTTTGCGGCCTCAAGTGGAATGGACACCGCGATGCCCTGACTCGAAATAAGGCCGGATATCCCTGCAGTGACTTGAATGCATGCGCGTCTTGCATCTCCCAAGACGAAAGGATGTCTGAATCCCCTGTGGAGACCTCAGAGAAAGACCTAGTTCCCCACCTCATCGCGACCGGAGGCGTCAAATCCTTTGAAAACTCCAGAGGTACGCGGAGATCAGTGCCTCCAAAGGAGACGATGCCTGACTCCTCGTGAAACTTGATAGGAGTCCCAGGATACCTGTGGCACGTGGAAAGGGACCCTTGGTCTCCCGCCTCAGCTGGAGAGGCGTCCCAATTGCCCTGCCAAGCCTCGAGGAGAATCCCGAGTTGTCCCTCGCAACTAGGCAGGAGTCCTGCCGTCGCTGAACAAACACGTGGTTGGAAGGGCCATCCCAGTCGTAACTCGAGAATATACCCCAGGTTCCCGCCACAATTCGAGAAAAACCATGAGACTTCCCCCTCACCGCGAGATGAGGCCCGATTCCCCTGCACTGCGTGCAGAGCAATTCGGTGTTGCACATCACACATGAAAGGAGCCTTGATTTCCTTGATGGCACTCCAGAGAAACCCCAAGAACACTGTTTCAAGGCTAGCGGGATCCTGAGGTCACTGCAGCAACAGGAATGAGCTCCGTGGACCAAAAATCAACTCGAGATGAGAGGTTAGTCCCTGGCTTCGACTCCAGAGGAATAGCACCTTACCACAAGCACCTCAAGAGGAGGCTTCTCTCAGCTCTAGCTATGTGCTGAGTTTGCGGATTCAAGTGGAATGGACACCGCGATGCCCTGACTCGAAATAAGGCCGGATATCCCTGCAGTGACTTGAATGCAGGCTCGTCTTGCATCTCCCAAGACGAAAGGATGTCCGAATCCCCTGTGGAGACCACAGAAAAAGACCTAGTTCCCCACCTCATCGCGACCGGAGGCCTCACATCCTTTGAAAACTCCAGAGGTACGCGGAGATCAGTGCCTCCAAAGGAGACGATGCCTGACTCCTCGTGAAACTTGATAGGAGTCCCAGGATTCCTGTGGCACGTGGAAAGGGACCCTTGGTCTCCCGCCTCAGCTGGAGAGGCGTCCCAATTGCCCTGCCAAGCCTCGAGGAGAATCCCGAGTTGTCCCTCGCAACTAGGCAGGAGTCCTGCCATCGCTGAACAAACACGTGTGTGGAAGGGCCATCCCCATCGTAACTCGAGAATATACCGCAGGTTCCCGCCGCAAGTCGAGAAAAACCATGAGACTTCCCCCTCGCCGCGAGATGAGGCCCGATTCCCCTGCACTGCGTGCAGAGCAATTCAGTGTTGCACATCACACATGAAAGGAGCCTTGATTTCCTTGATGGCACTCCAGAGAAACCCCAAGAACACTGTTTCAAGGCTAGAGGGATCCTGAGGTCACTGTAGCCACACGAAAGAGCACCGTGGCCCAAAAATCAACTCGAGATGAGAGGTTATTCCCTGGCTTCGACTTCAGAGGAATACCACCTTACCACAAGCACCTCAAGAGGAGGCTTCTCTCAGCTCTAGGTATGTGAGAGGGACCCTGAGTTTGCGGCCTCAAGTGGAATGGACACCGCGATGCCCTGACGCAAAATAAGGCCGGATATCCCTGCAGTGACTTGAATGCAGGATCGTCTTGCATCTCCCAAGACGAAAGGATGTCTGAATCCCCTGTGGAGACCACAGAGAAAGACCTAGTTCCCCACCTCATCGCGACCGGAGGCCTCACATCCTTTGAAAACTCCAGAGGTACGCGGAGATCAGTGCCTCCAAAGGAGACGATGCCTGACTCCTCGTGAAACTTGATAGGAGTCCCAGGATTCCTGTGGCACATGGAAAGGGACCCTTGGTCTCCCGCCTCAGCTGGAGAGGCGTCCCAATTGCCCTGCCAAGCCTCGAGGAGAATCCCGAGTTGTCCCTCGCAACTAGGCAGGAGTCCTGACGTCGCTGAACAAACACGTGGTTGGAAGGGCCATCCTCGTCGTAACTCGAGAATATACCCCAGTTTCCCGCCGCAACTCGAGAAAAACCATGAGACTTCCCCCTCGCCGTGAGATGAGGCCCGATTCCCCTGCACTGCGTTCAGAGCAATTCCGTGTTGCACATCACACATGAAAGGAGCCTTAATTTCCTTGATGGTACTCCAGAGAAACCCCAAGAACACTGTTTCAAGGCTAGAGGGATCCTGAGGTCACTGTAGCAACACGAAAGAGCTCCGTGGACCAAAAATCAACTCGAGATGAGAGGTTAGTCCCTGGCTTCGACTCCAGAGGAATACCACGTTACCACAAGCACCTCAAGAGGAGGCTTCTCTCAGCTCTAGGTATGTGAGAGGGACCCTGAGTTTGCGGCCTCAAGTGGAATGGACACCGCGATGCCCTGACTCGAAATAAGGCCGGATATCCGTGCAGTGACTTGAATGCAGGCGCGTCTTGCATCTGCCAAGACGAAAGGATGTCTGAATCCCCTGTGGAGACCACAGAGAAAGACCTAGTTCCCCACCTCATCGCGACCGGAGGCCTCACATCCTTTGAAGACTTCAGAGGTACGCGGAGATCAGTGCCTCCAAAGGAGACGATGCCTGACTCCTCGTGAAACTTGATAGGAGTCCCAGGATTCCTGTGGCACATGGAAAGGGACCCTTGGTCTCCCGCCTCAGCTGGAGAGGCGTCCCAATTGCCCTGCCAAGCCTCGAGGAGAATCCCGAGTTGTCCCTCGCAACTAGGCAGGAGTCCTGCCGTCGCTGAACAAACACGTGGTTGGAAGGGCCATCCCCGTCGTAACTCGAGAATATTCCCCAGGTTCCCGCCGCAACTCGAGAAAAACCATGAGACTTCCCCCTCGCCGCAAAATGAGGCCGGATATCCTGCACTGCGTGCAGAGCAATTCGGTGTTGCACATCACACATGAAAGGAGCCTTGATTTCCTTGATGGCACTCCAGAGAAACCCCAAGAACACTGTTTCAAGGCTAGCGGGATCCTGAGGTCACTGCAGCAACAGGAATGAGCTCCGTGGACCAACAATCAACTCGAGATGAGAGGTTAGTCCCTGGCTTCGTCTCCAGAGGAATAGCACCTTACCACAAGCACCTCAAGAGGAGGCTTCTCTCAGCTCTAGCTATGTGCTGAGTTTGTGGCCTCAAGTGGAATGGACACCGCGATGCCCTGATTCGAAATAAGGCCGGATATCCCTGCAGTGACTTGAATGCAGGCTCGTCTTGCATCTCCCAAGACGAAAGGATGTCTGAATCCCCTGTGGAGACCTCAGAGAAAGATCTAGTTCCCCACCTCATCGCGACCGGAGGCGTCACATCCTTTGAAAACTCCAGAGGTACGCGGAGATCAGTGCCTCCAAAGGAGACGATGCCTGACTCCTCGTGAAACTTGATAGGAGTCCCAGGATACCTGTGGCACATGGAAAGGGACCCTTGGTCTCCCGCCTCAGCTGGAGAGGCGTCCCAATTGCCCTGCCAAGCCTCGAGGAGAATCCCGAGTTGTCCCTCGCAACTAGGCAGGCGTCCTGCCGTCGCTGAACAAACACGTGGTTGGAAGGGCCATCCCAGTCGTAACTCGAGAATATACCCCAGGTTCCCGCCACAATTTGAGAAAAACCATGAGACTTCCCCCTCACCGCGAGATGAGGCCCGATTCCCCTGCACTGCGTGCAGAGCAATTCGGTGTTGCACATCACATATGAAAGGAGCCTTGATTTCCTTGATGGCACTCCAGAGAAACCCCAAGAACACTGTTTCAAGGCTAGCGGGATCCTGAGGTCACTGCAGCAACAGGAATGAGCTCCGTGGACCAACAATCAACTCGAGATGAGAGGTTAGTCCCTGGCTTCGACTCCAGAGGAATAGCACCTTACCACAAGCACCTCAAGAGGAGGCTTCTCTCAGCTCTAGGTATGTGAGAGGGACCCTGATTTTGCGGACTCAAGTGGAATGGACACCGCGATGCCCTGACGCGAAATAAGGCCGGATATCCCTGCAGTGACTTGAATGCAGGCTCGTCTTGTATCTCCCAAGACGAAAGGATGTCCGAATCCCCTGTGGAGAACACAGAAAAAGAACTCGTTCCCCACCTCATCGCGACCGGATGCCTCACATCCTTTGAAAACTCCAGAGGGACGCGGAGATCAGTGCCTCCAAAGGAGACGATGACTGACTCCTCGTGAAACTTGATAGGAGTCCCAGGATTCCTGTGGCACGTGGATAGGGACCCTTGGTCTCCCGCCTCAGCTGGAGTGGCGTCCCAGTTGCCCTGCCAAGCCTCGAGGAGAATCCCGAGTTGTCCCTCGCAACTAGGCAGGAGTCCTGACGTCGCTGAACAAACACGTGGGTGGAAGGGCCATCCCCGTCATAACTCGAGAATATACCCCAGGTTCCCGCCGCAACTCGAGAAAAACCATGAGACTTCCCCCTCGCCGCGAGATGAGGCCCGATTCCCCTGCACTGCATGCAGAGCAATTCAGTGTTGCACATCACACATGAAAAGAGCCTTAATTTCCTTGATGGTACTCCAGAGAAACCCCAAGAACACTGTTTCAAGGCTAGAGGGATCCTGAGGTCACTGTAGCAACACCAAAGAGCTCCGTGGACCAAAAATCAACTCGAGATGAGAGGTTAGTCCCTGGCTTCGACTCCAGAGGAATACCACGTTACCACAAGCACCTCAAGAGGAGGCTTCTCTCAGCTCTAGGTATGTGAGAGGGACCCTGATTTTGCGGCCTCAAGTGGAATGGCCACCGCGATGCCCTGGCTCGAAATAAGGCCGGATATCCCTGCAGTGACTTGAATGCAGGATCGTCTTGCATCTCCCAAGACGAAAGGATGTCTGAATCCCCTGTGGAGACCACAGAGAAAGACCTATTTCCCCACCTCATCGCGACCGGAGGCCTCACTTCCTTTGAAAACTCCAGAGGTACGCGGAGATCAGTGCCTCCAAAGGAGACGATGCCTGACTCCTCGTGAAACTTGATAGGAGTCCCAGGATTCCTGTGGCACGTGGAAAGGGACCCTTGGTCTCCCGCCTCAGCTGGAGAGGCGTCCCAATTGCCCTGCCAAGCCTCGAGGAGAATCCCGAGTTGTCCCTCGCAACTAGGCAGGAGTCCTGACGTCGCTGAACAAACACGTGGTTGGAAGGGCCATCCTCGTCGTAACTCGAGAATATACCCCAGTTTCCCGCCGCAACTCGAGAAAAACCATGAGACTTCCCCCTCGCCGCGAGATGAGGCCCGATTCCCCTGCACTGCATGCAGAGCAATTCCGTGTTGCACATCACACATGAAAGGAGCCTTGATTTCCTTGATGGTACTTCAGAGAAACCCCAAGAACACTGTTTCAAGGCTAGAGGGATCCTGAGGTCACTGTAGCAACACGAAAGAGCTCCGTGGACCAAAAATCAACTCGAGATGAGAGGTTAGTCCCTGGCTTCGACTCCAGAGGAATACCACGTTACCACAAGCACCTCAAGAGGAGGCTTCTCTCAGCTCTAGGTATGTGAGAGGGACCCTGAGTTTGCGGCCTCAAGTGGAATGGACACCGCGATGCCCTGACTCGAAATAAGGCCGGATATCCGTGCAGTGACTTGAATGCAGGCGCGTCTTGCATCTGCCAAGACGAAAGGATGTCTGAATCCCCTGTGGAGACCACAGAGAAAGACCTAGTTCCCCACCTCATCGCGACCGGAGGCCTCACATCCTTTGAAAACTTCAGAGGTACGCGGAGATCAGTGCCTCCAAAGGAGACGATGCCTGACTCCTCGTGAAACTTGATAGGAGTCCCAGGATTCCTGTGGCACATGGAAAGGGACCCTTGGTCTCCCGCCTCAGCTGGAGAGGCGTCCCAATTGCCCTGCCAAGCCTCGAGGAGAATCCCGAGTTGTCCCTCGCAAAAAGGCAGGAGTCCTGACGTGGCTGAACAAACACGTGGGTGGAAGGGCCATCCCCGTCGTAACTCGAGAATATACCCCAGGTTCCCGCCGCAACTCGAGAAAAACCATGAGACTTCCCCCTCGCCGCGAGATGAGGACCAATTCCCCTGCACTGCGTGCAGAGCAATTCCGTGTTGCACATCACACATGAAAGCACCCTTGATTTCCTTGATGGCACTCCAGAGAAACCCCAAGAACACTGTTTCAAGGCTAGAGGGATCCTGAGGTCACTGTAGCCACACGAAAGAGCTCCGTGGCCCAAAAATCAACTCGAGATGAGAGGTTAGTCCCTGGCTTCGACTCCAGAGGAATACCACCTTACCACAAGCACCTCAAGAGGAGGCTTCTCTCAGCTCTAGGTATGTGAGAGGGACCCTGATTTTGCGGCCTCAAGTGGAATGGACACCGCGATGCCCTGACTCGAAATAAGGCCGGATATCCCTGCAGTGACTTGAATGCAGGCTCGTCTTGCATCTCCCAAGACGAAAGGATGTCCGAATCCCCTGTGGAGACCACAGAAAAAGACCTAGTTCCCCACCTCATCGCGACCGGAGGCCTCACATCCTTTGAAAACTCCAGAGGTACGCGGAGATCAGTGCCTCCAAAGGAGACGATGCCTGACTCCTCGTGAAACTTGATAGGAGTCCCAGGATTCCTGTGGCACGTGGAAAGGGACCCTTGGTCTCCCGCCTCAGCTGGAGAGGCGTCCCAATTGCCCTGCCAAGCCTCGAGGAGAATCCCTAGTTGTCCGTGGCAACTAGGCAGGAGTCCTGACGTCGCTGATCAAACACGTGGGTGGAAGGGCCATCCCCGTCGTAACTCGAGAATATACCCCAGGTTTCCGCCGCAACTCGAGAAAAATCATGAGACTTCCCCCTCGCCGCGAGATGAGGCCCGATTCCCCGGCACTGCGTTCAGAGCAATTCCGTGTTGCGCATCACACATGAAAGGAGCCTTGATTTCCTTAATGGCACTCCAGAGAAACCCCAAGAACACTGCTTCAAGGCTAGAGGGAACCTGAGGTCACTGTAGCAACACGAAAGAGCTCCGTGAACCAAAAGTCAACTGGAGATGAGAGGTTAGTCCCTGGCTTCGACTTCAGAGGAATACCACCTTACCACAAGCACCTCAAGAGGAGGCTTCTCTCAGCTCTAGGTATGTGAGAGGGACCCTGAGTTTGCGGCCTCAAGTGGAATGGACACCGCGATGCCCTGACTCGCAATAAGGCCGGATATCCCTGCAGTGACTTGAATGCAGGCTCGTCTTGCATTTCCCAAGACGAAAGGATGTCCGAATCCCCTGTGGAGACCACAGACAAACACCTAGTTCCCCACCTCATCGCGACCGGAGGCGTCACATCCTTTGAAAACTCCAGAGGTACGCGGAGATCAGTGCCTCCAAAGGAGACGATGCCTGACTCCTCGTGAAACTTGATAGGAGTCCCAGGATACCTGTGGCACATGGAAAGGGACCCTTGGTCTCCCGCCTCAGCTGGAGAGGCGTCCCAATTGCCCTGCCAAGCCTCGAGGAGAATCCCGAGTTGTCCCTCGCAACTAGGCAGGCGTCCTGCCGTCGCTGAACAAACACGTGGTTGGAAGGGCCATCCCAGTCGTAACTCGAGAATATACCCCAGGTTCCCGCCACAATTTGAGAAAAACCATGAGACTTCCCCCTCACCGCGAGATGAGGCCCGATTCCCCTGCACTGCGTGCAGAGCAATTCGGTGTTGCACATCACACATGAAAGGAGCCTTGATTTCCTTGATGGCACTCCAGAGAAACCCCAAGAACACTGTTTCAAGGCTAGCGGGATCCTGAGGTCACTGCAGCAACAGGAATGAGCTCCGTGGACCAACAATCAACTCGAGATGAGAGGTTAGTCCCTGGCTTCGACTCCAGAGGAATAGCACCTTACCACAAGCACCTCAAGAGGAGGCTTCTCTCAGCTCTAGGTATGTGAGAGGGACCCTGATTTTGCGGACTCAAGTGGAATGGACACCGCGATGCCCTGACGCGAAATAAGGCCGGATATCCCTGCAGTGACTTGAATGCAGGCTCGTCTTGTATCTCCCAAGACGAAAGGATGTCCGAATCCCCTGTGGAGAACACAGAAAAAGAACTCGTTCCCCACCTCATCGCGACCGGATGCCTCACATCCTTTGAAAACTCCAGAGGTACGCGGAGATCAGTGCCTCCAAAGGAGACGATGACTGACTCCTCGTGAAACTTGATAGGAGTCCCAGGATTCCTGTGGCACGTGGATAGGGACCCTTGGTCTCCCGCCTCAGCTGGAGTGGCGTCCCAGTTGCCCTGCCAAGCCTCGAGGAGAATCCCGAGTTGTCCCTCGCAACTAGGCAGGAGTCCTGACGTCGCTGAACAAACACGTGGGTGGAAGGGCCATCCCCGTCATAACTCGAGAATATACCCCAGGTTCCCGCCGCAACTCGAGAAAAACCATGAGACTTCCCCCTCGCCGCGAGATGAGGCCTGATTCCCCTGCACTGCATGCAGAGCAATTCAGTGTTGCACATCACACATGAAAAGAGCCTTAATTTCCTTGATGGTACTCCAGAGAAACCCCAAGAACACTGTTTCAAGGCTAGAGGGATCCTGAGGTCACTGTAGCAACACGAAAGAGCTCCGTGGACCAAAAATCAACTCGAGATGAGAGGTTAGTCCCTGGCTTCGACTCCAGAGGAATACCACGTTACCACAAGCACCTCAAGAGGAGGCTTCTCTCAGCTCTAGGTATGTGAGAGGGACCCTGATTTTGCGGCCTCAAGTGGAATGGCCACCGCGATGCCCTGGCTCGAAATAAGGCCGGATATCCCTGCAGTGACTTGAATGCAGGATCGTCTTGCATCTCCCAAGACGAAAGGATGTCTGAATCCCCTGTGGAGACCACAGAGAAAGACCTATTTCCCCACCTCATCGCGACCGGAGGCCTCACATCCTTTGAAAACTCCAGAGGTACGCGGAGATCAGTGCCTCCAAAGGAGACGATGCCTGACTCCTCGTGAAACTTGATAGGAGTCCCAGGATTCCTGTGGCACGTGGAAAGGGACCCTTGGTCTCCCGCCTCAGCTGGAGAGGCGTCCCAATTGCCCTGCCAAGCCTCGAGGAGAATCCCGAGTTGTCCCTCGCAACTAGGCAGGAGTCCTGACGTCGCTGAACAAACACGTGGTTGGAAGGGCCATCCTCGTCGTAACTCGAGAATATACCCCAGTTTCCCGCCGCAACTCGAGAAAAACCATGAGACTTCCCCCTCGCCGCGAGATGAGGCCCGATTCCCCTGCACTGCATGCAGAGCAATTCCGTGTTGCACATCACACATGAAAGGAGCCTTAATTTCCTTGATGGTACTTCAGAGAAACCCCAAGAACACTGTTTCAAGGCTAGAGGGATCCTGAGGTCACTGTAGCAACACGAAAGAGCTCCGTGGACCAAAAATCAACTCGAGATGAGAGGTTAGTCCCTGGCTTCGACTCCAGAGGAATACCACGTTACCACAAGCACCTCAAGAGGAGGCTTCTCTCAGCTCTAGGTATGTGAGAGGGACCCTGAGTTTGCGGCCTCAAGTGGAATGGACACCGCGATGCCCTGACTCGAAATAAGGCCGGATATCCGTGCAGTGACTTGAATGCAGGCGCGTCTTGCATCTGCCAAGACGAAAGGATGTCTGAATCCCCTGTGGAGACCACAGAGAAAGACCTAGTTCCCCACCTCATCGCGACCGGAGGCCTCACATCCTTTGAAAACTTCAGAGGTACGCGGAGATCAGTGCCTCCAAAGGAGACGATGCCTGACTCCTCGTGAAACTTGATAGGAGTCCCAGGATTCCTGTGGCACATGGAAAGGGACCCTTGGTCTCCCGCCTCAGCTGGAGAGGCGTCCCAATTGCCCTGCCAAGCCTCGAGGAGAATCCCGAGTTGTCCCTCGCAAAAAGGCAGGAGTCCTGACGTGGCTGAACAAACACGTGGGTGGAAGGGCCATCCCCGTCGTAACTCGAGAATATACCCCAGGTTCCCGCCGCAACTCGAGAAAAACCATGAGACTTCCCCCTCGCCGCGAGATGAGGACCAATTCCCCTGCACTGCGTGCAGAGCAATTCCGTGTTGCACATCACACATGAAAGGACCCTTGATTTCCTTGATGGCACTCCAGAGAAACCCCAAGAACACTGTTTCAAGGCTAGAGGGATCCTGAGGTCACTGTAGCCACACGAAAGAGCTCCGTGGCCCAAAAATCAACTCGAGATGAGAGGTTAGTCCCTGGCTTCGACTCCAGAGGAATACCACCTTACCACAAGCACCTCAAGAGGAGGCTTCTCTCAGCTCTAGGTATGTGAGAGGGACCCTGATTTTGCGGCCTCAAGTGGAATGGACACCGCGATGCCCTGACTCGAAATAAGGCCGGATATCCCTGCAGTGACTTGAATGCAGGCTCGTCTTGCATCTCCCAAGACGAAAGGATGTCCGAATCCCCTGTGGAGACCACAGAAAAAGACCTAGTTCCCCACCTCATCGCGACCGGAGGCCTCACATCCTTTGAAAACTCCAGAGGTACGCGGAGATCAGTGCCTCCAAAGGAGACGATGCCTGACTCCTCGTGAAACTTGATAGGAGTCCCAGGATTCCTGTGGCACGTGGAAAGGGACCCTTGGTCTCCCGCCTCAGCTGGAGAGGCGTCCCAATTGCCCTGCCAAGCCTCGAGGAGAATCCCGAGTTGTCCCTCGCAACTAGGCAGGAGTCCTGACGTCGCTGATCAAACACGTGGGTGGAAGGGCCATCCCCGTCGTAACTCGAGAATATACCCCAGGTTTCCGCCGCAACTCGAGAAAAATCATGAGACTTCCCCCTCGCCGCGAGATGAGGCCCGATTCCCCGGCACTGCGTTCAGAGCAATTCCGTGTTGCGCATCACACATGAAAGGAGCCTTGATTTCCTTAATGGCACTCCAGAGAAACCCCAAGAACACTGCTTCAAGGCTAGAGGGAACCTGAGGTCACTGTAGCAACACGAAAGAGCTCCGTGAACCAAAAGTCAACTGGAGATGAGAGGTTAGTCCCTGGCTTCGACTTCAGAGGAATACCACCTTACCACAAGCACCTCAAGAGGAGGCTTCTCTCAGCTCTAGGTATGTGAGAGGGACCCTGAGTTTGCGGCCTCAAGTGGAATGGACACCGCGATGCCCTGACTCGAAATAAGGCCGGATATCCCTGCAGTGACTTGAATGCAGGCTCGTCTTGCATTTCCCAAGACGAAAGGATGTCCGAATCCCCTGTGGAGACCACAGACAAACACCTAGTTCCCCACCTCATCGCGACCGGAGGCCTCACATCCTTTGAAAATTCCAGAGGTACGCGGAGATCAGTGCCTCCAAAGGAGACGATGCCTGACTCCTCGTAAAACTTGATAGGAGTCCCAGGATTCCTGTGGCATGTGGAAAGGGACCCTTGGTCTCCCGCCTCAGCTGGAGAGGCGTCCCAATTGCCCTGCCACGCCTCGAGGAGAATCCCGAGTTGTCCCTCGCAACTAGGCAGGAGTCCTGCCATCGCTGAACAAACATGTGGGTGGAAGGGCCATCCCCGTCGTAACTCGAGAATATACCGCAGGTTCCCGCCGCAAGTCGAGAAAAACCATGAGACTTCCCCCTCGCCGCGAGATGAGGCCCGATTCCCCTGCACTGCGTGCAGAGCAATTCAGTGTTGCACATCACACATGAAAGGAGCCTTGATTTCCTTGATGGCACTCCAGAGAAACCCCAAGAACACTGTTTCAAGGCTAGAGGGATCCTGAGGTCACTGTAGCCACACGAAAGAGCACCGTGGCCCAAAAATCAACTCGAGATGAGAGGATAGTCCCTGGCTTCGATTCCAGTGAATACCACCTTACCACAAGCACCTCAAGAGGAGGCTTCTCTCAGCTCTAGGTATGTGAGAGGGACCCTGAGTTTGCGGCCTCAAGTGGAATGGACACCGCGATGCCCTGACTCGAAATAAGGCCGGATATCCCTGCAGTGACTTGAATGCAGGCGCGTCTTGCATCTCCCAAGACGAAAGGATGTCCGAATCCCCTGTGGAGAACACAGAAAAAGAACTCGTTCCCCACCTCATCGCGACCGGAGGCCTCACATCCTTTGAAAACTCCAGAGGTACGCGGAGATCAGTGCCTCTAAAGGAGACGATGACTGACTCCTCGTGAAACTTGATAGGAGTCCCAGGATTCCTGTGGCACGTGGAAAGGGACCCTTGGTCTCCCGCCTCAGCTGGAGAGGCGTCCCAATTACCCTGCCAAGCCTCGAGGAGAATCCCGAGTTGTCCCTCGCAACTAGGCAGGAGTCCAGACGTCGCTGAACAAACACGTGGGTGGAAGGGCCATCCCCGTCGTAACTCGCGAATATACCCCAGGTTCCCGCCGCAACTCGAGAAAAACCATGAGACTTCATCCTCGCCGCGAGATGAGGCCCGATTCCCCTGCACTGCGTGCAGAGCAATTCCGTGTTGCACATCACACATGAAAGGAGCCTTGATTTCCTTGATGGCACTCCAGAGAAACCCCAAGAACACTGTTTCAAGGATAGAGGGATCCTGAGGTCACTGTAGCAACACGAAAGAGCTCCGTGGACCAAAAATCAACTCGAGATGAGAGCTTAGTCCCTGGCTTCGACTTCAGAGGAATACCACCTTACCACAAGCACCTCAAGAGGAGGCTTCTCTCAGCTCTAGGTATGTGAGAGGGACCCTGATTTTGCGGCCTCAAGTGGAATGGACACCGCGATGCCCTGGCTCGAAATAAGGCCGGATATCCCTGCAGTGACTTGAATGCAGGATTGTCTTGCATCTCCCAAGACGAAAGGATGTCTGAATCCCCTGTGGAGACCACAGAGAAAGACCTAGTTCCCCACCTCATCGCGACCGGAGGCCTCACATCCTTTGAAAACTCCAGAGGTACGCGGAGATCAGTGCCTCCAAAGGAGACGATGCCTGACTCATCGTGAAACTTGATAGGAGTTCCAGGATTCCTGTGGCACGTGGAAAGGGACCCTTGGTCTCCCGCCTCAGCTGGAGAGGCGTCCCAATTGCCCTGCCAAGCCTCGAGGAGAATCCCGAGTTGTCCCTCGCAACTAGGCAGGAGTCCTGACGTCACTGAACAAACACGTGGGTGGAAGGGCCATCCCCGTCGTAACTCGAGAATATACCCCAGGTTCCCGCCGCAACTCGAGAAAAACCATGAGACTTCCCCCTCGCCGCGAGATGAGGCCCGATTCCCCTGCACTGCATGCAGAGCAATTCCGTGTTGCACATCACACATGAAAGGAGCCTTAATTTCCTTGATGGTACTCCAGAGAAACCCCAAGAACACTGTTTCAAGGCTAGAGGGATCCTGAGGTCACTGTAGCAACACGAAAGAGCTCCGTGGACCAACAATCAACTCGAGATGAGAGGTTAGTCCCTGGCTTCGACTCCAGAGGAATACCACCTTACCACAAGCACCTCAAGAGGAGGCATCTCTCAGCTCTAGCTATGTGCTGAGTTTGCGGCCTCAAGTGGAATGGACACCGCGATGCCCTGACTCGAAATAAGGCCGGATATCCCTGCAGTGACTTGAATGCAGGCTCGTCTTGCATCTCTCAAGACGAAAGGATGTCCGAATCCCCTGTGGAGACCACAGAATAAGACCTAGTTCCCCACCTCTTCACGACCGGAGGCTTCACATCCTTTGAAAACTCCAGAGGTACGCGGAGATCAGTGCCTCCAAAGGAGACGATGCCTGACTCCTCGTGAAACTTGATAGGAGTCCCAGGATTCCTGTGGCACGTGGAAAGGGAACCTTGGTCTCCCGCCTCAGCTGGAGAGGGGTCCCAATTTCCCTGCCAAGCCTCGAGGAGAATCCCGAGTTGTCCCTCGCAACTAGGCAGGTGTCCTGACGTCGCTG
This sequence comes from Cervus elaphus, assembly GCF_910594005.1. NCBI lineage: Eukaryota > Metazoa > Chordata > Mammalia > Artiodactyla > Cervidae > Cervus > Cervus elaphus. The sequence continues at coordinate 2,068,787 of NC_057815.1, read as the reverse complement.
AACAAACACGTGGTGGAAGGGCCATCCCCGTCGTAACTCGAGAATATACCCCAGGTTCCCGCCGCAACTCGAGAAAAACCATGAGACTTCCCCCTCGCCGCGAGATGAGGCCCGATTCCCCTGCACTGCGTGCAGAGCAATTCAGTCTTGCACATCACACCTGAAAGGAGCCTTGATTTCCTTGATGGCACTCCAGAGAAACCCCAAGAACACTGTTTCAAGGCTAGAGGGATCCTGAGGTCACTGTAGCCACACGAAAGAGCACCGTGGCCCAAAAATCAACTCGAGATGAGAGGATAGTCCCTGGCTTCGACTCCAGAGGAATACCACCTTACCACAAGCACCTCAAGAGGAGGCTTCTCTCAGCTCTAGGTATGTGAGAGGGACCCTGAGTTTGCGGCCTCAAGTGGAATGGACACCGCGATGCCCTGACTCGAAATAAGGCCGGATATCCCTGCAGTGACTTGAATGCAGGCACGTCTTGCATCTCCCAAGACGAAAGGATGTCTGAATCCCCTGTGGAGACCTCAGAGAAAGATCTAATTTCCCACCTCATCGCGACCGGAGGCGTCACATCCTTTGAAAACTCCAGAGGTACGCGAAGATCAGTGCCTCCAAAGGAGACGATGCCTGACTCCTCGTGAAACTTGATAGGAGTTCCAGGATTCCTGTGGCACATGGAAAGGGACCCTTGGTCTCCCGCCTCCCGCCTCAGCTGGAGAGGCGTCCCAATTGCCCTGCCAAGCCTCGAGGAGAATCCCAAGTTGTCCCTCGCAACTAGGCAGGAGTCCTTCCGTCGCTGAACAAACACGTGGGTGGAAGGGCCATCCCCGTCATAACTCGAGAATATACCCCAGGTTCCCGCCGCAACTCGAGAAAAACCATGAGACGTCCCCCTCGCCGCGAGATGTGGCCCGATTCCCCTGCACTGAGTGCAGAGCAATTCCGTGTTGCACATCACACATGAAAGGAGCCTTGATTTCCTTGATGGCCCTCCAGAGAAACCCCAAGAACACTGTTTCAAGGCTAGAGGGATCCTGAGGTCACTGTAGCAACACGAAAGAGCTCCGTGGACCAACAATCAACTCGAGATGAGAGGTTAGTCCCTGGCTTCGACTCCAGAGGAATACCACCTTACCACAAGCACCTCAAGAGGAGGCATCTCTCAGCTCTAGCTATGTGCTGAGTTTGCGGCCTCAAGTGGAATGGACACCGCGATGCCCTGACTCGAAATAAGGCCGGATATCCCTGCAGTGACTTGAATGCAGGCTCGTCTTGCATCTCCCAAGATGAAAGGATGTCCGAATCCCCTGTGGAGACCACAGAATAAGACATAGTTCCCCACCTCTTTGCGACCGGAAGCTTCACATATTTTGAAAACTCCAGAGGTACGCGGAGATCAGTGCCTCCAAAGGAGACGATGCCTGACTCCTCGTGAAACTTGATAGGAGTCCCAGGATTCCTGTGGCACATGGAAAGGGACCCTTGGTCTCCCGCCTCAGCTGGAGAGGCGTCCCAATTTCCCTGCCAAGCCTCGAGGAGAATCCCGAGTTGTCCCTCGCAAAAAGGCAGGAGTCCTGACGTGGCTGAACAAACACGTGGGTGGAAGGGCCATCCCCGTCGTAACTCGAGAAATTACCCCAGGTTCCCGCCGCAACTCGAGAAAAACCATGAGACTTCCCCCTCGCCGCGAGATGAGGCCCGATTCCCCTGCACTGCGTGCAGAGCAATTCCGTGTTGCACATCACACATGAAAGGACCCTTGATTTCCTTGATGGCACTCCAGAGAAACCCCAAGAACACTGTTTCAAGGCTAGAGGGATCCTGAGGTCACTGTAGCCACACGAAAGAGCTCCGTGGCCCAAAAATCAACTCGAGATGAGAGGTTAGTCCCTGGCTTCGACTCCAGAGGAATACCACCTTACCACAAGCACCTCAAGAGGAGGCTTCTCTCAGCTCTAGGTATGTGAGAGGGACCCTGATTTTGCGGCCTCAAGTGGAATGGACACCGCGATGCCCTGACTCGAAATAAGGCCGGATATCCCTGCAGTGACTTGAATGCAGGCTCGTCTTGCATCTCCCAAGACGAAAGGATGTCCGAATCCCCTGTGGAGACCACAGAAAAAGACCTAGTTCCCCACCTCATCGCGACCGGAGGCCTCACATCCTTTGAAAACTCCAGAGGTACGCGGAGATCAGTGCCTCCAAAGGAGACGATGCCTGACTCCTCGTGAAACTTGATAGGAGTCCCAGGATTCCTGTGGCACGTGGAAAGGGACCCTTGGTCTCCCGCCTCAGCTGGAGAGGCGTCCCAATTGCCCTGCCAAGCCTCGAGGAGAATCCCGAGTTGTCCGTCGCAACTAGGCAGGAGTCCTGACGTCGCTGATCAAACACGTGGGTGGAAGGGCCATCCCCGTCGTAACTCGAGAATATACCCCAGATTCCCGCCGCAACTCGAGAAAAATCATGAGACTTCCCCCTCGCCGCGAGATGAGGCCCGATTCCCCGGCACTGCGTTCAGAGCAATTCCGTGTTGCACATCACACATGAAAGGAGCCTTGATTTCCTTAATGGCACTCCAGAGAAACCCCAAGAACACTGCTTCAAGGCTAGAGGGAACCTGAGGTCACTGTAGCAACACGAAAGAGCTCCGTGGACCAAAAGTCAACTGGAGATGAGAGGTTAGTCCCTGGCTTCGACTCCAGAGGAATACCACCTTACCACAAGCACCTCAAGAGGAGGCTTCTCTCAGCTCTAGGTATGTGAGAGGGACCCTGAGTTTGCGGCCTCACGTGGAATGGACACCGCGATGCCCTGACTCGAAATAAGGCCGGATATCCCTGCAGTGACTTGAATGCAGGCTCGTCTTGCATCTCCCAAGACGAAAGGATGTCCGAATCCCCTGTGGAGACCACAGACAAACACCTAGTTCCCCACCTCATCGCGACCGGAGGCCTCACATTCTTTGAAAATTCCAGAGGTACGCGGAGATCAGTGCCTCCAAAGGAGACGATGCCTGACTCCTCGTGAAACTTGATAGGAGTCCCAGGATTCCTGTGGCATGTGGAAAGGGACCCTTGGTCTCCCGCCTCAGCTGGAGAGGCGTCCCAATTGCCCTGCCACGCCTCGAGGAGAATCCCGAGTTGTCCCACGCAACTAGGCAGGAGTCCTGCCATCGCTGAACAAACATGTGGGTGTAAGGGCCATCCCCGTCGTAACTCGAGAATATACCGCAGGTTCCCGCCGCAAGTCGAGAAAAACCATGAGACTTCCCCCTCGCCGCGAGATGAGGCCCGATTCCCCTGCACTGCGTGCAGAGCAATTCAGTGTTGCACATCACACATGAAAGGAGCCTTTATTTCCTTGATGGCACTACAGAGAAACCCCAAGAACACTGTTTCAAGGCTAGAGGGATCCTGAGGTCACTGTAGCCACACGAAAGAGCACCGTGGCCCAAAAATCAACTCGAGATGAGAGGATAGTCCCTGGCTTCGATTCCAGTGAATACCACCTTACCACAAGCACCTCAAGAGGAGGCTTCTCTCAGCTCTATGTATGTGAGAGGGACCCTGAGTTTGCGGCCTCAAGTGGAATGGACACCGCGATGCCCTGACTCGAAATAAGGCCGGATATCCCTGCAGTGACTTGAATGCAGGCGCGTCTTGCATCTCCCAAGACGAAAGGATGTCCGAATCCCCTGTGGAGAACACAGAAAAAGAACTCGTTCCCCACCTCATCGCGACCGGAGGCCTCACATCCTTTGAAAACTCCAGAGGTACGCGGAGATCAGTGCCTCCAAAGGAGACGATGACTGACTCCTCGTGAAACTTGATAGGAGTCCCAGGATTCCTGTGGCACGTGGAAAGGGACCATTGGTCTCCCGCCTCAGCTGGAGAGGCGTCCCAATTACCCTGCCAAGCCTCGAGGAGAATCCCGAGTTGTCCCTCGCAACTAGGCAGGAGTCCTGACGTCGCTGAACAAACACGTGGGTGGAAGGGCCATCCCCGTCGTAACTCGCGAATATACCCCAGGTTCCCGCCGCAACTCGAGAAAAACCATGAGACTTCCCCCTCACAGCGTGAAGAGGCCCGATTCCCCTGCACTGCGTGCAGAGCAATTCAGTGTTGCACATCACACATGAAAGGAGCCTTGATTTCCTTGATGGCACTCCAGAGAAACCCCAAGAACAATGTTTTAAGGCTAGAGGGATCCTGAGGTCACTGTAGCCACACGAAAGAGCACCGTGGCCCAAAAATCAACTCGAGATGAGAGGATAGTCCCTGGCTTCGACTCCAGAGGAATACCACCTTAACACAAGCACCTCAAGAGGAGGCTTCTCTCAGCTCTAGGTATGTGAGAGGGACCCTGAGTTTGCGGCCTCAAGTGGAATGGACACCGCGATGCCCTGACTCGAAATAAGGCCGGATATCCCTGCAGTGACTTGAATGCATGCGCGTCTTGCATCTCCCAAGACGAAAGGATGTCTGAATCCCCTGTGGAGACCTCAGAGAAAGATCTAGTTCCCCACCTCATCGCGACCGGAGGCGTCACTTCCTTTGAAAACTCCAGAGGTACGCGGAGATCAGTGCCTCCAAAGGAGACGATGCCTGACTCCTCGTGAAACTTGATAGGAGTTCCAGGATTAATGTGGCACATGGAAAGGGACCCTTGGTCTCCCGCCTCCCGCCTCAGCTGGAGAGGCGTCCCAATTGCCCTGCCAAACCTCGAGGAGAATCCCAAGTTGTCCCTCGCAACTAGGCAGGAGTCCTTCCGTCGCTGAACAAACACGTGGGTGGAAGGGCCATCCCCGTCATAACTCGAGAATATACCCCAGGTTCCCGCCGCAACTCGAGAAAAACCATGAGACGTCCCCCTCGCCGCGAGATGAGGCCCGATTCCCCTGCACTGAGTGCAGAGCAATTCCGTGTTGCACATCACACATGAAAGGAGCCTTGATTTCCTTGATGGCACTCCAGAGAAACCCCAAGAACACTGTTTCAAGGCTAGAGGGATCCTGAGGTCACTGTAGCAACACGAAAGAGCTCCGTGGACCAACAATCAACTCGAGATGAGAGGTTAGTCCCTGGCTTCGACTCCAGAGGAATACCACCTTACCACAAGCACCTCAAGAGGAGGCATCTCTCAGCTCTAGCTATGTGCTGAGTTTGCGGCCTCAAGTGGAATGGACACCGCGATGCCCTGACTCGAAATAAGGCCGGATATCCCTGCAGTGACTTGAATGCAGGCTCGTCTTGCATCTCCCAAGACGAAAGGATGTCCGAATCCCCTGTGGAGACCACAGAATAAGACATAGTTCCCCACCTCTTCGCGACCGGAAGCTTCACATCCTTTGAAAACTCCAGAGGTACGCGGAGATCAGTGCCTCCAAAGAAGACGATGCCTGACTCCTCATGAAACTTGATAGGAGTCCCAGGATTCCTGTGGTACATGGAAAGGGACCCTTGGTCTCCCGCCTCAGCTGGAGAGGCGTCCCAATTGCCCTGCCAAGCCTCGAGGAGAATCCTGAGTAGTCCCTCGCAACTAGGCAGGAGTCCTGACGTCGCTGAAGAAACACGTGTGTGGAAGGGCCATCCCCGTCGTAACTCGAGAATATACCCCAGGTTCCCGCCGCAACTCGAGAAAAACCATGAGACTTCCCCCTCGCCGCGAGATGAGGCCCGATTCCCCTGCACTGCGTGCAGAGCAATTCCGTGTTGCACATCACACATGAAAGGAGCCTTGATTTCCTTGGTGGCACTCCAGAGAAACCCCAAGAACACTGTTTCAAGGCTAGAGGGATCCTGAGGTCACTGTAGCAACACGAAAGAGCTCCATGGACGAAAAATCAACTCGAGATGAGAGGTTAGTCCCTGGCTTCGACTCCAGAGGAATACCACCTTACCACAAGCATCTCAAGAGGAGGCTTCTCTCAGCTCTAGGTATGTGAGAGGGACCCTGAGTTTGCGGCCTCAAGTGAAATGGACACCGCGATGCCCTGACTCGAAATGAGGCCGGATATCCCTGCAGTGACTGAATGCAGGCTCGTCTTGCATCTCCCAAGACGAAAGGATGTCTGAATCCCCTGTGGAGACCACAGAGAAAGACCTAGTTTCCCACCTCATCGCGACCGGAGGCCTCAAATCCTTTGAAAACTCCAGAGGTACGCGGAGATCAGTGCCTCCAAAGGAGACGATGCCTGACTCCTCGTGAAACTTGATAGGAGTCCCAGGATTCCTGTGGTACATGGAAAGGGACCCTTGGTCTCCCGCCTCAGCTGGAGAGGCGTCCCAATTGCCCTGCCAAGCCTCGAGGAGAATCCTGAGTTGTCCCTCGCAACTAGGCAGGAGTCCTTACGTCGCTGAACAAACACGTGGTTGGAAGGTCCATCCCCATCGTAACTCGAGAATATACCCCAGGTTCCCGCCGCAACTCGAGAAAAACCATGAGACTTCCCCCTCGCCGCGAGATGAGGCCCGATTCCCCTGCACTGCGTGCAGAGCAATTCCGTGTTGCACATCACACATGAAAGGAGCCTTGATTTCCTTGGTGGCACTCCAGAGAAACCCCAAGAACACTGTTTCAAGGCTAGAGGGATCCTGAGGTCACTGTAGCAACATGAAAGAGCTCCGTGGACCAAAAATCAACTCGAGATGAGAGGTTAGTCCCTGGCTTCGACTCCAGAGGAATACCACCTTACCACAAGCACCTCAAGAGGAGGCTTCTCTCAGCTCTAGGTATGTGAGAGGGACCCTGAGTGCGCGGCCTGAAGTGGAATGGACACCGCGGTGCCCTGACTCGAAATAAGGCCGGATATCCCTGCAGTGACTTGAATGCAGGCTCGTCTTGCATCTGCCAAGACGAAAGGATGTCTGAATCCCCTGTGGAGACCACAGAGAAAGACCTAGTTTCCCACCTCATCGCGACCGGAGGCCTCAAATCCTTTGAAAACTCCAGAGGTACGCGGAGATCAGTGCCTCCAAAGGAGACGATGCCTGACTCCTCGTGAAACTTGATAGGAGTCCCAGGATTCCTGTGCACGTGGAAAGGGAACCTTGGTCTCCCGCCTCAGCTGGAGAGGCGTCCCAATTGCCCTGCCAAGCCTCGAGGAGAATCCCGAGTTGTCCCTCGCAACTAGGCAGGAGTCCAGACGTCGCTGAACAAACACGTGTGTGGAAGGGCCATCCCCGTCGTAACTCGAGAGTATACCCCAGGTTCCCGCCGCCACTCGAGAAAAATCATGAGACTTCCCCCTCGCCGCGAGATGAGGCCCGATTCCCCTGCACTGCGTGCAGAGCAATTCCGTGTTTCACATCACACATGAAAGGAGCCTTGATTTCCTTAATGGCACTCCAGAGAAACTCCAAGAACACTGTTTCAAGGCTAGAGGGAAACTGAGTTCACTGTAGCAACACGAAAGAGCTCCGTGGACCAAAAATCAACTCGAGATGAGAGGTTAGTCCCTGGCTTCGACTCCAGAGGAATACCACCTTACCACAAGCACCTCAAGAGGAGGCTTCTCTCAGCTCTAGGTATGTGAGAGGGACCCTGAGTTTGCGGCCTCAAGTGGAATGGACACCGCGATGCCCTGACTCGAAATAAGCCCGGATATCCCTGCAGTGACTTGAATGCAGGCTCGTCTTGCATCGCCCAAGACGAAAGGATGTCTGAATCCCCTGTGGAGACCACAGAGAAAGACCTAGTTCCCCACCTCATCGCGACCGGAGGCCTCACATCCTTTGAAAACTCCAGAGGTACGCGGAGATCAGTGCCTCCAAAGGAGACGATGCCTGACTCCTCGTGAATCTTGATAGAAGTTCCAGGATTCCTGTGGCACGTGTAAAGGGACACTTGGTCTCCCGCCTGAGCTGGAGAGGCGTCCCAATTGCCCTGCCAAGCCTCGAGGAGAATCCCGGGTTGTCCCTCGCAACTAGGCAGGAGTCCTGACGTCGCTGAACAAACACGTGGGTGGAAGGGCCATCCACGTCGTAACTCGAGAATATACCCCAGATTCCCGCCGCAGCTCGAGAAAAACCACGAGACTTCCCCCTCGCCGCGAGATGAGGCCCGATTCCCCTGCACTGCATGCAGAGCAATTCCGTGTTGCACATCAAACATGGAAGGAGCCTTGATTTCCTTGGTGGCACTCCAGAGAAATCCCAAGAACACTGTTTCAAGGCTAGAGGGATCCTGAGGTCACTGTAGCAACACGAAAGAGCTCCATGGACCAAAAATCAACTCGAGATGTGAGGTTAGTCCCTGGCTTCGCCTCCAGAGGAATACCACCTTACCACAAGCACCTCAAGAGGAGGCTTCTCTCAGCTCTAGGTATGTGAGAGGGACCCTGAGTTTGCGGCCTCAAGTGGAATGGACACCGCGATGCCCTGAATCGAAATGAGGCCGGATATCCCTGCAGTGACTGAATGCAGGCTCGTCTTGCATCTCCCAAGACGAAAGGATGTCTGAATCCCCTGTGGAGACCACAGAGAAAGATCTAGTTTCCCACCTCATCACGACCGGAGGCCTCAAATCCTTTGAAAACTCCAGAGGTACGCGGAGATCAGTGCCTCCAAAGGAGACGATGCCTGACTCCTCGTGAAACTTGATAGGAGTCCCAGGATTCCTGTGGTACATGGAAAGGGACACTTGGTCTCCCGCCTCAGCTGGAGAGGCGTCCCAATTGCCCTGCCAAGCCTCGAGGAGAATCCTGAGTTGTCCCTCGCAACTAGGCAGGAGTCCTTACGTCGCTGAACAAACACGTGGTTGGAAGGTCCATCCCCATCGTAACTCGAGAATATACCCCAGGTTCCCGCCGCAACTCGAGAAAAACCATGAGACTTCCCCCTCGCCGCGAGATGAGGCCCGATTCCCCTGCACTGCGTGCAGAGCAATTCCGTGTTGCACATCACACATGAAAGGAGCCTTGATTTCCTTGGTGGCACTCCAGAGAAACCCCAAGAACACTGTTTCAAGGCTAGAGGGATCCTGAGGTCACTGTAGCAACATGAAAGAGCTCCGTGGACCAAAAATCAACTCGAGATGAGAGGTTAGTCCCTGGCTTCGACTCCAGAGGAATACCACCTTACCACAAGCACCTCAAGAGGAGGCTTCTCTCAGCTCTAGGTATGTGAGAGGGACCCTGAGTGAGCGGCCTGAAGTGGAATGGACACCGCGATGCCCTGACTCGAAATAAGGCCGGATATCCCTGCAGTGACTTGAATGCAGGCTCGTCTTGCATCTCCCAAGAAGAAAGGATGTCTGAATCCCCTGTGGAGACCACAGAGAAAGACCTAGTTCCCCACCTCATCGCGACCGGAGGCCTTACATCCTTTGAAAACTCCAGAGGTACGCGGAGATCAGTGCCTCCAAAGGAGACGATGCCTGACTCCTCGTGAAACTTGATAGGAGTCCCAGGATTCCTGTGCACGTGGAAAGGGAACCTTGGTCTCCCGCCTCAGCTGGAGAGGCTTCCCAATTGCCCTGCCAAGCCTCGAGGAGAATCCCGAGTTGTCCCTCGCAACTAGGCAGGAGTCCTGATGTCGCTGAACAAACACGTGTGTGGAAGGGCCATCCCCGTCGTAACTCGAGAGTATACCCCAGGTTCCCGCCGCCACTCGAGAAAAATCATGAGACTTCCCCCTCGCCGCGAGATGAGGCCCGATTCCCCTGCACTGCGTGCAGAGCAATTCCGTGTTGCACATCACACATGAAAGGAGCCTTGATTTCCTTAATGGCACTCCAGAGAAACTCCAAGAACACTGTTTCAAGGCTAGAGGGAAACTGAGTTCACTGTAGCAACACGAAAGAGCTCCGTGGACCAAAAATCAACTCGAGATAAGAGGTTAGTCCCTGGCTTCGACTCCAGAGGAATACCACCTTACCACAAGCACCTCAAGAGGAGGCTTCTCTCAGCTCTAGGTATGTGAGAGGGACCCTGAGTTTGCGGCCTCAAGTGGAATGGACACCGCGATGCCCTGACTCAAAATAAGGCCGGATATCCCTGCAGTGACTTGAATGCAGGCTCGTCTTGCATCGCCCAAGACGAAAGGATGTCTGAATCCCCTGTGGAGACCACAGAGAAAGACCTAGTTCCCCACCTCATCGCGACCGGAGGCCTCACATCCTTTGAAAACTCCAGAGGTACGCGGAGATCAGTGCCTCCAAAGGCGACGATGCCTGACTCCTCGTGAATCTTGATAGAAGTTCCAGGATTCCTGTGGCACGTGTAAAGGGACACTTGGTCTCCCGCCTGAGCTGGAGAGGCGTCCCAATTGCCCTGCCAAGCCTCGAGGAGAATCCCGGGTTGTCCCTCGCAACTAGGCAGGAGTCCTGACGTCGCTGAACAAACACGTGGGTGGAAGGGCCATCCCCGTCGTAACTCGAGAATATACCCCAGGTTCCCGCCGCAACTCGAGAAAAACCATGAGACTTCCCCCTCGCCGCGAGATGAGGCCCGATTCCCCTGCACTGCATGCAGAGCAATTCCGTGTTGCACATCAAACAGGGAAGGAGCCTTGATTTCCTTGGTGGCACTCCACAGAAACCCCAAGAACACTGTTTCAAGGTTAGAGAGATCCTGAGGTCACTGTAGCAACACGAAAGAGCTCCATGGACCAGAAATCAACTCGAGATGAGAGGTTAGTCCCTGGCTTCGACTCCAGAGGAATACCACCTTACCACAAGCACCTCAAGAGGAGGCTTCTCTCAGCTCTAGGTATGTGAGAGGGACCCTGAGTTTGCGGCCTCAAGTGAAATGGACACCGCGATGCCCTGAATCGAAATGAGGCCGGATATCCCTGCAGTGACTGAATGCAGGCTCGTCTTGCATCTCCCGAGACGAAAGGATGTCTGAATCCCCTGTGGAGACCACAGAGAAAGATCTAGTTTCCCACCTCATCGCGACCGGAGGCCTCAAATCCTTTGAAAACTCCAGAGGTACGCGGAGATCAGTGCCTCCAAAGGAGACGATGCCTGACTCCTCGTGAAACTTGATAGGAGTCCCAGGATTCCTGTGGTACATGGAAAGGGACCCTTGGTCTCCCGCCTCAGCTGGAGAGGCGTCCCAATTGCCCTGCCAAGCCTCGAGGAGAATCCTGAGTTGTCCCTCGCAACTAGGCAGGAGTCCTGACGTCGCTGAAGAAACACGTGTGTGGAAGGGCCATCCCCGTCGTAACTCGAGAATATACCCCAGGTTCCCGCCGCAACTCGAGAAAAACCATGAGACTTCCCCCTCGCCGCGAGATGAGGCCCGATTCCCCTGCACTGCGTGCAGAGCAATTCCGTGTTGCACATCACACATGAAAGGAGCCTTGATTTCCTTGGTGGCACTCCAGAGAAACCCCAAGAACACTGTTTCAATGCTAGAGGGATCCTGAGGTCACTGTAGCAACATGAAAGTGCTCCGTGGACCAAAAATCAACTCGAGATGAGAGGTTAGTCCCTGGCTTCGACTCCAGAGGAATACCACCTTACCACAAGCACCTCAAGAGGAGGCTTCTCTCAGCTCTAGGTATGTGAGAGGGACCCTGAGTGTGCGGCCTCAAGTGGAATGGACACCGCGATGCCCTGACTCGAAATAAGGCCGGATATCCCTGCAGTGACTTGAATGCAGGCTCGTCTTGCATCTCCCAAGATGAAAGGATGTCTGAATCCCCTGTGGAGGCCACAGAGAAAGACCTAGTTCCCCACCTCATCGCGACCGGAGGCCTCACATCCTTTGAAAACTCCAGAGGTACGCGGAGATCAGTGCCTCCAAAGGGAACGATGCCTGACTCCTCGTGAAACTTGATAGGAGTTCCAGGATTCCTGTCGCACGTGGAAAGGGACCCTTGGTCTCCCGCCTCAGCTGGGGAGACATCCCAATTGCCCTGCCAAGCCTCGAGGAGAATCCTGAGTTGTCCCTCATGAAAAGGCAGGAGTCCAGACGTCACTGAACAAACACGTGGGTGGAAGGGCTATCCCCGTCGTAACTCGAGAATATACCCCAGGTTCCCAACGCAACTCGAGAAAACCATGAGACTTCCCCCTCGCCGCAAAATGAGGCCCGATACCCTGCACTGCGTGCAGAGCAATTCCGTGTTGCACATCACACATGAAAGGAGCCTTGATTTCCTTGATGGCACTCCAGAGAAACCCCAAGAAGACTGTTTCAAGGCTAGAGGGAACCTGAGGTCACTGTAGCAACAAGAAAGAGCTCCATGAACCAAAAATCAACTCTAGATGAGAGGTTAGTCCCTGGCTTCGACTCCAGAGGAATACCACCTTACAACAAGCACCTCAAGAGGAGGCTTCTCTCAGCTCTATGTATGTGAGAGGGACCCTGAGTTTGCGGCCTCAAGTGGAATGGACACCGCGATGCCCTGACTCGAAATAAGGCCGGATATCCCTGCAGTGACTTGAATGCAGGCTCGTCTTGCATCTCCCAAGACGAAAGGATGGCTGAATCCCCTGTGGAGACCACAGAGAAAGCCCTAGTTCCCCACCTCATCGCGACCGGAGGCCTCAAATCCTTTGAAAACTCCAGAGGTACGCGGAGATCAGTGCCTCCAAAGGAGACGATGCCTGACTCCTCGTGAAACTTGATAGGAGTCCCAGGATTCCTGTGGTACATGGAAAGGGACCCTTGGTCTCCCGCCTCAGCTGGAGAGGCGTCCCAATTGCCCTGCCAAGCCTCGAGGAGAATCCTGAGTTGTCCCTCGCAACTAGGCAGGAGTCCTGACGTCGCTGAACAAACACGTGGTTGGAAGGTCCATCCCCATGGTAACTCGAGAATATACCCCAGGTTCCCGCCGCAACTCGAGAAAAACCATGAGACTTCCCCCTCGCCGCGAGATGAGGCCCGATTCCCCTGCACTGCGTGCAGAGCAATTCCGTGTTGCACATCACACATGAAAGGTGCCTTGATTTCCTTGGTGGCACTCCAGAGAAACCCCAAGAACACTGTTTCAAGGCTAGAGGGATCCTGAGGTCACTGTAGTAACATGAAAGAGCTCCGTGGACCAAAAATCAACTCGAGATGAGAGGTTAGTCCCTGGCTTCGACTCCAGAGGAATACCACCTTACCACAAGCACCTCAAGAGGAGGCTTCTCTCAGCTCTAGGTATGTGAGAGGGACCCTGAGTGAGCGGCCTGAAGTGGAATGGACACCGCGGTGCCCTGACTCGAAATAAGGCCGGATATCCCTGCAGTGACTTGAATGCAGGCTCGTCTTGCATCTCCCAAGAAGAAAGGATGTCTGAATCCCCTGTGGAGACCACAGAGAAAGACCTAGTTCCCCACCTCATCGCGACCGGAGGCCTTACATCCTTTGAAAACTCCAGAGGTACGCGGAGATCAGTGCCTCCAAAGGAGACGATGCCTGACTCCTCGTGAAACTTGATAGGAGTCCCAGGATTCCTGTGCACGTGGAAAGGGAACCTTGGTCTCCCGCCTCAGCTGGAGAGGCGTCCCAATTGCCCTGCCAAGCCTCGAGGAGAATCCCGAGTTGTCCCTCGCAACTAGGCAGGAGTCCAGACGTCGCTGAACAAACACGTGTGTGGAAGGGCCATCCCCGTCGTAACTCGAGAGTATACCCCAGGTTCCCGCCGCCACTCGAGAAAAATCATGAGACTTCCCCCTCGCCGCGAGATGAGGCCCGATTCCCCTGCACTGCGTGCAGAGCAATTCCGTGTTGCACATCACACATGAAAGGAGCCTTGATTTCCTTGATGGCACTCCAGAGAAACCCCAAGAACACTGTTTCAAGGCTAGAGGGAAACTGAGTTCACTGTAGCAACAGGAAAGAGCTCCGTGGACCAAAAATCAACTCGAGATGAGAGGTTAGTCCCTGGCTTCGACTCCAGAGGAATACCACCTTACCACAAGCACCTCAAGAGGAGGCTTCTCTCAGCTCTAGGTATGTGAGAGGGACCCTGAGTTTGCGGCCTCAAGTGGAATGGACACCGCGATGCCCTGACTCGAAATAAGGCCGGATATCCCTGCAGTGACTTGAATGCAGGCTCGTCTTGCATCGCCCAAGACGAAAGGATGTCTGAATCCCCTGTGGAGACCACAGAGAAAGACCTAGTTCCCCACCTCATCGCGACCGGAGGCCTCACATCCTTTGAAAACTCCAGAGGTACGCGGAGATCAGTGCCTCCAAAGGAGACGATGCCTGACTCCTCGTGAATCTTGATAGAAGTTCCAGGATTCCTGTGGCACGTGTAAAGGGACACTTGGTCTCCCGCCTGAGCTGGAGAGGCGTCCCAATTGCCCTGCCAAGCCTCGAGGAGAATCCCGGGTTGTCCCTCGCAATTAGGCAGGAGTCCTGACGTCGCTGAACAAACACGTGGGTGGAAGGGCCATCCACGTCGTAACTCGAGAATTTACCCCAGGTTCCCGCCGCAGCTCGAGAAAAACCACGAGACTTCCCCCTCGCCGCGAGATGAGGCCCGATTCCCCTGCACTGCGTGCAGAGCAATTCCGTGTTGCACATCAAACATGGAAGGAGCCTTGATTTCCTTGGTGGCAGTCCAGAGAAACCCCAAGAACACTGTTTCAAGGCTAGAGGGATCCTGAGGTCACTGTAGCAACACGAAAGAGCTCCATGGACCAAAAATCAACTCGAGATGTGAGGTTAGTCCCTGGCTTCGCCTCCAGAGGAATACCACCTTACCACAAGCACCTCAAGAGGAGGCTTCTCTCAACTCTAGGTATGTGAGAGGGACCCTGAGTTTGCGGCCTCAAGTGGAATGGACACCGCGATGCCCTGAATCGAAATGAGGCCGGATATCCCTGCAGTGACTGAATGCAGGCTCGTCTTGCATCTCCCAAGACGAAAGGATGTCTGAATCCCCTGTGGAGACCACAGAGAAAGATCTAGTTTCCCACCTCATCACGACCGGAGGCCTCAAATCCTTTGAAAACTCCAGAGGTACGCGGAGATCAGTGCCTCCAAAGGAGACGATGCCTGACTCCTCGTGAAACTTGATAGGAGTCCCAGGATTCCTGTGGTACATGGAAAGGGACCCTTGGTCTCCCGCCTCAGCTGGAGAGGCGTCCCAATTGCCCTGCCAAGCCTCGAGGAGAATCCTGAGTTGTCCCTCGCAACTAGGCAGGAGTCCTGAAGTCGCTGAAGAAACACGTGTGTGGAAGGGCCATCCCCGTCGTAACTCGAGAATATACCCCAGGTTCCCGCCGCAACTCGAGAAAAACCATGAGACTTCCCCCTCGCCGCGAGATGAGGCCCGATTCCCCTGCACTGCGTGCAGAGCAATTCCGTGTTGCACATCACACATGAAAGGAGCCTTGATTTCCTTGGTGGCACTCCAGAGAAACCCCAAGAACACTGTTTCAAGGCTAGAGGGATCCTGAGGTCACTGTAGCAACATGAAAGAGCTCCGTGGACCAAAAATCAACTCGAGATGAGAGGTTAGTCCCTGGCTTCGACTCCAGAGGAATACCACCTTACCACAAGCACCTCAAGAGGAGGCTTCTCTCAGCTCTAGCTATGTGAGAGGGACCCTGAGTGAGCGGCCTGAAGTGGAATGGACACCGCGGTGCCCTGACTCGAAATAAGGCCGGATATCCCTGCAGTGACTTGAATGCAGGCTCGTCTTGCATCTCCCAAGAAGAAAGGATGTCTGAATCCCCTGTGGAGACCACAGAGAAAGACCTAGTTCCCCACCTCATCGCGACCGGAGGCCTTACATCCTTTGAAAACTCCAGAGGTACGCGGAGATCAGTGCCTCCAAAGGAGACGATGCCTGACTCCTCGTGAAACTTGATAGGAGTCCCAGGATTCCTGTGCACGTGGAAAGGGAACCTTGGTCTCCCGCCTCAGCTGGAGAGGCGTCCCAATTGCCCTGCCAAGCCTCGAGGAGAATCCCGAGTTGTCCCTCGCAACTAGGCAGGAGTCCAGACGTCGCTGAACAAACACGTGTGTGGAAGGGCCATCCCCGTCGTAACTCGAGAGTATACCCCAGGTTCCCGCCGCCACTCGAGAAAAATCATGAGACTTCCCCCTCGCCGCGAGATGAGGCCCGATTCCCCTGCACTGCGTGCAGAGCAATTCCGTGTTGCACATCACACATGAAAGGAGCCTTGATTTCCTTAATGGCACTCCAGAGAAACTCCAAGAACACTGTTTCAAGGCTAGAGGGAAACTGAGTTCACTGTAGCAACACGAAAGAGCTCCGTGGACCAAAAATCAACTCGAGATGAGAGGTTAGTCCCTGGCTTCGACTCCAGAGGAATACCACCTTACCACAAGCACCTCAAGAGGAGGCTTCTCTCAGCTCTAGGTATGTGAGAGGGACCCTGAGTGTGCGGCCTCAAGTGGAATGGACACCGCGATACCCTGACTCGAAATAAGGCCGGATATCCCTGCAGTGACTTGAATGCAGGCTCGTCTTGCATCGCCCAAGACGAAAGGATGTCTGAATCCCCTGTGGAGACCACAGAGAAAGACCTAGTTCCCCACCTCATCGCGACCGGAGGCCTCACATCCTTTGAAAACTCCAGAGGTACGCGGAGATCAGTGCCTCCAAAGGAGACGATGCCTGACTCCTCGTGAATCTTGATAGAAGTTCCAGGATTCCTGTGGCACGTGTAAAGGGACACTTGGTCTCCCGCCTGAGCTGGAGAGGCGTCCCAATTGCCCTGCCAAGCCTCGAGGAGAATCCCGGGTTGTCCCTCGCAACTAGGCAGGAGTCCTGACGTCGCTGAACAAACACGTGGGTGGAAGGGCCATCCACGTCGTAACTCGAGAATATACCCCAGGTTCCCGCCGCAGCTCGAGAAAAACCACGAGACTTCCCCCTCGCCGCGAGATGAGGCCCGATTCCCCTGCACTGCATGCAGAGCAATTCCGTGTTGCACATCACACATGAAAGGAGCCTTGATTTCCTTGGTGGCACTCCAGAGAAACCCCAAGAACACTGTTTCAAGGCTAGAGGGATCCTGAGGTCACTGTAGCAACACGAAAGAGCTCCATGGACCAAAAATCAACTCGAGATGTGAGGTTAGTCCCTGGCTTCGCCTCCAGAGGAATACCACCTTACCACAAGCACCTCAAGAGGAGGCTTCTCTCAGCTCTATGTATGTGAGAGGGACCCTGAGTTTGCGGCCTCAAGTGGAATGGACACCGCGATGCCCTGAATCGAAATGAGGCCGGATATCCCTGCAGTGACTGAATGCAGGCTCGTCTTGCATCTCCCAAGACGAAAGGATGTCTGAATCCCCTGTGGAGACCACAGAGAAAGATCTAGTTTCCCACCTCATCGCGACCGGAGGCCTCAAATCCTTTGAAAACTCCAGAGGTACGCGGAGATCAGTGCCTCCAAAGGAGACGATGCCTGACTCCTCGTGAAACTTGATAGGAGTCCCAGGATTCCTGTGGTACATGGAAAGGGACCCTTGGTCTCCCGCCTCAGCTGGAGAGGCGTCCCAATTGCCCTGCCAAGCCTCGAGGAGAATCCTGAGTTGTCCCTCGCAACTAGGCAGGAGTCCTGACGTCGCTGAAGAAACACGTGTGTGGAAGGGCCATCCCCGTCGTAACTCGAGAATATACCCCAGGTTCCCGCCGCAACTCGAGAAAAACCATGAGACTTCCCCCTCGCCGCGAGATGAGGCCCGATTCCCCTGCACTGCGTGCAGAGCAATTCCGTGTTGCACATCACACATGAAAGGAGCCTTGATTTCCTTGGTGGCACTCCAGAGAAACCCCAAGAACACTGTTTCAAGGCTAGAGGGATCCTGAGGTCACTGTAGCAACATGAAAGTGCTCCGTGGACCAAAAATCAACTCGAGATGAGAGGTTAGTCCCTGGCTTCGACTCCAGAGGAATACCACCTTACCACAAGCACCTCAAGAGGAGGCTTCTCTCAGCTCTAGGTATGTGAGAGGGACCCTGAGTGTGCGGCCTCAAGTGGAATGGACACCGCGATGCCCTGACTCGAAATAAGGCCGGATATCCCTGCAGTGACTTGAATGCAGGCTCGTCTTGCATCTCCCAAGATGAAAGGATGTCTGAATCCCCTGTGGAGGCCACAGAGAAAGACCTAGTTCCCCACCTCATCGCGACCGGAGGCCTCACATCCTTTGAAAACTCCAGAGGTACGCGGAGATCAGTGCCTCCAAAGGGAACGATGCCTGACTCCTCGTGAAACTTGATAGGAGTTCCAGGATTCCTGTCGCACGTGGAAAGGGACCCTTGGTCTCCCGCCTCAGCTGGGGAGACATCCCAATTGCCCTGCCAAGCCTCGAGGAGAATCCTGAGTTGTCCCTCATGAAAAGGCAGGAGTCCAGACGTCACTGAACAAACACGTGGGTGGAAGGGCTATCCCCGTCGTAACTCGAGAATATACCCCAGGTTCCCAACGCAACTCGAGAAAACCATGAGACTTCCCCCTCGCCGCAAAATGAGGCCCGATACCCTGCACTGCGTGCAGAGCAATTCCGTGTTGCACATCACACATGAAAGGAGCCTTGATTTCCTTGATGGCACTCCAGAGAAACCCCAAGAAGACTGTTTCAAGGCTAGAGGGAACCTGAGGTCACTGTAGCAACAAGAAAGAGCTCCGTGGACCAAAAATCAACTCTAGATGAGAGGTTAGTCCCTGGCTTCGACTCCAGAGGAATACCACCTTACAACAAGCACCTCAAGAGGAGGCTTCTCTCAGCTCTATGTATGTGAGAGGGACCCTGAGTTTGCGGCCTCAAGTGGAATGGACACCGCGATGCCCTGACTCGAAATAAGGCCGGATATCCCTGCAGTGACTTGAATGCAGGCTCGTCTTGCATCTCCCAAGACGAAAGGGTGGCTGAATCCCCTGTGGAGACCACAGAGAAAGCCCGAGTTCCCCACCTCATCGCGACCGGAGGCCTCAAATCCTTTGAAAACTCCAGAGGTACGCGGAGATCAGTGCCTCCAAAGGAGACGATGCCTGACTCCTCGTGAAACTTGATAGGAGTCCCAGGATTCCTGTGGTACATGGAAAGGGACCCTTGGTCTCCCGCCTCAGCTGGAGAGGCGTCCCAATTGCCCTGCCAAGCCTCGAGGAGAATCCTGAGTTGTCCCTCGCAACTAGGCAGGAGTCCTGACGTCGCTGAACAAACACGTGGTTGGAAGGTCCATCCCCATGGTAACTCGAGAATATACCCCAGGTTCCCGCCGCAACTCGAGAAAAACCATGAGACTTCCCCCTCGCCGCGAGATGAGGCCCGATTCCCCTGCACTGCGTGCAGAGCAATTCCGTGTTGCACATCACACATGAAAGGTGCCTTGATTTCCTTGGTGGCACTCCAGAGAAACCCCAAGAACACTGTTTCAAGGCTAGAGGGATCCTGAGGTCACTGTAGTAACATGAAAGAGCTCCGTGGACCAAAAATCAACTCGAGATGAGAGGTTAGTCCCTGGCTTCGACTCGAGAGGAATACCACCTTACCACAAGCACCTCAAGAGGAGGCTTCTCTCAGCTCTAGGTATGTGAGAGGGACCCTGAGTGAGCGGCCTGAAGTGGAATGGACACCGCGGTGCCCTGACTCGAAATAAGGCCGGATATCCCTGCAGTGACTTGAATGCAGGCTCGTCTTGCATCTCCCAAGAAGAAAGGATGTCTGAATCCCCTGTGGAGACCACAGAGAAAGACCTAGTTCCCCACCTCATCGCGACCGGAGGCCTTACATCCTTTGAAAACTCCAGAGGTACGCGGAGATCAGTGCCTCCAAAGGAGACGATGCCTGACTCCTCGTGAAACTTGATAGGAGTCCCAGGATTCCTGTGCACGTGGAAAGGGAACCTTGGTCTCCCGCCTCAGCTGGAGAGGCGTCCCAATTGCCCTGCCAAGCCTCGAGGAGAATCCCGAGTTGTCCCTCGCAACTAGGCAGGAGTCCAGACGTCGCTGAACAAACACGTGTGTGGAAGGGCCATCCCCGTCGTAACTCGAGAGTATACCCCAGGTTCCCGCCGCCACTCGAGAAAAATCATGAGACTTCCCCCTCGCCGCGAGATGAGGCCCGATTCCCCTGCACTGCGTGCAGAGCAATTCCGTGTTGCACATCACACATGAAAGGAGCCTTGATTTCCTTGATGGCACTCCAGAGAAACCCCAAGAACACTGTTTCAAGGCTAGAGGGAAACTGAGTTCACTGTAGCAACAGGAAAGAGCTCCGTGGACCAAAAATCAACTCGAGATGAGAGGTTAGTCCCTGGCTTCGACTCCAGAGGAATACCACCTTACCACAAGCACCTCAAGAGGAGGCTTCTCTCAGCTCTAGGTATGTGAGAGGGACCCTGAGTTTGCGGCCTCAAGTGGAATGGACACCGCGATGCCCTGACTCGAAATAAGGCCGGATATCCCTGCAGTGACTTGAATGCAGGCTCGTCTTGCATCGCCCAAGACGAAAGGATGTCTGAATCCCCTGTGGAGACCACAGAGAAAGACCTAGTTCCCCACCTCATCGCGACCGGAGGCCTCACATCCTTTGAAAACTCCAGAGGTACGCGGAGATCAGTGCCTCCAAAGGAGACGATGCCTGACTCCTCGTTAATCTTGATAGAAGTTCCAGGATTCCTGTGGCACGTGTAAAGGGACACTTGGTCTCCCGCCTGAGCTGGAGAGGCGTCCCAATTGCCCTGCCAAGCCTCGAGGAGAATCCCGGGTTGTCCCTCGCAATTAGGCAGGAGTCCTGACGTCGCTGAACAAACACGTGGGTGGAAGGGCCATCCACGTCGTAACTCGAGAATTTACCCCAGGTTCCCGCCGCAGCTCGAGAAAAACCACGAGACTTCCCCCTCGCCGCGAGATGAGGCCCGATTCCCCTGCACTGCGTGCAGAGCAATTCCGTGTTGCACATCAAACATGGAAGGAGCCTTGATTTCCTTGGTGGCAGTCCAGAGAAACCCCAAGAACACTGTTTCAAGGCTAGAGGGATCCTGAGGTCACTGTAGCAACACGAAAGAGCTCCATGGACCCAAAATCAACTCGAGATGTGAGGTTAGTCCCTGGCTTCGCCTCCAGAGGAATACCACCTTACCACAAGCACCTCAAGAGGAGGCTTCTCTCAGCTCTAGGTATGTGAGAGGGACCCTGAGTTTGCGGCCTCAAGTGGAATGGACACCGCGATGCCCTGAATCGAAATGAGGCCGGATATCCCTGCAGTGACTGAATGCAGGCTCGTCTTGCATCTCCCAAGACGAAAGGATGTCTGAATCCCCTGTGGAGACCACAGAGAAAGATCTAGTTTCCCACCTCATCACGACCGGAGGCCTCAAATCCTTTGAAAACTCCAGAGGTACGCGGAGATCAGTGCCTCCAAAGGAGACGATGCCTGACTCCTCGTGAAACTTGATAGGAGTCCCAGGATTCCTGTGGTACATGGAAAGGGACCCTTGGTCTCCCGCCTCAGCTGGAGAGGCGTCCCAATTGCCCTGCCAAGCCTCGAGGAGAATCCTGAGTTGTCCCTCGCAACTAGGCAGGAGTCCTGAAGTCGCTGAAGAAACACGTGTGTGGAAGGGCCATCCCCGTCGTAACTCGAGAATATACCCCAGGTTCCCGCCGCAACTCGAGAAAAACCATGAGACTTCCCCCTCGCCGCGAGATGAGGCCCGATTCCCCTGCACTGCGTGCAGAGCAATTCCGTGTTGCACATCACACATGAAAGGAGCCTTGATTTCCTTGGTGGCACTCCAGAGAAACCCCAAGAACACTGTTTCAAGGCTAGAGGGATCCTGAGGTCACTGTAGCAACATGAAAGAGCTCCGTGGACCAAAAATCAACTCGAGATGAGAGGTTAGTCCCTGGCTTCGACTCCAGAGGAATACCACCTTACCACAAGCACCTCAAGAGGAGGCTTCTCTCAGCTCTAGGTATGTGAGAGGGACCCTGAGTGAGCGGCCTGAAGTGGAATGGACACCGCGGTGCCCTGACTCGAAATAAGGCCGGATATCCCTGCAGTGACTTGAATGCAGGCTCGTCTTGCATCTCCCAAGAAGAAAGGATGTCTGAATCCCCTGTGGAGACCACAGAGAAAGACCTAGTTCCCCACCTCATCGCGACCGGAGGCCTTACATCCTTTGAAAACTCCAGAGGTACGCGGAGATCAGTGCCTCCAAAGGAGACGATGCCTGACTCCTCGTGAAACTTGATAGGAGTCCCAGGATTCCTGTGCACGTGGAAAGGGAACCTTGGTCTCCCGCCTCAGCTGGAGAGGCGTCCCAATTGCCCTGCCAAGCCTCGAGGAGAATCCCGAGTTGTCCCTCGCAACTAGGCAGGAGTCCAGACGTCGCTGAACAAACACGTGTGTGGAAGGGCCATCCCCGTCGTAACTCGAGAGTATACCCCAGGTTCCCGCCGCCACTCGAGAAAAATCATGAGACTTCCCCCTCGCCGCGAGATGAGGCCCGATTCCCCTGCACTGCGTGCAGAGCAATTCCGTGTTTCACATCACACATGAAAGGAGCCTTGATTTCCTTAATGGCACTCCAGAGAAACTCCAAGAACACTGTTTCAAGGCTAGAGGGAAACTGAGTTCACTGTAGCAACACGAAAGAGCTCCGTGGACCAAAAATCAACTCGAGATGAGAGGTTAGTCCCTGGCTTCGACTCCAGAGGAATACCACCTTACCACAAGCACCTCAAGAGGAGGCTTCTCTCAGCTCTAGGTATGTGAGAGGGACCCTGAGTTTGCGGCCTCAAGTGAAATGGACACCGCGATGCCCTGACTCGAAATGAGGCCGGATATCCCTGCAGTGACTGAATGCAGGCTCGTCTTGCATCTCCCAAGACGAAAGGATGGCTGAATCCCCTGTGGAGACCACAGAGAAAGACCTAGTTTCCCACCTCATCGCGACCGGAGGCCTCAAATCCTTTGAAAACTCCAGAGGTACGCGGAGATCAGTGCCTCCAAAGGAGACGATGCCTGACTCCTCGTGAAACTTGATAGGAGTCCCAGGATTCCTGTGGTACATGGAAAGGGACCCTTGGTCTCCCGCCTCAGCTGGAGAGGCGTCCCAATTGCCCTGCCAAGCCTCGAGGAGAATCCTGAGTTGTCCCTCGCAACTAGGCAGGTGTCCTTACGTCGCTGAACAAACACGTGGTTGGAAGGTCCATCCCCATCGTAACTCGAGAATATACCCCAGGTTCCCGCCGCAACTCGAGAAAAACCATGAGACTTCCCCCTCGCCGCGAGATGAGGCCCGATTCCCCTGCACTGCGTGCAGAGCAATTCCGTGTTGCACATCACACATGAAAGGTGCCTTGATTTCCTTGGTGGCACTCCAGAGAACCCCCAAGAACACTGTTTCAAGGCTAGAGGGATCCTGAGGTCACTGTAGTAACATGAAAGAGCTCCGTGGACCAAAAATCAACTCGAGATGAGAGGTTAGTCCCTGGCTTCGACTCGAGAGGAATACCACCTTACCACAAGCACCTCAAGAGGAGGCTTCTCTCAGCTCTAGGTATGTGAGAGGGACCCTGAGTGAGCGGCCTGAAGTGGAATGGACACCGCGGTGCCCTGACTCGAAATAAGGCCGGATATCCCTGCAGTGACTTGAATGCAGGCTCGTCTTGCATCTCCCAAGAAGAAAGGATGTCTGAATCCCCTGTGGAGACCACAGAGAAAGACCTAGTTCCCCACCTCATCGCGACCGGAGGCCTTACATCCTTTGAAAACTCCAGAGGTACGCGGAGATCAGTGCCTCCAAAGGAGACGATGCCTGACTCCTCGTGAAACTTGATAGGAGTCCCAGGATTCCTGTGCACGTGGAAAGGGAACCTTGGTCTCCCGCCTCAGCTGGAGAGGCGTCCCAATTGCCCTGCCAAGCCTCGAGGAGAATCCCGAGTTGTCCCTCGCAACTAGGCAGGAGTCCAGACGTCGCTGAACAAACACGTGTGTGGAAGGGCCATCCCCGTCGTAACTCGAGAGTATACCCCAGGTTCCCGCCGCCACTCGAGAAAAATCATGAGACTTCCCCCTCGCCGCGAGATGAGGCCCGATTCCCCTGCACTGCGTGCAGAGCAATTCCGTGTTTCACATCACACATGAAAGGAGCCTTGATTTCCTTAATGGCACTCCAGAGAAACTCCAAGAACACTGTTTCAAGGCTAGAGGGAAACTGAGTTCACTGTAGCAACACGAAAGAGCTCCGTGGACCAAAAATCAACTCGAGATGAGAGGTTAGTCCCTGGCTTCGACTCCAGAGGAATACCACCTTACCACAAGCACCTCAAGAGGAGGCTTCTCTCAGCTCTAGGTATGTGAGAGGGACCCTGAGTTTGCGGCCTCAAGTGGAATGGACACCGCGATGCCCTGACTCGAAATAAGGCCGGATATCCCTGCAGTGACTTGAATGCAGGCTCGTCTTGCATCGCCCAAGACGAAAGGATGTCTGAATCCCCTGTGGAGACCACAGAGAAAGACCTAGTTCCCCACCTCATCGCGACCGGAGGCCTCACATCCTTTGAAAACTCCAGAGGTACGCGGAGATCAGTGCCTCCAAAGGAGACGATGCCTGACTCCTCGTGAAACTTGATAGGAGTCCCAGGATTCCTGTGGTACATGGAAAGGGACCCTTGGTCTCCCGCCTCAGCTGGAGAGGCGTCCCAATTGCCCTGCCAAGCCTCGAGGAGAATCCTGAGTTGTCCCTCGCAACTAGGCAGGAGTCCTTACGTCGCTGAACAAACACGTGGTTGGAAGGTCCATCCCCATCGTAACTCGAGAATATACCCCAGGTTCCCGCCGCAACTCGAGAAAAACCATGAGACTTCCCCCTCGCCGCGAGATGAGGCCCGATTCCCCTGCACTGCGTGCAGAGCAATTCCGTGTTGCACATCACACATGAAAGGAGCCTTGATTTCCTTGGTGGCACTCCAGAGAACCCCCAAGAACACTGTTTCAAGGCTAGAGGGATCCTGAGGTCACTGTAGCAACATGAAAGAGCTCCGTGGACCAAAAATCAACTCGAGATGAGAGGTTAGTCCCTGGCTTCGACTCCAGAGGAATACCACCTTACCACAAGCACCTCAAGAGGAGGCTTCTCTCAGCTCTAGGTATGTGAGAGGGACCCTGAGTGAGCGGCCTGAAGTGGAATGGACACCGCGGTGCCCTGACTCGAAATAAGGCCGGATATCCCTGCAGTGACTTGAATGCAGGCTCGTCTTGCATCTCCCAAGAAGAAAGGATGTCTGAATCCCCTGTGGAGACCACAGAGAAAGACCTAGTTCCCCACCTCATCGCGACCGGAGGCCTTACATCCTTTGAAAACTCCAGAGGTACGCGGAGATCAGTGCCTCCAAAGGAGACGATGCCTGACTCCTCGTGAAACTTGATAGGAGTCCCAGGATTCCTGTGCACGTGGAAAGGGAACCTTGGTCTCCCGCCTCAGCTGGAGAGGCGTCCCAATTGCCCTGCCAAGCCTCGAGGAGAATCCCGAGTTGTCCCTCGCAACTAGGCAGGAGTCCAGACGTCGCTGAACAAACACGTGTGTGGAAGGGCCATCCCCGTCGTAACTCGAGAGTATACCCCAGGTTCCCGCCGCCACTCGAGAAAAATCATGAGACTTACCCCTCGCCGCGAGATGAGGCCCGATTCCCCTGCACTGCGTGCAGAGCAATTCCGTGTTTCACATCACACATGAAAGGAGCCTTGATTTCCTTAATGGCACTCCAGAGAAACTCCAGGAACACTGTTTCAAGGCTAGAGGGAAACTGAGTTCACTGTAGCAACACGAAAGAGCTCCGTGGCCCAAAAATCAACTCGAGATGAGAGGTTAGTCCCTGGCTTCGACTCCAGAGGAATACCACCTTACCACAAGCACCTCAAGAGGAGGCTTCTCTCAGCTCTAGGTATGTGAGAGGGACCCTGAGTTTGCGGCCTCAAGTGGAATGGACACCGCGATGCCCTGACTCGAAATAAGGCCGGATATCCCTGCAGTGACTTGAATGCAGGCTCGTCTTGCATCGCCCAAGACGAAAGGATGTCTGAATCCCCTGTGGAGACCACAGAGAAAGACCTAGTTCCCCACTTCATCGCGACCGGAGGCCTCACATCCTTTGAAAACTCCAGAGGTACGCGGAGATCAGTGCCTCCAAAGGAGACGATGCCTGACTCCTCGTGAATCTTGATAGAAGTTCCAGGATTCCTGTGGCACGTGTAAAGGGACACTTGGTCTCCCGCCTGAGCTGGAGAGGCGTCCCAATTGCCCTGCCAAGCCTCGAGGAGAATCCCGGGTTGTCCCTCGCAACTAGGCAGGAGTCCTGACGTCGCTGAACAAACACGTGGGTGGAAGGGCCATCCACGTCGTAACTCGAGAATATACCCCAGGTTCCCGCCGCAGCTCGAGAAAAACCACGAGACTTCCCCCTCGCCGCGAGATGAGGCCCGATTCCCCTGCACTGCATGCAGAGCAATTCCGTGTTGCACATCAAACATGGAAGGAGCCTTGATTTCCTTGGTGGCACTCCAGAGAAACCCCAAGAACACTGTTTCAAGGCTAGAGGGATCCTGAGGTCACTGTAGCAACATGAAAGTGCTCCGTGGACCAAAAATCAACTCGAGATGAGAGGTTAGTCCCTGGCTTCGACTCCAGAGGAATACCACCTTACCACAAGCACCTCAAGAGGAGGCTTCTCTCAGCTCTAGGTATGTGAGAGGGACCCTGAGTGTGCGGCCTCAAGTGGAATGGACACCGCGATGCCCTGACTCGAAATAAGGCCGGATATCCCTGCAGTGACTTGAATGCAGGCTCGTCTTGCATCTCCCAAGAAGAAAGGATGTCTGAATCCCCTGTGTAGACCACAGAGAAAGACCTAGTTCCCCAACTCATCGCGACCGGAGGCCTTACATCCTTTGAAAACTCCAGAGGTACGCCGAGATCAGTGCCTCCAAAGGAGACGATGCCTGACTCCTCATGAAACTTGATAGGAGTCCCAGGATTCCTGTGGCACGTGGAAAGGGACCCTTGGTCTTCCGCCTCAGCTGGAGAGGCGTCCCAATTGCCCTGCCAAGCCTCGAAGAGAATCCCGAGTTGTCCCTCGCAACTAGGCAGGAGTCCTGACGTCGCTGAACTAACACGTGGTTGGAAGGGCCATCCCCGTCGTAACTCGAGAGTATACCCCAAGTTCCCACCGCAACTCGAGAAAAACCATGAGACTTCCCCCTTGCCGCAAAATGAGGCCCGATAACCTGCACTGCGTGCAGAGCAATTCCGTGTTGCACATCACACATGAAAGGAGCCTTGATTTCCTTGATGGCACTGCAGAGAAACCCCAAGAACAGTGTTTTAAGGCGAGAGGGATCCTGAGGTCACTGTAGCAACAAGAAAGAGCTCCGTGGACCAAAAATCAACTCGAGATGAGAGGTTAGTCCCTGGCTTCGACTCCAGAGGAATACCACCTTACCACAAGCACCTCAAGAGGAGGCTTCTCTCAGCTCTAGGTATGTGAGAGGGACCCTGAGTTTGCGGCCTCAAGTGGAATGGACACCGCGATTCCCTGACTCGAAATAAGGCCGGATATCCCTGCAGTGACTTGAATGCCGGCTCGTCTTGCATCTCCCAAGATGAAAGGATGTCTGAATCCCCTGTGGAGACCACAGAGAAAGACCTAGTTCCCCACCTCATCGCGACCGGAGGCCTCACATCCTTTGAAAACTCCAGAGGTACGCGGAGATCAGTGCCTCCAAAGGGAACGATGCCTGACTCCTCGTGAAACTTGATAGGAGTTCCAGGATTCCTGTCGCACGTGGAAAGGGACCCTTGGTCTCCCGCCTCAGCTGGGGAGACATCCCAATTGCCCTGCCAAGCCTCGAGGAGAATCCTGAGTTGTCCCTCGTAAATAGGCAGGAGTCCAGACGTCACTGAACAAACACGTGGGTGAAAGGGCCATCCCCGTCGTAACTCGAGAATATACCCCAGGTTCCCAACGCAACTCGAGAAAACCATGAGACTTCCCCCTCGCCGCAAAATGAGGCCCGATTCCCCTGCACTGCGTGCAGAGCAATTCCGTGTTGCACATCACACATGAAAGGAGCCTTGATTTCCTTGGTGGCACTCCAGAGAAACCCCAAGAACACTGTTTCAAGGCTAGAGGGATCCTGAGGTCACTGTAGCAACACGAAAGAGCTCCATGGACCAAAAATCAACTCGAGATGAGAGGTTAGTCCCTGGCTTCGACTCCAGAGGAATACCACCTTACCACAAGCACCTCAAGAGGAGGCTTCTCTCAGCTCTAGGTATGTGAGAGGGACCCTGAGTTTGCGTCCTCAAGTGAAATGGACACCGCGATGCCCTGACTCGAAATGAGGCCGGATATCCCTGCAGTGACTGAATGCAGGCTCGTCTTGCATCTCCCAAGACGAAAGGATGTCTGAATCCCCTGTGGAGACCACAGAGAAAGATCTAGTTTCCCACCTCATCGCGACCGGAGGCCTCAAATCCTTTGAAAACTCCAGAGGTACGCGGAGATCAGTGCCTCCAAAGGAGACGATGCCTGACTCCTCGTGAAACTTGATAGGAGTCCCAGGATTCCTGTGGTACATGGAAAGGGACCCTTGGTCTCCCGCCTCAGCTGGAGAGGCATCCCAATTGCCCTGCCAAGCCTCGAGGAGAATCCTGAGTTGTCCCTCGCAACTAGGCAGGAGTCCTTATGTCGCCGAACAGACACGTGGTTGGAAGGTCCATCCCCATCGTAACTCGAGAATATACCCCAGGTTCCCGCCGCAACTCGAGAAAAACCATGAGACTTCCCCCTCGCCGCGAGATGAGGCCCGATTCCCCTGCACTGCGTGCAGAGCAATTCCGTGTTGCACATCACACATGAAAGGAGCCTTGATTTCCTTGGTGGCACTCCAGAGAAACCCCAAGAACACTGTTTCAAGGCTAGAGGGATCCTGAGGTCACTGTAGCAACATGAAAGAGCTCCGTGGACCAAAAATCAACTCGAGATGAGAGGTTAGTCCCTGGCTTCGACTCCAGAGGAATACCACCTTACCACAAGCACCTCAAGAGGAGGCTTCTCTCAGCTCTAGGTAGGTGAGAGGGACCCTGAGTGCGCGGCCTGAAGTGAAATGGACACCGCGGTGCCCTGACTCGAAATAAGGCCGGATATCCCTGCAGTGACTTGAATGCAGGCTCGTCTTGCATCTCCCAAGAAGAAAGGATGTCTGAATCCCCTGTGGAGACCACAGAGAAAGACCTAGTTCCCCACCTCATCGCGACCGGAGGCCTTACATCCTTTGAAAACTCCAGAGGTACGCGGAGATCAGTGCCTCCAAAGGAGACGATGCCTGACTCCTCGTGAAACTTGATAGGAGTCCCAGGATTCCTGTGCACGTGGAAAGGGAACCTTGGTCTCCCGCCTCAGCTGGAGAGGCGTCCCAATTGCCCTGCCAAGCCTCGAGGAGAATCCCGAGTTGTCCCTCGCAACTAGGCAGGAGTCCAGACGTCGCTGAACAAACACGTGTGTGGAAGGGCCATCCCCGTCGTAACTCGAGAGTATACCCCAGGTTCCCGCCGCCACTCGAGAAAAATCATGAGACTTCCCCCTCGCCGCGAGATGAGGCCCGATTCCCCTGCACTGCGTGCAGAGCAATTCCGTGTTTCACATCACACATGAAAGGAGCCTTGATTTCCTTAATGGCACTCCAGAGAAACTCCAAGAACACTGTTTCAAGGCTAGAGGGAAACTGAGTTCACTGTAGCAACACGAAAGAGCTCCGTGGACCAAAAATCAACTCGAGATGAGAGGTTAGTCCCTGGCTTCGACTCCAGAGGAATACCACCTTACCACAAGCACCTCAAGAGGAGGCTTCTCTCAGCTCTAGGTATGTGAGAGGGACCCTGAGTTTGCGGCCTCAAGTGGAATGGACACCGCGATGCCCTGACTCGAAATAAGGCCGGATATCCCTGCAGTGACTTGAATGCAGGCTCGTCTTGCATCGCCCAAGACGAAAGGATGTCTGAATCCCCTGTGGAGACCACAGAGAAAGACCTAGTTCCCCACCTCATCGCGACCGGAGGCCTCACATCCTTTGAAAACTCCAGAGGTATGCGGAGATCAGTGCCTCCAAAGGAGACGATGCCTGACTCCTCGTGAATCTTGATAGAAGTTCCAGGATTCCTGTGGCACGTGTAAAGGGACACTTGGTCTCCCGCCTGAGCTGGAGAGGCGTCCCAATTGCCCTGCCAAGCCTCGAGGAGAATCCCGGGTTGTCCCTCGCAACTAGGCAGGAGTCCTGACGTCGCTGAACAAACACGTGGGTGGAAGGGCCATTCACGTCGTAACTCGAGAATATACCCCAGGTTCCCGCCGCAGCTCGAGAAAAACCACGAGACTTCCCCCTCGCCCCGAGATGAGGCCCGATTCCCCTGCACTGCATGCAGAGCAATTCCGTGTTGCACATCAAACATGGAAGGAGCCTTGATTTCCTTGGTGGCACTCCAGAGAAACCCCAAGAACACTGTTTCAAGGCTAGAGGGATCCTGAGGTCACTGTAGCAACACGAAAGAGCTCCGTGGAACAAAAATCAACTCGAGATGTGAGGTTAGTCCCTGGCTTCGCCTCCAGAGGAATACCACCTTACCACAAGCACCTCAAGAGGAGGCTTCTCTCAGCTCTAGGTATGTGAGAGGGACCCTGAGTTTGCGGCCTCAAGTGGAATGGACACCGCGATGCCCTGAATCGAAATGAGGCCGGATATCCCTGCAGTGACTGAATGCAGGCTCGTCTTGCATCTCCCAAGACGAAAGGATGTCTGAATCCCCTGTGGAGACCACAGAGAAAGATCTAGTTTCCCACCTCATCGCGACCGGAGGCCTCAAATCCTTTGAAAACTCCAGAGGTACGCGGAGATCAGTGCCTCCAAAGGAGACGATGCCTGACTCCTCGTGAAACTTGATAGGAGTCCCAGGATTCCTGTGGTACATGGAAAGGGACCCTTGGTCTCCCGCCTCAGCTGGAGAGGCGTCCCAATTGCCCTGCCAAGCCTCGAGGAGAATCCTGAGTTGTCCCTCGCAACTAGGCAGGAGTCCAGACGTCGCTGAACAAACACGTGTGTGGAAGGGCCATCCCCGTCGTAACTCGAGAGTATACCCCAGGTTCCCGCCGCCACTCGAGAAAAATCATGAGACTTCCCCCTCGCCGCGAGATGAGGCCCGATTCCCCTGCACTGCGTGCAGAGCAATTCCGTGTTTCACATCACACATGAAAGGAGCCTTGATTTCCTTAATGGCACTCCAGAGAAACTCCAAGAACACTGTTTCAAGGCTAGAGGGAAACTGAGTTCACTGTAGCAACACGAAAGAGCTCCGTGGACCAAAAATCAACTCGAGATGAGAGGTTAGTCCCTGGCTTCGACTCCAGAGGAATACCACCTTACCCCAAGCACCTCAAGAGGAGGCTTCTCTCAGCTCTAGGTATGTGAGAGGGACCCTGAGTTTGCGGCCTCAAGTGGAATGGACACCGCGATGCCCTGACTCGAAATAAGGCCGGATATCCCTGCAGTGACTTGAATGCAGGCTCGTCTTGCATCTCCCAAGAAGAAAGGATGTCTGAATCCCCTGTGTAGACCACAGAGAAAGACCTAGTTCCCCAACTCATCGCGACCGGAGGCCTTACATCCTTTGAAAACTCCAGAGGTACGCCGAGATCAGTGCCTCCAAAGGAGACGATGCCTGACTCCTCGTGAAACTTGATAGGAGTCCCAGGATTCCTGTGGCACGTGGAAAGGGACCCTTGGTCTTCCGCCTCAGCTGGAGAGGCGTCCCAATTGCCCTGCCAAGCCTCGAAGAGAATCCCGAGTTGTCCCTCGCAACTAGGCAGGAGTCCTGACGTCGCTGAACTAACACGTGGTTGGAAGGGCCATCCCCGTCGTAAATCGAGAGTATACCCCAAGTTCCCACCGCAACTCGAGAAAAACCATGAGACTTCCCCCTTGCCGCAAAATGAGGCCCGATAACCTGCACTGCGTGCAGAGCAATTCCGTGTTGCACATCACACATGAAAGGAGCCTTGATTTCCTTGATGGCACTGCAGAGAAACCCCAAGAACAGTGTTTTAAGGCGAGAGGGATCCTGAGGTCACTGTAGCAACAAGAAAGAGCTCCGTGGACCAAAAATCAACTCGAGATGAGAGGTTAGTCCCTGGCTTCGACTCCAGAGGAATACCACCTTACCACAAGCACCTCAAGAGGAGGCTTCTCTCAGCTCTAGGTATGTGAGAGGGACCCTGAGTTTGCGGCCTCAAGTGGAATGGACACCGCGATTCCCTGACTCGAAATAAGGCCGGATATCCCTGCAGTGACTTGAATGCCGGCTCGTCTTGCATCTCCCAAGATGAAAGGATGTCTGAATCCCCTGTGGAGACCACAGAGAAAGACCTAGTTCCCCACCTCATCGCGACCGGAGGCCTCAAATCCTTTGAAAACTCCAGAGGTACGCGGATATCAGTGCCTCCAAAGGAAACGATGCCTGACTCCTCGTGAAACTTGATAGGAGTTCCAGGATTCCTGTCGCACGTGGAAAGGGACCCTTGGTCTCCCGCCTCAGCTGGGGAGACATCCCAATTGCCCTGCCAAGCCTCGAGGAGAATCCTGAGTTGTCCCTCGTAAATAGGCAGGAGTCCAGACGTCACTGAACAAACACGTGGGTGGAAGGGCTATCCCCGTCGTAACTCGAGAATATACCCCAGGTTCCCAACGCAACTCGAGAAAACCATGAGACTTCCCCCTCGCCGCAAAATGAGGCCCGATTCCCCTGCACTGCGTGCAGAGCAATTCCGTGTTGCACATCACACATGAAAGGAGCCTTGATTTCCTTGGTGGCACTCCAGAGAAACCCCAAGAACACTGTTTCAAGGCTAGAGGGATCCTGAGGTCACTGTACCCACAGGAAAGAGCTCCGTGGACCAAAAATCAACTCGAGATGAGAGGTTAGTCCCTGGCTTCGACTCCACAGGAATACCACCTTACCACAAGCACCTCAAGAGGAGGCTTCTCTCAGCTCTAGGTATGTGAGAGGGACCCTGAGTTTGCGGCCTCAAGTGGAATAGACACCGCGATGCCCTGACTCGATATAAGGCTGGATATCCCTGCAGTGACTTGAATGCAGGCTCGTCTTGCATCTCCCAAGACGAAAGGATGTCTGAATCCCCTGTGTAGACCACAGAAAAAGACCTAGTTCCCCACCTCATCACGACCGGAGGCCTTACATCCTTTGAAAACTCCAGAGGTACGCGGAGATCAGTGCCTCCAAAGGAGACGATGCCTGACTCCTCATGAAACTTGATACGAGTCCCAGGATTCCTGTGGCACGAGGAAAGGGACCCTTGGTCTCCCGCCTCAGCTGGAGAGGCGTCCCAATTGCCCTGCCAAGCCTCGAGGAGAATCCCGAGTTGTGCCTCGCAACTAGGCAGGAGTCCTGATGTCGCTGAACGAACACGTGTGTGGAAGGGCCATCCCCGTCGTAATTCGAGAATATACCCCAGGTTCCCGCCGCAACTCGAGAAAAACCATGAGACTTCCCCCTCGCCGCTAGATGAGGCCCGATTCCCCTGCACTGCTTGCAGAGCAATTCCGTGTTGCACATCACACATGAAAGGAACCTTGATTTCCTTGATGGCACTGCAGAGAAACCCCAAGAACACTGTTTCAAGGCTAGAGGGATCCTGAGGTCACTGTAGCAACACGAAAGAGCTCCGTGGACCAAAAATCAACTGGAGATGAGAGGTTAGTCCCTGGCTTCGACTCCAGAGGAATACCACCTTACCACAAGCACCTCAAGAGGAGGCTTCTCTCAGCTCTAGCTATGTGAGAGGGACCCTGAGTTTGCGGCCTCAAGTGGAATGGACACCGCGATTCCCTGACTCGAAATAAGGCCGGATATCCCTGCAGTGACTTGAATGCCGGCTCGTCTTGCATCTCCCAAGATGAAAAGATGTTTGAATCCCCTGTGGAGACCACAGAGAAAGACCTAGTTCCCCACCTCATCGCGACCGGAGGCCTCACATCCTTTGAAAACTCCAGAGGTACGCGGAGATCAGTGCCTCCAAAGGAGACGATGCCTGACTCCTCGTGAAACTTGATAGGAGTTCCAGGATTCCTGTGGCACGTGGAAAGGGACTCTTGGTCTTCCGCCCCAGCTGGAGAGGCATCCCAATTGCCCTGCCAAGCCTCGAGGAGAATCCCGAGTTGTCCCTCGTAACTAGGCAGGAGTCCTGACGTCACTGAACAAACACGTGGGTGGAAGGGCTATCCCCATCGTAACTCGAGAATATACCCCAGGTTCCCACCGCAACTCGAGAAAACCATGAGACTTCCCCCTCGCCGCAAAATGAGGCCCGATACCCTGCACTGCGTGCAGAGCAATTCCGTGTTGCACATCACACATGAAAGGAGCCTTGATTTCCTTGATGGCACTCCAGAGAAACTCCAAGAACACTGTTTCAAGGCTAGAGGGAACCTGAGGTCACTGTAGCAACAAGAAAGAGCTCCGTGGACCAAAAATCAACTCGAGATGAGAGGTTAGTCCCTGGCTTCGACTCCAGAGGAATACCACCTTACCACAAGCACCTCAAGAGGAGGCTTCCTTCAGCTCTAGGTATGTGAGAGGGACCCTGAGTTTGCGGCCTCAAGTGGAATGGACACCGCGATTCCCTGACTCGAAATAAGGCCGGATATCCCTGCAGTGACTTGAATGCCGGAACGTCTTGCATCTCCCAAGATGAAAGGATGTTTGAATCCCCTGTGGAGACCACAGAGAAAGACCTAGTTCCCCACCTCATCGCGACCGGAGGCCTCACATCCTTTGAAAACTCCAGAGGTACGCGGAGAACAGTGCCTCCAAAGGGGACGATGCCTGACTCCTCGTGAAACTTGATAGGAGTTCCAGGATTCCTGTCGCACGTGGAAAGGGACCCTTGGTCTCCCGCCTCAGCTGGGGAGGCATCCCAATTGCCCTGCCAAGCCTCGAGGAGAATCCTGAGTTGTCCCTCGTAAATAGGCAGGAGTCCAGACGTCACTGAACAAACACGTGGGTGGAAGGGCTATCCCCGTCGTAACTCGAGAATATACCCCAGGTTCCCAACGCAAGTCGAGAAAACCATGAGACTTCCCCCTCGCCGCAAAATGAGGCCCGAAACCCTGCACTGCGTGCAGAGCAATTCCGTGTTGCACGTCACACATGAAAGGAGCCTTGATTTCCTTGATGGCACTCCAGAGAAACCCCAAGAACACTGTTTCAAGGCTAGAGGGATCCTGAGGTCACTGTAGCAACAAGAAAGAGCTCCGTGGACCAAAAATCAACTCGAGATGAGGGGTTAGTCCCTGGCTTCGACTCCAGAGGAATACCACCTTACCACAAGCACCTCAAGAGGAGGCTTCTCTCAGCTCTAGGTATGTGAGAGGGACCCTGAGTTTGCGGCCTCAAGTGGAATTGACACCGCGATGCCCTGACTCGAAATAAGGCCGGATATCCCTGCAGTGACTTGAATGCGGGCTCGTCTTGCATCTCCCAAGACGAAAGGATGTCTGAATCCCCTGTGGAGACCACAGAGAAGACCTACTTCCCCACCTCATCACGACCGGAGGCCTCACATCCTTTGAGAACTTCAGAGGTATGCGGAGATCAGTGCCTCCAAAGGAGACGATGCCTGACTCCTCATGAAACTTGATAGGAGTCCCAGGATTCCTGTGGCAGGTGGAAAGGGACGCTTGGTCTCCCGCCTCAGCTGGAGAGACGTCCCAATTGCCCTACCAAGCCTCGAGGAGAATCTCGAGTTGTCCCTCGCAACTAGGCAGGAGTCCTGACGTCGCTGAACAAACACGTGGGTGGAAGGGCCATCCCCGTCGTAACTCGAGAATATACCCCAGGTTCCCGCCGCAACTCGAGAAAACCAGTGAGACTTCCCCCTCGCCGCGAGATGAGGCCCGATTCCCCTGCAATGCGTGCAGAGAAATTCCGTGTTGCACATCACACATGAAAGGAGCCTTGATTTCCTTGATGGCACTCCAGAGAAACCCCAAGAACACTGTTTCAAGGCTAGAGGGATCCTGAGGTCACTGTAGCAACACGAAAGAGCTCCATGGACCAAAAATCAACTCGAGATGAGAGGTTAGTCCCTGGCTTCGACTCCAGAGGAATACCACCTTACCACAAGCACCTCAAGAGGAGGCTTCTCTCAGCTCTAGGTATGTGAGAGGGACCCTGAGTTTGCGGCGTCAAGTGGAATGGACACTGCGATGCCCTGACGCGAAATAAGGCCAGATATCCCTGCAGTGACTTGAATGCAGGCTCGTCTTGCATCTCCCAAGACGAAAGGATGTCTGAATCCCCTGTGGAGACCACAGAGAAAGACCTAGTTCCCCACCTCATCGCGACCGAAGGCCTCACATCCTTTGAAAACTCCAGAGGTACGCGGAGATCAGTGCCTCCAAAGGAAACGATGCCTGACTCCTCATGAAACTTGATAGGAGTCCCAGGATTCCTGTGGCACGTGGAAAGGGACGCTTGGTCTCCCGCCTCAGCTGGAGAGGCGTCCCAATTGCCCTGCCAAGCCTCGAGGAGAATCCCGAGTTGTCCCTTGCAACTAGGCAGGAGTCCTGACGTCGCAGAACAAACACGTGTGTGGAAGGGCCATCCCCGTCGTAACTCGAGAATATACCCCAGGTTCCCGCCGCAACTCGAGAAAAACCATGAGACTTCCCCCTCGCTGCAAAATGAGGCCCGATTCCCCTGCACTGCGTGCAGAGCAATTCTGTGTTGCACGTCACACATGAAAGGAGCCTTGATTTCCTTGATGGCACTCCAGAGAAACCCCAAGAACACTGTTTCAGGGCTAGAGGGATCCTGAGGTCACTGTAGCAACACGAAAGAGCTCCTTGGACCAAAAATCAACTCGAGATGAGGGGTTAGTCCCTGGCTTCGACTCCAGAGGAATACCACCTTACCACAAGCACCTCAAGAGGAGGCTTCTCTCAGCTCTATGTATGTGAGAGGGACCCTGAGTTTGCGGCCTCAAGTGGAAAGGACACCGCGATGCCCTGACTCGAAATAAGGCCGGATATCCCTGCAGTGACTTGAATGCAGGCTCGTCTTGCATCTCCCAAGACGAAAGGATGTCTGAATCCCCTGTGGAGAATACAGAGAAGACCTACTTCCCCACCTCATCACGACCGGGGCCTCACATCCTTTGAGAACTTCAGAGGTACGCGGAAATCAGTGCCTCCAAAGGAGACGATGCCTGACTCCTCATGAAACTTGATATGAGTCCCAGGATTCCTGTGGCTGGTGGAAAGGGACGCTTGGTCGCCCGCCTCAGCTGGAGAGGCGTCCCAATTGCCCTGCAAGCCTCGAGGAGAATCCCGAGTTGTCCCTTGCAACTAGGCAGGAGTCCTGACGTCGCTGAACAAACACGTGTGTGGAAGGGCCATCCCCGTCGTAACTCGAGAATATACCCCAGGTTCCCGCGGCAACTCGAGAAAAACCATGAGACTTCCCCCTCGCCGCGAGATGAGGCCCGATTCCCCTGCACTGCGTGCAGAGCAATTCCGTGTTGCACATCACACATGAAAGGAGCCTTGATTTGCTTGATGGCACTCCAGAGAAACCCCAAGAACACTGTTTCAAGGCTAGAGGGATCCTGAGGTCACTGTAGCAACACGAAAGAGCTCCGTGGACCAAAAATCAACTCGAGATTAGAGGTTAGTCCCCGCTTCAAATCCAGAGGAATACCACCTTACCACAAGCACCTCAAGAGGAGGCTTCTCTCAGCTCTAGGTATGTGAGAGGGACCCTGAGTTTGCGGCCTCAACTGGAATGGACACCGCGATGCCCTGACTCGATATAAGGCCGGATATCCCTGCTGTTTCTTGAATGCAGGCTCGTCTTGCATCTCCCAAGACAAAAGGTTGTGTGAATCCCCTGTGGAGACCACAGAGAAAGACGTAGTTCCCCACCTCATCGCGACCGGAAGCCTCACATCCTTTGAAATCTCCAGAGGTACGCGGAGATCAGTGCCTCCAAAGGAGACAGTGCCTGACTCCTCGTGAAACTTGATAGGAGTCCCAGTGTTCCTGTTGCACGTGGCAAGGGACACTTGTTCTACCGCCTCAGATGGTGAGGCGTCCCAATTGCCCTGCCAAGCCTCGAGGAGAACCCCGAGTTGTCCCTCGCAACTAGGCAGGAGTCCTGACGTCGCTGAACAAACACGTGGGTGGAAGGGCTATCCCCGTCGTAACTCTAGAATATACCCCAGGTTCCCGCCGCAACTCGAGAAAAACCATGAGACTTCCCCCTCGCCGCGAGATGAGGTCCGATTCCCCTACACTGCGTGCAGAGCAATTCCGTGTTGCACAACACACATGAAAGGAGCCTTGATTTGCTTGATGGTACTCCAGAGAAACCCCAAGAACACTGTTTCAAGGCTAGAGGGATCCTGAGGTCACTATAGCAACATGAAAGAGCTCCGTGGACCAAAAATCAACTCGAGATGAGAGGTTAGTCCCTGGCTTCGACTCCAGAGGAATACCACCTTACCACAAGCACCTCAAGAGGAGGCTTCTCTCAGCTCTAGGTATGTGAGAGGTACCCTGAGTTTGCGGCGTCAAGTGGAATGGACACTGCGATGCCCTGACGCGAAATAAGGCCGGATATCCCTGCAGTGACTTGAATGCAGGCTCGTCTTGCATCTCCCAAGACGAAAGGATGTCTGAATCCCCTGTGGAGACCACAGAGAAAGACCTAGTTCCCCACCTCACCGCGACCGGAGGCTTCACATCCTTTCAAAATTCCAGAGGTACGCGGAGATCAGTGCCTCCAAAGGAAACGATGCCTGACTCCTCATGAAACTTGATAGGAGTCCCAGGATTCCTGTGGCACGTGGAAAGGGACACTTGGTCTCCCGCCTCAGCTGGAGAGGCGTCCCAATTGCCCTGCCAAGCCTCGAGGAGAATGCCGAGTTGTCCCTTGCAACTAGGCAGGAGTCCTGACGTCGCTGAACAAACACGTGTGTGGAAGGGCCATCCCTGTCCTAACTCGAGAATATACCCCAGGTTCCCGCCGCAACTCGAGAAAAACCATGAGACTTCCCCCTCGCTGCAAAATGAGGCCCGATTCCCCTGCACTGCGTGCAGAGCAATTCCGTGTTGCACGTCACACATGAAAGGAGCCTTGATTTCCTTGATGGCACTCCAGAGAAACCCCAAGAACACTGTTTCAGGGCTAGAGGGATCCTGAGGTCACTGTAGCAACACGAAAGAGCTCCTTGGACCAAAAATCAACTCGCGATGAGGGGTTAGTCCCTGGCTTCGACTCCAGAGGAATACCACCTTACCACAAGCACCTCAAGAGGAGGCTTCTCTCAGCTCTAGGTATGTGAGAGGTACCCTGAGTTTGCGGCGTCAAGTGGAATGGACACTGCGATGCCCTGACGCGAAATAAGGCCGGATATCCCTGCAGTGACTTGAATGCAGGCTCGTCTTGCATCTCCCAAGACGAAAGGATGTCTGAATCCCCTGTGGAGACCACAGAGAAAGACCTAGTTCCCCACCTCACCGCGACTGGAGGCTTCACATCCTTTCAAAATTCCAGAGGTACGCGGAGATCAGTGCCTCCAAAGGAAACGATGCCTGACTCCTCATGAAACTTGATAGGAGTCCCAGGATTCCTGTGGCACGTGGAAAGGGACACTTGGTCTCCCGCCTCAGCTGGAGAGGCGTCCCAATTGCCCTGCCAAGCCTCGAGGAGAATGCCGAGTTGTCCCTTGCAACTAGGCAGGAGTCCTGACGTCGCTGAACAAACACGTGTGTGGAAGGGCCATCCCTGTCGTAACTCGAGAATATACCCCAGGTTCCCGCCGCAACTCGAGAAAAACCATGAGACTTCCCCCTCGCTGCAAAATGAGGCCCGATTCCCCTGCACTGCGTGCAGAGCAATTCCGTGTTGCACGTCACACATGAAAGGAGCCTTGATTTCCTTGATGGCACTCCAGAGAAACCCCAAGAACACTGTTTCAGGGCTAGAGGGATCCTGAGGTCACTGTAGCAACACGAAAGAGCTCCTTGGACCAAAAATCAGCTCGGGATGAGAGGTTAGTCCCTGGCTTCGACTCCAGAGGAATACCACCTTACCACAAGCACCTCAAGAGGAGGCTTCTCTCAGCTCTAGGTATGTGAGAGGGACCCTGAGTTTGCGGCCTCAAGTGGAATGGACACCGCGATGCCCTGACTCGAAATAAGGCCGGATATCCCTGCAGTGACTTGAATGCAGGCTCGTCTTGCATCTCCCAAGACGAAAGGATGTCTGAATCCCCTGTGGAGACCACAGAGAAGACCTACTTCCCCACCTCATCACGACCGGAGGCCTCACATCCTTTGAGAACTTCAGATGTACGCGGAAATCAGTGCCTCCAAAGGAGACGATACCTGACTCCTCATGAAACTTGATAGGAGTCCCAGGATTCCTGTGGCTGGTGGAAAGGGACGCTTGGTCTCCCGCCTCAGCTGGAGAGGCGTCCCAATTGCCCTGCCAAGCCTCGAGGAGAATCCCGAGTTGTCCCTCGCAACTAGGCAGGAGTCCTGACGTCGCTGAACAAACACGTGTGTGGAAGGGCCATCCCTGTCGTAACTCGAGAATATACCCCAGGTTCCCGCCGCAACTCGAGAAAAACCATGAGACTTCCCCCTCGCTGCAAAATGAGGCCCGATTCCCCTGCACTGCGTGCAGAGCAATTCCGTGTTGCACGTCACACATGAAAGGAGCCTTGATTTCCTTGATGGCACTCCAGAGAAACTCCAAGAACACTGTTTCAAGGCTAGAGGGATCCTGAGGTCACTGTAGCAACACGAAAGAGCTCCTTGGACCAAAAATCAACTCGAGATGAGGGGTTAGTCCCTGGCTTCGACTCCAGAGGAATACCACCTTACCACAAGCACCTCAAGAGGAGGCTTCTCTCAGCTCTATGTATGTGAGAGGGACCCTGAGTTTGCGGCCTCAAGTGGAATGGACACCGCGATGCCCTGACTCGAAATAAGGCCGGATATCCCTGCAGTGACTTGAATGCAGGCTCGTCTTGCATCTCCCAAGACGAAAGGATGTCTGAATCCCCTGTGGAGACCACAGAGAAAGACCTAGTTCCCCACCTCATGGCGACCGGAGGCCTCACATCCTTTGAAAACTCCAGAGGTACGCGGAGATAAGTGCCTCCAAAGGAGACGATGCCTGACTCCAAATGAAACTTGATAAGAGTCCCAGGATTCCTGTGGCACGTGGAAAAGGACCCTTGGACTCCCGCCTCAGCTGAGGAGGCATCCCAATTGCCCTGCCAAGCCTCGAGGAGAATCCCGAGTTGTCCCTCGCAACTAGGCAGGAGTCCTGACGTCGCGGAACAAACACGTGTGTGGAAGGGCCATCCCCGTCATAACTCGAGAATACACCCCAGGTTCCCGCCGCAACTCGAGAAAAACCAAGAGACTTCCCCCTTGCCGCGAGATGTGGCCCGATTCCCCTGCACTGCGTTCAGAGCAATTCCGTGTTGCACATCACACATGAAAAAAGCCTTGATTTCCTTGATGGCACTCCAGAGAAACCCCAAGAACACTGTTTCAAGGCAAGAGGGATCCTGAGGTCAGTGTACCAACACGAAAGAGCTCCGTGGACCAAAAATGAACTCGAGATGAGAGGTTAGTCCCTGGCTTCGGCTCCAGAGGAATACCACCTTACCACAAGCACCTCAAGAGGAGGCTTCTCTCAGCTCAATGTATGTGAGAGGGACCCTGAGTTTGCGGCCTCAAGTGGAATGGACACCGCGATGCCCTGACTCCAAATAAGGCCGGATATCCCTGCAGTGACTTGAATGCAGGCTCATCTTGCATCTCCCAAGACGAAAGGATGTCTGAATCCCCTGTGGAAACCACAGAGAAAGACCTAGTTCCCCACCTCATCACGACCGGAGGCCTCACATCCTTTGAAAACTCCAGAGGTACGCGGAGATCAGTGCCTCCAAAGGAGACGATGCCTGACTCGTGAAACTTGATAGGCGTCCCAGGATTCCTGTGGCACGTGGAAAGGGATGCTTGGTCTCCTGCCTCAGCTGATGAGGCGTCCCAATTGCCCTGCCAAGCCTCGAGGAGAATCCCGAGTTGTCCCTCGCAACTAGGCAGGAGTCCTGACGTGGCTGAACAAACACGTGGGTGGAAGGGCCATCCCCGTCGTAACTCGAGAATATACCCCAGGTTCCCGCCGCAACTCGAGAAAAACCATGAGACTTCCCCCTCGCCGTGAGATGAGGCTAGATTCCCCTGCACTGCATGCAGAGCAATTCCGTGTTGCACTTCAAACATGGAAGGAGCCTTGATTTCCTTGGTGGCACTCCAGAGAAACCCCAAGAACACTGTTTCAAGGCTAGAGGGATCCTGAGGTCACTGTAGCAACACGAAAGAGCTCCATGGACCAAAAATCAGCTCGGGATGAGAGGTTAGTCCCTGGCTTCGAGTCCAGAGGAATACCACCTTACCACAAGCACCTCAAGAGGAGGCTTCTCTCAGCTCTAGGTATGTGAGAGGGACCCTGAGTTTGCAGCCTCAAGTGGAATGGACACTGCGATGCCCTGACGCGAAATAAGGCCGGATATCCCTGCAGTGACTTGAATGCAGGCTCGTCTTGCATCTCCCAAGACGAAAGGATGTCTGAATCCCCTGTGGAGACCACAGAGAAAGACCTAGTTCCCCACCTCATCGTGACCGGAGGCCTCACATCCTTTCAAAACTCCAGAGGTACGCGGAGATCAGTGCCTCCAAAGGAAACGATGCCTGACTCCTCATGAAACTTGATAGGAGTCCCAGGATTCCTGTGGCACGTGGAAAGGGACACTTGGTCTCCCGCCTCAGCTGGAGAGGCGTCCCAATTGCCCTTCCAAGCCTCGAGGAGAATCCCGAGTTGTCCCTTGCAACTAGGCAGGAGTCCTGACGTCGCTGAACAAACACGTGTGTGGAAGGGCCATCCCTGTCGTAACTCGAGAATATACCCCAGGTTCCCGCCGCAACTCGAGAAAAACCATGAGACTTCCCCCTCGCCACGAGATGAGGCCCGATTCCCCTGCATTGCATGCAGAGCAATTCCGTGTTGCACATCACACATGAAAGGAGCCTTGATTTCCTTGATGGCACTCCAGAGAAACCCCAAGAACACTGTTTCAAGGCTAGAGGGATCCTGAGGTCACTGTAGCAACACGAAAGAGCTCCGTGGACCAAGAATCAACTCGAGATGAGAGGTTAGTCCCTGGCTCGACTCCAGAGGAATACCACCTTACCACAAGCACCTCAAGAGGAGGCTTCTCTCAGCTCTAGGTATGTGAGAGGGACCCTGAGTTTGCGGCCTCAAGTGGAATGTACAAAGCGATGCCCTGACGCGAAATAAGGCTGGATATCCCTGCAGTGACTTGAATGCAGGCTCGTCTTGCATCTCCCAAGATGAAAGGATGTCTGAATCCCCTGTGGAGACCACAGAGAAAGACCTAGTTCCCCACCTCATCGCGACCGAAGGCCTCACATCCTTTGAAAACTCCAGAGGTACGCGGAGATCAGTGCCTCCAAAGGAGACGATGCCTGACTCCTCGTGAAATTTGATAGGAGTCCCAGGATTCCTGTGGCACGTGGAAAGGGACCCTTGGTCTCCCGCCTCAGCTGGAGAGGCGTCCCAATTGCCCTGCCAAGCCTCGAGGAGAATCCCGAGTTGTCCCTCGCAACTAGGCAGGAGTCCTGACGTCACTGAACAAACACGTGTGTGGAAGGGCTATCCCCGTCGTAACTCGAGAATATACCCCAGGTTCCCACCCCAACTCGAGAAAACCATGAGACTTCCCCCTCGCCGCAAAATGAGGCCCGATACCCTGGACTGCGTGCAGAACAATTCCGTGTTGCACATCACACATGAAAGGAGCCTTGATTTCCTTCATGGCACTCCAGAGAAACCCCAAGAACACTGTTTCAAGGCTAGAGGGAACCTGAGGTCACTGTAGCAACAAGAAAGAGCTCCGTGGACCAAAAATCAACTCGAAATGAGAGGTTAGTCCCTGGCTTTGACTCCAGAGGAATACCACCTTACCACAAGCACCTCAAGAGGAGGCTTCTCTCAGCTCTAG
This sequence comes from Cervus elaphus, assembly GCF_910594005.1. Lineage (NCBI taxonomy): Eukaryota > Metazoa > Chordata > Mammalia > Artiodactyla > Cervidae > Cervus > Cervus elaphus. The sequence goes on along the minus strand of NC_057815.1, from coordinate 2,024,682 downwards.
GTATGTGAGAGGGACCGTGAGTTTGCGGCCTCAAGTGGAATGGACACCGCGATGCCCTGACTCGAAATAAGGCCGGATATCCCTGCAGTGACTTGAATGCAGGCTCGACTTGCATCTCCCAAGACGAAAGGATGTCTGAATCCCCTGTGGAGACGACAGAGAAAGACCTAGTTCCCCACCTCATCGAGACCGGAGGCCTCACATCCTTTGAAAACTTCAGAGGTACGCGGAGATCAGTGCCTCCAAAGGAGACGATGCCTGACTCCTCGTGAAACTTGATAGGAGTCCCAGGATTCCTGTGGCACATGGAAAGGGACCCTTGGTCTCCCGCCTCAGCTGGAGAGGCGTCCCAATTGCCCTGCCAAGCCTCGAGGAGAATCCCGAGTTGTCCCTCGCCACTAGGCAGGAGTCCTGAAGTCACTGAACAAACACGTGGCTGGAAGGCCCAACCCATCAAAACTCGAGAATATACCCCAGGGTCTGGCCGCAACTCGAGAAAAACCATGAGACTTCCCCCTCGCCGCGAGATGAGGCTCGATACTCCTGCACTGCATGCAGAGCAATTCCGTGTTGCACATCAAACATGAAAGGAGCCTTGATTTCCATGATGGCACTCCAGACAAACCCCAAGAACACTGTTTCAAGGCTAGAGGGATCCTGAGGTCACTGTAGCAACACGAAAGAGCTCCGTGGACCAAAAATCAACTCGAGACGAGAGGTTAGTCCTGGCTTCAACTCCAGAGGAATACCATCTTACCACAAGCACCTCAAGAGGAGGCTTCTCTCAGCTCTAGCTATGTGAGAGAGACCCTGAGTTTGCGGCCTCAAGTGGAATGGACACTGCGATGCCCTGACGCGAAATAAGGCCGGATATCCCTGCAGTGACTTGAATGCAGGCTCGTCTTGCATCTCCCAAGATGAAAGGATGTCTGAATCCCTTGTGGAGACCACAGAGAAAGACCTAGTTCCCCACCTCATGGCGACCGGAGTCTTCACATACTTTGAAAACTTCAGAGGTATACGGAGATCAGTGCCTCCAAAGGAGACGATGCCTGACTCCTCGTGAAACTTGATAGGAGTCCCAGGATTCCTGTGGCACGTGGAAAGGGACCCTTGGTCTCCCGCCTCAGCTGGAGAGGCGTCCCAATTGCCCTGCCAAGCCTCCAGGAGAATCGCGAGTTGTCCCTCGCAACTAGGCAGGAGTCCTGACGTCGCTGAACAAACACGTGGGTGGAAGGGCCATTCCCGTCGTAACTCGAGAATATACCCCATGTTCCCGCCGGAACTCGAGAAAAACCATGAGACTTCCCCCTCGCCGCGAGATGAGGCCCGATTCCCCTGCACTGCGTGCAGGGTAATTCCGTGTTGGACATCACACATGAAAGGAACCTTGATTTCCTTGATGGCACTCCAGAGAAACCCCAAGAACACTGTTTCAAGGCTAGAGGGATCCTGAGGTCACTGTAGCAACACAAAAGAGCTCCGTGGACCAAAAATCAACTCGAGATGAGAGGTTAGTCCCTGGCTTCGACTCCAGAGGAATACCACCTTACCACAAGCACCTCAAGAGGAGGCTTCTCACAACTCTAGGTATGTGAGAGGGACCCTGAGTTTACGGCCTCAAGTGGAATGGACACTGCGATGCCCTGACTCGAAATAAGGCCGGATATCCCTGCAGTGACTTGAATGCAGGCTCGTCTTGCATCTCCCAAGATGAAAGGATGTCTGAATCCCCTGTGGAGACCACAGAGAAAGACCTAGTTCCCCACCTCATCGCGACCGGAGGCCTCACATCCTTTGAAAACTCCAGAGGTACGCGGAGATCAGTGCCTCCAAAGGAGACGATGCCTGACTCCTCGTGAAACTTGATAGTAGTCCCCGGATTCCTGTGGCACGTGGAAAGGGACCCTTGGTCTCCCGCCTCAGCTGGAGAGGTGTCCCAATTGCCCTGCCAAGCCTCGAGGAGAATCCCGAGTTCTCCCTCGCTACTAGGCAGTAGTCCTGAAGTCGCTGAACAAACACGTGAGTGGAAGGCCCATCCCCGTCATAACTCGAGAATATACCCCAGGGTCCCACCGCAACTCGAGAAAAACCATGAGACTTCCCCCTCGCCGCGAGATGAGGCTCGATACTCCTGCACTGCATGCAGAGCAATTCCGTGTTGCACATCAAACATGAAAGGAGCCTTAATTTCCATGATGGCACTCTAGACAACACCCAAGAACACTGTTTCAAGGATAGAGGGATCCTGAGGTTACTGTAGCAACACGAAAGAGCTCCGTGGACCAAAAATCAACTCAGGATCAGAGGTTAGTCCCTGGCTTCGAATCCAGAGGAATACCACCTTACCAAAAGCACCTCAAGAGGAGGCTTCTCTCAGCTCTAGGTATGTGAGAGGGACCCTGAGTTTGCGGCCTCAAGTGGAATGGACACCGCGATGCCCTGACTCGAAATAAGGCCGGATATCCCTGCAGTGACTTGAATGCACGCTCGTCTTGCATCTCCCAAGATGAAAGGATGTCTGAATCCCCTGTGGAGACCACAGAGAAAGACCTAGTTCCCCACCTCATCGCGACCGGAGGCCTCACATCCATTGAAACCTCCAGAGGTACGCGGAGATCAGTGCCTCCAAAGGGGACGATGCCTGACTCCTCGTGAAACTTGATAGGAGTTCCAGGATTCCTGTCACACGTGGAAAGGGACCCTTGGTCTCCCGCCTCAGCTGGAGAGGCATCCCAATTGCCCTGCCAAGCCTCGAGGAGAATCCCGAGTTGTCCCTCGTAACTAGGCAGGAGTCCTGACGTCACTGAACAAACACGTGTGTGGAAGGGCCATCCTCCTCGTAACTCGAGAATATACCCCAGGTTCCCGCCGCAACTCGAGAAAAACCATGAGACTTCCCCCTCGCCGTGAGATGAGGCCCGATTCCCCTGAACTGCGTGCAGAGCAATTCAGTGTTGCACATCACACATGAAAGGAGACTTGATTTCCTTGATGGCACTCCAGAGAAACCCCAAGAACTCTGTTTCAAGGCTAGAGGGATCCTGAGGTCACTGTAGCAACACGAAAGAGCTCCGTGGACCAAAAATCAACTCGAGATGAGAGGTTAGTCCCTGGCTTCGACTCCAGAGGAATACCACCTTACCACAAGCACCTCAAGAGGAGACTTCTCTCAGCTCTAGGTATGTGAGAGTGACCCTGAGTTTGCGGCCTCAAGTGGAATGGACACCGTGATGCCCTGACTTGAAATAAGGCCGGATATCTCTGCAGTGACTTGAATGCAGGCTCGTCTTGCATCTCCCAAGACGAAAGGTTGTCTGAATTCCCTGTGGTGACCACAGAGAAAGACCTAGTTCCCCACCTCATCGTGACCGGAGGCCTCACATCCTTAGAAAACTCCAGAGGTACGCGGAGATCAGTGCCTCCAAAGGAGACGATGCCTGACTGATCGTGAAACTTGATAGGAGTCCCAGGATTCCTGTGGCACGTGGAAAGGGACCCTTGGTCTCCCGCCTCAGCTGGAGAGGCGTCCCAATTGCCCTGCGAAGCCTCCAGGAGAATCGCGAGTTGTCCCTCGCAAATAGGCAGGAGTCCTGACGTCGCTGAACAAACACGTGGGTGGAAGGGCCATTCCCGTCGTAACTCGAGAATATACCCCAGGTTCCCGCCGGAACTCGAGAAAAACCATGAGACTTCCCCCTCGCCGCGAGATGAGGCCCGATTCCCCTGCACTGCGTGCAGAGCAATTCCGTGTTGCACATCACACATGAAAGGAGCCTTGATTTCCTTGATGGCACTCCAGAGAAACCCCAAGAACACTGTTTCAAGGCTAGAGGGATCCTGAGGTCACTGTAGCAACACAAAAGAGCTCCGTGGACCAAAAATCAACTCGAGATGAGAGGTTAGTCCCTGGTTTCAACTCCAGAGGAATACCACCTTACCACAAGCACCTCAAGAGGAGGCTTCTCTCAGCTCTAGGTATGTGAGAGGGACCCTGAGTTAGCGGCCTCAAGTGGAATGGACACCGCTATGCCCTGACTCGAAATAAGGCCGGATATCCCTGCAGTGACTAGAATGCAGGCTCGTTTTGCATCTCCCAAGACGAAAGGATGTCTGAATCCCCTGTGGAGACCACAGAGAAAGACATAGTTCCCCACCTCATCGAGACCGGAGGCCTCACATCCTTTGAAAACTCCAGAGGTACGCGGAGATCAGTGCCTCCAAAGGAGACGATGCCTGACTCCTCGAGAAACTTGATAGGAGTCCCAGGATTCCTGTGGCACGTGGAAAGGGATCCTTGGTCTCCCGCCTCAGCTGGAGAGGCGTCCCAATTGCCCTGCCAAGCCTCGAGGAGAATCCCGAGTTGTCCCTCGCAACTAGGCAGGAGTCCTGAAGTGGCTGAACAAACACGTGGGTGGAAGGTCCATCCCCGTCGTAACTCGAGAATATACCCCAGGTTCCCGCCGCAACTCGAGAAAAACCATGAGACTTCCACCTCGCTGCGAGATGAGGCCCGATTCCCCTACACTGCGGGCAGACAAATTCCTTGTTGCACATCACACATGAAAGGAGCCTTGATTTCCTTCATGGCACTCCAGAGAAACCCCAAGAACACTGTTTCCAGGCTAGAAGGATCCTGAGGTCACTGTAGCAACACGAAAGAGCTCCGTGGACCAAAAATCAACTCGAGATGAGAGGTTAGTCCCTGGCTTCGAATCCAGAGGAATACCACCTTACCACAAGCACATCAAGAGGAGGCTTCTCTGAGCTCTAGGTATCTGAGAGGGACCCTGAGTTTGCAGCCTCAAGTGGAATGGACACAACGATGCCCTGACTCGAAATAAGGCCGGATATCCCTGCAGTGACTTGAATGCAGGCTCGTCTTGCATCTCCCAAGACGAAAGGATGTCTGAATCCCCTGTGGAGACCACCGAGAAAGACCTAGTTCCCCACCTCATCGCTACCGGAGACCTGACATCCTTTGAAAACTCCAGAGGTACGCGGAGATCAGTGCCTCCAAAGGAGCCAATGCCTGACTCCTCGTCAAACTTGATAGGAGTCCCAGGATTCCTGTGGCACGTGGAAAGGGACCCTTGGTCTCCCGCCTCAGCTGGAGAGGCGTTCCAATTGCCCTGCCAAGCGTCGAGGAGAATCCCGAGTTGCCCCTCGCAACTAGGCAGGAGTCCTGACGTCGCTGAACAAACACGTGGGTGGAAGGGCCATCCCCGTCGTAACTCGAGAATATACCCCAGGTTCCCCCCGCAACTCGAGAAAAACCATGAGACTTCCCCCTCGCCGCGAGATGAGGCCCGATTCCCCTACACTGCGTGCAGAGCAATTTCGTGCTGCACATCACACATGAAAGGAGCCTTGATTTCCTTGATGGCACTCCAGAGAAACCCCAAGAACACTGTTTCAAGGCTAGAGGGATCCTGAGGTCACTGTAGCAACACGAAAGAGCTCCGTGGACCAGAAATCAACTCGAGATGAGAGGTTAGTCCCTGGCTTCGACTGCAGAGGAATACAACCTTACCACAAGCACCTCAAGAGGAGGCTTCTCTCAGCTCTAGGTATGTGAGAGGGACCCTGAGTTTGCGGCCTCAAGTGGAATGGACACCGCGATTCCCTGACTCGAAATAAGGCCGGATATCCCTGCAGTGACTTGAAGGCCGGCTCGTCTTGCATCTCCCAAGACGAAAGGATGGCTGAATCCCCTGTGGAGACCACAGAGAAAGACCTAGTTCCCCACCTCATCGCGACCGGAGGCCTCACATCCTTTGAAAACTCCAGAGGTACGCGGAGATCAGTGCCTCCAAAGGAGACGATGCCTGACTCCTCGTGAAACTTGATAGGAGTCCCAGGATTCCTGTGGCACGTGGAAAGGGATCCTTGGTCTCCCGCCTCAGCTGGAGAGGCGTCCCAATTGCCCTGCCAAGCCTCGAGGAGAATCGCGAGTTGTCCCACGCAACTAGGCAGGAGTCCTGACGTCACTGAACAAACACGTGAGTGGAAGGGCCATCCCCGTCGTAACTCGAGAATATACCCCAGGATCCCACCGCAACTCGAGAAAAACCATGAGACTTCGCCCTCGCCACGAGATGAGGCCCGATTCCCCTGCACTGCGTGCAGAGCAATTCCGTGTTGCACATCACACATGAAAGGAGCCTTGATTTCCTTGATGGCACTCCAGAGAAACCCCAAGAACACTGTTTCAAGGCTAGAGGGATCCTGAGGTTACTGTAGCAACATTAAAGAGCTCCATGGACCAAAAATCAACTCGAGATGAGAGGTTAGTCCCTGACTTCGACTCCAGAGGAATACCACCTTACCACAAGCACCTCAAGAGGAGGCTTCTCTCAGCTCTAGGTATGTGAGAGGAACCCTGAGTTTGCGGCGTCAAGTGGAATGGACACTGCGATGCCCTGACGCGAAATAAGGCCGGATATCCCTGCAGTGCCTTGAATGCAGGCTCGTCTTGCATCTCCCAAGACGAAAGGATGTCTGAATCCCCTGTGGAGACCACAGAGAAAGACCTAGTTCCCCACCTCATCGCGACCGGAGGCCTCACATCCTTTCAAAACTCCAGAGGTACGCGGAGATCAGTGCCTCCAAAGGAAACGATGCCTGACTCCTCATGAAACTTGATAGGAGTCCCAGGATTCCTGTGGCACGTGGAAAGGGACACTTGGTCTCCCGCCTCAGCTGGAGTGGCGTCCCAATTGCCCTGCCAAGCCTCGAGGAGAATCCCGAGTTGTCCCTTGCAACTAGGCAGGAGTCCTGACGTCGCTGAACAAACACGTGTGTGGAAGGGCCATCCCTGTGGTAACTCGAGAATATACCCCAGGTTCCCGCCGCAACTCGAGAAAAACCATGAGACTTCCCCCTCGCCGCAAAATGAGGCCCGATTCCCCTGCACTGCGTGCAGAGCAATTCCGTGTTGCACGTCACACATGAAAGGAGCCTTGATTTCCTTGATGGCACTCCAGAGAAGCCCCAAGAACACTATTTCAGGGCTAGAGGGATCCTGAGGTCACTGTAGCCACACGAAAGGGCTCCGTGGACCAAAAATCAACTCGAGATGGGGGTTAGTCCCTGGCTTCGACTCCAGAGGAATACCACCTTACCACAAGCACCTCAAGAGGAGGCTTCTCTCAGCTCTATGTATGTGAGAGGGACCCTGAGTTTGCGGCCTCAAGTGGAATGGACACCGCGATGCCCTGACTCGAAATAAGGCCGGATATCCCTGCAGTGACTTGAATGCAGGCTCGTCTTGCATCTCCCAAGACGAAAGGATGTCTGAATCCCCTGTGGAGACCACAGAGAAGACCTAGTTCCCCACCTCATCACGACCGGAGGCCTCACATCCTTTGAGAACTTCAGAGGTACGCGGAGATCAGTGCCTCCAAAGGAGACGATGCCTGACTCCTCATGAAACTTGATAGGAGTCCCAGGATTCCTGTGGCAGGTGGAAAGGGACGCTTGGTCTCCCGCCTCAGCTGGAGAGGCGTCCCAATTGCCCTACCAAGCCTCGAGGAGAATCTCGAGTTGTCCCTCGCAACTAGGCAGGAGTCCTGACATCGCTGAACAAACACGTGGGTGGAAGGGCCATCCCCGTCGTAACTCGAGAATATACCCCAGGTTCCCGCCGCAACTCGAGAAAAACAATGAGACTTCCCCCTCGCCGCGAGATGAGGCCCGATTCCCCTACACTGCGTGCAGAGCAATTCCGTGTTGCACATCACACATGAAAGGAGCCTTGATTTCCTTCATGGCACTCCAGAGAAACCCCAAGAACACTGTTTCAAGGCTAGAGGGATCCTGATGTCACTGTAGCAACACGAAAGAGCTCCATGGACCAAAAATCAACTCGAGATGAGAGGTTAGTCCCTGGCTTCGACTCCAGAGGAATACCACCTTACCACAAGCACCTCAAGAGGAGGCTTCTCTCAGCTCTAGGTATGTGAGAGGGACCCTGAGTTTGCGGCCTCAAGTGGAATGAACACTGGGATGCCCTGACGCGAAATAAGGGCGAATATCCCTGCAGTGACTTGAATGCAGGCTCGTCTTGCATCTCCCAAGACGAAAGGATGTCTGAATCCCCTGTGGAGACCACAGAGAAAGACCTAGTTCCCCACCTCATCGCGACCGGAGGCCTCACATCCTTTGAAAACTCCACAGGTACGCGGAGATCAGTGCCTCCAAAGGAGACGATGCCTGACTCCTCATGAAACTTGATAGGAGTCCCAGGATTCCTGTGGCACGTGGAAAGGGACCCTTGGTCTCCCGCCTCAGCTGGAGAGGTGTCCCAATTGCCCTGCCAAGCCTCGAGGAGAATCCCGAGTTCTCCCTCGCTACTAGGCAGTAGTCCTGAAGTCGCTGAACAAACACGTGGCTGGAAGGCCCATCCCCGTCATAACTCAAGAATATACCCCAGGGTCCCACCGCAACTCGAGAAAAACCATGAGACTTCCCCCTCGCCGCGAGATGAGGCCCGATTCCCCTGCACTGCATGCAGAGCAATTCCGTGTTGCACATCAAACATGAAAGGAGCCTTGATTTCCTTGATGGCACTCCAGACAACCCCCAAGAACACTGTTTCAAGGCTAGAGGGATCCTGAGGTTACTGTAGCAACACGAAAGAGCTCCTTGGACCAAAAATCAACTCAGGATCAGAGGTTAGTCCCTGGCATCGAATCCAGAGGAATACCACCTTACCACAAGCACCTCAAGAGGAGGCTTCTCTCAGCTCTAGGTATGTGAGAGGGACCCTGAGTTTGCGGCCTCAAGTGGAATGGACACCGCGATGCCCTGACTCGAAATAAGGCCGGATATCCCTGCAGTGACTTGAATGCACGCTCGTCTTGCATCTCCCAAGATGAAAGGATGTCTGAATCCCCTGTGGAGACCACAGAGAAAGACCTAGTTCCCCACCTCATCGCGACCGGAGGCCTCACATCCATTGAAACCTCCAGAGGTACGCGGAGATCAGTGCCTCCAAAGGGGACGATGCCTGACTCCTCGTGAAACTTGATAGGAGTTCCAGGATTCCTGTCGCACGTGGAAAGGGACCCTTGGTCTCCCGCCTCAGCTGGAGAGGCATCCCAATTGCCCTGCCAAGCCTCGAGGAGAATCCCTAGTTGTCCCTCGTAACTAGGCAGAAGTCCTGACGTCACTGAACAAACACGTGTGTGGAAGGGCCATCCTCGGCGTAACTGGAGAATATACCCCAGGTTCCCGCCGCAACTCGAGAAAAACCATGAGACTTCCCCCTCGCCGTGAGATGAGGCCCGATTTCCCTGAACTGCGTGCAGAGCAATTCAGTGTTGCACATCACACATGAAAGGAGACTTGATTTCCTTGATGGCACTCCAGAGAAACCCCAAGAACACTGTTTCAAGGCTAGAGGGATCCTGAGGTCACTGTAGCAACACGAAAGAGCTCCGTGGACCAGAAATCAACTCGAGATGAGAGGTTAGTCCCTGGCTTCGACTGCAGAGGAATACCACCTTACCACAAGCACCTCAAGAGGAGGCTTCTCTCAGCTCTAGGTATGTGAGAGGGACCCTGAGTTTGCGGCCTCAAGTGGAATGGACACCGCGATTCCCTGACTCGAAATAAGGCCGGATATCCCTGCAGTGACTTGAAGGCCGGCTCGTCTTGCATCTCCCAAGATGAAAAGATGTTTGAATCCCGTGTGCAGACCACAGAGAAAGACCTAGTTCCCCACCTCATCGCGACCGGAGGCCTCACATCCTTTGAAAACTCCAGAGGTACGCGGAGATCAGTGCCTCCAAAGGGGACGATGCCTGACTCCTCGTGAAACTTGATAGGAGTTCCAGGATTCCTGTCACACGTGGAAGGGACTCTTGGTCTTCCGCCTCAGCTGGAGAGGCATCCCAATTGCCCTGCCAAGCCTCGAGGAGAATCCCGAGTTGTCCCTCGTAACTAGGCAGGAGTCCTGACGTCACTGAACAAACACGTGGGTGGAAGGGCTATCCCCATCGTAACTCGAGAATATACCCCAGGTTCCCACCGCAACTCGAGAAAACCATGAGACTTCCCTCTCGCCGCAAAATGAGGCCCGATACCCTGCACTGCGTGCAGAGCAATTCCGTGTTGCACATCACACATGAAAGGAGCCTTGACTTCCTTGATGGCACTCCAGAGAAACCCCAAGAACACTGTTTCAAGGCTAGAGGGAACCTGAGGTCACTGTAGCAACAAGAAAGAGCTCCGTGGACCAGAAATCAACTCGAGATGAGAGGTTAGTCCCTGGCTTCGACTGCAGAGGAATACCACCTTACCACAAGCACCTCAAGAGGAGGCTTCTCTCAGCTCTAGGTATGTGAGAGGGACCCTGAGTTTGCGGCCTCAAGTGGAATGGACACCGCGATTCCCTGACTCGAAATAAGGCCGGATATCCCTGCAGTGACTTGAAGGCCGGCTCGTCTTGCATCTCCCAAGATGAAAAGATGTTTGAATCCCCTGTGCAGACCACAGAGAAAGAACTAGTTCCCCACCTCATCGCGACCGGAGGCCTCACATCCTTTGAAAACTCCAGAGGTACGCGGAGATCAGTGCCTCCAAAGGGGACGATGCCTGACTCCTCGTGAAACTTGATAGGAGTTCCAGGATTCCTGTCACACGTGGAAGGGACTCTTGGTCTTCCGCCTCAGCTGGAGAGGCATCCCAATTGCCCTGCCAAGCCTCGAGGAGAATCCCGAGTTGTCCCTCGTAACTAGGCAGGAGTCCTGACGTCACTGAACAAACACGTGGGTGGAAGGGCTATCCCCATCGTAACTCGAGAATATACCCCAGGTTCCCACCGCAACTCGAGAAAACCATGAGACTTCCCTCTCGCCGCAAAATGAGGCCCGATACCCTGCACTGCGTGCAGAGCAATTCCGTGTTGCACATCACACATGAAAGGAGCCTTGACTTCCTTGATGGCACTCCAGAGAAACCCCAAGAACACTGTTTCAAGGCTAGAGGGAACCTGAGGTCACTGTAGCAACAAGAAAGAGCTCCGTGGACCAGAAATCAACTCGAGATGAGAGGTTAGTCCCTGGCTTCGACTGCAGAGGAATACCACCTTACCACAAGCACCTCAAGAGGAGGCTTCTCTCAGCTCTAGGTATGTGAGAGGGACCCTGAGTTTGCGGCCTCAAGTGGAATGGACACCGCGATTCCCTGACTCGAAATAAGGCCGGATATCCCTGCAGTGACTTGAAGGCCGGCTCGTCTTGCATCTCCCAAGATGAAAAGATGTTTGAATCCCCTGTGCAGACCACAGAGAAAGAACTAGTTCCCCACCTCATCGCGACCGGAGGCCTCACATCCTTTGAAAACTCCAGAGGTACGCGGAGATCAGTGCCTCCAAAGGGGACGATGCCTGACTCCTCGTGAAACTTGATAGGAGTTCCAGGATTCCTGTCACACGCGGAAGGGACTCTTGGTCTTCCGCCTCAGCTGGAGAGGCATCCCAATTGCCCTGCCAAGCCTCGAGGAGAATCCCGAGTTGTCCCTCGTAACTAGGCAGGAGTCCTGACGTCACTGAACAAACACGTGGGTGGAAGGGCTATCCCCATCGTAACTCGAGAATATACCCCAGGTTCCCACCGCAACTCGAGAAAACCATGAGACTTCCCCCTCGCCGCAAAATGAGGCCCGATACCCTGCACTGCGTGCAGAGCAATTCCGTGTTGCACATCACACATGAAAGGAGCCTTGATTTCCTTGATGGCAATCCAGAGAAACCACAAGAACACTGTTTCAAGGCTAAAGGGAACCTGAGGTCACTGTAGCAACAAGAAAGAGCTCCGTGGACCAAAAATCAACTCGAGATGAGAGGTTAGTGCCTGGCTTCGACTCCAGAGGAATACCACCTTACAACAAGCACCTCAAGAGGAGGCTTCTCTCAGCTCTACGTATGTGAGAGGGACCCTGAGTTTGAGGCCTCAAGTGGAATGGACACCGCGATGCCCTGACTCGAAATAAGGCCAGATATTCCTGCAGTGACTTGAATGCAGGCTCGTCTTGCATCTCCCAAGACGAAAGGATGGCTGAATCCCCTGTGGAGACCACAGAGAAAGACCTAGTTCCCCACCTCATCGCGACCGGAGGCCTCACATCCTTTGAAAACTCCAGAGGTACGCGGAGATCAGTGCCTCCAAAGGAGACGATGCCTGACTCCTCGTGAAACTTGATAGGAGTCCCAGGATTCCTGTGGCACGTGGAAAGGGACCCTTGGTCTCCCGCCTCAGCTGGAGAGGCGTCCCAATTGCCCTGCCAAGCCTCGAGGAGAATCGCGAGTTGTCCCACGCAACTAGGCAGGAGTCCTGACGTCGCTGAACAAACACGTGAGTGGAAGGGCCATCCCCGTCGTAACTCGAGAATATACCCCAGGATCCCACCGCAACTCGAGAAAAACCATGAGACTTCGCCCTCGCCACGAGATGAGGCCCGATTGCCCTGCACTGCGTGCAGAGCAATTCCGTGTTGCACATCACACATGAAAGGAGCCTTGATTTCCTTGATGGCACTCCAGAGAAACCCCAAGAACACTGTTTCAAGGCTAGAGGGATCCTGAGGTTACTGTAGCAACATTAAAGAGCTCCATGGACCAAAAATCAACTCGAGATGAGAGGTTAGTCCCTGACTTCGACTCCAGAGGAATACCACCTTACCACAAGCACCTCAAGAGGAGGCTTCTCTCAGCTCTAGGTATGTGAGAGGAACCCTGAGTTTGCGGCGTCAAGTGGAATGGACACTGCGATGCCCTGACGCGAAATAAGGCCGGATATCCCTGCAGTGCCATGAATGCAGGCTCGTCTTGCATCTCCCAAGACGAAAGGATGTCTGAATCCCCTGTGGAGACCACAGAGAAAGACCTAGTTCCCCACCTCATCGCGACCGGAGGCCTCACATCCTTTCAAAACTCCAGAGGTACGCGGAGATCAGTGCCTCCAAAGGAAACGATGCCTGACTCCTCATGAAACTTGATAGGAGACCCAGGATTCCTGTGGCACGTGGAAAGGGACACTTGGTCTCCCGCCTCAGATGGAGTGGCGTCCCAATTGCCCTGCCAAGCCTCGAGGAGAATCCCGAGTTGTCCCTTGCAACTAGGCAGGAGTCCTGACGTCGCTGAACAAACACGTGTGTGGAAGGGCCATCCCTGTGGTAACTCGAGAATATACCCCAGGTTCCCGCCGCAACTCGAGAAAAACCATGAGACTTCCCCCTCGCCGCAAAATGAGGCCCGATTCCCCTGCACTGCGTGCAGAGCAATTCCGTGTTGCACGTCACACATGAAAGGAGCCTTGATTTCCTTGATGGCACTCCAGAAAAACCCCAAGAACACTATTTCAGGGCTAGAGGGATCCTGAGGTCACTGTAGCAACACGAAAGGGCTCCGTGGACCAAAAATCAACTCGAGATGGGGGTTAGTCCCTGGCTTCGACTCCAGAGGAATACCACCTTACCACAAGCACCTCAAGAGGAGGCTTCTCTCAGCTCTAGGTATGTGAGAGGGACCCTGAGTTTGCGGCCTCAAGTGGAATGGACACCGCGATGCCCTGACTCGAAATAAGGCCGGATATCCCTGCAGTGACTTGAATGCAGGCTCGTCTTGCATCTCCCAAGACGAAAGGATGTCTGAATCCCCTGTGGAGACCACAGAGAAGACCTAGTTCCCCACCTCATCACGACCGGAGGCCTCACATCCTTTGAGAACTTCAGAGGTACGCGGAGATCAGTGCCTCCAAAGGAGACGATGCCTGACTCCTCATGAAACTTGATAGGAGTCCCAGGATTCCTGTGGCAGGTGGAAAGGGACGCTTGGTCTCCCGCCTCAGCTGGAGAGGCGTCCCAATTGCCCTACCAAGCCTCGAGGAGAATCTCGAGTTGTCCCTCGCAACTAGGCAGGAGTCCTGACATCGCTGAACAAACACGTGGGTGGAAGGGCCATCCACGTCGTAACTCGAGAATATACCCCAGGTTCCCACCGCAACTCGAGAAAAACCATGAGACTTCCCCCTCGCCGCGAGATGAGGCCCGATTCCCCTACACTGCGTGCAGAGCAATTCCGTGTTGCACATCACACATGAAAGGAGCCTTGATTTCCTTGATGGCACTCCAGAGAAACCCCAAGAACACTATTTCAGGGCTAGAGGGATCCTGAGGTCACTGTAGCAACACGAAAGAGCTCCGTGGACCAAAAATCAACTCGAGATGAGGGGTTAGTCCCTGGCTTCGACTCCAGAGGTATACCACCTTACCACAAGCACCTCAAGAGGAGGCTTCTCTCAGCTCTATGTATGTGAGAGGGACCCTGAATTTGCGGCCTCAAGTGGAATGGACACCGCGATGCCCTGACTCGAAATAAGGCTGGATATCTCTGCAGTGACTTGAATGCAGGCTCGTCTTGCATCTCCCAAGACGAAAGGATGTCTGAATCCCCTGTGGAGACCACAGAGAAGACCTACTTCCCCACCTCATCACGACCGGAGGCCTCACATCCTTTGAGAACTTCAGAGGTACGCGGAGATCAGTGCCTCCAAAGGAGACGATGCCTGACTCCTCATGAAACTTGATAGGAGTCCCAGGATTCCTGTGGCAGATGGAAAGGGACGCTTGGTCTCCCGCCTCAGCTGGAGAGGCATCCCAATTGCCCTACCAAGCCTCGAGGAGAATTTCGAGTTGTCCCTCGCAACTAGGCAGGAGTCCTGACGTCGCTGAACAAACATGTGTGTGGAAGGGCCATCCCCGTCGTAACTCGAGAATATACCCCAGGTTCCCGCCGCAACTCGAGAAAAACAATGAGACTTCCCCCTCGCCGCGAGATGAGGCCCGATTCCCCTACACTGCGTGCAGAGCAATTCCGTGTTGCACATCACACATGAAAGGAGCCTTGATTTCCTTCATGGCACTCCAGAGAAACCCCAAGAACACTGTTTCAAGGCTAGAGGGATCCTGATGTCACTGTAGCAACACGAAAGAGCTCCATGGACCAAAAATCAACTCGAGATGAGAGGTTAGTCCCTGGCTTCGACTCCAGAGGAATACAACCTTACCACAAGCACCTCAAGAGGAGGCTTCTCTCAGCTCTAGGTATGTGAGAGGGACCCTGAGTTTGCGGCGTCAAGTGGAATGGACACTGGGATGCCCTGACGCGAAATAAGGGCGAATATCCCTGCAGTGACTTGAATGCAGGCTCGTCTTGCATCTCCCAAGACGAAAGGATGTCTGAATCCCCTGTGGAGACCACAGAGAAAGACCTAGTTCCCCACCTCATCGCGACCGGAGGCCTCACATCCTTTGAAAACTCCAGAGGTACGCGGAGATCAGTGCCTCCAAAGGAGACGATGCCTGACTCCTCATGAAACTTGATAGGAGTCCCAGGATTCCTGTGGCACGTGGAAAGGGACGCTTGGTCTCCCGCCTCAGCTGGAGAGGCGTCCCAATTGCCCTGCCAAGCCTCGAGGAGAATCCCGAGTTGTCCCTCGCAACTAGGCAGGAGTCCTGACGTCGCTGAACAAACATGTGGGTGGAAGGGCCATCCCCGTCGTAACTCGAGAATATACCCCAGGTTAATGCCGCAACTCGAGAAAAACCATGAGACTTCCCCCTCGCCGCGAGATGAGGCCCGATTCCCCTGCACTGCGTGCAGAGCAATTCCGTGTTGCACATCAAACATGAAGGGAGCCTTGATTTCCTTAATGGCACTCCAGAGAAACCCCAAGAACACTGTTTCAAGGCTAGAGGGATCCTGAGGTCACTGTAGCAACACGAAAGAGGTCCGTGGACCAAAAATCAACTCGAGATTAGAGGTTAGTCCCTGGCTTCAAATCCAGAGGAATACCACCTTACCACAAGCACCTCAAGAGGAGGCTTCTCTCAGCTCTAGGTATGTGAGAGGGACCCTGAGTTTGCGGCCTCAAGTGGAATGGACACTACGATGCCCTGACTCGATATAAGGCCGGATATCCCTGCAGTTTCTTGAATGCAGGCTCGTCTTGCATCTCCCAAGACGAAAGGTTGTCTGAATCCCCTGTGGAGACCACAGAGAAAGACCTAGTTCCCCACCTCATCGCGACCGGAGGCCTCACATCCTTTGAAATCTCCAGAGGAACGCGGAGATCAGTGCCTCCAAAGGAAACGATGCCTGACTCCTCATGAAACTTGATAGGAGTCCCAGGATTCCTGTGGCACGTGGAAAGGGACCCTTGGTCTCCCGCCTCAGCTGGAGAGGCATCCCAATTGCCCTGCCAAGCCTCGAGGAGAATCCCGAGTTGTCCCTTGCAACTAGGCAGGAGTCCTGACGTCGCTGAACAAACACGTGTCTGGAAGGGCCATCCCTGTCGCAACTCGAGAATATACCCCAGGTTCCCGCCGCAACTCGAGAAAAACCATGAGACTTCCCCCTCGCCGCGAGATGAGGCCCGATTCCCCTGCACTGCATGCAGAGCAATTCCGTGTTGCACGTCACACATGAAAGGAGCCTTGATTTCCTTGATGGCACTCCAGAGAAACCCCAAGAACACTGTTTCAAGGCTAGAGGGATCCTGAGGTCACTGTAGCAACACGAAAGAGCTCCATGGACCAAAAATCAACTCGAGATGAGGGGTTAGACCCTGGCTTCGACTCCAGAGGATTACCACCATACCACAAGCACCTCAAGAGGAGGCTTCTCTCAGCTCTAGCTATGTGAGAGGGACCCTGAGTTTGCAGCCTCAAGTGGAATGGACACCGCGATGCCCTGACTCGAAATAAGGCCGGATATCCCAGCAGTGACTTGAATGCAGGCTCGTCTTGCATCTCCCAAGACGAAAAGATGTCTGAATCCCCTGTGGAGACCACAGAGAAGACCTACTTCCCCACCTCATCACGACCGGAGGCCTCACATCCTTTGAGAACTTCAGAGGTACGCGGAGATCAGTGCCTCCAAAGGAGACGATGCCTGACTCCTCATGAAACTTGATAGGAGTCCCAGGATTCCTGTGGCAGGTGGAAAGTGACGCTTGGTCTCCCGCCTCAGCTGGAGAGGCATCCCAATTGCCCTACCAAGCCTCGAGGAGAATTTCGAGTTGTCCCTCGCAACTAGGCAGGAGTCCTGACGTCGCTGAACAAACATGTGTGTGGAAGGGCCATCCCCGTCGTAACTCGAGAATATACCCCAGGTTCCCACCGCAACTCGAGAAAAACAATGAGACTTCCCCCTCGCCGCGAGATGAGGCCCGATTCCCCTACACTGCGTGCAGAGCAATTCCGTGTTGCACATCACACATGAAAGGAGCCTTGATTTCCTTCATGGCACTCCAGAGAAACCCCAAGAACACTGTTTCAAGGCTAGAGGGATCCTGATGTCACTGTAGCAACACGAAAGAGCTCCATGGACCAAAAATCAACTCAAGATGAGAGGTTAGTCCCTGGCTTCGACTCCAGAGTAATACCACCTTACCACAAGCACCTCAAGAGGAGGCTTCTCTCAGCTCTAGGTATGTGAGAGGGACCCTGAGTTTGCGGCGTCAAGTGGAATGGACACTGGGATGCCCTGACGCGAAATAAGGGCGAATATCCCTGCAGTGACTTGAATGCAGGCTCGTCTTGCATCTCCCAAGACGAAAGGATGTCTGAATCCCCTGTGGAGACCACAGAGAAAGACCTAGTTCCCCACCTCATCGCGACCGGAGGCCTCACATCCTTTGAAAACTCCAGAGGTACGCGGAGATCAGTGCCTCCAAAGGAGACGATGCCTGACTCCTCATGAAACTTGATAGGAGTCCCAGGATTCCTGTGGCACGTGGAAAGGGACGCTTGGTCTCCCGCCTCAGCTGGAGAGGCGTCCCAATTGCCCTGCCAAGCCTCGAGGAGAATCCCGAGTTGTCCCTCGCAACTAGGCAGGAGTCCTGACGTCGCTGAACAAACACGTGTGTGGAAGGGCCATCCCCGTCGTAACTCGAGAATATACCCCAGGTTAATGCCGCAACTCGAGAAAAACCATGAGACTTCCCCCTCGCCGCGAGATGAGGCCCGATTCCCCTGCACTGCGTGCAGAGCAATTCCGTGTTGCACATCAAACATGAAGGGAGCCTTGATTTCCTTAATGGCACTCCAGAGAAACCCCAAGAACACTGTTTCAAGGCTAGAGGGATCCTGAGGTCACTGTAGCAACACGAAAGAGGTCCGTGGACCAAAAATCAACTCGAGATTAGAGGTTAGTCCCTGGCTTCAAATCCAGAGGAATACCACCTTACCAAAAGCACCTCAAGAGGAGGCTTCTCTCAGCTCTAGGTATGTGAGAGGGACCCTGAGTTTGCGGCCTCAAGTGGAATGGACACTACGATGCCCTGACTCGATATAAGGCCGGATATCCCTGCAGTTTCTTGAATGCAGGCTCGTCTTGCATCTCCCAAGACGAAAGGTTGTCTGAATCCCCTGTGGAGACCACAGAGAAAGACCTAGTTCCCCACCTCATCGCGACCGGAGGCCTCACATCCTTTGAAATCTCCAGAGGAACGCGGAGATCAGTGCCTCCAAAGGAAACGATGCCTGACTCCTCATGAAACTTGATAGGAGTCCCAGGATTCCTGTGGCACGTGGAAAGGGACCCTTGGTCTCCCGCCTCAGCTGGAGAGGCATCCCAATTGCCCTGCCAAGCCTCGAGGAGAATCCCGAGTTGTCCCTTGCAACTAGGCAGGAGTCCTGACGTCGCTGAACAAACACGTGTCTGGAAGGGCCATCCCTGTCGCAACTCGAGAATATACCCCAGGTTCCCGCCGCAACTCGAGAAAAACCATGAGACTTCCCCCTCGCCGCGAGATGAGGCCCGATTCCCCTGCACTGCATGCAGAGCAATTCCGTGTTGCACGTCACACATGAAAGGAGCCTTGATTTCCTTGATGGCACTCCAGAGAAACCCCAAGAACACTGTTTCAAGGCTAGAGGGATCCTGAGGTCACTGTAGCAACACGAAAGAGCTCCATGGACCAAAAATCAACTCGAGATGAGGGGTTAGACCCTGGCTTCGACTCCAGAGGATTACCACCATACCACAAGCACCTCAAGAGGAGGCTTCTCTCAGCTCTAGCTATGTGAGAGGGACCCTGAGTTTGCAGCCTCAAGTGGAATGGACACCGCGATGCCCTGACTCGAAATAAGGCCGGATATCCCTGCAGTGACTTGAATGCAGGCTCGTCTTGCATCTCCCAAGACGAAAAGATGTCTGAATCCCCTGTGGAGACCACAGAGAAGACCTACTTCCCCACCTCATCACGACCGGAGGCCTCACATCCTTTGAGAACTTCAGAGGTACGCGGAGATCAGTGCCTCCAAAGGAGACGATGCCTGACTCCTCATGAAACTTGATAGGAGTCCCAGGATTCCTGTGGCAGGTGGAAAGGGACACTTGGTCTCCCGCCTCAGCTGGAGAGGCGTCCCAATTGCCCTGCCAAGCGTCGAGGAGAATCCCGAGTTGTCCCTTGCAACTAGGCAGGAGTCCTGACGTCGCTGAACAAACACGTGTGTGGAAGGGCCATCCCTGTCGTAACTCGAGAATATACCCCAGATTCCCGCCGCAACTCGAGAAAAACCATGAGACTTCCCCCTCGCCGCGAGATGAGGCCCGATTCCCCTGCACTGCATGCAGAGCAATTCCGTGTTGCACGTCACACATGAAAGGAGCCTTGATTTCCTTGATGGCACTCCAGAGAAACCCCAAGAACACTGTTTCAAGGCTAGAGGGATCCTGAGGTCACTGTAGCAACACGAAAGAGCTCCGTGGACCAAAAATCAACTCGAGATGAGGGGTTAGTCCCTGGCTTCGACTCCAGAGGAATACCACCTTACCACAAGCACCTCAAGAGGAGGCTTCTCTCAGCTCTAGGTATGTGAGAGGGACCCTGAGTTTGCGGCCTGAAGTGGAATGGACACCGTGATGCCCTGACTCGAAATAAGGCCGGATATCCCTGCAGTGACTTGAATGCAGGCTCGTCTTGCATCTCCCAAGACGAAAGGTTGTCTGAATCCCCTGTGGAGACCACAGAGAAAGACCTAGTTCCCCACCTCATCGCGACCGGAGGCCTCACATCCTTTGAAAATTCCAGAGGTACGCGGAGATCAGTGCCTCCAAAGGAAACGATGCCTGACTCCTCATGAAACTTGATAGGAGTCCCAGGATTCCTGTGGCAGGTGGAAAGGGACGCTTGGTCTCCCGCCTCAGCTGGAGAGGCGTCCCAATTGCCCTGCCAAGCCTCGAGGAGAATCCCGAGTTGTCCCTCGCAACTAGGCAGGAGTCCTGACGTCGCTGAACAAACACGTGTGTGGAAGGGCCATCACCGTCGTAACTCGAGAATATACCCCAGGTTAATGCCGCAACTCGAGAAAAACCATGAGACTTCCCCCTCACCGCGAGATGAGGCCCGAATCCCCTGCACTGCGTGCAGGGCAATTCCGTGTTGCACATCACACATGAAATTAGCCTTGATTTCCTTAATGGCACTCCAGAGAAACCCCAAGAACACTGTTTCAAGGCTAGAGGGATCCTGAGGTCACTGTAGCAACACGAAAGAGCTCCGTGGACCAAAAATCTACTCGAGATAAGAGGTTAGTCCCTGGCTTCAAATCCAGAGGAATACCACCTTACCACAAGCACCTCAAGAGGAGGCTTCTCTCAGCTCTAGGTATGTGAGAGGGACCCTGAGTTTGCGGCCTCAAGTGGAATGGACACTACGATGCCCTGACTCGATATAAGGCCGGATATCCCTGTAGTTTCTTGAATGCAGGCTCGTCTTGCATCTCCCAAGACGAAAGGTTGTCTGAATCCCCTGTGGAGACCAGAGAGAAAGACCTAGTTCCCCACCTCATCGCGACCGGAGGCCTCACATCCTTTGAAATCTCCAGAGGTACGCGGAGATCAGTGCCTCCAAAGGAGACAATGCCTGACTCCTCGTGAAACTTGATAGGAGTCCCAGGATTCCTGTTGCACGTGGCAAGGGACACTGCTTCTACCGCATCAGATGGTGAGGCGTCCCAATTTCCTTGCCAAGCCTCGAGGAGAATCCCGAGTTGTCCCTCGCAACTAGGCAGGAGTCCTGACGTCGCTGAACAAACACGTGTGTGGAAGGGCCATCCGCGTCATAACTCGAGAATATACCCCAGGTTAACGCCGCAACTCGAGAAAAACCATGAGACTTCCCCCTCGCCGCGAGATGAGGCCCGATTCCCCTGCACTGCGTGCAGAGCAATTCCGTGTTGCACATCACACATGAAAGGAGCCTTGATTTCCTTAATGTCACTCCAGAGAAACCCCAAGAACACTGTTTCAAGGCTAGAGGGATCCTGAGGTCACTGTAGCAACACGAAAGAGCTCCGTGGACCAAAAATCAACTCGAGATTACAGGTTAGTCCCTGGCTTCAAATCCAGAGGAATACCACCTTACCACAAGCACCTCAAGAGGAGGCTTCTCTCAGCTCTAGGTATGTGAGAGGGAACCTGAGTTTGCGGCGTCAAGTGGAATGGACACTGGGATGCCCTGACGCGAAATTAGGCCGAATATCCCTGCAGTGACTTGAATGCAGGCTCGTCTTGCATCTCCCAAGACGAAAGGATGTCTGAATCCCCTGTGGAGACCACAGAGAAAGACCTAGTTCCCCACCTCATCGCGACCGGAGGCCTCACATCCTTTGAAAACTCCAGAGGTACGCGGAGATCAGTGCCTCCAAAGGAAACGATGCCTGACTCCTCATGAAACTTGATAGGAGTCCCAGGATTCCTGTGGCACGTGGAAAGGGACACTTGGTCTCCCGCCTCAGCTGGAGAGGCGTCCCAATTGCCCTGCCAAGCCTCGAGGAGAATCCCGAGTTGTCCCTCGCAACTAGGCAGGAGTCCTGACGTCGCTGAACAAACACGTGTGTGGAAGGGCCATCCCCGTCGTAACTCGAGAATATACCCCAGGTTCCCGCCGCAACTCGAGAAAAACCATGAGACTTCCCCCTTGCCGCAAAATGAGGCCCGATTCCCCTGCACTGCGTGCAGAGCAATTCCGTGTTGCACATCAAACATGAAAGGAGCCTTGATTTCCTTAATGGCACTCCAGAGAAACCCCAAGAACACTGTTTCAAGGCTAGAGGGATCCTGAGGTCACTGTAGCAACACGAAAGAGCTCCGTGGACCAAAAATCAACTCGAGATTAGAGGTTAGTCCCTGGCTTCAAATCCAGAGGAATACCACCTTACCACAAGCACCTCAAGAGGAGGCTTCTCTCAGCTCTAGGTATGTGAGAGGGACCCTGAGTTTGCGGCCTCAAGTGGAATGGACACCGCGATGCCCTGACTCGATATAAGGCCGGATATCCCTGCAGTTTCTTGAATGCAGGCTCGTCTTGCATCTCCCAAGACGAAAGGTTGTCTGAATCCCCTGTGGAGACCACAGAGAAAGACCTAGTTCCCCACCTCATCGCGACTGGAGGCCTCACATCCTTTGAAATCTCCAGAGGTACGCGGAGATCAGTGCCTCCAAAGGAGACGATGCCTGACTCCTCATGAAACTTGATAGGAGTCCCAGGATTCCTGTGGCAGGTGGAAAGGGACGCTTGGTCTCCCGCCTCAGCTGGAGAGGCGTCCCAATTGCCCGGCCAAGCCTCGAGGAGAATCCCGAGTTGTCCCTCGCAACTAGGCAGGAGTCCTGACGTCGCTGAACAAACACGTGTGTGGAAGGGCCATCACCGTCGTAACTCGAGAATATACCCCAGGTTAACGCCGCAACTCGAGAAAAACCATGAGACTTCCCCCTCGCCGCGAGATGAGGCCCGATTCCCCTGCACTGCGTGCAGAGCAATTCCGTGTTGCACATCACACATGAAAGGAGCCTTGATTTCCTTAATGTCACTCCAGAGAAACCCCAAGAACACTGTTTCAAGGCTAGAGGGATCCTGAGGTCACTGTAGCAACACGAAAGAGCTCCGTGGACCAAAAATCAACTCGAGATTACAGGTTAGTCCCTGGCTTCAAATCCAGAGGAATACCACCTTACCACAAGCACCTCAAGAGGAGGCTTCTCTCAGCTCTAGGTATGTGAGAGGGACCCTGAGTTTGCGGCCTCAAGTGGAATGGACACTACGATGCCCTGACTCGATATAAGGCCGGATATCCCTGCAGTTTCTTGAATGCAGGCTCGTCTTGCATCTCCCAAGACGAAAGGTTGTCTGAATCCCCTGTGGAGACCACAGAAAAAGACCTAGTTCCCCACCTCATCGCGACTGGAGGCCTCACATCCTTTGAAATCTCCAGAGGTACGCGGAGATCAGTGCCTCCAAAGGAGACAATGCCTGACTCCTCGTGAAACTTGATAGGAGTCCCAGGATTCATGTTGAACGTGGCAAGGGACACTTGTTCTACCGCCTCAGATGGTGAGGCGTCCCAATTGCCCTGCCAAGCCTCGAGGAGAATCCCGAGTTGTCCCTTGCAACTAGGCAGGAGTCCTGACGTCGCTGAACAAACACGTGGGTGGAAGGGCCATCCCTGTCGTAACTCGAGAATATACCCCAGGTTCCCGCCGCAACTCGAGAAAAACCATGAGACTTCCCCCTCGCCGCAAAATGAGGCCCAATTCCCCTGCACTGCGTGCAGAGCAATTCCGTGTTGCACGTCACACATGAAAGGAGCCTTGATTTCCTTGACGGCACTCCAGAGAAACCCCAAGAACACTGTTTCAGGGCTAGAGGGATCCTGAGGTCACTGTAGCAACACGAAAGAGCTCCGTGGACCAAAAATCAACTCGAGATGAGGGGTTAGTCCCTGGCTTCGACTCCAGAGGAATACCACCTTACCACAAGCACCTCAAGAGGAGGCTTCTCTCAGCTCTAGGTATGTGAGAGGGACCCTGAGTTTGGGGCCTCAAGTGGAATGAACAAAGCGCTGCCCTGACTCGAAATAAGGCCGGATATCCCTGCAGTGATTTGAATGCAGGCTCGTCTTGCATCTCCCAAGACGAAAGGATGTCTGAATCCCCTGTGGAGACCACAGAGAAAGACTTGGTTCCCCACCTCATCGCGACCGGAGGCCTCACATCCTTTGAAAACTCCAGAGGTACGCGGAGATCAGTGCCTCCAAAGGAGACGATGCATGACTCCTCGAGAAACTTGATAGGAGTCCCAGGATTCCTGTGGCACGTGGAAAGGGACCCTTGGTCTCCCGCCTCAGCTGGAGAGGCGTCCCAATTGCCCTGCCAAGCCTCGAGGAGAATCCCGAGTTGTCCCTCGTAACTAGGCAGGAGTCCTGACGTCGCTGAACAAACACGTGGGTGGAAGGGCCATCCCCGTCATAACTCGAGAATATACCCCAGGTTCCCGCCGCAACTCGAGAAAAACCATGAGACTTCCCCCTCGCTGCGATATGAGGCCCGATTCCCCTACACTGCGGGCAGACAAATTCCGTGTTGCACATCACACATGAAAGGAGCCTTGATTTCCTTCATGGCACTCCAGAGAAACCCCAAGAACACTGTTTCAAGGCTAGAGGGATCCTGAGGTCACTGTAGCAACACGAAAGAGCTCCGTGGACCAAAAATCAACTCGAGATGAGAGGTTATTCCCTGGCTTCGACTCCAGAGGAATACCACCTTACCACAAGCACCTCAAGAGGAGGCTTCTCTCAGCTCTAGGTATCTGAGAGGGACCCTGAGTTTGCAGCCTCAAGTGGAATGGACACCGCTATGCCCTGACTCGAAATAAGGCCGGATATCCCTGCAGTGACTTGAATGCAGCCTCGTCTTGCATCTCCCAAGACGAAAGGATGTCTGAATCCCCTGTGTAGACCACAGAAAAAGACCTAGTTCCCCACCTCATCACGACCGGAGGCCTGACATCCTTTGAAAACTCCAGAGGTACGCGGAGATCAGTGCCTCCAAAGGAGCCAATGCCTGACTCCTCGTCAAACTTGAAAGGAGTCCTAGGATTCCTGTGGCACTTGGAAAGGGACACTTGGTCTCCCGACTCAGCTGGAGAGGCGTTCCAATTGCCCTGCCAAGCGTCGTGGAGAATCCCGAGTTGTCCCTCGCAACTAGGCAGGAGTCCTGACGTCACTGAACAAACACGTGGGTGGAAGGGCCATCCCCATCGTAACTCGAGAATATACCCCAGGTTCCCGCCGCAACTCGAGAAAAACCATGAGACTTCCCCCTCGCCGAGAGATGAGACCCGATTCCCCTACACTGCGTGCAGAGCAATTTCGTGCTGCACATCACACATGAAAGGAGCCTTGATTTCCTTGATGGCACTCCAGAGAAACCCCAAGAACACTGTTTCAAGGCTAGAGTTATCCTGAGGTCACTGTAGCAACACGAAAGAGCTCCGTGGACCAGAAATCAACTCGAGATGAGAGGTTAGTCCCTGGCTTCGACTCCAGAGGAATACCACCTTACCACAAGCACCTCAAGAGGAGGCTTCTCGCAGCTTTAGGTATGTGAGAGGGATCCTGAGATTGCAGCCTCAATTGGAATGGACACCGCAATGCCCTGACTCGAAATAAGGCCGGATAACCATGCATTGACATAAATGCAGGCTCGTCTTGCATCTTCCAAGAAGAAAGGATGTCTGAATCCCCTGTGGAGACCACAGAGAAAGACCTAGTTCCCCACCTCATCGCGACCGGAGGCCTCACATCCTTTGCAAACTCCAGAGGTACGCGGAGATCAGTGCCTCCAAAGGAGACGATGCCTGACTCCTCTGAAACTTGATAGGAGTCCCCGGATTCCTGTGGCATGTGGAAAGGGACCCTTGGTCTCCCGCCTCAGCTGGACAGGTGTCCCAATTGCCCTGCCAAGCCTCGAGGAGAATCCTGAGTTGTCCCTCGCAACTAGGCAGGAGTCCTGACGTTGCTGAACAAACACGTGTGTGGAAGGGCCATCCCGGTCGTAACTCGAGAATATACCCCATGTTCCCGCCGCAACTCGAGAAAAACCATGAGACTTCCCCCTCGCCGCGAGATGAGGCCCGATTCCCCTGCACTCCGTGCAGTGCAATTCCGTGTTGCACATCACACATGAAAGGAGCCTTGATTTCCTTGATGGCACTCCAGAGAAACCCCAAGAACACTGTTTCAAGGCTAGAGGGATCCTGAGGTCACTGTAGCAACACAAAAGAGCTCCGTGTACCAAAAATCAACTCGAGATGAGAGGTTAGTCCCTGGTTTCGACTCCAGAGGAATACCACCTTACCACAAGCACCTCAAGAGTAGGCTTCTCTCAGCTCTATGTATGTGAGAGGGACCCTGAGTTTGCGGCCTCAAGTGGAATGGACACCGCGATGCCCTGACTCAAAATAAGGCTGAATATCCCTGCAGTGACTTGAATGCAGGCTCGTCTTGCATCTCCCAAGACGAAAGGATGTCTGAATCCTCTGTGGAGACCACAGAGAAAGACCTAGTTCCCCACCTCATCGCGACCGGAGGCCTCACATCCTTTGAAAACTCCAGAGGTACGCCGAGATCAGTGCCTCCAAAGGAGAGGATGCCTGACTCCTCGGGAAACTTGATAGGAGTCCCAGGATTCCTGTGGCAACTGGAAAGGGACCCTTGGTCTCCCGCCTCAGCTGGAGAGGCGTCCCAATTGCCCTGCCAAGCCTCGACGAGAATCCCGAGTTGTCCCTCGCAACTAGGCAGGAGTCCTGACGTGGCTGAACAAACACGTGGGTGGATGGGCCATTCCCATCGTTACTCGATATTATAGCCCAGGTTCCCGCCGCAACTCGAGAGAAACCATGAAACTTCCCCCTCGCCGCGAGATGAGGCCCGATTCCCCTACACTGCGTGCAGAGCAATTCCGTGTTGCACATCACACATGAAAGGAGCCTTGATTTCCTTGATGGCACTCCAGAGAAACCCCAAGAACACTGTTTCAAGGCTAGAGGGATCCTGAGGTCACTGTAGCAACAAGAAAGAACTCTGTGGACCAAAAATCATCCCGAGGTGAGAGGTTAGTCCCTGGCTTCGACTCCAGAGGAATACCACCTAACCAGAAGCACATCAAGAGGAGGCTTCTCTCAGCTCTAGGTATGTGAGAGGGACCCTGAGTTAGCGGCCTCAAGTGGAATGGACACCGCTATGCCCTGACTCGAAATAAGGCCGGATATCCCTGCAGTGACTAGAATGCAGGCTCGTCTTGCATCTCCCAAGACGAAAGGATGTCTGAATCCCCTGTGGAGACCACAGAGAAAGACCTAGTTCCCCACTTCATCGCGACCGGAGGCCTCACATCCTTTGAAAACTCCAGAGGTACGCGGAGATCAGTGCCTCCAAAGGAGACGATGCCTGACTCCTCGTGAAACTTGATAGGAGTCCCAGGATTCCTGTGGCACGTGGAAAGGGACCCTTGGTCTCCCGCCTCAGCTGGAGAGGCGTCCCAATTGCCCTATCAAGACTCGAGGAGAATCCCGAGTTGTCCCTCGCAACTAGGCAGGAGTCCTGACGTGGCTGAACAAACACGTGGGTGGAAGGGCCATCCCCGTCGTAACTCGAGAATATACCCCAGGTTCCCGCTGCAACTCGAGAAAACCATGAGACTTCCTCCTCGCTGCGAGATGAGGCCCGATTCCCCTACACTGCGGGCAGACAAATTCCGTGTTGCACATCACACATGAAAGGAGCCCTGATTTCCTTCATGGCACTCCAGAGAAACCCCAAGAACACTGTTTCAAGGCTAGAGGGATCCTGAGGTCACTGTAGCAACACGAAAGAGCTCCGTGGACCAAAAATCAACTCGAAATGAGAGGTTAGTCCCTGGCTTCGACTCCAGAGGAACACAACCTTACCACAAGCACCTCAAGAGGAGGCTTCTCTCAGCTCTAGGTATCTGAGAGGGACCCTGAGTTTGCAGCCTCAAGTGGAATGGACACTACGATGCCCTGACTCGAAATAAGGCCGGATATCCCTGCAGTGACTTGAATGCAGGTTCATCTTGCATCTCCCAAGACGAAAGGATGTCTGAATCCCCTGTGGAGACCACAGAGAAAGACCTAGTTCCCCACCTTATCGCGACCGGAGCCCTCACATACTTTGATAACTCCTGAGGTACGCAGAGATCAGTGCCTCCAAAGGAGACGATGCCTGACACCTCGTGAAACTTGATAGGAGTCCCAGGATTCCTGTGGCACGTGGAAAGGGACCCTTGGTCTCCCGCCTCAGCTGGAGAGGCGTCCCAATTGCCCTGCCAAGCCTCGAGGAGAATCCCGAGTTGTCCCTCGCAACTAGGCAGGAGTCCTGACGTCGCTGAACAAACACGTGGGTGGAAGGGCCATCCCCGTCATAACTCGAGAATATACCCCAGGTTCCCACCGCAACTCGAGAAAAACCATGAGACTTCACCCTCGCCCCAAAATGAGGCCCGATATCCTGCACTGCGTGCAGAGAAATTCCGTGTTGCACATCACACATGAAAGGAGCCTTGATTTCCTTCATGGCACTCCAGAGAAACCCCAAGAACACTGTTTCAAGGCTAGAGGGATCCTGAGGTCACTGTAGCAACACGAAAGAACTCCGTGGACCAAAAATCAACTCGAGATGAGAGGTTAGTCCCTAACTTCGACTCCAGAGGAATACCACCTAACCACAAGTACCTCAAGAGGAGGCTTCTCACAGCTTTAGTTATGTGAGAGGGACCCTGAGTTTGCAGCCTCAAGTGGAATGGACACCGCGACGCCCTGACTCGAAATAAGGCCGGATATCCCTGCAGTGACTTGAATGCAGGCTCGTCTTGCATCTCCCAAGATGAAAGGATGTCTGAATCCCCTGTGGAGACCACACAGAAAGACCTAGTTCCCCACCTCATCGCGACCGGAGGCCTCACATCCTTTGAAAACTCCAGAGGTACGCGGAGATCAGTGCTTCCAAAGGAGACGATGCCTGACTCCTCTGAAACTTGATAGGAGTCCCAGGATTCCTGTGGCACGTGGAAAGGGACCCTTGGTCTCCCGCCTCAGCTGGAGAGGCGTCCCAATTGCCCTGCCAAGGCTCGAGGAGAATCCCGAGTTGTCCCTCGCAACTAGGCAGGAGTCCTGACGTTGCTGAAGAAACACGAGTATGGAAGGGCCATTCACGTCGTAACTCGAGAATATACCCCAGGTTCCCGCCGCAACTCGAGAAAAACCATGAGACTTCCCCCTCGCCACGAGATGAGGCCCGATTCCCCTGCACTCCGTGAAGAGCAATTCCGTGTTGCACATCACACATGAAAGGAGCCTTGATTTCCTTGATGTCACTCCAGAGAAAACCCAAGAACACTGTTTCAAGGCTAGGGGGATCCTGAGGTCACTGTAGCAACACGAAAGAGCTCCGTGGACCAAAAATCAACTCGAGATGAGAGGTTAGTCCCTGGCTTCGACTGCAGAGGAATACCACCTTACCACAAGCACCTCAAGAGGAGGCTTCTCTCAGCTCTAGGTATGTGAGAGGGACCCTGAGTTAGCGGCCTCAAGTGGAATGGACACCGCGATGCCCTGACTCGAAATTAGGCCGGATATCCCTGCAGTGACTTGAATGCAGGCTCGTCTTGCATCTCCCAAGACGAAAGGATGTCTGAATCCCCTGTGGAGACCACAGAGAAAGACCAGGTTCCCACCTCATGGCGACCGGAGTCTTCACATACTTTGAAAACTTCAGAGGTATACGGAGATCAGTGCCTCCAAAGGAGACGATGCCTGACTCCTCGTGAAACTTGATAGGAGTCCCAGGATTCCTGTGGCACGTGGAAAGGGACCCTTGGTCTCCCGCCTCAGCTGGAGAGGCGTCCCAATTGCCCTGCCAAGCCTCGAGGAGAATCTCGAGTTGTCCCTCGCAACTAGGCAGGAGTCCTGACGTCGCTGAACAAACACGTGGGTGGAAGGGCCATCCCCGTCATAACTCAAGAATATACCCCAGGTTCCCGCCGCAACTCGAGAAAAACCATGAGACTTCACCCTCGCTGCAAAATGAGGCCCGATATCCTGCACTGCATGCAGAGAAATTCCGTGTTGCACATCACACATGAAAGGAGCCTTGATTTCCTTCATGGCACTCCGGAGAAACCCCAAGAACACTGTTTCAAGGCTAGAGGGATCCTGAGGTCACTGTAGCAACACGAAAGAACTACGTGGACCAAAAATCAACTCGAGATGAGAGGTTAGTCCCTAACTTCGACTCCAGAGGAATACCACCTTACCACAAGAACCTCAAGAGGAGGCTTCTCACAGCTTTAGTATGTGAGAGGGACCCTGAGTTTGCAGCCCCAAGTGGAATGGACACCGCGATGCCCTGACTCGAAATAAGGCCAGATATCCCTGCAGTGACTTGAATGCAGGCTCGTCTTGCATCTCCCAAGATGAAAGGATGTCTGAATCCCCTGTGGAGACCACAGAGAAAGACCAAGTTCCCCACCTCATCGCGACCGGAGGCCTCACATCCTTTGAAAACTCCAGAGGTACGCGGAGATCAGTGCCTCTAAAGGAGACGATGCCTGACTCCTCTGAATCTTGATAGGAGTCCCAGGATTCCTGTGGCACGTGGAAACGGACCCTTGGTCTCCCGCCTCAGCTGGAGAGGCGTCCCAATTGCCCTGCCAAGCCTCGAGGAGAATCCCGAGTTGTCCCTCGCAACTAGGCAGGAGTCCTGATGTTGCTGAACAAACACGTGTGTGGAAGGGCCATCCCCGTCGTAACTCGAGAATATACCCCAGGTTCCCACCGCAACACGAGAGAAACCATGAGACTTCCCCCTCGCCGCGAGATGAGGCCCGATTCCCCTGCACTCCGTGCAGAGCAATTCCGTGTTGCACATCACACATGAAAGGAGCATTGATTTCCTTGATGGCACTCCAGAGAAACCCCAAGAACACTGTTTCAAGGCTACAGGGATCCTGAGGTCACTGTAGCCACACGAAAGAGCTCCATGGACCAATAATCAACTCGAGATGAGAGGTTAGTCCCTGGCTTCGACTCCAGAGGAATACCACCTTACCACAAGCACCTCAAGAGGAGGCTTCTCTCAGCTCTAGGTATGTGAGAGGGACCCTGAGTTTGCGGCCTCAAGTGGAATGGACACCGCGATGCCCTGACTCGAAATAAGGCCGGATATCCCTGCAGTGACTTGAATGGAGGCTCGTCTTGCATCTCCCAAGACGAAAGGATGTTTGAATCCCCTGTGAAGCCCACAGAGAAAGACCTCGTTCCCCACCTCATCGCGACCGGAGGCCTCACATCCTTTGAAAACTCCAGAGGTACGCGGAGATCAGTGCCTCCAAAGGAGACGATGCCTGACTCCTCGTGAAACTTGATAGGAGTCCCAGGATTCCTGTGGCACGTAGAAAGGGACACTTTGTCTCCCGCCTCAGCTGGAGAGGCGTCCCAATTGCCCTGCCAAGCCTCGAGGAGAATCCCGAGTTGTCCCTCGCAACTAGGCAGGAGTCCTGATGTTGCTGAACAAACACGTGTGTGGAAGGGCCATCCCCGTCGTAACTCGAGAATATAACCCAGGTTCCCGCCGCAACTCGAGAAAAACCATGAGACTTCCCCTTCGCCCCGAGATGAGGCCCGATTCCCCTGCACTGCGTGCAGAGCAATTCCGTGTTGCACATCACACAAGAAAGGAGCCTTGATTTCCTTCATGGCAAACCAGAGAAACCCCAAGAACACTGTTTCAAGGCTAGAGGGATCCTGACGTCACTGTAGCCACACGAAAGAGCTCCGTGGACCAAAAATCAACTCGAGATGAGAGGTTAGTCCCTGGCTTCGACTCCAGAGGAATACCACCTTACCACAAGCACCTCAAGAGGAGGCTTCTCTCAGCTCTAGGTATGTGAGAGGGATCCTGAGTTTGCGGCCTCAAGTGGAATGGACACTGCGATGCCCTGACTCGAAATAAGGCCGGATATCCCTGCAGTGACTTGAATGCAGGCTCGTCTTGCATCTCCCAAGACGAAAGGATGTCTGAATCCCCTGTGGAGACCACAGAGAAAGACCTAGTTCCCCACCTCATCGCGACCGGAGGCCTCACATCCTTTGATAATTCCAAAGGTACGCAGAGATCTGTGCCTCCAAAGGAGACGATGCCTGACTCCTCGTGAAACTTGATAGGAGTCCCAGGATTCCTGTGGCACGTGGAAAGTGACCCTTGGTCTCCCGCCTCAGCTGGAGAGGCATCCCAATTGCCCTGCCAAGCCTCGAGGAGAATCCCGAGTTGTCCCTCGCAACTAGGCAGAAGTCCTGACGTCGCTGAACAAACACCTGTGTGGAAGGGCCATCCCCGTCGTAACTCGAGAATATACCCCAGGTTCCCGCTGCAACTCGAGAAAAACACTGAAAATTCCCCCTCGCCGGAGATGAGGCCCGATTCCCCTGCACTGCGTGCAGAGCAATTCCGTGTTGCACATCACACATGAAAGGAGCCTTGATTTCCTTGATGGCACTCCAGAGAAACCCCAAGAACACTGTTTCAAGGCTAGAGTGATCCTGAGGTCACTGTAGCAACACGAAAGAGCTCCGTGGACCAAAAATCAACTTGAGATGAGGGGTTAGTCCCTGGCTTCGACTCCAGAGGAATACCACCTTACCACAAGCACCTCAAGAGGAGGTTTCTCTCAGCTCTAGGTATGTGAAAGGGACCCTGAGTTTGCAGCCTCAAGTGGAATGGACACCGCTATGCCCTGACTGGAAATAAAGCCGGATATTCCTGCAGTGACTTGAATGCAGGCTCGTCTTGCATCTCACAAGACGAAAGGATGTCTGAATCCCCTGTGGAGACCACAGAGAAAGACCTAGTTCCCCACCTCATCGCGACCGGAGGCCTCACATCCTTTGAAAACTCCAGAGGTACGCGGTGATCAGTGCCTCCAAAGGAGACGATGCCTGACTCCTCTGAAACTTGATAGGAGTCCCAGGATTCCTGTGGCACGTGGAAAGGGACCCTTGGTCTCCCGACTCAGCTGGAGAGGCGTCCCAATTGCCCTGCCAAGCCTCGAGGAGAATCCCGAGTTGTCCCTCGCAACAAGGCAGGAGTCCTGACGTCGCTGAACAAACACGTGGGTGGAAGGGCCATCCCCGTCGTAACTCGAGAATATACCCCAGGTTCCCGCCGCAACTCGAGAAAAACCATGAGACTTCCCCCTCGCCGCGAGATGAGGCCCGATTCCCCTGCACTGCGTGCAGAGCAATTCCGTCTTGCACATCACACATGAAGAGAGCCTTGATTTCCTTGATGGCACTCCAGAGAAACCCCAAGAACACTGTTTCAAGGCTAGAGGGATCCTGAGGTCACTGTAGCCACACGAAAGAGCTCCGTGGACCAAAAATCAACTCGAGATGAGAGGTTAGTCCCTGGCTTCGACTCCAGAGGAATACCACCTTACCACAAGCACCTCAAGAGGAGGCTTCTCTCAGCTCTAGGTATGTGAGAGGGATCCTGAGTTTGCGGCCTCAAGTGGAATGGACACCGCGATGCCCTGACTCGAAATAAGGCCGGATATCCCTGCAGTGACTAGAATGCAGGCTCGTCTTGCATCTCCCAAGATGAAAGGATGTCTGAATCCCCTGTGGAGACCACAGAGAAAGACCTAGTTCCCCACCTCATCGCGACCGGAGGCCTCACATTCTTTGATAACTCCAGAGGTATGCAGAGATCAGTGCCTCCAAAGGAGACGATGCCTGACTCCTCGTGAAACTTGATAGGAGTCCCAGGATTCCTGTGGCACGTGGAAAGGGACCCTTGGTCTCCCGCCTCAGCTGGAGAGGCGGCCCAATTGCCCTGCCAAGCCTCGCAGAGAATCCCGAGTTGTCCCTCGCAACTAGGCAGGAGTCCTGACGTCAGTGAACAAACACGTGTGTGGAAGGGCCATCCCCGTCATAACTCGAGAATATACCCCAGGTTCCCGCCGCAACTTGAGAAAAACCATGAGACTTCCCCTTCGCCCCGAGATGAGGCCCGATTCCCCTGCACTGCGTGCAGAGCAATTCCGTGTTGCACATCACACAAGAAAGGAGCCTTGATTTCCTTGATGGCACTCCAGAGAAACCCCAAGAACACTGTTTCAAGGCTAGAGGGATCCTGACGTCACTGTAGCAACACGAAAGAGCTCCGTGGACCAAAAATCAACTCGAGATGAGAGGTTAGTCCCTGGCTTCGACTCCAGAGGAATACCACCTTACCACAAGCACCTCAAGAGGAGGCTTCTCTCAGCTCTAGGTATGTGAGAGGGATCCTGAGTTTGCGGCCTCAAGTGGAATGGACACTGCGATGCCCTGACTCGAAATAAGGCCGGATATCCCTGCAGTGACTTGAATGCAGGCTCGTCTTGCATCTCCCAAGACGAAAGGATGTCTGAATCCCCTGTGGAGACCACAGAGAAAGACCTAGTTCCCCACCTCATCGCGACCGGAGGCCTCACATCCTTTGAAAACTTCAGAGGTACGCGGAGATCAGTGCCTCCAAAGGAAACGATGCCTGACTCCTCATGAAACTTGATAGGAGTCCCAGGATTCCTGTGGCACGTGGAAAGGGACCCTTGTTCTCCGGCCTCAGCTGGAGAGGCGTCCCAATTGCCCTGCCAAGCCTCGAGGAGAATCCCGAGTTGTCCCTCGCAACTAGGCAGGAGTCCTGACGTCGCTGAACAAACACGTGGGTGGAAGGGCCATCCCCGTCGTAACTCGAGAATATACCCCAGGTTCCCGCCGATTTTTGAGAAAAACCATGAGACTTCCCCCTCGCCGCGAGATGAGGCCCGATTCCCCTGCACTGCATGCAGAGCAATTCCGTGTTGCACATCACACATGAAAGGAGCCTTGATTTCCTTGATGGCACTCCAGAGAAACCCCAAGAACACTGTTTCAAGGCTAGAGGGATCCTGAGCTCACTAGAGCCACACAAAAGAGCTCCGTGGACCAAAAATCAACTCGAGATGAGAGGTTAGTCCCTGGCTTCGGCTCCAGAGGAATACCACCTTACCACAAGCACCTCAAGAGGAGGCTTCTCTCAACTCTAGGTATGTGAGAGGGACCCTGAGTTTGCGGCCTCAAGTGGAATGGACACCGCGATGCCCTGACTCGATATAAGGCCGGATATCCCTGCAGTGACTTGAATGCAGGCTCGTCTTGCATCTCCCAAGACGAAAGGATGTCTGAATCCCCTGTGGAGACAACAGAGAAAGACCTAGTTCCCCATCTCATGGCGACCGGAGGCCTCATATCCTTTGAAAACTCCAGAGGTACACGGAGATCAGTGCTTCCAAAGGAGACGATGCCTGACTCCACGTGAAACTTGATAGGAGTCCCAGGATTCCTGTGGCACGTGGAAAGGGACACTTGGTCTCCCGCCTCAGCTGGACAGGCGTCCCAATTGCCCTGCCAAGCCCCGCGGAGAATCCCGAGTGGTCCCTCGCAGCTAGGCAGGAGTCCTGACATCGCTGAACAAACACGTGGGTGGAAGGGCCATCCCCGTCGTAACTCGAGAATATACCCCAGGTTCCAACAGCAACTCGAGAAAAACCTTGAGACTTCCCCCTCGCCGCGAGATGAGGCCCGATTCCCCTGCACTGCGTGCAGAGCAATTCCGTGTTGCATATCACACATGAAAGGAGCCTTGATTTCCTTGATGGCACTCCAGAGAAACCCCAAGAACACTGTTTCAAGGCTAGAGGGATCCTGAGGTCACTGAAGCAACACGAAAGAGGTCCGTTGACCAAGAATCAACTCGAGATGAGAGGTTAGTCCCTGGCTTCGACTCCAGAGGAATACCACCTTACCACAAGCACCTCAAGAGGAGGCTTCTCTCAGCTCTAGGTATGTGAGAGGGACCCTGAGTGTGCGGCCTCAAGTGGAATGGACACCGCGATGCCCTGACTTGAAATAAGGCCGGATATCCCTGCAGTGACTTGAACCCAGGCTCGTTTTGCATCTCCCAAGACGAAAGGATGTCTGAATCCCCTGTGGAGACCACAGAGAAAGACCTAGTTCCACACCTCATTGCGACCGGAGGCCTCACATATTTTGAAAACTCCAGAGGAACGCGGAAATCAGTGCCTCCAAAGAAGACGATGACTGACCCTTCGTCAAAATTGATAGGAGTCCCAGGATTCCTGTGGCACGTGGAAAGGGACACTTGGTCTCCGCCTCAGCTGGAGAGGCCTCCAAATTGCCCTGCCAAGCCTCGAAGAGAATCCCGAGTTGTCCCTCGCAACTAGGCAGGAGAGCTGACGTCGCTGAACAAGCACGTGGGTGGATGGGCCATCCCCGTCGTAACTCGAGAATAAACCCCAGGTTCCCATCGGAACTCGAGAAAAACCATGAGACTTGCCCCTCGCCCCAAAATGAGTCCCGATACCCTGCACTGCGTGCAGAGCAATTCCGTGTTGCACATCACACATGAAAGGAGCCTTGATTTCCTTGATGGCACTCCAGAGAAACCCCAAGAACACTGTTTCAAGGCTAGAGTTATCCTGAGGTCACTGTAGCAACACGAAAGAACTCCATGGACCACAAATCAACTCGAGATGAGAGGTTAGTCCCTGGCTTCGACTGCAGAGGAATACCACCTTACCACAAGCACCTCAAGAGGAGGCTTCTCTCAGCTCTAGGTATGTGAGAGGGACCC
Organism: Cervus elaphus; assembly: GCF_910594005.1. Taxonomy (NCBI): domain Eukaryota; kingdom Metazoa; phylum Chordata; class Mammalia; order Artiodactyla; family Cervidae; genus Cervus; species Cervus elaphus. Next base: position 1,988,079 of record NC_057815.1, on the reverse strand, counting down.
TGAGTTTGCGGCCACAAGTGGAATGGACACCACGATGCCCTGACTCGAAATAAGGCCGGATATCCCTGCAGTGACTTGAATGCAGGCTCCTCTTGCATTTCCGAAGATGAAAGGATGTCTGAATCCCCTGTGAAGACCACAGAGAAAGACCTCGTTCCCCACCTCATCGCCACCGGAGGCCTCACATCCTTTGAAAACTCCAGAGGTACGCGCAGATCAGTGCCTCCAAAGGAGACGATACCTGACTCCTCGTGAAACTTGATAGGAGTCCCAGGATTCCTGTGGCACGTGGAAAGGGACACTTGGTCTCCCGCCTCAGCTGGAGAGGCGTCCCAACTGCCCTGCCAAGCCTCGAGGAGAATCCCGAGTTGTCCCTAACAACTAGGCAGGAGTCTTGACGTCGCTGAATAAACACGTGGGTGGAAGTGCCATCCCCGTCGTAACTCGAGAATATACCCCAGGTTCTCACCGCAACTCGAAAAAAACCATGAGACTTCCCCCTCGCCGTGAGATGAGGCCCGATTCCCCTGCACTGCATTCAAAGCAATTCCGTGTTGCACATCAAACATGAAAAAAGCCTTGATTTCCTTGATGGCACTCCAGAGAAACCCCAAGAACACTGTTTCAAGGCTAGAGTTATCCTGAGGTCACTGTAGCAACACGAAAGAACTCCGTGGACCACAAATCAACTCGAGATGAGAGGTTAGTCCCTGGCTTCGACTGCAGAGGAATACCACCTTACCACAAGCACCTCAAGAGGAGGCTTCTCTCAGCTCTAGGTATGTGAGAGGGACCCTGAGTTTGCGGCCACAAGTGGAATGGACACCACGATGCCCTGACTCGAAATAAGGCCGGATATCCCTGCAGTGACTTGAATGCAGGCTCCTCTTGCATCTCCCAAGACGAAAGGATGTCTGAATCCCCTGTGAAGACCACAGAAAGACCTAGTTCCCCACCTCATCGCGACCGGAGGCCTCACATCCTTTGAAAACTCCAGAGGTACGCGCAGATCAGTGCCTCCAAAGGAGACGATACCTGACTCCTCGTGAAACTTGATAGGAGTCCCAGGATTCCTGTGGCACGTGGAAAGGGACCCTTGGTCTCCCGCCTCAGCTGGAGAGGCGTCCCAACTGCCCTGCCAAGCCTCGAGGAGAATCCCGAGTTGTCCCTAACAACTAGGCAGGAGTCTTGACGTCGCTGAATAAACACGTGGGTGGAAGTGCCATCCCCGTCGTAACTCGAGAATATACCCCAGGTTCTCGCCGCAACTCGAAAAAAACCATGAGACGTCCCCCTCGCCGTGAGATGAGGCCCGATTCCCCTGCACTGCGTGCAGAGCAATTCCGTGTTGCACATCAAACATGAAAAAAGCCTTGATTTCCTTGATGGCACTCCAAAGAAACCCCAAGAACACTGTTTCAAGGCTAGAGGGATCCTGAGGTCACTGTAGCCACACGAAAGAACTCCGTGGACCAAAAATCAACTCGAGATGAGAGGTTAGTCCCTGGCTTCGGCTCCAGAGGAATACCACCTTACCACAAGCACCTCAAGAGGAGGCTTCTCTCAGCTCTAGGTATGTGAGAGGGACCCTGAGTTTGCGGCCTCAAGTGGAATGGACACTGCGATACCCTGACGTGAAATAACGCCGGATATCCCTGCAGTGACTTGAATGCAGGCTCGTCTTGCATCTCCCAAGATGAAAGGATGTCTGAATCCCCTGTGGAGATCACAGAGAAAGACCTAGGTCCCCACTTCATGGCGACCGGAGGCCTCACATCCTTTGAAAACTCCAGAGGTACGCGGAGATCAGTGCCTCCAAAGGAGACGATGCCTGACTCCTCGTGAAACTTGATAGGAGTCCCAGGATTCCTGTGGCACGTGGAAAGGGACCCTTCGTCTCCCGCCTCAGCTGGAGAGGCGTCCCATTTGCCCTGCCAAGCCTCGAGGAGAATCCCGAGTTGTCCCTCGCAACTTGGCAGGAGTCCTGTCGTCGCTGAACAAACACGTGGGTGGAAGGGCCATCCCCGTCGTAACTCGAGAATATACCCCAGGTTCCCGCCGCAACTCGAGAAAAACCATGAGACTTCCCACTCGCCGCGTGATGAGGCCCGATTCCCCTGCACTGCATTCAAAGCAATTCCGTGTTGCACATCAAACATGAAAGGAGCCTTGATTTCCTTGATGGCACTCCAGAGAAACCCCAAGAACACTGTTTCAAAGCTAGAGGGATCCTGAGGTCACTGTAGCAACACGGAAGAGCTCCATGGACCACAAATCAACTCGAGATGAGAGGTTAGTCCCTGGCTTCGACTCCAGAGGAATACCACCTTACCACAAGCACCTCAAGAGGAGGCTTCTCTCAGCTCTATGTATGTGAGAGGGACCCTGAGTTTGCGGCCACAAGTGGAATGGACACCGCGATGCCCTGACTCGAAATAACGCCGGATATCCCTGCAGTGACTTGAATGCAGGCTCGTCTTACATCTCCGAAGACGAAACGATGTCTGAATCCCCTGTGGAGACCACAGAGAAAGACCTAGTTCTCCACCTCATCGTGACCGGAGGCCTCACATCCTTTGAAAACTCCAGAGGTACGCGGAGATCAGTGCCTCCAAAGGAGACGATACCTGACTCCTCGTTAAACTTGATAGGAGTCCCAGGATTCCTGTGGCACGTGGAAAGGGACCCTTGGTCTCCCGCCTCAGCTGGAGAGGCGTCCCAATTGCCCTGCCAAGCCTCGAGGAGAATCCCGAGTTGTCCCTCGCAACTAGGCAGGAGTCCTGACGTCGTTGAACAAACACGTGTGTGGAAGGGCCATCCCCTTCGTAACTCGAGAATATACCCCAGGTTCCCGCCGCAACTCGAGAAAAACCATGAGACTTCCCCCTCGCCGTGAGATGAGGCGCGATTCACCTGCACTGCGTGCAGAGCAATTCCGTGTTGCACATCACACATGAAAGGAGCCTTGATTTCCTTGATGGCACTCCAGAGAAACCGCAAGAACACTGTTTCCAGGCTAGAGGGAACCTGAAGTCACTGTAGCAACACGAAAGAGCTCCGTGGACCAAAAATCAACTCGAGATGAGAGGTTAGTCCCTGGCTTCGACTCCAGAGGAATACCACCATACCACAAGCACCTCAAGAGGAGGCTTCTCTCAGCTCTAGCTATGTGAGAGGGACCCTGAGTTTGCGGCCTCAACTGGAATGGACACCGCGATGCCCTGACTCGAAATAAGGCCGGATATCCCTGCAGTGACTTGAATGCAGGCTCGTCTTGCATCTCCCAAGACGAAAGGATGTTTGAATCCCCTGTGGAGACCACAGACAAAGACCTCGTTCCCCACCTCATCCCGACCGGAGGCCTCACATCCTTTGAAAACTCCAGAGGTACGCGGAGATCAGTGCCTTCAAAGGAAACGATGCCTGACTCCTCATGAAACTTGATAGGAGTCCCAGGATTCCTGTGGCACGTGGAAAGGGACCCTTGGTCTCCCGCCTCACCTGGAGAGGTGTCCCAATTGCCCTGCCAAGCCTCGAGGAGAATCCCGAGTTGTCCCTCGCAACTAGGCAGGAGCCCTGACGTCGTTGAACAAACACGTGGGTGGAAGGGCCATCCCCGTCGTAACTCGAGAATATACCCCAGGTTCCCGCCGCAACTCGAGAAAAACCATGAGACTTCCCCCTCGCCGCGAGATGAGGCCCGATTCCCCTGCACTGCGTGCAGAGCAATTCCGTGTTGCACATCACACATGAAAGGAGCCTTGATTTCCTTGATGGCACTCCAGAGAAAACCCAAGAACACTGTTTCAAGGCTAGAGGGATCCTGAGGTCACTGTAGCAACACGAAAGAGCTCCGTGGACCAAAAATCAACTCGAGATGAGAGGTTAGTCCCTGGCTTCGACTCCAGAGGAATACCACCTTACCACAAGCACCTCAAGAGGAGGCTTCTCTCAGCTCTAGGTATGTGAGAGGGACCCTGAGTTTGCGGCCTCATGTGGAATGGACACCGCGATGCCCTGACTCGAAATAAGGCCGGATATCCCTGCAGTGACTTGAATGCAGGCTCGTCTGGCATCTCCCAAGACGAAAGGATGTCTGAATCCCCTGTGGAGACCACAGAGAAAGACCTAGTTCCCCACCTCATCGCGACCGGAGGCCTCACATCCTTTGAAAACTCCAGAGGTACGCGGAGATCAGTGCCTCCAAAGGAGATGATGCCTGACTCCTCTGAAACTTGATAGGAGTCCCAGGATTCCTGTGGCACGTGGAAAGGGACCCTTGGTCTCCCGCCTCAGCTGGAGAGGCGTCCCAATTGCCCTGCCAAGCCTCGAGGAGAATCCCGAGTTGTCCCTCGCAACTAGGCAGGAGTCCTGACGTCACTGAACAAACACGTGGGTGGAAGGGCCATCCCCGTCGTAACTCGAGAATATACCCCAGGTTCCCGCCGCAACTCGAGAAAAGCCATGAGACTTCCCCCTCGCCGCGAGATGAGGCCCGATTCCCCTTCACTGCGTGCAGAGCAATTCCGTGTGGCACATCACACATGAAAGGAGCCTTGATTTCCTTGATGGCACTCCAGGGAAACCCCAAGAACACTGTTTCAATGCTAGAGGGATCCTGAGGTCACTGTAGCCACAGGAAAGAGCTCCGTGGACCAAAAATCAACTCGAGATGAGGGGTTAGTCCCTGGCTTCGACTCCAGAGGAATACCACCTTATCAAAAGCACCTCAAGAGGAGGCTTCTCTCAGCTCTAGGTATGTGAGAGGGACCCTGAGTTTGCGGCCTCAAGTGGAATGGACACCGCGATGCCCTGACTCGAAATAAGGCCGGATATCCCTGCAGTGACTTGAATGCAGGCTCGTCTTGCATCTCCCAAGATGAAAGGATGTCTGAATCCCCTGTGGAGACCACAGAGAAAGACCTAGTTCCCCACCTCATCGCGACAGGAGGCCTCACATTCTTTGATAACTCCAGAGGTACGCAGAGATCAGTGCCTCCAAAGGAGACGATGCCTGACTCCTCGTGAAACTTGATAGGAGTCCCAGGATTCCTGTGGCACGTGGAAAGGGACCCTTGGTCTCCCGCCTCAGCTGGAGAGGCGTCCCAATTGCCCTGCCAAGCCTCGAGGAGAATCCCGAGTTGTCCCTCGCAACTAGGCAGGAGTCCTGACGTCGCTGAACAAACACGTGGGTGGAAGGGCCATCCCCGTCGTAACTCGAGAATAAACCCCAGGTTGCCATCGCAACTCGAGAAAAACCATGAGACTTGCCCCTCGCCGCAAAATGAGTCCCGATACCCTGCACTGCGTGCAGAGCAATTCCGTGTTGCACATCACACATGAAAGGAGCCTTGATTTCCTTGATGGCACTCCAGAGAAACCCCAGAACACTGTTTCAAGGCTAGAGTTATCCTGAGGTCACTGTAGCAACACGAAAGAACTCCGTGGACCAAAAATCAACTCGAGATGAGAGGTTAGTCCCTGGCTTCGACTGCAGAGGAATACCACCTTACCACAACCACCTCAAGAGGAGGCTTCTCTCAGCTCTAGGTATGTGAGAGGGACCCTGAGTTTGCGGCCACAAGTGGAATGGACACCACGATGCCCTGACTCGAAATAAGGCCGGATATCCCTGCAGTGACTTGAATGCAGGCTCCTCTTGCATCTCCGAAGATGAAAGGATGTCTGAATCCCCTGTGAAGACCACAGAGAAAGACATAGTTCCCCACCTCATCGCCACCGGAGGCCTCACATCCTTTGAAAACTCCAGAGGTACGCGCAGATCAGTGCCTCCAAAGGAGACGATACCTGACTCCTCGTGAAATTGATAGGAGTCCCAGGATTCCTGTGGCACGTGGAAAGGGACACTTGGTCTCCCGCCTCAGCTGGAGAGGCGTCCCAACTGCCCTGCCAAGCCTCGAGGAGAATCCCGAGTTGTCCCTAACAACTAGGCAGGAGTCTTGACGTCGCTGAATAAACACGTGGGTGGAAGTGCCATTCCTGTCGTAACTCGAGAATATACCCCAGGTTCTCGCCGCAACTCGAAAAAAACCATGAGACTTCCCCCTCGCCGTGAGATGAGGCCCGATTCCCCTGCACTGCATTCAAAGCAATTCCGTGTTGCACATCAAACATGAAAAAAGCCTTGATTTCCTTGATGGCACTCCAGAGAAACCCCAAGAACACTGTTTCAAGGCTAGAGGGATCCTGAGGTCACTGTAGCCACACGAAAGAGGTCCGTGGACCAAAAATCAACTCGAGATGAGAGGTTAGTCCCTGGCTTCGACTCCAGAGGAATACCACCTTACCACAAGCACCTCAAGAGGAGGCTTCTCTCAGCTCTAGGTATGTGAGAGGGACCCTGAGTTTGCGGCTTCAAGTGGAATGGACACCGCGATGCCCTGACTCGAAATAAGGCTGGATATCCCTGCAGTGACTTGAATGCAGGCTCGTCTTGCATCTCCCAAGATGAAAGGATGTCTGAATCCCCTGTGGAGACCACAGAGAAAGACCTACTTCCCCACCTCATCGCGACCGGAGGCCTCACATTCTTTGATAACTCCAGAGGTACGCAGAGATCAGTGCCTCCAAAGGAGACAATGCCTGACTCCTCGTGAAACTTGATAGGAGTCCCAGGATTCCTGTGGCACGTGGAAAGGGACCCTTGGTCTCCCGCCTCAGCTGGAGAGGCGTCCCAATTGCCCTGCCAAGCCTCGAGGAGAATCCCGAGTTGTCCCTCGCAACTAGCCAGGAGTCCTGACGTCGCTGAACAAACACGTGGGTGGAAGGGCCATCCCCGTCGTAACTCGAGAATAAACCCCAGGTTCCCATCGCAACTCGAGAAAAACCATGAGACTTGCCCCTCGCCGCAAAATGAGTCCTGATACCCTGCACTGCGTGCAGAGCAATTCCATGTTGCACATCACACATGAAAGGAGCCTTGATTTCCTTGATGGCACTCCAGAGAAACCCCAAGAACACTGTTTCAAGGCTAGAGTTATCCTGAGGTCACTGTAGCAACACGAAAGAACTCCGTGGACCACAAATCAACTCGAGATGAGAGGTTAGTCCCTGGCTTCGACTGCAGAGGAATACCACCTTACCACAAGCACCTCAAGAGGAGGCTTCTCTCAGCTCTAGGTATGTGAGAGGGACCCTGAATTTGCGGCCACAAGTGGAATGGACACCACGATGCCCTGACTCGAAATAAGGCCGGATATCCCTCCAGTGACTTGAATGCAGGCTCCTCTTGCATCTCCCAAGACGAAAGGATGTCTGAATCCCCTGTGAAGACCACAGAGAAAGACATAGTTCCCCACCTCATCGCCACCGGAGGCCTCACATCCTTTGAAAACTCCAGAGGTACGCGCAGATCAGTGCCTCCAAAGGAGACGATACCTGACTCCTCGTGAAACTTGATAGGAGTCCCAGGATTCCTGTGGCACGTGGAAAGGGACCCTTGGTCTCCCGCCTCAGCTGGAGAGGCGTCCCAACTGCCCTGCCAAGCCTCGAGGAGAATCCCGAGTTGTCCCTAACAACTAGGCAGGAGTCTTGACGTCGCTGAATAAACACGTGGGTGGAAGTGCCATCCCCGTCGTAACTCGAGAATATACCCCAGGTTCTCGCCGCAACTCGAGAAAAACCATGAGACGTCCCGCTCGCCGTGAGATGAGGCCCGATTCCCCTGCACTGCATGCAGAGCAATTCCGTGTTGCACATCAAACATGAAAAAAGCCTTGATTTCCTTGATGGCACTCCAAAGAAACCCCAAGAACACTGTTTCAAGGCTAGAGGGATCCTGAGGTCACTGTAGCCACACGAAAGAACTCCGTGGACCAAAAATCAACTCGAGATGAGAGGTTAGTCCCTGGCTTCGGCTCCAGAGGAATACCACCTTACCACAAGCACCTCAAGAGGAGGCTTCTCTCAGCTCTAGGTATGTGAGAGGGACCCTGAGTTTGCGGCCTCAAGTGGAATGGACACTGCGATACCCTGACGTGAAATAACGCCGGATATCCCTGCAGTGACTTGAATGCAGGCTCGTCTTGCATCTCCCAAGATGAAAGGATGTCTGAATCCCCTGTGGAGACCACAGAGAAAGACCTAGGTCCCCACTTCATGGCGACCGGAGGCCTCACATCCTTTGAAAACTCCAGAGGTACGCGGAGATCAGTGCCTCCAAAGGAGACGATGCCTGACTCCTCGTGAAACTTGATAGGAGTCCCAGGATTCCTGTGGCACGTGGAAAGGGACCCTTCGTCTCCCGCCTCAGCTGGAGAGGCGTCCCAATTGCCCTGCCAAGCCTCGAGGAGAATCCCGAGTTGTCCCTCGCAACTTGGCAGGAGTCCTGTCGTCGCTGAACAAACACGTGGGTGGAAGGGCCATCCCCGTCGTAACTCAAGAATATACCCCAGGTTCCCGCCGCAACTCGAGAAAAACCATGAGATTTCCCACTCGCCGCGTGATGAGGCCCGATTCCCCTGCACTGCATTCAAAGCAATTCCGTGTTGCACATCAAACATGAAAGGAGCCTTGATTTCCTTGATGGCACTCCAGAGAAACCGCAAGAACACTGTTTCCAGGCTAGAGGGAACCTGAAGTCACTGTAGCAACACGAAAGAGCTCCGTGGACCAAAAATCAACTCGAGATGAGAGGTTAGTCCCTGGCTTCGACTCCAGAGGAATACCACCATACCACAAGCACCTCAAGAGGAGGCTTCTCTCAGCTCTAGGTATGTGAGAGGGACCCTGAGTTTACGGCCTCAACTGGAATGGACACCGCGATGCCCTGACTCGAAATAAGGCCGGATATCCCTGCAGTGACTTGAATGCAGGCTCGTCTTGCATCTCCCAAGACGAAAGGATGTTTGAATCCCCTGTGGAGACCACAGACAAAGACCTCGTTCCCCACCTCATCCCGACCGGAGGCCTCACATCCTTTGAAAACTCCAGAGGTACGCGGAGATCAGAGCCTTCAAAGGAAACGATGCCTGACTCCTCATGAAACTTGATAGGAGTCCCAGGATTCCTGTGGCACGTGGAAAGGGACCCTTGGTCTCCCGCCTCAACTGGAGAGGTGTCCCAATTGCCCTTCCAAGCCTCGAGGAGAATCCTGAGTTGTCCCTCGCAACTAGGCAGGAGCCCTGACGTCGTTGAACAAACACGTGGGTGGAAGGGCCATCCCGGTCGTAACTCGAGAATATACCCCAGGTTCCCGCCGCAACTCGAGAAAAACCATGAGACTTCCCCCTCGCCGCGAGATGAGGCCCGATTCCCCTGCACTGCGTGCAGAGCAATTCCGTGTTGCACATCACACATGAAAGGAGCCTTGATTTCCTTGATGGCACTCCAAAGAAAACCCAAGAACACTGTTTCAAGGCTAGAGGGATCCTGAGGTCACTGTAGCCACACGAAAGAGCTCCGTGGACCAAAAATCAACTCGAGATGAGAGGTTAGTCCCTGGCTTCGGCTCCAGAGGAATACCACCTTACCACAAGCACCTCAAGAGGAGGCTTCTCTCAGCTCTAGGTATGTGAGAGGGACCCTGAGTTTGCGGCCTCAAGTGGAATGGACACCCCGATGCCCTGACTCGAAATAAGGCCGGATATCCCTGCAGTGACTTGAATGCAGGCTCGTCTTGCATCCCCCAAGACGAAAGGATGTCTGAATCCCCTGTGGAGACCACAGAGAAAGACCTAGTTCCCCACCTCATCCCGACCGGAGGCCTCACATCCTTTGAAAACTCCAGAGGTACGCGGAGATCAGTGCCTCCAAAGGAGACGATGCCTGACTCCTCGTGAAACTTGATAGGAGTCCCAGGATTCCTGTGGCACGTGGAAAGGGACCCTTGGTATCCCGCCTCAGCTGGAGAGGCGTCCCAATTGCCCTCCCAAGCCTCGAGGAGAATCCCGAGTTGTCCCTCGCAACTAGGCAGGAGTCCTGACGTCGTTGAACAAACACGTGTGTGGAAGGGCCATCCCCTTCGTAACTCGAGAATATACCCCAGGTTCCCGCCGCAACTCGAGAAAAACCATGAGACTTCCCCCTCGCCGCGAGATGAGGCGCGATTCACCTGCACTGCGTGCAGAGCAATTCCGTGTTGCACATCACACATGAAAGGAGCCTTGATTTCCTTGATGGCACTCCAGAGAAACCGCAAGAACACTGTTTCCAGGCTAGAGGGAACCTGAAGTCACTGTAGCAACACGAAAGAGCTCCGTGGACCAAAAATCAACTCGAGATGAGAGGTTAGTCCCTGGCTTCGACTCCAGAGGAATACCACCATACCACAAGCACCTCAAGAGGAGGCTTCTCTCAGCTCTAGGTATGTGAGAGGGACCCTGAGTTTGCGGCCTCAACTGGAATGGACACCGCGATGCCCTGACTCGAAATAAGGCCGGATATCCCTGCAGTGACTTGAATGCAGGCTCGTCTTGCATCTCCCAAGACGAAAGGATGTTTGAATCCCCTGTGGAGACCACAGACAAAGACCTCGTTCCCCACCTCATCCCGACCGGAGGCCTCACATCCTTTGAAAACTCCAGAGGTACGCGGAGATCAGTGCCTTCAAAGGAAACGATGCCTGACTCCTCATTTAACTTGATAGGAGTCCCAGGATTCCTGTGGCACGTAGAAAGGGACCCTTGGTCTCCCGCCTCACCTGGAGAGGTGTCCCAATTGCCCTGCCAAGCCTCGAGGAGAATCCCGAGTTGTCCCTCGCAACTAGGCAGGAGCCCTGACGTCGTTGAACAAACACGTGGGTGGAAGGGCCATCCCGGTCGTAACTCGAGAATATACCCCAGGTTCCCGCCGCAACTCGAGAAAAACCATGAGACTTCCCCCTCGCCGCGAGATGAGGCCCGATTCCCCTGCACTGCGTGCAGAGCAATTCCGTGTTGCACATCACACATGAAAGGAGCCTTGATTTCCTTGATGGCACTCCAGAGAAAACCCAAGAACACTGTTTCAAGGCTAGAGGGATCCTGAGGTCACTGTAGCAACACGAAAGAGCTCCGTGGACCAAAAATCAACTCGAGATGAGAGGTTAGTCCCTGGCTTCGACTCCAGAGGAATACCACCTTACCACAAGCACCTCAAGAGGAGGCTTCTCTCAGCTCTAGGTATGTGAGAGGGACCCTGAGTTTGCGGCCTCAGGTGGAATGGACACCGCGATGCCCTGACTCGAAATAAGGCCGGATATCCCTGCAGTGACTTGAATGCAGGCTCGTCTGGCATCTCCCAAGACGAAAGGATGTCTGAATCCCCTGTGGAGACCACAGAGAAAGACCTAGTTCCCCACCTCATCGCGACCGGAGGCCTCACATCCTTTGAAAACTCCAGAGGTACGTGGAGATCAGTGCCTCCAAAGGACATGATGCCTGACTCCTCTGAAACATGATAGGAGTCCCAGGATTCCTGTGGTACGTGGAAAGGGACCCTTGGTCTCCCGCCTCAGCTGGAGAGGCGTCCCAATTGCCCTGCCAAGACTCGAGGAGAATCCCGAGTTGTCCCTCGCAACTAGGCAGGAGTCCTGACGTCGCTGTACAAACACGTGGGTGGAAGGGCCATCCCCATCGTATCTTGAGAATATACCCCAGGTTCCCGCCGAAACTCGAGAAAAACCATGAGACTTCCCCCTCGCCGCGAGATGAGGCCCGATTCCCCTGCACTGCGTGCAGAGCAATTCCGTGTTGCACATCACACATGAAGAGAGCCTTGATTTCCTTGATGGCACTCCAGGGAAACCCCAAGAACACTGTTTCAAGGCTAGAGGGATCCTGAGGTCACTGTAGCCACACGAAAGAGCTCCGTGGACCAAAAATCAACTCGAGATGAGGGGTTAGTCCCTGGCTTCGACTACAGAGGAATACCACCTTATCACAAGCACCTCAAGAGGAGGCTTCTCTCAGCTCTAGGTATGTGAGAGGGACCCTGAGTTTGCGGCCTCAAGTGGAATGGACACCGCGATGCCCTGACTCGAAATAAGGCCGGATATCCCTGCAGTGACTTGAATGCAGGCTCGTCTTGCATCTCCCAAGATGAAAGGATGTCTGAATCCCCTGTGGAGACCACAGAGAAAGACCTAGTTCCCCACCTCATCGCGACAGGAGGCCTCACATTCTTTGATAACTCCAGAGGTACGCAGAGATCAGTGCCTCCAAAGGAGACGATGCCTGACTCCTCGTGAAACTTGATAGGAGTCCCAGGATTCCTGTGGCACGTGGAAAGGGACCCTTGGTCTCCCGCCTCAGCTGGAGAGGCGTCCCAATTGCCCTGCCAAGCCTCGAGGAGAATCCCGAGTTGTCCCTCGCAACTAGGCAGGAGTCCTGACGTCGCTGAACAAACACGTGGGTGGAAGGGCCATCCCCGTCGTAACTCGAGAATAAACCCCAGGTTGCCATCGCAACTCGAGAAAAACCATGAGACTTGCCCCTCGCCGCAAAATGAGTCCCGATACCCTGCACTGCGTGCAGAGCAATTCCGTGTTGCACATCACACATGAAAGGAGCCTTGATTTCCTTGATGGCACTCCAGAGAAACCCCAAGAACACTGTTTCAAGGCTAGAGTTATCCTGAGGTCACTGTAGCAACACGAAAGAACTCCGTGGACCAAAAATCAACTCGAGATGAGAGGTTAGTCCCTGGCTTCGACTGCAGAGGAATACCACCTTACCACAACCACCTCAAGAGGAGGCTTCTCTCAGCTCTAGGTATGTGAGAGGGACCCTGAGTTTGCGGCCACAAGTGGAATGGACACCACGATGCCCTGACTTGAAATAAGGCCGGATATCCCTGCAGTGACTTGAATGCAGGCTCCTCTTGCATCTCCCAAGATGAAAGGATGTCTGAATCCCCTGTGAAGACCACAGAGAAAGACATAGTTCCCCACCTCATCGCCACCGGAGGCCTCACATCCTTTGAAAACTCCAGAGGTACGCGCAGATCAGTGCCTCCAAAGGAGACGATACCTGACTCCTCGTGAAATTGATAGGAGTCCCAGGATTCCTGTGGCACGTGGAAAGGGACACTTGGTCTCCCGCCTCAGCTGGAGAGGCGTCCCAACTGCCCTGCCAAGCCTCGAGGAGAATCCCGAGTTGTCCCTAACAACTAGGCAGGAGTCTTGACGTCGCTGAATAAACACGTGGGTGGAAGTGCCATCCCCGTCGTAACTCGAGAATATACCCCAGGTTCTCGCCGCAACTCGAAAAAAACCATGAGACTTCCCCCTCGCCGTGAGATGAGGCCCGATTCCCCTGCACTGCATTCAAAGCAATTCCGTGTTGCACATCAAACATGAAAAAAGCCTTGATTTCCTTGATGGCACTCCAGAGAAACCCCAAGAACACTGTTTCAAGGCTAGAGGGATCCTGAGGTCACTGTAGCCACACGAAAGAGGTCCGTGGACCAAAAATCAACTCGAGATGAGAGGTTAGTCCCTGGCTTCGACTCCAGAGGAATACCACCTTACCACAAGCACCTCAAGAGGAGGCTTCTCTCAGCTCTAGGTATGTGAGAGGGACCCTGAGTTTGCGGCTTCAAGTGGAATGGACACCGCGATGCCCTGACTCGAAATAAGGCTGGATATCCCTGCAGTGACTTGAATGCAGGCTCGTCTTGCATCTCCCAAGATGAAAGGATGTCTGAATCCCCTGTGGAGACCACAGAGAAAGACCTTGTTCCCCACCTCATCGCGACCGGAGGCCTCACATTCTTTGATAACTCCAGAGGTACGCAGAGATCAGTGCCTCCAAAGGAGACAATGCCTGACTCCTCGTGAAACTTGATAGGAGTCCCAGGATGCCTGTGGCACGTGGAAAGGGACCCTTGGTCTCCCGCCTCAGCGGGAGAGGCATCCCAATTGCCCTGCCAAGCCTCGAGGAGAATCCCGAGTTGTCCCTCGCAACTAGGCAGGAGTCCTGACGTCGCTGAACAAACACGTGGGTGGAAGGGCCATCCCCGTCGTAACTCGAGAATAAACCCCAGGTTCCCATCGCAACTCGAGAAAAACCATGAGACTTGCCCCTCGCCGCAAAATGAGTCCTGATACCCTGCACTGCGTGCAGAGCAATTCCATGTTGCACATCACACATGAAAGGAGCCTTGATTTCCTTGATGGCACTCCAGAGAAACCCCAAGAACACTGTTTCAAGGCTAGAGTTATCCTGAGGTCACTGTAGCAACACGAAAGAACTCCGTGGACCACAAATCAACTCGAGATGAGAGGTTAGTCCCTGGCTTCGACTGCAGAGGAATACCACCTTACCACAAGCACCTCAAGAGGAGGCTTCTCTCAGCTCTAGGTATGTGAGAGGGACCCTGAATTTGCGGCCACAAGTGGAATGGACACCACGATGCCCTGACTCGAAATAAGGCCGGATATCCCTGCAGTGACTTGAATGCAGGCTCCTCTTGCATCTCCCAAGACGAAAGGATGTCTGAATCCCCTGTGAAGACCACAGAGAAAGACATAGTTCCCCACCTCATCGCCACCGGAGGCCTCACATCCTTTGAAAACTCCAGAGGTGCGCGCAGATCAGTGCCTCCAAAGGAGACGATACCTGACTCCTCGTGAAACTTGATAGGAGTCCCAGGATTCCTGTGGCACGTGGAAAGGGACCCTTGGTCTCCCGCCTCAGCTGGAGAGGCGTCCCAACTGCCCTGCCAAGCCTCGAGGAGAATCCCGAGTTGTCCCTAACAACTAGGCAGGAGTCTTGACGTCGCTGAATAAACACGTGGGTGGAAGTGCCATCCCCGTCGTAACTCGAGAATATACCCCAGGTTCTCGCCGCAACTCGAAAAAAACCATGAGACGTCCCGCTCGCCGTGAGATGAGGCCCGATTCCCCTGCACTGCGTGCAGAGCAATTCCGTGTTGCACATCAAACATGAAAAAAGCCTTGATTTCCTTGATGGCACTCCAAAGAAACCCCAAGAACACTGTTTCAAGGCTAGAGGGATCCTGAGGTCACTGTAGCCACACGAAAGAACTCCGTGGACCAAAAATCAACTCGAGATGAGAGGTTAGTCCCTGGCTTCGGCTCCAGAGGAATACCACCTTACCACAAGCACCTCAAGAGGAGGCTTCTCTCAGCTCTAGGTATGTGAGAGGGACCCTGAGTTTGCGGCCTCAAGTGGAATGGACACTGCGATACCCTGACGTGAAATAACGCCGGATATCCCTGCAGTGACTTGAATGCAGGCTCGTCTTGCATCTCCCAAGATGAAAGGATGTCTGAATCCCCTGTGGAGACCACAGAGAAAGACCTAGGTCCCCACTTCATGGCGACCGGAGGCCTCACATCCTTTGAAAACTCCAGAGGTACGCGGAGATCAGTGCCTCCAAAGGAGACGATGCCTGACTCCTCGTGAAACTTGATAGGAGTCCCAGGATTCCTGTGGCACGTGGAAAGGGACCCTTCGTCTCCCGCCTCAGCTGGAGAGGCGTCCCAATTGCCCTGCCAAGCCTCGAGGAGAATCCCGAGTTGTCCCTCGCAACTTGGCAGGAGTCCTGTCGTCGCTGAACAAACACGTGGGTGGAAGGGCCATCCCCGTCGTAACTCGAGAATATACCCCAGGTTCCCGCCGCAACTCGAGAAAAACCATGAGATTTCCCACTCGCCGCGTGATGAGGCCCGATTCCCCTGCACTGCATTCAAAGCAATTCCGTGTTGCACATCAAACATGAAAGGAGCCTTGATTTCCTTGATGGCACTCCAGAGAAACCGCAAGAACACTGTTTCCAGGCTAGAGGGAACCTGAAGTCACTGTAGCAACACGAAAGAGCTCCGTGGACCAAAAATCAACTCGAGATGAGAGGTTAGTCCCTGGCTTCGACTCCAGAGGAATACCACCATACCACAAGCACCTCAAGAGGAGGCTTCTCTCAGCTCTAGGTATGTGAGAGGGACCCTGAGTTTGCGGCCTCAACTGGAATGGACACCGCGATGCCCTGACTCGAAATAAGGCCGGATATCCCTGCAGTGACTTGAATGCAGGCTCGTCTTGCATCTCCCAAGACGAAAGGATGTTTGAATCCCCTGTGGAGACCACAGACAAAGACCTCGTTCCCCACCTCATCCCGACCGGAGGCCTCACATCCTTTGAAAACTCCAGAGGTACGCGGAGATCAGTGCCTTCAAAGGAAACGATGCCTGACTCCTCATGAAACTTGATAGGAGTCCCAGGATTCCTGTGGCACGTGGAAAGGGACCCTTGGTCTCCCGCCTCACCTGGAGAGGTGTCCCAATTGCCCTGCCAAGCCTCGAGGAGAATCCCGAGTTGTCCCTCGCAACTAGGCAGGAGCCCTGACGTCGTTGAACAAACACGTGGGTGGAAGGGCCATCCCGGTCGTAACTCGAGAATATACCCCAGGTTCCCGCCGCAACTCGAGAAAAACCATGAGACTTCCCCCTCGCCGCGAGATGAGGCCCGATTCCCCTGCACTGCGTGCAGAGCAATTCCGTGTTGCACATCACACATGAAAGGAGCCTTGATTTCCTTGATGGCACTCCAAAGAAAACCCAAGAACACTGTTTCAAGGCTAGAGGGATCCTGAGGTCACTGTAGCCACACGAAAGAGCTCCGTGGACCAAAAATCAACTCGAGATGAGAGGTTAGTCCCTGGCTTCGGCTCCAGAGGAATACCACCTTACCACAAGCACCTCAAGAGGAGGCTTCTCTCAGCTCTAGGTATGTGAGAGGGACCCTGAGTTTGCGGCCTCAAGTGGAATGGACACCCCGATGCCCTGACTCGAAATAAGGCCGGATATCCCTGCAGTGACTTGAATGCAGGCTCGTCTTGCATCTCCCAAGACGAAAGGATGTCTGAATCCCCTGTGGAGACCACAGAGAAAGACCTAGTTCCCCACCTCATCGCGACCTGAGGCCTCACATCCTTTGAAAACTCCAGAGGTACGCGGAGATCAGTGCCTCCAAAGGAGACGATACCTGACTCCTCGTGAAACTTGATAGGAGTCCCAGGATTCCTGTGGCACGTGGAAAGGGACCCTTGGTCTACCGCCTCAGCTGGAGAGGCGTCCCAATTGCCCTCCCAAGCCTCGAGGAGAATCCCGAGTTGTCCCTCGCAACTAGGCAGGAGTCCTGACGTCGTTGAACAAACACGTGTGTGGAAGGGCCATCCCCTTCGTAACTCGAGAATATACCCCAGGTTCCCGCCGCAACTCGAGAAAAACCATGAGACTTCCCCCTCGCCGCGAGATGAGGCGCGATTCACCTGCACTGCGTGCAGAGCAATTCCGTGTTGCACATCACACATGAAAGGAGCCTTGATTTCCTTGATGGCACTCCAGAGAAACCGCAAGAACACTGTTTCCAGGCTAGAGGGAACCTGAAGTCACTGTAGCAACACGAAAGAGCTCCGTGGACCAAAAATCAACTCGAGATGAGAGGTTAGTCCCTGGCTTCGACTCCAGAGGAATACCACCATACCACAAGCACCTCAAGAGGAGGCTTCTCTCAGCTCTAGGTATGTGAGAGGGACCCTGAGTTTGCGGCCTCAACTGGAATGGACACCGCGATGCCCTGACTCGAAATAAGGCCGGATATCCCTGCAGTGACTTGAATGCAGGCTCGTCTTGCATCTCCCAAGATGAAAGGATGTCTGAATCCCCTGTGGAGACCACAGAGAAAGACCTTGTTCCCCACCTCATCGCGACCGGAGGCCTCACATTCTTTGATAACTCCAGAGGTACGCAGAGATCAGTGCCTCCAAAGGAGACAATGCCTGACTCCTCGTGAAACTTGATAGGAGTCCCAGGATGCCTGTGGCACGTGGAAAGGGACCCTTGGTCTCCCACCTCAGCGGGAGAGGCATCCCAATTGCCCTGCCAAGCCTCGAGGAGAATCCCGAGTTGTCCCTCGCAACTAGGCAGGAGTCCTGACGTCGCTGAACAAACACGTGGGTGGAAGGGCCATCCCCGTCGTAACTCGAGAATAAACCCCAGGTTCCCATCGCAACTCGAGAAAAACCATGAGACTTGCCCCTCGCCGCAAAATGAGTCCTGATACCCTGCACTGCGTGCAGAGCAATTCCATGTTGCACATCACACATGAAAGGAGCCTTGATTTCCTTGATGGCACTCCAGAGAAACCCCAAGAACACTGTTTCAAGGCTAGAGTTATCCTGAGGTCACTGTAGCAACACGAAAGAACTCCGTGGACCACAAATCAACTCGAGATGAGAGGTTAGTCCCTGGCTTCGACTGCAGAGGAATACCACCTTACCACAAGCACCTCAAGAGGAGGCTTCTCTCAGCTCTAGGTATGTGAGAGGGACCCTGAATTTGCGGCCACAAGTGGAATGGACACCACGATGCCCTGACTCGAAATAAGGCCGGATATCCCTGCAGTGACTTGAATGCAGGCTCCTCTTGCATCTCCCAAGACGAAAGGATGTCTGAATCCCCTGTGAAGACCACAGAGAAAGACATAGTTCCCCACCTCATCGCCACCGGAGGCCTCACATCCTTTGAAAACTCCAGAGGTACGCGCAGATCAGTGCCTCCAAAGGAGACGATACCTGACTCCTCGTGAAACTTGATAGGAGTCCCAGGATTCCTGTGGCACGTGGAAAGGGACCCTTGGTCTCCCGCCTCAGCTGGAGAGGCGTCCCAACTGCCCTGCCAAGCCTCGAGGAGAATCCCGAGTTGTCCCTAACAACTAGGCAGGAGTCTTGACGTCGCTGAATAAACACGTGGGTGGAAGTGCCATCCCCGTCGTAACTCGAGAATATACCCCAGGTTCTCGCCGCAACTCGAAAAAAACCATGAGACGTCCCGCTCGCCGTGAGATGAGGCCCGATTCCCCTGCACTGCGTGCAGAGCAATTCCGTGTTGCACATCAAACATGAAAAAAGCCTTGATTTCCTTGATGGCACTCCAAAGAAACCCCAAGAACACTGTTTCAAGGCTAGAGGGATCCTGAGGTCACTGTAGCCACACGAAAGAACTCCGTGGACCAAAAATCAACTCGAGATGAGAGGTTAGTCCCTGGCTTCGGCTCCAGAGGAATACCACCTTACCACAAGCACCTCAAGAGGAGGCTTCTCTCAGCTCTAGGTATGTGAGAGGGACCCTGAGTTTGCGGCCTCAAGTGGAATGGACACTGCGATACCCTGACGTGAAATAACGCCGGATATCCCTGCAGTGACTTGAATGCAGGCTCGTCTTGCATCTCCCAAGATGAAAGGATGTCTGAATCCCCTGTGGAGACCACAGAGAAAGACCTAGGTCCCCACTTCATGGCGACCAGAGGCCTCACATCCTTTGAAAACTCCAGAGGTACGCGGAGATCAGTGCCTCCAAAGGAGACGATGCCTGACTCCTCGTGAAACTTGATAGGAGTCCCAGGATTCCTGTGGCACGTGGAAAGGGACCCTTCGTCTCCCGCCTCAGCTGGAGAGGCGTCCCAATTGCCCTGCCAAGCCTCGAGGAGAATCCCGAGTTGTCCCTCGCAACTTGGCAGGAGTCCTGTCGTCGCTGAACAAACACGTGTGTGGAAGGGCCATCCCCGTCGTAACTCGAGAATATACCCCAGGTTCCCGCCGCAACTCGAGAAAAACCATGAGATTTCCCACTCGCCGCGTGATGAGGCCCGATTCCCCTGCACTGCATTCAAAGCAATTCCGTGTTGCACATCAAACATGAAAGGAGCCTTGATTTCCTTGATGGCACTCCAGAGAAACCGCAAGAACACTGTTTCCAGGCTAGAGGGAACCTGAAGTCACTGTAGCAACACGAAAGAGCTCCGTGGACCAAAAATCAACTCGAGATGAGAGGTTAGTCCCTGGCTTCGACTCCAGAGGAATACCACCATACCACAAGCACCTCAAGAGGAGGCTTCTCTCAGCTCTAGGTATGTGAGAGGGACCCTGAGTTTGCGGCCTCAACTGGAATGGACACCGCGATGCCCTGACTCGAAATAAGGCCGGATATCCCTGCAGTGACTTGAATGCAGGCTCGTCTTGCATCTCCCAAGACGAAAGGATGTTTGAATCCCCTGTGGAGACCACAGACAAAGACCTCGTTCCCCACCTCATCCCGACCGGAGGCCTCACATCCTTTGAAAACTCCAGAGGTACGCGGAGATCAGTGCCTTCAAAGGAAACGATGCCTGACTCCTCATGAAACTTGATAGGAGTCCCAGGATTCCTGTGGCACGTGGAAAGGGACCCTTGGTCTCCCGCCTCACCTGGAGAGGTGTCCCAATTGCCCTGCCAAGCCTCGAGGAGAATCCCGAGTTGTCCCTCGCAACTAGGCAGGAGCCCTGACGTCGTTGAACAAACACGTGGTTGGAAGGGCCATCCCGGTCGTAACTCGAGAATATACCCCAGGTTCCCGCCGCAACTCGAGAAAAACCATGAGACTTCCCCCTCGCCGCGAGATGAGGCCCGATTCCCCTGCACTGCGTGCAGAGCAATTCCGTGTTGCACATCACACATGAAAGGAGCCTTGATTTCCTTGATGGCACTCCAAAGAAAACCCAAGAACACTGTTTCAAGGCTAGAGGGATCCTGAGGTCACTGTAGCCACACGAAAGAGCTCCGTGGACCAAAAATCAACTCGAGATGAGAGGTTAGTCCCTGGCTTCGGCTCCAGAGGAATACCACCTTACCACAAGCACCTCAAGAGGAGGCTTCTCTCAGCTCTAGGTATGTGAGAGGGACCCTGAGTTTGCGGCCTCAAGTGGAATGGACACCCCGATGCCCTGACTCGAAATAAGGCCGGATATCCCTGCAGTGACTTGAATGCAGGCTCGTCTTGCATCTCCCAAGACGAAAGGATGTCTGAATCCCCTGTGGAGACCACAGAGAAAGACCTAGTTCCCCACCTCATCGCGACCTGAGGCCTCACATCCTTTGAAAACTCCAGAGGTACGCGGAGATCAGTGCCTCCAAAGGGGACGATACCTGACTCCTCGTGAAACTTGATAGGAGTCCCAGGATTCCTGTGGCACGTGAAAAGGGACCCTTGGTCTCCCGCCTCAGCTGGAGAGGCGTCCCAATTGCCCTCCCAAGCCTCGAGGAGAATCCCGAGTTGTCCCTCGCAACTAGGCAGGAGTCCTGACATCGCTGAACAAACACGTGTGTGGAAGGGCCATCCCCTTAGTAACTCGAGAATATACCCCAGGTTCCCGCCGCAACTCGAGAAAAACCATGAGACTTCCCCCTCGCCGCGAGATGAGGCGCGATGCACCTGCACTGCGTGCAGAGCAATTCCGTGTTGCACATCACACATGAAAGGAGCCTTGATTTCCTTGATGGCACTCCAGAGAAACCGCAAGAACACTGTTTCCAGGCTAGAGGGAACCTGAAGTCACTGTAGCAACACGAAAGAGCTCCGTGGACCAAAAATCAACTCGAGATGAGAGGTTAGTCCCTGGCTTCGACTCCAGAGGAATACCACCATACCACAAGCACCTCAAGAGGAGGCTTCTCTCAGCTCTAGGTATGTGAGAGGGACCCTGAGTTTGCGGCCTCAACTGGAATGGACACCGCGATGCCCTGACTCGAAATAAGGCCGGATATCCCTGCAGTGACTTGAATGCAGGCTCGTCTTGCATCTCCCAAGACGAAAGGATGTTTGAATCCCCTGTGGAGACCACAGACAAAGACCTCGTTCCCCACCTCATCCCGACCGGAGGCCTCACATCCTTTGAAAACTCCAGAGGTACGCGGAGATCAGTGCCTTCAAAGGAAACGATGCCTGACTCCTCATGAAACTTGATAGGAGTCCCAGGATTCCTGTGGCACGTGGAAAGGGACCCTTGGTCTCCCGCCTCAACTGGAGAGGTGTCCCAATTGCCCTGCCAAGCCTCGAGGAGAATCCCGAGTTGTCCCTCGCAACTAGGCAGGAGCCCTGACGTCGTTGAGCAAACACGTGGGTGGAAGGGCCATCCCGGTCGTAACTCGAGAATATACCCCAGGTTCCCGCCGCAACTCGAGAAAAACCATGAGACTTCCCCCTCGCCGCGAGATGAGGCCCGATTCCCCTGCACTGCGTGCAGAGAAATTCCGTGTTGCACATCACACATGAAAGGAGCCTTGATTTCCTTGATGGCACTCCAAAGAAACCCCAAGAACACTGTTTCAAGGCTAGAGGAATCCTGACATCACTGTAGCAAAACGAAAGAGCTCCGTGGACCAAAAATCAACTCGAGATGAGAGGTTAGTCCCTGGCTTCGGCTCCAGAGGAATACCACCTTACCACAAGCACCTCAAGAGGAGGCTTCTCTCAGCTCTAGGTATGTGAGAGGGACCCTGAGTTTGCGGCCTCAAGTGGAATGGACACCCCGATGCCCTGACTCGAAATAAGGCCGGATATCCCTGCAGTGACTTGAATGCAGGCTCGTCTTGCATCTCCCAAGACGAAAGGATGTTTGAATCCCCTGTGGAGACCACAGACAAAGACCTCGTTCCCCACCTCATCCCGACCGGAGGCCTCACATCCTTTGAAAACTCCAGAGGTACGCGGAGATCAGTGCCTTCAAAGGAAACGATGCCTGACTCCTCATTTAACTTGATAGGAGTCCCAGGATTCCTGTGGCACGTGGAAAGGGACCCTTGGTCTCCCGCCTCAGCTGGAGAGGCGTCCCAATTGCCCTGCCAAGCCTCGAGGAGAATCCCGAGTTGTCCCTCGCAACTAGGCAGGAGTCCTGACGTCACTGAACAAACACGTGGGTGGAAGGGCCATCCCCGTCGTAACTCGAGAATATACCCCAGGTTCCCGCCGCAACTCGAGAAAAACCATGAGACTTCCCCCTCGCCGCGAGATGAGGCCCGATTCCCCTGCACTGCGTGCAGAGCAATTCCGTGTTGCACATCACACATGAAGAGAGCCTTGATTTCCTTGATGGCACTCCAAAGAAAACCCAAGAACACTGTTTCAAGGCTAGAGGGATCCTGAGGTCACTGTAGCCACACGAAAGAGCTCCGTGGACCAAAAATCAACTCGAGATGAGGGGTTAGTCCCTGGCTTCGACTCCAGAGGAATACCACCTTACCACAAGCACCTCAAGAGGAGGCTTCTCTCAGCTCTAGGTATGTGAGAGGGACCCTGAGTTTGCGGCCTCAAGTGGAATGGACACCGCGATGCCCTGACTCGAAATAAGGCCGGATATCCCTGCAGTGACTTGAATGCAGGCTCGTCCTGAATCTCCCAAGACGAAAGGATGTCTGAATCCCCTGTGGAGACAACAGAGAAAGACCTAGGTCCCCACCTCATGGCGACCGGAGGACTCACATCCTTTGAAAACTCCAGAGGTACGCGGAGATCAGTGCCTCCAAAGGAGACGATGCCTGACACCTCGTGTAACTTGATAGGAGTCCCAGGATTCCTGTGGCACGTGGAAAGGGACCCTTGGTCTCCCGCCTCAGCTGGAGAGGCGTCCCAATTGCCCTGCCAAGCCTCGAGGAGCATCCCGAGTTGTCCCTCGCAACTAGGCAGGAGTCCTGACGTCGCTGAACAAACATGTGGGTGGAAGGGCCATCCCCGTCGTAACTCGAGAATATACCCCAGGTTCCCGCCACAACTCGAGAAAAACCATGAGACTTCCCCCTCGCCGCGAGATGAGGCCCGATTCCCCTGCACTGCGTGCAGAGCAATTCCGTGTTGCACATCACACATGAAAGGAGCCTTGATTTCCTTGATGGCACTCCAGAGAAAACCCAAGAACACTGTTTCAAGGCTAGAGAGATCCTGAGGTCACTCTAGCAACACGAAAGAGCTCCGTGGACCAAAAGTCATCTCGAGATGAGAGGTTAGTCCCTGGCTTCGACTCCACAGGAATACCAACTTACCACAAGCACCTCAAGAGGAGGCTTCTCTCAGCTCTAGGTATGTGAGAGGGACCCTGAGTTTGCGGCCTCAAGTGGAATGGACACCGCGATGCCCTGACTCGAAATAAGGCCGGATATCCCTGCAGTGACATGAATGCAGGCTCGTCTTGCATCTCCCAAGAAGAAAGGATGTCTGAATCCCCTGTGGAGGCCACAGAGAAAGACCTAGTTCCCCACCTCATTGTGACCGGAGGCCTCACATCCTTTGAAAATTCCAGAGGTACGCGAAGATCAGTGCCTCCAATGGAGACGATGCCTGACTCCTCGTGAAACTTGATAGGAGTCCCAGGATTCCTGTGGCACATGGAAAGGGACCCTTGGTCTCCCGCCTCAGCTGGAGAGGCGTCCCAATTGCCCTGCCAAGCCTCGAGGAGAATCCCGAGTTGTCGCTCGCAACTAGGCAGGAGTCCTGACGTCGCTGAACAAACACGTGGGTGGAAGGGCCATCCCCGTCGTAACTCGAGAATATACCCCAGGTTCCCCCCGCAACTCGAGAAAAACCATGAGACTTCCCTCTCGCCGCGAGATGAGGCCCGATTCCCCTGCACTGCGTGCAGAGCAATTCCGTGTTGCACATCACACATGAAAGGAGCCTTGATTTCCTTGATGGCACTCCAGAGAAACCCCAAGAACACTGTTTCAAGGCTAGAGGGATCCTGAGGTCACTGTAGCCACACGAAAGAGCTCCGTGGACCAAAAATCAACTCGAAATGAGAGGTTAGTCCCTGGCTTCGACTCCAGAGGAATACCACCTTACCACAAGCACCTCAAGAGGAGGCTTCTCTCAGCTCTAGGTATGTGAGAGGGACCCTGAGTTTGCGGCCTCAAGTGGAATGGACACCCCGATGCCCTGACTCGAAATAAGGCCGGATATCCCTGCAGTGACTTGAATGCAGGCTCGTCTTGCATCTCCCAAGATGAAAGGATGTCTGAATCCCCTGTGGAGACAACAGAGAAAGACCTAGGTCCCCACTTCATGGCGACCGGAGGCCTCACATCCTTTGAAAACTCCAGAGGTACGCGGAGATCAGTGCCTCCAAAGGAGACGATGCCTGACTCCTCGTGAAACTTGATAGGAGTCACAGGATTCCTGTGGCATGTGGAAAGGGACCCTTGGTCTCCTGCCTCACCTGGAGAGGCGTCCCAATTGCCCTCCCAAGCCTCGAGGAGAATCCCGAGTTGTCCCTCGCAACTAGGCAGGAGTCCTGACGTCGTTGAACAAACACGTGTGTGGAAGGGCCATCCCCTTCGTAACTCGAGAATATACCCCAGGTAACCGCTGCAACTCGAGAAAAACCATGAGACTTCCCCCTCGCCGCGAGATGAGGCCCGATTCCCCTACACTGCATTCAAAGCAATTCCGTGTGGCACATCACACATGAAAGGAGCCTTGATTTCCTTGATAGCACTCCAGAGAAAACCCAAGAACACTGTTTCAAGGCTAGAGGGATCCTGAGGTCACTGTAGCCACACGAAAGAGCTCCGTGGACCAAAAATCAACTCGAGATGAGAGGTTAGTCCCTGGCTTCGACTCCAGAGGAATACCACCTTACCACAAGCACCTCAAGAGGAGGCTTCTCTCAGCTCTAGGTATGTGAGAGGGACCCTGAGTTTGCGGCCTCAAGTGGAATGGACACCCCGATGCCCTGACTCGAAATAAGGCCGGATATCCCTGCAGTGACTTGAATGCAGGCTCGTCTTGCATCTCCCAAGACGAAAGGATGTCTGAATCCCCTGTGGAGACCACAGAGAAACACCTAGTTCCCCACCTCATCGCGACCTGAGGCCTCACATTCTTTGAAAACTCCAGAGGTACGCGGAGATCAGTGCCTCCAAAGGAGACGATGCCTGACTCCTCGTGAAACTTGATAGGAGTCCCAGGATTCCTGTGGCACGTGGAAAGGGACACTTGGTCTCCCGCCTCAGCTGGAGAGGCGTTCCAATTGCACTGCCAAGCCTCGAGGAGAATCCCGAGTTGTCCCTCGCAACTAGGCAGGAGTCCTGCCATCGCTGAACAAACACGTGGGTGGAAGGGCCATTCCCGTCGTAACTCGAGAATATACCCCAGGTTCCCGCCGCAACTCGAGAAAAACCATGAGACTTCCCCCTCGCCGCGAGATGAGGCCCGATTCCCCTGCACTGCGTGCAGAGCAATTCAGTGTTGCACATCACACATGAAAGGAGCCTTGATTTCCTTGATGGCACTCCAGAGAAACCCCAAGAACACTGTTTCAAGGCTAGAGGGATCCTGAGGTCACTGTGGCAACACGAAAGAGCTCCATGGACCAAAAATCAACTAGAGATGAGAGGTTAGTCCCTGGCTTCTACTCCAGAGGAATACCACCTTACCACAAGCACCTCAAGAGGAGGCTTCTCTCAGCTCTAGGTATGTGAGAAGGACCCTGAGTTTGCGGCCTCAAGTGGAATGTACACTGCGATGCCCTGACTCGAAATAAAGCCGGATATCCCTGCAGTGACTTGAATGCAGGCTCGTCTTGCATCTCCCAAGACGAAAGGATGTCTGAATCCCCTGTGGAGACCACAGAGAAAGACCTAGTTCCCCACCTCATGGCGACCGGAGGCCTCACATCCTTTGAAAACTCCAGAGGTACGCGGAGATCAGTGCCTCCAAAGGAGACCATGCCTGACTCCTCGTCAAAATTGATAGGAGTCCCAGGATTCCTGTGGCACGTGGAAAGGGACAATTGGTCTCCGCCTCAGTTGGAGAGGCCTCCAAATTGCCCTGCCAAGCCTCGAAGAGAATCCCGAGTTGTCCCTCGCAACTAGGCAGGAGTGCTGACGTCGCTGAACAAGCACGTGTGTGGAAGGGCCATCCCCGTCGTAACTCGAGAATAAACCCCAGGTTCCCATCGCAACTCGAGAAAAACCATGAGACTTGCCCCTCGCCGCAAAATGAGTCCCGATACACTGCACTGCGTGCAGAGCAATTCCGTGTTGCACATCACACATGAAAGGAGCCTTGATTTCCTTGATGGCACTCCAGAGAAACCCCAAGAACACTGTTTCAAGGTTAGAGGGATCCTGAGGTCACTGTAGCAACACGAAAGAGCTCCGTGGACCAAAAATCAACTCGAGATGAGAGCATAGTCCCTGGCTTCGACTCCAGAGGAATACCACCTTACCACAAGTACCTCAAGAGGAGGCTTCTCTCAGCTCTAGGTATGTGAGAGGGACTCTGAGTTTGCGGCCTCAAGTGGAATGGACACCGCGATGCCCTGACTCGAAATAAGGAAGGATATCCCTGCAGTGACTTGAATGCAGGCTCGTCTTGCATCTCCCAAGACGAAAGGATGTCTGAATCCCCTGTGGAGACCACAGAGAAAGACCTAGTTCCCCACCTCATCGCGACCGGAGGCCTCACATCCTTTGAAATCTCCAGAGGTACGCGGAGATCAGTGCCTCCAAAGGAGACGATGCCTGACTCCTCGTGAAACTTGATAGGAGTCCCAGGATTCCTGTGGCACGTGGAAAGGGACACTTGGTGTCCCGCCTCAGCTGGAGAGGCAGCCCAATTGCCCTGCCAAGCCTCGAGGAGAATCCCGAGTGGTCCCTCGCAGCTAGGCAGGAGTCCTGACGTCGCTGAACAAACACGTGGGTGGAAGGGCCATCCCCGTCGTAACTCGAGAATATACCCCAGGTTCCCGCCGCAACTCGAGAAAAACCATGAGACTTCCCCCTCGCCGCGAGATGAGGCCCGATTCCCCTGCACTGCGTGCAGAGCAACTCCGTGTTTCACATCACACATGAAAGGAGCCTTGATTTCCTTGGCGGCACACCAGGGAAACCCCAAGAACACTGTTTCAAGGCTAGAGGGATCCTGAGGTCACTGTGGCAACACGAAAGAGTTCCGTGTACCACAAATCAACTCGAGATGAGAGTTTAGTCCCTGGCTTCGACTCCAGAGGAATACCACCTTACCACAAGCACCTCAAGAGGAGGCTTCTCTCAGCTCTAGGTATGTGAGAGGGACCCTGAGTTTGCGGCCTCAAGTGGAATGGACACCGCAATGCCCTGACTCGAAATAAGGCCGGATATCCCTGCAGTGACTTGAATCCAGGCTCGTTTTGCATCTCACAAGACGAAAGGATGTCTGAATCCCCTGTGGAGACCACAGAGAAAGACCTAGTTCCCCACCTCATCGCGACCGGAGGCCTCACATTCTTTGATAACTCCAGAGGTACGCAGAGATCAGTGACTTCAAAGGAGACGATGCCTGACTCCTCGTGAAACTTGATAGGAGTCCCAGGATTCCTGTGGCACGTGGAAAGGGACACTTCGTCTCCCGCCTCAGCTGGAGAGGCGTCCCAATTGCCCTGCCAACCCTCGAGGAGAATCCCGAGTTGTCCCTCGCAACTAGGCAGGAGTCCTGATGTCGCTGAAAAAACACGTGGGTGGAAGGGCCATCCCCGTCGTAACTCGAGAATAAACCAGAGGTTCCCATCGCAACTCGAGAAAAACCATGAGACTTGCCCCTCGCCGCAAAATGAGTCCCGATACCCTGCACTGCGTGCAGAGCAATTCCGTGTTGCACATCACACATGAAAGGAGCCTTGATTTTCTTGATGGCACTCCAGAGAAATCCCAAGAACACTGTTTCAATGCTAGAGTTATCCTGAGGTCACTGTAGCAACACGAAAGAGCTCCGTGGACCAAAAATCAACTCGAGATGAGAGGTTAGTCCCTGGCTTCGACTCCAGAGGAATACCACCTTACCACAAGCACCTCAAGAGGAGGCTTCTCTCAGCTCTAGGTATGTGAGAGGGACCCGGAGTTTGCGGACACAAGTGGAATGGACACCGCGATGCCCTGACTCGAAATAAGGCCGGATATCCCTGCAGTGACTTGAATGCAGGCTCGTCTTGCATCTCCCAAGACGAAAGGATGGCTGAATCCCCTGTGGAGACCACAGAGAAAGACCTAGTTCCCCACCTCATCGCGACCGGAGGCCTCACATCCTTTGAAAACTCCAGAGGTACGCGGAGATCAGTGCCTCCAAAGGAGACGATGCCTGACTCCTCGTGAAACTTGATAGGAGTCCCAGGATTCCTGTGGCACGTGGAAAGGGACACTTGGTCTCCCGCCTCAGCTGGACAGGCGTCCCAATTGCCCTGCCAAGCCTCGAGGAGAATCCCGAGTTGTCCCTCGCAACTAGGCAGGAGTCCTGACGTCGCTGAACAAACACGTGTGTGGCAGGGCCATCCCCATCGTAACTCGAGAATATACCCCAAGTTCCCGCCGCAACTCGAGAAATACCGTGAGACTTCCCCCTCACCGCAAGATGAGGCCCGATCCCCCTGCACTGCATTCAAAGCAATTCCGTGTTGCACATCAAACATGAAAGGAGCCTTGATTTCCTTGATGGCCCTCCAGAGAAACCCCAAGAACTCTCTTTCAAGGCTAGAGGGATCCTGAGGTCACTGTAGCAACACGAAAGAGCTCCGTGGACCAAAAATCAACTCGATATGAGAGGTTAGTCCCTGGCTTCAACTCCAGAGGAATACCACCTTACCACAAGCACCTCAAGAGGAGGCTTCTCTCAGCTCTAGGTATGTGAGAGGGACCCTGATTTTGCGGCCTCAAGTGGAATGGACACTGGGATGCCCTGACTCGAAATAACGCCGGATATCCCTGCAGTGACTTGAATGCAGGCTTGTCTTGCATCTCCGAAGACGAAAGGATGTCTGAATCCCCTGTGGAGACCACAGAGAAAGACCTTGTTCCCCACCTCATCGCGACCGGAGGAATCACATCCTTTGAAAACTCCAGAGGTACGCGGAGATCAGTGCCTCCAAAGGAGACGATGCCCTACTCCTCGTGAAACTTCTTAGGAGTCCCAGGATTCCTGTGGCACGTGGAAAGGGACCCTTGGTCTCCCGCCTCAGCTGGAGAGGCGGCCCAATTGCCCTGCCAAGCCTCGAGGAGAATCCCGAGTTGTCCCTCGCAACTAGGCAGGAATCCTGACGTCGCTGAACAAACACGTGGGTGGAAGGGCCATCCCCGTCGTAACTCGAGAATATACCCCAGGTTCCCGCCGCAACTCGAGAAAAACAATGAGACTTCCCCTTCGCCGCGAGATGAGGCCCGATTCCCCTGCACTGCGTGCAGAGCAATTCCGTGTTGCACATCACACATGAAAGGAGACTTGAATTCCTTGATGGCACTCCAGAGAAACCCCAAGAACACTGTTTCAAGGCTAGAGGGATCCAGAGGTCACTGAAGCAACACGAAAGAGCTCCGTGGAACATAAATCAACTGGAGATAAGAGGTTAGTCCCTGGCTTCGACTCCAGAGGAATACCACCTTACCACAAGCACCTCAAGAGGAGGCTTCTCTCAGCTCTAGGTATGTGAGATGGACCCTGAGTTTGCGGCCTCAAGTGGAATGGACACTGCAATGCCCTGACGCGAAATAAGGCCGGATATCCCTGCAGTGACTTGAATGCAGGCTCGTCTTGCATCTCCCAAGACGAAAGGATGTCTGAATCCCCTGTGGAGACCACAGAGAAAGACCTAGTTCCCCACCTCATCGCGACCGGAGGCCTCACATCCTTTGAAAACTCCAGAGGTACACTGAGATCAGTGTCTCCAAAGGAGACGATGCCTGACTGATCGTGAAACTTGATAGGAGTCCCAGGATTCCTGTGGCACGTGGAAAGGGACGCTTGGTCTCCCGCCTCAGCTGGAGAGGCGTTCCAATTGCCCTGCCAAGCCTCGAGGCGAATCCCGAGTTGTCCCTCGCAACTAGGCAGGAGTCCTGACGTCGCTGAATAAACACGTGGGTGGAAAGGCCATCCCCGTCGTAACTCGAGAATATACCCCAGGTTCCCGCCGCAACTCGAGAAAAACCATGAGACTTCCCCTCGCCGCTAGATGAGGCCCGATTCCCCTGCACTGCGTGCAGAGCAATTCCGTCTTGCCCATCACACATGAAAGGAGCCTTGATTTCCTTGATGGCACTCCAGAGAAACCCCAAGAACACTCTTTCAAGGCTAGAGGGATCCTGAGGTCACTGTAGCAACAAGAAAGAGCTCCGTGGACCAAAAATCAACTCGAGATGAGAGGTTAGTCCCTGGCTTCGACTCCAGAGGAATACCACCATACCACAAGCACCTCAAGAGGAGGCTTCTCTCAGCTCTAGGTATGTGAGAGGGACCCTGAGTTTGCGGCCTCAACTGGAATGGACACCGCGATGCCCTGACTCGAAATAAGGCCGGATATCCCTGCAGTGACTTGAATGCAGGCTCGTCTTGCATCTCCCAAGACGAAAGGATGTTTGAATCCCCTGTGGAGACCACAGACAAAGACCTCGTTCCCCACCTCATCCCGACCGGAGGCCTCACATCCTTTGAAAACTCCAGAGGTACGCGGAGATCAGTGCCTTCAAAGGAAACGATGCCTGACTCCTCATGAAACTTGATAGGAGTCCCAGGATTCCTGTGGCACGTGGAAAGGGACCCTTGGTCTCCCGCCTCAACTGGAGAGGTGTCCCAATTGCCCTGCCAAGCCTCGAGGAGAATCCCGAGTTGTCCCTCGCAACTAGGCAGGAGCCCTGACGTCGTTGAACAAACACGTGGGTGGAAGGGCCATCCCGGTCGTAACTCGAGAATATACCCCAGGTTCCCGCCGCAACTCGAGAAAAACCATGAGACTTCCCCCTCGCCGCGAGATGAGGCCCGATTCCCCTGCACTGCGTGCAGAGAAATTCCGTGTTGCACATCACACATGAAAGGAGCCTTGATTTCCTTGATGGCACTCCAAAGAAACCCCAAGAACACTGTTTCAAGGCTAGAGGAATCCTGACATCACTGTAGCAAAACGAAAGAGCTCCGTGGACCAAAAATCAACTCGAGATGAGAGGTTAGTCCCTGGCTTCGGCTCCAGAGGAATACCACCTTACCACAAGCACCTCAAGAGGAGGCTTCTCTCAGCTCTAGGTATGTGAGAGGGACCCTGAGTTTGCGGCCTCAAGTGGAATGGACACCCCGATGCCCTGACTCGAAATAAGGCCGGATATCCCTGCAGTGACTTGAATGCAGGCTCGTCTTGCATCTCCCAAGACGAAAGGATGTTTGAATCCCCTGTGGAGACCACAGACAAAGACCTCGTTCCCCACCTCATCCCGACCGGAGGCCTCACATCCTTTGAAAACTCCAGAGGTACGCGGAGATCAGTGCCTTCAAAGGAAACGATGCCTGACTCCTCATTTAACTTGATAGGAGTCCCAAGATTCCTGTGGCACGTAGAAAGGGACCCTTGGTCTCCCGCCTCACCTGGAGAGGTGTCCCAATTGCCCTGCCAAGCCTCGAGGAGAATCCCGAGTTGTCCCTCGCAACTAGGCAGGAGCCCTGACGTCGTTGAACAAACACGTGGGTGGAAGGGCCATCCCGGTCGTAACTCGAGAATATACCCCAGGTTCCCGCCGCAACTCGAGAAAAACCATGAGACTTCCCCCTCGCCGCGAGATGAGGCCCGATTCCCCTGCACTGCGTGCAGAGCAATTCCGTGTTGCACATCACACATGAAAGGAGCCTTGATTTCCTTGATGGCACTCCAGAGAAAACCCAAGAACACTGTTTCAAGGCTAGAGGGATCCTGAGGTCACTGTAGCAACACGAAAGAGCTCCGTGGACCAAAAATCAACTCGAGATGAGAGGTTAGTCCCTGGCTTCGACTCCAGAGGAATACCACCTTACCACAAGCACCTCAAGAGGAGGCTTCTCTCAGCTCTAGGTATGTGAGAGGGACCCTGAGTTTGCGGCCTCAGGTGGAATGGACACCGCGATGCCCTGACTCGAAATAAGGCCGGATATCCCTGCAGTGACTTGAATGCAGGCTCGTCTGGCATCTCCCAAGACGAAAGGATGTCTGAATCCCCTGTGGAGACCACAGAGAAAGACCTAGTTCCCCACCTCATCGCGACCGGAGGCCTCACATCCTTTGAAAACTCCAGAGGTACGTGGAGATCAGTGCCTCCAAAGGAGATGATGCCTGACTCCTCTGAAACATGATAGGAGTCCCAGGATTCCTGTGGTACGTGGAAAGGGACACTTGGTCTCCCGCCTCAGCTGGAGAGGCGTCCCAATTGCCCTGCCAAGACTCGAGGAGAATCCCGAGTTGTCCCTCGCAACTAGGCAGGAGTCCTGACGTCGCTGAACAAACACGTGGGTGGAAGGGCCATCCCCATCGTATCTTGAGAATATACCCCAGGTTCCCGCCGAAACTCGAGAAAAACCATGAGACTTCCCCCTCGCCGCGAGATGAGGCCCGATTCCCCTACACTGCATGCAGAGCAATTCCGTGTGGCACATCACACATGAAAGGAGCCTTGATTTCCTTAATGGCACTCCAGAGAAACCCCAAGAACACTGTTTCAAGGCTAGAGGGATCCAGAGGTCACTGTAGCCACACGAAAGAGCTCCGTGGACCAAAAATCAACTCGAGATGTGGGGTTAGTCCCTGGCTTCGACTCCAGAGGAATACCATCTTACCACAAGCACCTCAAGAGGAGGCTTCTCTCAGCTCTAGGTATGTGAGAGGGACCCTGATTTTGCGGCCTCAAGTGGAATGGACACCGCGATGCCCTGACTCGAAATAAGGCCGGATATCCCTGCAGTGACTTGAATGCAGGCTCGTCTTGCATCTCCCAAGACGAAAGGATGTTTGATCCCCTGTGGAGACCACAGACAAAGACCTAGTTCCCCACCTCATCGCGACCAGAGGCCTCACATCCTTTGA
Source organism: Cervus elaphus (assembly GCF_910594005.1). Lineage (NCBI taxonomy): Eukaryota > Metazoa > Chordata > Mammalia > Artiodactyla > Cervidae > Cervus > Cervus elaphus. The sequence continues at coordinate 1,954,471 of NC_057815.1, read as the reverse complement.
AAACTCCAGAGGTACGCGGAGATCAGTGCCTCCAAAGGAGACGATGCCTGACTCCTCTGAAACTTGATAGGAGTCCCAGGATTCCTGTGGCACGTGGAAAGGGACCCTTGGTCTCCCGCCTCAGCTGGAGAGGCGTCCCAATTGCCCTGCCAAGCCTCGAGGAGAATCCCGAGTTGTCCCTCGCAACTAGGCAGGAGTCCTGACGTCACTGAACAAACACGTGGGTGGAAGGGCCATCCCCGTCGTAACTCGAGAATATACCCCAGGTTCCCGCCGCAACTCGAGAAAAACCATGAGACTTCCCCCTCGCCGCGAGATGAGGCCCGATTCCCCTGCACTGCGTGCAGAGCAATTCCGTGTTGCACATCACACATGAAGAGAGCCTTGATTTCCTTGATGGCACTCCAAAGAAAACCCAAGAACACTGTTTCAAGGCTAGAGGGATCCTGAGGTCACTGTAGCCACACGAAAGAGCTCCGTGGACCAAAAATCAACTCGAGATGAGGGGTTAGTCCCTGGCTTCGACTCCAGAGGAATACCACCTTACCACAAGCACCTCAAGAGGAGGCTTCTCTCAGCTCTAGGTATGTGAGAGGGACCCTGAGTTTGCGGCCTCAAGTGGAATGGACACCGCGATGCCCTGACTCGAAATAAGGCCGGATATCCCTGCAGTGACTTGAATGCAGGCTCGTCCTGAATCTCCCAAGACGAAAGGATGTCTGAATCCCCTGTGGAGACAACAGAGAAAGACCTAGGTCCCCACCTCATGGCGACCGGAGGACTCACATCCTTTGAAAACTCCAGAGGTACGCGGAGATCAGTGCCTCCAAAGGAGACGATGCCTGACACCTCGTGTAACTTGATAGGAGTCCCAGGATTCCTGTGGCACGTGGAAAGGGACCCTTGGTCTCCCGCCTCAGCTGGAGAGGCGTCCCAATTGCCCTGCCAAGCCTCGAGGAGCATCCCGAGTTGTCCCTCGCAACTAGGCAGGAGTCCTGACGTCGCTGAACAAACATGTGGGTGGAAGGGCCATCCCCGTCGTAACTCGAGAATATACCCCAGGTTCCCGCCACAACTCGAGAAAAACCATGAGACTTCCCCCTCGCCGCGAGATGAGGCCCGATTCCCCTGCACTGCGTGCAGAGCAATTCCGTGTTGCACATCACACATGAAAGGAGCCTTGATTTCCTTGATGGCACTCCAGAGAAACCCCAAGAACACTGTTTCAAGGCTAGAGAGATCCTGAGGTCACTCTAGCAACACGAAAGAGCTCCGTGGACCAAAAGTCATCTCGAGATGAGAGGTTAGTCCCTGGCTTCGACTCCAGAGGAATACCAACTTACCACAAGCACCTCAAGAGGAGGCTTCTCTCAGCTCTAGGTATGTGAGAGGGACCCTGAGTTTGCGGCCTCAAGTGGAATGGACACCGCGATGCCCTGACTCGAAATAAGGCCGGATATCCCTGCAGTGACATGAATGCAGGCTCGTCTTGCATCTCCCAAGAAGAAAGGATGTCTGAATCCCCTGTGGAGGCCACAGAGAAAGACCTAGTTCCCCACCTCATTGTGACCGGAGGCCTCACATCCTTTGAAAATTCCAGAGGTACGCGAAGATCAGTGCCTCCAATGGAGACGATGCCTGACTCCTCGTGAAACTTGATAGGAGTCCCAGGATTCCTGTGGCACATGGAAAGGGACCCTTGGTCTCCCGCCTCAGCTGGAGAGGCGTCCCAATTGCCCTGCCAAGCCTCGAGGAGAATCCCAAGTTGTCGCTCGCAACTAGGCAGGAGTCCTGACGTCGCTGAACAAACACGTGGGTGGAAGGGCCATCCCCGTCGTAACTCGAGAATATACCCCAGGTTCCCCCCGCAACTCGAGAAAAACCATGAGACTTCCCTCTCGCCGCGAGATGAGGCCCGATTCCCCTGCACTGCGTGCAGAGCAATTCCGTGTTGCACATCACACATGAAAGGAGCCTTGATTTCCTTGATGGCACTCCAGAGAAACCCCAAGAACACTGTTTCAAGGCTAGAGGGATCCTGAGGTCACTGTAGCCACACGAAAGAGCTCCGTGGACCAAAAATCAACTCGAAATGAGAGGTTAGTCCCTGGCTTCGACTCCAGAGGAATACCACCTTACCACAAGCACCTCAAGAGGAGGCTTCTCTCAGCTCTAGGTATGTGAGAGGGACCCTGAGTTTGCGGCCTCAAGTGGAATGGACACCCCGATGCCCTGACTCGAAATAAGGCCGGATATCCCTGCAGTGACTTGAATGCAGGCTCGTCTTGCATCTCCCAAGACGAAAGGATGTCTGAATCCCCTGTGGAGACCACAGAGAAAGACCTAGTTCCCCACCTCATCGCGACCTGAGGCCTCACATCCTTTGAAAACTCCAGAGGTACGCGGAGATCAGTGCCTCCAAAGGAGACGATACCTGACTCCTCGTGAAACTTGATAGGAGTCCCAGGATTCCTGTGGCACGTGAAAAGGGACCCTTGGTCTCCCGCCTCAGCTGGAGAGGCGTCCCAATTGCCCTCCCAAGCCTCGAGGAGAATCCCGAGTTGTCCCTCGCAACTAGGCAGGAGTCCTGACGTCGTTGAACAAACACGTGTGTGGAAGGGCCATCCCCTTCGTAACTCGAGAATATACCCCAGGTTCCCGCCGCAACTCGAGAAAAACCATGAGACTTCCCCCTCGCCGCGAGATGAGGCGCGATTCACCTGCACTGCGTGCAGAGCAATTCCGTGTTGCACATCACACATGAAAGGAGCCTTGATTTCCTTGATGGCACTCCAGAGAAACCCAAGAACACTGTTTCAAGGCTAGAGGGATCCTGAGGTCACTGTAGCCACACGAAAGAACTCCGTGGACCAAAAATCAACTCGAGATGAGAGGTTAGTCCCTGGCTTCGGCTCCAGAGGAATACCACCTTACCAAAAGCACCTCAAGAGGAGGCTTCTCTCAGCTCTAGGTATGTGAGAGGGACCCTGAGTTTGCGGCCTCAAGTGGAATGGACTCTGCGATGCCCTGACGCGAAATAACGCCGGATATCCCTGCAGTGACTTGAATGCAGGCTCGTCTTGCATCTCCCAAGATGAAAGGATGTCTGAATCCCCTGTGGAGACAACAGAGAAAGACCTAGGTCCCCACTTCATGGCGACCGGAGGCCTCACATCCTTTGAAAACTCCAGAGGTACGCGGAGATCAGTGCCTCCAAAGGAGACGATGCCTGACTCCTCGTGAAACTTGATAGGAGTCACAGGATTCCTGTGGCATGTGGAAAGGGACCCTTGGTCTCCTGCCTCACCTGGAGAGGCGTCCCAATTGCCCTCCCAAGCCTCGAGGAGAATCCCGAGTTGTCCCTCGCAACTAGGCAGGAGTCCTGACGTCGTTGAACAAACACGTGTGTGGAAGGGCCTTCCCCTTCGTAACTCGAGAATATACCCCAGGTAACCGCTGCAACTCGAGAAAAACCATGAGACTTCCCCCTCGCCGCGAGATGAGGCCCGATTCCCCTACACTGCATTCAAAGCAATTCCGTGTGGCACATCACACATGAAAGGAGCCTTGATTTCCTTGATAGCACTCCAGAGAAAACCCAAGAACACTGTTTCAAGGCTAGAGGGATCCTGAGGTCACTGTAGCCACACGAAAGAGCTCCGTGGACCAAAAATCAACTCGAGATGAGAGGTTAGTCCCTGGCTTCGACTCCAGAGGAATACCACCTTACCACAAGCACCTCAAGAGGAGGCTTCTCTCAGCTCTAGGTATGTGAGAGGGACCCTGAGTTTGCGGCCTCAAGTGGAATGGACACCCCGATGCCCTGACTCGAAATAAGGCCGGATATCCCTGCAGTGACTTGAATGCAGGCTCGTCTTGCATCTCCCAAGACGAAAGGATGTCTGAATCCCCTGTGGAGACCACAGAGAAACACCTAGTTCCCCACCTCATCGCGACCTGAGGCCTCACATTCTTTGAAAACTCCAGAGGTACGCGGAGATCAGTGCCTCCAAAGGAGACGATGCCTGACTCCTCGTGAAACTTGATAGGAGTCCCAGGATTCCTGTGGCACGTGGAAAGGGACACTTGGTCTCCCGCCTCAGCTGGAGAGGCGTTCCAATTGCCCTGCCAAGCCTCGAGGAGAATCCCGAGTTGTCCCTCGCAACTAGGCAGGAGTCCTGCCATCGCTGAACAAACACGTGGGTGGAAGGGCCATTCCCGTCGTAACTCGAGAATATACCCCAGGTTCCCGCCGCAACTCGAGAAAAACCATGAGACTTCCCCCTCGCCGCGAGATGAGGCCCGATTCCCCTGCACTGCGTGCAGAGCAATTCAGTGTTGCACATCACACATGAAAGGAGCCTTGATTTCCTTGATGGCACTCCAGAGAAACCCCAAGAACACTGTTTCAAGGCTAGAGGGATCCTGAGGTCACTGTGGCAACACGAAAGAGCTCCATGGACCAAAAATCAACTAGAGATGAGAGGTTAGTCCCTGGCTTCGACTCCAGAGGAATACCACCTTACCACAAGCACCTCAAGAGGAGGCTTCTCTCAGCTCTAGGTATGTGAGAAGGACCCTGAGTTTGCGGCCTCAAGTGGAATGTACACTGCGATGCCCTGACTCGAAATAAAGCCGGATATCCCTGCAGTGACTTGAATGCAGGCTCGTCTTGCATCTCCCAAGACGAAAGGATGTCTGAATCCCCTGTGGAGACCACAGAGAAAGACCTAGTTCCCCACCTCATGGCGACCGGAGGCCTCACATCCTTTGAAAACTCCAGAGGTACGCGGAGATCAGTGCCTCCAAAGGAGACCATGCCTGACTCCTCGTCAAAATTGATAGGAGTCCCAGGATTCCTGTGGCACGTGGAAAGGGACACTTGGTCTCCGCCTCAGCTGGAGAGGCCTCCAAATTGCCCTGCCAAGCCTCGAAGAGAATCCCGAGTTGTCCCTCGCAACTAGGCAGGAGTGCTGACGTCGCTGAACAAGCACGTGTGTGGAAAGGCCATCCCCGTCGTAACTCGAGAATAAACCCCAGGTTCCCATCGCAACTCGAGAAAAACCATGAGACTTGCCCCTCGCCGCAAAATGAGTCCCGATACACTGCACTGCGTGCAGAGCAATTCCGTGTTGCACATCACACATGAAAGGAGCCTTGATTTCCTTGATGGCACTCCAGAGAAACCCCAAGAACACTGTTTCAAGGCTAGAGGGATCCTGAGGTCACTGTAGCAACACGAAAGAGCTCCGTGGACCAAAAATCAACTCGAGATGAGAGCATAGTCCCTGGCTTCGACTCCAGAGGAATACCACCTTACCACAAGTACCTCAAGAGGAGGCTTCTCTCAGCTCTAGGTATGTGAGAGGGACTCTGAGTTTGCGGCCTCAAGTGGAATGGACACCGCGATGCCCTGACTCGAAATAAGGAAGGATATCCCTGCAGTGACTTGAATGCAGGCTCGTCTTGCATCTCCCAAGACGAAAGGATGTCTGAATCCCCTGTGGAGACCACAGAGAAAGACCTAGTTCCCCACCTCATCGCGACCGGAGGCCTCACATCCTTTGAAATCTCCAGAGGTACGCGGAGATCAGTGCCTCCAAAGGAGACGATGCCTGACTCCTCGTGAAACTTGATAGGAGTCCCAGGATTCCTGTGGCACGTGGAAAGGGACACTTGGTCTCCCGCCTCAGCTGGAGAGGCAGCCCAATTGCCCTGCCAAGCCTCGAGGAGAATCCCGAGTGGTCCCTCGCAGCTAGGCAGGAGTCCTGACGTCGCTGAACAAACACGTGGGTGGAAGGGCCATCCCCGTCGTAACTCGAGAATATACCCCAGGTTCCCGCCGCAACTCGAGAAAAACCATGAGACTTCCCCCTCGCCGCGAGATGAGGCCCGATTCCCCTGCACTGCGTGCAGAGCAACTCCGTGTTGCACATCACACATGAAAGGAGCCTTGATTTCCTTGGCGGCACACCAGGGAAACCCCAAGAACACTGTTTCAAGGCTAGAGGGATCCTGAGGTCACTGTGGCAACACGAAAGAGTTCCGTGTACCACAAATCAACTCGAGATGAGAGTTTAGTCCCTGGCTTCGACTCCAGAGGAATACCACCTTACCACAAGCACCTCAAGAGGAGGCTTCTCTCAGCTCTAGGTATGTGAGAGGGACCCTGAGTTTGCGGCCTCAAGTGGAATGGACACCGCAATGCCCTGACTCGAAATAAGGCCGGATATCCCTGCAGTGACTTGAATCCAGGCTCGTTTTGCATCTCACAAGACGAAAGGATGTCTGAATCCCCTGTGGAGACCACAGAGAAAGACCTAGTTCCCCACCTCATCGCGACCGGAGGCCTCACATATTTTGAAAACTCCAGAGGTACGCAGAGATCAGTGCCTTCAAAGGAGACGATGCCTGACACCTCGTGAAACTTGATAGGAGTCCCAGGATTCCTGTGGCACGTGGAAAGGGACACTTCGTCTCCCGCCTCAGCTGGAGAGGCGTCCCAATTGCCCTGCCAACCCTCGAGGAGAATCCCGAGTTGTCCCTCGCAACTAGGCAGGAGTCCTGATGTCGCTGAACAAACACGTGGGTGGAAGGGCCATCCCCGTCGTAACTCGAGAATAAACCAGAGGTTCCCATCGCAACTCGAGAAAAACCATGAGACTTGCCCCTCGCCGCAAAATGAGTCCCGATACCCTGCACTGCGTGCAGAGCAATTCCGTGTTGCACATCACACATGAAAGGAGCCTTGATTTTCTTGATGGCACTCCAGAGAAACCCCAAGAACACTGTTTCAAGGCTAGAGTTATCCTGAGGTCACTGTAGCAACACGAAAGAGCTCCGTGGACCAAAAATCAACTCGAGATGAGAGGTTAGTCCCTGGCTTCGACTCCAGAGGAATACCACCTTACCACAAGCACCTCAAGAGGAGGCTTCTCTCAGCTCTAGGTATGTGAGAGGGACCCTGAGTTTGCGGACACAAGTGGAATGGACACCGCGATGCCCTGACTCGAAATAAGGCCGGATATCCCTGCAGTGACTTGAATGCAGGCTCGTCTTGCATCTCCCAAGACGAAAGGATGGCTGAATCCCCTGTGGAGACCACAGAGAAAGACCTAGTTCCCCACCTCATCGCGACCGGAGGCCTCACATCCTTTGAAAACTCCAGAGGTACGCGGAGATCAGTGCCTCCAAAGGAGACGATGCCTGACTCCTCGTGAAACTTGATAGGAGTCCCAGGATTCCTGTGGCACGTGGAAAGGGACACTTGGTCTCCCGCCTCAGCTGGACAGGCGTCCCAATTGCCCTGCCAAGCCTCGAGGAGAATCCCGAGTTGTCCCTCGCAACTAGGCAGGAGTCCTGACGTCGCTGAACAAACACGTGGGTGGAAGGGCCATCCTCGTCGTAACTCGAGAATATACCCCATATTCCCCCCGCAACTCGAGTAAAACCATGAGACTTCCCCCTCGCCGTAAAATGAGTCCCGATACCCTGCACTGCGTGCAGATCAATTCCGTGTTGCACATCACACATGAAAGGAGCCTTGATTTTCTTGATGGCACTCCAGAGAAACCCCAAGAACACTGTTTCAAGGCTAGAGGGATCCTGAGGTCACTGTAGCCACACGAAAGAACTCCGTGGACCAAAAATCAACTCGAGATGAGAGGTTAGTCCCTGGCTTCGGCTCCAGAGGAATACCACCTTACCACAAGCACCTCAAGAGGAGGCTTCTCTCACATCTAGGTATGTGAGAGGGACCCTGAGTTTGCGGCCTCAAGTGGAATGGACACTGCGATGCCCTGACGAGAAATAACGCCGGATATCCCTGCAGTGACTTGAATGCAGGCTCGTCTTGCATCTCCCAAGATGAAAGGATGTCTGAATCCCCTGTGGAGACCACAGAGAAAGACCTAGTTCCCAACCTCATCGCGACCGGAGGCCTCACATCCTTTGAAAACTCAAGAGGTACGCGGAGATCAGTGCCTCCAAAGGAGACGATGCCTGACTCCTCGTGAAACTTTATAGGAGTCCCAGGATTCCTGTGGCACGTGGAAACGGACACTTGGTCTCCCGCCTCAGCTGGACAGGCGTCCCAATTACCCTGCCAAGCCTCGAGGAGAATCCCGAGTTGTCCCACGCAACTAGGCAGGAGTCCTGACGTCGCTGAAGAAACACTTGTGTGGAAGGGCCATCCCAGTCGTAACTCGAGAATATACCCCAAGTTTCCGTCGCACCTCGAGAAAAACCATGAGACTTCCCCCTCGCCGCGAGATGAGGCCCGATTCCCCTGCACTGCGTGCAGAGCAACTCCGTGTTGCACATCACACATGAAAGGAGCCTTGATTTCCTTGGCGGCACACCAGGGAAACCCCAAGAACACTGTTTCAAGGCTAGAGGGATCCTGAGGTCACTGTGGCAACACGAAAGAGTTCCGTGTACCACAAATCAACTCGAGATGAGAGTTTAGTCCCTGGCTTCGACTCCAGAGGAATACCACCTTACCACAAGCACCTCAAGAGGAGGCTTCTCTCAGCTCTAGGTATGTGAGAGGGACCCTGAGTTTGCGGCCTCAAGTGGAATGGACACCGCGATGCCCTGACTCGAAATAAGGCCGGATATCCCTGCAGTGACTTGAATCCAGGCTCGTTTTGCATCTCCCAAGACGAAAGGATGTCTGAATCCCCTGTGGAGACCACAGAGAAAGACCTAGTTCCCCACCTCATTGCGACCGGAGGCCTAACATAATTTGAAAACTCCAGAGGTACGTGGAAATCAGTGCGTCCAAAGGAGACGATGCCTGACTCCTCGTCAAAATTGATAGGAGTCCCAGGATTCCTGTGGCACGTGGAAAGGGACACTTCATCTCCGCCTCAGCTGGAGAGGCCTCCAAATTGCCCTGCTAAGCCTCGAGGAGAATCCCGAGTTGTCCCTCGCAACTAGGTAGGAGTCTTGACGTCGTTGAACAAACACGTGTGTGGCAGGGCCATCCCCATCGTAACTCGAGAATATACCCCAAGTTCCCGCCGCAACTCGAGAAATACCGTGAGACTTCCCCCTCACCGCAAGATGAGGCCCGATCCCCCTGCACTGCATTCAAAGCAATTCCGTGTTGCACATCAAACATGAAAGGAGCCTTGATTTCCTTGATGGCCCTCCAGAGAAACCCCAAGAACTCTCTTTCAAGGCTAGAGGGATCCTGAGGTCACTGTAGCAACACGAAAGAGCTCCGTGGACCAAAAATCAACTCGAGATGAGAGGTTAGTCCCTGGCTTCAACTCCAGAGGAATACCACCTTACCACAAGCACCTCAAGAGGAGGCTTCTCTCAGCTCTAGGTATGTGAGAGGGACCCTGATTTTGCGGCCTCAAGTGGAATGGACACTGGGATGCCCTGACTCGAAATAACGCCGGATATCCCTGCAGTGACTTGAATGCAGGCTTGTCTTGCATCTCCGAAGACGAAAGGATGTCTGAATCCCCTGTGGAGACCACAGAGAAAGACCTTGTTCCCCACCTCATCGCGACTGGAGGAATCACATCCTTTGAAAACTCCAGAGGTACGCGGAGATCAGTGCCTCCAAAGGAGACGATGCCCTACTCCTCGTGAAACTTCTTAGGAGTCCCAGGATTCCTGTGGCACGTGGAAAGGGACCCTTGGTCTCCCGCCTCAGCTGGAGAGGCGGCCCAATTGCCCTGCCAAGCCTCGAGGAGAATCCCGAGTTGTCCCTCGCAACTAGGCAGGAATCCTGACGTCGCTGAACAAACACGTGGGTGGAAGGGCCATCCCCGTCGTAACTCGAGAATATACCCCAGGTTCCCGCCGCAACTCGAGAAAAACAATGAGACTTCCCCTTCGCCGCGAGATGAGGCCCGATTCCCCTGCACTGCGTGCAGAGCAATTCCGTGTTGCACATCACACATGAAAGGAGACTTGAATTCCTTGATGGCACTCCAGAGAAACCCCAAGAACACTGTTTCAAGGCTAGAGGGATCCAGAGGTCACTGAAGCAACACAAAAGAGCTCCGTGGAACATAAATCAACTGGAGATAAGAGGTTAGTCCCTGGCTTCGACTCCAGAGGAATACCACCTTACCACAAGCACCTCAAGAGGAGGCTTCTCTCAGATCTAGGTATGTGAGATGGACCCTGAGTTTGCGGCCTCAAGTGGAATGGACACTGCAATGCCCTGACGCGAAATAAGGCCGGATATCCCTGCAGTGACTTGAATGCAGGCTCGTCTTGCATCTCCCAAGACGAAAGGATGTCTGAATCCCCTGTGGAGACCACAGAGAAAGACCTAGTTCCCCACCTCATCGCGACCGGAGGCCTCACATCCTTTGAAAACTCCAGAGGTACACTGAGATCAGTGTCTCCAAAGGAGACGATGCCTGACTGATCGTGAAACTTGATAGGAGTCCCAGGATTCCTGTGGCACGTGGAAAGGGACGCTTGGTCTCCCGCCTCAGCTGGAGAGGCGTTCCTATTGCCCTGCCAAGCCTCGAGGCGAATCCCGAGTTGTCCCTCGCAACTAGGCAGGAGTCCTGACGTCGCTGAATAAACACGTGGGTGGAAAGGCCATCCCCGTCGTAACTCGAGAATATACCCCAGGTTTTCGCCGCAACTCGAGAAAAACCATGAGTCTTCCCCCTCGCCGTGAGATGAGGCCCGATTCCCCTGCACTGCATGCAGAGCAATTCCGTGTTGCACATCAAACATGAAAGGAGCCTTGATTTCCTTGATTGCACTCCAGTGAAACCCGAAGAACACTGTTTCAAGGCTAGAGGGATCCTGAGGTCACTGTAGCAACACGAAAGAGCTCCGTGGACCAAAAATCAACTCGAGATGAGAGGTTAGTCCCTGGCTTCGACTCCAGAGGAATATCACCTTACCACAAGCACCTCAAGAGGAGGCTTCTCTCAGCTCTAGCTATGTGAGAGGGACCCTGAGTTTGCGGCCTCAAGTGGAATGGACACTGCGATTCCCTGATGTGAAATAAGGCCGGATATCCCTGCAGTGACTTGAATGCAGGCTCGTCTTGCATCTCACAAGATGAAAGGATGTCTGAATCCCATGTGGAGACCACAGAGAAAGACCTAGTTCCCCACCACATCGCGACCGGAGGCCTCACATCCTTTGAAAACTCCAGAGGTACGCGGAGATCAGTGCCTCCAAAGGAGACGATGCCTGACTCCTCGTGAAACTTGATAGGAGTCCCAGGATTCCTGTGGCACGTGGAAAGGGACACTTGGTCTCCCGCCTCAGCTGGAGAGGCGTCCCAATTGCCCTGCCAGGCCTCAAGGAGAATCCAGAGTTGTCCCTCGTATCTAGGCAGGAGTCCTGACGTCGCTGAACAAACACGTGGGTAGAGGGGCCATCCCCGTCGTAACTCGAGAATATACCCCAGGTTCCCGCCGCAACTCGAGAAAAACCATGAGACTTCCCCTCGCCGCTAGATGAGGCCCGATTCCCCTGCACTGCGTGCAGAGCAATTCCGTCTTGCCCATCACACATGAAAGGAGCCTTGATTTCCTTGATGGCACTCCAGAGAAACCCCAAGAACACTCTTTCAAGGCTAGAGGGATCCTGAGGTCACTGTAGCAACAAGAACGAGCTCCGTGGACCAAAAATCAACTCGAGATGAGAGGTTAGTCCCTGGCTTCGACTCCAGAGGAATACCTCCTTACCACAAGCACCTCAAGAGGAGGCTTCTCTCAGCTCTAGGTATGTGAGAGGGACCCTGAGTTTGCGGCCTCAAGTGGAATGGACACCGCGATGCCCTGACTCGAAATAAGGCCGGATATCCCTGCAGTGACTTGAATGCAGGCTCGTCTTGCATCTCCCAAGACGAAAGGATGTCTGAATCCCCTGTGGAGACCACAGAGAAACACCTAGTTCCCCACCTCATCGCGACCGGAGGCCTCACATCCTTTGAAAACTCCAGAGGTACGCAGAGATCAGTGCCTCCAAAGGAGACCATGCCTGACTCCTCGTGAAACTTGATAGGAGTCCCAGGATTCCTGTGGCACGTGGAAAGGGACCCTTGGTCTCCCGCTTCAGCTGGAGAGGCGTCCCAATTGCCCTGCCAAGCCTCGAGGAGAATCGCGAGTTTTCACTCACAACTAGGCAGGAGTGCTGCCGTCGCTGAACAAACACTTGTGTGGAAGGGCCATCCCCGTCGTAACTCGAGAATATACCCCAGGTTCCCGCCGCAACTCGAGAAAAACCATGAGACTTCCCCCTCGCCGCGAGATGAGGCCCGATTCCCCTGCACTGCGTGCAGAGCAATTCCGTGTTGCACATCACACATGAAAGGAGCCTTGATTTCCTTGATGGCACTCCAGAGAAACCCCAAGAACACTGTTTCAAGGCTAGAGGCATCCTGAGGTCACTGTAGCAACACGAAAGAACTCCGTGGACCAAAAATCAACTCGAGATGAACTGTTAGTCCCTGGCTTCGACACCAGAGGAATACCACCTTACCAAAAGCACCACAAGAGGAGGCTTCTCTCAGCTCTAGGTATGTGAGAGGGACCCTGAGTTTGCGGCCTCAAGTGGAATGGACACCGCGACGCCCTGACTTGAAATAAGGCCGGATATCCCTGCAGTGACTTGAATGCAGGCTCGTCTTGCATCTCCCAAGACGAAAGGATGTCTGAATCCCCTGTGGAGACAACAGAGAAAGACCTAGTTCCCCACCTCATCGCGACCGGAGGCCTCACATCCTTTGAAAACTCCAGAGGTATGCGGAGATCAGTGCCTCCAAAGGAGACGATGCCTGACTCCTCGTGAAACTTGATAGGAGTCCCAGGATTCCTGTGGCACGTGGAAAGGGACCCTTGGTCTCCCGCCTCAGCTGGAGAGGCCTCCAAATTGCCCTGCAAAGCCTCGAAAAGAATCCCGAGTGGTCCCTCGCAGCTAGGCAGGAGTCCTGACATCGCTGAACAAACACGTGGGTGGAAGGGCCATCCCCGTCGTAACTCGAGAATATACCCCAGGTTCCCGCCGCACCTCGAGAAAAACCATGAGACTTCCCCCTCGCCGCGAGATGAGGCCCGATTCCCCTGTACTGCATGCAGAGCAATTCCGTGTTGCACATCACACATGAAAGGAGCCTTGATTTCCTTGATGGCACTCCAGAGAAACCCCAAGAACACTGATTCAAGGCTAGAGGGATCCTGAGGTCACTGTAGCAACACGAAAGAGGTCCGTGGACCAAGAATCAACTCGAGATGAGAGGTTAGTCCCTGGCTTCGACTCCAGAGGAATACCACCTTACCACAAGCACCTCAAGAGGAGGCTTCTCTCAGCTCTAGGTATTTGAGTGGGACCCTGAGTTTGCGGCCTCAAGTGGAATGGACACCGCGATGCCCTGACTCGAAATAAGGCCGGATATCCCTGCAGAGACTTGAATGCAGGCTCGTCTTGCATCTCACAAGACGAAAGGATGTCTGAATCCCCTGTGGAGACCACAGAGAAAGACCTAGTTCCCCACCTCATTGCGACCGGAGGCCTCACATATTTTGAAAACTCCAGAGGTACGCGGAAATCAGTGCCTCCAAAGGAGACGATGCCTGACTCCTCGTCAAAATTGATAGGAGTCCCAGGATTCCTGTGGCACGTGGAAATGGACACTTGGTCTCCGCCTCAGCTGGAGAGGCCTCCAAATTGCCCTGCCAAGCCTCGAAAAGAATCCCGAGTTGTCCCTCGCAACTAGGCAGGAGTGCTGACGTCGCTGAACAAGCACGTGTGTGGAAGGGCCATCCCCGTCGTAACTCGAGAATAAACCCCAGGTTCCCATCGCAACTCGAGAAAAACCATGAGACTTGCCCCTCGCCGCAAAATGAGTCCCGATCCCCTGCACTGAGTGCAGAGCAATTCCGTGTTGCACATCACACATGAAAGGAGCCTTGATTTCCTTGATGGCACTCCAGAGAAACCCCAAGAACACTGTTTCAAGGCTAGAGGGATCCTGAGGTCACTGTAGCAACACGAAAGAGCTCCGTGGACCAAAAATCAACTCGAGATGAGAGGTTAGTCCCTGGCTTCGACTCCAGAGGAATACCACCTTACCAAAAGTACCTCAAGAGGAGGCTTCTCTCAGCTCTAGGTATGTGAGAGGGACTCTGAGTTTGCGGCCTCAAGTGGAATGTCACCGCGATGCCCTGACTCGAAATAAGGCCGGATATCCCTGCAGTGACTTGAATGCAGGCTCGTCTTGCATCTCCCAAGACGAAAGGATGTCTGAATCCCATGTGGAGACCACAGAGAAAGACCTAGTTCCCCACCACATCGCGACCGGAGGCCTCACATCCTTTGAAAACTCCAGAGGTACGCGGAGATCAGTGCCTCCAAAGGAGACGAGGCATGACTCCTCGTGAAACTTGATAGGAGTCCCAGGATTCCTGTGGCACGTGGAAAGGGACACTTGGTCTCCCGCCTCAGCTGGAGAGGCGTTCCAATTGCCCTGCCAGGCCTCAAGGAGAATCCAGAGTTGTCCCTCGTATCTAGGCAGGAGTCCTGACGTCGCTGAACAAACACGTGGGTGGAAGGGCCATCCTCGTCGTAACTCGAGAATAAACCCCAGGTTCCCATCGCAACTCGAGAAAAACCATGAGACTTGCCCCTCGCCGCAAAATGAGTCCCGATCCCCTGCACTGAGTGCAGAGCAATTCCGTGTTGCACATCACACATGAAAGGAGCCTTGATTTCCTTGATGGCACTCCAGAGAAACCCCAAGAACACTGTTTCAAGGCTAGAGGGATCCTGAGGTCACTGTAGCAACACGAAAGAGCTCTGTGGACCAAAAATCAACTCGAGATGAGAGGTTAGTCCCTGGCTTCGACTCCAGAGGAATACCACCTTACCACAAGTACCTCAAGAGGAGGCTTCTCTCAGCTCTAGGTATGTGAGAGGGACTCTGAGTTTGCGGCCTCAAGTGGAATGTCACCGCGATGCCCTGACTCGAAATAAGGCCGGATATCCCTGCAGTGACTTGAATGCAGGCTCGTCTTGCATCTCCCAAGACGAAAGGATGTCTGAATCCCATGTGGAGACCACAGAGAAAGACCTAGTTCCCCACCACATCGCGACCGGAGGCCTCACATCCTTTGAAAACTCCAGAGGTACGCGGAGATCAGTGCCTCCAAAGGAGACGATGCCTGACTCCTCGTGAAACTTGATAGGAGTCCCAGGATTCCTGTGGCACGTGGAAAGGGACACTTGGTCTCCCGCCTCAGCTGGAGAGGCGTCCCAATTGCCCTGCCAGGCCTCAAGGAAAATCCAGAGTTGTCCCTCGTATCTAGGCAGGAGTCCTGACGTCGCTGAACAAACACGTGGGTAGAGGGGCCATCCCCGTCGTAACTCGAGAATATACCCCAGGTTCCCGCCGCAACTCGAGAAAAACCATGAGACTTCCCCTCGCCGCTAGATGAGGTCCGATTCCCCTGCACTGCGTGCAGAGCAATTCCGTCTTGCCCATCACACATGAAAGGAGCCTTGATTTCCTTGATGGCACTCCAGAGAAACCCCAAGAACACTGTTTCAAGGCTAGAGGGATCCTGAGGTCACTGTAGCAACAAGAAAGAGCTCCGTGGACCAAAAATCAACTCGAGATGAGAGGTTAGTCCCTGGCTTCGACTCCAGAGGAATACCTCCTTACCACAAGCACCTCAAGAGGAGGCTTCTCTCAGCTCTAGGTATGTGAGAGGGACCCTGAGTTTGCGGCCTCAAGTGGAATGGACACCGCGATGCCCTGACTCGAAATAAGGCCGGATATCCCTGCAGTGACTTGAATGCAGGCTCGTCTTGCATCTCCGAAGATGAAAGGATGTCTGAATCCCCTGTGGAGACCACAGAGAAACACCTAGTTCCCCACCTCATCGCGACCGGAGGCCTCACATCCTTTGAAAACTCCAGAGGTACGCAGAGATCAGTGCCTCCAAAGGAGACCATGCCTGACTCCTCGTGAAACTTGATAGGAGTCCCAGGATTCCTGTGGCACGTGGAAAGGGACCCTTGGTCTCCCGCTTCAGCTGGAGAGGCGTCCCAATTGCCCTGCCAAGCCTCGAGGAGAATCCCGAGTTTTCACTCACAACTAGGCAGGAGTGCTGCCGTCGCTGAACAAACACTTGTGTGGAAGGGCCATCCCCGTCGTAACTCGAGAATATACCCCAGGTTCCCGCCGCAACTCGAGAAAAACCATGAGACTTCCCCCTCGCCGCGAGATGAGGCCCGATTCCCCTGCACTGCGTGCAGAGCAATTCCGTGTTGCACATCACACATGAAAGGAGCCTTGATTTCCTTGATGGCACTCCAGAGAAACCCCAAGAACACTGATTCAAGGCTAGAGGGATCCTGAGGTCACTGTAGCAACACGAAAGAGGTCCGTGGACCAAGAATCAACTCGAGATGAGAGGTTAGTCCCTGGCTTCGACTCCAGAGGAATACCACCTTACCACAAGCACCTCAAGAGGAGGCTTCTCTCAGCTCTAGGTATTTGAGTGGGACCCTGAGTTTGCGGCCTCAAGTGGAATGGACACCGCGATGCCCTGACTCGAAATAAGGCCGGATATCCCTGCAGTGACTTGAATGCAGGCTCGTCTTGCATCTCACAAGACGAAAGGATGTCTGAATCCCCTGTGGAGACCACAGAGAAAGACCTAGTTCCCCACCTCATTGCGACCGGAGGCCTCACATATTTTGAAAACTCCAGAGGTACGCGGAAATCAGTGCCTCCAAAGGAGACGATGCCTGACTCCTCGTCAAAATTGATAGGAGTCCCAGGATTCCTGTGGCACGTGGAAATGGACACTTGGTCTCCGCCTCAGCTGGAGAGGCCTCCAAATTGCCCTGCCAAGCCTCGAAAAGAATCCCGAGTTGTCCCTCGCAACTAGGCAGGAGTGCTGACGTCGCTGAACAAGCACGTGTGTGGAAGGGCCATCCCCGTCGTAACTCGAGAATAAACCCCAGGTTCCCATCGCAACTCGAGAAAAACCATGAGACTTGCCCCTCGCCGCAAAATGAGTCCCGATCCCCTGCACTGAGTGCAGAGCAATTCCGTGTTGCACATCACACATGAAAGGAGCCTTGATTTCCTTGATGGCACTCCAGAGAAACCCCAAGAACACTGTTTCAAGGCTAGAGGGATCCTGAGGTCACTGTAGCAACACGAAAGAGCTCCGTGGACCAAAAATCAACTCGAGATGAGAGGTTAGTCCCTGGCTTCGACTCCAGAGGAATACCACCTTACCACAAGTACCTCAAGAGGAGGCTTCTCTCAGCTCTAGGTATGTGAGAGGGACTCTGAGTTTGCGGCCTCAAGTGGAATGTCACCGCGATGCCCTGACTCGAAATAAGGCCGGATATCCCTGCAGTGACTTGAATGCAGGCTCGTCTTGCATCTCCCAAGACGAAAGGATGTCTGAATCCCATGTGGAGACCACAGAGAAAGACCTAGTTCCCCACCACATCGCGACCGGAGGCCTCACATCCTTTGAAAACTCCAGAGGTACACGGAGATCAGTGCCTCCAAAGGAGACGAGGCCTGACTGCTCGTGAAACTTGATAGGAGTCCCAGGATTCCTGTGGCACGTGGAAAGGGACACTTGGTCTCCCGCCTCAGCTGGAGAGGCGTTCCAATTGCCCTGCCAGGCCTCAAGGAGAATCCAGAGTTGTCCCTCGTATCTAGGCAGGAGTCCTGACGTCGCTGAACAAACACGTGGGTGGAAGGGCCATCCTCGTCGTAACTCGAGAATAAACCCCAGGTTCCCATCGCAACTCGAGAAAAACCATGAGACTTGCCCCTCGCCGCAAAATGAGTCCCGATCCCCTGCACTGAGTGCAGAGCAATTCCGTGTTGCACATCACACATGAAAGGAGCCTTGATTTCCTTGATGGCACTCCAGAGAAACCCCAAGAACACTGTTTCAAGGCTAGAGGGATCCTGAGGTCACTGTAGCAACACGAAAGAGCTCCGTGGACCAAAAATCAACTCGAGATGAGAGGTTAGTCCCTGGCTTCGACTCCAGAGGAATACCACCTTACCACAAGTACCTCAAGAGGAGGCTTCTCTCAGCTCTAGGTATGTGAGAGGGACTCTGAGTTTGCGGCCTCAAGTGGAATGTCACCGCGATGCCCTGACTTGAAATAAGGCCGGATATCCCTGCAGTGACTTGAATGCAGGCTCGTCTTGCATCTCCCAAGACGAAAGGATGTCTGAATCCCATGTGGAGACCACAGAGAAAGACCTAGTTCCCCACCACATCGCGACCGGAGGCCTCACATCCTTTGAAAACTCCAGAGGTACGCGGAGATCAGTGCCTCCAAAGGAGACGATGCCTGACTCCTCGTGAAACTTGATAGGAGTCCCAGGATTCCTGTGGCACGTGGAAAGGGACCCTTGGTCTCCCGCCTCAGCTGGAGAGGCCTCCAAATTGCCCTGCCAAGCCTCGAAAAGAATCCCGAGTGGTCCCTCGCAGCTAGGCAGGAGTCCTGACATCGCTGAACAAACACGTGGGTGGAAGGGCCATCCCCGTCGTAACTCGAGAATATACCCCAGGTTCCCGCCGCAACTCGAGAAAAACCATGAGACTTCCCCCTCGCCGCGAGATGAGGCCCGATTCCCCTGTACTGCATGCAGAGCAATTCCGTGTTGCACATCACACATGAAAGGAGCCTTGATTTCCTTGATGGCACTCCAGAGAAACCCCAAGAACACTGATTCAAGGCTAGAGGGATCCTGAGGTCACTGTAGCAACACGAAAGAGGTCCGTGGACCAAGAATCAACTCGAGATGAGAGGTTAGTCCCTGGCTTCGACTCCAGAGGAATACCACCTTACCACAAGCACCTCAAGAGGAGACTTCTCTCAGCTCTAGGTATTTGAGTGGGACCCTGAGTTTGCGGCCTCAAGTGGAATGGACACCGCGATGCCCTGACTCGAAATAAGGCCGGATATCCCTGCAGTGACTTGAATGCAGGCTCGTCTTGCATCTCACAAGACGAAAGGATGTCTGAATCCCCTGTGGAGACCACAGAGAAAGACCTAGTTCCCCACCTCATTGCGACCGGAGGCCTCACATATTTTGAAAACTCCAGAGGTACGCGGAAATCAGTGCCTCCAAAGGAGACGATGCCTGACTCCTCGTCAAAATTGATAGGAGTCCCAGGATTCCTGTGGCACGTGGAAATGGACACTTGGTCTCCGCCTCAGCTGGAGAGGCCTCCAAATTGCCCTGCCAAGCCTCGAAAAGAATCCCGAGTTGTCCCTCGCAACTAGGCAGGAGTGCTGACGTCGCTGAACAAGCACGTGTGTGGGAGGGCCATCCCCGTCGTAACTCGAGAATAAACCCCAGGTTCCCATCGCAACTCGAGAAAAACCATGAGACTTGCCCCTCGCCGCAAAATGAGTCCCGATCCCCTGCACTGAGTGCAGAGCAATTCCGTGTTGCACATCACACATGAAAGGAGCCTTGATTTCCTTGATGGCACTCCAGAGAAACCCCAAGAACACTGTTTCAAGGCTAGAGGGATCCTGAGGTCACTGTAGCAACACGAAAGAGCTCCGTGGACCAAAAATCAACTCGAGATGAGAGGTTAGTCCCTGGCTTCGACTCCAGAGGAATACCACCTTACCACAAGTACCTCAAGAGGAGGCTTCTCTCAGCTCTAGGTATGTGAGAGGGACTCTGAGTTTGCGGCCTCAAGTGGAATGTCACCGCGATGCCCTGACTCGAAATAAGGCCGGATATCCCTGCAGTGACTTGAATGCAGGCTCGTCTTGCATCTCCCAAGACGAAAGGATGTCTGAATCCCATGTGGAGACCACAGAGAAAGACCTAGTTCCCCACCACATCGCGACCGGAGGCCTCACATCCTTTGAAAACTCCAGAGGTACGCGGAGATCAGTGCCTCCAAAGGAGACGATGCCTGACTCCTCGTGAAACTTGATAGGAGTCCCAGGATTCCTGTGGCACGTGGAAAGGGACACTTGGTCTCCCGCCTCAGCTGGAGAGGCGTTCCAATTGCCCTGCCAGGCCTCAAGGAGAATCCAGAGTTGTCCCTCGTATCTAGGCAGGAGTCCTGACGTCGCTGAACAAACACGTGGGTGGAAGGGCCATCCTCGTCGTAACTCGAGAATAAACCCCAGGTTCCCATCGCAACTCGAGAAAAACCATGAGACTTGCCCCTCGCCGCAAAATGAGTCCCGATCCCCTGAACTGAGTGCAGAGCAATTCCGTGTTGCACATCACACATGAAAGGAGCCTTGATTTCCTTGATGGCACTCCAGAGAAACCCCAAGAACACTGTTTCAAGGCTAGAGGGATCCTGAGGTCACTGTAGCAACACGAAAGAGCTCCGTGGACCAAAAATCAACTCGAGATGAGAGGTTAGTCCCTGGCTTCGACTCCAGAGGAATACCACCTTACCACAAGTACCTCAAGAGGAGGCTTCTCTCAGCTCTAGGTATGTGAGAGGGACTCTGAGTTTGCGGCCTCAAGTGGAATGTCACCGCGATGCCCTGACTCGAAATAAGGCCGGATATCCCTGCAGTGACTTGAATGCAGGCTCGTCTTGCATCTCCCAAGATGAAAGGATGTCTGAATCCCATGTGGAGACCACAGAGAAAGACCTAGTTCCCCACCACATCGCGACCGGAGGCCTCACATCCTTTGAAAACTCCAGAGGTACGCGGAGATTAGTGCCTCCAAAGGAGACGATGCCTGACTCCTCGTGAAACTTGATAGGAGTCCCAGGATTCCTGTGGCACGTGGAAAGGGACACTTGGTCTCCCGCCTCAGCTGGAGAGGCGTTCCAATTGCCCTGCCAGGCCTCAAGGAGAATCCAGAGTTGTCCCTCGTATCTAGGCAGGAGTCCTGACGTCGCTGAACAAACACGTGGGTAGAGGGGCCATCCCCGTCGTAACTCGAGAATATACCCCAGGTTCCCGCCGCAACTCGAGAAAAACCATGAGACTTCCCCTCGCCGCTAGATGAGGCCCGATTCCCCTGCACTGCGTGCAGAGCAATTCCGTCTTGCCCATCACACATGAAAGGAGCCTTGATTTCCTTGATGGCACTCCAGAGAAACCCCAAGAACACTCTTTCAAGGCTAGAGGGATCCTGAGGTCACTGTAGCAACAAGAAAGAGCTCCGTGGACCAAAAATCAACTCGAGATGAGAGGTTAGTCCCTGGCTTCGACTCCAGAGGAATACCTCCTTACCACAAGCACCTCAAGAGGAGGCTTCTCTCAGCTCCAGGTATGTGAGAGGGACCCTGAGTTTGCGGCCTCAAGTGGAATGGACACCGCAATGCCCTGACTCGAAATAAGGCCGGATATCCCTGCAGTGACTTGAATGCAGGCTCGTCTTGCATCTCCCAAGACGAAAGGATGTCTGAATCCCCTGTGGAGACCACAGAGAAACACCTAGTTCCCCACCTCATCGCGACCGGAGGCCTCACATCCTTTGAAAACTCCAGAGGAACGCAGAGATCAGTGCCTCCAAAGTAGACGATGCCTGACTCCTCGTGAAACTTGATAGGAGTTCCAGGATTCCTGTGGCACGTGGAAAGGGACCCTTGGTCTCCCGCTTCAGCTGGAGAGGCGTCCCACTTGCCCTGCCAAGCCTCGAGGAGAATCCCGAGTTTTCACTCACAACTAGGCAGGAGTGCTGCCGTCGCTGAACAAACACTTGTGTGGAAGGGCCATCCCCGTCGTAACTCGAGAATATACCCCAGGTTCCCGCCGCAACTCGAGAAAAACCATGAGACTTCCCCCTCGCCGCGAGATGAGGCCCGATTCCCCTGCACTGCGTGCAGAGCAATTCCGTGTTGCACATCACACATGAAAGGAGCCTTGATTTCCTTGATGGCACTCCAGAGAAACCCCAAGAACACTGTTTCAAGGCTAGAGGCATCCTGAGGTCACTGTAGCAACACGAAAGAACTCCGTGGACCAAAAATCAACTCGAGATGAACTGTTAGTCCCTGGCTTCGACACCAGAGGAATACCACCTTACCAAAAGCACCACAAGAGGAGGCTTCTCTCAGCTCTAGGTATGTGAGAGGGACCCTGAGTTTGCGGCCTCAAGTGGAATGGACACCGCGACGCCCTGACTTGAAATAAGGCCGGATATCCCTGCAGTGACTTGAATGCAGGCTCGTCTTGCATCTTCCAAGACGAAAGGATGTCTGAATCCCCTGTGGAGACAACAGAGAAAGACCTAGTTCCCCACCTCATCGCGACCGGAGGCCTCACATCCTTTGAAAACTCCAGAGGTACGCGGAGATCAGTGCCTCCAAAGGAGACGATGCCTGACTCCTCGTGAAACTTGATAGGAGTCCCAGGATTCCTGTGGCACGTGGAAAGGGACCCTTGGTCTCCCGCCTCAGCTGGAGAGGCCTCCAAATTGCCCTGCCAAGCCTCGAAAAGAATCCCGAGTGGTCCCTCGCAGCTAGGCAGGAGTCCTGACATCGCTGAACAAACACGTGGGTGGAAGGGCCATCCCCGTCGTAACTCGAGAATATACCCCAGGTTCCCGCCGCAACTCGAAAAATACCGTGAGACTTCCCCCTCACCGCAAGGTGAGGCCCGATCCCCCTGCACTGCATTCAAACAATTCCGTGTTTCACATCAAACATGAAAGGAGCCTTGATTTCCTTGATGGCACGCCAGAGAAACCCCAAGAACACTCTTTCAAGGCTAGAGTGATCCTGAGGTCACTGTAGCAACACGAAAGAGCTCCGTGGACCAAAAATCAACTCGAGATGAGAGGTTAGTCCCTGGCTTCGACTCCAGAGGAATACCACCTTACCACAAGCACCTCAAGAGGAGGCTTCTCTCAGCTCTAGGTATGTGAGAGGGACCCTGAGTTTGCGGCCTCAAGTGGAATGGACACTGCGATGCCCTGACGTGAAATAAGTCCGGATATCCCTGCAGTGACTTGAATGCAGGCTCGTCTTGCATCTCCCAAGATGAAAGGATGTCTGAATCCCCTGTGGAGACCACAGAGAAAGACCTAGTTCCCCACCTCATCGCGACCGGAGGCCTCACATCCTTTGAAAACTCCAGAGGTACGCGGAGATCAGTGCCTCCAAAGGAGACGATGTCTGACTCCTCGTGAAACTTGATAGGAGTCCCAGGATTCCTGTGGCACGTGGAAAGGGACACTTCGTCTCCCGCCTCAGCTGGAGAGGCGTCCCAATTGCCGTGCCAAGCCTCGAGGAGAATCCCGAGTTGTCCCTCGCAACTAGGCAGGAGTCCTGACGTCGCTGAACAAACACGTGGGTGGAAGGGCCATCCCCGTCGTAACTCGAGAATATACCCCAGGTTCCCGCCGCAACTCGAGAAAAACCATGAGACTTCCCCCTCGCCACGAGATGAGGCCCGATTCCCCTGCACTGCATTCAAAGCAATTCCGTATTGCACATCAAACATGAAAGGAGCCTTGATTTCCTTGATGGCACTTCAGAGAAACCCCAAGAACACTGTTTCAAGACTAGAGGGATCCTGAGGTCACTGTAGCAACACGAAAGAGCTCTGTGGACCAAAAATCAACTCGAGATAAGAGGTTAGTCCCTGGCTTCGACTCCAGAGGAATACCACCTTACCAAAAGCACCTCAAGAGGAGGCTTCTCTCAGCTCTAGGTATGTGAGAGGGACCCTGAGTTTGCGGCCTCAAGTGGAATGGACACCGCGATGCCCTGACTTGAAATAAGGCCAGATATCCCTGCAGTGACTTGAATGCAGGCTCGTCTTGCATCTTCCAAGACGAAAGGATGTCTGAATCCCCTGTGGAGACCACAGAGAAAGACCTAGTTCCCCACCTCATCGCGACCGGAGGCCTCACATCCTTTGAAAACTCTAGAGGTATGCGGAGATCAGTGCCTCCAAAGGAGACGATGCCTGACTCCTCGTGAAACTTGATAGGAGTCCCAGGATTCCTGTGGCACGTGGAAAGGGACCCTTGGTCTCCCGCCTCAGCTGGAGAGGCATCCCAATTGCCCTGCCAAGCCTCGAGGAGAATCCCGAGTGGTCCCTCGCAGCTAGGCAGGAGTCCTGACATCGCTGAACAAACACGTGGGTGGAAGGGCCATCCCCGTCGTAACTCGAGAATATACCCCAGGTTCCCGCCGCAACTCGAGAAAAACCATGAGACTTCCCCCTCGCCGCGAGATGAGGCCCGATTCCCCTGTACTGCGTGCAGAGCAATTCCGTGTTGCACATCACACATGAAAGGAGCCTTGATTTCCTTAATGGCACTCCAGAGAAACCCCAAGAACACTGATTCAAGGCTAGAGGGATCCTGAGGTCACTGTATCAACACGAAAGAGCTCCGTGGACCAAGAATCAACTCGAGATGAGAGGTTAGTCCCTGGCTTCGACTCCAGAGGAATACCACCTTGCCACAAGCACCTCAAGAGGAGGCTTCTCTCAGCTCTAGGTATTTGAGAGGGACCCTGAATTTGCGGCCTCAAGTGGAATGGACACCGCGATGCCCTGACTCGAAATAAGGCCGGATATCCCTGCAGTGACTTGAATCCAGGCTCGTTTTGCATCTCCCAAGACGAAAGGATTTCTGAATCCCCTGTGGAGACCACAGAGAAAGATCTAGTTCCCCACCTCATTGCGACCGGAGGCCTCACATATTTTGAAACCTCCAGAGGTACGCGGAAATCAGTGCCTCCAAAGGAGACGATGCCTGACTCCTCGTCAAAATTGATAGGAGTCCCAGGATTCCTGTGGCACGTGGAAATGGACACTTGGTCTCCGCCTCAGCTGGAGAGGCCTCCAAATTGCCCTGCCAAGCCTCGAAAAGAATCCCGAGTTGTCCCTCGCAACTAGGCAGGAGTGCTGACGTCGCTGAACAAGCACGTGTGTGGAAGGGCCATCCCCGTCGTAACTCGAGAATAAACCCCAGGTTCCCATCGCAACTCGAGAAAAACCATGAGACTTGCACCTCGCCGCAAAATGAGTCCCGATACCCTGCACGGTGTGCAGAGCAATTCCGTGTTGCACATCACACATGAAAGGAGCCTTGATTTCCTTGATGGCACTCCAGAGAAACCCCAAGAACACTGTTTCAAGGCTAGAGCGATCCTGAGGTCACTGTAGCAACACGAAAGAGCTCCGTGGACCAAAAATCAACTCGAGATGAGAGGTTAGTCCCTGGCTTCGATCCAGAGAAATACCACCTTACCACAAGCACCTCAAGAGGAGGCTTCTCTCAGCTCTAGGTATGTGAGAGGGACTCTGAGCTTGCGGCCTCAAGTGGAATGGACACCGCGATGCCCTGACTCGAAATAAGGCCGGATATCCCTGCAGTGACTTGAATGCAGGCTCGTCTTGCATCTCCCAAGACGAAAGGATGTCTGAATCCCCTTTGGAGACCACAGAGAAAGACCTAGTTCCCCACCTCATCGCGACCGGAGGCCTCACATCCTTTGAAAACTCCAGAGGTACGCGGAAATCAGTGCGTCCAAAGGAGACGATGCCTGACACCTCGTCAAAATTGATAGGAGTCCCAGGATTCCTGTGGCACGTGGAAAGGGACACTTGGTCTCCGCCTCAGCTGGAGAGGCCTCCAAATTGCCCTGCCAAGCCTCGAGGAGAATCCCGAGTTGTCCATTGCAACTAGGTAGGAGTCCTGACGTCGTTGAACAAACACGTGTGTGGCAGGGCCATCCCCGTCGTAACTCGAGAATATACCCCAGGTTCCCGCCGCAACTCGAAAAATACCGTGAGACTTCCCCCTCACCGCAAGATGAGGCCCGATCCCCCTGCACTGCGTGCAGAGCAATTCCGTGTTGCACATCACACATGAAAGGAGCCTTGATTTCCTTGATGGCACTCCAGAGAAACCCCAAGAACACTGTTTCAAGGCTAGAGGGATCCTGAGGTCACTGTAGCAACACGAAAGAGCTCCGTGGACCATAAATCAACTGGAGATTAGAGGTTAGTCAATGGCTTCGACTCCAGAGGAATACCACCTTACCACAAGCACCTCAAGAGGAGGCTTCTCTCAGCTCTAGGTATGTGAGATGGACCCTGAGTTTGCGGCCTCAAGTGGAATGGACACTGCGATGCCCTGACGCGAAATAAGGCCGGATATCCCTGCAGTGACTTGAATGCAGGCTCGTCTTGCATCTCCCAAGACGAAAGGATGTCTGAATCCCCTGTGGAGACCACAGAGAAAGACCTAGTTCCCCACCTCATCGCGACCGGAGGCCTCACATACTTTGAAAACTCCAGAGGTACACTGAGATCAGTGCCTCCAAAGGAGACGATGCCTGACTCCTCGGGAAACTTGATAGGAGTCCCAGGAATCCTGTGGCATGTGGAAAGGGACCCTTGGTCTCCCGCCTCAGCTGGAGAAGCGTCCCGATTGCCCTGCCAAGGCTCGAGGAGAATCCCGGGTTGTCCCTCGCAACTAGGCAGGAGTCCTGACGTCGCTGAACAAACACGTGCGTGGAAGGGCCATCCCAGTCGTAACTCGAGAATATACCCCAGGTTCCCACCGCAACTCGAGAAAAACCATGAGACTTCCCCCTCGCCGCGAGATGAGGCCCGATTCCCCTGCACTGCGTGCAGAGTAGTTCCGTGTTGCACATCACACATGAAAGGAGCCTTGATTTCCTTGATGGCACTCCAGAGAAACCCCAAGAACACTGTTTCAAGGCTAGAGGGATCCTGAGGTCACTGTAGCAACACGAAAGAGCTCCGTGGACCAAAAATCAACTCGAGATGAGAGGTTAGTCCCTGGCTTCGACTCCAGAGGAATACCACCTTACCACAAGCACCTCAAGAGGAGGCTTCTCTCAGCTCTAGCTATGTGAGAGAGACCCTGAGTTTGCGGCCTCAAGTGGAATGGACACTGCGATTCCCTGACGCGAAATAAGGCCGGATATCCCTGCAGTGACTTGAATGCAGGCTCGTCTTGCATCTCACAAGATGAAAGGATGTCTGAATCCCCTGTGGAGACCACAGAGAAAGACCTAGTTCCCCACTTCATGGCGACCAGAGGCCTCACATCCTTTGAAAACTCCAGAGGAACGCGGACATCAGTGCCTCCAAAGGAGACGATGCCTGACTCCTCGTGAAACTTGATAGGAGTCCCAGGATTCCTGTGGCACGTGGAAAGGGACCCTTGGTCTCCCGCCTCAGCTGGAGAGGCGTCCCAATTGCCCTGCCAACCCTCAAGGAGAATCCCGAGTTGTCCCTCGCATCTAGGCAGGAGTCCTGACGTCGCTGAACAAACACGTGGGTAGAAGGGCCATCCCCGTCGTAACTCGAGAATATACCCCAGGTTCCCGCCGCAACTCGAGAAAAACCATGAGACTTCCCCTCGCCGCTAGATGAGGCCCAATTCCCCTACACTGCGTGCAGAGCAATTCCGTGCTGCACATCACACATGAAAGGAACCTTGATTTCCTTGATGGCATTCCAGAGAAACCCCAAGAACACTCTTTCAAGGCTAGAGGGATCCTGAGGTCACTGTAGCAACAAGAAAGAGCTCCGTGGACCAAAAATCAACTCGAGATGAGAGGTTAGTCCCTGGCTTCGACTCCAGAGGAATACCTCCTTACCACAAGCACCTCAAGAGGAGGCTTCTCTCAGCTCTAGGTATGTGAGAGGGACCCTGAGTTTGCGGCCTCAAGTGGAATGGACACCGCGATGCCCTGACTCGAAATAAGGCCGGATATCCCTGCAGTGACTTGAATGCAGGCTCGTCTTGCATCTCCCAAGACGAAAGGATGTCTGAATCCCCTGTGGAGACCACAGAGAAACACCTAGTTCCCCACCTCATCGCGACCGGAGGCCTCACATCCTTTCAAAATTCCAGAGGTACGCAGAGATCAGTGCCTCCAAAGGAGACGATGCCTGACTCCTCGTGAAACTTGATAGGAGTCCCAGGATTCCTGTGGTACGTGGAAAGGGACCCTTGGTCTCCCGCTTCAGATGGAGAGGCGTCCCAATTGCCCTGTCAAGCCTGGAGGAGAATCCCGAGTTTTCCCTCACAACTAGGCAGGAGTCCTGCCGTCGCTGAACAAACACTTGTGTGGAAGGGCCATCCCCGTCGTAACTCGAGAATATACCCCAGGTTCCCGCCGCAACTCGAGAAAAACCATGAGACTTCCCCCTCGCCGCGAGATGAGGCCCGATTCCCCTGCACTGCATGCAGAGCAATTCCGTCTTGCACATCACACATGAAAGGAGCCTTGATTTCCTTGATGGCACTCCAGAGAAACCCCAAGAACACTGTTTCAAGGCTAGAGGCATCCTGAGGTCACTGTAGCAACACGAAAGAACTCCGTGGACCAAAAATCAACTCGAGATGAGCTGTTAGTCCCTGGCTTTGACTCCAGAGGAATACCACCTTGCCACAAGCACCTCAAGAGGAGGCTTCTCTCAGCTCTAGGTATGTGAGAGGGACCCTGAGTTTGCGGCCACAAGTGGAATGGACACCGCGATGCCCTGACTCGAAATAACGCCGGATATCTCTGCAGTGACTTGAATGCAGGCTCGTCTTGCATCTCCGAAGATGAAAGGATGTCTGAATCCCCTGTGGAGACCACAGAGAAAGACCTAGTTCCCCACCTCATCGTGACCGGAGGCCTCACATCCTTTGAAAACTCCAGAGGTACGCGGAGATCAGTGCCTCCAAAGGAGACGATACCTGACTCCTCGTGAAACTTGATAGGAGTCCCAGGATTTCTGTGGCACGTGGAAAGGGACCCTTGGTCTCCCGCGTCAGCTGGAGAGGCGTTCCAATTGCCCTGCCAAGCCTCGAGGAGAATCCCGAGTTGTCCCTCGCAACTAGGCAGGAGTCCTGACGTCGCTGAATAAACACGTGGGTGGAAGGGCCATGCCCGTCGTAACTCGAGAATATACCCCAGGTTCTCGCCGCAACTCGAGAAAAACCATGAGACTTCCCCCTCGCCACGAGATGAGGCCCGATTTCCCTGCACTGCATGCAGAGCAATTCCGTGTTGCACATCACACATGAAAGGAGCCTTGATTTCCTTGATGGCACTCCAGAGAAACCCCAAGAACACTGTTTCAAGGCTAGAGGGATCCTGAGGTCACTGTAGCAACACGAAAGAGCTCCGTGGACCAAAAATCAACTCGAGATGAGAGGTTAGTCCCTGGCTTCGACTCCAGAGGAATACCACCTTACCACAAGCAACTCAAGAGGAGGCTTCTCTCAGCTCTAGGTATGTGAGAGGGACCCTGAGTTTGCGGCCTCAAGTGGAATGGAAACTGCGATGCCCTGACGTGAAATAAGGCCGGATATCCCTGCAGTGACTTGAATGCAGGCTCGTCTTGCATCTCCCAAGACGAAAGGATGTCTGAATCCCCTTTGGAGACCACAGAGAAAGACCTAGTTCCCCACTTCATGGCGACCGGAGGCCTCACATCCTTTGAAAACTCCAGAGGTACGCGGAGATCAGTGCCTCCAAAGGAGACGATGTCTGACTCCTCGTGAAACTTGATAGGAGTCCCAGGATTGCTGTGGCAACTGGAAAGTGACCCTTGGTCTCCCGCCTCAGCTGGAGAGGCGGCCCAATTGCCCTGCCAAGCCTCGAGGAGAATCCTGAGTTGTCCCTCGCAACTAGGCAGGAGTCCTGCCATCGCTGAACAGACACGTGGGTGGAAGGGCCATCCCCGTCGTAACTCGAGAATATACCCCAGGTTCCCGCCGCAACTCGAGAAAAACCATGAGACTTCCCCCTCGCCGCAAGATGAGGCCCGATTCCCCTGCACTGCGTGCAGAGCAATTCAGTGTTGCACATCAAACATGAAAGGAGCCTTGATTTCCTTGATGGCACTCCAGAGAAACCCCAAGAACACTGTTTCAAGGCGAGAGGGGTCCTGAGGTCACTGTGGCAACACGAAAGAGCTCCATGGACCAAAAATCAACTAGAGATGAGAGGTTAGTCCCTGGCTTCGACTCCAGAGGAATACCACCTTACCACAAGAACCTCAAGAGGAGGCTTCTCTCAGCTCTAAGTATGTGAGAAGGACCCTGAGTTTGCGATCTCAAGTGGAATGGACACTGCGATGCCCTGACTCGAAATAAGCCCGGATATCCCTGCAGTGACTTGAATGCAGGCTCGTCTTGCATCTCCCAAGACGAAAGGATGTCTGAATCCCCTGTGGAGACCACAGAGAAAGACCTAGTTCCCCACCTCAACGCGACCGGAGGCCTCACATCCTTTGAAAACTCCAGAGGTACGCGGAGATCAGTGCCTCCAAAGGAGACGATGCCTGACTCCTCTGAAACTTGATAGGAGTCCCAAGATTCCTATGGCACGTGGAAAGGGACCCTTGGTCTCCCGCCTCAGCTGGAGAGGCGTCCCAATTGCCCTGCCAAGCCTCGAGGAAAATCCCGAGTTGTCCCTCGCAACTAGGCAGGAGTCCTGACGTCGCTGAACAAACACGTGGGTGGAAGGGCCATCCCCATCGTAACTCGAGAATATACCCCAGGTTCCCGCCGCAACTCGAGAAAAACCATGAGACTTCCCCCTCGCCTCGAGATGAGGCCCGATTCCCCTGCACTGCATGCAGAGCAATTCCGTGTTGCACATCACACATGAAAGGAGCCTTGATTTCCTTGATGGCACTCCAGAGAATCCCCAAGAACACTGTTTCAAGGCTAGAGGGATCCTGAGCTCACTGTAGCAACACGAAAGAGCTCCGTGGACCAAAAATCAACTCGAGATGAGAGGTTAGTCCCTGGCTTTGACTCCAGAGGAATACCACCTTACCACAAGCACCTCAAGAGGAGGCTTCTCTCAGCTCTAGGTATGTGAGAGGAACCCTGAGTTTGCGGCCTAAAGTGGAATGGACACCGCGATGCCCTGACGCGAAATAATGCCGGATATCCCTGCAGTGACTTGAATGCAGGCTCGTCTTGCATCTCCCAAGATGAAAGGATGTCTGAATCCCCTGTGGAGACCACAGAGAAAGACCTAGTTCCCCACCTCATGGCGACCGGAGGCCTCACATCCTTTGAAAACTCCAGAGGTACGCGGAGATCAGTGCCTCCAAAGGAGACATTGCCTGACTCCTCGAGAAACTTGATAGGAGTCCCAGGATTCCTGTGGCACGTGGAAAGGGACCCTTGGTCTCCCGCCTCAGCTGGAGAGGCGTCCCAATTGCCCTGCCACGCCTCGAGGAGAATCCCGAGTGGTCCCTCGCAGCTATGCAGGAGTCCTGACATCGCTGAACAAACACGTGGGTGGAAGGGCCATCCCCGTCGTAACTCGAGAATATACCCCAGGTTCCCGCCGCAACTCGAGAAAAACCATGAGACTTCCCCCTCGCCGCGAGATGAGGCCCGATTCCCCTGCACTGCGTGCAGAGCAATTCCGTGTTGCACATCACACATGAAAGGAGCCTTGATTTCCTTGATGGCACTCCAGAGAAACCCCAAGAACACTGTTTCAAGGCTAGAGCGATCCTGAGGTCACTGTAGCAACACGAAAGAGCTCCGTGGACCAAAAATCAACTCGAGATGAGAGGTTAGTCCCTGGCTTCGATCCAGAGAAATACCACCTTACCACAAGCACCTCAAGAGGAGGCTTCTTTCAGCTCTAGGTATGTGAGAGGGACTCTGAGCTTGCGGCCTCAAGTGGAATGGACACGGCGATGCCCTGACTCGAAAAAAGGCCGGATATCCCTGCAGTGACTTGAATGCAGGCTCGTCTTGCATCTCCCAAGACGAAAGGATGTCTGAATCCCCTTTGGAGACCACAGAGAAAGACCTAGTTCCCCACCTCATGGCGACCGGAGGCCTCACATATTTTGAAAACTCCAGAGGTACGCGGAGATCAGTGCCTCCAAAGGAGACGATGCCTGACTCCTCGTGAAACTTGATAGGAGTCCCAGGATTCCTGTGGCACGTGGAAAGGGACACTTGGTCTCCCGCCTCAGCTGGAGAGGCGTTCCAATTGCCCTGCCAAGCCTCGAGGAGAATCCCGAGTTGTCCCTCGCAACTAGGTAGGAGTCCTGACGTCGTTGAACAAACACGTGTGTGGCAGGGCCATCCCCGTCGTAACTCGTGAATATACCCCAGGTTCCCGCCGCAACTCGAAAAATACCGTGAGACTTCCCCCTCACCGCAAGATGAGGCCCGATCCCCCTGCACTGCATTCAAAGCAATTCCGTGTTGCACATCAAACATGAAAGGAGCCTTGATTTCCTTGATGGCACTCCAGAGAAACCCCAAGAACACTCTTTCAAGGCTAGAGGGATCCTGAGGTCACTGTAGCAACACGAAAGAGCTCCGTGGACCAAAAATCAACTCGAGATGAGAGGTTAGTCCCTGGCTTCGACTCCAGAGGAATACCACGTTACCACAAGCACCTCAAGAGGAGGCTTCTCGCAGCTCTAGGTATGTGAGAGGGACCCTGATTTTGCGGCCTCAAGTGGAATGGACACTGCGATGCCCTGACGCGAAATAACGCCGTATATCCCTGCAGTGACTTGAATGCAGGCTCGTCTTGCATCTCCGAAGACGAAAGGATGTCTGAATCCCCTGTGCAGACCACAGAGAAAGACCTAGTTCCCCACCTCATCGCGACCGGAGGCCTCACATCCTTTGAAAACTCCAGAGGTACGCGGAGATCAGTGCCTCCAAAGGAGACGATGCCCTACTGTTCGTGAAACTTCTTAGGAGTCCCAGGATTCCTGTGGCACGTGGAAAGGGACACTTGGTCTCCCGCCTCAGCTGGAGAGGCGTTCCAATTGCCCTGCCAAGCCTCGAGGAGAATCCCGAGTTGTCCCTCGCAACTAGGCAGGAGTCCTGACGTCGCTGAACAAACACGTGTGTGGAAGGGCCATCCCCGTCGTAACTCGAGAATATACCCCAGGTTCCCGCCGCAACTCGAGAAAAACCATGAGACTTCCCCCTCGCCGCGCGATGAGGCCCGATTCCCCTGCACTGCGTGCAGAGCAATTCCGTGTTGCACATCACACATGAAAGGAGCCTTGATTTCCTTGATGGCACTCCAGGGAAACCCCAAGAACACTGTTTCAACGCTAGAGGGATCCTGAGGTCACTGTAGCAACACGAAAGAGCTCCGTGGACCATAAATCAACTCGAGATTAGAGGTTAGTCCCTGGCTTCGACTCCAGAGGAATACCACCTTACCACAAGCACCTCAAGAGGAGGCTTCTCTCAGCTCTAGGTATGTGAGATGGACCCTGAGTTTGCGGCCTCAAGTGGAATGGACACTGCGATGCCCTGACGCGAAATAAGGCCGGATATCCCTGTAGTGACTTGAATGCAGGCTCGTCTTGCATCTCCCAAGACGAAAGGATGTCTGAATCCCCTGTGGAGACCACAGAGAAAGACCTAGTTCCCCACCTCATCGCGACCGGAGGCCTCACATCCTTTGAAAACTCCAGAGGTACACTGAGATCAGTGCCTCCAAAGGAAACGATGCCTGACTCCTCGTGAAACTTGATAGGAGTCCCAGGAATCCTGTGGCATGTGGAAAGGGACACTTGGTCTCCCGCCTCAGCTGGAGTGGCGTCCCAATTGCCCTGCCAAGGCTCGAGGAGAATCCCGGGTTGACCCTCGCAACTAGGCTGGAGTCCTGACGTCGCTGAACAAACACGTGCGTGGAAGGGCCATCCCCGTCGTAACTCGAGAATATACCCCAGGTTCCCACCGCAACTCGAGAAAAACCATGAGACTTCCCCCTCTCTGCGCGATGAGGCCCGATTCCCCTGCACTGCGTGCAGAGCAGTTCCGTGTTGCACATGAAACTTGAAAGGAGCCTTGATTTCCTTGATGGCACTCCAGAGAAACCCCAAGAACACTGTTTCAAGGCTAGAGGGATCCTGAGGTCACTGTAGCAACACGAAAGAGCTCCGTGGATCAAAAATTAACTCGAGATGAGAGGTTAGTCCCTGGCTTCGACTCCAGAGGAATACCACCTTACCACAAGCACCTCAAGAGGAGGCTTCTCTCAGTTCTAGGTATGTGAGAGGGACCCGGATTTTGCGGCCTCAAGTGGAACGGACACCGCGATGCCCTGACTGGCAATAAAGCCGGATATCCCTGCAGTGACTTGAATGCAGGCTCGTCTTGCATCTCCCAAGACGAAAGGATGTCTGAATCCCCTGTGGAGACCACAGAGAAAGACCTAGTTCCCCACCTCATCGCGACCGGAGGCCTCACATCCTTTGAAAACTCCAGAGGTACGCAGAGATCAGTGCCTCCAAAGGAAACGATGCCTGACTGATCGTGAAACTTGATAGGAGTCCCAGGATTCCTGTGGCACGTGGAAAGGGACCCTTGTTCTCCCGCCTCAGCTGGAGAGGGGTTCCAATTTCCCTGCCAAGCCTCGAGGAGAATCCCGAGTTGTCCCTCGCAACTAGGCAGGAGTCCTGACGTCGCTGAATAAACACGTGGGTGGAAGGGCCATCCCCGTCGTAACTCGAGAATATACCCCAGGTTCTCGCCGCAACTTGAGAAAAACCATGAGACTTCCCCCTCGCCGTGAGATGAGGCCCGATTCCCCTGCACTGCGTGCAGAGCAATTCCGTGTTGCACATCAAACATGAAAGGAGCCTTGATTTCCTTGATGGCACTCCAGAGAAACCCCAAGAACACTGTTTCAAGGCTAGAGGGATCCTGAGGTCACTGTAGCAACACGAAAGAGCTCCGTGGACCAAAAATCAACTCGAGATGAGAGGTTAGTCCCTGGCGTCGACTCCAGAGGAATACCACCTTACCACAAGCACCTCAAGAGGAGGCTTCTCTCAGCTCTAGCTATGTGAGAGGGACCCTGAGTTTGTGGCCTAAAGTGGAATGGACACTGTGATGCCCTGACGCGAAATAAGGCCGGATATCCCTGCAGTGACTTCAATGCAGGCTCGTCTTGCATCTCCCAAGATGAAAGGATGTCTGAATTCCCTGTGGAGAACACAGAGAAAGACCTAGTTCCCCACTTCATGGCGACCAGAGGCCTCACATCCTTTGAAAACTCCAGAGGTACGCAGAGATCAGTGCCTCCAAAGGAGACGATGCCTGACTCCTCGTGAAACTTGATAGGAGTCCCAGGATTCCTGTGGCACGTGGAAAGGGACCCTTGGTCTCCCGCCTCAGCTGGAGAGGCGTCCCAATTGCCCTGCCAAGCCTCGAGGAGAATCCCGGGTTGTCCCTCGCAACTAGGCAGGAGTCCTGACGTCGCTGAACAAACACGTGGGTGGAAGGGCCATCCCCGTCGTAACTCGAGAATATACCCCAGGTTCCCACCGCAACTCGAGAAAAACCATGAGACTTCCCCCTCGCCGCGAGATGAGGCCCGATTCCCCTGCACTGCATGCAGAGCAATTCCGTGTTGCACATCACACATGAATGGAGCCTTGATTTCCTTGATGGCACTGCAGAGAAACCCCAAGAACACTGTTTCAAGGCTAGAGGGATCCTGAGGTCACTGTAGCAACACGAAAGAGCTCCGTGGACCAAAAATCAACTCGAGTTGAAAGGTCAGTCACTGGCTTCGACTCCAGAGGGATACCACCTTACCACAAGCACCTCAAGAGGAGGCTTCTCTCAGCTCTAGGTATGTGAGAGGGACCCTGAGTTTGCGGCCTCAAGTGGAATGGACACCGCGATGCCCTGACTCGAAATAAGGCCGGATATCCCTGCAGTGACTTGAATGCAGGCTCGTCTTGCATCTCCTAAGACGAAAGGATGTCTGAATCCCCTGTGGAGACCACAGAGAAAGACCTAGTTCCCCACCTTATCGCGACCGGAGGCCTCACATCCTTTGAAAACTCCAGAGGTACGCGGAGATCAGTGCCTCCAAAGGAGACGATGCCTGACACCTCGTGAAACGTGATAGGAGTCCCAGGATTCCTGTGGCACGAGGAAAGGGACCCTTGGTCTCCCGCCTCAGCTGGAGAGGCGTTCCAATTGCCCTGCCAAGCCTCGAGGAGAATCCCGAGTTGTCCCTCGCAACTAGGCAGGAGTCCTGACGTCGCTGAACAAACACGTGGGTGGAAGGGCCATCCCCGTCGTAACTCGAGAATATACCCCAGGTTCTTGCCGCAACTCGAGAAAAACCATGAGTCTTCCCCCTCGCCGTGAGATGAGGCCCGATTCCCCTGCACTGCGTGCAGATCAATTCCGTGTTGCACATCAAACATGAAAGGAGCCTTGATTTCCTTGATGGCACTCCAGAGAAACCCCAAGAACACTGTTTCAAGGCTAGAGGGATCCTGAGGTCACTGAAGCAACACGAAAGAGCTCCGTGGACCAAAATTCAACTCGAGATGAGAGGTTAGTCCCTGGCTTCGACTCCAGAGGAATACCACCTTACCACAAGCACCTCAAGAGGAGGCTTCTCTCAGCTCTAGGTATGTGAGAGGGACCCTGAGTTTGCGGCCTCAAGTGGAATGGACACTGCGATGCCCTGACGCGAAATAAGGCCGGATATCCCTGCAGTGACTTGAATGCAGGCTCGTCTTGCATCTCCCAAGATGAAAGGATGTCTGAATCCCCTGTGGAGACCACAGAGAAAGACCTAGTTCCCCACTTCATGGCGACCAGAGGCCTCACATCCTTTGAAAACTCCAGAGGTACGCGGACATCAGTGCCTCCAAAGGAGACGATGCCTGACTCCTCGTGAAACTTAATAGGAGTCCCAGGATTCCTGTGGCACGTGGAAAGGGACCCTTGGTCTCCCGCCTCAGCTGGAGAGGCGTCCCAATTGGCCTGCCAAGCCTCAAGGAGAATCCCGAGTTGTCCCTCGCAACTAGGCAGGAGTCCTGACGTCGCTGAACAAACACGTGGGTGGAAGGGCCATCCCCGTCGTAACTCGAGAATATACCCCAGGTTCCCGCCGCAACTCGAGAAAAAGCATGAGACTTCCCCCTCGCCGCGAGATGAGGCCCGATTCCCCTGCACTGCATGCAAAACAATTCCGAGTTGCACATTAAACATGAAAGGAGCCTTGATTTCCTTGATGGCACTCCAGAGAAACCCCAAGAACACTGTTTCAAGGCTAGAGCGATCCTGAGGTCACTGTAGCAACACGAAAGAGCTCCGTGGACCAAGAATCAACTCGAGATGAGGTTAGTCCCTGGCTTCGATTCCAGAGGAATACAACCTTACCACAAGCACCTCAAGAGGAGGCTTCTCGCAGCTCTAGGTATGTGAGAGGGACCCTGAGTTTGTGGCCTCAAGTGGAATGGACATTGTGATGCCCTGATTCGAAATAAGGCCGGATATCCCTGCAGTGACTTGAATGCAGGCTCGTCTTGCATATCCCAAAACGAAAGGATGTCTGAATCCCCTGTGGAGACCACAGAGAAAGACCTGTTTCCCCACCTCATCGCGACCGGAGGCCTGACATCCTTTGAAAACTCCAGAGGTACGCGGAGATCAGTGCCTCCAAAGGAGACGATGCCTGACTCCTCTTGAAACTTGATAGGAGTCCCAGGATTCCTGTGGCACGTGGAAAGTGACCCTTGGTCTCCCACCTCAGCTGGAGAGGCGTCCCAGTTGCCCTGCCAAGCCTCGAGGAGAATCCCGAGTTGTCCCTCGCAACTAGGCAGGAGTCCTGACGTCGCTGAACAAACACCTGTGTGGAAGGGCCATTCCTTTCGTAACTCGAGAATATACACCAGGTTCCCGCCACAACTCGAGAAAAACCATGAGACTTCCCCCTCGCCGCGAGATGAGGCCCGATTCCCCTGCACTGCGTGCAGAGCAATTCCGTGTTGCACATCACACATGAAAGGAGCCTTGATTTCCTTGATGGCACTCCAGAGAAACCCCAAGAACACTGTTTCAAGGCTAGAGGGATCCTGAGGTCACTGTAGCAACACGAAAGAGCTCCGTGGACCAAAAATCAACTCGAGATGAGAGGTTAGTCCCTGGCTTCGACTCCAGAGGAATACCACCTTACCACAAGCACCTCAAGAGGAGGCTTCTCTCAGCTCTAGGTATGTGAGAGGGACCCTGATTTTTCGGCCTCAAGTGGAATGGACACCGCGATGCCCTGACTCGAAATAAGGCAGAATATCCCTGCAGTGACTTGAATGCAGGCTCGTCTTGCATCTCCCAAGACGAAAGGATGTCTGAATTCCCTGTGGAGACCACAGAGAAAGACCTAGTTCCACACTTCATCGCGACCGGAGGCCTCACATCCTTTAAAAACTCCAGAGGTACCCGGAGATCAGTGTCTCCAAAGGAGACGATGCCTGACTCCTCGTGAAATTTGATAGGAGTCCCAGGATTCCTGTGGCACGTGGAAAGGGACCCTTGGTCTCCCGCCTCAGCTGGAGAGGCGTCCCAATTGCCCTGCCAAGCCTCGAGGAGAATCCCGAGTTGTCCCTCGCAACTAGGCAGGAGTCCTGACGTCGCTGAACAAACACGTGGCTGGAAGGGCCATCCCCGTTGTAACTCGAGAATATACCCCAGGTTCCCATCGCAACTCGAGAAAAACCATGAGACTTCCCCCTCGCCGCGAGATGAGGCCCGATTCCACTGCACTGCATGCAGAGCAATTCCGTGTTGCACATCACACATGAAAGGAGCATTGATTTCCTTGATGGCACTCGGGAGAAACCCCAAGAACACTGTTTCAAGGCTAGAGGGATCCTGAGGTCACTGTAGCAACACAAAAGAGCTCCGTGGACCAAAATTCAACTCGAGATGAGAGGTTAGTCCCTGGCTTCGACTCCAGAGGAATACCACCTTACCACAAGCACCTCAAGAGGAGGCTTCTCTCAGCTCTAGGTATGTGAGAGGGACCCTGAGTTTGCGGCCTCAAGTGGAATGGACACCGCGATGCCCTGACTCGAAATAAGGCCGGACATCCCTGCAGTGAATTGAATGCAGGATCGTCTTGCATTTCCGAAGACGAAAGGATGTCTGAATCCCCGGTGGAGACCACAGAGAAAGACCTAGTTCCCCACCTCATCGTGACCGGAGGCCTCACATCCTTTGAAAACTCCAGAGGTATGCGGAGATCAGTGCCTCCAAAGGAGACGATGCCTGACTCCTCGTGAAACTTGATAGGAGTCCCAGGATTCCTGTGGCACGTGGAAAGGGACCCTTGGTCTCCCGCCTCAGCTGGAGAGGCGTCCCAATTGCCCTGCCAAGCCTCGAGGAGAATCCCGAGTTGTTCCTCGCAACTAGGCAGGAGTCCTGACGTCGCTGAACAAACACGTGGGTGGAAGGTCCTTCCCCGTCGTAACTCGAGAATATACCCCAGGTTCCCGCCGCAACTCGAGAAAATCCATGAGACTTCCCCCTCGCCGCGAGATGAGGCCCGATTCCCCTGCACTGCGTGCAGAGCAATTCCGTGTTGCACATCACACATGCAAGGAGCCTTGATTTCCTTGATGGCACTCCAGAGTAACCCCAAGAACACTGTTTCAAGGCTAGAGGGATCCAGAGGTCACTGTAGCCACACGAAAGAGCTCCGTGGACCAAAAATCAACTCAAGATGAGAGGTTATTCCCTGTCTTCGACTCCAGAGAAATACCACCTTACCACAATCACCTCAAGAGGAGGCTTCTCTCAGATCTAGGTATGTGAGAGGGACCCTGAGTTTGCGGCCTCAAGTGGAATGGACACCGCGATGCCCTGACTCGAAATAAGGCCGGATATCCCTGCAGTGACTTGAATGCAGGCTCGTCTTGCATCTCCCAAGACGATAGGTTGTCTGAATCCCCTGTGGAGACCACAGAGAAAGACCTAGTTCCCCACCTCATCGCGAACGGAGGCGTCACATCCTTTGAAAACTCCAGAGGTACGCGGAGATCAGAGCCTCCAAAGGAGACGATGCCTGACTCCTCGTGAAACTTGATAGGAGTCCCAGGATTCCTGTGGCACGTGGAAAGGGACCCTTGGTCTCCCGCCTCAGCTGGAGAGGCGTTCCAATTGCCCTGCCAAGCCTCGAGGAGAATCCCGAGCTGTCCCTCGCAAGTAGGCAGGAGGCCTGACGTCGCTGAATAAACACGTGGGTGGAAGGGCCATCCCCGTCGTAACTCGAGAATATACCCCAGGTTCTCGCCGCAACTCGAGAAAAACCATGAGACTTCCCCCTCGCCGTGAGATGAGGCCCGATTCCCCTGCACTGCATGCAGAGCAATTCCGTATTGCACATCAAACATGAAAGGAGCCTTGATTTCCTTGATGGCACTCCAGAGAAACCCCAAGAACACTGTTTCAAGGCTAGAGGGATCCTGAGGTCACTGTAGCCACACGAAAGAGCTCCGTGGACCATAAATCAACTCGAGATGAGAGGTTCGTCCCTGGTTTCGACTCCAGAGGAATACCACCTTACCACAAGCACCTCAAGAGGAGGCTTCTCTCAGCTCTAGGTATGTGAGAGGGACCCTGAGTTTGCAGCCTCAAGTGCAATGGACACCGCGATGCCCTGACTCGAAATAAGGCCGGATATCCCTGCAGTGACTTTTATGCAGGCTCGTCCTGCATCTCCCAAGACGAAAGGGTGTCTGAATCCCCTGTGGAGACCACAGAGAAAGACCTAGTTCCCCACCTCATCGCGACCGGAGGCCTCACATCCTTTGAAAACTCCAGAGGAACGCGGAGATCAGTGCCTCCAAAGGAGACGATGCCTGACTCCTCGTGAAACTTGATAGGAGTCCCAGGATTACTGTGGCACGTGGAAAGGGACCCTTGGTCTCCCGCCTCAGCTGGAGAGGCGTCCCAATTGCCCTGCCAAGCCTCGAGGAGAATCCCGAGTTGTCCCTCGCAACTAGGCAGGAGTCTGACGTCGCTGAACAAACACGTGGGTGGAAGGGCCATCCCCGTCATAACTTGAGAATATACCCCAGGTTCCCATTGCAACACGAGAAAAACCATGAGACTTCCCCCTCGCCGCAAAATGAGGCCCGATACCCTGCACTGCATGCAGAACAATTCCGTTTTGCACATCACACATGAAAGGAGCCTTGATTTCCTTGATGGCACTCCAGAGAAACCCCAAGAACACTGTTTCAAGGCTAGAGGGATCCTGAGGGCACTGTAGCCACACGAAAGAGCTCCGTGGACCAAAAATCAACTCGAGATGAGAGGATAGTCCCTGGCTTCGACTCCAGAGGAATACCACCTTACCACAAGCACCTCAAGAGGAGGCTTCTCTCAGCTCTAGTTATGTGAGAGGGACCCTGAGTTTGCGGCCTCAAGTGGAATGGACACCGCGATGCCCTGACTCGAAATAAGGCCGGATATCCCTGCAGTGACTTGAATGCAGGCTCGTCTTGCATCTCCCAAGACGAAAGGATGTCTGAATCCCCTGTGGAGACCACAGAGAAAGACCTAGTTCCCCACCTAATCGTGACAGGGGGCCTCACATCCTTTGAAAACTCCAGAGGTATGCAGATATCAGTGCCTCCCAAGGAGAAAATGCCTGACTCCTCGTGAAAATTGATAGGAGTCCCAGGATTCCTGTTGCACGTGGAAAGGGACCTTTGGTCTCCCGCCTCAGCTGGAGAGGCGTCCCAATTGCCCTGCCAAGCCTCGAGGAGAATCCCGAGTTGTCCCTCAGAATTAGGCAGGCGTCCTGACGTCGCTGAACAAAAACGTGGGTGGAAGGGCCATCCCCGTCGTAACTCGAGAATATACCCCAGGTTCCCGCCGCAACTCGAGAAAAAACATGAGACATCCCCCTCGCCGCGAGATGAGTCCCGATTCCCCTGCACTGCGTGCAGAGCAATTCCGTGTTGCACATCACACATGAAAGAGTCTTGATTTCCTTGATGGCACTCCAGAGAAACCCCAAGAACACTGTTTCAAGGCTAGAGCGATCCTGAGGTCACTGTAGCAACACGAAATAGCTCCGTGGACAAAAAATCAACTCGAGATGAGAGGTTAGTCCCTGGCTTCGACTCCAGAGGAATACAACCTTACCACAAGCACCTCAAGAGGAGGCTTCTTGCAGCTCTAGGTATGTGAGAGGGACCCTGAGTTTGCGGCCTCAAGTGGAATGGACATTGCGATGCCCTGACTCGAAATAAGGCCGGATATCCCTGCAGTGACTTGAATGCAGGCTGGTCTTGCATCTCCCAAGACGAAAGGATGTCTGAATCCCCTGTGGAGACCACAGAGAAAGACCTAGTTCCCCACCTCATCGCGACCGGAGGCCTCACATCCTTTGAAAACTCCAGAGGTACGCGGAGATCAGTGTCTCCAAAGGAGACGATGCCTGACTCCTCGTGAAATTTGATAGGAGTCCCAGGATTCCTGTGGCACGTGGAAAGGGACCCTTGGTCTCCCGCCTCAGCTGGAGAGACGTCCCAATTGCCCTGCCAAGCCTCGAGGAGAATCCCGAGTTGTCCCTGGCAACTAGGCAGGAGTCCTGTCGTCGCTGAACAAACACGTGGCTGGAAGGGCCATCCCCGTTGTAACTCGAGAATATACCCCAGGTTCCCGCCGCAACTCGAGAAAAACCATGAGACTTCCCCCTCGCCGCGAGATGAGGCCCGATTCCCCTGCACTGCATGCAGAGCAATTCGGTGTTGCACATCACACATGAAAGGAGCCTTGATTTCCTTGATGGCACTCCAGAGAAACCCCAAGAACACTGTTTCAAGGCTAGAGGGATTCTGAGGTCACTGTAGCAACACGAAAGAGCTCCGTGGACCAAAAATCAACTCGAGATGAGAGGTTAGTCCCTGGCTTCGACTCCAGAGGAATAGCACCTTACCACAAGAACCTCAAGAGGAGGCTTCTCTCAGCTCTAGGTATGTGAGAGGGACCCTGAGTTTGCGGCCTCAAGTGGAATGGACACCGCGATGCCCTGACTCGAAATAAGGCCGGATATCCCTGCAGTGACTTGAATGCAGGCCCGTCTTGCATCTCCCAAGACGAAAGGATGTCTGAATCCCCTGTGGAGACCACAGAGAAAGACCTAGTTCCCCACCTCATCGCGACCGGAGGCCTCACATCCTTTGAAAACTGCAGAGGTACGCGGAGATCAGTGCCTCTAAAGGAGACGATGCCTGACTCCTGGTGAAACTTGATAGGAGTCCCAGGATTCCTGTGGCACGTGGAAAGGGAACCTTGGTCTCCCGCCTCAGCTGGAGAGGCGTCCCAATTGCCCTGCCAAGCCTCGAGGAGAATCCCGAGTTGTCCCTCGCAACTAGGCAGGAGTCCTGACGTCGCTGAACAAACACGTGGGTGGAAGGGCCATTCCCGTTGTAACTCGAGAATATACCCCAGGTTCCCGCCGCAAGTCGAGAAAAACCATGAGACTTCCCCCTCGCCGCAAAATGAGGCCCGATTCCCCTGCACTGCGTGCAGAGCAATTCCGTGTTGCACATCACACATGAAAGGAGCCTTGATTTCCTAGATGGCACTCCAGAGAAAGCCCAAGAATACTGTTTCAAGGCTAGAGGGATCCTGAGGTCACTGTAGCAACCCGAAAGAGCTCCGTGGCCCAAAAATCAACTCGAGATGAGAGGTTAGTCCCTGGCTTCGACTCCAGAGGAATACCACCTTACCACAAGCACCTCAAGAGGAGGCTTCTTGCAGCTCTAGGTATGTGAGAGGGACCCTGAGTTTGCGGCCTCAAGTGGAATGGACATTGCGATGCCCTGACTCGAAATAAGGCCGGATATCCCTGCAGTGACTTGAATGCAGGCTGGTCTTGCATCTCCCAAGACGAAAGGATGTCTGAATCCCCTGTGGAGACCACAGAGAAAGACCTAGTTCCCCACCTCATCGCGACCGGAGGCCTCACATCCTTTGAAAACTCCAGAGGTACGCGGAGATCAGTGTCTCCAAAGGAGACGATGCCTGACTCCTCGTGAAATTTGATAGGAGTCCCAGGATTCCTGTGGCACGTGGAAAGGGACCCTTGGTCTCCCGCCTCAGCTGGAGAGACGTCCCAATTGCCCTGCCAAGCCTCGAGGAGAATCCCGAGTTGTCCCTGGCAACTAGGCAGGAGTCCTGTCGTCGCTGAACAAACACGTGGCTGGAAGGGCCATCCCCGTTGTAACTCGAGAATATACCCCAGGTTCCCGCCGCAACTCGAGAAAAACCATGAGACTTCCCCCTCGCCGCGAGATGAGGCCCGATTCCCCTGCACTGCATGCAGAGCAATTCGGTGTTGCACATCACACATGAAAGGAGCCTTGATTTCCTTGATGGCACTCCAGAGAAACCCCAAGAACACTGTTTCAAGGCTAGAGGGATTCTGAGGTCACTGTAGCAACACGAAAGAGCTCCGTGGACCAAAAATCAACTCGAGATGAGAGGTTAGTCCCTGGCTTCGACTCCAGAGGAATAGCACCTTACCACAAGAACCTCAAGAGGAGGCTTCTCTCAGCTCTAGGTATGTGAGAGGGACCCTGAGTTTGCGGCCTCAAGTGGAATGGACACCGCGATGCCCTGACTCGAAATAAGGCCGGATATCCCTGCAGTGACTTGAATGCAGGCCCGTCTTGCATCTCCCAAGACGAAAGGATGTCTGAATCCCCTGTGGA
Organism: Cervus elaphus; assembly: GCF_910594005.1. Taxonomy (NCBI): domain Eukaryota; kingdom Metazoa; phylum Chordata; class Mammalia; order Artiodactyla; family Cervidae; genus Cervus; species Cervus elaphus. The sequence goes on along the minus strand of NC_057815.1, from coordinate 1,909,993 downwards.
GACCACAGAGAAAGACCTAGTTCCCCACCTCATCGCGACCGGAGGCCTCACATCCTTTGAAAACTGCAGAGGTACGCGGAGATCAGTGCCTCTAAAGGAGACTATGCCTGACTCCTGGTGAAACTTGATAGGAGTCCCAGGATTCCTGTGGCACGTGGAAAGGGAACCTTGGTCTCCCGCCTCAGCTGGAGAGGCGTCCCAATTGCCCTGCCAAGCCTCGAGGAGAATCCCGAGTTGTCCCTCGCAACTAGGCAGGAGTCCTGACGTCGCTGAACAAACACGTGGGTGGAAGGGCCATTCCCGTTGTAACTCGAGAATATACCCCAGGTTCCCGCCGCAAGTCGAGAAAAACCATGAGACTTCCCCCTCGCCGCAAAATGAGGCCCGATTCCCCTGCACTGCGTGCAGAGCAATTCCGTGTTGCACATCACACATGAAAGGAGCCTTGATTTCCTAGATGGCACTCCAGAGAAAGCCCAAGAATACTGTTTCAAGGCTAGAGGGATCCTGAGGTCACTGTAGCAACCCGAAAGAGCTCCGTGGCCCAAAAATCAACTCGAGATGAGAGGTTAGTCCCTGGCTTCGACTCCAGAGCAATACCACCTTACCACAAGCACCTCAAGAGGAGACTTCTCTCAGCTCTAGCTATGTGAGAGGGACCCTGAGTTTGCGGCCTCAAGTGGAATGGACACCACGATGCCCTGACTCGAAATAAGGCCGGATATCCCTGCAGTGACTTGAATGCAGGCTCGTCCTGCATCTCCTAAGACGAAAGGATGTCTGAATCCCCTGTGGAGACCACAGAGAAAGACCTAGTTCCCCACCTCATCGTGACCGGAGGCCTCACATCCTTTGAAAACTCCAGAGGTACGCGGAGATCAGTGCCTCCAAAGGAGACGATGCCTGACTCCTCGTGAAACTTGATAGGAGTCCCAGGATTCCTGTGGCACGTGGAAAGGGACCCTTGGTCTCCCGCCTCAGCTGGAGAGGCGTCCCAATTGCCCTGCCAAGCCTCGAGGAGAATCCCGAGTTGTCCCTCGCAACTAGGCAGGAGTCCTGACGTTGCTGAACAAACACGTGGTTGGAAGGGCCATCCCCGTCGTAACTCGAGAATATACCCCAGGTTCCCACCGCAACTAGAGAGAAACCATGATACTTCCCCCTCGCCGCGAGATGAGGCGCGATTCCCCTGCACTGCATGCAGAGCAATTCCGTGTTGCACATCACACATGAAAGGAGCCTTGATTTCCTTGATGGCACTCCAGAGAAACCCCAAGAACACTGTTTCAAGGCTAGAGGGATCCTGAGGTCACTGTAGCAACACGAAAGAGCTCTGTGGCCCAAAAATCAACTCGAGATGAGAGGTTATTCAATGGCTTCGACTCCAGAGGAATACCACCTTACCACAAGCACCTCAAGAGGAAGCTTCTCTCAGCTCTAGGTATGTGAGAGGGACCCTGATTTTGCGGCCTCAAGTGGAATGGACACTGCGATGGCCTGACGCGAAATACGGCCGGATATCCCTGCAGTGACTTGAATGCAGGCTCGTCTTGCATCTCGCAAGATAAAAGGATGTCTGAATCCCCTGTGGAGACCACAGAGAAAGACCTAGTTCCCCACCTCATGGCGACCGGAGGCCTCACATCCTTTGAAAACTCCAGAGGTACGCGGAGATCAGTGCCTCCAAAGGAGACGATGCCTGACTCATCGTGAAACTTGATACGAGTCCCAGGATTCCTGTGGCACGTGGAAAGGGACGCTTGGTGTCCCGCCTCAGCTGGAGCGGCGTCCCAATTGCCCTGCCAAGCCTCGAGGAGAATCCCGAGTTGTCCCTCGCAACTAGGCAGGAGTCCTGACGTCGCTGAACAAACACGTGGGTGGAAGGGCCATCCCCGTCGTAACTCGAGAATATACCCCAGGTTCCCGCCGCAACTCGAGAAAAACCATGAGACTTCCCCCTCGCCGCGAGATGAGGCCCGATTCCCCTGCACTGCGTGCAGAGCAATTCCGTGTTGCACATCAAACAAGAAAGGAGCCTTGATTTCCTTGATGGCACTCCAGAGAAACCCCAAGAACACTGTTTCAAGGCTAGAGGCATCCTGAGGTCACTGTAGCAACAAGAAAGAGCTCCGTGGACCACAAATCAACTCGAGATGAGAGGTTAGTCCCTGGCTTCGACTCCAGAGGAATACCACCTTACCACAAGCACCTCAAGAGGAGGCTTCTCTCAGCTCTAGCTATGTGAGAGGGACCCTGAGTTTGCGGCCTCAGCTGGAATGGACACCGCGATGCCCTGACTCGAATTAAGGCCGGATATCCCTGCAGTGACTTGAATGCAGGCTCGCCTTGCATCTCCCAAGACGAAAGGATGTCTGAATCCCCTGTGGAGACCACAGAGAAAGACCTACTTCCCCACCTCATCGCGACTGGAGGCCTCACATCCCTTGAAAACTCCAGAGGTACGCGGAGATCAGTGCCTCCAAAGGAGACGATGCCTGACTCCTCGTTAAACTTGATAGGAGTCCCAGGATTCCTGTGGCACGTGGAAAGGGACCCTTGGTCTCCCGCCTCAGCTGGAGAGGCGTCCCAATTGCCCTGCCAAGCCTCGAGGAGAATCCCGAGTTGTCCCTCGCAACTAGGCAGGAGTCCTGCCGTCGCTGAACTAACACGTGTGTGGAAGGGCCATCCCCGTCGTAACTCGAGAATATACCCCAGGTTCCCTCCGCAACTCGAGAAAAAGCATGAGACTTCCCCCTCGCCGCGAGATGAGGCCCGATTCCCCTGCACTGCATGCAGAGCAATTCCGTGTTGCACATCACACATGAAAGGAGCCTTGATTTCCTTGATGGCACTCCAGAGAAACCCCAAGAACACTGTTTCAAGGATAGAGGGATCCTGAGGTCACTGTAGTAACACGAAAGAGCTCCGCGGACCAAAAATCAACTCGAGATGAGAGGTTAGTCCCTGGCTTCGACTCCAGAGGAATACCACCTTACCACAAGCACCTCAAGAGGAGGTTTCTCTCAGCTCTAGGTATGTGAGAGGGACCCTGAGTTTGCGGCCTCAAGTGGAATGGACACCGCGATGCCCTGACTCGGAATAAGGCCGGATATCCCTGCAGTGACTTGAATGCAGCTCGTCTTGCATCTCCCAAGATGAAAGGATGTCTGAATCCCATGTGGAGACCACAGAGAAAGACCTAGTTCCCCACATCATCGCGACCGGAGGCCTCACATCCTTTGAAAACTCCAGAGGTACGCGGAGATCAGTGCCTCCAAAGGAGACGATGCCTGACTCCTCGTGAAACTTGATAGGAGTCCCAGGATTCCTGTGGCACGTGGAAAGGGACCCTTGGTCTCCCGCCTCTCCTGGAGAGGCGTCCCAAATGCCCTGCCAAGCCTCGAGGAGAATCCCGAGTTGTCCCTCGCAACTAGGCAGGAGTCCTGACGTCGCTGAACCAACACGTGTGTGGAAGGGCCATCCCCGTCGTAACTCGAGAATATACCCCAGGTTCCCGCCGCAACTCGAGAAAAACCATGAGATTTCCCCCTCGCCGCGAGATGAGGCCCGATTCCCCTGCACTGCATGCAGAGCAATTCCGTTTTGCACATCAAACATGAAAGGAGCCTTGATTTCCTTGATGGCACTCCAGAGAATCCCCAAGAACACTGTTTCAAGGGTAGAGGGATCCTGAGGTCACTGTAGCAAAACGAAAGTGCTCCGTGGACCAAAAATCAACTCGAGATGAGAGGTTAGTCCCTGGCTTCGACTCCAGAGGAATACCACCTTACCACAAGCACCTCAAGAGGAGGCTTCTCTCAGATCTAGCTATGTGAGAGGGAGCCTGAGTTTGCGGCCTCAAGTGGAATGGACACCGCGATGCCCTGACTCGAAATAAGGCCGGATATCCCTGCAGTGACTTGAATGCAGGCTCGTCTTGCATCTCCCAAGACGAAAGGATGTCTGAATCCCCTGTGGAGACCACAGAGAAAGACCTAGTTCCCCACCTCATGGCGACCGGAGGCCTCACATCCCTTGAAAACTCCAGAGGTACGCGGAGATCAGTGCCTCCAAAGGAGACGATGCCTGACTCCTCGTGAAACTTGATAGGAGTCCCAGGATTCCTGTGGCACGTGGAAAGGGACACTTGGTCTCCCGCCTCAGCTGGAGAGGCGTCCCAATTGCCCTGCCAAGCCTCGAGGAGAATCCCGAGTTGTCCCTAGCAACTAGGCAGGAGTCCTGACGTCGCTGAACAAACACGTGGGTGGAATGGCCATCCCCGTCGTAACTCGAGAATATACCCCAGGTTCCCGCCGCAACTCGAGAAAAACCATGAGACTTCCCCCTCGCCGCGAGATGAGGCCCGATTCCCCTGCACTGCGTGCAGAGCAATTCCGTGTTGCACATCACACATGAAAGGAGCCTTGATTTCCTTGATGGCACTCCAGAGAACCCCCAAGAACACTGTTTCAAGGCTAGAGGGATCCTGAGGTCACTGTAGCAACACGAAAGGGCTCCGTGGACCAAAAATCAACTCGAGATGAGAGGTTAGTCCCTGGCTTCGACTCCAGAGGAATACCACCTTACCACAAGCACCTGAAGAGGAGGCTTCTCTCAGCTCTACGTATGTGAGAGGGACCCTGAGTTTGCGGCCTCAAATGGAATGGACACCGCGATGTCCTGACGCGAAATAAGGCCGGATATCCCTGCAGTGACTTGAATGCAGGCTCGTCTTGCATCTTCCAAGACGAAAGGATGTCTGAATCCCCTGTAGAGACCACAGAGAAAGACCTAGTTCCCCACCTCATCGCGATCAGAGGCCTCACATCCTTTGAAAACTCCAGAGGTACGCGGAGATCAGTGCCTCCAAAGAAGACGATGCCTGACTCCTCGTGAAACTTGATAGGAGTCCCAGAATTCCTGTGGCACGTGGAAAGGGACCCTTGGTCTCCCGCCTCAGCTGGAGAGGCGTCCCAATTGCCCTGCCAAGCCTCGAGGAGAATCCCGAGTTGTCCCTCGTAACTAGGCAGGAGTCCTGACGTCGCTGAACAAACACGTGGGTGGAAGGGCCATCCCCGTCGTAACTCGAGAATATACCCCAGGTTCCCGCCGCAACTCGAGAAAAACCATGAGACTTCCCCCTCGCCGCGAGATGAGGCCCGATTCCCCTGCACTGCGTGCAGAGCAATTCCGTGTTGCACATCACACATGAAAGGAGCCTTGATTTCCTTGATGGCACTCCAGAGAACCCCCAAGAACACTGTTTCAAGGCTAGAGGGATCCTGAGGTCACTGTAGCAACACGAAAGGGCTCCGTGGATCAAAAATCAACTCGAGATGAGAGGTTAGTCCCTGGCTTCGACTCCAGAGGAATACCACCTTACCACAAGCACCTGAAGAGGAGGCTTCTCTCAGCTCTACGTATGTGAGAGGGACCCTGAGTTTGCGGCCTCAAATGGAATGGACACCGCGATGTCCTGACGCGAAATAAGGCCGGATATCCCTGCAGTGACTTGAATGCAGGCTCGTCTTGCATCTTCCAAGACGAAAGGATGTCTGAATCCCCTGTGGAGACCACAGAGAAAGACCTAGTTCCCCACCTCATCGCGATCAGAGGCCTCACATCCTTTGAAAACTCCAGAGGTACGCGGAGATCAGTGCCTCCAAAGAAGACGATGCCTGACTCCTCGTGAAACTTGATAGGAGTCCCAGAATTCCTGTGGCACGTGGAAAGGGACCCTTGGTCTCCCGCCTCAGCTGGAGAGGCGTCCCAATTGCCCTGCCAAGCCTCGAGGAGAATCCCGAGTTGTCCCTCGTAACTAGGCAGGAGTCCTGACGTCGCTGAACAAACACGTGGGTGGAAGGGCCATCCCCGTCGTAACTCGAGAATATACCCCAGGTTCCCGCCGCAACTCGAGTAAAACCATGAGACTTCCCCCTCGCCGCGAGATGAGGCCCGATTCCCCTGCACTGCGTGCAGAGCATTTCCGTGTTGCACATCACACATGAAAGGAGCCTTGATTTCTTTGATGGCACTCCAGAGAAACACCAAGAACACTGTTTCAAGGCTAGAGGGATCCCGAGGTCACTGTAGCAACACGAAAGAGCTCCGTGGACCAAAAATCAACTCGAGATGAGAGGTTAGTCCCTGGCTTCGACTCCAGAGCAATACCACCTTACCACAAGCACCTCAAGAGGAGGCTTCTCTCAGCTCTAGCTATGTGAGAGGGACCCTGAGTTTGCGGCCTCAAGTGGAATGGACACCGCGATGCCCTGACTCGAAATAAGGCCGGATATCCCTGCAGTGACTTGAATGCAGGCTCGTCTTGCATCTCCCAAGACGAAAGGATGTCTGAATCCCCTGTGGAGACCACAGAGAAAGACCTACTTCCCCACCTCATCGCGACTGGAGGCCTCACATCCCTTGAAAACTCCAGAGGAACGCGGAGATCAGTGCCTCCAAAGGAGACGATGCCTGACTTCTCGTGAAACTTGATAGGAGTCCCAGGATTCCTGTGGCACGTGGAAAAGGACCCTTGGTCTCCCGCCTCAGCTGGAGAGGCGTCCCAATTGCCCTGCCAAGCCTCGAGGAGAATCCCGAGTTGTCCCTCGCCACTAGGCAGGAGTCCTGACGTCGCTGAAGAAACACGTGGGTGTAAGGGCCATCCCCGTCGTAACTCGAGAATATACCCCAGGTTCCCGCCGCAACTCGAGAAAAACCATGAGACTTCCCACTCGCCGTGAGATGAGGCCCGATTCCCCTGCACTGCGTGCAGAGCAATTCCGTGTTGCACATCACACATGAAAGGAGCCTTGATTTCCTTGATGGCACTCCAGAGAAACCCCAAGAACACTGTTTCAAGGCTAGAGGGATCCTGAGGTTACTGTAGCAACACGAAAGAGCTCGGTGGACCAAAAATCAACTAGAGATGAGAGGTTAGTCCCTGGCTTCGACTCCAGAGGAATACCACCTTACCACAAGCAACTCTAGAGGAGGCTTCTCTCAGCTCTAGGTATGTGAGAGGGACCTGATTTTGCGGCCTCAAGTGGAATGGACACCGCGATGCCCTGACTCGAAATAAGGCCGGATATCCCTGCAGTGAATTGAATGCAGGCTCGTCTTGCATCTCCCAAGACGAAAGGATGTCTGAATCCCCTGTGGAAACCACAGAGAAAGACCTAGTTCCCCACCTCATCGCGACCGGAGGCCTCACATCCTTTGAAAACTCCAGAGGTACGCGGAGATCAGTGCCTCCAAAGGAGACGATGCCTGACTCCTCGTGAATCTTGATAGGATTCCCAAGAATCCTGTGGCACGTGGAAAGGGACCCTTGGTCTCCCGCTTCAGCTGGAGAGGCGTCGCAATTGCCCTGCCAAGCCTCGAGGAGAATCCCGAGTTGTCCCTCGCAACTAGGCAGGAGTCGTGAAGTCGCTGAAGAAACACGTGGGTGGAAGGGCCATCCCCGTCGTAACTCGAGAATATTCCCCAGGTTCCCGCCGCAACTCGAGATAAACCATGAGACTTCCCCCTCGCCGCGAGATGAGGCCCGATTCCTCTGCACTGCGTGCATAGCAATTCCGTGTTGCACATCACACATGAAAGGAGCCTTGATTTCCTTGATGGCACTCCAGAGAAACCCCAAGAACACTGTTTCAAGGCTACAGGGATCCTGAGGTCACTGTAGCAACACGAAAGAGCTCCGTGGACCAAAATTCAACTCGAGATGAGAGGTTAGTCCCTGGCTTCGACTCCAGAGGAATACCACCTTACCACAAGCACCTCAAGAGGAGGCTTCTCTCAGCTCTAGCTATGTGAGAGGGACCCTGAGTTGCGACCTCAAGTGGAATGGACACCGCGATGCTCTGGCTCGAAATAAGGCCGCATATCACTGCAGTGACTTGAATGCAGGCTCGTCTTGCATCTACCAAGACGAAAGGATGTCTGAATCCCCTGTAGAGTCCACAGAGAAAGACCTACTTCCCCACCTCATCGCCACTGGAGTCCTCACATCCCTTGAAAACTCCAGAGGTACGCGGAGATCAGTGCCTCCAAAGGAGACGATGCCTGACTCCTCGTGAAACTTGATAGGAGTCCCAGGATTCCTGTAGCACGTGGAAAGGGACACTTGGTCTCCCGGATCAGCTGGAGAGGCGTCCCAATTGCCCTGCCAAGACTCGAGGAGAATCCCGAATTGTCCCTCGCAACTAGGCAGGGGTCCTGCCGTCGCTGAACTAACAGGTGTGTGGAAGGGCCATCCCCGTCGTAACTCGAGAATATACCCCAGGTTCCCGCCGCAACTCGAGAAAAACAATGAGACTTCCCCCTCGCCGCGAGATGATGCCCGATTCCCCTGCACTGCGTGCAGAGCAATACCGTGTTGCACATCACACATGAAAGGAGCCTTGATTTCCTTGATGGCACTCCAGAGAAACCCCAAGAACACTGTTTTAAGGCTAGAGGGATCCTGAGGTCACTGTAGCAACACGAAAGAGCTCCGTGGATCAAAAATCAACTCGAGATGAGAGGTTAGCCCCTGGCTTCTACTCCAGAGGAATACCACCTTACAACAAGCACCTCAAGAGGAGGCTTCTCTCAGCTCTAGCTATGTGAGAGGGACCCTGAGTTTGAAGGCTCAAGTGGAATGGACTCCGCGATGCCCTGACTCGAAATAAGGCCGGATATCCCTGCAGTGACTTGAATGCAGGCTCGTCTTGCATCTCCCAAGACGAAAGGATGTCTGAATCCCCTGTGGAGACCACAGAGAAAGACCTAGTTCCCCACCTCATCACGACCGGAGGCCTCACATCCTTTGAAAACTCCAGAGGTACGCGGAGATCAGTGCCTCCAAAGGAGACGATGCCTGACTCCTCGTGAAACTTGATACGAGTCCCAGGATTCCTGTGGCACGTGGAAAGGGACGCTTGGTGTCCCGCCTCAGCTGGAGCGGCGTCCCAATTGCCCTGCCAAGCCTCGAGGAGAATCCCGAGTTGTCCCTCGCAACTAGGCAGGAGTCCTGACGTCGCTGAACAAACACGTGGGTGGAAGGGCCATCCCCGTCGTAACTCGAGAATATACCCCAGGTTCCCGCCGCAACTCGAGAAAAACCATGAGACTTCCCCCTCGCCGCGAGATGAGGCCCGATTCCCCTGCACTGCGTGCAGAGCAATTCCGTGTTGCACATCAAACAAGAAAGGAGCCTTGATTTCCTTGATGGCACTCCAGAGAAACCCCAAGAACACTGTTTCAAGGCTAGAGGCATCCTGAGGTCACTGTAGCAACAAGAAAGAGCTCCGTGGACCAAAAATCAACTCGAGATGAGAGGTTAGTCCCTGGCTTCGACTCCAGAGGAATACCACCTTACCACAAGCACCTCAAGAGGAGGCTTCTCTCACCTCTAGCTATGTGAGAGGGACCCTGAGTTTGCGGCCTCAGCTGGAATGGACACCGCGATGCCCTGACTCGAATTAAGGCCGGATATCCCTGCAGTGACTTGAATGCAGGCTCGCCTTGCATCTCCCAAGATGAAAGGATGTCTGAATCCCCTGTGGAGACCACAGAGAAAGACCTACTTCCCAACCTCATCGCGACTGGAGGCCTCACATCCCTTGAAAACTCCAGAAGTACGCGGAGATCAGTGCCTCCAAAGGAGACGATGCCAGACTCCTCGTTAAACTTGATAGGAGTCCCAGGATTCCTGTGGCACGTGGAAAGGGACCCTTGGTCTCCCGCCTCAGCTGGAGAGGCGTCCCAATTGCCCTGCCAAGCCTCGAGGAGAATCCCGAGTTGTCCCTCGCAACTAGGCAGGAGTCCTGCCGTCGCTGAACTAACACGTGTGTGGAAGGGCCATCCCCGTCGTAACTCGAGAATATACCCCAGATTCCCGCCGCAACTCGAGTAAAACCATGAGACTTCCCCCTCGCCGCGAGATGAGGCCCGATTCCTCTGCACTGCGTGCAGAGCATTTCCGTGTTGCACATCACACATGAAAGGAGCCTTGATTTCTTTGATGGCACTCCAGAGAAACACCAAGAACACTGTTTCAAGGCTAGAGGGATCCCGAGGTCACTGTAGCAACACGAAAGAGCTCCGTGGACCAAAAATCAACTCGAGATGAGAGGTTAGTCCCTGGCTTCGACTCCAGAGCAATACCACCTTACCACAAGCACCTCAAGAGGAGGCTTCTCTCAGCTCTAGCTATGTGAGAGGGACCCTGAGTTTGCGGCCTCAAGTGGAATGGACACCGCGATGCCCTGACTCGAAATAAGGCCGGATATCCCTGCAGTGACTTGAATGCAGGCTCGTCTTGCATCTCCCAAGACGAAAGGATGTCTGAATCCCCTGTGGAGACCACAGAGAAAGACCTACTTCCCCACCTCATCGCGACTGGAGGCCTCACATCCCTTGAAAACTCCAGAGGTACGCGGAGATCAGTGCCTCCAAAGGAGACGATGCCTGACTCCTCGTGAAACTTGATAGGAGTCCCAGGATTCCTGTGGCACGTGGAAAGGGACCCTTGGTCTCCCGCCTCAGCTGGAGAGGCGTCCCAATTGCCCTGCCAAGCCTCGAGGAGAATCCCGAGTTGTCCCTCGCCACTAGGCAGGAGTCCTGACGTCGCTGAAGAAACACGTGGGTGGAAGGGCCATCCCCGTCGTAACTCGAGAATATACCCCAGGTTCCCGCCGCAACTCGAGAAAAACCATGAGACTTCCCACTCGCCGTGAGATGAGGCCCGATTCCCCTGCACTGCGTGCAGAGCAATTCCGTGTTGCACATCACACATGAAAGGAGCCTTGATTTCCTTGATGGCACTCCAGAGAAACCCCAAGAACACTGTTTCAAGGCTACAGGGATCCTGAGGTCACTGTAGCAACACGAAAGAGCTCGGTGGACCAAAAATCAACTAGAGATGAGAGGTTAGTCCCTGGCTTCGACTCCAGAGGAATACCACCTTACCACAAGCAACTCAAGAGGAGGCTTCTCTCAGCTCTAGGTATGTGAGAGGGACCTGATTTTGCGGCCTCAAGTGGAATGGACACCGCGATGCCCTGACTCGAAATAAGGCCGGATATCCCTGCAGTGACTTGAATGCAGGCTCGTCTTGCATCTCCCAAGACGAAAGGATGTCTGAATCCCCTGTGGAGACCACAGAGAAAGACCTAGTTCCCCACCTCATCGCGACCGGAGGCCTCACATCCTTTGAAAACTCCAGAGGTACGCGGAGATCAGTGCCTCCAAAGGAGACGATGCCTGACTCCTCGTGAAACTTGATAGGATTCCCAGGTTTCCTGTGGCACGTGAAAAGGGACCCTTGGTCTACCGCCTCAGCTGGAGAGGCGTCGCAATTGCCCTGCCAAGCCTCGAGGAGAATCCCGAGTTGTCCCTCGCAACTAGGCAGGAGTCCTGCCGTCGCTGAACTAACACGTGTGTGGAAGGGCCATCCCCGTCGTAACTCGGGAATATACCCCAGGTTCCCGCCGCAACTCGAGAAAAACCATGAGACTTCCCCCTCGCCGTGAGATGAGGCCCGATTCCCCTGCACTGCGTGCAGAGCAATTCCATGTTGCACATCACACATGAAAGGAGCCTTGATTTCCTTGATGGCACTCCAGAGAAACCCCAAGAACACTGTTTCAAGGCTAGAGGGATCCTGAGGTCACTGTAGCAACACGAAAGAGCTCCGTGGACCAAAAATCAACTAGAGATGAGAGGTTAGTCCCTGGCTTCGACTCCAGAGGAATACCACCTTACCACAAGCACCTCAAGAGGAGTCTTCTCTCAGCTCTAGGTATGTGAGAGGGACCCTGAGTTTGCGGCCTCAAGTGGAATGGACACCGCGATTCCCTGACTCGAAATAAGGCCGGATATCCCTGCAGTGACTTGAATGCAGGCTCTTCTTGCATCTCCCAAGACGAAAGGATGTCTGAATCCCCTGTGGAGACCACAGAGAAAGACCTAGTTCCCCACATCATCGCGACCGGAGGCCTCACATCCTTTGAAAACTCCAGAGGTACGCGAAGATCAGTGCCTCCAAAGGAGACGATGCCTGACTCCTCGTGAAACTTGATAGGAGTCCCAGGATTCCTGTGGCACGTGGAAAGGGACCCTTGGTCTCCCGCCTCTCCTGGAGAGGCGTCCCAATTGCCCTGCCAAGCCTCGAGGAGAACCCCGAGTTGTCCCTCTCAACTAGGCAGGAATCCTGACGTCGCTGAACAAAAACGTGTGTGGAAGGGCCATCCCCGTCGTAACTCGAGAATATACCCCAGGTCAAACCCCAACTCGAGAAAAACCATGAGACTTCCCCCTCGCCGCGAGATGAGGCCCGATTCCCCTGCACTGCATGCAGAGCAATTTCGTGTTGCACATCACACATGAAAGGAGCCTTGATTTCCTTGATGGCACTCCAGAGAAACCCCAAGAACACTGTTTCAAGGCTACAGGGATCCTGAGGTCACTGTAGCAACACGAAAGAGCTCCGTGGACCAAAAATCAACTCGAGATGAGAGGTTAGTCCCTGGCTTCGACTCCAGAGGAATACGACCTTATCACAAGCACCTCAAGCGGAGGCTTCTCTCAGCTCTAGGTATGTGAGAGGGACCCTGAGTTTGCGGCCTCAAGTGGAATGGACACCGCGATGCCCTGACTCGAAATAAGGCCGGATATCCCTGCAGTGACTTGAATGCACGCTCGTCTTGCATCTCCCAAGACGAAAGGATGTCTGAATACCCTGTGGAGACCACAGAGAAAGACCTAGTTCCCCACCTCATCGCGCCCGGAGTCCTCACATCCTTTGAAAACACCAGAGGGAAGCGGAGATCAGTGCCTCCAAAGGAGACGATGCCTGACTCCTCGTGAAACTTGATAGGAGTCCCAGGATTCCTGTGGCACGTGGAAAGGGACCCTTGGTCTCCCGCCTCAGCTGGAGAGGCGTCCCAATTGCCCTGCCAAGCCTCGAGGAGAATCCCGAGTTGTCCCTCGCAACTAGGCAGGAGTCCTGACGTTGCTGAACAAACACGTGGTTGGAAGGGCCGTTCCCGTCGTAACTCGAGAATATACCCCAGGTTCCCACCGCAACTAGAGAGAAACCATGATACTTCCCCCTCGCCGCGAGATGAGGCGCGATTCCCCTGCACTGCGTGCAGAGCAATTCCGTGTTGCACATCACACATGAAAGGAGCCTTGATTTCCTTGATGGCACTCCAGAGAAACCCCAAGAACACTGTTTCCAGGCTAGAGGGATCCTGAGGTCACTGTAGCAACACGAAAGAGCTCTGTGGCCCAAAAATAAACTCGAGATGAGAGGTTATTCAATGGCTTCGACTCCAGAGGAATACCACCTTACCACAAGCACCTCAAGAGGAAGCTTCTCTCAGCTCTAGGTATGTGAGAGGGACCCTGATTTTGCGGCCTCAAGTGGAATGGACACTGCGATGGCCTGACGCGAAATACGGCCGGATATCCCTGCAGTGACTTGAATGCAGGCTCGTCTTGCATCTCCCAAGATAAAAGGATGTCTGAATCCCCTGTGGAGACCACAGAGAAAGACCTAGTTCCCCACCTCATGGCGACCGGAGGCCTCACATCCTTTGAAAACTCCAGAGGTACGCGGAGATCAGTGCCTCCAAAGGAGACGATGCCTGACTCCTCGTGAAACTTGATAGGAGTCCCAGGATTCCTGTGGCACGTGGAAAGGGACGCTTGGTGTCCCGCCTCAGCTGGAGCGGCGTCCCAATTGTCCTGCCAAGCCTCGAGGAGAATCCCGAGTTGTCCCTCGCAACTAGGCAGGAGTCGTGAAGTCGCTGAAGAAACACGTGGGTGGAAGGGCCATCCCCGTCGTAACTCGAGAATATTCCCCAGGTTCCCGCCGCAACTGGAGATAAACCATGAGACTTCCCCCTCGCCGCGAGATGAGGCCCGATTCCCCTGCACTGCGTGCATAGCAATTCCGTGTTGCACATCACACATGAAAGGAGCCTTGATTTCCTTGATGGCACTCCAGAGAAACCCCAAGAACACTGTTTCAAGGCTACAGGGATCCTGAGGTCACTGTAGCAACACGAAAGAGCTCCGTGGACCAAAATTCAACTCGAGATGAGAGGTTAGTCCCTGGCTTCGACTCCAGAGGAATACCACCTTACCACAAGCACCTCAAGAGGAGGCTTCTCTCAGCTCTAGCTATGTGAGAGGGACCCTGAGTTGCGGCCTCAAGTGGAATGGACACCGCGATGCTCTGGCTCGAAATAAGGCCGCATATCCCTGCAGTGACTTGAATGCAGGCTCGTCTTGCATCTACCAAGACGAAAGGATGTCTGAATCCCCTGTGGAGACCACAGAGAAAGACCTACTTCCCCACCTCATCGCCACTAGAGGCCTCACATCCCTTGAAAACTCCAGAGGTACGCGGAGATCAGTGCCTCCAAAGGAGACGATGCCTGACTCCTCGTGAAACTTGATAGGAGTCCCAGGATTCCTGTAGCACGTGGAAAGGGACCCTTGGTCTCCCGCCTCAGCTGGAGAGGCGTCCCAATTGCCCTGCCAAGACTCGAGGAGAATCCCGAGTTGTCCCTCGCAACTAGGCAGGGGTCCTGCCGTCGCTGAACTAACAGGTGTGTGGAAGGGCCATCCCCGTCGTAACTCGAGAATATACCCCAGGTTCCCGCCGCAACTCGAGAAAAACAATGAGACTTCCCCCTCGCCGCGAGATGATGCCCGATTCCCCTGCACTGCGTGCAGAGCAATACCGTGTTGCACATCACACATGAAAGGAGCCTTGATTTCCTTGATGGCACTCCAGAGAAACCCCAAGAACACTGTTTTAAGGCTAGAGGGATCCTGAGGTCACTGTAGCAACACGAAAGAGCTCCGTGGACCAAAAATCAACTCGAGATGAGAGGTTAGCCCCTGGCTTCTACTCCAGAGGAATACCACCTTACAACAAGCACCTCAAGAGGAGCCTTCTCTCAGCTCTAGCTATGTGAGAGGGACCCTGAGTTTGAAGGCTCAAGTGGAATGGACTCCGCGATGCCCTGACTCGAAATAAGGCCGGATATCCCTGCAGTGACTTGAATGCAGGCTCGTCTTGCATCTCCCAAGACGAAAGGATGTCTGAATCCCCTGTGGAGACCACAGAGAAAGACCTAGTTCCCCACCTCATCACGACCGGAGGCCTCACATCCTTTGAAAACTCCAGAGGTACGCGGAGATCAGTGCCTCCAAAGGAGACGATGCCTGACTCCTCGTGAAACTTGATAGGAGTCCCAGGATTCCTGTGGCACGTGGAAAGGGACCCTTGGTCTCCCGCCTCAGCTGGAGAGGCGTCCCAATTTCCCTGCCAAGCCTCGAGGAGAACCCCGAGTTGTCCCTCGCAACTAGGCAGGAGTCCTGACGTCGCTGAACAAACACGTGTGTCGAAGGGCTATCCCCGTCGTAACTCGAGAATATACTCCAGGTTCCCGCCGCAACTCGAGAAAAACCATTTGACTTCCCCCTCGCCGCGAGATGAGGCCCGATTCCCCTGCACCTCGTGCAGAGCAATTCCGTGCTGCACATCACACATGAAAGGAGCCTTGATTTCCTTGATGGCACTCCAGAGAAACCCCAAGAACACTGTTTCAAGGATAGATGGATCCCGAGGTCACTGTAGCAACACGAAAGAGCTCCGTGGATCAAAAATCAACTAGAGATGAGAGGTTAGTCCCTGGCTTCGACTCCAGACGAATACCACCTTACCACAAGCACCTCAAGAGGAGACTTCTCTCAGCTCTAGGTATGTGAGAGGGACCCTGAGTTTGCGGCCTCAACTGGAATGGACACCGCGATGCCCTGACTCGAAATAAGGCCGGATATCTCTGCAGTGATTTGAATGCAGGCTCGTCTTGCATCTCCCAAGACGAAAGGGTGTCTGAATCCCCTGTGGAGACCATAGAGAAAGACCTAGTTCCCCACCTCATCGCGACCGGAGGCCTCACATCCTTTGAAAACTCCAGAGGTACGCGGAGATCAGTGCCTCCAAAGGAGACGATGCCTGACTCCTCGTGAAACTTGATAGGAGTCCAAGGATTCCTGTGGCACGTGGAAAGGGACCCTTGGTCTCCCGCCTCAGCTGGAGAGGCGTCCCAAATGCGCTGCCAAGCCTCGAGGAGAATCCCGAGTTGTCCCTCGCAACTAGGCAAGAGTCCTGACGTCGCTGAACAAACACGTGGCTGGAAGGGCCATCCCCGTCGTAACTCGAGAATATACCCCAGGTTCCCGCCGCAACTCGAGAAAAACCATGAGACTTCCCCCTCGCCGCGAGATGCTGCCCGATTCCCCTTCACTGCGTGCAGAGCAATTCCGTCTTGCACATCACACATGAAAGGAGCCTTGATTTTCTTGATGGCACTCAGAGAATCCCCAAGAACACTGTTTCAAGGCTAGAGGGATCCTGAGGTCACTGTAGCAAAACGAAAGTGCTCCGTGGACCAAAAATCAACTCGAGATGAGAGGTTAGCCCCTGGCTTCGACTCCAGAGGAATACCACCTTACCACAAGCACCTCAAGAGGAGGCTTCTCTCAGCTCTAGATATGTGAGAGGGACCCTGAGTTTGCGGCCTCAAGTGGAATGGACACCGCGATGCCCTGACTCGAAATAAGGCCGGATATCCCTGCAGTGACTTGAATGCAGGCTCGTCTTGCATCTCCCAAGACGAAAGAATGTCTGAATCCCCTGTGGAGACCACAGAGAAAGACCTAGTTCCCCACCTCATCGCGACCGGAGGCCTCACATCCTTTGAAAACTCCAGAGGTACGCGGAGATCAGTGCCTCCAAAGGAGACGATGCCTGACTCCTCGTGAAACTTGATAGGAGTCCCAGGATTCCTGTGGCACGTGGAAAGGGACCCTTGTTCTCCCGCCTCAGCTGGAGAGGCGTCCCAATTGCCCTGCCAAGCCTCGAGGAGATCCCCGAGTTGTCCCTCGCAACTAGGCAGGAGTCCTGACGTCGCTGAACAAACACGTGGGTGGAAGGGCTATCCCCGTCGTAACTCGAGAATATACCCCAGGTTCCCGCCGCAACTCGAGAAAAACCATGAGACTTCCCCCTCGCCGCGAGATGAGGCCCGATTCCCCTGTACTGCGTGCAGAGCAATTCCGTGTTGTACATCACACATGAAAGGAGCCTTGATTTCCTTGATGGCACTCCAGAGAAACCCCAAGAACACTGTTTCAAGGCTAGAGGGATCCTGAGGTCACTGTAGCAACACGAAAGAGCTCCGTGGACCAAAAATCAACTAGAGATGAGAGGTTAGTCCCTGGCTTCGACTCCAGAGCAATACCACCTTACCACAAGCACCTCAAGAGGAGGCTTCTCTCAGCTCTAGCTATGTGAGAGGGACCCTGAATTTGCGGCCTCAAGTGGAATGGACACTACGATGCCCTGACTCGAAATAAGGCCGCATATCCCTGCATTGACTTGAATGCAGGCTCGTCTTGCATCTCCCAAGACGAAAGGATGTCTGAATCACCTGTGTGGACCACAGAGAAAGACCTAGTTCCCCACCTCATCGCGACCGGAGGCCTCACATCCTTTGAAAACTCCAGAGGTACGGGGAGATCAGTGCCTCCAAAGGAAACGATGCCTGACTCCTCGTGAAACTTGATAGGAGTCCAAGGATTCCTGTGGCACGTGGAAAGGGACCCTTGGTCTCCCGCCTCAGCTGGAGAGGCGTCCCAAATGCGCTGCCAAGCCTCGAGGAGAATCCCGAGTTGTCCCTCGCAACTAGGCAAGAGTCCTGACGTCGCTGAACAAACACGTGGCTGGAAGGGCCATCCCCGTCGTAACTCGAGAATATACCCCAGGTTCCCGCCGCAACTCGAGAAAAACCATGAGACTTACCCCTCGCCGCGAGATGCTGCCCGATTCCCCTTCACTGCGTGCAGAGCAATTCCGTCTTGCACATCACACATGAAAGGAGCCTTGATTTTCTTGATGGCACTCCAGAGAATCCCCAAGAACACTGTTTCAAGGCTAGAGGGATCCTGAGGTCACTGTAGCAAAACGAAAGTGCTCCGTGGACCAAAAATCAACTCGAGATGAGAGGTTAGCCCCTGGCTTTGACTCCAGAGGAATACCACCTTACCACAAGCACCTCAAGAGGATGCTTCTCTCAGCTCTAGATATGTGAGAGGGACCCTGAGTTTGCGGCCTCAAGTGGAATGGACACCGCGATGCCCTGACTCGAAATAAGGCCGGATATCCCTGCAGTGACTTGAATGCAGGCTCGTCTTGCATCTCCCAGGACGAAAGGATGTCTGAATCCCCTGTGGAGACCACAGAGAAAGACCTAGTTCCCCACCTCATCGCAACCGGAGGCCTCACATCCTTTGAAAACTCCAGAGGTACGCGGAGATCAGTGCCTCCAAAGGAGACGATGCCTGACTCCTCGTGAAACTTGATAGGAGTCCCAGGATTCCTGTGCCACGTGGAAAGGGACACTTGGTCTCCCGCCTCTCCTGGAGAGGCGTCCCAATTGCCCTGCCAAGCCTCGAGGAGAACCCCGAGTTGTCCCTCTCAACTAGGCAGGAATCCTGACGTCGCTGAACAAAAACGTGTGTGGAAGGGCCATCCCCGTCGTAACTCGAGAATATACCCCAGGTCAAACCCCAACTCGAGAAAAACCATGAGACTTCCCCCTCGCCGCGAGATGAGGCCCGATTCCCCTGCACTGCATGCAGAGCAATTCCGTGTTGCACATCACACATGAAAGGAGCCTTGATTTCCTTGATGGCACTCCAGAGAAACCCCAAGAACACTGTTTCAAGGCTAGAGGGATCCTGAGGTCACTGTAGCAACACGAAAGAGCTCCGTGGACCAAAAATCAACTAGAGATGAGAGGTTAGTCCCTGGCTTCGACTCCAGAGGAATACCACCTTATCACAAGCACCTCAAGAGGAGGCTTCTCTCAGCTCTAGGTATGTGAGAGGGACCCTGAGTTTGCGGCCTCAAGTGGAATGGACACCGCGATGCCCTGACTCGAAATAAGGCCGGATATCCCTGCAGTGACTTGAATGCAGGCTCATCTTGCATCTCCCAAGATGAAAGGATGTCTGAATCCCCTGTGGAGACCACAGAGAAAGACCTAGTTCCCCACCTCATCGCGACCGGAGGCCTCACATCCTTTGAAAACTCCAGAGGTACGCGGAGATCAGTGCCTCCAAAGGAGACGATGCCTGACTCCTCGTGAAACTTGATAGGATTCCCAGGATTCCTGTGGCACGTGAAAAGGGACCCTTGTTCTCCCGCCTTAGCTGGAGAGGCGTCACAATTGCCCTGCCAAGCCTTGAGGAGAATCCCGAGTTGTCCCTCGCAACTAGGCAGGAGTCCTGACGTCGCTGAACAAACACGTGGGTGGAAGGGCCATCCCCGTCGTAACTCGAGAATATTCCCCAGGTTCCCGCCGCAACTCGAGAAAAACCATGAGACTTCCCCCTCGCCGCGAGATGAGGCCCGATTCCCCTTCACTGCTTGCACAGCAATTCCGTGTTGCAAATCACACATGAAAGGAGCCTTGATTTCCTTGATGGCACTCCAGAGAAACCCCAAGAACACTGTTTCAAGGCTAGAGGGATCCTGAGGTCACTGTAGCAACACGAAAGAGCTCCGTGGACCAAAAATCAACTCGAGATGAAAGGTTAGTCCCTGGCTTCGACTCCAGAGAAATACCACCTTACCACAAGCACCTCAAGAGGAGGCTTCTCTCAGCTCTAGGTATGTGAGAGGGACCCTGAGTTTGCGGACACAAGTGGAATGGACACCGCGATGCCCTGACTCGAAATAAGGCCGGATATCCCTGCAGTGACTTGAATGCAGGCTCGTCTTGCATCTCCCAAGACGAAAGGATGTCTGAATCACCTGTGTAGACCACAGAGAAAGACCTAGTTCCCCACCTCATCGCGACCGGAGGCCTCACATCCTTTGAAAACTCCAGAGGTACGCGGAGATCAGTGCCTCCAAAGGAGACGATGCCTGACTCCTCGTGAAACTTGATAGGAGTCCCAGGATTCCTGTGGCACGTGGAAAGGGACCCTTGGTCTCCCGCCTCAGCTGGAGAGGCGTCCCAATTGCCCTGCCAAGCCTCGAGGAGAACCCCGAGTTGTCCCTCACAACTAGGCAGGAGTCCTGACGTCGGTGAAGAAACACGTGGGTGGAAGGGCAATCCCCTTCATAACTCGAGAATATACCCCAGGTTCCCGCCGCAATTCGAGAAAAACCATGAGACTTCCCTCTCGCCGCGAGATGAGGCCCGATTCCCCTGCACTGCGTGCAGAGCAATTCCGTGTTGCACATCACACATGAAAGGAGCCTTGATTTCCTTCATGGCACTCCAGAGAAACCCCAAGAACACTGTTTCAAGGCTAGAGGGATCCTGAGGTCACTGTAGCAACACGAAAGAGCTCCGTGGACCAAAAATCAACTCGAGATGAGACTTTAGTCCCTGGCTTCGACTCCAGAGGAATACCACCTTACCACAAGCACCTCAAGAGGAGGCTTCTCTCAGCTCTAGGTATGTTAGAGGGACCCTGATTTTTCGGCCTCAAGTGGAATGGACACCGCGATGCCCTGACTCGAAATAAGGCCGGATATCCCTGCAGTGACTTGAATGCAGGCTCGTCTTGCAACTCCCAAGACGAAAGGATGTCTGAATCCCCTGTGGAGACCACAGAGAAAGACCTAGTTCCCCACCTCATCGCGCCCGGAGTCCTCACATCCTTTGAAAACACCAGAGGGACGCGGAGATCAGTGCCTCCAAAGGAGACGATGCCTGACTCCTCGTGAAACTTGATAGGAGTCCCAGGATTCCTGTGGCACGTGGAAAGGGACCCTTGGTCTCCCGCCTCTCCTGGAGAGGCGTCCCAATTGCCCTGCCAAGCCTCGAGGAGAACCCCGAGTTGTCCCTCGCAACTAGGCAGGAGTCCTGACGTCGCTGAAGAAACACGTGTGTGGAAGGGCCATCCCCGTCGTAACTCGAGAATATACCCCAGGTCCCACCCCAACTCGAGAAAAACCATGAGACTTCCCCCTCGCCGCGAGATGAGGCCCGATTCCCCTGCACTGCATGCAGAGCAATTCCGTGTTGCACATCACACATGAAAGGAGCCTTGATTTCCT
The DNA here is from genome assembly GCF_910594005.1 of Cervus elaphus. NCBI lineage: Eukaryota > Metazoa > Chordata > Mammalia > Artiodactyla > Cervidae > Cervus > Cervus elaphus. The sequence goes on along the minus strand of NC_057815.1, from coordinate 1,888,851 downwards.
TGATGGCACTCCAGAGAAACCCCAAGAACACTGTTTCAAGGCTAGAGGGATCCTGAGGTCACTGTAGCAACACGAAAGAGCTCCGTGGACCAAAAATCAACTAGAGATGAGAGGTTAGTCCCTGGCTTCGACACCAGAGCAATACCACCTTACCACAAGCACCTCAAGAGGAGGCTTCTCTCAGCTCTAGCTATGTGAGAGGGACCCTGAATTTGCGGCCTCAAGTGGAATGGACACTACGATGCCCTGACTCGAAATAAGGCCGCATATCCCTGCATTGACTTGAATGCAGGCTCCTCTTGCATCTCCCAAGACGAAAGGATGTCTGAATCACCTGTGTAGACCACAGAGAAAGACCTAGTTCCCCACCTCATCGCGACCGGAGGCCTCACATCCTTTGAAAACTCCAGAGGTACGCGGAGATCAGTGCCTCCAAAGGAGACGATGCCTGACTCCTCGTGAAACTTGATAGGAGTCCAAGGATTCCTGTGGCACGTGGAAAGGGACCCTTGGTCTCCCGCCTCAGCTGGAGAGGCGTCCCAAATGCGCTGCCAAGCCTCGAGGAGAATCCCGAGTTGTCCCTCGCAACTAGGCAAGAGTCCTGACGTCGCTGAACAAACACGTGGCTGGAAGGGTCATCCCCGTCGTAACTCGAGAATATACCCCAGGTTCCCGCCGCAACTCGAGAAAAACCATGAGACTTCCCCCTCGCCGCGAGATGCTGCCCGATTCCCCTTCACTGCGTGCAGAGCAATTCCGTCTTGCACATCACACATGAAAGGAGCCTTGATTTTCTTGATGGCACTCCAGAGAATCCCCAAGAACACTGTTTCAAGGCTAGAGGGATCCTGAGGTCACTGTAGCAAAACGAAAGTGCTCCGTGGACCAAAAATCAACTCGAGATGAGAGGTTAGCCCCTGGCTTCGACTCCAGAGGAATACCACCTTACCACAAGCACCTCAAGAGAAGGCTTCTCTCAGCTCTAGACATGTGAGAGGGACCCTGAGTTTGCGGCCTCAAGTGGAATGGACACCGCGATGCCCTGACTCGAAATAAGGCCGGATATCCCTGCAGTGACTTGAATGCAGGCTCGTCTTGCATCTCCCAGGACGAAAGGATGTCTGAATCCCCTGTGGAGACCACAGAGAAAGACCTAGTTCCCCACCTCATCGCGACCGGAGGCCTCACATCCTTTGAAAACTCCAGAGGTACGCGGAGATCAGTGCCTCCAAAGGAGACGATGCCTGACTCCTCGTGAAACTTGATAGGAGTCCCAGGATTCCTTTGGCACGTGGAAAGGGACCCTTGTTCTCCCGCCTCAGCTGGAGAGGCGTCCCAATTGCCCTGCCAAGCCTCGAGGAGAACCCCGAGTTGTCCCTCGCAACTAGGCAGGAGTCCTGACGTCGCTGAACAAACACGTGGGTGGAAGGGCTATCCCCGTCGTAACTCGAGAATATACCCCAGGTTCCCGCCGCAACTCGAGAAAAACCATGAGACTTCCCCCTCGCCGCGAGATGAGGCCCGATTCCCCTGTACTGCGTGCAGAGCAATTCCGTGTTGTACATCACACATGAAAGGAGCCTTGATTTCCTTGATGGCACTCCAGAGAAACCCCAAGAACACTGTTTCAAGGCTAGAGGGATCCTGAGGTCACTGTAGCAACACGAAAGAGCTCCGTGACCAAGAATCAACTAGAGATGAGAGGTTCGTCCCTGGCTTCGACTCCAGAGGAATACCACCTTACCACAAGCAACTCAAGAGGAGGCTTCTCTCAGCTCTAGCTATGTGAGAGGGACCCTGATTTTTCGGCCTCAAGTGGAATGGACACCGCGATGCCCTGACTCGAAATAAGGCTGGATATCCCTGCAGTGACTTGAATGCAGGCTCGTCTTGCATCTCCCAAGACGAAAGGATGTCTGAATCCCCTGTGGAGACCACAGAGAAAGACCTAGTTCCCCACCTCATCACGACCGGAGGCCTCACATCCTTTGAAAACTCCAGAGGTACGCGGAGATCAGTGCCTCCAAAGGAGACGATGCCTGACTCCTCATGAAACTTGATAGGATTCCCAGGATTCCTGTGGCACGTGGAAAGGGACACTTGGTCTCCCGCCTCAGCTGGAGAGGCGTCCCAATTGCCCTGCCAAGCCTCGAGGAGAATCCCGAGTTGTCCCTCGCAACTAGGCAGGAGTCCTGACGTCGCTGAACAAACACGTGTGTGGAAGGGTCATCCCCGTCGTAACTCGAGAATATACCCCAGGTTCCCGCCGCAACTCGAGAAAAACCATGAGACTTCCCCCTCGCCGCGAGATGAGGCCCGATTCCCCTGCACTGCGTGCAGAGCAATTCCGTGTTGCACATCACACATGAAAGGAGCCTTGATTTCCTTGATGGCACTCCAGGGAAACCCCAAGAACACTGTTTAAAGGCTAGAGGGATCCTGAGGTCACTGTAGCAACACGAAAGAGCTCCGTGGACCAAAAATCAACTCGAGATGGGAGGTTAGTCCCTGGCTTCGACTCCAGAGGAATACCACCTTACCACAAGCACCTCAAGAGGAGGCTTCTCTCAGCTCTAGCTATGTGAGAGGGACCCTGAGTTTGCGGCCTCAAGTGGAATGGACACTGCGATGCCCTGACTCGAAATAAGGCCGGATAACTATGCAGTGACTTGAATGCAGGCTCGTCTTGCATCTCCCAAGACGAAAGGATGTCTGAATCCCCTGTGGAGACAACAGAGAAAGACCTAGTTCCCCACCTCATCGCGACCGGAGGCCTCACATCCTTTGAAAACTCCAGAGGTACGCGGAGATCAGTGCCTCCAAAGGAGACGATGCCTGACTCCTCGTGAAACTTGATAGGAGTCCCAGGATTCCTGTGGCACGTGGAAAGGGACCCTTGGTCTCCCGCCTCAGCTGGAGAGGCGTCCCAATTAACCTGCCAAGCCTCAAGGAGAATCCCGAGTTGTCCCTCGCAACTAGGCAGGAGTCCTGACGTCGCTGAACAAACACGTGTGTGGAAGGGCCATCCCCGTCGTAACTCGAGAATATACCCCAGGTTCCCGCCGCAACTCGAGAAAAACCATGAGACTTCCCCCTCGCCGCGAGATGAGGCCCGATTCCCCTGCACTGCGTGCAGAGCAATTCCGTGTTGCACATCACACATGAAAGGAGCCTTGATTTCCTTGATGGCACTCCAGAGAAACCCCAAGAACACTGTTTCAAGGCTAGAGGGATCCTGAGGTCATTGTAGCAACACGAAAGAGCTCCGTGGACCAAAAATCAACTCGAGATGAGAGGTTAGTCCCTGGCTTCGACTCCAGAGGAATACCACCATACCACAAGCACCTCAAGAGGAGGTTTCTCTCAGCTCTAGGTATGTGAGAGGGACCCTGAGTTTGCGGCCTCAAGTGGAATGGACACCGCGATGCCCTGACTCGAAATAAGGCCGGATATCCCTGCAGTGACTTGAATGCAGGCTCGTCTTGCATCTCCCAAGACGAAAGGATGTCTGAATCCCCTGTGGAGACCACAGAGAAAGACCTAGTTCCCCACCTCATCGCGACCGCAGGCCTCACATCCTTTGAAAACTCCAGAGGTACGCAGAGATCAGTGCCTCCAAAGTAGACGATGCCTGACTCCTCGTGAAACTTGATAGGAGTCCCAGGATTCCTGTGGCACGTGGAAAGGGACACTTGGTCTCCCGCCTCAGCTGGAGAGGCGTCCCAATTGCCCCTGCCAAGCCTCGAGGAGAATCCCGAGTTGTCCCTCGCAACTAGGCAGGAGTCCTGACGTCGCTGAACAAACACGTGTGTGGAAGGGTCATCCCCGTCGTAACTCGAGAATATACCCCAGGTTCCCGCCGCAACTCGAGAAAAACCATGAGACTTCCCCCTCGCCGCGAGATGAGGCCCGATTCCCCTGCACTGCGTGCAGAGCAATTCCGTGTTGCACATCACACATGAAAGGAGCCTTGATTTCCTTGATGGCACTCCAGGGAAACCCCAAGAACACTGTTTAAAGGCTAGAGGGATCCTGAGGTCACTGTAGCAACACGAAAGAGCTCCGTGGACCAAAAATCAACTCGAGATGAGAGGTTAGTCCCTGGCTTCGACTCCAGAGGAATACCACCTTACCACAAGCACCTCAAGAGGAGGCTTCTCTCAGCTCTAGCTATGTGAGAGGGACCCTGAGTTTGCGGCCTCAAGTGGAATGGACACTGCGATGCCCTGACTCGAAATAAGGCCGGATATCTATGCAGTGACTTGAATGCAGGCTCGTCTTGCATCTCCCAAGACGAAAGGATGTCTGAATCCCCTGTGGAGACCACAGAGAAAGACCTAGTTCCCCACCTCATCGCGATCGCAGGCCTCACATCCTTTGAAAACTCCAAGGTACGCAGAGATCAGTGCCTCCAAAGGAGACGATGCCTGACTCCTCGTGAAACTTGATAGGAGTCCCAGGATTCCTGTGGCACGTGGAAAGGGAACCTTGGTCTCCCGCCTCAGCTGGAGAGGCGTCCCAATTGCCCTGCCAAGCCTCGAGGAGAATCCCGAGTTGTCCCTCCCGACTAGGCAGGAGTCCTGGCGTCGCTGAACTAACACGTGTGTGGAAGGGCCATCCCAGTCGTAACTCGAGAATATACCCCAGGTTCCCGCCGCAACTCGAGAAAAACCATGAGACTTCTCCCTCGCCGCGAGATGAGACCCGATTCCCCTGCACTGCGAGCAGAGCAATTCCGTGTTGCACATCACACATGAAAGGAGCCTTGATTTCCTTGATGGCACTCCAGAGAAACCCCAAGAACACTGTTTCAAGGCTAGAGGGATCCTGAGGTCAGTGTAGCAACACGAAAGAGCTCCGTGGACCAAAAATCAACTCGAGATGAGAGGTTAGTCCCTGGCTTCGACTCCAGAGGAACACCACCTTACCACAAGCACCTCAAGAGGAGGCTTCTCTCAGCTCTAGGTATGTGAGAGGGACCCTGAGTTTGCGGCCTCAAGTGGAATGGAGACCGCGATGCCCTGACTCGAAATAAGGCCAGATATCCCTGCAGTGACTTGAATGCAGGCTCGTCTTGCATCTCCCAAGACGAAAGGATGTCTGAATACCCTGTGGAGACCACAGAGAAAGACCTAGTTCCCCACCTCATCGCGACCGCAGGCCTCACATCCTTTGATAACTCCAGAGGTACGCAGAGATCAGTGCCTCCAAAGGAGACGATGCCTGACTCCTCGTGAAACTTGATAGGAGTCCCAGGATTCCTGTGGCACGTGGAAAGGGAACCTTGGTCTCCCGCCTCAGCTGGAGAGGCGTTCCAATTGCCCTGCCAAGCCTCGAGGAGAATCCCGAGTTGTCCCTCCCGACTAGGCAGGAGTCCTGCCGTCGCTGAACTAACACGTGTGTGGAAGGGCCATCCCAGTCGTAACTCGAGAATATACCCCAGGTTCCCGCCGCAACTCGAGAAAAACCATGAGACTTCTCCCTCGCCGCGAGATGAGACCCGATTCCCCTGCACTGCGAGCAGAGCAATTCCGTGTTGCACATCACACATGAAAGGAGCCTTGATTTCCTTGATGGCACTCCAGAGAAACCCCAAGAACACTGTTTCAAGGCCAGAGGGATCCTGAGGTCACTGTAGCAACACGAAAGAGCTCCGTGGACCAAAAATCAACTCGAGATGAGAGGTTAGTCCCTGGCTTCGACTCCAGAGGAATACCACCCTACCACAAGCACCTCAAGAGGAGGCTTCTCTCAGCTCTAGGTATGTGAGAGGGACCCTGAGTTTGCGGCCTCAAGTGGAATGGACACCGCGATGCCCTGACTCGAAATAAGGCCGGATATCCCTGCAGTGACTTGAATGCAGGCTCGTCTTGCATCTCCCAAGACGAAAGGATGTCTGAATCCCCTGTGGAGACCACAGAGAAAGACCTAGTTCCCCACCTCATCGCGACCGGAGGCCTCACATCCTTTGAAAACTCCAGAGGTACGCGGAGATCAGTGCCTCCAAAGGAGACGATGCCTGACTCCTCGTGAAACTTGATAGGATTCCCAGGATTCCTGTGGCACGTGGAAAGGGACCCTTGGTCTCCCGCCTCAGCTGGAGAGGCGTCCCAATTGCCCTGCCAAGCCTCGAGGAGAATCCCGAGTTGTCCCTCGCAACTAGGCAGGAGTCCTGACGTCGCTGAACAAACACGTGTGTGGAAGGGCCGTCCCCTCGTAACTCGAGAATATTCCCCAGGTTCCCGCCGCAACTCGAGAAAAACCATGAGACTTCCCCCTCGCCGCGAGATGAGGCCCGATTCCCCTGCACTGCGTGCAGAGCAATTCCGTGTTGCACATCACACATGAAAGGAGCCTTGATTTCCTTGATGGCACTCCAGAGAAACCCCAAGAACACTGTTTCAAGGCTAGAGGGATCCTGAGGTCAGTGTAGCAACACGAAAGAGCTCCGTGGACCAAAAATCAACTCGAGATGAGAGGTTAGTCCCTGGCTTTGACTCCAGAGGAATACCACCTTACCACAAGCACCTCAAGAGGAGGCTTCTCTCAGCTCTAGGTATGTGAGAGGGACCCTGAGTTTGCGGCCTCAAGTGGAATGGAGACCGCGATGCCCTGACTCGAAATAAGGCCAGATATCCCTGCAGTGACTTGAATGCAGGCTCGTCTTGCATCTCCCAAGACGAAAGGATGTCTGAATCCCCTGTGGAGACCACAGAGAAAGACCTAGTTCCCCACCTCATCGCGACCGCAGGCCTCACATCCTTTGATAACTCCAGAGGTACGCAGAGATCAGTGCCTCCAAAGGAGACGATGCCTGACTCCTCGTGAAACTTGATAGGAGTCCCAGGATTCCTGTGGCACGTGGAAAGGGACCCTTGGTCTCCCGCCTCAGCTGGAGAGGCGTCCCAATTGCCCTGCCAAGCCTCGAGGAGAATCCCGAGTTGTCCCTCCCGACTAGGCAGGAGTCCTGCCGTCGCTGAACTAACACGTGTGTGGAAGGGCCATCCCAGTCGTAACTCGAGAATATACCCCAGGTTCCCGCCGCAACTCGAGAAAAACCATGAGACTTCTCCCTCGCCGCGAGATGAGACCCGATTCCCCTGCACTGCGTGCAGAGCAATTCCGTGTTGCACATCACACATGAAAGGAGCCTTGATTTCCTTGATGGCACTCCAGAGAAACCCCAAGAACACTGTTTCAAGGCTAGAGGGATCCTGAGGTCACTGTAGCAACACGAAAGAGCTCCGTGGACCAAAAATCAACTCGAGATGAGAGGTTAGTCCCTGGCTTCGACTCCAGAGGAATACCACCCTACCACAAGCACCTCAAGAGGAGGCTTCTCTCAGCTCTAGGTATGTGAGAGGGACCCTGAGTTTGCGGCCTCAAGTGGAATGGACACCGCGATGCCCTGACTCGAAATAAGGCCGGATATCCCTGCAGTGACTTGAATGCAGGCTCGTCTTGCATCTCCCAAGATGAAAGGATGTCTGAATCCCCTGTGGAGACCACAGAGAAAGACCTAGTTCCCCACCTCATGGCGACCGGAGGTCTCACATCCTTTGAAAACTCCAGAGGTACGCGGAGATCAGTGCCTCCAAAGGAGACGATGCCTGACTCCTCGTGAAACTTGATAGGAGTCCCAGGATTCCTGTGGCACGTGGAAAGGGACCCTTGGTCTCCCGCCTCAGCTGGAGAGGCGTCCCAATTGCCCTGCCAAGCCTCGAGGAGAATCCCGAGTTGTCCCTCGCAACTAGGCAGGAGTCCTGATGTCGCTGAACAAACAAGTGTTTAGACGGGCCATCCCCTTTGTACTTCGAGAATATACCCCAGGTTCCCGCCACAACACGAGAAAAACCATGAGACTTCCCCCTCGCCGCGAGATGAGGCCCGATTCCCCTGCACTGCGTGCAGAGCAATTCCGTGTTGCACATCACACATGAAAGGAGCCTTGATTTCCTTGATGGCACTCCAGAGAAACCCCAAGAACACTGTTTCAAGGCTAGAGGGATCCTGAGGTCACTGTAGCAACACGAAAGAGCTCCGTGGACCAAAAATCAACTCGAGATGAGAGGTTAGTCCCTGGCTTCGACTCCAGAGGAATACCACCTTACCACAAGCACCTCAAGAGGAGGCTTCTCTCAGCTCTATGTATGTGAGAGGGACCCTGATTTTTCGGCCTCAAGTGGAATGGACACCGCGATGCTCTGACTCGAAATAAGGCCGGATATCCCTGCAGTGACTTGAATGCAGGCTCGTCTTGCATCTCCCAAGACGAAAGGATGTCTGAATCCCCTGTGGAGACCACAGAGAAAGACCTAGTTCCCCACCTCATCGCGACCGGAGGCCTCACATCCTTTGAAAACTCCAGAGGTACGCGGAGATCAGTGCCTCCAAAGGAGACGATGCCTGACTCCTCGTGAAACTTGATAGGATTCCCAGGATTCCTGTGGCACGTGGAAAGGGAACCTTGGTCTCCCGCCTCAGCTGGAGAGGCATCCCAATTGCCCTGCCAAGCCTCGAGGAGAATCCCGAGTTGTCCCTCGCAACTAGGCAGGAGTCCTGACGTCGCTGAACAAACACGTGTGTGGAAGGGCCGTCCCATCGTAACTCGAGAATATTCCCCAGGTTTCCGCCGCAACTCGAGAAAAACCATGAGACTTCCCCCTCGCCGCGAGATGAGGCCCGATTCCCCTGCCCTGCGTGCAGAGCAATTCCGTGTTGCACATCACACATGAAAGGAGCCTTGATTTCCTTGATGGCACTCCAGAGAAAACCCAAGAACACTGTTTCAAGGCTAGAGGGATCCTGAGGTCACTGTAGCAACACGAAAGAGCCCCGTGGACCAAAAATCAACTCGAGATGAGAGGTTAGTCCCTGGCTTCGACTCCAGAGGAATACCACCTTACCACAAGCACTTCAAGAGGAGGCTTCTCTCAGCTCTAGGTATGTGAGAGGGACCCTGAGTTTGTGGCCTCAAGTGGAATGGAGACCGCGATGCCCTGACTCGAAATAAGGCCGGATATCCCTGCAGTGACTTGAATGCAGGCTCGTCTTGCATCTCCCAAGACGAAAGGATGTCTGAATCCCCTGTGGAGACCACAGAGAAAGACCTAGTTCCCCACCTCATCGCGACCGCAGGCCTCACATCCTTTGAAAACTCCAGAGGTACGCAGAGATCAGTGCCTCCAAAGGAGACGATGCCTGACTCCTCGTGAAACTTGATAGGAGTCCCAGGATTCCTGTGGCACGTGGAAAGGGAACCTTGGTCTCCCGCCTCAGCTGGAGAGGCGTCCCAATTGCCCTGCCAAGCCTCGAGGAGAATCCCGAGTTGTCCCTCCCGACTAGGCAGGAGTCCTGCCGTCGCTGAACTAACACGTGTGTGGAAGGGCCATCCCAGTCGTAACTCGAGAATATACCCCAGGTTCCCGCCGCAACTCGAGAAAAACCATGAGACTTCTCCCTCGCCGCGAGATGAGACCCGATTCCCCTGCACTGCGAGCAGAGCAATTCCGTGTTGCACATCACACATGAAAGGAGCCTTGATTTCCTTGATGGCACTCCAGAGAAACCCCAAGAACACTGTTTCAAGGCTAGAGGGATCCTGAGGTCACTGTAGCAACACGAAAGAGCTCCGTGGACCAAAAATCAACTCGAGATGAGAGGTTAGTCCCTGGCTTCGACTCCAGAGGAATACCACCCTACCACAAGCACCTCAAGAGGAGGCTTCTCTCAGCTCTATGTATGTGAGAGGGACCCTGATTTTTCGGCCTCAAGTGGAATGGACACCGCGATGCTCTGACTCGAAATAAGGCCGGATATCCCTGCAGTGACTTGAATGCAGGCTCGTCTTGCATCTCCCAAGACGAAAGGATGTCTGAATCCCCTGTGGAGACCACAGAGAAAGACCTAGTTCCCCACCTCATCGCGACCGGAGGCCTCACATCCTTTGAAAACTCCAGAGGTACGCGGAGATCAGTGCCTCCAAAGGAGACGATGCCTGACTCCTCGTGAAACTTGATAGGATTCCCAGGATTCCTGTGGCACGTGGAAAGGGAACCTTGGTCTCCCGCCTCAGCTGGAGAGGCATCCCAATTGCCCTGCCAAGCCTCGAGGAGAATCCCGAGTTGTCCCTCGCAACTAGGCAGGAGTCCTGACGTCGCTGAACAAACACGTGTGTGGAAGGGCCGTCCCATCGTAACTCGAGAATATTCCCCAGGTTTCCGCCGCAACTCGAGAAAAACCATGAGACTTCCCCCTCGCCGCGAGATGAGGCCCGATTCCCCTGCCCTGCGTGCAGAGCAATTCCGTGTTGCACATCACACATGAAAGGAGCCTTGATTTCCTTGATGGCACTCCAGAGAAACCCCAAGAACACTGTTTCAAGGCTAGAGGGATCCTGAGGTCACTGTAGCAACACGAAAGAGCCCCGTGGACCAAAAATCAACTCGAGATGAGAGGTTAGTCCCTGGCTTCGACTCCAGAGGAATACCACCTTACCACAAGCACTTCAAGAGGAGGCTTCTCTCAGCTCTAGGTATGTGAGAGGGACCCTGAGTTTGTGGCCTCAAGTGGAATGGAGACCGCGATGCCCTGACTCGAAATAAGGCCGGATATCCCTGCAGTGACTTGAATGCAGGCTCGTCTTGCATCTCCCAAGACGAAAGGATGTCTGAATCCCCTGTGGAGACCACAGAGAAAGACCTAGTTCCCCACCTCATCGCGACCGCAGGCCTCACATCCTTTGAAAACTCCAGAGGTACGCAGAGATCAGTGCCTCCAAAGGAAACGATGCCTGACTCCTCGTGAAACTTGATAGGAGTCCCAGGATTCCTGTGGCACGTGGAAAGGGAACCTTGGTCTCCCGCCTCAGCTGGAGAGGCGTCCCAATTGCCCTGCCAAGCCTCGAGGAGAATCCCGAATTGTCCCTCCCGACTAGGCAGGAGTCCTGCCGTCGCTGAACTAACACGTGTGTGGAAGGGCCATCCCAGTCGTAACTCGAGAATATACCCCAGGTTCCCGCGCAACTCGAGAAAAACCATGAGACTTCTCCCTCGCCGCGAGATGAGACCCGATTCCCCTGCACTGCGAGCAGAGCAATTCCGTGTTGCACATCACACATGAAAGGAGCCTTGATTTCCTTGATGGCACTCCAGAGAAACCCCAAGAACACTGTTTCAAGGCTAGAGGGATCCTGAGGTCACTGTAGCAACACGAAAGAGCTCCGTGGACGAAAAATCAACTCGAGATGAGAGGTTAGTCCCTGGCTTCGACTCCAGAGGAATACCACCCTACCACAAGCACCTCAAGAGGAGGCTTCTCTCAGCTCTAGGTATGTGAGAGGGACCCTGAGATTGCGGCCTCAAGTGGAATGGACACCGCGATGCCCTGACTCGAAATAAGGCCGGATATCCCTGCAGTGACTTGAATGCAGGCTCGTCTTGCATCTCCCAAGACGAAAGGATGTCTGAATCCCCTGTGGAGACCACAGAGAAAGACCTAGTTCCCCACCTCATCGCGACCGGAGGCCTCACATCCTTTGAAAACTCCAGAGGTACGCGGAGATCAGTGCCTCCAAAGGAGACGATGCCTGACTCCTCGTGAAACTTGATAGGATTCCCAGGATTCCTGTGGCACGTGGAAAGGGACCCTTGGTCTCCCGCATCAGCTGGAGAGGCGTCCCAATTGCCCTGCCAAGCCTCGAGGAGAATCCCGAGTTGTCCCTCGCAACTAGGCAGGAGTCCTGACGTCGCTGAACAAACACGTGTGTGGAAGGGCCGTCCCCTCGTAACTCGAGAATATTCCCCAGGTTCCCGCCGCAACTCGAGAAAAACCATGAGACTTCCCCCTCGCCGCGAGATGAGGCCCGATTCCCCTGCACTGCGTGCAGAGCAATTCCGTGTTGCACATCACACATGAAAGGAGCCTTGATTTCCTTGATGGCACTCCAGAGAAACCCCAAGAACACTGTTTCAAGGCTAGAGGGATCCTGAGGTCAGTGTAGCAACACGAAAGAGCTCCGTGGACCAAAAATCAACTCGAGATGAGAGGTTAGTCCCTGGCTTCGACTCCAGAGGAATACCACCTTACCACAAGCACCTCAAGAGGAGGCTTCTCTCAGCTCTAGGTATGTGAGAGGGACCCTGAGTTTGCGGCCTCAAGTGGAATGGAGACCGCGATGCCCTGACTCGAAATAAGGCCAGATATCCCTGCAGTGACTTGAATGCAGGCTCGTCTTGCATCTCCCAAGACGAAAGGATGTCTGAATCCACTGTGGAGACCACAGAGAAAGACCTAGTTCCCCACCTCATCGCGACCGCAGGCCTCACATCCTTTGATAACTCCAGAGGTACGCAGAGATCAGTGCCTCCAAAGGAGACGATGCCTGACTCCTCGTGAAACTTGATAGGAGTCCCAGGATTCCTGTGGCACGTGGAAAGGGAACCTTGGTCTCCCGCCTCAGCTGGAGAGGCGTCCCAATTGCCCTGCCAAGCCTCGAGGAGAATCCCGAGTTGTCCCTCCCGACTAGGCAGGAGTCCTGCCGTCGCTGAACTAACACGTGTGTGGAAGGGCCATCCCAGTCGTAACTCGAGAATATACCCCAGGTTCCCGCCGCAACTCGAGAAAAACCATGAGACTTCTCCCTCGCCGCGAGATGAGACCCGATTCCCCTGCACTGCGTGCAGAGCAATTCCGTGTTGCACATCACACATGAAAGGAGCCTTGATTTCCTTGATGGCACTCCAGAGAAACCCCAAGAACACTGTTTCAAGGCTAGAGGGATCCTGAGGTCACTGTAGCAACACGAAAGAGCTCCGTGGACCAAAAATCAACTCGAGATGAGAGGTTAGTCCCTGGCTTCGACTCCAGAGGAATACCACCCTACCACAAGCACCTCAAGAGGAGGCTTCTCTCAGCTCTAGGTATGTGAGAGGGACCCTGAGGTTGCGGCCTCAACTGGAATGGAGACCGCGATGCCCTGACTCGAAATAAGGCCGGATATCCCTGCAGTGACTTGAATGCAGGCTCGTCTTGCATCTCCCAAGATGAAAGGATGTCTGAATCCCCTGTGGAGACCACAGAGAAAGACCTAGTTCCCCACCTCATGGCGACCGGAGGTCTCACATCCTTTGAAAACTTCAGAGGTACGCGGAGATCAGTGCCTCCAAAGAAGACGATGCCTGACTCCTCGTGAAACTTGATAGGAGTCCCAGGATTCCTGTGGCAAGTGGAAAGGGACCCTTGGTCTCCCGCCTCAGCTGGAGAGGCGTCCCAATTGCCCTGCCAAGCCTCGAGGAGAACCAAGAGTTGTCCCTCGCAACTAGGCAGGAGTCCTGATGTCGCTGAACAAACAAGTGGTTAGACGGGCCATCCCCTTTGTACTTCGAGAATATACCCCAGGTTCCCGCCACAACTCGAGAAAAACCATGAGACTTCCCCCTCGCCGCGAGATGAGGCCCGATTCCCCTGCACTGCGTGCAGAGCAATTCCGTGTTGCACATCACACATGAAAGGAGCCTTAATTTCCTTGACGGCACTCCAGCGAAACCCCAAAAACACTGTTTCAAGGTTAGAGGGATCCTGAGGTCACTGTAGCAACTCGAAAGAGCTCCGTGGACCAAAAATCAACTCGAGATGAGAGGTTATTCCCTGGCTTCGACTCCAGAGGAATACCACCTTATCACAAGCACCTCAAGAGGAGGCTTCTCTCAGCTCTATATATGTGAGAGGGACCCTGATTTTTCGGCCTCAAGTGGAATGGACACCGCGATGCCCTGACTCGAAATAAGGCCGGATATCCCTGCAGTGACTTGAATGCAGGCTCGTCTTGCATCTCCCAAGACGAAAGGATGTCTGAATCCCCTGTGGAGACCACAGAGAAAGACCTAGTTCCCCACCTCATCGCGAACGGAGGCCTCACATCCTTTGAAAACTCCAGAGGTACGCGGAGATCAGTGCCTCCAAAGGAGCCAATGCCTGACTCCTCGTCAAACTTGATAGGAGTCCCAGGATTCCTGTGGCACGTGGAAAGGGAACCTTGGTCTCCCGCCTCAGCTGGAGAGGCGTCCCAATTGCCCTGCCAAGCCTCGAGGAGAATCCCGAGTTGTCCCTCCCGACTAGGCAGGAGTCCTTCCGTCGCTGAACTAACACGCGTGTGGAAGGGATATCCCCTCGTAACTCGAGAATATTCCCCAGGTTCCCGCCGCAACTCGAGAAAAACCATGAGACTTCTCCCTCGCCGCGAGATGAGGCCCGATTCCCCTGCACTGCGTGCAGAGCAATTCCGTGTTGCACATCGCACATGAAAGAAGCCTTGATTTCCTTGATGGCACTCCAGAGAAACCCCAAGAACACTGTTTCAAGGCTAGAGGGATCCTGAGGTCACTGTAGCAACACGAAAGAGCTCCGTGGACCAAAAATCAACTCGAGATGAGAGGTTAGTCCCTGGCTTCGACTCCAGAGGAATACCACCCTACCACAAGCACCTCAAGAGGAGGCTTCTCTCAGCTCTAGGTATGTGAGAGGGACCCTGAGTTTGCGGCCTCAAGTGGAATGGACACCGCGATGCCCTGACTCGAAATAAGGCCGGATATCCCTGCAATGACTTGAATGCAGGCTCGTCTTGCATCTCCCAAGATGAAAGGATGTCTGAATCCCCTGTGGAGACCACAGAGAAAGACCTAGTTCCCCACCTCATGGCGACCGGAGGCCTCACATCCTTTGAAAACTCCAGAGGTACGCGGAGATCAGTGCCTCCAAAGGAGACGATGCCTGACTCCTCGTGAAACTTGATAGGAGTCCCAGGATTCCTGTGGCACGTGGAAAGGGACCCTTGGTCTCCCGCCTCAGCTGGAGAGGCGTCCCAATTGCCCTGCCAAGCCTCGAGGAGAATCCAGAGTTGTCCCTCGCAACTAGGCAGGAGTCCTGCCGTCGCTGAAAAAACACGTGTGTGGAAGGGCCATCCCCGTCGTAACTCGAGAATATACCCCAGGTTCCCGCCGCAACTCGAGAAAAACCATGAGACTTCCCCCTCGTCGCGAGATGAGGCCCGATTCCCCTGCACTGCGTGCAGAGCAATTCCGTCTTGCACATCACATATGAAAGGAGCCTTGATTTCCTTGATGGCACTCCAGCGAAAGCCCAAGAACACTGTTTCAAGGCTAGAGGGATCCTGAGGTCACTGTAGCAACACGAAAGAGCTCCGTGGACCAAAAATCAACTAGAGATGAGAGGTTAGTCCCTGGCTTCGACTCCAGAGGAATACCACCTTACCACAAGCACCTCAAGAGGAGGCTTCTCTCAGCTCTAGGTATGTGAGAGGGACCCTGAGTTTGCAGCCTCAAGTGGAATGGACACCGCGATGCCCTGACTCGAAATAAGGCCGGATATCCCTGCAGTGACTTGAATGCAGGCTCGTCTTGCATCTCCCAAGACTAAAGGATGTCTGAATCCCCTGTGGAGACCACAGAGAAAGACCTAGTTCCCCACCTCATCGCGACCGGAGGCCTCACATCCTTTGAAAACTCCAGAGGTACGCGGAGATGAGTGCCTCCAAAGGAGAGGATGCCTGACTGCTCGTGAAACTTGATAGGAGTCCCAGGATTCCTGTAGCACGTGGAAAGGGACACTTGGTCTCCCGCCTCAGCTGGAGAGGCGTCCCAATTGCCCTGCCAAGCCTCGAGGAGAATCCCGAGTTGTCCCTCGCAACTAGGCAGTAGTCCTGACGTCGCTGAAAAAACACGTGGGTGGAAGGGCCATCCCCGTCGTAACTCGAGAATATACCCCAGGTTCCCGCCGCAACTCGAGAAAAACCATGAGACTAACCCCTCACCGCGAGATGAGGCCCGATTCCCCTGCACTGCGTGCAGAGCAATTCCGTGTTGCACATCAAACATGAAAGGAGCCTTGATTTCCTTGATGGCACTCCAGCGAAAGCCCAAGAACACTGTTTCAAGGCTAGAGGGATCCTGAGGTCACTGTAGCAACACGAAAGAGCTCCGTGGACCAAAATCAACTAGAGATGAGAGGTTAGTCCCTGGCTTCGACTCCAGAGGAATACCACCTTACCACAAGCACCTCAAGAGGAGGCTTCTCTCAGCTCTAGGTATGTGAGAGGGACCCTGAGTTTGCAGCCTCAAGTGGAATGGACACCGCGATGCCCTGACTCGAAATAAGGCCGGATATCCCTGCAGTGACTTGAATGCAGGCTCGTCTTGCATCTCCCAAGACGAAAGGATGTCTGAATCCCCTGTGGAGACCTCAGAGAAAGATCTAGTTCCCCACCTCATCACGACCGGAGGCCTCACATCCTTTGAAAACTCCAGAGGTACGCGGAGATCAGTGCCTCCAAAGGAGACGATGCCTGACTCCTCGTGAAACTTGATAGGAGTCCCAGGATTCCTGTGGCACGTGGAAAGGGACCGTTGGTCTCCCGCCTCAGTTGGAGAGGCGTCCCAATTGCCGTTCCAAGCCTCGAGGAGAATCCCGAGTTGTCCCTCGCAACTAGGCAGGAGTCCTGCCGTCGCTGAACAAACACGTGGTTGGAAGGGCCATCCCCGTCGTAACTCGAGAATATACCCCAGGTTTCCGCCGCAACTCGAGGAAAACCATGAGACTTCCCCTTCGCCGCGAGATGAGGCCCGATTCCCCTGCACTGCGTGCAGAGCAATTCAGTGTTGCACATCACACATGAAAGGAGCCTTGATTTCCTTGATGGCACTCCAGAGAAACCCCAAGAACACTGTTTCAAGGCTAGAGGGATCCTGAGGTCACTGTATCCACACGAAAGAGTTCCGTGGACCAAAAATCAACTCGAGATGAGAGGTTAGTCCCTGGCTTCGACTCCAGAGGAATAACACCTTAACAGAAGCAGCTCAAGAGGTGGCTTCTCTCAGCTCTAGGTATGTGAGAGGGACCCTGAGTTTGCGGCCTCAAGTGGAATGGACACCGCGATGCCCTGACTCGAAATAAGGCCGGATATCCCTGCAGTGACTTGAATGCAGGCTCGCCTTGCATCTCCCAAGACGAAAGGATGACTGAATCCCCTGTGGAGACCACAGAGAAAGACCTAGTTCCCCACCTCATCGCGACCGGAGGCCTCACATCCTTTGAAAACTCCAGAAGTATGCAGAGATCAGTGCCTCCAAAGGAGACGATGCCTGACTCCTCGTGAATCTTGGTAGGAGTCCCAGGATTCCTGTGGCATGTGGAAAGGGACCCTTGGTCTGCCGCCTCAGCTGGAGAGGCGTCCCAATTGCCCTGCCAAGCCTCGAGGAGAATCTCGAGTTGTACCTCGCAACTAGGCAGGAGTCCTGACGTCGCTGAACAAACACGTGGGTGGAAGGGCCATTCCCGTCGTAACTCGAGAATATACCCCAAGTTCCCGCCGCAACTGGAGAAAAACCATGAGAGTTCCCCCTCGCCGCGAGATGAGGCCCGATTCCCCTGCCCTGCGTCCAGAGCAATTCCGTGTTGCACATCACACATGAAAGGAGCCTTGATTTCCTTGATGGCACTCCAGAGAAACCCTAAGAACACTGTTTCCAGGCTAGAGGGATCCTGAGGTCACTGTAGCCACATGAAAGAGCTCCGTGGACCAAAAATCAACTCGAGATGAGAGGTTAGTCCCTGGCTTCGACTCCAGAGGAATACCACCTTACCACAAGCACCTCAAGAGGAGGCTTCTCTCAGCTCCAGGTATGTGAGAGGGACCCTGAGTTTGCAGCCTCAAGTGGAATGGAAACCACGATGCCCTGACTCGAAATAAGGCCGGATATCCCTGCAGTGACTTGAATGCAGGCTCGTCTTGCATCTCCCAAGACGAAAGGATGTCTGAATCCCCTGTGGAGACCACAGAGAAAGACCTAGTTCCCCACCTCATCGCGACCGGAGGCCTCACATCCTTTGAATACTCCAGAGGTAGGCGGAGATCAGTGCCTCCAAAGGAGCCAATGCCTGACTCCTCGTCAAACTTGATAGGAGTCCCAGGATTCCTGTGGCACGTGGAAAGGGACCCTTGGTCTCCCGCCTCAGCTGGAGAGGCGTCCCAATTGCCCTGCCAAGCCTCGAGGAGAATCCCGAGTTGTCCGTCGCAACTAGGCAGGAGTCCTGACGTCGCTGTCCAAACACGTGGGTGGAAGGGCCATCCCCATCGTAACTCGATAATATAGCCCAGGTTCCCGCCGCAACTCGAGAAAAACCATGAGACTTCCACCTCGCCGCGAGATGAGGCCCGATTCCCCTGCACTGCGTGCAGAGCAATTCCGTGTTGCACATCACACATGAAAGGAGCCTTGATTTCCTTGATGACACTCCAGAGAAACCCCAAGAACACTGTTTCAAGGCTAGAGGGATCCTGAGGTCACAGTAGCCACATGAAAGAGCTCCGTGGACCAGATATCAACTGGAGATGAGGGGTTAGTCCCTGGCTTCGACTCCAGTGGAATACCACCTTACCACAAGCACCTCAAGAGGAGGCTTCTCTCAGCTCTAGGTATGTGAGAGGGACCCTGAGTTTGCGGCCTCAAGTGGAATGGACACTGCGATGCCCTGACGCGAAATAAGGCCGGATATCCCTGCAGTGACTGGAATGCAGGCTCGTCTTGTATCTCTCAAGACGAAAAGATGTCTGAATCCCCTGTGGAGACCACAGAGAAAGACCTAGTTCCCCACCTCATCACGACCGGAGGCCTCACATCCTTTGAAAACTCCACAGGCACGCGGAGATCAGTGCCTCCAAAGGAGACGATGCCTGACTCCTCGTGAAACTTGATAGGAGGCCCAGGATTCCTGTGGCACGTGGAAAGGGACCCTTGGTCTCCTGACTCAGCTGGAGAGGCGTCCCAATTGCCCTGCCAAGCCTCGAGTAGAATCCCGAGTTGTCCCTCGCAACTAGGCAGGAGTCCTGACATGGCTGAACAAACACGTGGGTGGAAGGGCCATCCCCGTCGTAACTCGAGAATATACCCCAGTTTCCCGCCGCAACTCGAGAAAAACCATGAGACTTCCCCCGCGCCGCGAGATGAGGCCCGATCCCCCTGCCCTGCGTGCAGAGCAATTCCGTGTTGCACATCACACATTAAAAGAGCCTTGATTTCCTTGATGGCACTCCAGAGAAACCCCAAGAACACTGTTTCAAGGCTAGAGGGATCCTGAGGTCACTGTAGCCACAAGAAAGAGCTCCGTGGACCAAAAATCAACTCGAGATGAGAGGTTAGTCCCTGGCTTCGCCTCCAGAGGAATACCACCTTACCATAAGCACCTCAAGAGGAGGCTTCTCTCAGCTCTAGGTATGTGAGAGGGACCCTGAGTCTGCGGCCTCAAGTGGAATGGACACTGTGATGCCCTGACGCGAAATAAGGTCGGATATCCCTGCAGTGACTTGAATTCAGGCCCGTCTTGCATCTCCCAAGACGAAAGGATGTCTGAATCCCCTGTGGAGACCACAGAGAAAGACCTAGTTCCCCACCTCATCGCGACCGGAGGCCTCACATCCTTTAAAAATTCGAGAGGTACGCGGAGATCAGTGCCTCCAAAGGAGACGATTCTTGACTCCTCGTGAAACTTGATAGGAGTCCCAGGATTCCTGTGGCACGTGGAAAGGGACGCTTGATCTCCCGCCGCAGCTGGAGAAGCGTCCCAAATGCCCTGCCAAGCCTCGAGGAGGATCCCGAGTTGTCCCTCGCAACTAGGCAGGAGTCCTGACGTCGCTGAACAAACACGTGTGTGGAAGGGCCATCCCCGTCGTAACTCGAGAATATACCCCAGGTTCCCGCCGCAACTCGAGAAAAACCATGAGACTTCCCCCTCGCCGCGAGATGAGGCCCGATTCCCCTGCACTGCGTGCAGAGCAATTCCGTGTTGCACATCACACATGAAAGGAGCCTTGATTTACTTGATAGCACTCCAGAGAAACCCCAAGAACACTGTTTCAAGGCTAGAGGAATCCTGAGGTAACTGTAGCAACATGAAAGAGCTCCGTGGACCAAGAATCAACTCGAGGTGAGAGGTTAGTCCCTGGCTTCGACTCCAGAGGAATACCACCTTACCACAAGCACCTCAAGAGGAGGCTTCTCTCAGCTCTAGGTATGTGAGAGGGACCCTGAGTTTGCGGCCTCAAGTGGAATGGACACCGCGATGCCCTGACTCGAAATAAGGCCGGATATCCCTGCAGTGACTTGAATGCACGCTCGTCTTGCATCTCCCAAGACGAAAGGATGTCTGAATCCCCTGTGGAGACCACAGAGAAAGACCTAGTTCCCCACCTCATATCGACCGGAGGCCTCACATTCTTTGAAAACTCCAGAGGTACGCGGAGATCAGTGCCTCCAAAGGAGACGATGCTCGACTCCTCGTGAAACTTGATAGGAGTCCCAGGATTCCTGTGGCACGTGGATAGGGACCCTTGGTCTCCCGCCTCAGCTGGAGAGGCGTCCCAATTGCCCTGCCAAGTCTCGAGGAGAATCTCGAGTTGTCCCTCGCAACTAGGCAGGAGTCCTGACGTCGCTGAACAAACAAGTGGGTGGAAGGGCCATCCCCGTCGTAACTCGAGAATATACCCCAGGTTCCCGCCGCAACTCAAGAAAAACCATGAGAGTTCCCCCTCGACGCGAGATGAGGTCCGATTCCCCTGCACTGCGTGCAGAGCAATTCCGTGTTGCACATCACACATGAAAGGAGTCTTGATTTCCTTGATGGCACTCCAGAGAAAACCCAAGAACACTGTTTCAAGTCTAGAGGAGTCCTGAGGTAACTGTAGCAACATGAAAGAGCTCCGTGGACCAAGAATCAACTCGAGGTGAGAGGTTAGTCCCTGGCTTCGACTCCAGAGGAATACCACCTTACCACAAGCACCTCAAGAGGAGGCTTCTCTCAGCTCTAGGTATGTGAGAGGGACCCTGAGTTTGCGGCCTCAAGTGGAATGGACACCGCGATGCCCTGACTCGAAATAAGGCCGGATATCCCTGCAGTGACTTGAATGCACGCTCGTCTTGCATCTCCCAAGACGAAAGGATGTCTGAATCCCCTGTGGAGACCACAGAGAAAGACCTAGTTCCCCACCTCATATCGACCGGAGGCCTCACATTCTTTGAAAACTCCAGAGGTACGCGGAGATCAGTGCCTCCAAAGGAGACGATGCTCGACTCCTCGTGAAACTTGATAGGAGTCCCAGGATTCCTGTGGCACGTGGATAGGGACCCTTGGTCTCCCGCCTCAGCTGGAGAGGCGTCCCAATTGCCCTGCCAAGTCTCGAGGAGAATCTCGAGTTGTCCCTCGCAACTAGGCAGGAGTCCTGACGTCGCTGAACAAACAAGTGGGTGGAAGGGCCATCCCCGTCGTAACTCGAGAATATACCCCAGGTTCCCGCCGCAACTCAAGAAAAACCATGAGAGTTCCCCCTCGACGCGAGATGAGGTCCGATTCCCCTGCACTGCGTGCAGAGCAATTCCGTGTTGCACATCACACATGAAAGGAGTCTTGATTTCCTTGATGGCACTCCAGAGAAAACCCAAGAACACTGTTTCAAGGCTAGAGGGATCCTGAGGTCACTGTAGCAGCACGAAAGAGCTCCGTGGACCAACAATCAACTCGAGATGAGAGGTTAGTGCCTGGCATCGACTCCAGAGGAATACCACCTTACCACAAGCACCTCAAGAGGAGGCTTCTCTCAGCTCTAGGTATGTGAGAGGGACCCTGATTTTGTGGCCTCAAGTGGAATGGACACCGCGATGCCCTGACTCGAAATAAGGCCGGATATCCCTGCAGTGACTTGAATGCAGGCTCGTCTTGCATCTCCCAAGACGAAAGGATGTCTGAATCCCCTGTGGAGACCACAGAGAAAGACCTAGTTCCCCACCTCATCGCGACCGGAGGCCTCACATCCTTTGAAAACTGCAGAGGTACGCGGAGACCAGTGCCTCCAAGGGAGACGATGCCTGACTCCTCGTGAAACTTGATAGGAGTCCCAGGATTCCTGTGGCACGTGGAAAGGGACCCTTGGTCTCCCGCCTCAGCTGGAGAGGCGTCCCAATTGCCCTGCCAAGCCTCGAGGAGAATCCCGAGTTGTCCCTCGCAACTAGGCAGGAGTCCTTACGTCACTGAACAAACACGTGGCTGGAAAGGCCATCCCCGTCTTAACTCGAGAATATACGCCAGGTTCCCGCCGCAACTTGAGAAAAACCATGAGACTTCCCCCTCGCCGCGAGATGAGGCCCGATTCCCCTGCACTGCGTGCAGAGCAATTCCGTGTTGCACATCACACATGAAAGGAGCCTTGATTTCCTTGATGGCACTCCAGAGAAACCCCAAGAACACTGTTTCATGTCTAGAGGGATCCTGAGGTCACTGTAGCAACACGAAGAGCTCCGTGGACCAAGAATCAACTCGAGTTGGGAGGTTAGTAACTGGCTTCGACTCCAGAGGAATACCACCTTACCACAAGCACCTCAAGAGGAGGCTTCTCTCAGCTCTAGGTATGTGAGAGGGACCCTGATTTTGCGGCCTCAAGTGGAATGGACACCGCGATGCACTGACGTGAAAAAAGGCCGGATATCCCTGCAGTGACTTGAATGCTGGCTGTTCTTGCATCTCCCAAGATGAAAGGGTGTCTGAATCCCCTGTGGAGACCACAGAGAAAGACCTAGTTCCCCACCTCATGGCGACCGGAGGCCTCACATCCTTTGAAAACTCCAGAGGTATGCGGAGATCAGTGCATCCAAAGGAGACGATGCCTGACTCCTCGTGAAACTTGATAGGAGTCCCAGGATTCCTGTGGCACGTGGAAAGGGACCATTGGTCTCCCGCCTCAGCTGGAGAGGCGTCCCAATTGCCCTGCCAAGCCTCGAGGAGAATCCCGAGTTGTCCCTCACAACTAGGCAGGAGTCCTGCCGTCGCTGAAGAAACACGTGTGTGTAAGGGCCATCCCCGTCGTAACTCGAGAATATACCCCAGGTTCCCGCCGCAACTCGAGAAAAAGCATGAGACTTCCCCCTCGCCGCGAGATGAGGCCCGATTCCCCTGCACTGCGTGCAGAGCAATTCCGTGTTGCACATCGCACATGAAAGAAGCCTTGATTTCCTTGATGGCACTCCAGAGAAACCCCAAGAACACTGTTTCAAGGCTAGAGGGATCCTGAGGTCACTGTAGCAACACGAAAGAGCTCCGTGGACCAAAAATCAGCTCGAGATGAGAGGTTAGTCCCTGGCTTCGACTCCAGAGGAATACCACCTTACCACAAGCACCTCAAGAGGAGGCTTCTCTCAGCTCTAGGTATGTGAGAGGGACCCTGAGTTTGCGGCCTCAAGTGGAATGGACACCGCGATGCCCTGACTCGAAATAAGGCCGGATATCCCTGCAGTGACTTGAATGCAGGCTCGTCTTGCATCTCCCAAGAAGAAAGGATGTCTGAATCCCCTGTGGAGACCACAGAGAAAGACCTAGTTCCCCACCTCATCGCGACCGGAGGCCTCACATCCTTTGAAAGTCCCAGAGGTACTCAGAGATCAGTGCCTCCAAAGGAGACGATGCCTGACTCCTCGTGAAACTTGATAGGAGTCCCA
The DNA here is from genome assembly GCF_910594005.1 of Cervus elaphus. Lineage (NCBI taxonomy): Eukaryota > Metazoa > Chordata > Mammalia > Artiodactyla > Cervidae > Cervus > Cervus elaphus. Next base: position 1,865,296 of record NC_057815.1, on the reverse strand, counting down.
GGATTCCTGTGGCACGTGGAAAGGGACCCTTGGTCTCCCGCCTCAGCTGGAGAGGCGTCCCAATTGCCCTGCCAAGCCTCGAGGAGAATCCCGAGTTGTCCCTCGCAACTAGGCAGGAGTCCTGACGTCGCTGAATAAACACGTGGGTGGAAGGGCCATCCCCGTCGTAACACGAGAATATACCCCAGGTTTCCGCCGCAACTCGAGAAAAACCATGAGACTTCCCCCTCGCCGCGAGATGAGGCCCGATTCCCCTGCACTGCGTGCAGAGCAATTCCGTCTTGCACATCACACATGAAAGGAGCCTTGATTTCCTTGATGGCACTCCAGAGAAACCCCAAGAACACTGATTCAAGGCTAGAGGGATCCTGAGGTCACTGTAGCAACACGAAAGAGCTCCGTGGACCAAGAATCAACTCGAGATGAGAGGTTAGTCCCTGGCTTCGACTCCAGAGGAATACCACCTTACCACTAGCACCTCAAGAGGAGGCTTCTCTCAGCTCTAGGTATGTGAGAGGGACCCTGAGTTTGCGGCCTCAATTGGAATGGACACCGCGATGCCCTGACGCGAAATAAGGCCGGATATCCCTGCAGTGACTTGAATGCAGGCTCGTCTTGCATCGCCCAAGACGAAAGGATGTCTGAATCCCCTGTGGAGACCACAGAGAAAGACCTAGTTCCCCACCTCATCGCGACCGTAGGCCTCACATCCTTTGAAAACTGCAGAGGTACGCGGAGACCAGTGCCTCCAAGGGAGACGATGCCTGACTCCTCGTGAAACTTGATAGGAGTCCCAGGATTCCTGTGGCACGTGGAAAGGGACCCTTGGTCTCCCGCCTCAGCTGGAGAGGCGTCCCAATTGCCCTGCCAAGCCTCGAGGAGAATCCCGAGTTGTCCGTCGCAACTAGGCAGGAGTCCTGACGTCGCTGTCCAAACACGTGGGTGGAAGGGCCATCCCCGTCGTAACTCGAGAATATACCCCAGGTTCCCGCCGCAACTCGAGAAAAACCATGAGACTTCCCCCTCGCCGCGAGATGAGGCCCGATTCCCCTGCACTGCGTGCAGAGCATTTCCGTCTTGCACATCACACGTGAAAGGAGCCTTGATTTCCTTGATGGCACTCCAGAGAAACCCCAAGAACACTGTTTCAAGGATAGAGGGATCCTGAGGTCACTGTAGCTACACGAAAGAGCTCCGTGGACCAAAAATCAACTCGAGATGAGAGGTTAGTCCCTGGCTTCGACTCCAGAGGAATACCAACTTACCACAAGCACCTCAAGAGGAGGCTTCTCTCAGCTCTAGGTATGTGAGAGGGACCCTGATTTTGCGGCCTCAAGTGGAATGGACACCGCGATGCACTGACGTGAAATAAGGCCGGATATCCCTGCAGTGACTTGAATGCAGGCTCGTCTTGCATCTCCCAAGACGAAAGGATGTCTGAATCCCCGGTGGAGACCACAGAGAAAGACCTAGTTCCCCACCTCATGGCGACCGGAGGCCTCACATCCTTGGAAAACTCCAGAGGTACGCAGAGATCAGTGCCTCCAAAGGAGACGATGCCTGACTCCTCGTGAAACTTGATAGGAGTCCCAGGATTCCTGTGGCACATGGAAAGGGACCCTTGGTCTCCCGCCTCAGCTGGAGAGGCGTCCCAATTGCCCTGCCAAGCCTCGAGGAGAATCCCGAGTTGTCCCTCGCAAGTAGGCAGGAGTCCTGACGTTGCTGAACAAACACGTGGGTGGAAGGGCCATCCCCGTCGTAACTCGAGAATATACCCCAGGTTCCCGCCGCAACTCGAGAAAAACCATGAGACTTCCCACTCACCGCGAGATGAGGCCCGATTCCCCTGCACTGCGTGCAGAGCAATTCCGTGTTGCACATCACACATGAAAGGAGCCTTGATTTCCATGGTGGCACTCCAGAGAAACCCCAAGAACACTGTTTCAAGGCTAGAGGGACCCTGAGGTCACTGTAGCAACAAGAAAGAGCTCCGTGGACCAAAAATCAACTCGAGATGAGAGGTTAGTCCCTGGCTTCGACTCCAGAGGAATACCACCTTACCACAAGCACCTCAAGAGGAGGCTTCTCTCAGCTCTAGGTATGTGAGAGGGACCCTGAGTTTGCGGCCTCAAGTGGAATGGACACCGCGATGCCCTGACTCGAAATAAGGCCGGATATCCCTGCAGTGACTTGAATGCAGGCTCGTCTTGCATCTCCCAAGAAGAAAGGATGTCTGAATCCCCTGTGGAGACCACAGAGAAAGACCTAGTTCCCCACCTCATCGCGACCGGAGGCCTCACATCCTTTGAAAGTCCCAGAGGTACTCAGAGATCATTGCCTCCAAAGGAGACGATGCCTGACTCCTCGTGAAACTTGATAGGAGTCCCAGGATTCCTGTGGCACGTGGAAAGGGACCCTTGGTCTCCTGCCTCAGCTGGAGAGGCGTCCCAAATGCCCTGCCAAGCCTCGAGGAGAATCCCGAGTTGTCCCTCGCAACTAGGCAGGAGTCCTGACGTCGCTGAACAAACACGTGTGTGGAAGGGCCATTCCCGTCGTAACTCTAGAATATACCCCAGGTTCCCGCCGCAACTCGAGAAAAACCATGAGACTTCCCCCTCGCCGCGAGATGAGGCCCGATTCCCCTGCACTGCGTGCAGAGCAATTCCGTGTTGCACATCACACATGAAAGGAGCCTTGATTTCCTTGATGGCACTCCAGAGAAACCCCAAGAACACTGTTTCAAGGCTAGAGGGATCCTGAGGTCAGTGTAGCAACACGAAAGAGCTCCGTGGACCAAAAATCAACTCGAGATGAGAGGTTAGTCCCTGGCTTCGACTCCAGAGGAATACCACCTTACCACAAGCACCTCAAGAGGAGTCTTCTCTCAGCTCTAGCTATGTGAGAGGGACTCTGAGTTTGCTGCCTCAAGTGGAATGGACACTGCGATGCCCTGACGCGAAATAAGGCCGGATATCCCTGCAGTGACTTGAATGCAGGCTCGTCTTGCATCTCCCAAGACGAAAGGATGTCTGAATCCCCTGTGGAGACCACAGAGAAAGACCTAGTTCCCCACCTCATCGCGACCGGAGGCCTCACATCCTTTGAAAACTCCAGAGGTACGCGGAGATCAGTGCATCCAAAGGAGACGATGCCTGACTCCTCGTGAAACTTGATAGGAGTCCCAGGATTCCTGTGGCACGTGGAAAGGGACCCTTGGTCTCCCGCCTCAGCTGGAGAGGCGTCCCAATTGCCCTGCCAAGCCTCGAGGAGAATCCCGAGTTGTCCCTCGCAACTAGGCAGGAGTCCTGACGTCACTGAACAAACACGTGGCTGGAAAGGCCATCCCCGTCTTAACTCGAGAATATACCCCAGGTTCCCGCCGCAACTCAAGAAAAACCATGAGAGTTCCCCCTCGACGCGAGATGAGGTCCGATTCCCCTGCACTGCGTGCAGAGCAATTCCGTGTTGCACATCACACATGAAAGGAGTCTTGATTTCCTTGATGGCACTCCAGAGAAAACCCAAGAACACTGTTTCAAGGCTAGAGGGATCCTGAGGTCACTGTAGCAGCACGAAAGAGCTCCGTGGACCAACAATCAACTCGAGATGAGAGGTTAGTGCCTGGCTTCGACTCCAGAGGAATACCACCTTACCACAAGCACCTCAAGAGGAGGCTTCTCTCAGCTCTAGCTATGTGAGAGGGACCCTGATTTTGTGGCCTCAAGTGGAATGGACACCGCGATGCCCTGACTCGAAATAAGGCCGAATATCCCTGCAGTGACTTGAATGCAGGCTCGTCTTGCATCTCCCAAGACGAAAGGATGTCTGAATCCCCTGTGGAGACCACAGAGAAAGACCTAGTTCCCCACCTCATCGCGACCGGAGGCCTCACATCCTTTGAAAAATTCAGAGGAACACGGAGATCAGTGCCTCCAAAGGAGACGATGCCTGACTCCTCGTGAAACTTGATAGGAGTCCCAGGATTCCTGTGGCACGTGGAAAGGGACCCTTGGTCTCCCGCCTCAGCTGGAGAGGCGTCCCAATTGCCCTGCCAGCCTCGAGGAGAATCCCGAGTTGTCCCTTGCAACTAGGCAGGAGTACTGACATCGCTGAACAAACACGTGGTTGAAAGGGAAATCCCCGTCGTAACTCGAGAATATACCCCAGGTTCCCGCCGCAACTCGAGAAAAACCATGAGAGTTCCCTCTCGACGAGAGATGAGGTCCGATTCCCCGGCACTGCATGCAGAGCAATTCCGTGTTGCACATCACACATGAAAGGAGTCTTGATTTCCTTGATGGCACTCCAGAGAAAACCCAAGAACATTGTTTCAAGGCTAGAGGGATCCTCAGGTCACTGTAGCAGCACGAAAGAGCTCCGTGGACCAACAATCAACTCGAGATGAGATGTTAGTCCCTGGCTTCGACTCCAGAGGAATACCACCTTACCACAAGCACCTCAAGAGGAGGCTTCTCTCAGCTCTAGCTATGTGAGAGGGACCCTGATTTTGCGGCCTCAAGTGGAATGGACACCGCGATGCCCTGACTCGAAATAAGGCCGGACATCCCTGCAGTGACTTGAATGCAGGCTCGTCTTGCATCTCCCAAGACGTAAGGATGTCTGAATCCCCTGTGGAGACCACAGAGAAAGACCTATTTCCCCACCTGATCGCGACCGGAGGCCTCACATCCTTTGAAAACTCCAGAGGTACGCGGAGATCAGTGCCTCCAAAGGAGACGATGCCTGACTCCTCATGAAACTTGATAGGAGTCCCCGGATTCCTGTGGCACGTGGAAAGGGACCCTTGGTCTCCCGCCTCAGCTGGAGAGGCGTCCCAATTGCTCTGCCAAGCCTCGAGCAGAATTCCGAGTTGTCCCTCGCAACTAGGCAGAAGTCCTGATGTCGCTGAACAAACACGTGGGTGGAAGGGCCATCCCCGTCGTAACTCGAGAATATACCCCAGGGTCCCGCCGCAACTCGGGAAAAACCATGAGACTTCCCCCTCGCCCCGAGATGAAGCTCGATTCTCCTGCACTGCATGCAGAGCAATTCCGTGTTGCACATCAAACATGAAAGGAGCCTTGATTTCCTTGATGGCACTCCAGAGAAACCCCAAGAACACTGTTTCAAGGCTAGACGGATCCTGAGGTCAATGTAGCAACACGAAAGAGCTCCATGGACCAAAAATCAACTCGAGATGAGAGGTTAGTCCCTGGCTTCGACTCCAGAGGAATACCACCTTACCACAAGCACCTCAAGAGGAGGCTTCTCTCAGCTCTAGGTATGTGAGAGGGACCCTGATTTTGCGGCCTCAAGTGGAATGGACACCGCGATGCACTGACGTGAAATAAGGCCGGATATCCCTGCAGTGACTTGAATGCAGGCTCGTCTTGCATCTCCCAAGATGAAAGAATGACTCAATCCCCTGTGGAGACCACAGAGAAAGACCTAGTTCCCCACCTCATCGCGACCGGAGGCCTCACATCCTTGGAAAACTCCAGAGGTACGCGGAGATCAGTGCCTCCAAAGGAGACGATGCCTGACTCCTCGTGAAACTTGATAGGAGTCCCAGGATTCCTGTGGCACATGGAAAGGGACCCTTGGTCTCCCGCCTCAGCTGGAGAGGCGTCCCAATTGCCCTGCCAAGCCTCGAGGAGAATCCCGAGTTGTCCCTCGCAACTAGGTAGGAGTCCTGACGTCGCTGAACAAACACGTGGGTGGAAGGGCCATCCCCGTCGTAACACGAGAATATACCCCAGGTTCCCGCCGCAACTCGAGAAAAACCATGAGACTTCCCCCTCACCGCGAGATGAGGCCCGATTCCCCTGCACTGCGTGCAGAGCAATTCCGTGTTGCACATCACACATGAAAGGAGCCTTGATTTCCATGGTGGCACTCCAGAGAAACCCCAAGAACACTGTTTCAAGGCTAGAGGGATCCTCAGGTCACTGTAGCAACACGAAAGAGCTCCATGGACCAAAAATCAACTCGAGATGAGAGGTTAGTCCCTGGCTTCGACTCCAGAGGAATACGACCTTACCACAAGCACCTCAAGAGGAGGCTTCTCTCAGCTCTAGCTATGTGAGAGGGACCCTGAGTTTGCGGCCTCAAGTGGAATGGACATCGCGATGCCCTGACTCGAAATAAGGCCGGATATCCCTGCAGTGACTTGAATGCAGGCTCGTCTTGCATCTCCCAAGAAGAAAGGATGTCTGAATCCCCTGTGGAGACCACAGAGAAAGACCTAGTTCCCCACCTCATCGCGACCGGAGGCCTCACATCCTTTGAAAGTCCCAGAGGTACTCGGAGATCAGTGCCTCCAAAGGAGACGATGCCTGACTCCTCGTGAAATTTGATAGGAGTCCCAGGATTCCTGTGGCACGTGGAAAGGGATCCTTGGTCTCCCGCCTCAGCTGGAGAGGCCTCCCAATTGCCCTGCCAAGCCTCGAGGAGAATCCCGAGTTGTCCCTCGCAACTAGGCAGGAGTCCTGACGTCGCTGAACAAACACGTGTGTGGAAGGCCCATCCCCGTCGTAACTCGAGAATATACCCCAGGTTCGCGCCGCAACTCGAGAAAAACCATGAGACTTCCCCCTCGCCGCGAGATGAGGCCTGATTCCCCTGCACTGCGTGGAGAGCAATTCGGTGTTGCACATCACACATGAAAGGAGCCTTGATTTCCTTGATGGCACTATAGAGAAACCCCAAGTACACTGTTTCAAGGCTAGACGGATCCGGAAGTCACTGTAGCAACACGAAAGAGCTCCGTGGACCAAAAATCAACTCGAGATGAGAGGTTAGTCCCTGGCTTCGACTCCAGAGGAATACCACCTTACCACAAGCACCTCAAGAGGAGGCTTCTCTCAGCTCTAGGTATGTGAGAGGGACTCTGAGTTTGCGGCCTCAACTGGAATGGACACCGCGATGCCTTGCTCGAAATAAGGCCGGATATCCCTGCAGTGACTTGAATGCAGGCTCGTCTTGCATCTCCCAAGACGAAATGATGTCTGAATCCCCTGTGGAGACCACAGAGAAAGACCTAGTTCCCCACCTCATCGCGACCGGAGGCCTCACATCCTTTGAAAACTCCAGAGGTACGCGGAGTCAGTGCCTCCAAAGGAGACGATGCCTGACTCCTCGTGAAACTTGATAGGAGTCCCAGGATTCCTGTGGCACGTGGAAAGGGACCCTTGGTCTCCCGCCTCAGCTGGAGAGGCGTCCCAATTGCCCTGCCAAGCCTCGAGGAGAATCCCGAGTTGTCCCTCGCAACTAGGCAGGTGTCCTGACGTCGCTGAACAAACACGTGGGTGGAAGGCCCATCCCCGTCGGAACTCGAGAATATACCCCAGGTTCCCGCCGCAACTCGAGAAAAACCATGAGACTTCCCCCTCGCCGCGAGATGAGGCCCTATTCCCCTGCACTGCGTGCAGAGCAATTCCGTGTTGCACATCACACATGAAAGGAGCCTTGATTTCCTTGATGGCACTCCAGAGAAACCCCAAGAACACTGTTTCAAGGCTAGAGGGATCCTGAGGTCACTGTAGCAACACGAAAGAGCTCCATAGACCAACAATCAACTCGAGATGAGAGGTTAGTCCCTGGCTTCGACTCCAGAGGAATACCACCTTACCACAAGCACCTCAAGAGGAGGCTTCTCTCAGCTTTAGGTATGTGAGAGGGACCCTGAGTTTGCGGCCTCAAGTGGAATGGACACCGCGATGCCCTGACTCGAAATAAGGCCGGATATCCCTGCAGTGACTTGAATGCAGGCTCGTCTTGCATCTCACAAGACGAAAGGATGTCTGAATCCCCTGTGGAGACCACAGAGAATGACCTACTTCCCCACCTCATCGCGAACGGAGGCCTCACATCCTTTGAAAACTTCAGAGGTACGCGGAGATCAGTGCCTCCAAAGGAGACGATGCCTGACTCCTCGTGAAACTTGATAGGAGTCCCAGAATACCTGTGCAAGTGGAATGGGAAACTTGGTCTCCCGCCTCAGCTGGAGAGGCGTCCCAATTGCCCTGCCAAGCCTCGAGGAGAATCCCGAGTTGTCCCTCGCAACTAGGCAGGAGTCCTGACGTCGCTGAACAAACACGTGTGTGGAAGGGCCATCCCAGTCGTAACTCGAGAATATACCCCAGGTTCCCGCCGCAACTCGAGAAAAACCATGAGACTTCCCCCTTGCCGTGATATGAGGCCCGATTCCCCTGCACTGTGTGCTGAGCAATTCCGTGTTGCACATCACACATGAAAGGAGCCTTGATTTCCTTGGTGGCACTGCAGAGAAACCCCAACAACACTGTTTCAAGGCTAGAGGGATCCTGAGGTCACTGTAGCAACACGAAAGAGCTCCGTGGACCAAAAATCAACTCGAGATGAGAGGTTAGTCCCTGGCTTCGACTCCCGAGGAATACCACCTTACCACAAGCACCTCAAGAGGAGGCTTTTCTCAGCTCTAGGTATGTGAGAGGGACCCTGAGCTTGCGGCCTCAAGTGGAATGGACACCGCGATGCACTGACTCGAAATAAGGCCGGATATCCCTGCAGTGACTTGAATGCAGGCTCGTCTTGCATCTCCCAAGAGGAAAGGATGTCTGAATCCCCTGTGGAGACCACAGAGAAAGACCTAGTTCCCCACCTCATCGCGACCAGAGGCCTCACATCCTTTGAAAACTTCAGAGGTACGCGGAGATCAGTGCCTCCAAAGGAGACGATGCCTGACTCCTCGTGAAACTTGATAGGAGTCCCAGGATTCCTGTGCACGTGGAAAGGGACCCTTGGTCTCCCGCCTCAGCTGGAGAGGCGTCCCAATTGCCCTGCCAAGCCTCGAGGAGAATCCCGAGTTGTCCCTCGAAACTAGGCAGGAGTCCTGCCGTCGCTGAACAAACACGTGGTTGGAAGGGCCATCCCCGTCGTAACTCGAGAATATACCCCAGGTTCCTGCCGCAACTTGAGAAAAACCATGAGACTTCCCCCTCGCCGCGATATGAGGCCCGATTTCCCTGCACTGCGTGCAGAGCAATTCCGTGTTGCACATCACACCTGAAAGGAGCCTTCATTTCCTTGATGGCACTCCAGAGAAACCCCAAGAACACTGTTTCAAGGCTAGAGGGATCCTGAGGTCACTGTAGCAACACGAAAGAGCTCCGTGGACCAAAAATCAACTCGAGATGAGAGGTTAGTCCCTGGCTTCGACTCCAGAGGAATACCACCTTACCACAAGCACCTCAAGAGGAGGCTTCTCTCAGCTCTAGGTATGTGAGAGGGACACTGATTTTGCGGCCTCAAGTGGAATGGACACTGCGATGCCCTGACGCGAAATAAGGCCGGATATCCCTGCAGTGACTTGAATGCAGGCTCGTCTTGCATCTCCAAAAATGAACGAATGTCTGAATCCCGTGTGGAGACCACAGAGAAAGACCTAGTTTCCCACCTCATTGCGACCTGAGGCCTCACATCCTTTGAAAACTCCAGAGGTATGCGGAGATCAGTGCCTCCAAAGGAGACGATGCCTGACTCCTCGTGAAACTTGATAGGAGTCCCAGGATTCCTGTGGCACGTGGAAAGGGACCCTTGGTCTCCCGCCTCGGATGGAGAGGTGTCCCAATTTCCCTGCCAAGCCTCGAGGAGAATCCCGAGTTGTCCCTCGCAACTAGGCAGGAGTCCTGCCATCGCTGAACAAACACGTGTGTAGAAGGTCCATTTCCGTCGTAACTCGAGAATATACCCCAGGTTCCCGCCGCAACTCGAGAAAAACCATGAGACTTCCCCCTCGCCGCGAGATGAGGCCTGATTCCACTGCACTGCGTGCAAAGCAATTCCGTGTTGCACATCACACATGAAAGGAGCCTTGATTTCCTTGATGGCACTCCAGAGAAACCCCAAGAACACTGTTTCAAGGCTAGAGGGATCCTGAGGTCACTGTAGCAACACGAAAGAGCTCCGTGAACCAAAAGTCAACTCGACATGAGAGGTTAGTCCCTGGTTTCGACTCCATAGGAATACCACCTTACCACAAGCACCTCAAGAGGAGGCTTCTCTCAGCTCTAGGTATGTGAGAGGGACCCTGATTTTGCGGCCTCAAGTGGAATGGACACTGCGATGCCCTGACGCGAAATAAGGCCGGATATCCCTGCAGTGACTTGAATGCAGGCTCGTCTTGCATCTCCCAAGACGAAAGGATGTCTGAATCCCCTGTGGAGACCACAGAGAATGACCTAGTTCCCCACCTCATCGCGACCGGAGGCCTCACATCCTTTGAAAACTCCAGAGGTACGCGGAGATCAGTGCCTCCAAAGGAGACGATGCCTGACTCCTCGTGAAACTTGATAGGAGTCCCAGGATTACTGTGGCACGTGGAAAGGGACACTTGGTCTCCCGCCTCAGCTGGAGAGGCGTCCCAATTGCCCTGCCAAGCCTCGAGGAGAATCCCGAGTTGTCCCTCGAAACTAGGCAGGAGTCCTGACGTCGCTGAACAAACACGTGGGTGGAAGGGCCATCCCCGTCGTAACTCGAGAAGATACCCCAGGTTTCCGCCGCAACTCGAGAAAAACCATGAGACTTCCCACTCGCCGCGAGATGAGGCCCGATTCCCCTGCACTGCGTGCAGAGCAATTCCGTGTTGCACATTACACATGAAAGGAGCCTTGATTTCCTTGATGGCACTCCAGAGAAACCCCAAGAACACTGTTTCACGGCTGGAGGGATCCTGAGGTCCCTGTAGCAGCACGAAAGAGATCCGTAGACCATGAATCAACTCGAGATGAGAGGTTAGTCCCTGGCTTCGACTCCAGAGGAATACCACCTTATCACAAGCACCTCAAGAGGAGGCTTCTCTCAGCTCTAGGTATGTGAGAGGGACCCTGAGTTTGCGGCCTCAAGTGGAATGGACACCGCGATGCCCTGACGCGAAATAAGGCCGGATATCCCTACAGTGTCTTGAATGCAGGCTCGTCTTGCATCTCCCAAGACGAAAGGATGTCTGAATCCCCTGTGGAGACCACCGAGAAAGACCTAGTTCTCCACCTCATCGCGACCAGAGGCCTCACATCCTTTGAAAACTCCAGAGGTACGCGGAGATCAGTGCCTCCAAAGGAGACGATGCCTGACTCCTCGTGAAACTTGATAGGAGTCCCAGGATTCCTGTGGCACGTGGAAAGGGACCCTTGGTCTCCCGCCTCAGCTGGAGAGGCGTCCCCATTGCCCTGCCAAGCCTCGAGGAGAATCCCGAGTTGTCCCTCACAACTAGGCAGGAGTCCTGCCGTCTCTGAACTAACATGTATGGGGAAGGGCCATCCCCGTCGTAACTCGAGAATATACCCCAGGTTCCCGCCGCAACTCGAGAAAAACCTTGAGACTTCCCCCTTGCCGCGAGATGAGGCCCGATTCCCCTGCACTGCGTGCAGAGCAATTCTGTGTTGCACATCACACATGAAAGGAGCCTTGATTTCCTTCATGGCACTCCAGAGAAACCCCAAGAACACTGTTTCAAGGTTGAGGGATCCTGAGGTCACTGTAGCAACACAAAAGAGCTCCGTGGACCCAAAATCAACTCGAGATGAGAGGTTAGTCCCTGGCTTCGACTCCAGAGGAATACCACCTTACCACAAGCACCTCAAGAGGAGGCTTCTCTCAGCTCTATGTATGTGAGAGGGACCCTGAGTTTGCGGCCTCAAGTGGAATGGACACCGTGATGCCCTGACTCGAAATAAGGCCGGATATCCCTGCAGTGACTTGAATGCAGGCTCGTCTTGCATCTCCCAAGACGAAAGGATGTCTGAATCCCCTGTGGAGACCACAGAGAAAGACCTAGTTCCCCACCTCATCGCGACCGGAGGCCTCACATCCTTTGAAAACTCTAGAGGTACGCGGAGATCAGTGCCTCCAAAGGAGACGATGCCTGACTCCTCGTGAAACTTGATTGGAGTCCCAGGATTCCTGTGGCACGTGGAAAGGGACCCTTGGTCTCCCACCTCAGCTGGAGAGGCGTCCCAATTGCCCTGCCAAGCCTCGAGGAGAATCCCGAGTTGTCCCTCGCAACTAGGCAGGAGTCCTGACGTGGCTGAACAAACACGTGGGTGGAAGGGCCATCCCCGTCGTAACTCGAGAATATACCCCAGGTTCCCGCCGCAACTCGAGAAAAACCATGAGACTTCCCCCTCGCCGCGAGATGAGGCCCGATTCCCCTGCACTGCGTGCAGAGCAATTCCGTGTTGCACATCACACATGAAAGGAGCCTTGATTTCCTTGATGGCACTCCAGAGAAACCCCAAGAACACTGTTTCAAGGCTAGAGGGATCCTGAGGTCACTGTAGCAACACGAAAGAGCTCCGTGGACCAAAAATCAACTCGAGACGAGAGGTTAGTCCTGGCTTCGACTCCAGACGAATACCATCTTACCACAAGCACCTCAAGAGGAGGCTTCTCTCAGCTCTAGCTATGTGAGAGGGACCCTGAGTTTGCGGCCTCAAGTGGAATGGACACCGCGATGCCCTGACTCGAAATAAGGCCGAATATCCCTGCAGTGACTTGAATGCAGGCTCGTCTTGCTTCTCCCAAGACGAAAGGATGTCTGAATCCCCTGCGGAGACCACAGAGAAAGACCTAGTTCCCCACCTCATCGCGACCGGAGGCCTCACATCCTTTGAAAACTCCAGAGGTACGCGGAGATCAGTGCCTCCAAAGGAGACGATGCCTGACTCCTCGTGAATCTTGATAGGAGTTCCAGGATTCCTGTGGCACGTGGAAAGGGACCCTTTGTCTACCGCCTCAGCTGGAGAGGCGTCCCAATTGCCCTGCCAAGCCTCGAGGAGAATCCCGAGTTGTCCCTCGCAACTAGGCAGGAGTCCTGACGTCGCTGAACAAACACGTGGGTGGAAGGGCCATCCCCGTCGTAACTCGAGAATATACCCCAGGTTCCCGCCGCAACTCGAGAAAAACCAAGAGACTTCTCCCTCGCCGTGAGATGAGGCCCGAGTCCCATGCACTGCGTGCAGAGCAATTCCGTGTTGCACATCACACATGAAAGGAGCCTTGATTTCCTTGATGGCACTCCAGAGAAACCCCAAGAACACTGTTTTAAGGCTAGAGGGATCCTGAGGTCACTGTAGAAACAAGAAAGAGCTCCGTGGACCAAAAATCAACTCGAGATGAGAGGTTAGTCCCTGGCTTCGACTCCAGAGGAATACCACCTTACCACAAGCACCTCAAGAGGAGGCTTCTCTCAGCTCTAGGTATGTGAGAGGGACCCTGATTTTGCGGCCTCAAGTGGAATGGACACTGCGATGCCCTGACTCGAAATAAGGCCGGATATCCCTGCAGTGACTTAAATGCAGGCTCATTTTGCATCTCCCAAGACGAAAGGATGTCTGAATCCCCTGTGGAGACCACAGAGAAAGACATAGTTCCCCACTTCATCGCGACCGGAGGGCTCACATCCTTTGAAAACTCCAGAGGTACGCGGAGATCAGTGCCTCCAAAGGAGACGATGCCTGACTCCTCGTGAAACTTGATAGGAGTCCCAGGATTCCTGTGGCACGTGGAAAGGGACCCTTGGTCTACCGCCTCAGCTGGAGAGGCGTCCCAATTGCCCTGCCAAGTCCCCAGGAGAATCCCGAGTTGTCCCTCGCAACTAGGCAGGAGTCCTGACGTCGCTGAACAAACACGTGGGTGGAAGGGCCATCCCCGTCGTAACTCGAGAATATACCCCAGGTTCCCGCCGCAACTCGAGAAAAACCATGAGACTACCCCCTCGCCGCGAGATGAGGCCCGATTCCCCTGCACTGCGTGCAGAGCAATTCCGTGTTGCACATCACACATGAAAGGAGCCTTGATTTCCTTGATGGCACTCCAGAGAAACCCCAAGAACACTGTTTCAAGGCTAGAGGGATCCTGAGGTCACTGTAGCAACACGAAAGAGCTCCGTGGACCAAAAATCAACTCGAGACGAGAGGTTAGTCCTGGCTTCAACTCCAGAGGAATACCATCTTACCACAAGCACCTCAAGAGGAGGCTTCTCTCAGCTCTAGCTATGTGAGAGGTACCCTGAGTTTGCGGCCTCAAGTGGAATGGACACCGTGATGCCCTGACTCGAAATAAGGCCGGATATCCCTGCAGTGACTTGAATGCAGGCTCGTCTTGCATCTCCCAAGACGAAAGGATGTCTGAATCCCCTGTGGAGAAAACAGAGAAAGACCTAGTTCCCCACCTCATCGCGACCGGAGGCCTCACATCCTTTGAAAACTCCAGAGGTACGCGGAGATCAGTGCCTCCAAAGGAGACGATGCCTGACTCCTCGTGAAACTTGATAGGAGTCCCAGGATTCCTGTGGCACGTGGAAAGGGACCCTTGGTCTACCGCCTCAGCTGGAGAGGCGTCCCAATTGCCTTGCCAAGCCTCGAGGAGAATCCCGAGTTGTCCCTCGCAACTAGGCAGGAGTCCTGACGTCGCTGAACAAACACGTGTGTGGAAGGGCCATCCCCGTCGTAACTCGAGAATATACCCCAGGTTCCCGCCGCAACTCGAGAAAAACCATGAGACTTCCCCCTCGCCGCGAGATGAGGCCCGATTCCCCTGCACTGCGTGCAGAGCAATTCCGTGTTGCACATCACACGTGAAAGGAGCCTTGATTTCCTTGATGGCACTCCAGAGAAACCCCAAGAACACTGTTTCAAGGCTAGAGGGATCCTGAGGTCACTGTAGCAACAAGAAAGAGCTCCGTGGACCAAAAATCAACTCGAGATGAGAGGTTAGTCCCTGGCTTCGACTCCAGAGGAATACCACCTTACCACAAGCACCTCAAGAGGAGGCTTCTCTCAGCTCTAGATATGTGAGAGGGAGCCTGAGTTTGCGGCCTCAAGTGGAATGGACACCGCGATGCCCTGACTCGAAATAAGGCCGGATATCCCTGCAGTGACTTGAATGCAGGCTCGTCTTGCATCTCCCAAGACGAAAGGATGTTTGAATCCCCTGTGGAGACCACAGAGAAAGACCGAGTTCCCCACCTCATCGCGACCGGAGGCCTCACATCCTTTGAAAACTCCAGAGGTACGCGGAGATCAGTGCCTCCAAAGGAGACGATGCCTGACTCCTCGTGAATCTTGATAGGAGTTCCAGGATTCCTGTGGCACGTGGAAAGGGACCCTTTGTCTACCGCCTCAGCTGGAGAGGCGTCCCAATTGCCCTGCCAAGCCTCGAGGAGAATCCCGAGTTGTCCCTCGCAACTAGGCAGGAGTCCTGACGTCGCTGAACAAACACGTGGGTGGAAGGGCCATCCCCGTCGTAACTCGAGAATATACCCCAGGTTCCCGCCGCAACTCGAGAAAAACCAAGAGACTTCTCCCTCGCCGTGAGATGAGGCCCGAGTCCCATGCACTGCGTGCAGAGCAATTCCGTGTTGCACATCACACATGAAAGGAGCCTTGATTTCCTTGATGGCACTCCAGAGAAACCCCAAGAACACTGTTTTAAGGCTAGAGGGATCCTGAGGTCACTGTAGAAACAAGAAAGAGCTCCGTGAACCAAAAATCAACTCGAGATGAGAGGTTAGTCCCTGGCTTCGACTCCAGAGGAATACCACCTTACCACAAGCACCTCAAGAGGAGGCTTCTCTCAGCTCTAGGTATGTGAGAGGGACCCTGATTTTGCGGCCTCAAGTGGAATGGACACTGCGATGCCCTGACTCGAAATAAGGCCGGATATCCCTGCAGTGACTTAAATGCAGGCTCATTTTGCATCTCCCAAGACGAAAGGATGTCTGAATCCCCTGTGGAGACCACAGAGAAAGACATAGTTCCCCACTTCATCGCGACCGGAGGGCTCACATCCTTTGAAAACTCCAGAGGTACGCGGAGATCAGTGCCTCCAAAGGAGACGATGCCTGACTCCTCGTGAAACTTGATAGGAGTCCCAAGATTCCTGTGGCACGTGGAAAGGGACCCTTGGTCTACCGCCTCAGCTGGAGAGGCGTCCCAATTGCCCTGCCAAGTCCCCAGGAGAATCCCGAGTTGTCCCTCGCAACTAGGCAGGAGTCCTGACGTCGCTGAACAAACACGTGGGTGGAAGGGCCATCCCCGTCGTAACTCGAGAATATACCCCAGGTTCCCGCCGCAACTCGAGAAAAACCATGAGACTACCCCCTCGCCGCGAGATGAGGCCCGATTCCCCTGCACTGCGTGCAGAGCAATTCCGTGTTGCACATCACACATGAAAGGAGCCTTGATTTCCTTGATGGCACTCCAGAGAAACCCCAAGAACACTGTTTCAAGGCTAGAGGGATCCTGAGGTCACTGTAGCAACACGAAAGAGCTCCGTGGACCAAAAATCAACTCGAGACGAGAGGTTAGTCCTGGCTTCAACTCCAGAGGAATACCATCTTACCACAAGCACCTCAAGAGGAGGCTTCTCTCAGCTCTAGCTATGTGAGAGGTACCCTGAGTTTGCGGCCTCAAGTGGAATGGACACCGTGATGCCCTGACTCGAAATAAGGCCGGATATCCCTGCAGTGACTTGAATGCAGGCTCGTCTTGCATCTCCCAAGACGAAAGGATGTCTGAATCCCCTGTGGAGACCACAGAGAAAGACCTAGTTCCCCACCTCATCGCGACCGGAGGCCTCACATCCTTTGAAAACTCCAGAGGTACGCGGAGATCAGTGCCTCCAAAGGAGACGATGCCTGACTCCTCGTGAAACTTGATAGGAGTCCCAGGATTCCTGTGGCACATGGAAAGGGACCCTTGGTCTCCCGCCTCAGCTGGAGAGGCGTCCCAATTGCCCTGCCAAGCCTCGAGGAGAATCCCGAGTTTTCCCTCGCAACTAGGCAGGAGTCCTGCCGTCGCTGAACAAACACGTGTGTGGAAGGGCCATCCCCGTCGTAACTCGAGAATACACCCCAGGTTCCCGCCGCAACTCGAGAAAAACCATGAGACTTCCCCCTCGCCGCGAGATGAGGCCCGATTCCCCTGCACTGCGTGCAGAGCAATTCCGTGTTGCACATCACACATGAAAGGAGCCTTGATTTCCTTGATGGCACTCCAGAGAAACCCCAAGAACACTGTTTCAAGGCTAGAGGGATCCTGAGGTCACTGTAGCAACACGAAAGAGCTCCGTGGACCAAAAATCAACTCGAGATGAGAGGTTAGTCCCTGGCTTCGACTCCAGAAGAATACCACCTTACCACAAGCACCTCAAGAGCAGGATTATCTCAGATCTAGGTATGTGAGAGAGACCCTGAGTTTGCGGCCTCAATTGGAATGGACACCGCGATGCCCTGACTCGAAATAAGGCCGGATATCCCTGCAGTGACTTGAATGCAGGCTCGTCTTGCATCTCCCAAGACGATAGGATGTCTGAATCCCCTGTGGAGACCACAGAGAAAACCTACTTCCCCACCTCATCGCAACCGGAGGCCTCACATCCTTTGAAAACACCAGAGGTACGCGGAGATCAGTGCCTCCAAAGGAGCCGATGCCTGACTCCTCGTGAAACTTGATAGGAGTCCCAGGATTCCTGTGGCACGTGGGAAGGGACCCTTGATCTACCGCATCAGCTGGAGAGCCGTCCCAATTTCCCTGCCAAGCCTCGAGGAGAATCCCGAGATGTCCCTCGCAACTAGGCAGGAGTCCTGACGTCGCTGAACAAACACGTGGGTGGAAGGGCCATCCCCGTCGTAACTCGAGAATATACCCCAGGTTCCCGCCGCAACTCGAGAAAAACCATGAGACTTCCCCCTCGCCGCGAGATGAGGCCCGATTCCCCTGCACTGCGTGCAGAGCAATTCCGTGTTGCACATCACACATGAAAGGAGCCTTGATTTCCTTGATGGCACTCCAGAGAAACCCCAAGAACACGGTTTCAAGGCTAGAGGGATCCTGAGGTCACTGTACCAACACGAAAGAGCTCCGTGGACCAAAAATCAACTCGAGATGAGAGGTTAGTCCCTGGCTTCGACTCCAGAGGAATACCACCTTACCACAAGCACCTCAAGAGCAGGATTATCTCAGCTCTAGGTATGTGAGAGTGACCCTGAGTTTGCGGCCTCAAGTGGAATGGACACCGCGATGCCCTGACTCGAAATAAGGCTGAATATCGCTGCAGTGACTTGAATGCAGGCTCGTCTTGCACCTCCCAAGATGAAAGGATGTCTGAAACCTATGTGGAGACCACAAGGAAACCTACTTCCCCACCTCAGCGGGACCGGAGGCCTCACATCCTTTGAAAACTCCAGAGGTACGCGGAGATCAGTGCCTCCAAAGGAGACGATGCCTGACTCCTCGTGAAACTTGATAGGAGTCCCAGGATTGCTGTGGCACATGGAAAGGAACCCTTGGTCTACCGCCTCAGCTGGAGAGGCGTCCCAATTTCCCTGCCAAGCCTCGAGGAGATTCCCGAGTTGTCCCTCGCAACTAGGCAGGAGTCCTGACGTCGCTGAACAAACACGTGGGTGGAAGGGCCATCCCCGTCGAACCTAGAGAATATACCCCAGGTTCCCGCCGCAACTCGAGAAAAACCATGAGACTACCCCCTCGCCGCGAGATGAGGCCCGATTCCCCTACACTGCGGGCAGAGCAATTCCGTGTTGCACATCACACATGAAAGGAGCCTTGATTTCCTTGATGGCACTCCAGAGAAACCCCAAGAACACTGTTTCAAGGCTAGAGGGATCCTGAGGTCACTGTAGCAACAAGAAAGAGCTCCGTGGACCAAAAATCAACTCGAGATGAGAGGTTAGTCCCTGGATTCGACTCCAGAGGAATACCACCTTACCACAAGCACCTGAAGAGGAGGCTTCTCTCAGCTCTAGATATGTGAGAGGGACCCTGAGTTTGCGGCCTCAAGTGGAATGGACACCGCGATGCCCTGACGCGAAATAAGGCCGAATATCCCTGCAGTGAATTGAATGCAGGCTCGTCTTGCATCTCCCAAGAAGAAAGGATGTCTGAATCCCCTGTGGAGACCACAGAGAAAACCTACTTCCCCACCTCATCGCGACCAGAGGCCTCACATCCTTTGAAAACTCCAGAGGTACGCGGAGATCAGTGCCTCCAAAGGAGCCGATGCCTGACTCCTCGTGAAACTTGATAGGAGTCCCAGGATTCCTGTGGCACGTGGGAAGGGACCCTTGGTCTACCGCATCAGCTGGAGAGCCATCCCAATTTCCCTGCCAAGCCTCGAGGAGAATCCCGAGATGTCCCTCGCAACTAGGCAGGAGTCCTGACGTCGCTGAACAAACACGTGGGTGGAAGGGCCATCCCCGTCGTAACTCGAGAATATACCTCAGGTTCCCGCCGCAACTCGAGAAAAACCATGAGACTACCCCCTCGCCGCGAGATGAGGCCCGATTCCCCTGCACTGCGGGCAGAGCAATTCCGTGTTGCACATCACACATGAAAGGAGCCTTGATTTCCTTGATGGCACTCCAGAGAAACCCCAAGAACACTGTTTCAAGGCTAGAGGGATCCTGAGGTCACTGTAGCAACAAGAAAGAGCTCCGTGGACCAAAAATCAACTCGAGATGAGATGTTAGTCCCTGGCTTTGACTCCAGACGCATACCACCTTACCACAAGCACCTCAAGAGGAGGCTTCTCTCAGCTCTAGGTATGTGAGAGGGACCCTGAGTTTGCGGCCTCAAGTGGAATGGACACCGCGATGCCCTGACTCGAAATAAGGCCGGATATCCCTGCAGTGACTTGAATGCAGGCTCGTCTTGCATCTCCCAAGATGAAAGGATGTCTGAATCCCCTGTGGAGACCACAGAGAAAGACCTACTTCGCCACCTCATCGCGACCGGAGGCCTCAGATCTTTTGAAAACTCAAGAGGTACGCGGAGATCAGTGCCTCTAAAGGAGATGATGCCTGACTCCACGTGAAACTTGATAGGAGTCCCAGGATTCCTGTGGCACGGGGAAAGTGACCCTTGGTCTCCCGCCTCAGCTGGAGAGACGTCCCAATTGCCCTGCCAAGCCTCGAGGAGAATCCCGAGTTGTCCCTCGCAACTAGGCAGGAGTCCTGCCTTCGCTGAACAAAAAAGTGGGTGGAAGGGCCATCCCCGTCGTAACTCGAGAATATACCTCAGGTTCCCGCCGCAACTCGAGAAAAACCATGAGACTTCCCCTCGCCGCGAGAAGAGGCCTGATTCCCCTGCACTGCATGCAGAGTAATTCCGTGTTGCACATCACACATGAAAGGAGCCTTATTTTCCTTGATGGCACTCCAGAGAAGCCCAAAGAAAACTGCTCCAAGGCTAGAAGGATCCTGAGGTCACTGTAGCCACACGAAAGAGCTCCGTGGACCAAAAATCAACTCGAGATGAGAGGTTAGTTCCTGGCTTCGACTCCAGAGGAATACCACCTTACCACAAGCACCTCAAGAGAAGGCTTCTCTCAGCTCTAGGTATGTGAGAGGGACCCTGAGTTTGCGGCCTCAAGTGGAATGGACACCGCGATGCCCTGACGCAAAATAAGGCCGGATATCCCTGCAGTGACTTGAATGCAGGCTCGTCTTACATCTCCCAAGACGAAAGGATGTCTGACTCCCCTGTGGAGACCACAGAAAAAGAACTAGTTCCCCACCTCATCGCGACTGGAGGCCTCACATTCTTTGAAAACTCCAGAGGTTCGCGCAGATCAGTGCCTCCAAAGGAGACGATGCCTGACTCCTCGTGAAACTTGATAGGAGTCCCAGGATTCCTGTGGCACGTGGAAAGGGACACTTGGTCTCCCCTCTCAGCTGGAGAGGTGTCCCAATTGCCCTGCCAAGCCTCGAGGAGAATCCCGAGTTGTCCCTCGCAACTAGGCAGGAGTCCTGACGTCGCTGAACAAGCACGTGTGTGGAAGGGCCATCCCCGTCGTAACTCGAGAATATACCCCAGGTTCCCGACGCAACTAGAGAAAAACCATGAGACTTCCCCCTCGCCGAAAAATGAGGCCTGATTCCCCTGCACTGCGTGCAGAGCAATTCCGTCTTGCACATCACACATGAAAGGAGCCTTGATTTCCTTGATGGCACTCCAGCGAAACCCCAAGAACAGTGTTTCAAGGCTAGAGGGATCCTGAGGTCACTGTAGCAACAGGAAAGAGCTCCGTGGACCAAAAATCAACTAGAGATGAGAGGTTAGTCCCTGGCTTCGACTCCAGAGGAATACCACCTTACCACAAGCACCTCAAGAGGAGGCTTCTCTCAGCTCTAGGTATGTGAGAGGGACCCTGAGTTTGCGGCCTCAAGTGGAATGGACACCACAATGCCCTGCCTCGAAATAAGGCCGGATATCCCTGCAGTGACTTGAATGCAGGCTCGTCTTGCATCTCCCAAGACGAAAGGATGTCTGACTCCCCTGTGGAGACAACAGAAAAAGAACTAGTTCCCCACCTCATCGCGACCGGAGGCCTCACATTCTTTGAAAACTCCAGAGGTACGCGCAGATCAGTGCCTCCAAAGGAGACGATGCCTGACTCCTCGTGAAAATTGTTAGGAGTCCCAGGATTCCTGTGGCACATGGAAAGGGACCCTTGGCCTCCCGCCTCACCTGGAGAGGCGACCCAATTGCCCTGCCAAGCCTCGAGGAGAATCCCGAGTTGTCCCTCGCAACTAGGCAGGAGTCCTGACGTCGCTGAACAAACACGTGGGTGGAAGGGCCATCCCCGTCGTAACTCGAGAATATACCCCAGGTTCCCGCCGCAACTCGAGAAAAACCATGAGACTTCCCCCTCGCCGCGAGATGAGGGCCGATACCCCTGCACTGCGTGCAGAGCAATTCAGTGTTGCACATTACACATGAAAGGAGCCTTGATTTCCTTGATGGCACTCCAGAGAAACCCCAAGAACACTGTTTCTAGGTAGAGGGATCCTGAGGTCACTGTAGCCACACAAAAGAGCTCCGTGGACAAAAAATCAACTCGAGTTGAGAGGTTAGTCCCTGGCTTCGACTCCAGAGGAATACCCCTTTACCATAAGCACCTCAAGAGGAGGCTTCTCTCAGCTCTAGATATGTGAGAGGGACCCTGAGTTTGCGGCCTCAAGTGGAATGGACACCGCGATGCCCTGACTCGAAATAAGGCCAAATATCCCTGCAGTGACTTGAATGCAGGCTCGTCTTGCATCTCCCAAGACGAAAGGATGTCTGAATCCCCTGTGGAGACCACATAGAAAGACCTAGTTCCCCACCTCATCGCGACCGGAGGCCTCACATCCTTTGAAAACTCCAGAGGTACGCGGAGATCAGTGCCTCCAAAGGAGACGATGCCTGACTCCTCGTGAAACTTGATAGGAGTCCCAGGATTCCTGTGGCACGTGGAAAGGGACCCTTGGTCTCCCGCCTCAGCTGGAGAGGCGTCCCAATTGCCCTGCCAAACCTCGAGGAGAATCCCGAGTTGTCCCTCGCAACTAGGCAGGAGTCCTGACGTCGCTGAACAAACACGTGGGTGGAAGGGCCATCCCCGTCGTAACTCGAGAATATACCCCAGGTTCCCGCCGCAACTCGAGAAAAACCATGAGACTTCCCCCTCGCCGCGAGATGAGGCCTGATACCCTGCACTGCGTGCAGAGAAATTCCCTGTTGCACATCACACATGAAAGGAGCCTTGATTTCCTTGATGGCACTCCAGAGAAACTCCAAGAACACTGTTTCAAGGCTAGCGGGAAACTGAGGTCACTGTAGCAACACGAAAGAGCTCCGTGGACCAAGAATCAACTCGAGATGAGAGGTTAGTCCCTGGCTTCGACTCCAGAGGAATACCACCTTACCACAAGCACCTCAAGAGGAGGCTTCTCTCAGCTCTAGGTATGTGAGAGGGACCCTGATTTTGCGGCCTCAGGTGGAATGGACACCGCGATGCCCTGACTCGAAATAAGGCCGAATATCCCTGCAGTGACTTGAATGCAAGCTCGTCTTGCATCTCCCAAGACGAAAGGATGTCTGAATCCCCTGTGGAGACCACAGAGAAAGACCTAGTTCCCCACCTCATCGCGACCGGAGGCCTCACATCCTTTGAAAACTCCAGAGGTACGCGGAGATCAGTGCCTCCAAAGGAGGCGATGCCTGACTCCTCGTGAAACTTGATAGGAGTCCCAGGATTCCTGTGGCACGTGGAAAGGGACCCTTGGTTTACCGCATCAGCTGGAGAGGCGTCCCAATTGCCCTGCCAAGCTTCGAGGAGAATCCCGAGTTGTCCCTCGCAACTAGGCAGGCTTCCTGACATGGCTGAACAAACACGTGGGTGGAAGGGCCATCCCCGTCGTAACTCGAGAATATACCCCAGGTTCCCGCCGCAACTCGAGAAAAACCATGAGACTTCCCCCTCGCCGCGAGATGAGGCCCGATTCCCCTGCACTGCGTGCAGAGCAATTCCGTGTTGCACATCACACATGAAAGGAGCCTTGATTTCCTTAATGGCACTCCAGAGAAACCCCAAGAACACTGTTTCAAGGCTAGAGGGATCCTGAGGTCACTGTAGCAACACGAAAGAGCGCCGTGGACCAAAAATCAACTCGAGATGAGAGGTTAGTCCCTGGCTTCGACTCCAGAGGAATACCACCTTACCACAAGCACCTCAAGAGCAGGCTTATCTCAGCTCTAGTTATGTGAGAGGGACCCTGAGTTTGCGGCCTCAAGTGGAATGGACACCGCGATGCCCTGACTCGAAATAAGGCCGGATATCCCTGCAGTGACTTGAATGTAGGCTCGTCTTGCATCTCCCAAGAAGAAAGGATGTCTGAATCCCCTGTGGAGACCACAGAGAAAACCTACTTCCCCACTTCATCGCGACCGAAGGCCTCACATCCTTTGAAAACTCCAGAGGTACGCGGAGATCAGTGCCTCCAAAGGAGACGATGCCTGACTCCTCGGGAAACTTGATAGGAGTCCCAGGATTCCTGTGACACATGGAAAGGGACCCTTGGTCTCCCGCCTCAGCTGGAGAGGCGTCCCAATTGCCCTGCCAAGCCTCCAGGAGAATCCCCAGTTGTCCCTCGCAACTAGGCAGGAGTCCTGACGTCGCTGAACAAAGACGTGTGTGGAAGGGCCATCCCCGTCGTAACTCGAGAATATACCCCAGGTTCCAATCGCAACTCGAGAAAAACCATGAGACTTCCCCCTCGCCACAAAATGAGGCCCGATACCCTGAACTGCATGCAGAGCAATTACGTGTTGCACATCACACATGAAAGGAGCCTTGATTTCCTTGATGGCACTCCAGAGAAACCCCAAGAACACTGTTTCAAGGCTAGAGGGATCCTGAGGTCACTGTAGCAACACGAAAGAGCTCCGTGGACCAAAAATCAACTCGAGATGAGAGGTTAGTCCCTGTCTTCGACTCCAGAGGAATACCACCTTACCAGAAGCACTTCAAGAGGAGGCTTCTCTCAGCTCTAGGTATGTGAGAGGGACCCTGAGTTTGCGGCCAAAAGTGGAATGGACTCCGCGATGCCCTGACTCGAAATAAGGCCGGAAATCCCTGCAGTGACTTGAATGCAGGCTCGTCTTGCATTTCCGAAGACGAAAGGATGTCTGAATCCCCTGTGGAGAACAAAGAGAAAGAGCTAGTTCCCCACCTCATCGCGACCGGAGGCCTCACATCCTTTGAAAACTCCAGAGGTACGCAGAGATCAGTGCCTCCATAGGAGACGATGCCTGACTCCTCGTGAAAGTTGATAGGAGTCCCAGGATTTCTGTGGCACGTGGAAAGGGACCCTTGGTCTTCCGCCTCAGCTGGAGAGGCGTCCCAATTGCCCTGCCAAGCCTCGAGGAGAATCCCGAGTTGTCCCTCGCAACTAGGCAGGAGTCCTGACGTCGCTGAACAAACACGTAGGTGGAAGCGCCATCCCCGTCGTAACTCGAGAATATACCCCAGGTTCCCGCCGCAACTCGAGAAAAACCATGAGACTTCCCACTCGCCGTGAGTTGAGGCCCGATTTCCCTGCACTGCATGCAGAGCAATTCCGTGTTGCACATCAAACATGAAAGGAGCCTTGATTTCCTTGATGGCACTCCAGGAAACCCCAAGAACACTGTTTCCAGGCTAGAGGGATCCTGAGGTCACTGTAGCAACACGAAAGAGCTCCGTGGACCAAAAATCAACTCGAGATGAGAGGTTAGTCCCTGGGTTCGACTCCAGAGGAATACCACCTTACCACAAGCACCTCAAGAGGAGGCTTCTCTCAGCTCTAGCTATGTGAGAGGGACCCTGAGTTTTCGGCCTCAAGTGGAATGGACACTGCGATGCCCTGATTCGAAATAAGGCCGGATAACCCTGCAGTGACTTGAATGCAGGCTCGTCTTGCATCTCCCAAGACGAAAGGATGTCTGAATCCCCTGTGGAGACCACAGAGAAAGACCTAGTTCCCCACCTCATGGCGACCGGAGGCCTCACATCCTTTGAAAACTCCTGAGGTATGCGGAGATCAGTGCCTCCACAGGAGACGATGCCTGACTCCTCGTGAAACTTGATAGGAGTCCCAGGATTCCTGTGGCACGTGGAACAGGACACTTGGTTTCCCGCCTCAGCTGGAGAGGTGTCCCAATTGCCCTGCCAAGCCTCGAGGAGAATCCCGAGTTGTCCCTCGCAACTAGGCAGGAGTCCTGAGGTCGCTGAATAAACACGTGGGTGGAAGGGCCATCCCCGTCGTAACTCGAGAATATACCCCAGGTTCTCGCCACAACTCGAGAAAAACCATGAGACTTCCCCCTCGCCGTGAGATGAGGTCCGATTCCCCTGCACTGCATGCAGAGCAATTCCGTGTTGCACATCAAACATGAAAGGAGCCTTGATTTCCTTGATGGCACTCCAGAGAAAACCCAAGAACACTGTTTCAAGGCTAGAGGGATCCTGAGGTCACTGTAGCAACACGAAAGAGCTCCGTGGACCAAAAATCAACTCGAGATGAGAAGTTAGTCCCTGGCTTCAACTCCAGAGGAATACCACCTTACCAGAAGCACCTCAAGAGGAGGCTTCTCTCAGCTCTACGTATGTGAGAGGAACCCTGAGTTTGCGGCCTCAAGTGGAATGGACACCGCGATGCCCTGACTCGAAATAAGGCCGGATATCCCTGCAGTGACTTGAATGCAGGCTCGTCTTGCACCTCCCAAGATGAAAGGATGTCTGAAACCTATGTGGAGACCACAAGGAAACCTACTTCCCCACCTCAGCGGGACCGGAGGCCTCACATCCTTTGAAAACTCCAGAGGTACGCGGAGATCAGTGCCTCCAAAGGAGACGATGCCTGACTCCTCGTGAAACTTGATAGGAGTCCCAGGATTGCTGTGGCACATGGAAAGGAACCCTTGGTCTACCGCCTCAGCTGGAGAGGCGTCCCAATTTCCCTGCCAAGCCTCGAGGAGATTCCCGAGTTGTCCCTCGCAACTAGGCAGGAGTCCTGACGTCGCTGAACAAACACGTGGGTGGAAGGGCCATCCCCGTCGAACCTAGAGAATATACCCCAGGTTCCCGCCGCAACTCGAGAAAAACCATGAGACTACCCCCTCGCCGCGAGATGAGGCCCGATTCCCCTACACTGCGGGCAGAGCAATTCCGTGTTGCACATCACACATGAAAGGAGCCTTGATTTCCTTGATGGCACTCCAGAGAAACCCCAAGAACACTGTTTCAAGGCTAGAGGGATCCTGAGGTCACTGTAGCAACAAGAAAGAGCTCCGTGGACCAAAAATCAACTCGAGATGAGAGGTTAGTCCCTGGATTCGACTCCAGAGGAATACCACCTTACCACAAGCACCTGAAGAGGAGGCTTCTCTCAGCTCTAGATATGTGAGAGGGACCCTGAGTTTGCGGCCTCAAGTGGAATGGACACCGCGATGCCCTGACGCGAAATAAGGCCGAATATCCCTGCAGTGAATTGAATGCAGGCTCGTCTTGCATCTCCCAAGAAGAAAGGATGTCTGAATCCCCTGTGGAGACCACAGAGAAAACCTACTTCCCCACCTCATCGCGACCAGAGGCCTCACATCCTTTGAAAACTCCAGAGGTACGCGGAGATCAGTGCCTCCAAAGGAGCCGATGCCTGACTCCTCGTGAAACTTGATAGGAGTCCCAGGATTCCTGTGGCACGTGGGAAGGGACCCTTGGTCTACCGCATCAGCTGGAGAGCCATCCCAATTTCCCTGCCAAGCCTCGAGGAGAATCCCGAGATGTCCCTCGCAACTAGGCAGGAGTCCTGACGTCGCTGAACAAACACGTGGGTGGAAGGGCCATCCCCGTCGTAACTCGAGAATATACCTCAGGTTCCCGCCGCAACTCGAGAAAAACCATGAGACTACCCCCTCGCCGCGAGATGAGGCCCGATTCCCCTGCACTGCGGGCAGAGCAATTCCGTGTTGCACATCACACATGAAAGGAGCCTTGATTTCCTTGATGGCACTCCAGAGAAACCCCAAGAACACTGTTTCAAGGCTAGAGGGATCCTGAGGTCACTGTAGCAACAAGAAAGAGCTCCGTGGACCAAAAATCAACTCGA
Source organism: Cervus elaphus (assembly GCF_910594005.1). NCBI lineage: Eukaryota > Metazoa > Chordata > Mammalia > Artiodactyla > Cervidae > Cervus > Cervus elaphus. The sequence goes on along the minus strand of NC_057815.1, from coordinate 1,837,833 downwards.
GATGAGATGTTAGTCCCTGGCTTTGACTCCAGACGCATACCACCTTACCACAAGCACCTCAAGAGGAGGCTTCTCTCAGCTCTAGGTATGTGAGAGGGACCCTGAGTTTTCGGCCTCAAGTGGAATGGACACCGCGATGCCCTGACTCGAAATAAGGACGGATATCCCTGCAGTGACTTGAATGCAGGCTCGTCTTGCATCTCCCAAGATGAAAGGATGTCTGAATCCCCTGTGGAGACCACAGAGAAAGACCTACTTCGCCACCTCATCGCGACCGGAGGCCTCAGATCTTTTGAAAACTCAAGAGGTACGCGGAGATCAGTGCCTCTAAAGGAGATGATGCCTGACTCCACGTGAAACTTGATAGGAGTCCCAGGATTCGTGTGGCACGGGGAAAGTGACCCTTGGTCTCCCGCCTCAGCTGGAGAGACGTCCCAATTGCCCTGCCAAGCCTCGAGGAGAATCCCGAGTTGTCCCTCGCAACTAGGCAGGAGTCCTGCCTTCGCTGAACAAAAAAGTGGGTGGAAGGGCCATCCCCGTCGTAACTCGAGAATATACCTCAGGTTCCCGCCGCAACTCGAGAAAAACCATGAGACTTCCCCTCGCCGCGAGAAGAGGCCTGATTCCCCTGCACTGCATGCAGAGTAATTCCGTGTTGCACATCACACATGAAAGGAGCCTTATTTTCCTTGATGGCACTCCAGAGAAGCCCAAAGAAAACTGCTCCAAGGCTAGAAGGATCCTGAGGTCACTGTAGCCACACGAAAGAGCTCCGTGGACCAAAAATCAACTCGAGATGAGAGGTTAGTTCCTGGCTTCGACTCCAGAGGAATACCACCTTACCACAAGCACCTCAAGAGAAGGCTTCTCTCAGCTCTAGGTATGTGAGAGGGACCCTGAGTTTGCGGCCTCAAGTGGAATGGACACCGCGATGCCCTGACGCAAAATAAGGCCGGATATCCCTGCAGTGACTTGAATGCAGGCTCGTCTTACATCTCCCAAGACGAAAGGATGTCTGACTCCCCTGTGGAGACCACAGAAAAAGAACTAGTTCCCCACCTCATCGCGACCGGAGGCCTCACATTCTTTGAAAACTCCAGAGGTTCGCGCAGATCAGTGCCTCCAAAGGAGACGATGCCTGACTCCTCGTGAAACTTGATAGGAGTCCCAGGATTCCTGTGGCACGTGGAAAGGGACACTTGGTCTCCCCTCTCAGCTGGAGAGGTGTCCCAATTGCCCTGCCAAGCCTCGAGGAGAATCCCGAGTTGTCCCTCGCAACTAGGCAGGAGTCCTGACGTCGCTGAACAAGCACGTGTGTGGAAGGGCCATCCCCGTCGTAACTCGAGAATATACCCCAGGTTCCCGACGCAACTAGAGAAAAACCATGAGACTTCCCCCTCGCCGAAAAATGAGGCCTGATTCCCCTGCACTGCGTGCAGAGCAATTCCGTCTTGCACATCACACATGAAAGGAGCCTTGATTTCCTTGATGGCACTCCAGCGAAACCCCAAGAACAGTGTTTCAAGGCTAGAGGGATCCTGAGGTCACTGTAGCAACACGAAAGAGCTCCGTGGACCAAAAATCAACTAGAGATGAGAGGTTAGTCCCTGGCTTCGACTCCAGAGGAATACCACCTTACCACAAGCACCTCAAGAGGAGGCTTGTCTCAGCTCTAGGTATGTGAGAGGGACCCTGAGTTTGCGGCCTCAAGTGGAATGGACACCACAATGCCCTGCCTCGAAATAAGGCCGGATATCCCTGCAGTGACTTGAATGCAGGCTCGTCTTGCATCTCCCAAGACGAAAGGATGTCTGACTCCCCTGTGGAGACAACAGAAAAAGAACTAGTTCCCCACCTCATCGCGACCGGAGGCCTCACATTCTTTGAAAACTCCAGAGGTACGCGCAGATCAGTGCCTCCAAAGGAGACGATGCCTGACTCCTCGTGAAAATTGTTAGGAGTCCCAGGATTCCTGTGGCACATGGAAAGGGACCCTTGGCCTCCCGCCTCACCTGGAGAGGCGACCCAATTGCCCTGCCAAGCCTCGAGGAGAATCCCGAGTTGTCCCTCGCAACTAGGCAGGAGTCCTGACGTCGCTGAACAAACACGTGGGTGGAAGGGCCATCCCCGTCGTAACTCGAGAATATACCCCAGGTTCCCGCCGCAACTCGAGAAAAACCATGAGACTTCCCCCTCGCCGCGAGATGAGGGCCGATACCCCTGCACTGCGTGCAGAGCAATTCAGTGTTGCACATTACACATGAAAGGAGCCTTGATTTCCTTGATGGCACTCCAGAGAAACCCCAAGAACACTGTTTCTAGGTAGAGGGATCCTGAGGTCACTGTAGCCACACAAAAGAGCTCCGTGGACAAAAAATCAACTCGAGTTGAGAGGTTAGTCCCTGGCTTCGACTCCAGAGGAATACCCCTTTACCATAAGCACCTCAAGAGGAGGCTTCTCTCAGCTCTAGATATGTGAGAGGGACCCTGAGTTTGCGGCCTCAAGTGGAATGGACACCGCGATGCCCTGACTCGAAATAAGGCCAAATATCCCTGCAGTGACTTGAATGCAGGCTCGTCTTGCATCTCCCAAGACGAAAGGATGTCTGAATCCCCTGTGGAGACCACAGAGAAAGACCTAGTTCCCCACCTCATCGCGACCGGAGGCCTCACATCCTTTGAAAACTCCAGAGGTACGCGGAGATCAGTGCCTCCAAAGGAGACGATGCCTGACTCCTCGTGAAACTTGATAGGAGTCCCAGGATTCCTGTGGCACGTGGAAAGGGACCCTTGGTCTCCCGCCTCAGCTGGAGAGGCGTCCCAATTGCCCTGCCAAACCTCGAGGAGAATCCCGAGTTGTCCCTCGCAACTAGGCAGGAGTCCTGACGTCGCTGAACAAACACGTGGGTGGAAGGGCCATCCCCGTCGTAACTCGAGAATATACCCCAGGTTCCCGCCGCAACTCGAGAAAAACCATGAGACTTCCCCCTCGCCGCGAGATGAGGCCCGATACCCTGCACTGCGTGCAGAGAAATTCCCTGTTGCACATCACACATGAAAGGAGCCTTGATTTCCTTGATGGCACTCCAGAGAAACTCCAAGAACACTGTTTCAAGGCTAGAGGGAAACTGAGGTCACTGTAGCAACACGAAAGAGCTCCGTGGACCAAGAATCAACTCGAGATGAGAGGTTAGTCCCTGGCTTCGACTCCAGAGGAATACCACCTTACCACAAGCACCTCAAGAGGAGGCTTCTCTCAGCTCTAGGTATGTGAGAGGGACCCTGATTTTGCGGCCTCAGGTGGAATGGACACCGCGATGCCCTGACTCGAAATAAGGCCGAATATCCCTGCAGTGACTTGAATGCAAGCTCGTCTTGCATCTCCCAAGACGAAAGGATGTCTGAATCCCCTGTGGAGACCACAGAGAAAGACCTAGTTCCCCACCTCATCGCGACCGGAGGCCTCACATCCTTTGAAAACTCCAGAGGTACGCGGAGATCAGTGCCTCCAAAGGAGGCGATGCCTGACTCCTCGTGAAACTTGATAGGAGTCCCAGGATTCCTGTGGCACGTGGAAAGGGACCCTTGGTTTACCGCATCAGCTGGAGAGGCGTCCCAATTGCCCTGCCAAGCTTCGAGGAGAATCCCGAGTTGTCCCTCGCAACTAGGCAGGCTTCCTGACATGGCTGAACAAACACGTGGGTGGAAGGGCCATCCCCGTCGTAACTCGAGAATATACCCCAGGTTCCCGCCGCAACTCGAGAAAAACCATGAGACTTCCCCCTCGCCGCGAGATGAGGCCCGATTCCCCTGCACTGCGTGCAGAGCAATTCCGTGTTGCACATCACACATGAAAGGAGCCTTGATTTCCTTAATGGCACTCCAGAGAAACCCCAAGAACACTGTTTCAAGGCTAGAGGGATCCTGAGGTCACTGTAGCAACACGAAAGAGCGCCGTGGACCAAAAATCAACTCGAGATGAGAGGTTAGTCCCTGGCTTCGACTCCAGAGGAATACCACCTTACCACAAGCACCTCAAGAGCAGGCTTATCTCAGCTCTAGGTATGTGAGAGGGACCCTGAGTTTGCGGCCTCAAGTGGAATGGACACCGCGATGCCCTGACTCGAAATAAGGCCGGATATCCCTGCAGTGACTTGAATGTAGGCTCGTCTTGCATCTCCCAAGAAGAAAGGATGTCTGAATCCCCTGTGGAGACCACAGAGAAAACCTACTTCCCCACTTCATCGCGACCGAAGGCCTCACATCCTTTGAAAACTCCAGAGGTACGCGGAGATCAGTGCCTCCAAAGGAGACGATGCCTGACTCCTCGGGAAACTTGATAGGAGTCCCAGGATTCCTGTGACACATGGAAAGGGACCCTTGGTCTCCCGCCTCAGCTGGAGAGGCGTCCCAATTGCCCTGCCAAGCCTCCAGGAGAATCCCCAGTTGTCCCTCGCAACTAGGCAGGAGTCCTGACGTCGCTGAACAAAGACGTGTGTGGAAGGGCCATCCCCGTCGTAACTCGAGAATATACCCCAGGTTCCAATCGCAACTCGAGAAAAACCATGAGACTTCCCCCTCGCCACAAAATGAGGCCCGATACCCTGAACTGCATGCAGAGCAATTACGTGTTGCACATCACACATGAAAGGAGCCTTGATTTCCTTGATGGCACTCCAGAGAAACCCCAAGAACACTGTTTCAAGGCTAGAGGGATCCTGAGGTCACTGTAGCAACACGAAAGAGCTCCGTGGACCAAAAATCAACTCGAGATGAGAGGTTAGTCCCTGGCTTCGACTCCAGAGGAATACCACCTTACCAGAAGCACTTCAAGAGGAGGCTTCTCTCAGCTCTAGGTATGTGAGAGGGACCCTGAGTTTGCGGCCAAAAGTGGAATGGACTCCGCGATGCCCTGACTCGAAATAAGGCCGGAAATCCCTGCAGTGACTTGAATGCAGGCTCGTCTTGCATTTCCGAAGACGAAAGGATGTCTGAATCCCCTGTGGAGAACAAAGAGAAAGAGCTAGTTCCCCACCTCATCGCGACCGGAGGCCTCACATCCTTTGAAAACTCCAGAGGTACGCAGAGATCAGTGCCTCCATAGGAGACGATGCCTGACTCCTCGTGAAAGTTGATAGGAGTCCCAGGATTTCTGTGGCACGTGGAAAGGGACCCTTGGTCTTCCGCTTCAGCTGGAGAGGCGTCCCAATTGCCCTGCCAAGCCTCGAGGAGAATCCCGAGTTGTCCCTCGCAACTAGGCAGGAGTCCTGACGTCGCTGAACAAACACGTAGGTGGAAGCGCCATCCCCGTCGTAACTCGAGAATATACCCCAGGTTCCCGCCGCAACTCGAGAAAAACCATGAGACTTCCCACTCGCCGTGAGTTGAGGCCCGATTTCCCTGCACTGCATGCAGAGCAATTCCGTGTTGCACATCAAACATGAAAGGAGCCTTGATTTCCTTGATGGCACTCCAGGAAACCCCAAGAACACTGTTTCCAGGCTAGAGGGATCCTGAGGTCACTGTAGCAACACGAAAGAGCTCCGTGGACCAAAAATCAACTCGAGATGAGAGGTTAGTCCCTGGGTTCGACTCCAGAGGAATACCACCTTACCACAAGCACCTCAAGAGGAGGCTTCTCTCAGCTCTAGCTATGTGAGAGGGACCCTGAGTTTTCGGCCTCAAGTGGAATGGACACTGCGATGCCCTGATTCGAAATAAGGCCGGATAACCCTGCAGTGACTTGAATGCAGGCTCGTCTTGCATCTCCCAAGACGAAAGGATGTCTGAATCCCCTGTGGAGACCACAGAGAAAGACCTAGTTCCCCACCTCATGGCGACCGGAGGCCTCACATCCTTTGAAAACTCCTGAGGTATGCGGAGATCAGTGCCTCCACAGGAGACGATGCCTGACTCCTCGTGAAACTTGATAGGAGTCCCAGGATTCCTGTGGCACGTGGAACAGGACACTTGGTCTCCCGCCTCAGCTGGAGAGGTGTCCCAATTGCCCTGCCAAGCCTCGAGGAGAATCCCGAGTTGTCCCTCGCAACTAGGCAGGAGTCCTGAGGTCGCTGAATAAACACGTGGGTGGAAGGGCCATCCCCGTCGTAACTCGAGAATATACCCCAGGTTCTCGCCACAACTCGAGAAAAACCATGAGACTTCCCCCTCGCCGTGAGATGAGGTCCGATTCCCCTGCACTGCATGCAGAGCAATTCCGTGTTGCACATCAAACATGAAAGGAGCCTTGATTTCCTTGATGGCACTCCAGAGAAAACCCAAGAACACTGTTTCAAGGCTAGAGGGATCCTGAGGTCACTGTAGCAACACGAAAGAGCTCCGTGGACCAAAAATCAACTCGAGATGAGAAGTTAGTCCCTGGCTTCGACTCCAGAGGAATACCACCTTACCAGAAGCACCTCAAGAGGAGGCTTCTCTCAGCTCTACGTATGTGAGAGGAACCCTGAGTTTGCGGCCTCAAGTGGAATGGACACCGCGATGCCCTGACTCGAAATAAGGCCGGATATCCCTGCAGTGACTTGAATGCAGGCTCGTCTTGCATCTCCCAAGACGAAAGGATGTCTGAGTCCCCTGTGGAGACCACAGAGAAAGACCTAGTTCCCCACCTCATCCCGACCGGCGGCCTCACATCCTTTGAAAACTCGAGAGGTACGTGGAGATCAGTGCCTCCAAAGGAGACGATGCCTGACACCTCGTGAAACTTGTTAGGAGTCCCAGAATTCCTGTGGCACGTGGTAAGGGACCCTTGGTCTCCCGCCTCAGCTGGGGAGGCGTCCCAATTGCCCTGCTAAGCCTCGAAAAGAATCCCGAGTTGTCCCTCGCAACTAGGCAGGAGTCTGACGTCGCTGAACAAACACGTGGGTGGAAGGGCCATCCCCTCGTAACTCGAGAATATACCCCAGGTTCCCATCGCAACTCGAGAAAAACCCTGAGACTTCCCCCTCGCCGCAAAATGAGGCCCGATACCCTGCACTGCATGCAGAGCAATTCCGTGTTGCACATCACACATGAAAGGAGCCTTGATTTCCTTGATGGCACTCCAGAGAAACCCCAAGAACACTGTTTCAAGGCTAGAGGGATCCTGAGGTCACTGTAGCAACACGAAAGAGCTCCGTGGACCAAAAATCAACTCGAGATGAGAGGTTAGTCCCTGGCTTCGACTCCAGAGGAATACCACCTTACCAGACGCACCTCAAGAGGAGGCTTCTCTCAGCTCTAGCTATGTGAGAGGGACCCTGAGTTTGCGGGCTCAAGTGGAATGGACACCGCGATGCCCTGACTCGAAATAAGGCCGGAAATCCCTGCAGTGACTTGAATGCAGGCTCGTCTTGCATCTCCCAAGACGAAAGGATGTCTGAATCCCCTGTGGAGAACAAAGAGAAAGACATAGTTCCCCACCTCATCGCGACCGGAGGCCTCACATCCTTTGAAAACTCCAGAGGTACGCAGAGATCAGTGCCTCCATAGGAGACGATGCCTGACTCCTCGTGAAAGTTGATAGAAGTCCCAGGATTCCTGTGGCACGTGGAAAGGGACCCTTGGTCTTCCGCCTCAGCTGGAGAGGCGTCCCAATTGCACTGCCAAGCCTCGAGGAGAATCCCGAGTTGTCCCTCGCAACTAGGCAGGAGTCCTGACGTCGCTGAACAAACACGTAGGTGGAAGCGCCATCCCCGTCGTAACTCGAGAATATACCCCAGGTTCCCGCCGCAACTCGAGAAAAACCATGAGACTTCCCCCTCGCCATGAGATGAGGCCCGATACCCTGCACTGCATGCAGAGCAATTCCGTGTTGCACATCAAACATGAAAGGAGCCTTGATTTCCTTGATGGCACTCCAGAGAAACCCCAAGAACACTGTTTCAAGGCTAGAGGGATCCTGAGGTCACTGTAGCAACATGAAAGAGCTCCGTGGACCAAAAATCATCTCGAGATGAGAGGTTAGTCCCTGGCTTCGACTCCAGAGGAATACCACCTTACCAGAAGCACCTCAAGAGGAGGCTTCTCTCAGCTCTAGGTATGTGAGAGGGACCCTGAGTTTGCGGCCTCAAGTGGAATGGACACCGCGATGCCATGACTCGAAATAAGGCCGGATATCCCTGCAGTGACTTGAATGCAGGCTCGTTTTGCATCTCCTAAGACGAAAGGATGTCTGAATCCCCTGTGGAGACCACAGAGAAAGACCTAGTTCCCCACCTCATCACGACCGGAGGCCTCACATCCTTTGAAAACTCCAGCGGTACGCGGAGATCAGTGCCTCCAAAGGAGACGATGCCTGACTCCTCGTGAAACTTGATAGGAATCCCAGGATTTCTGTGGCACGTGGAAAAGGACCCTTGGTCTCCCGCCTCAGCTGGAGAGGCGTCCCAATTGCCCTGCCAAGCCTCGAGGAGAATCCCGAGTTGTCCCTCGCAACTAGGCAGGAGTCCTGACGTCGCTGAACAAACACGTAGGTGGAAGCGCCATCCCCGTCGTAACTCGAGAATATACCCCAGGTTCCCGCCGCAACTCGAGAAAAACCATGAGACTTCCCCCTCGCCGCGAGATGAGGCCCGATTCCCCTGCACTGCGTGCAGAGCAAATCCGTGTTGCACATCACACATGAAAGGAGCCTTGATTTCCTTGATGGCACTCCAGAGAAACCCCAAGAACACTGATTCAAGGCTAGAGGGATCCTGAGGTCACTGTAGCCACACGAAAGAGCTCCGTGGACCGAAAATCAACTCGAGATGAGAGGTTAGTCCCTTGCTTCGAATTCAGAGGAATACCACCTTACCAGAAGCACCTCAAGAGGAGGCTTCTCTCAGCTCTAGGTATGTGAGAGGGACCCTGATTTTGTGGCCTCAAGTGGAATGAACACTGCGATGCCCTGACGCGAAATAAGGCCGGATATCCCTGCAGTGACTTGAATGCAGGCTTGTCTTGCATCTCCCAAGATGAAAGGATTTCTGAATCCCCTGTGGAAGCCACAGAGAAAGACCTAGTTCCCCACCTCATCGCGACGGGAGGCCTCACATCCTTTGAAAACTCCAGAGGTACGCGGAGATCAGTGCCTCCAAAGGAGACGATGCCTGACTCCTCGTGAAACTTGATAGGAGTCCCAGGATTTCTGTGGCACGTGGAAAGGGACCCTTGGTCTCCCGCCTCAGCTGGAGAGGCGTCCCAATTGCCCTGTCAAGCCTCGAGCAGAATCCCGAGTTGTCCCTCGCAACTAGGCAGGAGTCCTGATGTCGCAGAGCAAACACGTAGGTGGAAGGGCCGTCCCCGTTGTAATTCGAGAATATACCCCAGGTTCCCGCCTCAACTCGAGAAAAACCATGAGACTTCCCACTCGCCGTGAGTTGAGGCCCGATTCCCCTGCACTGCATGCGGAGCAATTCCGTGTTGCACTTGAAACATGAAAGGAGCCTTGATTTCCTTGATGGCACTCCACAGAAACCCCAAGAACACTGTTTCTAGGTAGAGGGATCCTGAGGTCATTGTAGCAACACGAAAGAGCTCCGTGGACCAAAAATCAACTCGAGATGAGAGGTTAGTTCCTGGCTTCGATTCCAGAGGAATACCACCTTACCACAAGCACCTCAAGAGGAGGCTTCTCTCAGCTCTAGGTATGTGAGAGGGACCCTGAGTTTGCGGCCTCAAGTGAAATGGACACCGCGATGCCCTGACTCGAAATAAGGCCGGAAATCCCTGCAGTGACTTGAATGCAGGCTCGTCTTGCATCTCCCAAGACGAAAGGATGTCTGAATCCCCTGTGGAGACCACAGAGAAAGACCTAGTTCCCCACCTCATCACGACCGGAGGCCTCACATCCTTTGAAAACTCCAGAGGTACGCGGAGATCAGTGCCTCCAAAGGAGACGATGCCTGACTCCTCGTGAAACTTGATAGGAGTCCCAGGATTCCTGTGGCACGTGGAAAGGGACCCTTGGTCTCCCGCCTCAGTTGGAGAAGCGTCCCAATTGCCCTGCCAAGCCTCGAGGAGAATCCCGAGTTGTCCCTCGCAACTAGGCAGGAGTCCTGACGTCGCTGAACAAACACGTGTGTGGAAGAGCCATCCCCGTCCTAACTCGAGAATATACCCCAGGTTCCCGCCGCAACTCGAGAAAAACCATGAGACTTCCCCCTCGCCGCGAGATGAGGCCCGATTCCCCTGCACTGCGTGCAGAGCAATTCCGTGTTGCACATCACACATGAAAGGAGCCTTGATTTCCTTGATGGCACTCCAGAGAAACCCCAAGAACACTGTTTCAAGGCTAGAGGGATCCTGAGGTCACTGTAGCAACACGAAAGAGCTCCGTGGACCAAAAATCAACTCGAGATGAGAGGTTAGTCCCTGGCTTCGACTCCAGAGGAATACCACCTTACCACAAGCACCTCAAGAGGAGGCTTCTCTCAGCTCTAGGTATGTGAGAGGGACCCTGAGTTTGCGGCCTCAAGTGCAATGGACACCGCGATGCCCTGACTCGAAATAAGGCTGGATATCCCTGCAGTGACTTGAATGCAGGCTCGTCTTGCATCTCCCAAGACGAAAGGATGTCTGAATCCCCTGTGGAGACCACAGAGAAAGACCTAGTTCCCCACCTCATCGCGACTGGAGGCCTCACATCCTTTGAAAACTCCAGAGGTACGCGGAGATCAGTGCCTCCAAAGGAGACGATGCCTGACTCCTCGTGAAACTTGATAGGAATCCCAGGATTTCTGTGGCACGTGGAAAGGGACCCTTGGTCTCCCGCCTCAGCTGGAGAGGCGTCCCAATTGCCCTGCCAAGCCTCGAGGAGAATCCCGAGTTGTCCCTCGCAACTAGGCAGGAGTCCTGACGTCGCTGAACAAACACGTAGGTGGAAGGGCCATCCCCGTCGTAACTCGAGAATATACCCCAGGTTCCCGCCGCAACTCGAGAAAAACAATGAGACTTCTCCCTCGCCGCGAGATGAGGCCCGATTCCCCTGCACTGCATGCAGAGCAATTCCGTGCTGCACATCAAACATGAAAGGACCCTTGATTTTCTTGATGGCACTCCAGACAAACCCCAAGGACACTGTTTCAAGGCTAGAGGGATCCTGAGGACACTGTAGCAACAAGAAAGAGCTCCGTGGACCAAAAATCAACTCGAGATGAGAGGTTAGTCCCTGGCTTCGATTCCAGAGGAATACAACCTTACCACAAGCACCTCAAGAGGAGTCTTCTCTCAGCTCTAGGTATGTGAGAGGGACCCTGAGTTTCCGGCCTCAAGTGGAATGGACACCGCGATGCCCTGACTCGAAATAGGCCGGATATCCCTGCAGTGACTTGAATGCAGGCTCGTCTTGCATCTCCCAAGACGAAAGGATGTCTGAATCCCCTGTGGAGACCACAGAGAAAGACCTAGTTCCCCACCTCATCGCGACCGGAGGCCTCACATCCTTTGAAAACTCCAGAGGTACGCGGAGATCAGTGCCTCCAAAGGAGACGATGCCTGACTCCTCGTGAAACTTGATAGGAATCCCAGGATTTCTGTGGCACGTGGAAAGGGACCCTTGGTCTCCCGCCTCAGCTGGAGAGGCGTCCCAATTGCCCTGCCAAGCCTCGAGGAGAATCCCGAGTTGTCCCTCGCAACTAGGCAGGAGTCCTGAAGTCGCTGAACAAACACGTGGGTGGAAGCGCCATCCCCGTCGTAACTCAAGAATATACCCCAGGTTCCCGCCGCAACTCAAGAAAAACCATGAGACTTGCCCCTCGCCGCGAGATGAGGCCCGATTCCCCTGCACTGCATGCAGAGCAATTCCGTGTTGCACATCACACATGAAAGGAGCCTTGATTTCCTTGATGGCATTCCAGAGAAACCCCAAGAACACTGATTCAAGGCTAGAGGGATCCTGAGGTCACTGTAGCCACACGAAAGAGCTCCGTGGACCGAAAATCAACTCGAGATGAGAGGTTAGTCACTGGCTTCGAATTCAGAGGAATACCACCTTACCAGAAGCACCTCAAGAGGAGGCTTCTCTCAGCTCTAGGTATGTGAGAGGGACCCTGATTTTGTGGCCTCAAGTGGAATGAACACTGCGATGCCCTGACGCGAAATAAGGCCGGATATCCCTGCAGTGACTTGAATGCAGGCTTGTCTTGCATCTCCCAAGATGAAAGGATTTCTGAATCCCCTGTGGAAGCCACAGAGAAAGACCTAGTTCCCCACCTCATCGCGACGGGAGGCCTCACATCCTTTGAAAACTCCAGAGGTACGCGGAGATCAGTGCCTCCAAAGGAGACGATGCCTGACTCCTCGTGAAACTTGATAGGAGTCCCAGGATTTCTGTGGCACGTGGAAAGGGACCCTTGGTCTCCCGCCTCAGCTGAAGAGGCGTCCCAATTGCCCTGCCAAGCCTCGAGGAGAATCCCGAGTTGTCCCTCGCAACTAGGCAGGAGTCCTGACGTCGCTGAGCAAACACGTAGGTGGAAGGGCCGTCCCCGTTGTAATTCGAGAATATACCCCAGGTTCCCGCCTCAACTCGAGAAAAACCATGAGACTTCCCACTCGCCGTGAGTTGAGGCCCGATCCCCTGCACTGCATGCGGAGCAATTCCGTGTTGCACTTGAAACATGAAAGGAGCCTTGATTTCCTTGATGGCACTCCACAGAAACCCCAAGAACACTGTTTCAAGGCTAGAGGGATCCTGAGGTCACTGTAGCAACACGAAAGAGCTCCGTGGACCAAAAATCAACTCGAGATGAGAGGTTAGTTCCTGGCTTCGATTCCAGAGGAATACCACCTTACCACAAGCACCTCAAGAGGAGGCTTCTCTCAGCTCTAGGTATGTGAGAGGGACCCTGAGTTTGCGGCCTCAAGTGAAATGGACACCGCGATGCCCTGACTCGAAATAAGGCCGGAAATCCCTGCAGTGACTTGAATGCAGGCTCGTCTTGCATCTCCCAAGACGAAAGGATGTCTGAATCCCCTGTGGAGTCCACAGAGAAAGACCTACTTCCCCACCTCATCACGACCGGAGGCCTCACATCCTTTGAAAACTCCAGAGGTACGCGAAGATCAGTGCCTCCAAAGGAGACGATGCCTGACTCCTCGTGAAACTTGATAGGAGTCCCAGGATTCCTGTGGCACGTGGAAAGGGACCCTTGGTCTCCCGCCTCAGTTAGAGGAGCGTCCCAATTGCCCTGCCAAGCCTCGAGGAGAATCCCGAGTTGTCCCTCGCAACTAGGCAGGAGTCCTGACGTCGCTGAACAAACACGTGGCTGGAAGGGCCATCCCCGTCCTAACTCGAGAATATACCCCAGGTTCCCGCCGCAACTCGAGAAAAACCATGAGACTTCCCCCTCGCCGCGAGATGAGGCCCGATTCCCCTGCACTGCGTGCAGAGCAACTCCGTGTTGCACATCACACATGAAAGGAGCCTTGATTTCCTTGATGGCACTCCAGAGAAACCCCAAGAACACTGTTTCAAGGCTAGAGGGATCTTGAGGTCACTGTAGCAACACGAAAGAGCTCCGTGGACCAAAAATCAACTCGAGATGAGAGGTTAGTCCCTGGCTTCGGCTCCAGAGGAATACCACCTTACCACAAGCACCTCAAGAGGAGGCTTCTCTCAGCTCTCGGTATGTGAGAGGGACCCTGAGTTTGCGGCCTCAAGTGGAATGGACACCGCGATGCCCTGACTCGAAATAAGGCTGGATATCCCTGCAGTGACTTGAATGCAGGCTCGTCTTGCATCTCCCAAGACGAAAGGATGTCTGAATCCCCTGTGGAGACCACAGAGAAAGACCTAGTTCCCCACCTCATCGCGACCGGAGGCCTCACATCCTTTGAAAACTCCAGAGGTACGCGGAGATCAGTGCCTCCAAAGGAGACGATGCCTGACTCCTCGTGAAACTTGATAGGAGTCCAAGGATTCCTGTGGCACGTGGAGAGGGACCCTTGGTCTCCCGCCTCAGCTGGAGAGGCGTCCCAATTGCCCTGCCAAGCCTCGAGGAGAATCCCGAGATGTCCCTCGCAACTAGGCAGGAGTCCTGACGTCGCTGAACAAGCACGTGTGTGGAAGGGCCATCCCCGTCTAAACTCGAGAATATACCCCAGGTTCCCGCCGCAACTCGAGAAAAACCGTGAGACTTCCCCCTCGCCGCGAGATGAGGCCCGATTCCCCTGCACTGCGTGCAGAGCAATTCCGTGTTGCACATCACACATGAAAGGAGCCTTGATTTCCTTGATGGCACTCCAGAGAAACCCCAAGAACACTGTTTCAAGGCTAGAGGGATCCTGAGGTCACTGTAGCAACACGAAAGAGCTCCGTGGACCAAAAAGCAACTCGAGATGAGAGGGTAGTCCCTGGCTTCGACTCCAGAGGAATAACAACTTACCACAAGCACCTCAAGAGGAGGCTTCTCTCAGCTCTAGGTATGTGAGAGGGTCCCTGAGTTTGCGGCCTCAAGTGGAATGGACACCGCCATGCCCTGTCTCGAAATAAGGCCGGATATCCCTGCAGTGACTTGAATGCAGGCTCGTCTTGCATCTCCCAAGACGAAAGGATGTCTGAATCCCCTGTGGAGACCACAGAGAAAGACCTAGTTCCCCACCTCATCGCGACCGGAGGCCTCACATCCTTTGAAAACTCCAGAGGTACGCGGAGATCAGTGCCTCCAAAGGAGACGATGCCTGACTCCCCGTGAAACTTGATAGGAGTCCCAGGATTCTTGTGGCACGTGGAAAGGGACCCTTGGTCTCCCGCCTCAGCTGGAGAGGCGTCCCAATTGCCCTGCCAAGCCTCGAGGAAAATCCTGAATTGTCCCTCGCAACTAGGCAGGAGTCCTGACGTCGCTGAACAAACACGTGGGTGGAAGGGCCATCCCCGTCGTAACTCGAGAATATACCCCAGGTTCCCGCCGCAACTCGAGAAAAACCATGAGACTTCCCCCTCGCCGCGACATGAGGCCCGATTCCCCTGCACTGCGTGCAGAGCAATTCCGTGTTGCACATCACACATGAAAGGAGCCTTGATTTCCTTAATGGCACTCCAGAGAAAACCCAAGAACACTGTTTCAAGGCTAGAGGGATCCTGAGGTCACTGTAGCCACACGAAAGAGCTCCGTGGACCAAAAATCAACTCGAGATGAGAGGTTAGTCCCTGGCTTCGACTCCAGAGGAATACCACCTTACCACAAGCACCTCAAGAGGAGGCTTCTCTCAGCTCTAGGTATGTGAGAGGGACCCTGAGTTTGCGGCCTCAAGTGAAATGGAAACCACGATGCCATGACTCGAAATAAGACCGGATATCCCTGCAGTGACTTGAATGCAGGCTCGTGTTGAATCTCCCAAGACGAAAGGATGTCTGAATCCCCTGTGGAGACCACAGAGAAAGACCTAGTTCCCCACCTCATCACGACCGGAGGCCTCACATCCTTTGAAAACTCCAGAGGTACGCGGAGATCAGTGCCTCCAAAGGAGACGATGCCTGACTCCTCGTGAAACTTGATAGGAGTCCCAGGATTCCTGTGGCACGTGGAAAGGGACCCTTGGTCTCCCGCCTCGGATGGAGAGGTGTCCCAATTTCCCTGCCAAGCCTCGAGGAGAATCCCGAGTTGTCCCTCGCAACTAGGCAGGAGTCCTGACGTCGCTGAACAAACACGTGGGTGGAAGGGCCATCCCCGTCGTAACTCGGAAATATACCAAGATACCCGCCGCAACTCGAGAAAAACCATGAGACTTCCCCCTCGCCGCGAGATGAGGCCCGATTCCCCTGCACTGCATGCAGAGCAATTCAATGTGCACACCACTCAAGATAGGAGCCTTGATTTCCTTGATGGCACTCCAGAGAAACCCCAAGAACACTGTTTAAAGGCTACAGGCATCCTGAGGTCACTGTAGCAACAGGAAAGAGCTCCGTGGACCAAAAATCAACTCGAGATGAGAGATTAGTCCCTGTCTTCGACTCCAGAGGAATACCACCTTACCACAAGCACCTCAAGAGGAGGCTTCTCTCAGCTCCAGATATGTGAGAGGGACCCTGAGTTTGCAGCCTCAAGTGGAATGGACACTGCAATGCCCTGACTCGAAATAAGGCCGGATATCCCTGCAGTGACTTGAATGCAGGCTCGTCTTGCATCTCCCAAGACGAAAGGATGTCTGAATCCCCTGTGGAGACCACAGAGAAAGACCTAGTTCCCCACCTCATCGCGACCGGAGGCCTCACATCCTTTGAAAACTCCAGAGGTACGCGGAGATCAGTGCCTCCAAAGGAGACGATGCCTGACTCCTCGTGAATCTTGATAGGAGTCCCAGGATTCCTGTGGCATGTGAAAAGGGACCCTTGGTCTCCCGCCTCAGCTGGAGAGGCGTTCCCTTTGCCCTGCCAAGCTTCGAGGAGAATCCCGAGTTGTCCCTCGCAACTAGGCAGGAGTCCTGACGTCGCTGAACAAACACGTGGGTGGAAGGGCCATCCCCGTCGTAACTCGAGAATATACCCCAGGTTCCCGCCGCAACTCGAGAAAAACCGTGAGACTTCCCCCTCGCCGCGAGATGAGGCCCGATTCCCCTGCACTGCGTGCAGAGCAATTCCGTGTTGCACATCACACATGAAAGGAGCCTTGATTTCCTTGATGGCACTCCAGAGAAACCCCAAGAACACTGTTTCAAGGCTAGAGGGATCCTGAGGTCACTGTAGCAACACGAAAGAGCTCCGTGGACCAAAAAGCAACTCGAGATGAGAGGGTAGTCCCTGGCTTCGACTCCAGAGGAATAACACCTTACCACAAGCACCTCAAGAGGAGGCTTCTCTCAGCTCTAGGTATGTGAGAGGAACCCTGAGTTTGCGGCCTCAAGTGGAATGGACACCGCGATGCCCTGACTCGAAATAAGGCCGGATATCCCTGCAGTGACTTGAATGCAGGCTCGTCTTGCATCTCCCAAGACAAAAGGATGTCTGAATCCCCTGTGGAGACAACAGAGAAATACCTAGTTCCCCACCTCATCGCGACCGGAGGCCTCACATCCTTTGAAAACTCCAGAGGTACGCGGAGATCAGTGCCTCCAAAGGAGACGATGCCTGACTCCTCGTGAATCTTGATAGGAGTCCCAGGATTCCTGTGGCATGTGGAAAGGGACCCTTGGTCTTCCGCCTCAGCTGGAGAGGCGTCCCAATTGCCCTGCCAAGCTTCGAGGAGAATCCCGAGTTGTCCCTCGCAACTAGGCAGGAGTCCTGACATCGCTGAACAAACACGTGTGTGGAAGGGCCATCCCCGTCGTAACTCGAGAATATACCCCAGGTTCCCGCCGCAACTCGAGAAAAACCCTGAGACTTTCCCCTCGCCGCGAGATGAGGCCTGATTCCCCTGGACTGCGTGGAGAGCAATTCCGTGTTGCACATCACACATGAAAGGAGCCTTGATTTCCTTGATGGCACTCCAGAGAAACCCCAAGAACACTGTTTCATGGCTAGAGGTATCCTGAGGTTACTGTAGCCCCACGAAAGTGCTCCGTGTACCAAAAATCAACTTGAGATGAGAGGTTAGTCCCTGGCTTCGACTCCAGAGGAATACCACCTTACCACAAGCACCTCAAGAGGAGGCTTCTCTCAGCTCTCGGTATGTGAGAGGGACCCTGATTTTGCGGCCTCAAGTGGAATGGACACCGCGATGCCCTGACTCGAAATAAGGCCGGATATCCCTGCAGTGACTTGAATGCAGGCTCGTCTTGCATTTCCGAAGATGAAAGGATGTCTGAATCCCCGGTGGAGACCACAGAGAAAGACCTAGTTCTCCACCTCATCGTGACCGGAGGCCTCACATCCTTTGAAAACTCCAGAGGTATGCGGAGATCAGTGCCTCCAAAGGACACGATGCCTGACTCCTCGTGAAACTTGATAGGAGTCCCAGGATTCCTGTTGCACGTGGAAAGGGACCCTTGGTCTCCCGCCTCAGCTGGAGAGGCGACCCAATTGCCCTGCCAAGCCTCGAGGAGAATCCCGAGTTGTCCCTCGCAACTAGGCAGGAGTCCTGACGTCGCTGAACAAACACGTGTGTGGAAGGGCCATCCCCGTCGTAACTCGAGAATATACCCCATGTTCCCGCCGCAACTCGAGAAAATCCATGAGACTTCCCCCTCGCCGCGAGATGAGGCCCGATTCCACTGCACTGCGTGCAGAGCAATTCCGTGTTGCACATCACACATGAAAGGAGCCTTGATTTCCTTGATGGCACTCCAGAGAAACCCCAAGAACACTGTTTCAAGGCTAGAGGGATCCTGAGGTCACTGTAGCAACAGGAAAGAACTCCGTGGACCAAAAATCAACTCGAGATGAGAGGTTAGTCCCTGGCTTCGACTCCAGAGGAATACCACCTTACCACAAGCACCTCAAGAGGAGGCTTCTCTCAGCTTTAGGTATGTGAGAGGGACCCTAAGTTTGCGGCCTCAAGTGGAATGGACACCGGGATGCCCTGCCTCGAAATAAGGCCGGATATCCCTGCAGTAACTTGAATGCAGGCTCGTCTTGCATCTCCCAAGACGAAAGGTTGTCTGAATCCCCTGTGGAGATCACAGAGAAAGACCTAGTTCCCCACCTCATGGCGACCGGAGGCCTCACATCCTTTGAAAACTCCAGGGGTACGCGGAGATCAGTGCCTCCAAAGGAGACGATGCCTGACTCCTCGTGAAACTTGATAGGAGTCCCAGGATTCCTGTGGCACGTGGAAAGGGACCCTTGGTCTCCCGCCTCAGCTGGAGAGGCGTCCCAATTGCCCTGCCAAGCCTCGAGGAGAATCCCGAGTTGTCCCTCGCAACTAGGCAGGAGTCCTGACGTCGCTGAACAAACACGTGTGTGGAAGGGCCATCCCCATCGTAAGTCGAAAATATACCCCAGGTTCCCGCCGCAACTCGAGAAAAACCATGAGAGTTCCCCCTCGCCGCGAGATGAGGCCCGATTCCCCTGCACTGCGTGCAGAGCAATTCCGTGTTGCACATCACACATGAAAGGAGCCTTGATTTCCTTGATGGCACTGCAGAGAAACCCCAAGAACACTGTTTCAAGGCTAGAGGGATCCTGAGGTCACTGTAGCAACATGAAAGAGCTCCGTGGACCAAAAATCAACTCGAGATGAGAGGTTAGTCCCTGGCTTCGACTCCAGAGGAATACCACCTTACCGCAAGCACCTCAAGAGGAGTCTTCTCTCAGCTCTAGGTATGTGAGAGGGACCCTGAGTTTGTGGCCTCAAGTGGAATGTACACCGTGATGCCCTGACTCGAAATAAGGCCGGATATCCCTGCAGTGACTTGAATGCAGGCTCGTCTTGCATTTCCGAAGACGAAAGGATGTCTGAATCCCCGGTGGAGACCACAGAGAAAGACCTAGTTCCCCACCTCATCGTGACCGGAGGCCTCACATCCTTTGAAAACTCCAGAGGAATGCGGAGATCAGTGCCTCCAAAGGAGACGATGCCTGACTCCTCGTGAAACTTGATAGGAGTCCCAGGATTCCTGTGGCACGTGGAAAGGGACCCTTGGTCTCCCGCCTCAGCTGGAGAGGCGTCCCAATTGCCCTGCCAAGCCTCGAGGAGAATCCCGAGTTGTCCCTCGCAACTAGGCAGGAGTCCTGACGTCGCTTAACAAACACGTGGGTAGAAGGGCCATCCCCATCGTAACTCGAGAATATACCCCAGGTTCCCGCCGCAACTCGAGAGAAACCATGATACTTCCCCCTCGCCGCAAGATGAGGCGCGATTCCCCTGCACTGCGTGCAGAGCAATTCCGTGTTGCCCATCACACATGAAAGGAGCCTTGATTTCCTTGATGGCACTCCAGAGAAACCCCAAGAACACTGTTTCAAGGCTAGAGGGATCCTGAGGTCACCGTAGCAACACGAAAGAGCTCCGTGGACCAAAAATCAACTCGAGATGAGAGGTTAGTCCCTGGCTTCGACTCCAGAGGAATACCACCTTACCACAAGCACCTCACGAGAAGTTTTCTCTCAGCTCTAGGTATGTGAGAGGGACCCTGACTTTGCAGCCTCAAGTGGAATGGACACCGCGATGAGCTGACTCGAAATAAGGCCGGATATCCCTGCAGTGACTTGAATGCAGGCTCGTCTTGCATCTCCCAAGACGAAAGGATGTCTGAATCCCCTGTGGAGACCACAGAGAAAGACCTAGTTCCCCACCTCATCGCGACCGGAGGCCTCACATCCTTTGAAAACTCCAGAGGTACGCGGAGATCAGTGCCTCCAAAGGAGACGATGCCTGACTCCTCGTGAAACTTGATAGGAGTCCCAGGATTCCTGTGGCACATGGAAAGGGACCCTTGGTCTCCCGCCTCAGCTGGAGAGGCGTCCCAATTGCCCTGCCAAGCCTCGAGGAGAATCCCGAGTTGTCCCTCGCAACTAGGCAGCAGTCCTGACGTCGCTGAACAAACACGTGGCTGGAATGGCCATTCCCGTCGTAACTCGAAAATATACCCCAGGTTCCCGCCGCAACTCGAGAAAAACCATGAGACTTCCCCCTCGCCGTGAGATGAGGCCCGAATCTCCTGCACTGCGTGCAGAGCAATTCCGTGTTGCACATCACACATGAAAGGAGCCTTGATTTCCTTGATGGCACTCCAGAGAAACCCCAAGAACACTGTTTCAAGGCTAGAGGGATCCTGAGGTCACCGTAGCAACACGAAAGAGCTCCGTGGACCAAAAATCAACTCGAGATGAGAGGTTAGTCCCTGGCTTCGACTCCAGAGGAATACCACCTTACCACAAGCACCTCACGAGAAGGCTTCTCTCAGCTCTAGGTATGTGAGAGGGACCCTGAGTTTGCGGCCTCAAGTGGAATGGACACCGCGATGCCCTGACTCGAAATAAGGCCGGATATCCCTGCAATGACTTGAATGCAGACTCGTCTTGCATCTCCGAAGACGAAAGGATGTCTGAATCCCCTGTGGAGAACACAGAGAAAGACCTAGTTCCCCACCTCATCGTGACCGGAGTCCTCACTTCCTTTGAAAATTCCAGAGGTACGCGGAGATCAGTGCCTCCAAAGGAGACGATGCCTGACTCCTCGTGAAACTTGATAGGAGTCCCAGGATTCCTGTGGCACGTGGAAAGGGACCCTTTGTCTCCCGCCTCAGCTGGAGAGGCATCCCAATTGCCCTGCCAAGCCTCGAGGAGAATCCCGAGTTCTCCATCGCAACTAGGCAGGAGTCCTGACGTCGCTGAACAAACAGGTGTGTGGAAGGGCCATCACCATCGTAACTCGGAAATATACCCCAGGTTCCCGCCGCAACTCGAGAAAAACCATGAGACTTCCCCCTCGCCGCGAGATGAGGCCCGATTCCCCTGCACTGCATGCAGAGCAATTCCATGTTTCACATCACTCATGATAGGAGCCTTGATTTCCTTGATGGCACTCCAGAGAAACCCCAAGAACACTGTTTCAAGGCTAGAGGGATCCTGAGGTCACTGTAGCAACACGAAAGAGCTCCGTGGACCAAAAAGCACCTCGAGATGAGAGGGTAGTCCCTGGCTTCGACTCCAGAGGAATAACACCTTACCACAAGCACCTCAAGAGGAGGCTTTTCTCAGCTCTAGGTATGTCAGAGGGACCCTGAGTTTGCCGCCTCAAGTGGAATGGACACCGCGATGCCCTGACTCGAAATAAGGCCGGATATCCCTGCAGTGACTTGAATGCAGGCTCGTCTTGCATCTTCCAAGACGAAAGGATGTCTGAATCCCCTGTGGAGACCACAGAGAAAGACCTAGTTCCCCACCTCATCGCGACCGGAGGCCTCACATCCTTTGAAAATTCCAGAGGTACGCGGAGATCAGTGCCTCCAAAGGAGACGATGCCTGACTCCTCGTGAAACTTGATAGGAGTCCCAGGATTCCTGTGGCACGTGGAAAGGGACCCTTGGTCTCCCGCCTCAGCTGGAGAGGCGTCCCAATTGCCCTGCCAAGCCTCGAGGAGAATCCTGAGTTGTCCGTCGCAACTAGGCAGGAGTCCTGACGTCGCTGAACAAACACGTGGGTGGAAGGGCCATCCCCGTCGTAACTCGAGAATATACCCCAGCTTCCCGCCGCAACTCGAGAGAAACCATGAGACTTCCCCCTCGCCGCGAGATGAGGCCCGATTCCCCTGCACTGCGTGCAGAGCAATTCCGTGTTGCACATCACACATGAAAGGAGCCTTGATTTCCTTGATGGCACTCCAGAGAAAGCCCAAGAACACTGTTTCAAGGCTAGAGGGATCCTGAGGTCACTGTAGCAACACAAAAGAGCTCCGTGGACCAAAAATCAACTCGAGATGAGAGGTTAGTCCCTGGCTTCGACTCCAGAGGAATACCACCTTACCACAAGCACCTCAAGAGGAGGCTTCTCTCAGCTACAGGTATGTGAGAAGGACCCTGAGTTTGCGGCCACAAGTGGAATGGACACCGCGATGCCCTTACGCGAAATAAGGCCGGATATCCCTGCAGTGACTTGAATGCAGACTCGTCTTGCATTTCCGAAGACGAAAGGATGTCTGAATCCCCTGTGGAGACCACAGAGAAAGACCTAGTTCCCCACCTCATCGTGACCGGAGTCCTCACTTCCTTTGAAAATTCCAGAGGTACGCGGAGATCAGTGCCTCCAAAGGAGACGATGCCTGACTTCTCGTGAAACTTGATAGGAGTCCCAGGATTCCTGTGGCACGTGGAAAGGGACCCTTGGTCTCCCGCCTCAGCTGGAGAGGCATCCCAAGTGCCCTGCCAAGCCTCGAGGAGAATCCCGAGTTGTCCCTCGCAACTAGGCAGGAGTCCTGACGTCGCTGAACAAACACATGTGTGGAAGGGCCATCCCCATCGTAACTCGGAAATATACCCCAGGTTCCCGCCGCAACTCGAGAAAAACCATGAGACTTCCCCCTCGCCGCGAGATGAGGCCCGATTCCCCTGCACTGCATGCAGAGCAATTCCATGTTGCACATCACTGATGATAGGAGCCTTGATTTCCTTGATGGCACTCCAGAGAATCCCCAAGAACACTATTTAAAGGCTACAGGGATCCTGAGGTCACTGTAGCAACAGGAAAGAGCTCCGTGGCCCAAAAATCAACTCGAGATGAGAGGTTAGTCCCTGGCTTTGACTCCAGAGGAATACCACCTTACCACAAGCACCTCAAGAGGAGGCTTCTCTCAGCTCTAGGTATGTGAGAGGGACCCTGAGTTTGCGGCCTCAAGTGGAATGGACACCGTGATGCCCTGACTCGAAATAAGGCCGGATATCCCTGCAGTGACTTGAATGCAGGCTCGTCTTGCATCTCCCAAGACGAAAGGATGTCTGAATCCCCTGTGGAGACCACAGAGAAAGACCTAGTTCCCCACCTCATCGCGACCGGAGGCCTCACATCCTTTGAAAACTCCAGAGGAACGCGGAGATCAGTGCCTCCAAAGGAGACGATGCCTGACTCTTCGTGAAACTTGATAGGAGTCCCAGGATTCCTGTGGCACGTGGATAGGGACCCTTGGTCTCCCGCCTCAGCTGGAGAGGCGTTCCAATTGCCCTGCCAAGCCTCGAGGAGAATCCCGAGTTGTCCCTCGCAACTAGGCAGGAGTCCTGACGTCGCTGAACAAACACGTGTGTGGACGGGCCATCCCCGTCGTAACTCGAGAATATACCCCAGGTTCCCGCCGCAACTCGAGAAAAACCCTGAGACTTCCCCCTCACCGCGAGATGAGGCCCGATTCCCCTGCACTGCGTGCAGAGCAATTCCGTGTTGCACATCACACATGAAAGGAGCCTTGATTTCCTTGATGGCACTCCAGAGAATCCCCAAGAACACTGATTCAAGGCTAGAGGGATCCTGAGGTCACTGTAGCCACACGAAAGAGCTCCGTGGACCAAAAGTCAACTCGAGATGAGAGGTTAGTCCCTGGCTTCGACTCCAGAGGAATACCACCTTACCACAAGCACCTCAAGAGGAGGCTTCTCTCAGCTCTAGGTATGTGAGAGGGACCCTGAGTTTGCGGCCTCAAGTGGAATGGACACCGCGATGCCCTGACTCGAAATAAGGCCGGATATCCCTGCAGTGACTTGAATGCAGGCTCGTCTTGCATCTCCCAAGACGAAAGGATGTCTGAATCCCCTGTGGAGACCACAGAGAAAGACCTAGTTCCCCACCTCATCGCGACCGGAGGCCTCACATCCTTTGAAAACTCCAGAGGTACGCGGAGATCAGTGCCTCCAAAGGAGACGATGCCTGACTCCTCGTGAAACTTGATAGGAGTCCCAGGATTCCTGTGGCACATGGAAAGGGACCCTTGGTCTCCCGCCTCAGCTGGAGAGGCGTCCCAATTGCCCTGCCAAGCCTCGAGGAGAATCCCGAGTTGTCCCTCGCAACTAGGCAGGAGTCCTGACGTCGCTGAACAAACACATGGCTGGAAGGGCCATTCCCGTCCTAACTCGAAAATATACCCCAGGTTCCCACCGCAACTCGAGAAAAACCATGAGACTTCCCCCTCGCCGCGAGATGAGGCCCGATTCCCCTGCACTGCGTGCAGAGCAATTCCGTGTTGCACATCACACATGAAAGGAGCCTTGATTTCCTTGATGGCACTCCAGAGAAACCCCAAGAACACTGTTTCAAGGCTAGAGGGATCCTGAGGTCAGTGTAGCAACACGAAAGAGCTCCGTGGACCAAAAATCAACTCGAGATGAGAGGTTAGTCCCTGGCTTCGACTCCAGAGGAATACCACCTTACCACAAGCACCTCAAGAGGAGGCTTCTCTCAGCTCTAGGTATGTGAGAGGGACCCTGATTTTGCGGCCTCAAGTGGAATGGACACCGCGATGCACTGACGTGAAATAAGGCCGGATATCCCTGCAGTGACTTGAATGCAGGCTCGTTTTGCATCTCCCAAGATGAAAGGATGTCTGAATCCCCTGTGGAGACCACAGAGAAAGACCTAGTTCCCGACCTCATCGCGACCGGAGGCCTCACATCCTTTGAAAACTCCAGAGGTACGCGCAGATCAGTGCCTACAAAGGAGACGATGCCTGACTGCTCGTGAAATTTTATAGGAGTCCCAGGATTCCTGTGGCACACGGAAAGGGACCCTTGGTCTCCCGCCTCAGCTGGAAAGGCGTCCCAATTGCCCTGCCAAGCCTCGAGGAGAATCTCGAGTTGTCCCTCACAACTAGCCAGGAGTACAGACGTCGCTGAAGAAACACGTGTGTGGAAGGGCCATCCCCGTCGTAACTCGAGAATATACCCCAGGTTCCCCCCGCAACTCGAGAAAAACCATGAGACTTCCCCCTCGCCGCGAGATGAGGCCCGATTCCCCTGCACTGCGTGCAGAGCAATTCCGTGCTGCACATCATACATGAAAGGAGCCTTGATTTTCTTGATGGCACTCCAGAGAAAACCCAAGAACACTGTTTCAAGGCTAGCGGGATCCTGAGGTCACTGTAGCAACACGAAAGAGCTCCGTGGACCAACAATCAACTCGAGATGAGAGGTTAGTCCCTGGCTTCGACTCCAGAGGAATACCACCTTACCACAAGCACCTCAAGAGGAGGCTTCTCTCAGCTCTACCTATGTGCTGAGTTTGCGGTTTCAAGTGGAATGGACACCGCGATGCCCTGACTCGAAATAAGGCCGGATATCCCTGCAGTGACTTGAATGCAGGCTCGTCTTGCATCTCCCAAGATGAAAGGATGTCTGAATCCCCTGTGGAGACCACAGAGAAAGACCTAGTTCCCCACCTCATGGCGAACTGAGGCCTCACATCCTTTGAAAACTCCAGAGGTATGCGGAGATCAGTGCCTCCAAAGGAGACGATGCCTGACTCCTCGTGAAACTTGATAGGAGTCCCAGGATTCCTGTGACACGTGGAAAGGGACCCTTGGTCTCCCGCCTCAGCTGGAGAGGCGTCCCAATTGCCCTGTCAAGCCTCGAGGAGAATCGCGAGTTGTCCGTCGCAACTAGGCAGGAGTCCTGCCGTTGCTGAACAAACACGTGGGTGGAAGGGCCATCCCCGTCGTAACTCGAGAATATACCCCAGGTTCCCGCCGCAACTCGAGAAAAACCATGAGACTTCCCCCTCGCCGCGAGATGAGGCCCGATTCCCCTGCACTGCGTGCAGAGCAATTCCGTCTTGCACATCACACATGAAAGGAGCCTTGATTTCCTTGATGGCACTCCAGAGAAACCCCAAGAACACTGTTTCAAGGCTAGAGGGATCCTGAGGTCACTGTAGCAACACGAAAGAGCTCCGTGGACCAAAAATTAACTCGATTTGAGAGGTTAGTCCCTGTCTTCGACTCCAGAGGAATACCACCTTACCACAAGCACCTCAAGAGGAGGCTTCTCTCAGCTCTAGCTATGTGAGAGGGACCCTGAGTTTGCGGCCTCAAGTGGAGTGGACACCGCGATGCCCTGGCTCGAAATAAGGCCATATATCCCTGCAGTGACTTGAATGCAGGCTCGTCTTGCATCTCCCAAGACGAAAGGATGTCTGAATCCCCTGTGGAGACCACAGAGAAAGACCTAGTTCCCCACCTCATCGCAACCGGAGGCCTCACATCCTTTGAAAACTCCAGAGTTATGCGGAGATTAGTGCCTCCAAAGGAGACGATGCCTGACTCCTCGTGAAACTTGATAGGAGTCCCAGGATTCCTGTGGCACGTGGAAAGGAACCCTTGGTCTCCCGCCTCAGCTGGAGAGGCGTCCCAATTGCCCTGCCAAGCCTCGAGGAGAATCCCGAGTTGTCCCTCGCAACTAGGCATGAGTTCTGCCGTCGCTGAACAAACACGTGGGTGGAAGGGCCATCCCCGTCATAACTCGAGAATATACCCCAGGTTCCCGCCGCAACTGGAGAAAAACCATGACTTCCCCCTCGCCGCGAGATGAGGCCCGATTCCCCTGCACTGCATGCAGAGCAATTCCGTGTTGCACATCACACATGAAAGGAGCCTTGATTTCCTTGATGGCACTCCAGAGAAACACCAAGAACACTGTTTCAAGGCTAGAGGGATCCTGAGGTCACTGTAGCAACACGAAAGAGCTCCGTGGACCAAAAATCAAGTCGAGATGAGAGGTTAGTCCCTGGCTTCGACTCCAGAGGAATACCACCTTACCACAAGCACCTCAAGAGGAGGCTTCTCTCAGCTCTAGGTATGTGAGACGGACCCTGAGTTTGCGCCCTCAAGTGGAATGGACACCGCGATGCCCTGACTCGAAATAAGGCCGGATATCCCTGCAGTGACTTGAATGCAGGCTCGTCTTGCATCTCCCAAGACGAAAGGATGTCTGAATCCCCTGTGGAGACCACAGAGAAAGACCTAGTTCCCCACCTCATCGCGACCGGAGGCCTCACATCCTTTGAAAACTCCAGAGGTACGCGGAGATCAGTGCCTCCAACGGAGACGATGCCTGACTCCTCGAGAAATTTGATAGGAGTCACACGAATCCTGTGGCACGTGGAAAGGGACACTTGGTCTCCCGCCTCAGCTGGAGAGGCGTCCCAATTGCCCTGCCAAGCCTCGAGGAGAATCCCGAATTGTCCCTCGCAACTAGGCAGGAGTCCTGACGTCGCTGAACAAACACGTGGGTGGACGGGCCATCCCCATTGTAACTCGAGAATATCCCCCAGGTTCCCGCCACAACTCGAGAAAAACCATGAGACTTCCCCCTCGCCGCGAGATGAGGCCCGATTCCCCTGCACTGCGTGCAGAGCAATTCCGTGTTGCACATCACACATGAAAGGAGCCTTTATTTCCTTGATGGCACTCCAGAGAAACTCCAAGAACACTGTTTCAAGGCTAGAGGGATCCTGAGGTCACTGTAGCAACACGAAAGAGCTCCGTGGACCAAAAATCAACGCGAGATGAGAGGTTAGTCCCTGGCTTCGACTCCAGAGGAATACCACCTTACCACAAGCACCTCAAGAGGAGGCTTCTCTCAGCTCTAGGTATGTGAGAGGGACCCTGAGTTTGCGGCCTCAAGTGGAATGGACACCGCGATGCCCTGACTGGAAATAAGGCCGGATATCCCTGCAGTGACTTGAATCCAGGCTCGTGTTGCATCTCCCAAGACGAAAGGATGTCTGAATCCCCTGTGGAGACCACAGAGAAAGACCTAGTTCCCCACCTGATCGCGACCGGAGGCCTCACATCCTTTGAAAATGCCAGAGGTACGCGGAGATCAGTTCCTCCAAAGGAGACGAGGCCTGACTCCTCGTGAAACTTGATAGGAGTCCCAGGATTCCTGTGGCACGGGGAAAGGGACCCTTGGTCTCCCGCCTCAGATGGAGAGGCGTCCCAATTGCCCTGCCAAGCCTCGAGGAGAATCCCGAGTTGTCCCTCGCAACTAGGCAGGAGTCCTGACGTCGCTGAACAAACACGTGGTTAGAAGCGCCATCCCAGTCGTAACTCGAGAATATACCCCAGGTTCCCGCCGCAACTCGAGAAAAACCATGAGACTTCCCCCTCGCCCCGAGATGAGGCCCGATTCCCCTGCACTGCGTGCAGAGCAATTCCGTGCTGCACATCACATATGAAAGGAGCCTTGATTTCCTTGATGGAACTCCAGAGAAACCCCAAGAACACTGTTTCAAGGCTAGAGGGATCCTGAGGTCACTGTAGCAACACGAAAGAGCTCCGTGGACCAAGAATCAACTCGAGATGAGAGGTTAGTCCCTAACTTCGACTCCAGAGGAATACTACCTTACCACAAGCACCTCAAGAGGAGGCTTTTCTCAGCTCTAGCTATGTGCTGATTTTGCGGCCTCAAGTGGAATGGACACCGCGATGCCCTGACTCGAAATAAGGCCGGATATCCCTGCAGTGACTTGAATGCAGGCTCGTCTTGCATCTCCCAAGATGAAAGGATGTCTGAATCCCCTGTGGAGACCACAGAGAAAGACCTAGTTCCCCACCTCATCGCGACCGGAGGCCTCACATCCTTTGAAAACTCCAGAGGTACGCGGAGATCAGTGCCTCCAAAGGAGACGATGCCTGACTCCTCGTGAATCTTGATAAGAGTCCCAGGATTCCTGTGGCACGTGGAAAGGGACCCTTGGTCTCCCGCCTCAGCTGGAGAGGCGTCCCAATTGCCCTGCCAAACCCCGAGGAGAATCCCGAGGTGTCCCTCGCAACTAGGCAGGAGTCCTGACGTCGCTGAACAAACACGTGTGTGGAAGGGCCATCCCCGTCGTAACTAGAGAATATACCCCAGGTTCCCGCCGCAACTCGAGAAAAACCATGAGACTTCCCCCTCACCGTGAGATGAGGCCCGATTCCCATGCACTGCGTGCAGAGCATTTCCGTGTTGCACATCACACATGAAAGGAGCCTTGATTTCCTTGATGGCACTCCAGAGAAACTCCAAGAACACTGTTTCTAGGCTAGAGGGATCCTGAGGTCACTGTAGCAACACGAAAGAGCTCCATAGACCAAAAATCAACTCGAGATGAGAGGTTAGTCCCTGGATTCGACTCCAGAGGAATACCACCTTACCACAAGCACCTCAAGAGGAGGCTTCTCTCAGCTTTAGGTATGTGAGAGGGACCCTGAGTTTGCGGGCTCAAGTGGAATGGACACCGCGATGCCCTGACTCGAAATAAGGCCGGATATCCCTGCAGTGACTTGAATGCAGGCTCGTCTTGCATCTTCCAAGACGAAAGGATGTCTGAATCCCCTGTGGAGACCACAGAGAAAGACCTAGTTCCCCACCTCATCGCGACCGGAGGCCTCACATCCTTTGAAAACTCCAGAGGTACGCGGAGATCAGTGCCTCCAAAGGAGACGATGCCTGACTCCTCGTGAAACTTGATAGGAGTCCCAGGATTCCTGTGGCACGTGGAAAGGGACCCTTGGTCTCCTACCTCAGCTGGAGAGGCGCCCCAATTGCCCTGCCAAGCCTCGAGGAGAATCCCGAGTTGTCCCTCGCAACTAGGCAGGAGTCCTGACGTCGCTGAACAAACACGTGGGTGGAAGGGCCATCCCCGTCGTAACTCGAGAATATACCCCAGGTTCCAGCCGCAACTCGAGAAAAACCATGAGACTTCCCCCTCGCCGCGAGATGAGGCCCGATTCCCCTGCACTGCGTGCAGAGCAATTCCGTGTTGCACATCACACATGAAAGGAGCCTCGATTTCCTTGATGGCACTCCAGAGAATCCCCAAGAACACTGTTTCAAGGCTAGAGGGATCCTGAGGTCACTGTAGCAACAAGAAAGAGCTCCGTGGACCAAAAATCAACTCGAGATGAGAGGTTAGTCCCTGGCTTCGACTCCAGAGGAATACCACCTTACCACAAGCACCTCAAGAGGAGGCTTCTCGCAGCTCTATGTATGTGAGAGGGACCCTGATTTTGCGGCCTCAAGTGGAATGGACACCGCGATGCCCTGACGTGAAATAAGGTCGGATATCCCTGCATTGACTTGAATGCAGGCTCGTCTTGCATCTCCCAAGATGAAAGGATGTCTGAATCCCCTGTGGAGACCACAGAGAAAGACCTAGTTCCCCACCTCATGGCGACCGGAGGCCTCACATCCTTTGAAAACTCCAGAGGTACGCAGAGATCAGTGCCTCCAAAGGAGACGATGCCTGACTCCTCGTGAAACTTGATAGGAGTCCCAGGATTCCTGTGGCACATGGAAAGGGACCCTTGGTCTCCTGCCTCAGCTGGAGAGGCGTGCCAATTGCCCTGCCAAGCCTCGAGGAGAATCCCGAGTTGTCCCTCGCAACTAGGCAGGAGTCCTGACGTCGCTGAACAAACACGTGGGTGGAAGGGCCATCCCCGTCGTAACTCGAGAATATACCCCAGGTTCCCGCCGCAACTCGAGAAAAACCATGAGACTTCCCACTCGCCGTGAGATGAGGCCCGATTCCCCTGCACTGCGTGCAGAGCAATTCCGTGTTGCACATCACACATGAAAGGAGCCTTGATTTCCTTGATGGCACTCCAGAGAAACCCCAAGAACACTGTTTCAAGGCTAGAGGGATCCTGAGGTCACTGTAGCAACACGAAAGAGCTCCGTGGACCACAAATCAACTCGAGATGAGAGATTAGTCCCTGGCTTCGACTCCAGAGGAATACCACCTTACCACAAGCACCTCAAGAGGAGGCTTCTCTCAGCTCTAGGTATGTGAGAGAGACCCTGAGTTTGCGGCCTCAAGTGGAATGGACACCACGATGCCCTGACTCGAAATAAGGCCGGATATACCTGCAGTGACTTGAATGCAGGCTCGTCTTGCATCTCCCAAGACGAAAGGATGTCTGAATCACGTGTGGAGACCACAGAGAAAGACCTAGTTCCCCACCTCATCGCGACCGGAGGCCTCACATACTTTGAAAACTCCAGAGGTACGGAGAGATCAGTGCCTCCAAAGGAGACGATGCCTGACTCCTCGTGAAACTTGATAGGAGTCCCAGGATTCCTGTGGCACACGGAAAGGGACCCTTGGTCTCCCGCCTCAGCTGGAGAGGCGTCCCAATTGCCCTGCCAAGCCTCAAGGAGAATCCCGAGTTGTCCCTCACAACTAGCCAGGAGTACTGACGTCGCTGAAGAAACACGTGTGTGGAAGGGCCATCCCCGTCGTAACTCGTGAATATACCCCAGGTTCCCGACCCAACTCGAGAAAAACCATGAGACTTCCCCCTCGCCGCGAGATGAGGCCTGATTCCCCTGCACTGCGTGCAGAGCTATTCCGTGTTGCACATCACACATGAAATGAGCCTTGATTTCCTTTTTGGCACTCCAGAGAAACCCCAAGAACACTGTTTCAAGGCTAGAGGGATCCTGAGGTCACTGTAGCAACACGAAAGAGCTCCGTGGACCAAAAATCAACTCGAGATGAGAGGTTAGTCCCTGGCTTCGACTCCAGAGGAATACCACCTTACCACAAGCACCTCAAGAGGTGGCTTCTCTCAGCTCTAGGTATGTGAGAGGGACCCTGAGTTTGCGGCCTCAAGTGGAATGGACACCGCGATGCCCTGACTCGAAATAAGGCCGGATATCCCTGCAGTGACTTGAATGCAGGCTCGTCTTGCATCTCCCAAGACGAAAGGATGTCTGAATCCCCTGTGGAGACCACAGAGAAAGACCTAGTTCCCCACCTCATGGCGACCGGAGGCCTCACATCCTTTGAAAACCCCAGAGGTACGCGGAGATCAGTGCCGCCAAAGGAGACGATGCCTGACTCCTCCTGAAACTTGATAGGAGTCCCAGGATTCCTGTGGCACGTGGAAAGGGACCCTTGGTCTCCCGCCTCAGCTGGAGAGGCGTCCCAATTGCCCTGTCAAGCCTCGAGGAGAATCCAGAGTTGTCCCTCGCAACTAGGCAGGAGTCCTGACGTCGCTGAACAAACACGTGTGTGGAAGGGCCATCCCCGTCGTAACTCGAGAATATACCCCAGGTTCACGCCGCAACTCGAGAAAAACCATGAGACTTCCCCCTCGCCGCGAGATGAGGCCCGATTCCCCTGCACTGCGTGCAGAGCAATTCCGTGTTGCACATCACACATGAAAGGATCCTTGATTTCCTTGATGGCACTCCAGAGAAACCCCAAGAACACTGTTTCAAGGCTAGAGGGATCCTGAGGTCACTGTAGCAACACGAAAGAGCTCCGTGGACCAAGAATCAACTCGAGATGAGAGGTTAGTCCCTAACTTCGACTCCAGAGGAATACCACCTTACCACAAGCACCTCAAGAGGAGGCTTCTCTCAGCTCTAGGTATGTGAGAGGGACCCTGAGTTTGCGGCCTCAAGTGGAATGGACACTGCGATGCCCTGACGCGAAATAAGGCCGGATATCCCTGCAGTGTCTTGAATACAGGCTCGTCTTGCATCTCCCAAAATGAAAGGATGTCTGAATCCCCTGTGGAGACCACAGAGAAAGACCTAGTTCCCCACCTTATGGCGACCGGAGTCCTCACATCCTTTGAAAACTCCAGAGGTACGCGGAGATCAGTGCCTCCAAAGGAGACGATGCCTGACTACTCGTGAAACTTGATACGAGTCCCAGGATTGCTGTGGCACGTGGAAAGGGACCCTTGGTCTCCCTCCTCGGCTGGAGAGGCGTCCCAATTGCCCTGCCAAGCCTCGAGGAGAATCCCGAGTTGTCCCTCGCAACTAGGCAGGAGTCCTGCCATCGCTGAACAAACACGTGTGTAGAAGGGCCATCCCCGTCGTAACTCGAGAATATACCCCAGGTTGCCGCGGCAACTCGAGAAAAACCATGAGACTTCCCCCTCGCTGCGGGATGAGGCCTGATTCCCCTGCACTGCGTGCAGAGTAATTCCGTGTTGCACATCACACATGAAAGGAGCCTTGATTTCCTTGATGGCACTCCAGAGAAATCCCAAGAACACTGTTTCAAGGCTAGAGGGATCCTGAGGTCACTGGAGCAACACGAAAGAGCTCCGTGGACCAAAAATCAACTCGACATGAGAGGTTAGTCCCTGGCTTCGACTCCAGAGGAATACCACCTTACCACAAGCACCTCAAGAGGAGGCTTCTCTCAGCTCTAGGTATGTGAGAGGGACCCTGAGTTTGCGGCCTCAAGTGGAATGGACACTGCAATGCCCTGACTCGAAATAAGCCCGGATATCCTTGCAGTGACTTGAATGCAGGCTCGTCTTGCATCTCCCAAGACGAAAGGATGTCTGAATCCCCTGTGGAGACCACAGAGAAAGACCTAGTTCCCCACCTCATGGCGACCGGAGGCCTCACATCCTTTGAAAACTCCAGAGGTACGCGGAGATCAGTGCCTCCAAAGGAGACGATGCCTGACTCCTCGTGAAACTTGATAGGAGTCCCAGGATTCTTGTGGCACGTGGAAAGGGACCCTTGGTCTCCCGCCTCAGCTGGAGAGGCGTCCCAATTGCCCTGCCAAGCCTCGAGGAGAATCGCGAGTTGTCCCTCGCAACTAGGCAGGAGTCCTGACGTCGCTGAACAAACACGTGGGTGGAAGGGCCATCCCCGTCGTAACTCGAGAATATACCCCAGGTTCCCGCCGCAACTCGAGAAAAACCATGAGACTTCCCCCTCGCCGCGAGATGATGCCCGATTCCCCTGCACTGCGTGCAGAGCAATTCCGTGTTGCACATCACACATGAAAGGAGCCTTGATTTCCTTGATGGCACTCCAGAGAAACCCCAAGAACACTGTTTCAAGGCTAGAGGGATCCTGACGTCACTGTAGCAACACGAAAGAGCTCCGTGGACCAAGAATCAACTCGAGATGAGAGGTTAGTCCCTAACTTCGACTCCAGAGGAATACCACCTTACCACAAGCACCTGAAGAGGAGGCTTCTCTCAGCTCTAGGCATGTGAGAGGGACCCTGAGTTTGCGGCTTCAAGTGGAATGGACACTGCGATGCCCTGACGCGAAATAAGGCCGGATATCGATGCAGTGACTTGAATGCAGGCTCGTCTTGCATCTCCCAAGATGAAAGGATGTCTGAATCCCCTGTGGAGACCACAGAGAAAGACCTAGTTCCCCACCTCATCGCGACCGGAGGCCTCACATCCTTTGAAAACTCCAGAGGTACGCGGAGATAAGTGCCTCCAAAGGAGACGATGCATGACTCCTCGTGAAACTTGATACGAGTCCCAGGATTCCTGTGGCACGTGGAAAGGGACCCTTGGTCTCCCTCCTCGGCTGGAGAGGCGTCCCAATTGCCCTGCCAAGCCTCGAAGAGAACCCCGAGTTGTCCCTCGCAACTAGGCAGGAGTCCTGCCATCGCTGAACAAACACGTGTGTAGAAGGGCCATCCCCGTCGTAACTCGAGAATATACCCCAGGTTCCCGCCGCAACTCGAGAAAAACCATGAGACTTCCCCCTTGCCGCGGGATGAGGCCTGGTTCCCCTGCACTGCGGGCAGAGCAATTCCGTGTTGCACATCACACATGAAAGGAGCCTTGATTTCCTTGATGGCACTCCAGAGAAACCCCAAGAACACTGTTTCAAGGCTAGAGGGATCCTGAGGTCACTGTAGCAACA
Source organism: Cervus elaphus (assembly GCF_910594005.1). Classification (NCBI taxonomy): domain Eukaryota; kingdom Metazoa; phylum Chordata; class Mammalia; order Artiodactyla; family Cervidae; genus Cervus; species Cervus elaphus. Next base: position 1,802,877 of record NC_057815.1, on the reverse strand, counting down.
CGAAAGAGCTCCGTGGACCAAAAATCAACTCGAGATTAGAGGTTAATCCCTAACTTCGACTCCATAGAAATACCACCTTACCACAAGCACCTCAAGAGGAGGCTTCTCTCAGCTCTAGGTATGTGAGAGGGACCCTGATTTTGCGGCCTCAATTGAAATGGACACTGCGATGCCCTGACGCGAAATAAGGCCGGATATCCCTGCAGTGACTTGAATGCAGGCTCGTCTTGCATCTCCCAAAATGAAAGGATGTCTGAATCCCCTGTGGAGACCACAGAGAAAGACCTAGTTCCCCACCTCATGGCGACCTGAGGCCTCACATCCTTTGAAAACTCCAGAGGTTTGCGGAGATCAGTGCTTCCAAAGGAGACGATGCCTGACTCCTCGTGAAACTTGATAGGAGTCCCAGGATTACTGTGGCACGTGGAAAGGGACCCTTGGTCTCCCGCCTCAACTGGACAGGCGTCCCAATTGCCCTGCCAAGCCTCGAGGAGAATCCCGAGTTGTCCCTCGCAAATAGGCAGGAGTCCTGCCATCGCTGTAAAAACACGTGTGTGGAAGGGCCATCCCCGTCGTAACTCGAGAATATACCCCAGGTTCGCGCCGCAACTCGAAAAAACCATGAGACTTCCCCCTCGCCGCGAGATGAGGCCTGATTCCCCTGCACTGCGTGCAGAGCAATTCGGTGTTGCACATCACACATGAAAGGAGCCTTGATTTCCTTGATGGCACTACAGAGAAACCCCAAGAACACTGTTTCAAGGCTAGAGGGATCCTGAGGTCACTGTAGCAACACGAAAGAGCTCCGTGGACCACAAATCAACTCGAGATGAGAGGTTAGTCCCTGGCTTCGACTCCAGAGGAATACCACCTTACCACAAGCACCTCAAGAGGAGGCTTCTCTCAGCTCTAGGTATGTGAGAGGGACCCTGAGTTTGCGGCCTCAAGTGGAATGGACACCGCGATGCCCTGACTCGAAATAAGGCCGAATATCCCTGCAGTGACTTGAATGCAGGCTCGTCTTGCATCTCCCAAGACGAAAGGATGTCTGAATCACCTGTGTAGACCACAGAGAAAGACCTAGTTCCCCACCTCATCGCGACCGGAGGCCTCACATCCTTTGAAAACTCCAGAGGTACGCGGAGATCAGTGCCTCCAAAGGAGACGATGCCTAACTCCTCCGGAAACTTGATAGGAGTCCCAGGATTCCTGTGGCACGTGGAAAGGGAGTCTTGGTCTCCCGCTTCAGCTGGAGAGGTGTCCCAATTGCCCTGCCAAGCCTCGAGGAGAATCGCGAGTTGTCCCTCGCAACTAGGCAGGAGTCCTGACGTCGCTGAACAAACACGTGGGTGGAAGGGCCATCCCCGTCGTAACTCGAGAATATACCCCAGGTTCCCGCCGCAACTCGAGAAAAACCATGAGACTTCCGCCTCGCCGCGAGATGAGGCCCGATTCCCCTGCACTGCGTGCAGAGCAATTCCGTGTTGCACATCACATATGAAAGGAGCCTTGATTTCCTTGATGGAACTCCAGAGAAACCCCAAGAACACTGTTTCAAGGCTAGAGGGATCCTGAGGTCACTGTAGCAACACGAAAGAGCTCCGTGGACCAAGAATCAACTCGAGATGAGAGGTTAGTCCCTAACTTCGACTCCAGAGGAATACTACCTTACCACAAGCACCTCAAGAGGAGGCTTTTCTCAGCTCTAGCTATGTGCTGATTTTGCGGCCTCAAGTGGAATGGACACCGCGATGCCCTGACTCGAAATAAGGCCGGATATCCCTGCAGTGACTTGAATGCAGGCTCGTCTTGCATCTCCCAAGATGAAAGGATGTCTGAATCCCCTGTGGAGACCACAGAGAAAGACCTAGTTCCCCACCTCATCGCGACCGGAGGCCTCACATCCTTTGAAAACTCCAGAGGTACGCGGAGATCAGTGCCTCCAAAGGAGACGATGCCTGACTCCTCGTGAAACTTGATAGGAGTCCCAGGATTCCTGTGGCACGTGGAAAGGGACCCTTGGTCTCCCGCCTCAGCTGGAGAGGCGTCCCAATTGCCCTGCCAAACCTCGAGGAGAATCCCGAGGTGTCCCTCGCAACTAGGCAGGAGTCCTGACGTCGCTGAACAAACACGTGTGTGGAAGGGCCATCCCCGTCGTAACTAGAGAATATACCCCAGGTTCCCGCCGCAACTCGAGAAAAACCATGAGACTTCCCCCTTGCCGCGAGATGAGGCCCTATTCCCCTGCACTGCGTGCAGAGCAATTCCGTGTTGCACATCACACATGAAAGGAGCCTTGATTTCCTTGATGGCACTCCAGAGAAACTCCAAGAACACTGTTTCTAGGCTAGAGGGATCCTGAGGTCACTGTAGCAACACGAAAGAGCTCCATAGACCAAAAATCAACTCGAGATGAGAGGTTAGTCCCTGGATTCGACTCCAGAGGAATACCACCTTACCACAAGCACCTCAAGAGGAGGCTTCTCTCAGCTTTAGGTATGTGAGAGGGACCCTGATTTTGCGGGCTCAAGTGGAATGGACACCGCGATGCCCTGACTCGAAATAAGGCCGGATATCCCTGCAGTGACTTGAATGCAGGCTCGTCTTGCATCTTCCAAGACGAAAGGATGTCTGAATCCCCTGTGGAGACCACAGAGAAAGACCTAGTTCCCCACCTCATCGCGACCGGAGGCCTCACATCCTTTGAAAACTCCAGAGGTACGCGGAGATCAGTGCCTCCAAAGGAGACGATGCCTGACTCCTCGTGAAACTTGATAGGAGTCCCAGGATTCCTGTGGCACGTGGAAAGGGACCCTTGGTCTCCCGCCTCAGCTGGAGAGGCGTCCCAATTGCCCTGCCAAGCCTCGAGGAGAATCCCGAGTTGTCCCTCGCAACTAGGCAGGAGTCCTGACGTCGCTGAACAAACACGTGGGTGGAAGGGCCATCCCCGTCGTAACTCGAGAATATACCCCAGGTTCCAGCCGCAACTCGAGAAAAACCATGAGACTTACCCCTCGCCGTGAGATGAGGCCCGATTCCCCTGCACTGCATGCAGAGCAACTCCGTGTTGCACATCACACATGAAAGGAGCCTTGATTTCCTTGATGGCACTCCAGAGAAACCCCAAGAACACTGTTTCAAGGCTAGAGGGATCCTGAGGTCACTGTAGCAACACGAAAGAGCTCCGTGGACCACAAATCAACTCGAGATGAGAGGTTAGTCCCTGGCTTCGACTCCAGAGGAATACCACCTTACCACAAGCACCTCAAGAGGAGGCTTCTCTCAGCTCTAGGTATGTGAGAGGGACCCTGAGTATGCGGCCTCAAGTGGAATGGACACCGCGATGCCCTGACTTGAAATAAGGCCGGATATCCCTGCAGTGACTTGAATACAGGCTCGTCTTGCATCTCCCAAGATGAAAGGATGTCTGAATCCCCTGTGGAGACCACAGAGAAAGACCTAGTTCCCCACCTCATGGCGACCGGAGGCCTCACATCCTTTGAAAACTCCAGAGGTACGCGGAGATCAGTGCCGCCAAAGGAGACGATGCCTGACTGCTCGTGAAACTTGATAGGAGTCCCAGGATTCCTGTGGCACGTGGAAAGGGACCCTTGGTCTCCCGCCTCAGCTGGAGAGGCGTCCCAATTGCCCTGTCAAGCCTCGAGGAGAATCCCGAGTTGTCCCTCGCAACTAGGCAGGAGTCCTGATGTCGCTGAAGAAACACGTGGGTGGAAGGGCCATCCCCGTCGTAACTCGAGAATATACCCCAGGTTACCGCCGCAACTCGAGAAAAACCATGAGACTTCCCCCTCGCCGCGAGATGAGGCCCGATTCCCCTGCACTGCGTGCAGAGCAATTCCGTGTTGCACATCACACATGAAAGGAGCCTTGATTTCCTTGATGGCACTCCAGAGAAACCCCAAGAACACTGTTTCAAGGCTAGAGGGATCCTGAGGTCACTGTAGCAACACGAAAGAGCTCCGTGGACCAAAAATCAACTCGAGATGAGAGGTTAGTCCCTGGCTTCGTCTCCAGAGGAATACCTCCTTACCACAAGCACCTCAAGAGGAGGCTTCTCTCAGCTCTAGCTATGTGCTGAGTTTGCGGCCTCAAGTGGAATGGACACCGCGATGCCCTGACTCGAAATAAGGCCGGATATCCCTGCAGTGACTTGAATGCAGGCTCGTCTTGCATCTCCCAAGACGAAAGGATGTCCGAATCCGCCATGGAGACCACAGAAAAAGACCTAGTTCCCCACCTCATCGCGACCGGAGGCCTCACATCCTTTGAAAACTTCAGAGGTACGCGGAGATCAGTGCCTCCAAAGAGACGATGCCTGACTAATCATGAAACTTGATAAGAGTCCCAGGATTCCTGTGGCACGTGGAAAGGGACCCTTGGTCTACCGCCTCAGCTGGAGAGGCATCCCAATTGCCCTGCCAAGCCTCGAGGAGAATCCCGAGTTGTCCCTCGCAACTAGGCAGGAGTCCTGACGTCGCTGAACAAACACGTGGGTGGAAGGGTCATCCCCGTCGTAACTCGAGAATATACCCCAGGTTCCCGCCGCAACTCGAGAAAAACCATGAGACTTCCCCCTCGCAGTGAGATGAGGCCCGATTCCCCTGCACTGCATGCAGAGCAACTCCGTGTTGCACATCACACATGAAAGGAGCCTTGATTTCCTTGATGGCACTCCAGAGAAACCCCAAGAACACTGTTTCAAGGCTAGAGGGATCCTGAGGTCACTGGAGCAACACGAAAGAGCTCTGTGGACCACAAATCAACTCGAGATGAGAGGTTAGTCCCTGGTTTCGACTCCAGAGGAATACCACCTTACCACAAGCACCTCAAGAGGAGGCTTCTCTCAGCTCTAGGTATGTGAGAGGGACCCTGAGTATGCGGCCTCAAGTGGAATGGACACCGCGATGCCCTGACTTGAAATAAGGCCAGATATCCCTGCAGTGACTTGAATGCAGGCTCGTCTTGCATCTCCCAAGATGAAAGGATGTCTGAATCCCCTGTGGAGATCGCAGAGAAAGACCTAGTTCCCCACCTCATGGCGACCGGAGTCCTCACATCCTTTGAAAACTCCAGAGGTACGCGGAGATCAGTGCCGCCAAAGGAGATGATGCCTGACTCCTCGTGAAACTTGATAGGAGTCCCAGGATTCCTGTGGCACGTGGAAAGGGACCCTTGGTCTCCCGCCTCAGCTGGAGAGGCGTCCCAATTGCCCTGCCAAGCCTCGAGGAGAATCCCGAGTTGTCCCTCGCAACTAGGCAGGAGTCCTGACGTCGCTGAACAAACACGTGGGTGGAAGGGTCATCCCCGTCGTAACTCGAGAATATACCCCAGGTTCCCGCCGCAACTCGAGAAAAATCATGAGACTTCCCCCTCGCCGCGAGATGAGGCCCGATTCCCCTGCACTGCGTGCAGAGCAATTCCGTGTTGCATATCACACATGAAAGGAGCCTTGATTTCCTTGATGGCACTCCAGAGTAACCCCAAGAACACTGTTTCAAGGCTAGAGGGATCCTGAGGTCACTGGAGCAACACGAAAGAGCTCCGTGGACCAAAAATCAACTCGAGATGAGAGGTTAGTCCCTGGCTTCGACTCCAGAGGAATACCTCCTTACCACAAGTACCTCAAGAGGAGGCTTCTCTCAGCTCTAGCTATGTGCTGAGTTTGCGGCCTCAAGTGGAATGGACACCGCGATGCCCTGACTCGAAATAAGGCCGGATATCCCTGCAGTGACTTGAATGCAGGCTCGTCTTGCATTTCCCAAGACGAAAGGATGTCTGAATCCCCTGTGGAGACCACAGAGAAAGACCTAGGTCCCCACCTCATCGCGACCGGAGGCCTGACATCCTTTGAAAACTCCAGAGGTACGCGGAGATCAGTGCCTCCAAAGGAGACGATGCCTGACTCCTCGTGAAACTTGATAGGAGTCCCAGGATTCCTGTGGCACGTGGAAAGGGACACTTGGTCTCCCGCCTCAGCTGCAGAGGCGTCCCAATTGCCCTGCCAAGCCTCGAGGAGAATCCCGAGTTTTCCCTCGCAACTAGGCAGGAGTCCTGACGTCGCTGAACAAACACGTGGGTGGAAGGGCCATCCCCGTCGTAACTCAAGAATATACCCCAGGTTCCCGCCGCAACTCGAGAAAAACCATGAGACTTCCCCCTCGTCGTGAGATGAGGCCCGATTCCCCTGCACTGCGTGCAGAGCAACTCCGTGTTGCACATCACACATGAAAGGAGCCTTGATTTCCTTGATGGCACTACAGAGAAAACCCAAGAACACTGTTTCAAGGCTAGAGGGATCCTGAGGTCACTGGAGCAACACGAAAGAGCTCCGTGGACCAAAAATCAACTCGAGATGAGAGGTTAGTCCCTGGCTTCGACTCCAGAGGAATACCACCTTACCACAAGCACCACAAGACGAGGCTTCTCTCATCTCTAGGTATGTGAGAGGGACCCTGAGTTTGCGGCCTCAAGTGGAATGGACACCGCGATGCCCTGACTCGAAATAAGGCCGGATATCCCTGCAGTGACTTGAATGCAGGCTCGTCTTGCATCTCCCAAGACGAAAGGATGTCTGAATCCCCTGTGGAGACCACAGAGAAAGACCTAGTTCCCCACCTCATCGCGACTGGAGGCCTCACATCCTTTGAAAACTCCAGAGGTACGCGGAGATCAGTGCCTCCAAAGGAGACGATGCCTAACTCCTCGTGAAACTTGATAGGAGTCCCAGGATTCCTGTGGCACGTGGAAAGGGACCCTTGGTCTCCCGCCTCAGCTGGAGAGGCGTCCCAATTGCCCTGCCAAGCCTCGAGGAGAATCCCGAGTTGTCCCTCGCAACTAGGCAGGAGTCCTGACGTCGCTGAACAAACACGTGGTTGGAAGGGTCATCCCCGTCGTAACTCGAAAATATACCCCAGGTTCCCGCCGCAACTCGAGAAAAATCATGAGACTTCCCCCTCGCCGCGAGATGAGGCCCGATTCCCCTGCACTGCGTGCAGAGCAATTCCGTGTTGCACATCACACATGAAAGGAGCCTTGATTTCCTTGATGGCACTTCAGAGAAACCCCAAGAACACTGTTTCAAGGCTAGAGGGATCCTGAGGTCACTGTAGCAACACGAAAGAGCTCCGTGGACCAACAATTAACTAGAGATGAGAGGTTAGTCCCTGGCTTCGACTCCAGAGGAATACCTCCTTAGCACAAGCACCTCAAGAGGAGGCTTCTCTCAGCTCTAGCTATGTGCTGAGTTTGCGGCCTCAAGTGGAATGGACACCGCGATGCCCTGACTCGAAATAAGGCCGGATATCCCTGCAGTGACTTGAATGCAGGCTCATCTTGCAACTCCCAAGACGAAAGGATGTCCGAATCCCCCATGGAGACCACAGAAAAAGACCTAGTTCCCCACCTCATCGCGACCGGAGGCCTCACATCCTTTGAAAACTTCAGAAGTACGCGGAGATCAGTGCCTCCAAAGGAGACGATGCCTGACTCCTCGTGAAACTTGATAGGAGTCCCAGGATTCCTGTGGCACGTGGAAAGGGACCCTTGGTCTCCCGCCTCAGCTGGAGAGGCGTCCCAATTGCCCTGCCAAGCCTCGAGGAGAATCCCGAGTTGTCCCTCGCAACTAGGCAGGAGTCCTGACGTCGCTGAACAAACACGTGGGTGGAAGGGTCATCCCCGTCGTAACTCGAGAATATACCCCAGGTTCCCGCCGCAACTCGAGAAAAACCATGAGACTTCCCCCTCGCAGTGAGATGAGGCCCGATTCCCCTGCACTGCATGCAGAGCAACTCCGTGTTGCACATCACACATGAAAGGAGCCTTGATTTCCTTGATGGCACTCCAGAGAAACCCCAAGAACACTGTTTCAAGGCTAGAGGGATCCTGAGGTCACTGGAGCAACACGAAAGAGCTCTGTGGACCACAAATCAACTCGAGATGAGAGGTTAGTCCCTGGCTTCGACTCCAGAGGAATACCACCTTACCACAAGCACCTCAAGAGGAGGCTTCTCTCAGCTCTAGGTATGTGAGAGGGACCCTGAGTATGCGGCCTCAAGTGGAATGGACACCGCGATGCCCTGATGCGAAATAAGGCCGAATATCCCTGCAGTGACTTGAATGCAGGCTCGTCTTGCATCTCCCAAGATGAAAGGATGTCTGAATCCCCTGTGGAGACCACAGAGAAAGACCTAGTTCCCCAGCTCATGGCGACCGGAGGCCTCACATCCTTTGAAAACTCCAGAGGTACGCGGAGATCAGTGCCTCCAAAGGAGACGATGCCTGACTCCTCGTGAAACTTGATAGGAGTCCCAGGATTCTTGTGGCACGTGGAAAGGGACCCTTGGTCTCCCGCCTCAGCTGGAGAGGCGTCCCAATTGCCCTGCCAAGCCTCGAGGAGAATCGCGAGTTGTCCCTCGCAACTAGGCAGGAGTCCTGACGTCGCTGAACAAACACGTGGGTGGAAGGGCCATCCCCGTCGTAACTCGAGAATATACCCCAGGTTCCCGCCGCAACTCGAGAAAAATCATGAGACTTCCCCCTCGCCGCGAGATGAGGCCCGATTCCCCTGCACTGCGTGCAGAGCAATTCCGTGTTGCACATCACACATGAAAGGAGCCTTGATTTCCTTGATGGCACTCCAGAGAAACCCCAAGAACACTGTTTCAAGGCTAGAGGGATCCTGAGGTCACTGGAGCAACACGAAAGAGCTCCGTGAACCAAAAATCAACTCGAGATGAGAGGTTAGTCCCTGGCTTCGACTCCAGAGGAATACCTCCTTACCACAAGCACCTCAAGAGGAGGCTTCTCTCAGCTCTAGCTATGTGTTGAGTTTGCGGCCTCAAGTGGAATGGACACCGCGATGCCCTGACTCGAAATAAGGCCGGATATCCCTGCAGTGACTTGAATGCAGGCTCGTCTTGCATCTCCCAAGACGAAAGGATGTCTGAATCCCCTGTGGAGACCACAGAGAAAGACCTAGTTCCCCACCTCATCGCGACCGGAGGCCTCACATCCTTTGAAAACTCCAGAGGTACGCGGAGATGAGTGCCTCCAAAGGAGACGATGCCTGACTCCTCGTGAAACTTGATAGGAGTCCCAGGATTCCTGTGGCACGTGGAAAGGGACCCTTGGTCTCCCGCCTCAGCTGGAGAGGCATCCCAATTGCCCTGCCAAGCCTTGAGGAGAATCCCGAGTTGTCCCTCGCAACTAGGCAGGAGTCCTGACGTCACTGAAGAAACACGTGTGTGGAAGGGCCATCCCCGTCGTACCTCGAGAATATACCCCAGGTTCCCGCCGCAACTCGAGAAAAACCATGAGACTTCCCCCTCGCCGTGAGATGAGGCCCGATTCCCCTGCACTGCATGCAGAGCAACTGCGTGTTGCACATCACACATGAAAGGAGCCTTGATTTCCTTGATGGCACTCCAGAGAAACCCCAAGAACACTGTTTCAAGGCTAGAGGGATCCTGAGGTCACTGGAGCAACACGAAAGAGCTCCTTGGATCACAAATCAACTCGAGATGAGAGGTTAGTCCCTGGCTTCGACTCCAGAGGAATACCACCTTACCACAAGCACCTCAAGAGGAGGCTTCTCTCAGCTTTAGGTATGTGAGAGGGACCCTGAGTTTGCGGTCTAAAGTGTAATGGACACCGCGATGCCCTGACTCGAAATAAGGCCGAATATCCCTGCAGTGACTTGAATGCAGGCTCGTCTTGCATCTCCCAAGACGAAAGGATATCTGAATCACCTGTGTAGACCACAGAGAAAGACCTAGTTCCCAACCTCATCGCGACTGGAGGCCTCACATCCTTTGAAAACTCCAGAGGTACGCGGAGATCAGTGCCTCCAAAGGAGACGATGCCTAACTCCTCGTGAAACTTGATAGGAGTCCCAGGATTCCTGTGGCACGTGGAAAGGGACCCTTGGTCTCCCGCCTCAGCTGGAGAGGCATCCCAATTGCCCTGCCAAGCCTCGAGGAGAATCCCGAGTTGTCCCTCGCAACTAGGCAGGAGTCCTGACGTCGCTGAACAAACACGTGGTTGGAAGGGTCATCCCCGTCGTAACTCGAAAATATACCCCAGGTTCCCGCCGCAACTCGAGAAAAATCATGAGACTTCCCCCTCGCCGCGAGATGAGGCCCGATTCCCCTGCACTGCGTGCAGAGCAATTCCGTGTTGCACATCACACATGAAAGGAGCCTTGATTTCCTTGATGGCACTTCAGAGAAACCCCAAGAACACTGTTTCAAGGCTAGAGGGATCCTGAGGTCACTGTAGCAACACGAAAGAGCTCCGTGGACCAACAATTAACTAGAGATGAGAGGTTAGTCCCTGGCTTCGACTCCAGAGGAATACCTCCTTAGCACAAGCACCTCAAGAGGAGGCTTCTCTCAGCTCTAGCTATGTGCTGAGTTTGCGGCCTCAAGTGGAATGGACACCGCGATGCCCTGACTCGAAATAAGGCCGGATATCCCTGCAGTGACTTGAATGCAGGCTCATCTTGCAACTCCCAAGACGAAAGGATGTCCGAATCCCCCATGGAGACCACAGAAAAAGACCTAGTTCCCCACCTCATCGCGACCGGAGGCCTCACATCCTTTGAAAACTTCAGAGGTACGCGGAGATCAGTGCCTCCAAAGGAGACGATGCCTGACTCCTCGTGAAACTTGATAGGAGTCCCAGGATTCCTGTGGCACGTGGAAAGGGACCCTTGGTCTCCCGCCTCAGCTGGAGAGGCGTCCCAATTGCCCTGCCAAGCCTCGAGGAGAATCCCGAGTTGTCCCTCGCAACTAGGCAGGAGTCCTGACGTCGCTGAACAAACACGTGGGTGGAAGGGTCATCCCCGTCGTAACTCGAGAATATACCCCAGGTTCCCGCCGCAACTCGAGAAAAACCATGAGACTTCCCCCTCGCAGTGAGATGAGGCCCGATTCCCCTGCACTGCATGCAGAGCAACTGCGTGTTGCACATCACACATGAAAGGAGCCTTGATTTCCTTGATGGCACTCCAGAGAAACCCCAAGAACACTGTTTCAAGGCTAGAGGGATCCTGAGGTAACTGGAGCAACACGAAAGAGCTCTGTGGACCACAAATCAACTCGAGATGAGAGGATAGTCCCTGGCTTCGACTCCAGAGGAATACCACCTTACCACAAGCACCTCAAGAGGAGGCTTCTCTCAGCTCTAGGTATGTGAGAGGGACCCTGAGTATGCGGCCTCAAGTGGAATGGACACCGCGATGCCCTGATGCGAAATAAGGCCGAATATCCCTGCAGTGACTTGAATGCAGGCTCGTCTTGCATCTCCCAAGATGAAAGGATGTCTGAATCCCCTGTGGAGACCACAGAGAAAGACCTAGTTCCCCAGCTCATGGCGACCGGAGGCCTCACATCCTTTGAAAACTCCAGAGGTACGCGGAGATCAGTGCCGCCAAAGGAGACGATGCCTGACTCCTCGTGAAACTTGATAGGAGTCCCAGGATTCCTGTGGCACGGGGAAAGGGACCCTTGGTCTCCCGCCTCAGCTGGAGAGGCGTCCCAATTGCCCTGTCAAGCCTCGAGGAGAATCCCGAGTTGTCCCTCGCAACTAGGCAGGAGTCCTGACGTCGCTGAACAAACACGTGTGTGGAAGGGTCATCCCCGTCGTAACTCGAGAATATACCCCAGGTTCCCGCCGCAACTCGAGAAAAATCATGAGACTTCCCCCTCGCCGCGAGATGAGGCCCGATTCCCCTGCACTGCGTGCAGAGCAATTCCGTGTTGCACATCACACATGAAAGGAGCCTTGATTTCCTTGATGGCACTCCAGAGAAACCCCAAGAACACTGTTTCAAGGCTAGAGGGATCCTGAGGTCACTGGAGCAACACGAAAGAGCTCCGTGGACCAAAAATCAACTCGAGATGAGAGGTTAGTCCCTGGCTTCGACTCCAGAGGAATACCTCCTTACCACAAGCACCTCAAGAGGAGGCTTCTCTCAGCTCTAGCTATGTGTTGAGTTTGCGGCCTCAAGTGGAATGGACACCGCGATGCCCTGACTCGAAATAAGGCCAGATATCCCTGCAGTGACTTGAATGCAGGCTCGTCTTGCATCTCCCAAGACGAAAGGATGTCTGAATCCCCTGTGGAGACCACAGAGAAAGACCTAGTTCCCCACCTCATCGCGACCGGAGGCCTCACATCCTTTGAAAACTCCAGAGGTACGCGGAGATGAGTGCCTCCAAAGGAGACGATGCCTGACTCCTCGTGAAACTTGATAGGAGTCCCAGGATTCCTGTGGCACGTGGAAAGGGACCCTTGGTCTCCCGCCTCAGCTGGAGAGGCATCCCAATTGCCCTGCCAAGCCTTGAGGAGAATCCCGAGTTGTCCCTCGCAACTAGGCAGGAGTCCTGACGTCGCTGAAGAAACACGTGTGTGGAAGGGCCATCCCCGTCGTACCTCGAGAATATACCCCAGGTTCCCGCCGCATCTCAAGAAAAACCCTGAGACTTCCCCCTCACCGCGAGATGAGGCCTGATGAACCTGCACTGCGTGCAGAGCAACTCAGTGTTGCACATCACACATGAAAGGAGCCTTGATTTCCTTGATGGCACTCCAGAGAAACCCCAAGAACACTGTTTCAAGGCTAGAGGGATCCTGAGGTCACTATAGCAACACGAAAGAGCTCCATAGACCAAAAATCAACTCGAGATGAGAGGTTAGTCCCTGGCTTCGACTCCAGAGGAATACCACCTTACCACAAGCACCTCAAGAGGAGGCTTCTCTCAGCTTTAGGTATGTGAGAGGGACCCTGAGTTTGTGGCCTCAAGTGGAATGGACATCGCGATGCCCTGACTCGAAATAAGGCCGGATATCCCTGCAGTGACTTGAATGAAGGCTCGTCTTGCATCTTCCAAGACGAAAGGATGTCTGAATCCCCTGTGGAGACCACAGAGAAAGACCTAGTTCCACACCTCATCGCGACCGGAGGCCTCACATCCTTTGAAAACTCCAGAGGTACGCGGAGATCAGTGCCTCCAAAGGAGACGATGCCTGACTCCTCGTGAAACTTAATAGGAGTCCGAGGATTCCTGTGGCACGTGGAAAGGGACCCTTGGTCTCCCGCCTCAGCTGGAGAGGCGTCCCAATTGCCCTGCCAAGCCTCGAGGAGAATCCCGAGTTGTCCCTCGCAACTAGGCAGGAGTCCTGACGTCGCTGAACAAACACATGGGTGGAAGGGCCATCCCAGTCGTAACTCGAGAATATACCCCAGGTTCCCGCCGCAACTCGAGAAAAACCATGAGACTTCCCCCTCGCCGTGAGATGAGGCCCGATTCCCCTGCACTGCATGCAGAGCAACTGCGTGTTGCACATCACACATGAAAGGAGCCTTGATTTCCTTGATGGCACTCCAGAGAAACCCCAAGAACACTGTTTCAAGGCTAGAGGGATCCTGAGGTCACTGGAGCAACACGAAACAGCTCCTTGGATCACAAATCAACTCGAGATGAGAGGTTAGTCCCTGGCTTCGACTCCAGAGGAATACCACCTTACCACAAGCACCTCAAGAGGAGGCTTCTCTCAGCTCTAGGTGTGTGAGAGGGACCCTGAGTATGCGGCCTCAAGTGGAATGGACACCGCGATGCCCTGATGCGAAATAAGGCCGAATATCCCTGCAGTGACTTGAATGCAGGGTCGTCTTGCATCTCCCAAGATGAAAGGATGTCTGAATCTCCTGTGGAGACCACAGAGAAAGACCTAGTTCCCCAGCTCATGGCGACCGGAGGCCTCACATCCTTTGAAAACTCCAGAGGTACGCGGAGATCAGTGCCGCCAAAGGAGACGATGCCTGACTCCTCGTGAAACTTGATAGGAGTCCCAGGATTCCTGTGGCACGGGGAAAGGGACCCTTGGTCTCCCGCCTCAGCTGGAGAGGCGTCCCAATTGCCCTGTCAAGCCTCGAGGAGAATCCCGAGTTGTCCCTCGCAACTAGGCAGGAGTCCTGACATCGCTGAACAAACACGTGGGTGGAAGGGTCATCCCCGTCGTAGCTCGAGAATATACCCCAGGTTCCCGCCGCAACTCGAGAAAAATCATGAGACTTCCCCCTCGCCGCGAGATGAGGCCCGATTCCCCTGCACTGCGTGCAGAGCAATTCCGTGTTGCACATCACACATGAAAGGAGCCTTGATTTCCTTGATGGCACTCCAGAGAAACCCCAAGAACACTGTTTCAAGGCTAGAGGGATCCTGAGGTCACTGGAGCAACACGAAAGAGCTCCGTGGACCAAAAATCAACTCGAGATGAGAGGTTAGTCCCTGGCTTCGACTCCAGAGGAATACCTCCTTACCACAAGCACCTCAAGAGGAGGCTTCTCTAAGCTCTAGGTATGTGAGAGGGACCCTGAGTTTGCGGCCTCAAGTGGAATGGACACCGCGATGCCCTGACTCGAAATAAGGCCGGATATCCCTGCAGTGACTTGAATGCAGGCTCGTCTTGCATCTCCCAAGACGAAAGGATGTCTGAATCCCCTGTGGAGACCACAGAGAAAGACCTAGTTCCCCACCTCATCGCGACCGGAGGCCTCACATCCTTTGAAAACTCCAGAGGTACGCGGAGATGAGTGCCTCCAAAGGAGACGATGCCTGACTCCTCGTGAAACTTGATAGGAGTCCCAGGATTCCTGTGGCACGTGGAAAGGGACCCTTGGTCTCCCGCCTCAGCTGGAGAGGCATTCCAATTGCCCTGCCAAGCCTTGAGGAGAATCCCGAGTTGTCCCTCGCAACTAGGCAGGAGTCCTGACGTCGCTGAAGAAACACGTGTGTGGAAGGGCCATCCCCGTCGTAACTCGAAAATATACCCCAGGTTCCCGCCGCAACTCGAGAAAAATCATGAGACTTCCCCCTCGCCGCGAGATGAGGCCCGATTCCCCTGCACTGCGTGCAGAGCAATTCCGTGTTGCACATCACACATGAAAGGAGCCTTGATTTCCTTGATGGCACTCCAGAGAAACCCCAAGAACACTGTTTCAAGGCTAGAGGGATCCTGAGGTCACTGGAGCAACACGAAAGAGCTCCGTGGACCAACAATTAACTAGAGATGGGAGGTTAGTCCCTGGCTTCGACTCCAGAGGAATACCTCCTTAGCACAAGCACCTCAAGAGGAGGCTTCTCTCAGCTCTAGCTATGTGCTGAGTTTGCGGCCTCAAGTGGAATGGACACCGCGATGCCCTGACTCGAAATAAGGCCGGATATCCCTGCAGTGACTTGAATGCAGGCTCATCTTGCAACTCCCAAGACGAAAGGATGTCCGAATCCCCCATGGAGACCACAGAAAAAGACCTAGTTCCCCACCTCATCGCGACCGGAGGCCTCACATCCTTTGAAAACTTCAGAGGTACGCGGAGATCAGTGCCTCCAAAGGAGACGATGCCTGACTCCTCGTGAAACTTGATAGGAGTCCCAGGATTCCTGTGGCACGTGGAAAGGGACCCTTGGTCTCCCGCCTCAGCTGGAGAGGCGTCCCAATTGCCCTGCCAAGCCTCGAGGAGAATCCCGAGTTGTCCCTCGCAACTAGGCAGGAGTCCTGACGTCGCTGAACAAACACGTGGGTGGAAGGGTCATCCCCGTCGTAACTCGAGAATATACCCCAGGTTCCCGCCGCAACTCGAGAAAAACCATGAGACTTCCCCCTCGCAGTGAGATGAGGCCCGATTCCCCTGCACTGCATGCAGAGCAACTCCGTGTTGCACATCACACATGAAAGGAGCCTTGATTTCCTTGATGGCACTCCAGAGAAACCCCAAGAACACTGTTTCAAGGCTAGAGGGATCCTGAGGTCACTGGAGCAACACGAAAGAGCTATGTGGCCCACAAATCATCTCGAGATGAGAGGTTAGTCCCTGGCTTCGACTCCAGAGGAATACCACCTTACCACAAGCACCTCAAGAGGAGGCTTCTCTCAGCTCTAGGTATGTGAGAGGGACCCTGAGTATGCGGACTCAAGTGGAATGGACACCGCGATGCCCTGATGCGAAATAAGGCCGAATATCCCTGCAGTGACTTGAATGCAGGCTCGTCTTGCATCTCCCAAGATGAAAGGATGTCTGAATCCCCTGTGGAGACCACAGAGAAAGACCTAGTTCCCCAGCTCAAGGCGACCGGAGGCCTCACATCCTTTGAAAACTCCAGAGGTACGCGGAGATCAGTGCCGCCAAAGGAGACGATGCCTGACTCCTCGTGAAACTTGATAGGAGTCCCAGGATTCCTGTGGCACGGGGAAAGGGACCCTTGGTCTCCCGCCTCAGCTGGAGAGGCGTCCCAATTGCCCTGTCAAGCCTCGAGGAGAATCCCGAGTTGTCCCTCGCAACTAGGCAGGAGTCCTGACGTCGCTGAACAAACACGTGTGTGGAAGGGTCATCCCCGTCGTAACTCGAGAATATACCCCAGGTTCCCGCCGCAACTCGAGAAAAATCATGAGACTTCCCCCTCGCCGCGAGATGAGGCCCGATTCCCCTGCACTGCGTGCAGAGCAATTCCGTGTTGCACATCACACATGAAAGGAGCCTTGATTTCCTTGATGGCACTCCAGAGAAACCCCAAGAACACTGTTTCAAGGCTAGAGGGATCCTGAGGTCACTGGAGCAACACGAAAGAGCTCCGTGGACCAAAAATCAACTCGAGATGAGAGGTTAGTCCCTGGCTTCGACTCCAGAGGAATACCTCCTTACCACAAGCACCTCAAGAGGAGGCTTCTCTCAGCTCTAGCTATGTGTTGAGTTTGCGGCCTCAAGTGGAATGGACACCGCGATGCCCTGACTCGAAATAAGGCCGGATATCCCTGCAGTGACTTGAATGCAGGCTCGTCTTGCATCTCCCAAGACGAAAGGATGTCTGAATCCCCTGTGGAGACCACAGAGAAAGACCTAGTTCCCCACCTCATCGCGACCGGAGGCCTCACATCCTTTGAAAACTCCAGAGGTACGCGGAGATGAGTGCCTCCAAAGGAGACGATGCCTGACTCCTCGTGAAACTTGATAGGAGTCCCAGGATTCCTGTGGCACGTGGAAAGGGACCCTTGGTCTCCCGCCTCAGCTGGAGAGGCATCCCAATTGCCCTGCCAAGCCTTGAGGAGAATCCCGAGTTGTCCCTCGCAACTAGGCAGGAGTCCTGACGTCGCTGAAGAAACACGTGTGTGGAAGGGCCATCCCCGTCGTACCTCGAGAATATACCCCAGGTTCCCGCCGCATCTCAAGAAAAACCCTGAGACTTCCCCCTCACCGCGAGATGAGGCCTGATGAACCTGCACTGCGTGCAGAGCAACTCAGTGTTGCACATCACACATGAAAGGAGCCTTGATTTCCTTGATGGCACTCCAGAGAAACCCCAAGAACACTGTTTCAAGGCTAGAGGGATCCTGAGGTCACTATAGCAACACGAAAGAGCTCCATAGACCAAAAATCAACTCGAGATGAGAGGTTAGTCCCTGGCTTCGACTCCAGAGGAATAGCACCTTACCACAAGCACCTCAAGAGGAGGCTTCTCTCAGCTTTAGGTATGTGAGAGGGACCCTGAGTTTGTGGCCTCAAGTGGAATGGACATCGCGATGCCCTGACTCGAAATAAGGCCGGATATCCCTGCAGTGACTTGAATGCAGGCTCGTCTTGCATCTTCCAAGACGAAAGGATGTCTGAATCCCCTGTGGAGACCACAGAGAAAGACCTAGTTCCACACCTCATCGCGACCGGAGGCCTCACATCCTTTGAAAACTCCAGAGGTACGCGGAGATCAGTGCCTCCAAAGGAGACGATGCCTGACTCCTCGTGAAACTTGATAGGAGTCCCAGGATTCCTGTGGCACGTGGAAAGGGACCCTTGGTCTCCCGCCTCAGCTGGAGAGGCGTCCCAATTGCCCTGCCAAGCCTCGAGGAGAATCCCGAGTTGTCCCTCGCAACTAGGCAGGAGTCCTGACGTCGCTGAACAAACACATGGGTGGAAGGGCCATCCCAGTCGTAACTCGAGAATATACCCCAGGTTCCCGCCGCAACTCGAGAAAAACCATGAGACTTCCCCCTCGCCGTGAGATGAGGCCCGATTCCCCTGCACTGCATGCAGAGCAACTGCGTGTTGCACATCACACATGAAAGGAGCCTTGATTTCCTTGATGGCACTCCAGAGAAACCCCAAGAACACTGTTTCAAGGCTAGAGGGATCCTGAGGTCACTGGAGCAACACGAAAGAGCTCCGTGGACCAAAAATCAACTCGAGATGAGAGGTTAGTCCCTGGCTTCGACTCCAGAGGAATACCACCTTACCACAAGCACCTCAAGAGGAGGCTTCTCTCAGCTCTAGGTATGTGAGAGGGACCCTGAGTTTGCGGCCTCAAGTGGAATGGACACCGCGATGCCCTGACTCGAAATAAGGCCGAATATCCCTGCAGTGACTTGAATGCAGGCTCGTCTTTCATCTCCCAAGACGAAAGGATGTCTGAATCACCTGTGTAGACCACAGAGAAAGACCTAGTTCCCAACCTCATCGCGAGCGGAGGCCTCACATCCTTTGAAAACTCCAGAGGTACGCGGAGTTCAGTGCCTCCAAAGAAGACGATGCCTAACTCCTCGTGAAACTTGATAGTAGTCCCAGGATTCCTGTGGCACGTGGAAAGGGACCCTTGGTCTCCCGCCTCAGCTGGAGAGGCGTCCCAATTGCCGTGCCAAGCCTCGAGGAGAATCCCGAGTTGTCCCTCGCAACTAGGCAGGAGTCCTGACGTCGCTGAACAAACACGTGGGTGGAAGGGTCATCCCCGTCGTAACTCGAGAATATACCCCAGGTTCCCGCCGCAACTCGAGAAAAATCATGAGACTTCCCCCTCGCCGCGAGATGAGACCCGATTCCCCTGCACTGCGTGCAGAGCAATTCCGTGTTGCACATCACACATGAAAGGAGCCTTGATTTCCTTGATGGCACTCCAGAGAAACCCCAAGAACACTGTTTCAAGGCTAGAGGGATCCTGAGGTCACTCTAGCAACACGAAAGAGCTCCGTGGACCAAAAATCAACTCGAGATGAGAGGTTAGTCCCTGGCTTCGACTCCAGAGGAATACCTCCTTACCACAAGCACCTCAAGAGGAGGCTTCTCTCAGCTCTAGCTATGTGCTGAGTTTGCGGCCTCAAGTGGAATGGACACCGCGATGCCCTGACTCGAAATAAGGCCGGATATCCCTGCAGTGACTTGAATGCAGGCTCGTCTTGCATCTCCCAAGACGAAAGGATGTCTGAATCCCCTGTGGAGACCACAGAGAAAGACCTAGTTCCCCACCTCATCGCGACCGGAGGCCTGACATCCTTTGAAAACTCCAGAGGTACGCGGAGATCAGTGCCTCCAAAGGAGACGATGCCTGACTCCTCGTGAAACTTGATAGGAGTCCCAGGATTCCTGTGGCACGTCCAAAGGGACCCTTGGTCTCCCGCCTCAGCTGGAGAGGCGTCCCAATTGTCCTGCCAAGCCTCGAGGAGAATCCCGAGTTGTCCCTCGCAACTAGGCAGGAGTCCTGACATCGCTGAACAAACACGTGTGTGGAAGGGCCATCCCCGTCGTAACTCGAAAATATACCCCAGGTTCCCGCCGCAACTCGAGAAAAATCATGAGACTTCCCCCTCGCCGCTACATGAGGCCCGATTCCCCTGCACTGCGTGCAGAGCAATTCCGTGTTTCACATCACACATGAAAGGAGCCTTGATTTCCATGGTGGCACTCCAGAGAAACCCCAAGAACACTGTTTCAAGGCTAGAGGGATCCTGAGGTCACTGTAGCAACACGAAAGAGCTCCGTGGACCAAAAATCAACTCGAGATGAGAGATTAGTCCCTGGCTTCGACTCCAGAGGAATACCACCTTACCACAAGCACCTCAAGAGGAGGCTTCTCTCAGCTCTAGGTATGTGAGAGGGACCCTGAGTTTGCGGCCTCAATTGAATGGACACTGCGATGCCCTGACGCGAATTAAGGCCGGATATCCCTGCAGTGACTTGAATGCAGGCTCGTCTTGCATCTCCCAAGACGAAAGGTTGTCTGAATGCCCTGTGGAGACCACAGAGAAAGACCTAGTTCCCCACCTCATCGCGACCGGAGGCCTCACATCCTTTGAAAACTCCAGAGGTATGCGGAGATCAGTGCCTCCAAAGGAAACGATGCCTGACTCCTCGTGAAACTTGATAGGAGTCCCAGGATTCCTGTGGCACGTGGAAAGGGACACTTGGTCTCCCGCCTCAGCTGGAGAGGCGTCCCAATTGCCCTGCCAAGCCTCGAGGAGAATCCCGAGTTGTCCCTCGCAACTAGGCAGGAGTCCTGCCGTCGCTGAAAAAACACGTGTGTGGAAGGGCCATCCCCGTCGTAACTCGAGAATATACCCCAGGTTCCCGCCGCAACTCGAGAAAAACCATGAGACTTCCCCCTCGCCGCGAGATGAGGCCCGATTCCCCTGCCCTGCATGCAGAGCAATTGGGTGTTGCACATCACACATGAAAGGAGACTTGATTTCCTTGATGGCACTCCAGAGAAAGCCCAAGAACACTGTTTCAAGGCTAGAGGGATCCTGAGGTCACTGTAGCAACACGAAAGAGCTCCGTGGACCAAAAATCAACTCGAGATGAGAGGTTAGTCCCTGGCTTCGACTCCAGAGGAATACCACCTAACCCCAAGCACCTCAAGAGGAGGATTCTCTCAGCTCTAGGTATGTGAGAGGGACCCTGAGTTTGCGGCCTCAAGTGGAATGGACACCGCGATGCACTGACGTGAAATAAGGCCGGATATCCCTGCAGTGACTTGAATGCAGGCTCGTCTTGCATCTCCCAAGACGAAAGGATGTCTGAATCCCCTGTGGAGACCACAGAGAAAGACCTAGTTCCCCACCTCATCGCGCCCGGAGCCCTCACATCCTTTGAAAATTCCAGAGGTACGCGGAGATCAGTGCCTCCAAAGGAGACGATGCCTGACTCCTCGTGAAACTTGATAGGAGCCCCAGGATTCCTGTGGCACGTGGAAAGGGACACTTGGTCTCCCGCCTCAGCTGGAGAGGCGTCCCAATTGCCCTGCCAAGCCTCGAGGAGAATCCCGAGTTGTCCCTCGCAACTAGGCAGGAGTCCTGACGTCGCTGAACAAACACGTGGGTGGAAGGGCCATCCACGTCGTAACTCGAGAATATACCCCAGGTTCCCGCCGCAACTCGAGAAAAACCATGAGACTTCCCCCTCGCCGCGAGATGAGGCCCGATTCCCCTGCACTGTGTGCAGAGCAATTCCGTCTTGCACATCACACATGAAAGGAGCCTTGATTTCCTTGATGGCACTCCAGAGAAACCCCAAGAACACTGTTTCAAGGCTAGAGGGATCCTGACGTCACTGTAGCTACACGAAAGAGCTCCGTGGACCAAAAATCAACTCGAGATGAGAGGTTAGTCCCTGGCTTCGACTCCAGAGGAATACCACCTAACCCCAAGCACCTCAAGAGGAGGCTTCTCTCAGCTCTAGGTATGTGAGAGGGACCCTGAGTTTGCGGCCTCAATTGGAATGGACACCGCGATGCCCTGACTCGAAATAAGGCCGGATATCCCTGCAGTGACTTGAATGCAGGCTCGTCTTGCATCTCCCAAGATGAAAGGATGTCTGAATCCCCTGTGGAGACCACAGAGAAAGACCTAGTTCCCCACCTCATGGCGACCGGAGGCCTCACATCCTTTGAAAACTCCAGAGGTACGCGGAGATCAGTCCCTCCAAAGGAGACGATGCCTGACTCCTCGTGAAACTTGATAGGAGTCCCAGGATTCCTGTGGCACGTGGAAAGGGACCCTTGGTCTCCCGCCTCAGCTGGAAAGGCGTCCCAATTGCCCTCCCAAGCCTCGAGGAGAATCCCGAGTTGTCCCTCGCAACTAGGCAGGAGTCCTGACGTCGCTGAACAAACACGTGGGTGGAAGGGCCATCCCCGTCGTAACTCGAGAATATACCCCAGGTTCCCGCCTCAACTGTAGAAAAACCATGAGACTTCCCCCTCGCCGCGAGATGAGGCCCGATTCCCCTGCACTGCGTGCAGAGCAATTCCGTGTTGCACATCACACATGAAAGGAGGCTTGATTTCCTTGATGGCATTCCAGAGAAGCCCCAAGAACACTGTATCAAGACTAGAGGGATCCTGAGGTCACTGTAGCAACACGAAAGAGCTCCGTGGACCAAAAATCAACTCGAGATGAGAGGTTAGTCCCTGGCTTCAACTCCAGAGGAATACCACCTTACCACAAGCACCTCAAGAGGAGGCTTCTCTCAGCTCTAGGTATGTGAGAGGGACCCTGATTTTGCGGCCACAAGTGGAATGGACACCGCGATGCACTGACGTGAAATAAGGCCGGATATCCCTGCAGTGACTTGAATGCAGGCTCGTCTTGCATCTCCCAAGACGAAAGGATGTCTGAATCCCCTATGGAGACCACAGAGAAAGACCTAGTTCCCCACCTCATCGCGACCGGAGGCCTCACATCCTTTGAAAATTCCAGAGGTACGCGGAGATCAGTGCCTCCAAAGGAGACGATGCCTGACTCCTCGTGAAACTTGATAGGAGCCCCAGGATTCCTGTGGCACGTGGAAAGGGACACTTGGTCTCCCGCCTCAGCTGGAGAGGCGTCCCAATTGCCCTGCCAAGCCTCGAGGAGAATCCCGAGTTGTCCCTCGCAACTAGGCAGGAGTCCTGACGTCGCTGAGCAAACACGTGGGTGGAAGGGCCATCCCCGTCGTAACTCGAGAATATACCCCAGGTTCCCGCCGCAACTCGAGAAAAACCATGAGACTTCCCCCTCGCCACGAGATGAGGCCCGATTCCCCTGCACTGCGTGCAGAGCAATTCCGTCTTGCACATCACACATGAAAGGAGCCTTGATTTCCTTGATGGCACTCCAGAGAAACCCCAAGAACACTGTTTCAAGGCTAGAGGGATCCTGACGTCACTGTAGCAACACGAAAGAGCTCCGTGGACCAAAAATCAACTCGAGATGAGAGGTTCGTCCCTGGCTTCGACTCCAGAGGAATACCACCTTACCACAAGCACCTCAAGAGGAGGCTTCTCTCAGCTCTAGGTATGTGAGAGGGACCCTGAGTTTGTGGCCTCAAGTGGAATGGACACCGCGATGCCCTGACTCGAAATAAGGCCGAATATCCCTGCAGTGACTTGAATGCAGGCCCGTCTTGCATCTCCCAAGACGAAAGGATGTCTGAATCCCCTGTGGAGACCACAGAGAAAGACCTAGTTCCCCACCTCATCGCGACCGGAGGCCTCACATCCTTTGAAAACTCCAGAGGTATGCGGAGATCAGTGACTCCAAAGGAGACGATGCCTGACTCCTCGTGAAACTTGATAGCAGTCCCAGGATTACTGTGGCACGTGGAAAGGGACCCTTGGTCTCCCGCCTCAGCTGGAGAGGCGTCCCAATTGCCCTGCCAAGCCTCGAGGAGAATCCCGAGTTGTCCCTCGCAACTAGGCAGGAGTCCTGCCGTCGCTGAAGAAACACGTGTGTGGAAGGGCCATCCCCGTCGTAACTCGAGAATATACCCCAGGTTCCCTCCGCAAGTCGAGAAAAACCATGAGACTTCCCCCTCGCCGCGAGATGAGGCCCGATTCCCCTGCCCTGCATGCAGAGCAATTGGGTGTTGCACATCACACATGAAAGGAGACTTGATTTCCTTGATGGCACTCCAGAGAAACCCCAAGAACACTGTTTCAAGGCTAGAGGGATCCTGAGGTCACTGTAGCAACACGAAAGAGCTCCCTGGACCAAAAATCAACTCGAGATGAGAGGTTAGTCCTGGCTTCGACTCCAGAGGAATACCACCTAACCCCAAGCACCTCAAGAGGAGGCTTCTCTCAGCTCTAGGTATGTGAGAGGGACCCTGAGTTTGCGGCCTCAATTGGAATGGACACCGCGATGCCCTGACTCGAAATAAGGCCGGATATCCCTGCAGTGACTTGAATGCAGGCTCGTCTTGCATCTCCCAAGATGAAAGGATGTCTGAATCCCCTGTGGAGACCACAGAGAAAGACCTAGTTCCCCACCTCATCGCGACCGGAGGCCTCACATCCTTTGAAAACTCCAGAGGTACGCGGAGATCAGTCCCTCCAAAGGAGACGATGCCTGACTCCTCGTGAAACTTGATAGGAGTCCCAGGATTCCTGTGGCACGTGGAAAGGGACCCTTGGTCTCCCGCCTCAGCTGGAAAGGCGTCCCAATTGCCCTCCCAAGCCTCGAGGAGAATCCCGAGTTGTCCCTCGCAACTAGGCAGGAGTCCTGACGTCGCTGAACAAACACGTGGGTGGAAGGGCCATCCCCGTCGTAACTCGAGAATATACCCCAGGTTCCCGCCTCAACTGGAGAAAAACCATGAGACTTCCCCCTCGCCGCGAGATGAGGCCCGATTCCCCTGCACTGCGTGCAGAGCAATTCCGTGTTGCACATCACACATGAAAGGAGGCTTGATTTCCTTGATGGCATTCCAGAGAAACCCCAAGAACACTGTTTCAAGACTAGAGGGATCCTGAGGTCACTGTAGCAACACGAAAGAGCTCCGTGGACCAAAAATCAACTCGAGATGAGAGGTTAGTCCCTGGCTTCAACTCCAGAGGAATACCACCTTACCACAAGCACCTCAAGAGGAGGCTTCTCTCAGCTCTAGGTATGTGAGAGGGACCCTGATTTTGCGGCCACAAGTGGAATGGTCACCGCGATGCACTGACGTGAAATAAGGCCGGATATCCCTGCAGTGACTTGAATGCAGGCTCGTCTTGCATCTCCCAAGACGAAAGGATGTCTGAATCCCCTGTGGAGACCACAGAGAAAGACCTAGTTCCCCACCTCATCGCGACCGGAGGCCTCACATCCTTTGAAAATTCCAGAGGTACGCGGAGATCAGTGCCTCCAAAGGAGACGATGCCTGACTCCTCGTGAAACTTGATAGGAGTCCCAGGATTCCTGTGGCACGTGGAAAGGGACCCTTGGTCTCCCGCCTCAGCTGGAGAGGCGTCCCAATTGCCCTGCCAAGCCTCGAGGAGAATCCCGAGTTGTCCCTCGCAACTAGGCAGGAGTCCTGACGTCGCTGAGCAAACACGTGGGTGGAAGGGCCATCCCCGTCGTAACTCGAGAATATACCCCAGGTTCCCGCCGCAACTCGAGAAAAACCATGAGACTTCCCCCTCGTCGCGAGATGAGGCCCGATTCCCCTGCACTGCGTGCAGAGCAATTCCGTCTTGCACATCACACATGAAAGGAGCCTTGATTTCCTTGATGGCACTCCAGAGAAACCCCAAGAACACTGTTTCAAGGCTAGAGGGATCCTGACGTCACTGTAGCAACACGAAAGAGCTCCGTGGACCAAAAATCAACTCGAGATGAGAGGTTCGTCCCTGGCTTCGACTCCAGAGGAATACCACCTTACCACAAGCACCTCAAGAGGAGGCTTCTCTCAGCTCTAGGTATGTGAGAGGGACCCTGAGTTTGTGGCCTCAAGTGGAATGGACACCGCGATGCCCTGACTCGAAATAAGGCCGAATATCCCTGCAGTGACTTGAATGCAGGCTCGTCTTGCATCTCCCAAGACGAAAGGATGTCTGAATCCCCTGTGGAGACCACAGAGAAAGACCTAGTTCCCCACCTCATCGCGACCGGAGGCCTCACATCCTTTGAAAACTCCAGAGGTATGCGGAGATCAGTGACTCCAAAGGAGACGATGCCTGACTCCTCGTGAAACTTGATAGCAGTCCCAGGATTACTGCGGCACGTGGAAAGGGACCCTTGGTCTCCCGCCTCAGATGGAGAGGCGTCCCAATTGCCCTGCCAAGCCTCGAGGAGAATCCCGAGTTGTCCCTCGCAACTAGGCAGGAGTCCTGCCGTCGCTGAAGAAACACGTGTGTGGAAGGGCCATCCCCGTCGTAACTCGAGAATATACCCCAGGTTCCCTCCGCAACTCGAGAAAAACCATGAGACTTCCCCCTCGCCGCGACATGAGGCCCGATTCCCCTGCACTGCGTGCAGAGCAATTCCGTGTTGCACATCACACATGAAAGGAGCCTTGATTTCCATGGTGGCACTCCAGAGAAACCCCAAGAACACTGTTTCAAGGCTAGAGGGATCCTGAGGTCACTGTAGCAACACGAAAGAGCTCCGTGGACCACAAATCAACTCGAGATGAGAGGTTAGTCCCTGGCTTCGACTCCAGAGGAATACCACCTTACCACAAGCACCTCAAGAGGAGGCTTCTCTCAGCTCTAGGTATGTGAGAGAGACCCTGAGTTTGCGGCCTCAAGTGGAATGGACACCACGATGCCCTGACTCGAAATAAGGCCGGATATACCTGCAGTGACTTGAATGCAGGCTCGTCTTGCATCTCCCAAGACGAAAGGATGTCTGAATCACCTGTGTAGACCACAGAGAAAGACCTAGTTCCCCACCTCATCGCGACCGGAGGCCTCACATCCTTTGAAAACTCCAGAGGTACGCGGAGATCAGTGCCTCCAAAGGAGACGATGCCTGACTCCTCGTGAAACTTGATAGGAGTCCCAGGATTCCTGTGGCACGTGGAAAGGGACCCTTGGTCTCCCGCCTCAGCTGGAGAGGCGTCCCAATTGCCCTGCCAAGCCTCGAGGAGAACCCCGAGTTGTCCCTCACAACTAGGCAGGAGTCCTGACGTCGGTGAAGAAACACGTGGGTGGAAGGGCAATCCCCTTCATAACTCGAGAATATACCCCAGGTTCCCGCCGCAATTCGAGAAAAACCATGAGACTTCCCTCTCGCCGCGAGATGAGGCCCGATTCCCCTGCACTGCGTGCAGAGCAATTCCGTGTTGCACATCACACATGAAAGGAGCCTTGATTTCCTTCATGGCACTCCAGAGAAACCCCAAGAACACTGTTTCAAGGCTAGAGGGATCCTGAGGTCACTGTAGCAACACGAAAGAGCTCCGTGGACCAAAAATCAACTCGAGATGAGACTTTAGTCCCTGGCTTCGACTCCAGAGGAATACCACCTTACCACAAGCACCTCAAGAGGAGGCTTCTCTCAGCTCTAGGTATGTTAGAGGGACCCTGATTTTTCGGCCTCAAGTGGAATGGACACCGCGATGCCCTGACTCGAAATAAGGCCGGATATCCCTGCAGTGACTTGAATGCAGGCTCGTCTTGCAACTCCCAAGACGAAAGGATGTCTGAATCCCCTGTGGAGACCACAGAGAAAGACCTAGTTCCCCACCTCATCGCGCCCGGAGTCCTCACATCCTTTGAAAACACCAGAGGGACGCGGAGATCAGTGCCTCCAAAGGAGACGATGCCTGACTCCTCGTGAAACTTGATAGGAGTCCCAGGATTCCTGTGGCACGTGGAAAGGGACCCTTGGTCTCCCGCCTCTCCTGGAGAGGCGTCCCAATTGCCCTGCCAAGCCTCGAGGAGAACCCCGAGTTGTCCCTCGCAACTAGGCAGGAGTCCTGACGTCGCTGAAGAAACACGTGTGTGGAAGGGCCATCCCCGTCGTAACTCGAGAATATACCCCAGGTCCCACCCCAACTCGAGAAAAACCATGAGACTTCCCCCTCGCCGCGAGATGAGGCCCGATTCCCCTGCACTGCGTGCAGATCAATTCCGTGTTGCACATCACACATGAAAGGAGCCTTGATTTCCTTGATGGCACTCCAGAGAAACCCCAAGAACACTGTTTCAAGGCTAGAGGGATCCTGAGGTCACTGTAGCAACACGAAAGAGCTCCGTGGACCAAAAATCAACTAGAGATGAGAGGTTAGTCCCTGGCTTCGACACCAGAGCAATACCACCTTACCACAAGCACCTCAAGAGGAGGCTTCTCTCAGCTCTAGCTATGTGAGAGGGACCCTGAATTTGCGGCCTCAAGTGGAATGGACACTACGATGCCCTGACTCGAAATAAGGCCGCATATCCCTGCATTGACTTGAATGCAGGCTCCTCTTGCATCTCCCAAGACGAAAGGATGTCTGAATCACCTGTGTAGACCACAGAGAAAGACCTAGTTCCCCACCTCATCGCGACCGGAGGCCTCACATCCTTTGAAAACTCCAGAGGTACGCGGAGATCAGTGCCTCCAAAGGAGACGATGCCTGACTCCTCGTGAAACTTGATAGGAGTCCAAGGATTCCTGTGGCACGTGGAAAGGGACCCTTGGTCTCCCGCCTCAGCTGGAGAGGCGTCCCAAATGCGCTGCCAAGCCTCGAGGAGAATCCCGAGTTGTCCCTCGCAACTAGGCAAGAGTCCTGACGTCGCTGAACAAACACGTGGCTGGAAGGGTCATCCCCGTCGTAACTCGAGAATATACCCCAGGTTCCCGCCGCAACTCGAGAAAAACCATGAGACTTCCCCCTCGCCGCGAGATGCTGCCCGATTCCCCTTCACTGCGTGCAGAGCAATTCCGTCTTGCACATCACACATGAAAGGAGCCTTGATTTTCTTGATGGCACTCCAGAGAATCCCCAAGAACACTGTTTCAAGGCTAGAGGGATCCTGAGGTCACTGTAGCAAAACGAAAGTGCTCCGTGGACCAAAAATCAACTCGAGATGAGAGGTTAGCCCCTGGCTTCGACTCCAGAGGAATACCACCTTACCACAAGCACCTCAAGAGAAGGCTTCTCTCAGCTCTAGACATGTGAGAGGGACCCTGAGTTT
The DNA here is from genome assembly GCF_910594005.1 of Cervus elaphus. NCBI lineage: Eukaryota > Metazoa > Chordata > Mammalia > Artiodactyla > Cervidae > Cervus > Cervus elaphus. The sequence continues at coordinate 1,774,174 of NC_057815.1, read as the reverse complement.
GCGGCCTCAAGTGGAATGGACACCGCGATGCCCTGACTCGAAATAAGGCCGGATATCCCTGCAGTGACTTGAATGCAGGCTCGTCTTGCATCTCCCAGGACGAAAGGATGTCTGAATCCCCTGTGGAGACCACAGAGAAAGACCTAGTTCCCCACCTCATCGCGACCGGAGGCCTCACATCCTTTGAAAACTCCAGAGGTACGCGGAGATCAGTGCCTCCAAAGGAGACGATGCCTGACTCCTCGTGAAACTTGATAGGAGTCCCAGGATTCCTTTGGCACGTGGAAAGGGACCCTTGTTCTCCCGCCTCAGCTGGAGAGGCGTCCCAATTGCCCTGCCAAGCCTCGAGGAGAACCCCGAGTTGTCCCTCGCAACTAGGCAGGAGTCCTGACGTCGCTGAACAAACACGTGGGTGGAAGGGCTATCCCCGTCGTAACTCGAGAATATACCCCAGGTTCCCGCCGCAACTCGAGAAAAACCATGAGACTTCCCCCTCGCCGCGAGATGAGGCCCGATTCCCTTGTACTGCGTGCAGAGCAATTCCGTGTTGTACATCACACATGAAAGGAGCCTTGATTTCCTTGATGGCACTCCAGAGAAACCCCAAGAACACTGTTTCAAGGCTAGAGGGATCCTGAGGTCACTGTAGCAACACGAAAGAGCTCCGTGACCAAGAATCAACTAGAGATGAGAGGTTCGTCCCTGGCTTCGACTCCAGAGGAATACCACCTTACCACAAGCAACTCAAGAGGAGGCTTCTCTCAGCTCTAGCTATGTGAGAGGGACCCTGATTTTTCGGCCTCAAGTGGAATGGACACCGCGATGCCCTGACTCGAAATAAGGCCGGATATCCCTGCAGTGACTTGAATGCAGGCTCGTCTTGCATCTCCCAAGACGAAAGGATGTCTGAATCCCCTGTGGAGACAACAGAGAAAGACCTAGTTCCCCACCTCATCGCGACCGGAGGCCTCACATCCTTTGAAAACTCCAGAGGTACGCGGAGATCAGTGCCTCCAAAGGAGACGATGCCTGACTCCTCGTGAAACTTGATAGGAGTCCCAGGATTCCTGTGGCACGTGGAAAGGGACCCTTGGTCTCCCGCCTCAGCTGGAGAGGCGTCCCGGTTGCCCTGCCAAGCCTCAAGGAGAATCCCGAGTTGTCCCTCGCAACTAGGCAGGAGTCCTGACGTCGCTGAACAAACACGTGTGTGGAAGGGCCATCCCCGTCGTAACTCGAGAATATACCCCAGGTTCCCGCCGCAACTCGAGAAAAACCATGAGACTTCCCCCTCGCCGCGAGATGAGGCCCGATTCCCCTGCACTGCGTGCAGAGCAATTCCGTGTTGCACATCACACATGAAAGGAGCCTTGATTTCCTTGATGGCACTCCAGAGAAACCCCAAGAACACTGTTTCAAGGCTAGAGGGATCCTGAGGTCATTGTAGCAACACGAAAGAGCTCCGTGGACCAAAAATCAACTCGAGATGAGAGGTTAGTCCCTGGCTTCGACTCCAGAGGAATACCACCATACCACAAGCACCTCAAGAGGAGGTTTCTCTCAGCTCTAGGTATGTGAGAGGGACCCTGAGTTTGCGGCCTCAAGTGGAATGGACACCGCGATGCCCTGACTCGAAATAAGGCCGGATATCCCTGCAGTGACTTGAATGCAGGCTCGTCTTGCATCTCCCAAGACGAAAGGATGTCTGAATCCCCTGTGGAGACCACAGAGAAAGACCTAGTTCCCCACCTCATCGCGACCGCAGGCCTCACATCCTTTGAAAACTCCAGAGGTACGCAGAGATCAGTGCCTCCAAAGTAGACGATGCCTGACTCCTCGTGAAACTTGATAGGAGTCCCAGGATTCCTGTGGCACGTGGAAAGGGACACTTGGTCTCCCGCCTCAGCTGGAGAGGCGTCCCAATTGCCCTGCCAAGCCTCGAGGAGAATCCCGAGTAGTCCCTCGCAACTAGGCAGGAGTCCTGACGTCGCTGAACAAACACGTGTGTGGAAGGGTCATCCCCGTCGTAACTCGAGAATATACCCCAGGTTCCCGCCGCAACTCGAGAAAAACCATGAGACTTCCCCCTCGCCGCGAGATGAGGCCCGATTCCCCTGCACTGCGTGCAGAGCAATTCCGTGTTGCACATCACACATGAAAGGAGCCTTGATTTCCTTGATGGCACTCCAGGGAAACCCCAAGAACACTGTTTAAAGGCTAGAGGGATCCTGAGGTCACTGTAGCAACACGAAAGAGCTCCGTGGACCAAAAATCAACTCGAGATGAGAGGTTAGTCCCTGGCTTCGACTCCAGAGGAATACCACCTTACCACAAGCACCTCAAGAGGAGGCTTCTCTCAGCTCTAGCTATGTGAGAGGGACCCTGAGTTTGCGGCCTCAAGTGGAATGGACACTGCGATGCCCTGACTCGAAATAAGGCCGGATATCTATGCAGTGACTTGAATGCAGGCTCGTCTTGCATCTCCCAAGACGAAAGGATGTCTGAATCCCCTGTGGAGACCACAGAGAAAGACCTAGTTCCCCACCTCATCGCGATCGCAGGCCTCACATCCTTTGAAAACTCCAGAGGTACGCAGAGATCAGTGCCTCCAAAGGAGACGATGCCTGACTCCTCGTGAAACTTGATAGGAGTCCCAGGATTCCTGTGGCACGTGGAAAGGGAACCTTGGTCTCCCGCCTCAGCTGGAGAGGCGTCCCAATTGCCCTGCCAAGCCTCGAGGAGAATCCCGAGTTGTCCCTCCCGACTAGGCAGGAGTCCTGGCGTCGCTGAACTAACACGTGTGTGGAAGGGCCATCCCAGTCGTAACTCGAGAATATACCCCAGGTTCCCGCCGCAACTCGAGAAAAACCATGAGACTTCTCCCTCGCCGCGAGATGAGACCCGATTCCCCTGCACTGCGAGCAGAGCAATTCCGTGTTGCACATCACACATGAAAGGAGCCTTGATTTCCTTGATGGCACTCCAGAGAAACCCCAAGAACACTGTTTCAAGGCTAGAGGGATCCTGAGGTCAGTGTAGCAACACGAAAGAGCTCCGTGGACCAAAAATCAACTCGAGATGAGAGGTTAGTCCCTGGCTTCGACTCCAGAGGAACACCACCTTACCACAAGCACCTCAAGAGGAGGCTTCTCTCAGCTCTAGGTATGTGAGAGGGACCCTGAGTTTGCGGCCTCAAGTGGAATGGAGACCGCGATGCCCTGACTCGAAATAAGGCCAGATATCCCTGCAGTGACTTGAATGCAGGCTCGTCTTGCATCTCCCAAGACGAAAGGATGTCTGAATCCCCTGTGGAGACCACAGAGAAAGACCTAGTTCCCCACCTCATCGCGACCGCAGGCCTCACATCCTTTGATAACTCCAGAGGTACGCAGAGATCAGTGCCTCCAAAGGAGACGATGCCTGACTCCTCGTGAAACTTGATAGGAGTCCCAGGATTCCTGTGGCACGTGGAAAGGGAACCTTGGTCTCCCGCCTCAGCTGGAGAGGCGTTCCAATTGCCCTGCCAAGCCTCGAGGAGAATCCCGAGTTGTCCCTCCCGACTAGGCAGGAGTCCTGCCGTCGCTGAACTAACACGTGTGTGGAAGGGCCATCCCAGTCGTAATTCGAGAATATACCCCAGGTTCCCGCCGCAACTCGAGAAAAACCATGAGACTTCTCCCTCGCCGCGAGATGAGACCCGATTCCCCTGCACTGCGAGCAGAGCAATTCCGTGTTGCACATCACACATGAAAGGAGCCTTGATTTCCTTGATGGCACTCCAGAGAAACCCCAAGAACACTGTTTCAAGGCCAGAGGGATCCTGAGGTCACTGTAGCAACACGAAAGAGCTCCGTGGACCAAAAATCAACTCGAGATGAGAGGTTAGTCCCTGGCTTCGACTCCAGAGGAATACCACCCTACCACAAGCACCTCAAGAGGAGGCTTCTCTCAGCTCTAGGTATGTGAGAGGGACCCTGAGTTTGCGGCCTCAAGTGGAATGGACACCGCGATGCCCTGACTCGAAATAAGGCCGGATATCCCTGCAGTGACTTGAATGCAGGCTCGTCTTGCATCTCCCAAGACGAAAGGATGTCTGAATCCCCTGTGGAGACCACAGAGAAAGACCTAGTTCCCCACCTCATCGCGACCGGAGGCCTCACATCCTTTGAAAACTCCAGAGGTACGCGGAGATCAGTGCCTCCAAAGGAGACGATGCCTGACTCCTCGTGAAACTTGATAGGATTCCCAGGATTCCTGTGGCACGTGGAAAGGGACCCTTGGTCTCCCGCCTCAGCTGGAGAGGCGTCCAAATTGCCCTGCCAAGCCTCGAGGAGAATCCCGAGTTGTCCCTCGCAACTAGGCAGGAGTCCTGACGTCGCTGAACAAACACGTGTGTGGAAGGGCCGTCCCCTCGTAACTCGAGAATATTCCCCAGGTTCCCGCCGCAACTCGAGAAAAACCATGAGACTTCCCCCTCGCCGCGAGATGAGGCCCGATTCCCCTGCACTGCGTGCAGAGCAATTCCGTGTTGCACATCACACATGAAAGGAGCCTTGATTTCCTTGATGGCACTCCAGAGAAACCCCAAGAACACTGTTTCAAGGCTAGAGGGATCCTGAGGTCAGTATAGCAACACGAAAGAGCTCCGTGGACCAAAAATCAACTCGAGATGAGAGGTTAGTCCCTGGCTTCGACTCCAGAGGAATACCACCTTACCACAAGCACCTCAAGAGGAGGCTTCTCTCAGCTCTAGGTATGTGAGAGGGACCCTGAGTTTGCGGCCTCAAGTGGAATGGAGACCGCGATGCCCTGACTCGAAATAAGGCCAGATATCCCTGCAGTGACTTGAATGCAGGCTCGTCTTGCATCTCCCAAGACGAAAGGATGTCTGAATCCCCTGTGGAGACCACAGAGAAAGACCTAGTTCCCCACCTCATCGCGATCGCAGGCCTCACATCCTTTGATAACTCCAGAGGTACGCAGAGATCAGTGCCTCCAAAGGAGACGATGCCTGACTCCTCGTGAAACTTGATAGGAGTCCCAGGATTCCTGTGGCACGTGGGAAGGGACCCTTGGTCTACCGCCTCAGCTGGAGAGGCGTCCCAATTGCCCTGCCAAGCTTCGAGGAGAATCCCGAGTTGTCCCTCCCGACTAGGCAGGAGTCCTGCCGTCGCTGAACTAACACGTGTGTGGAAGGGCCATCCCAGTCGTAACTCGAGAATATACCCCAGGTTCCCGCCGCAACTCGAGAAAAACCATGAGACTTCTCCCTCGCCGCGAGATGAGACCCGATTCCCCTGCACTGCGTGCAGAGCAATTCCGTGTTGCACATCACACATGAAAGGAGCCTTGATTTCCTTGATGGCACTCCAGAGAAACCCCAAGAACACTGTTTCAAGGCTAGAGGGATCCTGAGGTCACTGTAGCAACACGAAAGAGCTCCGTGGACCAAAAATCAACTCGAGATGAGAGGTTAGTCCCTGGCTTCGACTCCAGAGGAATACCACCCTACCACAAGCACCTCAAGAGGAGGCTTCTCTCAGCTCTAGGTATGTGAGAGGGACCCTGAGTTTGCGGCCTCAAGTGGAATGGACACCGCGATGCCCTGACTCGAAATAAGGCCGGATATCCCTGCAGTGACTTGAATGCAGGCTCGTCTTGCATCTCCCAAGATGAAAGGATGTCTGAATCCCCTGTGGAGACCACAGAGAAAGACCTAGTTCCCCACCTCATGGCGACCGGAGGTCTCACATCCTTTGAAAACTCCAGAGGTACGCGGAGATCAGTGCCTCCAAAGGAGACGATGCCTGACTCCTCGTGAAACTTGATAGGAGTCCCAGGATTCCTGTGGCACGTGGAAAGGGACCCTTGGTCTCCCGCCTCAGCTGGAGAGGCGTCCCAGTTGCCCTGCCAAGCCTCGAGGAGTACCAAGAGTTGTCCCTCGCAACTAGGCAGGAGTCCTGACGTCGCTGAACAAACAAGTGTTTAGACGGGCCATCCCCTTTGTACTTCGAGAATATACCCCAGGTTCCCGCCACAACACGAGAAAAACCATGAGACTTCCCCCTCGCCGCGAGATGAGGCCCGATTCCCCTGCACTGCGTGCAGAGCAATTCCGTGTTGCACATCACACATGAAAGGAGCCTTGATTTCCTTGATGGCACTCCAGAGAAACCCCAAGAACACTGTTTCAAGGCTAGAGGGATCCTGAGGTCACTGTATCCACACGAAAGAGTTCCGTGGACCAAAAATCAACTCGAGATGAGAGGTTAGTCCCTGGCTTCGACTCCAGAGGAATAACACCTTAACAGAAGCACCTCAAGAGGAGGCTTCTCTCAGCTCTAGGTATGTGAGAGGGACCCTGAGTTTGCGGCCTCAAGTGGAATGGACACCGCGATGCCCTGACTCGAAATAAGGCCGGATATCCCTGCAGTGACTTGAATGCAGGCTCGTCTTGCATCTCCCAAGACGAAAGGATGACTGAATCCCCTGTGGAGACCACAGAGAAAGACCTAGTTCCCCACCTCATCGCGACCGGAGGCCTCACATCATTTGAAAACTCCAGAGGTACGCGGAGATGAGTGCCTCCAAAGGAGACGATGCCTGACTCCTCGGGAAACTTGATTGGAATCCCAGGATTCCTGTGGCACGTGGAAAGGGACCCTTGGTCTCCCGCCTCAGCTGGAGAGGCGTCCCAATTGCCCTGCCAAGCCTCGAGGAGAATCCCGAGTTGTCCCTCGCAACTAGGCAGGAGTCTGACGTCGCTGAACAAACATGTGGGTGGAAGGGCCATCCCCGTCGTAACTCGAGAATATACCCCAGGTTCCCATCGCAACTCGAGAAAAACCATGAGACTTCCCCCTCGCCGCAAAATGAGGCCCGATACCCTGCACTGCATGCAGAGCAATTCCGTGTTGCACATCACACATGAAAGGAGCCTTGATTTCCTTGATGGCACTCCAGAGAAACCCCAAGAACACTGTTTCAAGGCTAGAGGGATCCTGAGGTCACTGTAGCCACACGAAAGAGCTCCGTGGACCAAAAATCAACTCGAGATGAGAGGTTAGTCCCTGGCTTCGACTCCAGAGGAATACCACCTTACCACAAGCACCTCAAGAGGAGGCTTCTCTCAGCTCTATGTATGTGAGAGGGACCCTGATTTTTCGGCCTCAAGTGGAATGGACACCGCGATGCTCTGACTCGAAATAAGGCCGGATATCCCTGCAGTGACTTGAATGCAGGCTCGTCTTGCATCTCCCAAGACGAAAGGATGTCTGAATCCCCTGTGGAGACCACAGAGAAAGACCTAGTTCCCCACCTCATCGCGACCGGAGGCCTCACATCCTTTGAAAACTCCAGAGGTACGCGGAGATCAGTGCCTCCAAAGGAGACGATGCCTGACTCCTCGTGAAACTTGATAGGATTCCCAGGATTCCTGTGGCACGTGGAAAGGGAACCTTGGTCTCCCGCCTCAGCTGGAGAGGCATCCCAATTGCCCTGCCAAGCCTCGAGGAGAATCCCGAGTTGTCCCTCGCAACTAGGCAGGACTCCTGACGTCGCTGAACAAACAAGTGTGTGGAAGGGCCGTCCCATCGTAACTCGAGAATATTCCCCAGGTTTCCGCCGCAACTCGAGAAAAACCATGAGACTTCCCCCTCGCCGCGAGATGAGGCCCGATTCCCCTGCCCTGCGTGCAGAGCAATTCCGTGTTGCACATCACACATGAAAGGAGCCTTGATTTCCTTGATGGCACTCCAGAGAAACCCCAAGAACACTGTTTCAAGGCTAGAGGGATCCTGAGGTCACTGTAGCAACACGAAAGAGCCCCGTGGACCAAAAATCAACTCGAGATGAGAGGTTAGTCCCTGGCTTCGACTCCAGAGGAATACCACCTTACCACAAGCACTTCAAGAGGAGGCTTCTCTCAGCTCTAGGTATGTGAGAGGGACCCTGAGTTTGTGGCCTCAAGTGGAATGGAGACCGCGATGCCCTGACTCGAAATAAGGCCGGATATCCCTGCAGTGACTTGAATGCAGGCTCGTCTTGCATCTCCCAAGACGAAAGGATGTCTGAATCCCCTGTGGAGACCACAGAGAAAGACCTAGTTCCCCACCTCATCGCGACCGCAGGCCTCACATCCTTTGAAAACTCCAGAGGTACGCAGAGATCAGTGCCTCCAAAGGAGACGATGCCTGACTCCTCGTGAAACTTGATAGGAGTCCCAGGATTCCTGTGGCACGTGGAAAGGGAACCTTGGTTTCCCGCCTCAGCTGGAGAGGCGTCCCAATTGCCCTGCCAAGCCTCGAGGAGAATCCCGAGTTGTCCATCCCGACTAGGCAGGAGTCCTGCCGTCGCTGAACTAACACGTGTGTGGAAGGGCCATCCCAGTCGTAACTCGAGAATATACCCCAGGTTCCCGCCGCAACTCGAGAAAAACCATGAGACTTCTCCCTCGCCGCGAGATGAGACCCGATTCCCCTGCACTGCGAGCAGAGCAATTCCGTGTTGCACATCACACATGAAAGGAGCCTTGATTTCCTTGATGGCACTCCAGAGAAACCCCAAGAACACTGTTTCAAGGCTAGAGGGATCCTGAGGTCACTGTAGCAACACGAAAGAGCTCCGTGGACCAAAAATCAACTCGAGATGAGAGGTTAGTCCCTGGCTTCGACTCCAGAGGAATACCACCCTACCACAAGCACCTCAAGAGGAGGCTTCTCTCAGCTCTAGGTATGTGAGAGGGACCCTGAGTTTGCGGCCTCAAGTGGAATGGACACCGCGATGCCCTGACTCGAAATAAGGCCGGATATCCCTGCAGTGACTTGAATGCAGGCTCGTCTTGCATCTCCCAATCTGAAAGGATGTCTGAATCCCCTGTGGAGACCACAGAGAAAGACCTAGTTCCCCACCTCATGGCGACCGGAGGTCTCACATCCTTTGAAAACTCCAGAGGTACGCGGAGATCAGTGCCTCCAAAGGAGACGATGCCTGACTCCTCGTGAAACTTGATAGGAGTCCCAGGATTCCTGTGGCACGTGGAAAGGGACCCTTGGTCTCCCGCCTCAGCTGGAGAGGCGTCCCAGTTGCCCTGCCAAGCCTCGAGGAGAACCAAGAGTTGTCCCTCGCAACTAGGCAGGAGTCCTGACGTCGCTGAACAAACAAGTGTTTAGACGGGCCATCCCCTTTGTACTTCGAGAATATACCCCAGGTTCCCGCCACAACACGAGAAAAACCATGAGACTTCCCCCTCGCCGCGAGATGAGGCCCGATTCCCCTGCCCTGCGTGCAGAGCAATTCCGTGTTGCACATCACACATGAAAGGAGCCTTGATTTCCTTGATGGCACTCCAGAGAAACCCCAAGAACACTGTTTCAAGGCTAGAGGGATCCTGAGGTCAGTGTAGCAACACGAAAGAGCTCCGTGGACCAAAAATCAACTCGAGATGAGAGGTTAGTCCCTGGCTTCGACTCCAGAGGAATACCACCTTACCACAAGCACCTCAAGAGGAGGCTTCTCTCAGCTCTAGGTATGTGAGAGGGACCCTGAGTTTGCGGCCTCAAGTGGAATGGAGACCGCGATGCCCTGACTCGAAATAAGGCCAGATATCCCTACAGTGACTTGAATGCAGGCTCGTCTTGCATCTCCCAAGACGAAAGGATGTCTGAATCCCCTGTGGAGACCACAGAGAAAGACCTAGTTCCCCACCTCATCGCGACCGCAGGCCTCACATCCTTTGATAACTCCAGAGGTACGCAGAGATCAGTGCCTCCAAAGGAGACGATGCCTGACTCCTCGTGAAACTTGATAGGAGTCCCAGGATTCCTGTGGCACGTGGAAAGGGAACCTTGGTCTCCCGCCTCAGCTGGAGAGGCGTCCCAATTGCCCTGCCAAGCCTCGAGGAGAATCCCGAGTTGTCCCTCCCGACTAGGCAGGAGTCCTGCCGTCGCTGAACTAACACGTGTGTGGAAGGGCCATCCCAGTCGTAACTCGAGAATATACCCCAGGTTCCCGCCGCAACTCGAGAAAAACCATGAGACTTCTCCCTCGCCGCGAGATGAGACCCGATTCCCCTGCACTGCGTGCAGAGCAATTCCGTGTTGCACATCACACATGAAAGGAGCCTTGATTTCCTTGATGGCACTCCAGAGAAACCCCAAGAACACTGTTTCAAGGCTAGAGGGATCCTGAGGTCACTGTAGCAACACGAAAGAGCTCCGTGGACCAAAAATCAACTCGAGATGAGAGGTTAGTCCCTGGCTTCGACTCCAGAGGAATACCACCCTACCACAAGCACCTCAAGAGGAGGCTTCTCTCAGCTCTAGGTATGTGAGAGGGACCCTGAGGTTGCGGCCTCAACTGGAATGGAGACCGCGATGCCCTGACTCGAAATAAGGCCGGATATCCCTGCAGTGACTTGAATGCAGGCTCGTCTTGCATCTCCCAAGATGAAAGGATGTCTGAATCCCCTGTGGAGACCACAGAGAAAGACCTAGTTCCCCACCTCATGGCGACCGGAGGTCTCACATCCTTTGAAAACTTCAGAGGTACGCGGAGATCAGTGCCTCCAAAGAAGACGATGCCTGACTCCTCGTGAAACTTGATAGGAGTCCCAGGATTCCTGTGGCAAGTGGAAAGGGACCCTTGGTCTCCCGCCTCAGCTGGAGAGGCGTCCCAATTGCCCTGCCAAGCCTCGAGGAGAACCAAGAGTTGTCCCTCGCAACTAGGCAGGAGTCCTGATGTCGCTGAACAAACAAGTGGTTAGACGGGCCATCCCCTTTGTACTTCGAGAATATACCCCAGGTTCCCGCCACAACTCGAGAAAAACCATGAGACTTCCCCCTCGCCGCGAGATGAGGCCAGATTCCCCTGCACTGCGTGCAGAGCAATTCCGTGTTGCACATCACACATGAAAGGAGCCTTAATTTCCTTGACGGCACTCCAGCGAAACCCCAAAAACACTGTTTCAAGGCTAGAGGGATCCTGAGGTCACTGTAGCAACTCGAAAGAGCTCCGTGGACCAAAAATCAACTCGAGATGAGAGGTTATTCCCTGGCTTCGACTCCAGAGGAATACCACCTTATCACAAGCACCTCAAGAGGAGGCTTCTCTCAGCTCTATATATGTGAGAGGGACCCTGATTTTTCGGCCTCAAGTGGAATGGACACCGCGATGCCCTGACTCGAAATAAGGCCGGATATCCCTGCAGTGACTTGAATGCAGGCTCGTCTTGCATCTCCCAAGACGAAAGGATGTCTGAATCCCCTGTGGAGACCACAGAGAAAGACCTAGTTCCCCACCTCATCGCGACCGGAGGCCTCACATCCTTTGAAAACTCCAGAGGTACGCGGAGATCAGTGCCTCCAAAGGAGCCAATGCCTGACTCCTCGTCAAACTTGATAGGAGTCCCAGGATTCCTGTGGCACGTGGAAAGGGAACCTTGGTCTCCCGCCTCAGCTGGAGAGGCGTCCCAATTGCCCTGCCAAGCCTCGAGGAGAATCCCGAGTTGTCCCTCCCGACTAGGCAGGAGTCCTGCCGTCGCTGAACTAACACGCGTGTGGAAGGGCCATCCCCTCGTAACTCGAGAATATTCCCCAGGTTCCCGCCGCAACTCGAGAAAAACCATGAGACTTCTCCCTCGCCGCGAGATGAGGCCCGATTCCCCTGCACTGCGTGCAGAGCAATTCCGTGTTGCACATCGCACATGAAAGAAGCCTTGATTTCCTTGATGGCACTCCAGAGAAACCCCAAGAACACTGTTTCAAGGCTAGAGGGATCCTGAGGTCACTGTAGCAACACGAAAGAGCTCCGTGGACCAAAAATCAACTCGAGATGAGAGGTTAGTGCCTGGCTTCGACTCCAGAGGAATACCACCCTACCACAAGCACCTCAAGAGGAGGCTTCTCTCAGCTCTAGGTATGTGAGAGGGACCCTGAGTTTGCGGCCTCAAGTGGAATGGAGACCGCGATGCCCTGACTCGAAATAAGGCCAGATATCCCTACAGTGACTTGAATGCAGGCTCGTCTTGCATCTCCCAAGACGAAAGGATGTCTGAATCCCCTGTGGAGACCACAGAGAAAGACCTAGTTCCCCACCTCATCGCGACCGCAGGCCTCACATCCTTTGATAACTCCAGAGGTACGCAGAGATCAGTGCCTCCAAAGGAGACGATGCCTGACTCCTCGTGAAACTTGATAGGAGTCCCAGGATTCCTGTGGCACGTGGAAAGGGAACCTTGGTCTCCCGCCTCAGCTGGAGAGGCGTCCCAATTGCCCTGCCAAGCCTCGAGGAGAATCCCGAGTTGTCCCTCCCGACTAGGCAGGAGTCCTGCCGTCGCTGAACTAACACGTGTGTGGAAGGGCCATCCCAGTCGTAACTCGAGAATATACCCCAGGTTCCCGCCGCAACTCGAGAAAAACCATGAGACTTCTCCCTCGCCGCGAGATGAGACCCGATTCCCCTGCACTGCGTGCAGAGCAATTCCGTGTTGCACATCACACATGAAAGGAGCCTTGATTTCCTTGATGGCACTCCAGAGAAACCCCAAGAACACTGTTTCAAGGCTAGAGGGATCCTGAGGTCACTGTAGCAACACGAAAGAGCTCCGTGGACCAAAAATCAACTCGAGATGAGAGGTTAGTCCCTGGCTTCGACTCCAGAGGAATACCACCCTACCACAAGCACCTCAAGAGGAGGCTTCTCTCAGCTCTAGGTATGTGAGAGGGACCCTGAGGTTGCGGCCTCAACTGGAATGGAGACCGCGATGCCCTGACTCGAAATAAGGCCGGATATCCCTGCAGTGACTTGAATGCAGGCTCGTCTTGCATCTCCCAAGATGAAAGGATGTCTGAATCCCCTGTGGAGACCACAGAGAAAGACCTAGTTCCCCACCTCATGGCGACCGGAGGTCTCACATCCTTTGAAAACTTCAGAGGTACGCGGAGATCAGTGCCTCCAAAGAAGACGATGCCTGACTCCTCGTGAAACTTGATAGGAGTCCCAGGATTCCTGTGGCAAGTGGAAAGGGACCCTTGGTCTCCCGCCTCAGCTGGAGAGGCGTCCCAATTGCCCTGCCAAGCCTCGAGGAGAACCAAGAGTTGTCCCTCGCAACTAGGCAGGAGTCCTGATGTCGCTGAACAAACAAGTGGTTAGACGGGCCATCCCCTTTGTACTTCGAGAATATACCCCAGGTTCCCGCCACAACTCGAGAAAAACCATGAGACTTCCCCCTCGCCGCGAGATGAGGCCAGATTCCCCTGCACTGCGTGCAGAGCAATTCCGTGTTGCACATCACACATGAAAGGAGCCTTAATTTCCTTGACGGCACTCCAGCGAAACCCCAAAAACACTGTTTCAAGGCTAGAGGGATCCTGAGGTCACTGTAGCAACTCGAAAGAGCTCCGTGGACCAAAAATCAACTCGAGATGAGAGGTTATTCCCTGGCTTCGACTCCAGAGGAATACCACCTTATCACAAGCACCTCAAGAGGAGGCTTCTCTCAGCTCTATATATGTGAGAGGGACCCTGATTTTTCGGCCTCAAGTGGAATGGACACCGCGATGCCCTGACTCGAAATAAGGCCGGATATCCCTGCAGTGACTTGAATGCAGGCTCGTCTTGCATCTCCCAAGACGAAAGGATGTCTGAATCCCCTGTGGAGACCACAGAGAAAGACCTAGTTCCCCACCTCATCGCGACCGGAGGCCTCACATCCTTTGAAAACTCCAGAGGTACGCGGAGATCAGTGCCTCCAAAGGAGCCAATGCCTGACTCCTCGTCAAACTTGATAGGAGTCCCAGGATTCCTGTGGCACGTGGAAAGGGAACCTTGGTCTCCCGCCTCAGCTGGAGAGGCGTCCCAATTGCCCTGCCAAGCCTCGAGGAGAATCCCGAGTTGTCCCTCCCGACTAGGCAGGAGTCCTGCCGTCGCTGAACTAACACGCGTGTGGAAGGGCCATCCCCTCGTAACTCGAGAATATTCCCCAGGTTCCCGCCGCAACTCGAGAAAAACCATGAGACTTCTCCCTCGCCGCGAGATGAGGCCCGATTCCCCTGCACTGCGTGCAGAGCAATTCCGTGTTGCACATCGCACATGAAAGAAGCCTTGATTTCCTTGATGGCACTCCAGAGAAACCCCAAGAACACTGTTTCAAGGCTAGAGGGATCCTGAGGTCACTGTAGCAACACGAAAGAGCTCCGTGGACCAAAAATCAACTCGAGATGAGAGGTTAGTGCCTGGCTTCGACTCCAGAGGAATACCACCCTACCACAAGCACCTCAAGAGGAGGCTTCTCTCAGCTCTAGGTATGTGAGAGGGACCCTGAGTTTGCGGCCTCAAGTGGAATGGACACCGCGATGCCCTGACTCGAAATAAGGCCGGATATCCCTGCAATGACTTGAATGCAGGCTCGTCTTGCATCTCCCAAGATGAAAGGATGTCTGAATCCCCTGTGGAGACCACAGAGAAAGACCTAGTTCCCCACCTCATGGCGACCGGAGGCCTCACATCCTTTGAAAACTCCAGAGGTACGCGGAGATCAGTGCCTCCAAAGAAGACGATGCCTGACTCCTCGTGAAACTTGATAGGAGTCCCAGGATTCCTGTGGCACGTGGAAAGGGACCCTTGGTCTCCCGCCTCAGCTGGAGAGGCGTCCCAATTGCCCTGCCAAGCCTCGAGGAGAATCCCGAGTTGTCCCTCGCAACTAGGCAGGAGTCCTGCCGTCGCTGAAAAAACACGTGTGTGGAAGGGCCATCCCCGTCGTAACTCGAGAATATACCCCAGGTTCCCGCCGCAACTCGAGAAAAACCATGAGACTTCCCCCTCGTCGCGAGATGAGGCCCGATTCCCCTGCACTGCGTGCAGAGCAATTCCGTCTTGCACATCACATATGAAAGGAGCCTTGATTTCCTTGATGGCACTTCAGAGAAACCCCAAGAACACTGTTTCAAGGCTAGAGGGATCCTGAGGTCACTGTAGCAACACGAAAGAGCTCCGTGGACCAAAAATCAACTAGAGATGAGAGGTTAGTCCCTGGCTTCGACTCCAGAGGAATACCACCTTACCACAAGCACCTCAAGAGGAGGCTTCTCTCAGCTCTAGGTATGTGAGAGGGACCCTGATTTTGCGGCCTCAAGTGGAATGGACACCGCGATGCCCTGACTCGAAATAAGGCCGGATATCCCTGCAGTGACTTGAATGCAGGCTCGTCTTGCATCTCCCAAGACGAAAGGATGTCTGAATCCCCTGTGGAGACCACAGAGAAAGACCTAGTTCCCCAGCTCATGGCGACCGGAGGCCTCACATCCTTTGAAAACTCCAGAGGTACGCGGAGATGAGTGCCTCCAAAGGAGAGGATGCCTGACTGCTCGTGAAACTTGATAGGAGTCCCAGGATACCTGTAGCACGTGGAAAGGGACCCTTGGTCTCCCGCCTCAGCTGGAGAGGCGTCCCAATTGCCCTGCCAAGCCTCGAGGAGAATCCCGAGTTGTCCCTCGCAACTAGGCAGTAGTCCTGACGTCGCTGAAAAAACACGTGGGTGGAAGGGCCATCCCCGTCGTAACTCGAGAATATACCCCAGGTTCCCGCCGCAACTCGAGAAAAACCATGAGACTAACCCCTCGCCGCGAGATGAGGCCCGATTCCCCTGCACTGCGTGCAGAGCAATTCCGTGTTGCACATCAAACATGAAAGGAGCCTTGATTTCCTTGATGGCACTCCAGCGAAAGCCCAAGAACACTGTTTCAAGGCTAGAGGGATCCTGAGGTCACTGTAGCAACACGAAAGAGCTCCGTGGACCAAAAATCAACTAGAGATGAGAGGTTAGTCCCTGGCTTCGACTCCAGAGGAATACCACCTTACCACAAGCACCTCAAGAGGAGGCTTCTCTCAGCTCTAGGTATGTGAGAGGGACCCTGAGTTTGCAGCCTCAAGTGGAATGGACACCGCGATGAGCTGACTCGAAATAAGGCCGGATATCCCTGCAGTGACTTGAATGCAGGCTCGTCTTGCATCTCCCAAGACGAAAGGATGTCTGAATCCCCTGTGGAGACCTCAGAGAAAGATCTAGTTCCCCACCTCATCACGACCGGAGGCCTCACATCCTTTGAAAACTCCAGAGGTACGCGGAGATCAGTGCCTCCAAAGGAGACGATGCCTGACTCCTCGTGAAACTTGATAGGAGTCCCAGGATTCCTGTGGCACGTGGAAAGGGACCGTTGGTCTCCCGCCTCAGTTGGAGAGGCGTCCCAATTGCCGTTCCAAGCCTCGAGGAGAATCCCGAGTTGTCCCTCGCAACTAGGCAGGAGTCCTGCCGTCGCTGAACAAACACGTGGTTGGAAGGGCCATCCCCGTCGTAACTCGAGAATATACCCCAGGTGTCCGCCGCAACTCGAGGAAAACCATGAGACTTCCCCTTCGCCGCGAGATGAGGCCCGATTCCCCTGCACTGCGTGCAGAGCAATTCAGTGTTGCACATCACACATGAAAGGAGCCTTGATTTCCTTGATGGCACTCCAGAGAAACCCCAAGAACACTGTTTCAAGGCTAGAGGGATCCTGAGGTCACTGTATCCACACGAAAGAGTTCCGTGGACCAAAAATCAACTCGAGATGAGAGGTTAGTCCCTGGCTTCGACTCCAGAGGAATAACACCTTAACTGAAGCAGCTCAAGAGGTGGCTTCTCTCAGCTCTAGGTATGTGAGAGGGACCCTGAGTTTGCGGCCTCAAGTGGAATGGACACCGCGATGCCCTGACTCGAAATAAGGCCGGATATCCCTGCAGTGACTTGAATGCAGGCTCGCCTTGCATCTCCCAAGACGAAAGGATGACTGAATCCCCTGTGGAGACCACAGAGAAAGACCTAGTTCCCCACCTCATCGCGACCGGAGGCCTCACATCCTTTGAAAACTCCAGAGGAACGCGGAGATCAGTGCCTCCAAAGGAGACGATGCCTGACTCCTCGTGAATCTTGGTAGGAGTCCCAGGATTCCTGTGGCATGTGGAAAGGGACCTTTGGTCTCGCGCCTCAGCTGGAGAGGCGTCCCAATTGCCCTGCCAAGCCTCGAGGAGAATCTCGAGTTGTACCTCGCAACTAGGCAGGAGTCCTGACGTCGCTGAACAAACACGTGGGTGGAAGGGCCATTCCCGTCGTAACTCGAGAATATACCCCAAGTTCCCGCCGCAACTGGAGAAAAACCATGAGAGTTCCCCCTCGCCGCGAGATGAGGCCCGATTCCCCTGCCCTGCGTCCAGAGCAATTCCGTGTTGCACATCACACATGAAAGGAGCCTTGATTTCCTTGATGGCACTCCAGAGAAACCCTAAGAACACTGTTTCCAGGCTAGAGGGATCCTGAGGTCACTGTAGCCACATGAAAGAGCTCCGTGGACCAAAAATCAACTCGAGATGAGAGGTTAGTCCCTGGCTTCGACTCCAGAGGAATACCACCTTACCACAAGCACCTCAAGAGGAGGCTTCTCTCAGCTCCAGGTATGTGAGAGGGACCCTGAGTTTGCAGCCTCAAGTGGAATGGAAACCACGATGCCCTGACTCGAAATAAGGCCGGATATCCCTGCAGTGACTTGAATGCAGGCTCGTCTTGCATCTCCCAAGACGAAAGGATGTCTGAATCCCCTGTGGAGACCACAGAGAAAGACCTAGTTCCCCACCTCATCGCGACCGGAGGCCTCACATCCTTTGAATACTCCAGAGGTACGCGGAGATCAGTGCCTCCAAAGGAGCCAATGCCTGACTCCTCGTCAAACTTGATAGGAGTCCCAGGATTCCTGTGGCACGTGGAAAGGGACCCTTGGTCTCCCGCCTCAGCTGGAGAGGCGTCCCAATTGCCCTGCCACGCCTCGAGGAGAATCCCGAGTTGTCTCTCGCAACTAGGCAGGAGTCCTGACGTCGCTGAACAAACACGTGGGTGGAAGGGCCATCCCCATCGTAACTCGATAATATAGCCCAGGTTCCCGCCGCAACTCGAGAAAAACCATGAGACTTCCCCCTCGCCGCGAGATGAGGCCCTATTCCCCTGCACTGCGTGCAGAGCAATTCCGTGTTGCACATCACACATGAAAGGAGCCTTGATTTCCTTGATGACACTCCAGAGAAACCCCAAGAACACTGTTTCAAGGCTAGAGGGATCCTGAGGTCACAGTAGCCACATGAAAGAGCTCCGTGGACCAGATATCAACTGGAGATGAGGGGTTAGTCCCTGGCTTCGACTCCAGTGGAATACCACCTTACCACAAGCACCTCAAGAGGAGGCTTCTCTCAGCTCTAGGTATGTGAGAGGGACCCTGAGTTTGCGGCCTCAAGTGGAATGGACACTGCGATGCCCTGACGCGAAATAAGGCCGGATATCCCTGCAGTGACTGGAATGCAGGCTCGTCTTGTATCTGTCAAGACGAAAAGATGTCTGAATCCCCTGTGGAGACCACAGAGAAAGACCTAGTTCCCCACCTCATCACGACCGGAGGCCTCACATCCTTTGAAAACTCCACAGGCACGCGGAGATCAGTGCCTCCAAAGGAGACGATGCCTGACTCCTCGTGAAACTTGATAGGAGGCCCAGGATTCCTGTGGCACGTGGAAAGGGACCCTTGGTCTCCTGACTCAGCTGGAGAGGCGTTCCAATTGCCCTGCCAAGCCTCGAGTAGAATCCCGAGTTGTCCCTCGCAACTAGGCAGGAGTCCTGACATGGCTGAACAAACACGTGGGTGGAAGGGCCATCCCCGTCGTAACTCGAGAATATACCCCAGGTTCCCGCCGCAACTCGAGAAAAACCATGAGACTTCCCCCGCGCCGCGAGATGAGGCCCGATTCCCCTGCCCTGCGTGCAGAGCAATTCCGTGTTGCACATCACACATTAAAAGAGCCTTGATTTCCTTGATGGCACTCCAGAGAAACCCCAAGAACACTGTTTCAAGGCTAGAGGGATCCTGAGGTCACTGTAGCCACAAGAAAGAGCTCCGTGGACCAAAAATCAACTCGAGATGAGAGGTTAGTCCCTGGCTTCGCCTCCAGAGGAATACCACCTTACCATAAGCACCTCAAGAGGAGGCTTCTCTCAGCTCTAGGTATGTGAGAGGGACCCTGAGTCTGCGGCCTCAAGTGGAATGGACACTGTGATGCCCTGACGCGAAATAAGGTCGGATATCCCTGCAGTGACTTGAATTCAGGCTCGTCTTGCATCTCCCAAGACGAAAGGATGTCTGAATCCCCTGTGGAGACCACAGAGAAAGACCTAGTTCCCCACCTCATCGCGACCGGAGGCCTCACATCCTTTAAAAATTCGAGAGGTACGCGGAGATCAGTGCCTCCAAAGGAGACGATTCTTGACTCCTCGTGAAACTTGATAGGAGTCCCAGGATTCCTGTGGCACGTGGAAAGGGACCCTTGATCTCCCGCCGCAGCTGGAGAAGCGACCCAAATGCCCTGCCAAGCCTCGAGGAGGATCCCGAGTTGTCCCTCGCAACTAGGCAGGAGTCCTGACGTCGCTGAACAAACACGTGTGTGGAAGGGCCATCCCCGTCGTAACTCGAGAATATACCCCAGGTTCCCGCCGCAACTCGAGAAAAACCATGAGACTTCCCCCTCGCCGCGAGATGAGGCCCGATTCCCCTGCACTGCGTGCAGAGCAATTCCGTGTTGCACATCACACATGAAAGGAGCCTTGATTTACTTGATAGCACTCCAGAGAAACCCCAAGAACACTGTTTCAAGGCTAGAGGAATCCTGAGGTAACTGTAGCAACATGAAAGAGCTCCGTGGACCAAGAATCAACTCGAGGTGAGAGGTTAGTCCCTGGCTTCGACTCCAGAGGAATACCACCTTACCACAAGCACCTCAAGAGGAGGCTTCTCTCAGCTCTAGGTATGTGAGAGGGACCCTGAGTTTGCGGCCTCAAGTGGAATGGACACCGCGATGCCCTGACTCGAAATAAGGCCGGATATCCCTGCAGTGACTTGAATGCACGCTCGTCTTGCATCTCCCAAGACGAAAGGATGTCTGAATCCCCTGTGGAGACCACAGAGAAAGACCTAGTTCCCCACCTCATATCGACCGGAGGCCTCACATTCTTTGAAAACTCCAGAGGTACGCGGAGATCAGTGCCTCCAAAGGAGACGATGCTCGACTCCTCGTGAAACTTGATAGGAGTCCCAGGATTCCTGTGGCACGTGGATAGGGACCCTTGGTCTCCCGCCTCAGCTGGAGAGGCGTCCCAATTGCCCTGCCAAGTCTCGAGGAGAATCTCGAGTTGTCCCTCGCAACTAGGCAGGAGTCCTGACGTCGCTGAACAAACAAGTGGGTGGAAGGGCCATCCCCGTCGTAACTCGAGAATATACCCCAGGTTCCCGCCGCAACTCAAGAAAAACCATGAGAGTTCCCCCTCGACGCGAGATGAGGTCCGATTCCCCTGCACTGCGTGCAGAGCAATTCCGTGTTGCACATCACACATGAAAGGAGTCTTGATTTCCTTGATGGCACTCCAGAGAAAACCCAAGAACACTGTTTCAAGGCTAGAGGAGTCCTGAGGTAACTGTAGCAACATGAAAGAGCTCCGTGGACCAAGAATCAACTCGAGGTGAGAGGTTAGTCCCTGGCTTCGACTCCAGAGGAATACCACCTTACCACAAGCACCTCAAGAGGAGGCTTCTCTCAGCTCTAGGTATGTGAGAGGGACCCTGAGTTTGCGGCCTCAAGTGGAATGGACACCGCGATGCCCTGACTCGAAATAAGGCCGGATATCCCTGCAGTGACTTGAATGCACGCTCGTCTTGCATCTCCCAAGACGAAAGGATGTCTGAATCCCCTGTGGAGACCACAGAGAAAGACCTAGTTCCCCACCTCATATCGACCGGAGGCCTCACATTCTTTGAAAACTCCAGAGGTACGCGGAGATCAGTGCCTCCAAAGGAGACGATGCTCGACTCCTCGTGAAACTTGATAGGAGTCCCAGGATTCCTGTGGCACGTGGATAGGGACCCTTGGTCTCCCGCCTCAGCTGGAGAGGCGTCCCAATTGCCCTGCCAAGTCTCGAGGAGAATCTCGAGTTGTCCCTCGCAACTAGGCAGGAGTCCTGACGTCGCTGAACAAACAAGTGGGTGGAAGGGCCATCCCCGTCGTAACTCGAGAATATACCCCAGGTTCCCGCCGCAACTCAAGAAAAACCATGAGAGTTCCCCCTCGACGCGAGATGAGGTCCGATTCCCCTGCACTGCGTGCAGAGCAATTCCGTGTTGCACATCACACATGAAAGGAGTCTTGATTTCCTTGATGGCACTCCAGAGAAAACCCAAGAACACTGTTTCAAGGCTAGAGGGATCCTGAGGTCACTGTAGCAGCACGAAAGAGCTCCGTGGACCAACAATCAACTCGAGATGAGAGGTTAGTGCCTGGCATCGACTCCAGAGGAATACCACCTTACCACAAGCACCTCAAGAGGAGGCTTCTCTCAGCTCTAGGTATGTGAGAGGGACCCTGATTTTGTGGCCTCAAGTGGAATGGACACCGCGATGCCCTGACTCGAAATAAGGCCGGATATCCCTGCAGTGACTTGAATGCAGGCTCGTCTTGCATCTCCCAAGACGAAAGGATGTCTGAATCCCCTGTGGAGACCACAGAGAAAGACCTAGTTCCCCACCTCATCGCGACCGGAGGCCTCACATCCTTTGAAAACTGCAGAGGTACGCGGAGACCAGTGCCTCCAAGGGAGACGATGCCTGACTCCTCGTGAAACTTGATAGGAGTCCCAGGATTCCTGTGGCACGTGGAAAGGGACCCTTGGTCTCCCGCCTCAGCTGGAGAGGCGTCCCAATTGCCCTGCCAAGCCTCGAGGAGAATCCCGAGTTGTCCCTCGCAACTAGGCAGGAGTCCTTACGTCACTGAACAAACACGTGGCTGGAAAGGCCATCCCCGTCTTAACTCGAGAATATACGCCAGGTTCCCGCCGCAACTTGAGAAAAACCATGAGACTTCCCCCTCGCCGCGAGATGAGGCCCGATTCCCCTGCACTGCGTGCAGAGCAATTCCGTGTTGCACATCACACATGAAAGGAGCCTTGATTTCCTTGATGGCACTCCAGAGAAACCCCAAGAACACTGTTTCATGTCTAGAGGGATCCTGAGGTCACTGTAGCAACACGAAGAGCTCCGTGGACCAAGAATCAACTCGAGTTGGGAGGTTAGTAACTGGCTTCGACTCCAGAGGAATACCACCTTACAACAAGCACCTCAAGAGGAGGCTTCTCTCAGCTCTAGGTATGTGAGAGGGACCCTGATTTTGCGGCCTCAAGTGGAATGGACACCGCGATGCACTGACGTGAAAAAAGGCCGGATATCCCTGCAGTGACTTGAATGCTGGCTGTTCTTACATCTCCCAAGATGAAAGGATGTCTGAATCCCCTGTGGAGACCACAGAGAAAGACCTAGTTCCCCACCTCATGGCGACCGGAGGCCTCACATCCTTTGAAAACTCCAGAGGTATGCGGAGATCAGTGCATCCAAAGGAGACGATGCCTGACTCCTCGTGAAACTTGATAGGAGTCCCAGGATTCCTGTGGCACGTGGAAAGGGACCATTGGTCTCCCGCCTCAGCTGGAGAGGCGTGCCAATTGCCCTGCCAAGCCTCGAGGAGAATCCCGAGTTGTCCCTCACAACTAGGCAGGAGTCCTGCCGTCGCTGAAGAAACACGTGTGTGTAAGGGCCATCCCCGTCGTAACTCGAGAATATACCCCAGGTTCCCGCCGCAACTCGAGAAAAAGCATGAGACTTCCCCCTCGCCGCGAGATGAGGCCCGATTCCCCTGCACTGCGTGCAGAGCAATTCCGTGTTGCACATCAGACATGAAAGGAGCCTTGATTTCCTTGATGGCACTCCAGAGAAACCCCAAGAACACTGTTTCAAGGCTAGAGGGATCCTGAAGTCACTGTAGCAACACGAAAGAGCTCCGTGGACCAAAAATCAGCTCGAGATGAGAGGTTAGTCCCTGGCTTCGACTCCAGAGGAATACCACCTTACCACAAGCACCTCAAGAGGAGGCTTCTCTCAGCTCTAGGTATGTGAGAGGGACCCTGAGTTTGCGGCCTCAAGTGGAATGGACACCGCGATGCCCTGACTCGAAATAAGGCCGGATATCCCTGCAGTGACTTGAATGCAGGCTCGTCTTGCATCTCCCAAGAAGAAAGGATGTCTGAATCCCCTGTGGAGACCACAGAGAAAGACCTAGTTCCCCACCTCATCGCGACCGGAGGCCTCACATCCTTTGAAAGTCCCAGAGGTACTCAGAGATCAGTGCCTCCAAAGGAGACGATGCCTGACTCCTCGTGAAACTTGATAGGAGTCCCAGGATTCCTGTGGCACGTGGAAAGGGACCCTTGGTCTCCCGCCTCAGCTGGAGAGGCGTCCCAATTGCCCTGCCAAGCCTCGAGGAGAATCCCGAGTTGTCCCTCGCAACTAGGCAGGAGTCCTGACGTCGCTGAATAAACACGTGGGTGGAAGGGCCATCCCCGTCGTAACACGAGAATATACCCCAGGTTTCCGCCGCAACTCGAGAAAAACCATGAGACTTCCCCCTCGCCGCGAGATGAGGCCCGATTCCCCTGCACTGCGTGCAGAGCAATTCCGTCTTGCACATCACACATGAAAGGAGCCTTGATTTCCTTGATGGCACTCCAGAGAAACCCCAAGAACACTGATTCAAGGCTAGAGGGATCCTGAGGTCACTGTAGCAACACGAAAGAGCTCCGTGGACCAAGAATCAACTCGAGATGAGAGGTTAGTCCCTGGCTTCGACTCCAGAGGAATACCACCTTACCACTAGCACCTCAAGAGGAGGCTTCTCTCAGCTCTAGGTATGTGAGAGGGACCCTGAGTTTGCGGCCTCAATTGGAATGGACACCGCGATGCCCTGACGCGAAATAAGGCCGGATATCCCTGCAGTGACTTGAATGCAGGCTCGTCTTGCATCGCCCAAGACGAAAGGATGTCTGAATCCCCTGTGGAGACCACAGAGAAAGACCTAGTTCCCCACCTCATCGCGACCGTAGGCCTCACATCCTTTGAAAACTGCAGAGGTACGCGGAGACCAGTGCCTCCAAGGGAGACGATGCCTGACTCCTCGTGAAACTTGATAGGAGTCCCAGGATTCCTGTGGCACGTGGAAAGGGACCCTTGGTCTCCCGCCTCAGCTGGAGAGGCGTCCCAATTGCCCTGCCAAGCCTCGAGGAGAATCCCGAGTTGTCCCTCGCAACTAGGCAGGAGTCCTTACGTCACTGAACAAACACGTGGCTGGAAAGGCCATCCCCGTCTTAACTCGAGAATATACCCCAGGTTCCCGCCGCAACTTGAGAAAAACCATGAGACTTCCCCCTCGCCGCGAGATGAGGCCCGATTCCCCTGCACTGCGTGCAGAGCAATTCCGTGTTGCACATCACACATGAAAGGATCCTTGATTTCCTTGATGGCACTCCAGAGAAACCCCAAGAACACTGTTTCATGTCTAGAGGGATCCTGAGGTCACTGTAGCAACACGAAGAGCTCCGTGGACCAAGAATCAACTCGAGTTGGGAGGTTAGTAACTGGCTTCGACTCCAGAGGAATACCACCTTACCACAAGCACCTCAAGAGGAGGCTTCTCTCAGCTCTAGGTATGTGAGAGGGACCCTGATTTTGCGGCCTCAAGTGGAATGGACACCGCGATGCACTGACGTGAAAAAAGGCCGGATATCCCTGCAGTGACTTGAATGCTGGCTGTTCTTGCATCTCCCAAGATGAAAGGATGTCTGAATCCCCTGTGGAGACCACAGAGAAAGACCTAGTTCCCCACCTCATCGCGACCGGAGGCCTCACATCCTTTGAAAACTCCAGAGGTATGCGGAGATCAGTGCATCCAAAGGAGACGATGCCTGACTCCTCGTGAAACTTGATAGGAGTCCCAGGATTCCTGTGGCACGTGGAAAGGGACCATTGGTCTCCCGCCTCAGCTGGAGAGGCGTCCCAATTGCCCTGCCAAGCCTCGAGGAGAATCCCGAGTTGTCCCTCACAACTAGGCAGGAGTCCTGCCGTCGCTGAAGAAACACGTGTGTGTAAGGGCCATCCCCGTCGTAACTCGAGAATATACCCCAGGTTCCCGCCGCAACTCGAGAAAAAGCATGAGACTTCCCCCTCGCCGCGAGATGAGGCCCGATTCCCCTGCACTGCGTGCAGAGCAATTCCGTGTTGCACATCAGACATGAAAGGAGCCTTGATTTCCTTGATGGCACTCCAGAGAAACCCCAAGAACACTGTTTCAAGGCTAGAGGGATCCTGAAGTCACTGTAGCAACACGAAAGAGCTCCGTGGACCAAAAATCAACTCGAGATGAGAGGATAGTCCCTGGCTTCGACTCCAGAGGAATACCACCTTACCACAAGCACCTCAAGAGGAGGCTTCTCTCAGCTCTAGGTATGTGAGAGGGACCCTGAGTTTGCGGCCTCAAGTGGAGTGGACACTGCGATGCCCTGACGCGAAATAAGGCCGGATATCCCTGCAGTGACTTGAATGCAGGCTCGTCTTGCATCTCCCAAGACGAAAGGATGTCTGAATCCCCTGTGGAGACCACAGAGAAAGAACTAGTTCCCCACCTCATCGCGACCGGAGGCCTCACATCCTTTGAAAACACCAGAGGTACGCGGAGATGAGTGCCTCCAAAGGAGACGATGCCTGACTCCTCGTGAAACTTGATAGGAGTCCCAGGATTCCTGTGGCACGTGGAAAGGGACCCTTGGTCTCCTGCCTCAGCTGGAGAGGCGTCCCAAATGCCCTGCCAAGCCTCGAGGAGAATCCCGAGTTGTCCCTCGCAACTAGGCAGGAGTCCTGACGTCGCTGAACAAACACGTGTGTGGAAGGGCCATTCCCGTCGTAACTCTAGAATATACCCCAGGTTCCCGCCGCAACTCGAGAAAAACCATGAGACTTCCCCCTCGCCGCGAGATGAGGCCCGATTCCCCTGCACTGCGTGCAGAGCAATTCCGTGTTGCACATCACACATGAAAGGAGCCTTGATTTCCTTGATGGCACTCCAGAGAAACCCCAAGAAAACTGTTTCAAGGCTAGAGGGATCCTGAGGTCAGTGTAGCAACACGAAAGAGCTCCGTGGACCAAAAATCAACTCGAGATGAGAGGTTAGTCCCTGGCTTCGACTCCAGAGGAATACCACCTTACCACAAGCACCTCAAGAGGAGTCTTCTCTCAGCTCTAGCTATGTGAGAGGGACTCTGAGTTTGCTGCCTCAAGTGGAATGGACACTGCGATGCCCTGACGCGAAATAAGGCCGGATATCCCTGCAGTGACTTGAATGCAGGCTCGTCTTGCATCTCCCAAGACGAAAGGATGTCTGAATCCCCTGTGGAGACCACAGAGAAAGACCTAGTTCCCCACCTCATCGCGACCGGAGGCCTCACATCCTTTGAAAACTCCAGAGGTACGCGGAGATCAGTGCATCCAAAGGAGACGATGCCTGACTCCTCGTGAAACTTGATAGGAGTCCCAGGATTCCTGTGGCACGTGGAAAGGGACCCTTGGTCTCCCGCCTCAGCTGGAGAGGCGTCCCAATTGCCCTGCCAAGCCTCGAGGAGAATCCCGAGTTGTCCCTCGCAACTAGGCAGGAGTCCTGACGTCACTGAACAAACACGTGGCTGGAAAGGCCATCCCCGTCTTAACTCGAGAATATACCCCAGGTTCCCGCCGCAACTCAAGAAAAACCATGAGAGTTCCCCCTCGACGCGAGATGAGGTCCGATTCCCCTGCACTGCGTGCAGAGCAATTCCGTGTTGCACATCACACATGAAAGGAGTCTTGATTTCCTTGATGGCACTCCAGAGAAAACCCAAGAACACTGTTTCAAGGCTAGAGGGATCCTGAGGTCACTGTAGCAGCACGAAAGAGCTCCGTGGACCAACAATCAACTCGAGATGAGAGGTTAGTGCCTGGCTTCGACTCCAGAGGAATACCACCTTACCACAAGCACCTCAAGAGGAGGCTTCTCTCAGCTCTAGGTATGTGAGAGGGACCCTGATTTTGTGGCCTCAAGTGGAATGGACACCACGATGCCCTGACTCGAAATAAGGCCGAATATCCCTGCAGTGACTTGAATGCAGGCTCGTCTTGCATCTCCCAAGACGAAAGGATGTCTGAATCCCCTGTGGAGACCACAGAGAAAGACCTAGTTCCCCACCTCATCGCGACCGGAGGCCTCACATCCTTTGAAAAATTCAGAGGAACACGGAGATCAGTGCCTCCAAAGGAGACGATGCCTGACTCCTCGAGAAACTTGATAGGAGTCCCAGGATTCCTGTGGCACGTGGAAAGGGACCCTTGGTCTCCCGCCTCAGCTGGAGAGGCGTCCCAATTGCCCTGCCAGCCTCGAGGAGAATCCCGAGTTGTCCCTTGCAACTAGGCAGGAGTACTGACATCGCTGAACAAACACGTGGTTGAAAGGGAAATCCCCGTCGTAACTCGAGAATATACCCCAGGTTCCCGCCGCAACTCGAGAAAAACCATGAGAGTTCCCCCTCGACGCGAGATGAGGTCCGATTCCCTGGCACTGCATGCAGAGCAATTCCGTGTTGCACATCACACATGAAAGGAGTCTTGATTTCCTTGATGGCACTCCAGAGAAAACCCAAGAACATTGTTTCAAGGCTAGAGGGATCCTCAGGTCACTGTAGCAGCACGAAAGAGCTCCGTGGACCAACAATCAACTCGAGATGAGATGTTAGTCCCTGGCTTCGACTCCAGAGGAATACCACCTTACCACAAGCACCTCAAGAGGAGGCTTCTCTCAGCTCTAGCTATGTGAGAGGGACCCTGATTTTGCGGCCTCAAGTGGAATGGACACCGCGATGCCCTGACTCGAAATAAGGCCGGATATCCCTGCAGTGACTTGAATTCAGGCTCGTCTTGCATCTCCCAAGACGTAAGGATGTCTGAATCCCCTGTGGAGACCACAGAGAAAGACCTATTTCCCCACCTCATCGCGACCGGAGGCCTCACATCCTTTGAAAACTCCAGAGGTACGCGGAGATCAGTGCCTCCAAAGGAGACGATGCCTGACTCCTCATGAAACTTGATAGGAGTCCCCGGATTCCTGTGGCACGTGGAAAGGGACCCTTGGTCTCCCGCCTCAGCTGGAGAGGCGTCCCAATTGCTCTGCCAAGCCTCGAGCAGAATTCCGAGTTGTCCCTCGCAACTAGGCAGAAGTCCTGATGTCGCTGAACAAACACGTGGGTGGAAGGGCCATCCCCGTCGTAACTCGAGAATATACCCCAGGGTCCCGCCGCAACTCGGGAAAAACCATGAGACTTCCCCCTCGCCCCGAGATGAAGCTCGATTCTCCTGCACTGCATGCAGAGCAATTCCGTGTTGCACATCAAACATGAAAGGAGCCTTGATTTCCTTGATGGCACTCCAGAGAAACCCCAAGAACACTGTTTCAAGGCTAGACGGATCCTGAGGTCAATGTAGCAACACGAAAGAGCTCCGTGGACCAAAAATCAACTCGAGATGAGAGGTTAGTCCCTGGCTTCGACTCCAGAGGAATACCACCTTACCACAAGCACCTCAAGAGGTGGCTTCTCTCAGCTCTAGGTATGTGAGAGGGACCCTGATTTTGCGGCCTCAAGTGGAATGGACACCGCGATGCACTGACGTGAAATAAGGCCGGATATCCCTGCAGTGACTTGAATGCAGGCTCGTCTTGCATCTCCCAAGATGAAAGAATGACTCAATCCCCTGTGGAGACCACAGAGAAAGACCTAGTTCCCCACCTCATCGCGACCGGAGGCCTCACATCCTTGGAAAACTCCAGAGGTACGCGGAGATCAGTGCCTCCAAAGGAGACGATGCCTGACTCCTCGTGAAACTTGATAGGAGTCCCAGGATTCCTGTGGCACATGGAAAGGGACCCTTGGTCTCCCGCCTCAGCTGGAGAGGCGTCCCAATTGCCCTGCCAAGCCTCGAGGAGAATCCCGAGTTGTCCCTCGCAACTAGGCAGGAGTCCTGACGTCGCTGAACAAACACGTGGGTGGAAGGGCCATCCCCGTCGTAACACGAGAATATACCCCAGGTTCCCGCCGCAACTCGAGAAAAACCATGAGACTTCCCCCTCACCGCGAGATGAGGCCCGATTCCCCTGCACTGCGTGCAGAGCAATTCCGTGTTGCACATCACACATGAAAGGAGCCTTGATTTCCATGGTGGCACTCCAGAGAAACCCCAAGAACACTGTTTCAAGGCTAGAGGGATCCTCAGGTCACTGTAGCAACACGAAAGAGCTCCATGGACCAAAAATCAACTCGAGATGAGAGGTTAGTCCCTGGCTTCGACTCCAGAGGAATACGACCTTACCACAAGCACCTCAAGAGGAGGCTTCTCTCAGCTCTAGCTATGTGAGAGGGACCCTGAGTTTGCGGCCTCAAGTGGAATGGACATCGCGATGCCCTGACTCGAAATAAGGCCGGATATCCCTGCAGTGACTTGAATGCAGGCTCGTCTTGCATCTCCCAAGAAGAAAGGATGTCTGAATCCCCTGTGGAGACCACAGAGAAAGACCTAGTTCCCCACCTCATCGCGACCGGAGGCCTCACATCCTTTGAAAGTCCCAGAGGTACTCGGAGATCAGTGCCTCCAAAGGAGACGATGCCTGACTCCTCGTGAAATTTGATAGGAGTCCCAGGATTCCTGTGGCACGTGGAAAGGGATCCTTGGTCTCCCGCCTCAGCTGGAGAGGCGTCCCAATTGCCCTGCCAAGCCTCGAGGAGAATCCCGAGTTGTCCCTCGCAACTAGGCAGGAGTCCTGACGTCGCTGAACAAACACGTGTGTGGAAGGCCCATCCCCGTCGTAACTCGAGAATATACCCCAGGTTCGCGCCGCAACTCGAGAAAAACCATGAGACTTCCCCCTCGCCGCGAGATGAGGCCTGATTCCCCTGCACTGCGTGGAGAGCAATTCGTTGTTGCACATCACACATGAAAGGAGGCTTGATTTCCTTGATGGCACTATAGAGAAACCCCAAGTACACTGTTTCAAGGCTAGACGGATCCGGAAGTCACTGTAGCAACACGAAAGAGTTCCGTGGACCAAAAATCAACTCGAGATGAGAGGTTAGTCCCTGGCTTCGACTCCAGAGGAATACCACCTTACCACAAGCACCTCAAGAGGAGGCTTCTCTCAGCTCTAGGTATGTGAGAGGGACTCTGAGTTTGCGGCCTCAACTGGAATGGACACCGCGATGCCTTGCTCGAAATAAGGCCGGATATCCCTGCAGTGACTTGAATGCAGGCTCGTCTTGCATCTCCCAAGACGAAATGATGTCTGAATCCCCTGTGGAGACCACAGAGAAAGACCTAGTTCCCCACCTCATCGCGACCGGAGGCCTCACATCCTTTGAAAACTCCAGAGGTACGCGGAGTTCAGTGCCTCCAAAGGAGACGATGCCTGACTCCTCGTGAAACTTGATAGGAGTCCCAGGATTCCTGTGGCACGTGGAAAGGGACCCTTGGTCTCCCGCCTCAGCTGGAGAGGCGTCCCAATTGCCCTGCCAAGCCTCGAGGAGAATCCCGAGTTGTCCCTCGCAACTAGGCAGGAGTCCTGACGTCGCTGAACAAACACGTGGGTGGAAGGCCCATCCCCGTCGGAACTCGAGAATATACCCCAGGTTCCCGCCGCAACTCGAGAAAAACCATGAGACTTCCCCCTCGCCGCGAGATGAGGCCCTATTCCCCTGCACTGCGTGCAGAGCAATTCCGTGTTGCACATCACACATGAAAGGAGCCTTGATTTCCTTGATGGCACTCCAGAGAAACCCCAAGAACACTGTTTCAAGGCTAGAGGGATCCTGAGGTCACTGTAGCAACACGAAAGAGCTCCATAGACCAACAATCAACTCGAGATGAGAGGTTAGTCCCTGGCTTCGACTCCAGAGGAATACCACCTTACCACAAGCACCTCAAGAGGAGGCTTCTCTCAGCTTTAGGTATGTGAGAGGGACCCTGAGTTTGCGGCCTCAAGTGGAATGGACACCGCGATGCCCTGACTCGAAATAAGGCCGGATATCCCTGCAGTGACTTGAATGCAGGCTCGTCTTGCATCTCCCAAGAAGAAAGGATGTCTGAATCCCCTGTGGAGACCACAGAGAATGACCTAGTTCCCCACCTCATCGCGACCGGAGGCCTCACATCCTTTGAAAACTCCAGAGGTATGCAGAGATCAGTGCCTCCAAAGGAGACGATGCCTGACTCCTCGTGAAACTTGATAGGAGTCCCAGGATTCCTGTGGCACGTGGAAAGGGACCCTTGGTCTCCCGCCTCAGCTGGAGAGGCGTCCCAATTGCCCTGCCAAGCCTCGAGGAGAATCCCGAGTTGTCCCTCGCAACTAGGCAGGAGTCCTGACGTCGCTGAACAAACACGTGGGTGGAGGGGCCATCCCCGTCGTAACTCGAGAAGATACCCCAGGTTTCCGCCGCAACTCGAGAAAAACCATGAGACTTCCCACTCGCCGCGAGATGAGGCCCGATTCCACTGCACTGCGTGCAGAGCAATTCCGTGTTGCACATTACACATGAAAGGAGCCTTGATTTCCTTGATGGCACTCCAGAGAAACCCCAAGAACACTGTTTCACGGCTGGAGGGATCCTGAGGTCCCTGTAGCAGCACGAAAGAGATCCGTAGACCATGAATCAACTCGAGATGAGAGGTTAGTCCCTGGCTTCGACTCCAGAGGAATACCACCTTATCACAAGCACCTCAAGAGGAGGCTTCTCTCAGCTCTAGGTATGTGAGAGGGACCCTGAGTTTGCGGCCTCAAGTGGAATGGACACCGCGATGCCCTGACGCGAAATAAGGCCGGATATCCCTACAGTGTCTTGAATGCAGGCTCGTCTTGCATCTCCCAAGACGAAAGGATGTCTGAATCCCCTGTGGAGACCACCGAGAAAGACCTAGTTCTCCACCTCATCGCGACCAGAGGCCTCACATCCTTTGAAAACTCCAGAGGTACGCGGAGATCAGTGCCTCCAAAGGAGACGATGCCTGACTCCTCGTGAAACTTGATAGGAGTCCCAGGATTCCTGTGGCACGTGGAAAGGGACCCTTGGTCTCCCGCCTCAGCTGGAGAGGCGTCCCCATTGCCCTGCCAAGCCTCGAGGAGAATCCCGAGTTGTCCCTCGCAACTAGGCAGGAGTCCTGCCGTCTCTGAACTAACATGTATGGGGAAGGGCCATCCCCGTCGTAACTCGAGAATATACCCCAGGTTCCCGCCGCAACTCGAGAAAAACCTTGAGACTTCCCCCTTGCCGCGAGATGAGGCCCGATTCCCCTGCACTGCGTGCAGAGCAATTCTGTGTTGCACATCACACATGAAAGGAGCCTTGATTTCCTTCATGGCACTCCAGAGAAACCCCAAGAACACTGTTTCAAGGTTGAGGGATCCTGAGGTCACTGTAGCAACACAAAAGAGCTCCGTGGACCAAAAATCAACTCGAGATGAGAGGTTAGTCCCTGGCTTCGACTCCAGAGGAATACCACCTTACCACAAGCACCTCAAGAGGAGGCTTCTCTCAGCTCTATGTATGTGAGAGGGACCCTGAGTTTGCGGCCTCAAGTGGAATGGACACCGTGATGCCCTGACTCGAAATAAGGCCGGATATCCCTGCAGTGACTTGAATGCAGGCTCGTCTTGCATCTCCCAAGACGAAAGGATGTCTGAATCCCCTGTGGAGACCACAGAGAAAGACCTAGTTCCCCACCTCATCGCGACCGGAGGCCTCACATCCTTTGAAAACTCCAGAGGTACGCGGAGATCAGTGCCTCCAAAGGAGACGATGCCTGACTCCTCGTGAAACTTGATTGGAGTCCCAGGATTCCTGTGGCACGTGGAAAGGGACCCTTGGTCTCCCACCTCAGCTGGAGAGGCGTCCCAATTGCCCTGCCAAGCCTCGAGGAGAATCCCGAGTTGTCCCTCGCAACTAGGCAGGAGTCCTGACGTGGCTGAACAAACACGTGGGTGGAAGGGCCATCCCCGTCGTAACTCGAGAATATACCCCAGGTTCCCGCCGCAACTCGAGAAAAACCATGAGACTTCCCCCTCGCCGCGAGATGAGGCCCGATTCCCCTGCACTGCGTGCAGAGCAATTCCGTGTTGCACATCACACATGAAAGGAGCCTTGATTTCCTTGATGGCACTCCAGAGAAACCCCAAGAACACTGTTTCAAGGCTAGAGGGATCCTGAGGTCACTGTAGCAACACGAAAGAGCTCCGTGGACCAAAAATCAACTCGAGACGAGAGGTTAGTCCTGGCTTCGACTCCAGAGGAATACCATCTTACCACAAGCACCTCAAGAGGAGGCTTCTCTCAGCTCTAGCTATGTGAGAGGGACCCGGAGTTTGCGGCCTCAAGTGGAATGGACACCGCGATGCCCTGACGCGAAATAAGGCCGAATATCCCTGCAGTGACTTGAATGCAGGCTCGTCTTGCTTCTCCCAAGACGAAAGGATGTCTGAATCCCCTGCGGAGACCACAGAGAAAGACCTAGTTCCCCACCTCATCGCGACCGGAGGCCTCACATCCTTTGAAAACTCCAGAGGTACGCGGAGATCAGTGCCTCCAAAGGAGACGATGCCTGACTCCTCGTGAATCTTGATAGGAGTTCCAGGATTCCTGTGGCACGTGGAAAGGGACCCTTTGTCTACCGCCTCAGCTGGAGAGGCGTCCCAATTGCCCTGCCAAGCCTCGAGGAGAATCCCGAGTTGTCCCTCGCAACTAGGCAGGAGTCCTGACGTCGCTGAACAAACACGTGGGTGGAAGGGCCATCCCCGTCGTAACTCGAGAATATACCCCAGGTTCTCGCCGCAACTCGAGAAAAACCATGAGACTTCCCCCTCGCCACGAGATGAGGCCCGATTTCCCTGCACTGCATGCAGAGCAATTCCGTGTTGCACATCACACATGAAAGGAGCCTTGATTTCCTTGATGGCACTCCAGAGAAACCCCAAGAACACTGTTTCAAGGCTAGAGGGATCCTGAGGTCACTGTAGCAACACGAAAGAGCTCCGTGGACCAAAAATCAACTCGAGACGAGAGGTTAGTCCTGGCTTCAACTCCAGAGGAATACCATCTTACCACAAGCACCTCAAGAGGAGGCTTCTCTCAGCTCTAGCTATGTGAGAGGTACCCTGAGTTTGCGGCCTCAAGTGGAATGGACACCGTGATGCCCTGACTCGAAATAAGGCCGGATATCCCTGCAGTGACTTGAATGCAGGCTCGTCTTGCATCTCCCAAGACGAAAGGATGTCTGAATCCCCTGTGGAGAAAACAGAGAAAGACCTAGTTCCCCACCTCATCGCGACCGGAGGCCTCACATCCTTTGAAAACTCCAGAGGTACTCGGAGATCAGTGCCTCCAAAGGAGACGATGCCTGACTCCTCGTGAAACTTGATAGGAGTCCCAGGATTCCTGTGGCACGTGGAAAGGGACCCTTGGTCTACCGCCTCAGCTGGAGAGGCGTCCCAATTGCCTTGCCAAGCCTCGAGGAGAATCCCGAGTTGTCCCTCGCAACTAGGCAGGAGTCCTGACGTCGCTGAACAAACACGTGTGTGGAAGGGCCATCCCCGTCGTAACTCGAGAATATACCCCAGGTTCCCGCCGCAACTCGAGAAAAACCATGAGACTTCCCCCTCGCCGCGAGATGAGGCCCGATTCCCCTGCACTGCGTGCAGAGCAATTCCGTGTTGCACATCACACGTGAAAGGAGCCTTGATTTCCTTGATGGCACTCCAGAGAAACCCCAAGAACACTGTTTCAAGGCTAGAGGGATCCTGAGGTCACTGTAGCAACAAGAAAGAGCTCCGTGGACCAAAAATCAACTCGAGATGAGAGGTTAGTCCCTGGCTTCGACTCCAGAGGAATACCACCTTACCACAAGCACCTCAAGAGGAGGCTTCTCTCAGCTCTAGATATGTGAGAGGGAGCCTGAGTTTGCGGCCTCAAGTGGAATGGACACCGCGATGCCCTGACTCGAAATAAGGCCGGATATCCCTGCAGTGACTTGAATGCAGGCTCGTCTTGCATCTCCCAAGACGAAAGGATGTTTGAATCCCCTGTGGAGACCACAGAGAAAGACCGAGTTCCCCACCTCATCGCGACCGGAGGCCTCACATCCTTTGAAAATTCCAGAGGTACGGAGAGATCAGTGCCTCCAAAGGAGACGATGCCTGACTCCTCGTGAAACTTGATAGGAGTCCCAGGATTCCTGTGGCACATGGAAAGGGACCCTTGGTCTCCCGCCTCAGCTGGAGAGGCGTCCCAATTGCCCTGCCAAGCCTCGAGGAGAATCCCGAGTTGTCCCTCGCAACTAGGCAGGAGTCCTGCCGTCGCTGAACAAACACGTGTGTGGAAGGGCCATCCCCGTCGTAACTCGAGAATACACCCCAGGTTCCCGCCGCAACTCGAGAAAAACCATGAGACTTCCCCCTCGCCGCGAGATGAGGCCCGATTCCCCTGCACTGCGTGCAGAGCAATTCCGTGTTGCACATCACACATGAAAGGAGCCTTGATTTCCTTGATGGCACTCCAGAGAAACCCCAAGAACACTGTTTCAAGGCTAGAGGGATCCTGAGGTCACTGTAGCAACACGAAAGAGCTCCGTGGACCAAAAATCAACTCGAGATGAGAGGTTAGTCCCTGGCTTCGACTCCAGAAGAATACCACCTTACCACAAGCACCTCAAGAGCAGGATTATCTCAGATCTAGGTATGTGAGAGAGACCCTGAGTTTGCGGCCTCAATTGGAATGGACACCGCGATGCCCTGACTCGAAATAAGGCCGGATATCCCTGCAGTGACTTGAATGCAGGCTCGTCTTGCATCTCCCAAGACGATAGGATGTCTGAATCCCCTGTGGAGACCACAGAGAAAACCTACTTCCCCACCTCATCGCAACCGGAGGCCTCACATCCTTTGAAAACTCCAGAGGTACGCGGAGATCAGTGCCTCCAAAGGAGACGATGCCTGACTCCTCGTGAAACTTGATAGGAGTCCCAGGATTCCAGTGGCACATGGAAAGGGACCCTTGGTCTACCGCCTCAGCTGGAGAGGCGTCCCAATTGCCCTGCCAAGCCCCCAGGAGAATGCCCAGTTGTCCCTCGCAACTAGGCAGGAGTCCTGACGTCGCTGAACAAACACGTGGGTGGAAGGGCCATCCCCGTCGTAACTCGAGAATATACCCCAGGTTCCCGCCGCAACTCTAGAAAAACCATGAGACTACCCCCTCGCCGTGAGATGAGGCCCGATTCCCCTACACTGCGGGCAGAGCAATTCCGTGTTGCACATCACACATGAAAGGAGCCTTGATTTCCTTGATGGCACTCCAGAGAAACCCCAAGAACACTGTTTCAAGGCTAGAGGGATCCTGAGGTCACTGTAGCAACAAGAAAGAGCTCCGTGGACCAAAAATCAACTCGAGATGAGAGGTTAGTCCCTGGATTCGACTCCAGAGGAATACCACCTTACCACAAGCACCTCAAGAGGAGGCTTCTCTCAGCTCTAGATATGTGAGAGGGACCCTGAGTTTGCGGCCTCAAGTGGAATGGACACCGCGATGCCCTGACTTGAAATAAGGCCGAATATTCCTGCAGTGACTTGAATGCAGGCTCGTCTTGCATCTCCCAAGAAGAAAGGATGTCTGAATCCCCTGTGGAGACCACAGAGAAAACCTACTTCCCCACCTCATCGCGACCAGAGGCCTCACATCCTTTGAAAACACCAGAGGTACGCGGAGATCAGTGCCTCCAAAGGAGCCGATGCCTGACTCCTCGTGAAACTTGATAGGAGTCCCAGGATTCCTGTGGCACGTGGGAAGGGACCCTTGGTCTACCGCATCAGCTGGAGAGCCGTCCCAATTTCCATGCCAAGCCTCGAGGAGAATCCCGAGATGTCCCTCGCAACTAGGCAGGAGTCCTGACGTCGCTGAACAAACACGTGGGTGGAAGGGCCATCCCCGTCGTAACTCGAGAATATACCCCAGGTTCCCGCCGCAACTCGAGAAAAACCATGAGACTTCCCCCTCGCCGCGAGATGAGGCCCGATTCCCCTGCACTGCGTGCAGAGCAATTCCGTGTTGCACATCACACATGAAAGGAGCCTTGATTTCCTTGATGGCACTCCAGAGAAACCCCAAGAACACGGTTTCAAGGCTAGAGGGATCCTGAGGTCACTGTACCAACACGAAAGAGCTCCGTGGACCAAAAATCAACTCGAGATGAGAGGTTAGTCCCTGGCTTCGACTCCAGAGGAATACCACCTTACCACAAGCACCTCAAGAGGAGGCTTCTCTCAGCTCTAGGTATGTGAGAGGGACCCTGATTTTGCGGCCTCAAGTGGAATGGACACTGCGATGCCCTGACTCGAAATAAGGCCGGATATCCCTGCAGTGACTTAAATGCAGGCTCATTTTGCATCTCCCAAGACGAAAGGATGTCTGAATCCCCTGTGGAGACCACAGAGAAAGACATAGTTCCCCACTTCATCGCGACCGGAGGGCTCACATCCTTTGAAAACTCCAGAGGTACGCGGAGATCAGTGCCTCCAAAGGAGACGATGCCTGACTCCTCGTGAAACTTGATAGGAGTCCCAAGATTCCTGTGCTACGTGGAAAGGGACCCTTGGTCTACCGCCTCAGCTGGAGAGGCGTCCCAATTGCCCTGCCAAGTCCCCAGGAGAATCCCGAGTTGTCCCTCGCAACTAGGCAGGAGTCCTGACGTCGCTGAACAAACACGTGGGTGGAAGGGCCATCCCCGTCGTAACTCGAGAATATACCCCAGGTTCCCGCCGCAACTCGAGAAAAACCATGAGACTACCCCCTCGCCGCGAGATGAGGCCCGATTCCCCTGCACTGCGTGCAGAGCAATTCCGTGTTGCACATCACACATGAAAGGAGCCTTGATTTCCTTGATGGCACTCCAGAGAAACCCCAAGAACACTGTTTCAAGGCTAGAGGGATCCTGAGGTCACTGTAGCAACACGAAAGAGCTCCGTGGACCAAAAATCAACTCGAGACGAGAGGTTAGTCCTGGCTTCAACTCCAGAGGAATACCATCTTACCACAAGCACCTCAAGAGGAGGCTTCTCTCAGCTCTAGCTATGTGAGAGGTACCCTGAGTTTGCGGCCTCAAGTGGAATGGACACCGTGATGCCCTGACTCGAAATAAGGCCGGATATCCCTGCAGTGACTTGAATGCAGGCTCGTCTTGCATCTCCCAAGACGAAAGGATGTCTGAATCCCCTGTGGAGAAAACAGAGAAAGACCTAGTTCCCCACCTCATCGCGACCGGAGGCCTCACATCCTTTGAAAACTCCAGAGGTACTCGGAGATCAGTGCCTCCAAAGGAGACGATGCCTGACTCCTCGTGAAACTTGATAGGAGTCCCAGGATTCCTGTGGCACGTGGAAAGGGACCCTTGGTCTACCGCCTCAGCTGGAGAGGCGTCCCAATTGCCTTGCCAAGCCTCGAGGAGAATCCCGAGTTGTCCCTCGCAACTAGGCAGGAGTCCTGACGTCGCTGAACAAACACGTGTGTGGAAGGGCCATCCCCGTCGTAACTCGAGAATATACCCCAGGTTCCCGCCGCAACTCGAGAAAAACCATGAGACTTCCCCCTCGCCGCGAGATGAGGCCCGATTCCCCTGCACTGCGTGCAGAGCAATTCCGTGTTGCACATCACACGTGAAAGGAGCCTTGATTTCCTTGATGGCACTCCAGAGAAACCCCAAGAACACTGTTTCAAGGCTAGAGGGATCCTGAGGTCACTGTAGCAACAAGAAAGAGCTCCGTGGACCAAAAATCAACTCGAGATGAGAGGTTAGTCCCTGGCTTCGACTCCAGAGGAATACCACCTTACCACAAGCACCTCAAGAGGAGGCTTCTCTCAGCTCTAGATATGTGAGAGGGAGCCTGAGTTTGCGGCCTCAAGTGGAATGGACACCGCGATGCCCTGACTCGAAATAAGGCCGGATATCCCTGCAGTGACTTGAATGCAGGCTCGTCTTGCATCTCCCAAGACGAAAGGATGTTTGAATCCCCTGTGGAGACCACAGAGAAAGACCGAGTTCCCCACCTCATCGCGACCGGAGGCCTCACATCCTTTGAAAATTCCAGAGGTACGGAGAGATCAGTGCCTCCAAAGGAGACGATGCCTGACTCCTCGTGAAACTTGATAGGAGTCCCAGGATTCCTGTGGCACATGGAAAGGGACCCTTGGTCTCCCGCCTCAGCTGGAGAGGCGTCCCAATTGCCCTGCCAAGCCTCGAGGAGAATCCCGAGTTGTCCCTCGCAACTAGGCAGGAGTCCTGCCGTCGCTGAACAAACACGTGTGTGGAAGGGCCATCCCCGTCGTAACTCGAGAATACACCCCAGGTTCCCGCCGCAACTCGAGAAAAACCATGAGACTTCCCCCTCGCCGCGAGATGAGGCCCGATTCCCCTGCACTGCGTGCAGAGCAATTCCGTGTTGCACATCACACATGAAAGGAGCCTTGATTTCCTTGATGGCACTCCAGAGAAACCCCAAGAACACTGTTTCAAGGCTAGAGGGATCCTGAGGTCACTGTAGCAACACGAAAGAGCTCCGTGGACCAAAAATCAACTCGAGATGAGAGGTTAGTCCCTGGCTTCGACTCCAGAAGAATACCACCTTACCACAAGCACCTCAAGAGCAGGATTATCTCAGATCTAGGTATGTGAGAGAGACCCTGAGTTTGCGGCCTCAATTGGAATGGACACCGCGATGCCCTGACTCGAAATAAGGCCGGATATCCCTGCAGTGACTTGAATGCAGGCTCGTCTTGCATCTCCCAAGACGATAGGATGTCTGAATCCCCTGTGGAGACCACAGAGAAAACCTACTTCCCCACCTCATCGCAACCGGAGGCCTCACATCCTTTGAAAACTCCAGAGGTACGCGGAGATCAGTGCCTCCAAAGGAGACGATGCCTGACTCCTCGTGAAACTTGATAGGAGTCCCAGGATTCCAGTGGCACATGGAAAGGGACCCTTGGTCTACCGCCTCAGCTGGAGAGGCGTCCCAATTGCCCTGCCAAGCCCCCAGGAGAATGCCCAGTTGTCCCTCGCAACTAGGCAGGAGTCCTGACGTCGCTGAACAAACACGTGGGTGGAAGGGCCATCCCCGTCGTAACTCGAGAATATACCCCAGGTTCCCGCCGCAACTCTAGAAAAACCATGAGACTACCCCCTCGCCGCGAGATGAGGCCCGATTCCCCTACACTGCGGGCAGAGCAATTCCGTGTTGCACATCACACATGAAAGGAGCCTTGATTTCCTTGATGGCACTCCAGAGAAACCCCAAGAACACTGTTTCAAGGCTAGAGGGATCCTGAGGTCACTGTAGCAACAAGAAAGAGCTCCGTGGACCAAAAATCAACTCGAGATGAGAGGTTAGTCCCTGGATTCGACTCCAGAGGAATACCACCTTACCACAAGCACCTCAAGAGGAGGCTTCTCTCAGCTCTAGATATGTGAGAGGGACCCTGAGTTTGCGGCCTCAAGTGGAATGGACACCGCGATGCCCTGACTTGAAATAAGGCCGAATATTCCTGCAGTGACTTGAATGCAGGCTCGTCTTGCATCTCCCAAGAAGAAAGGATGTCTGAATCCCCTGTGGAGACCACAGAGAAAACCTACTTCCCCACCTCATCGCGACCAGAGGCCTCACATCCTTTGAAAACACCAGAGGTACGCGGAGATCAGTGCCTCCAAAGGAGCCGATGCCTGACTCCTCGTGAAACTTGATAGGAGTCCCAGGATTCCTGTGGCACGTGGGAAGGGACCCTTGGTCTACCGCATCAGCTGGAGAGCCGTCCCAATTTCCATGCCAAGCCTCGAGGAGAATCCCGAGATGTCCCTCGCAACTAGGCAGGAGTCCTGACGTCGCTGAACAAACACGTGGGTGGAAGGGCCATCCCCGTCGTAACTCGAGAATATACCCCAGGTTCCCGCCGCAACTCGAGAAAAACCATGAGACTTCCCCCTCGCCGCGAGATGAGGCCCGATTCCCCTGCACTGCGTGCAGAGCAATTCCGTGTTGCACATCACACATGAAAGGAGCCTTGATTTCCTTGATGGCACTCCAGAGAAACCCCAAGAACACGGTTTCAAGGCTAGAGGGATCCTGAGGTCACTGTACCAACACGAAAGAGCTCCGTGGACCAAAAATCAACTCGAGATGAGAGGTTAGTCCCTGGCTTCGACTCCAGAGGAATACCACCTTACCACAAGCACCTCAAGAGCAGGATTATCTCAGCTCTAGGTATGTGAGAGTGACCCTGAGTTTGCGGCCTCAAGTGGAATGGACACCGCGATGCCTTGACTCGAAATAAGGCTGAATATCGCTGCAGTGACTTGAATGCAGGCTCGTCTTGCACCTCCCAAGATGAAAGGATGTCTGAAACCTATGTGGAGACCACAAGGAAACCTACTTCCCCACCTCAGCGGGACCGGAGGCCTCACATCCTTTGAAAACTCCAGAGGTACGCGGAGATCAGTGCCTCCAAAGGAGACGATGCCTGACTCCTCGTGAAACTTGATAGGAGTCCCAGGATTGCTGTGGCACATGGAAAGGAACCCTTGGTCTACCGCCTCAGCTGGAGAGGCGTCCCAATTTCCCTGCCAAGCCTCGAGGAGATTCCCGAGTTGTCCCTCGCAACTAGGCAGGAGTCCTGACGTCGCTGAACAAACACGTGGGTGGAAGGGCCATCCCCGTCGAACCTAGAGAATATACCCCAGGTTCCCGCCGCAACTCGAGAAAAACCATGAGACTACCCCCTCGCCGCGAGATGAGGCCCGATTCCCCTACACTGCGGGCAGAGCAATTCCGTGTTGCACATCACACATGAAAGGAGCCTTGATTTCCTTGATGGCACTCCAGAGAAACCCCAAGAACACTGTTTCAAGGCTAGAGGGATCCTGAGGTCACTGTAGCAACAAGAAAGAGCTCCGTGGACCAAAAATCAACTCGAGATGAGAGGTTAGTCCCTGGATTCGACTCCAGAGGAATACCACCTTACCACAAGCACCTGAAGAGGAGGCTTCTCTCAGCTCTAGATATGTGAGAGGGACCCTGAGTTTGCGGCCTCAAGTGGAATGGACACCGCGATGCCCTGACGCGAAATAAGGCCGAATATCCCTGCAGTGAATTGAATGCAGGCTCGTCTTGCATCTCCCAAGAAGAAAGGATGTCTGAATCCCCTGTGGAGACCACAGAGAAAACCTACTTCCCCACCTCATCGCGACCAGAGGCCTCACATCCTTTGAAAACTCCAGAGGTACGCGGAGATCAGTGCCTCCAAAGGAGCCGATGCCTGACTCCTCGTGAAACTTGATAGGAGTCCCAGGATTCCTGTGGCACGTGGGAAGGGACCCTTGGTCTACCGCATCAGCTGGAGAGCCATCCCAATTTCCCTGCCAAGCCTCGAGGAGAATCCCGAGATGTCCCTCGCAACTAGGCAGGAGTCCTGACGTCGCTGAACAAACACGTGGGTGGAAGGGCCATCCCCGTCGTAACTCGAGAATATACCTCAGGTTCCCGCCGCAACTCGAGAAAAACCATGAGACTACCCCCTCGCCGCGAGATGAGGCCCGATTCCCCTGCACTGCGGGCAGAGCAATTCCGTGTTGCACATCACACATGAAAGGAGCCTTGATTTCCTTGATGGCACTCCAGAGAAACCCCAAGAACACTGTTTCAAGGCTAGAGGGATCCTGAGGTCACTGTAGCAACAAGAAAGAGCTCGGTGGACCAAAAATCAACTCGAGATGAGATGTTAGTCCCTGGCTTTGACTCCAGACGCATACCACCTTACCACAAGCACCTCAAGAGGAGGCTTCTCTCAGCTCTAGGTATGTGAGAGGGACCCTGAGTTTTCGGCCTCAAGTGGAATGGACACCGCGATGCCCTGACTCGAAATAAGGACGGATATCCCTGCAGTGACTTGAATGCAGGCTCGTCTTGCATCTCCCAAGATGAAAGGATGTCTGAATCCCCTGTGGAGACCACAGAGAAAGACCTACTTCGCCACCTCATCGCGACCGGAGGCCTCAGATCTTTTGAAAACTCAAGAGGTACGCGGAGATCAGTGCCTCTAAAGGAGATGATGCCTGACTCCACGTGAAACTTGATAGGAGTCCCAGGATTCGTGTGGCACGGGGAAAGTGACCCTTGGTCTCCCGCCTCAGCTGGAGAGACGTCCCAATTGCCCTGCCAAGCCTCGAGGAGAATCCCGAGTTGTCCCTCGCAACTAGGCAGGAGTCCTGCCTTCGCTGAACAAAAAAGTGGGTGGAAGGGCCATCCCCGTCGTAACTCGAGAATATACCTCAGGTTCCCGCCGCAACTCGAGAAAAACCATGAGACTTCCCCTCGCCGCGAGAAGAGGCCTGATTCCCCTGCACTGCATGCAGAGTAATTCCGTGTTGCACATCACACATGAAAGGAGCCTTATTTTCCTTGATGGCACTCCAGAGAAGCCCAAAGAAAACTGCTCCAAGGCTAGAAGGATCCTGAGGTCACTGTAGCCACACGAAAGAGCTCCGTGGACCAAAAATCAACTCGAGATGAGAGGTTAGTTCCTGGCTTCGACTCCAGAGGAATACCACCTTACCACAAGCACCTCAAGAGAAGGCTTCTCTCAGCTCTAGGTATGTGAGAGGGACCCTGAGTTTGCGGCCTCAAGTGGAATGGACACCGCGATGCCCTGACGCAAAATAAGGCCGGATATCCCTGCAGTGACTTGAATGCAGGCTCGTCTTACATCTCCCAAGACGAAAGGATGTCTGACTCCCCTGTGGAGACCACAGAAAAAGAACTAGTTCCCCACCTCATCGCGACCGGAGGCCTCACATTCTTTGAAAACTCCAGAGGTTCGCGCAGATCAGTGCCTCCAAAGGAGACGATGCCTGACTCCTCGTGAAACCTGATAGGAGTCCCAGGATTCCTGTGGCACGTGGAAAGGGACACTTGGTCTCCCCTCTCAGCTGGAGAGGTGTCCCAATTGCCCTGCCAAGCCTCGAGGAGAATCCCGAGTTGTCCCTCGCAACTAGGCAGGAGTCCTGACGTCGCTGAACAAGCACGTGTGTGGAAGGGCCATCCCCGTCGTAACTCGAGAATATACCCCAGGTTCCCGACGCAACTAGAGAAAAACCATGAGACTTCC
The DNA here is from genome assembly GCF_910594005.1 of Cervus elaphus. Classification (NCBI taxonomy): domain Eukaryota; kingdom Metazoa; phylum Chordata; class Mammalia; order Artiodactyla; family Cervidae; genus Cervus; species Cervus elaphus. The sequence continues at coordinate 1,729,926 of NC_057815.1, read as the reverse complement.
CCCTCGCCGAAAAATGAGGCCTGATTCCCCTGCACTGCGTGCAGAGCAATTCCGTCTTGCACATCACACATGAAAGGAGCCTTGATTTCCTTGATGGCACTCCAGCGAAACCCCAAGAACAGTGTTTCAAGGCTAGAGGGATCCTGAGGTCACTGTAGCAACACGAAAGAGCTCCGTGGACCAAAAATCAACTAGAGATGAGAGGTTAGTCCCTGGCTTCGACTCCAGAGGAATACCACCTTACCACAAGCACCTCAAGAGGAGGCTTCTCTCAGCTCTAGGTATGTGAGAGGGACCCTGAGTTTGCGGCCTCAAGTGGAATGGACACCACAATGCCCTGCCTCGAAATAAGGCCGGATATCCCTGCAGTGACTTGAATGCAGGCTCGTCTTGCATCTCCCAAGACGAAAGGTTGTCTGACTCCCCTGTGGAGACAACAGAAAAAGAACTAGTTCCCCACCTCATCGCGACCGGAGGCCTCACATTCTTTGAAAACTCCAGAGGTACGCGCAGATCAGTGCCTCCAAAGGAGACGATGCCTGACTCCTCGTGAAAATTGTTAGGAGTCCCAGGATTCCTGTGGCACATGGAAAGGGACCCTTGGCCTCCCGCCTCACCTGGAGAGGCGACCCAATTGCCCTGCCAAGCCTCCAGGAGAATCCCGAGTTGTCCCTCGCAACTAGGCAGGAGTCCTGACGTCGCTGAACAAACACGTGGGTGGAAGGGCCATCCCCGTCGTAACTCGAGAATATACCCCAGGTTCCCGCCGCAACTCGAGAAAAACCATGAGACTTCCCCCTCGCCGCGAGATGAGGGCCGATACCCCTGCACTGCGTGCAGAGCAATTCAGTGTTGCACATTACACATGAAAGGAGCCTTGATTTCCTTGATGGCACTCCAGAGAAACCCCAAGAACACTGTTTCTAGGTAGAGGGATCCTGAGGTCACTGTAGCCACACAAAAGAGCTCCGTGGACAAAAAATCAACTCGAGTTGAGAGGTTAGTCCCTGGCTTCGACTCCAGAGGAATACCCCTTTACCATAAGCACCTCAAGAGGAGGCTTCTCTCAGCTCTAGATATGTGAGAGGGACCCTGAGTTTGCGGCCTCAAGTGGAATGGACACCGCGATGCCCTGACTCGAAATAAGGCCAAATATCCCTGCAGTGACTTGAATGCAGGCTCGTCTTGCATCTCCCAAGACGAAAGGATGTCTGAATCCCCTGTGGAGACCACATAGAAAGACCTAGTTCCCCACCTCATCGCGACCGGAGGCCTCACATCCTTTGAAAACTCCAGAGGTACGCGGAGATCAGTGCCTCCAAAGGAGACGATGCCTGACTCCTCGTGAAACTTGATAGGAGTCCCAGGATTCCTGTGGCACGTGGAAAGGGACCCTTGGTCTCCCGCCTCAGCTGGAGAGGCGTCCCAATTGCCCTGCCAAACCTCGAGGAGAATCCCGAGTTGTCCCTCGCAACTAGGCAGGAGTCCTGACGTCGCTGAACAAACACGTGGGTGGAAGGGCCATCCCCGTCGTAACTCGAGAATATACCCCAGGTTCCCGCCGCAACTCGAGAAAAACCATGAGACTTCCCCCTCGCCGCGAGATGAGGCCCGATACCCTGCACTGCTGCAGAGAAATTCCCTGTTGCACATCACACATGAAAGGAGCCTTGATTTCCTTGATGGCACTCCAGAGAAACTCCAAGAACACTGTTTCAAGGCTAGAGGGAAACTGAGGTCACTGTAGCAACACGAAAGAGCTCCGTGGACCAAGAATCAACTCGAGATGAGAGGTTAGTCCCTGGCTTCGACTCCAGAGGAATACCACCTTACCACAAGCACCTCAAGAGGAGGCTTCTCTCAGCTCTAGGTATGTGAGAGGGACCCTGATTTTGCGGCCTCAGGTGGAATGGACACCGCGATGCCCTGACTCGAAATAAGGCCGAATATCCCTGCAGTGACTTGAATGCAAGCTCGTCTTGCATCTCCCAAGACGAAAGGATGTCTGAATCCCCTGTGGAGACCACAGAGAAAGACCTAGTTCCCCACCTCATCGCGACCGGAGGCCTCACATCCTTTGAAAACTCCAGAGGTACGCGGAGATCAGTGCCTCCAAAGGAGGCGATGCCTGACTCCTCGTGAAACTTGATAGGAGTCCCAGGATTCCTGTGGCACGTGGAAAGGGACCCTTGGTTTACCGCATCAGCTGGAGAGGCGTCCCAATTGCCCTGCCAAGCTTCGAGGAGAATCCCGAGTTGTCCCTCGCAACTAGGCAGGCTTCCTGACATGGCTGAACAAACACGTGGGTGGAAGGGCCATCCCCGTCGTAACTCGAGAATATACCCCAGGTTCCCGCCGCAACTCGAGAAAAACCATGAGACTTCCCCCTCGCCGCGAGATGAGGCCCGATTCCCCTGCACTGCGTGCAGAGCAATTCCGTGTTGCACATCACACATGAAAGGAGCCTTGATTTCCTTAATGGCACTCCAGAGAAACCCCAAGAACACTGTTTCAAGGCTAGAGGGATCCTGAGGTCACTGTAGCAACACGAAAGAGCGCCGTGGACCAAAAATCAACTCGAGATGAGAGGTTAGTCCCTGGCTTCGACTCCAGAGGAATACCACCTTACCACAAGCACCTCAAGAGCAGGCTTATCTCAGCTCTAGGTATGTGAGAGGGACCCTGAGTTTGCGGCCTCAAGTGGAATGGACACCGCGATGCCCTGACTCGAAATAAGGCCGGATATCCCTGCAGTGACTTGAATGTAGGCTCGTCTTGCATCTCCCAAGAAGAAAGGATGTCTGAATCCCCTGTGGAGACCACAGAGAAAACCTACTTCCCCACTTCATCGCGACCGAAGGCCTCACATCCTTTGAAAACTCCAGAGGTACGCGGAGATCAGTGCCTCCAAAGGAGACGATGCCTGACTCCTCGGGAAACTTGATAGGAGTCCCAGGATTCCTGTGACACATGGAAAGGGACCCTTGGTCTCCCGCCTCAGCTGGAGAGGCGTCCCAATTGCCCTGCCAAGCCTCCAGGAGAATCCCCAGTTGTCCCTCGCAACTAGGCAGGAGTCCTGACGTCGCTGAACAAAGACGTGTGTGGAAGGGCCATCCCCATCGTAACTCGAGAATATACCCCAGGTTCCAATCGCAACTCGAGAAAAACCATGAGACTTCCCCCTCGCCACAAAATGAGGCCCGATACCCTGAACTGCATGCAGAGCAATTACGTGTTGCACATCACACATGAAAGGAGCCTTGATTTCCTTGATGGCACTCCAGAGAAACCCCAAGAACACTGTTTCAAGGCTAGAGGGATCCTGAGGTCACTGTAGCAACACGAAAGAGCTCCGTGGACCAAAAATCAACTCGAGATGAGAGGTTAGTCCCTGGCTTCGACTCCAGAGGAATACCACCTTACCAGAAGCACTTCAAGAGGAGGCTTCTCTCAGCTCTAGGTATGTGAGAGGGACCCTGAGTTTGCGGCCAAAAGTGGAATGGACTCCGCGATGCCCTGACTCGAAATAAGGCCGGAAATCCCTGCAGTGACTTGAATGCAGGCTCGTCTTGCATTTCCGAAGACGAAAGGATGTCTGAATCCCCTGTGGAGAACAAAGAGAAAGAGCTAGTTCCCCACCTCATCGCGACCGGAGGCCTCACATCCTTTGAAAACTCCAGAGGTACGCAGAGATCAGTGCCTCCATAGGAGACGATGCCTGACTCCTCGTGAAAGTTGATAGGAGTCCCAGGATTTCTGTGGCACGTGGAAAGGGACCCTTGGTCTTCCGCCTCAGCTGGAGAGGCGTCCCAATTGCCCTGCCAAGCCTCGAGGAGAATCCCGAGTTGTCCCTCGCAACTAGGCAGGAGTCCTGACGTCGCTGAACAAACACGTAGGTGGAAGCGCCATCCCCGTCGTAACTCGAGAATATACCCCAGGTTCCCGCCGCAACTCGAGAAAAACCATGAGACTTCCCACTCGCCGTGAGTTGAGGCCCGATTTCCCTGCACTGCATGCAGAGCAATTCCGTGTTGCACATCAAACATGAAAGGAGCCTTGATTTCCTTGATGGCACTCCAGGAAACCCCAAGAACACTGTTTCCAGGCTAGAGGGATCCTGAGGTCACTGTAGCAACACGAAAGAGCTCCGTGGACCAAAAATCAACTCGAGATGAGAGGTTAGTCCCTGGGTTCGACTCCAGAGGAATACCACCTTACCACAAGCACCTCAAGAGGAGGCTTCTCTCAGCTCTAGCTATGTGAGAGGGACCCTGAGTTTTCGGCCTCAAGTGGAATGGACACTGCGATGCCCTGATTCGAAATAAGGCCGGATAACCCTGCAGTGACTTGAATGCAGGCTCGTCTTGCATCTCCCAAGACGAAAGGATGTCTGAATCCCCTGTGGAGACCACAGAGAAAGACCTAGTTCCCCACCTCATGGCGACCGGAGGCCTCACATCCTTTGAAAACTCCTGAGGTATGCGGAGATCAGTGCCTCCACAGGAGACGATGCCTGACTCCTCGTGAAACTTGATAGGAGTCCCAGGATTCCTGTGGCACGTGGAACAGGACACTTGGTCTCCCGCCTCAGCTGGAGAGGTGTCCCAATTGCCCTGCCAAGCCTCGAGGAGAATCCCGAGTTGTCCCTCGCAACTAGGCAGGAGTCCTGAGGTCGCTGAATAAACACGTGGGTGGAAGGGCCATCCCCGTCGTAACTCGAGAATATACCCCAGGTTCTCGCCACAACTCGAGAAAAACCATGAGACTTCCCCCTCGCCGTGAGATGAGGTCCGATTCCCCTGCACTGCATGCAGAGCAATTCCGTGTTGCACATCAAACATGAAAGGAGCCTTGATTTCCTTGATGGCACTCCAGAGAAAACCCAAGAACACTGTTTCAAGGCTAGAGGGATCCTGAGGTCACTGTAGCAACACGAAAGAGCTCCGTGGACCAAAAATCAACTCGAGATGAGAAGTTAGTCCCTGGCTTCGACTCCAGAGGAATACCACCTTACCACAAGCACCTCAAGAGGAGGCTTCTCTCAGCTCTACGTATGTGAGAGGAACCCTGAGTTTGCGGCCTCAAGTGGAATGGACACCGCGATGCCCTGACTCGAAATAAGGCCGGATATCCCTGCAGTGACTTGAATGCAGGCTCGTCTTGCATCTCCCAAGACGAAAGGATGTCTGAGTCCCCTGTGGAGACCACAGAGAAAGACCTAGTTCCCCACCTCATCCCGACCGGCGGCCTCACATCCTTTGAAAACTCGAGAGGTACGTGGAGATCAGTGCCTCCAAAGGAGACGATGCCTGACACCTCGTGAAACTTGTTAGGAGTCCCAGAATTCCTGTGGCACGTGGTAAGGGACCCTTGGTCTCCCGCCTCAGCTGGAGAGGCGTCCCAATTGCCCTGCTAAGCCTCGAAAAGACTCCCGAGTTGTCCCTCGCAACTAGGCAGGAGTCTGACGTCGCTGAACAAACACGTGGGTGGAAGGGCCATCACCTCGTAACTCGAGAATATACCCCAGGTTCCCATCGCAACTCGAGAAAAACCATGAGACTTCCCCCTCGCCGCAAAATGAGGCCCGATACCCTGCACTGCATGCAGAGCAATTCCGTGTTGCACATCACACATGAAAGGAGCCTTGATTTCCTTGATGGCACTCCAGAGAAACCCCAAGAACACTGTTTCAAGGCTAGAGGGATCCTGAGGTCACTGTAGCAACACGAAAGAGCTCCGTGGACCAAAAATCAACTCGAGATGAGAGGTTAGTCCCTGGCTTCGACTCCAGAGGAATACCACCTTACCAGACGCACCTCAAGAGGAGGCTTCTCTCAGCTCTAGCTATGTGAGAGGGACCCTGAGTTTGCGGGCTCAAGTGGAATGGACACCGCGATGCCCTGACTCGAAATAAGGCCGGAAATCCCTGCAGTGACTTGAATGCAGGCTCGTCTTGCATCTCCCAAGACGAAAGGATGTCTGAATCCCCTGTGGAGAACAAAGAGAAAGACATAGTTCCCCACCTCATCGCGACCGGAGGCCTCACATCCTTTGAAAACTCCAGAGGTACGCAGAGATCAGTGCCTCCATAGGAGACGATGCCTGACTCCTCGTGAAAGTTGATAGAAGTCCCAGGATTCCTGTGGCACGTGGAAAGGGACCCTTGGTCTTCCGCCTCAGCTGGAGAGGCGTCCCAATTGCCCTGCCAAGCCTCGAGGAGAATCCCGAGTTGTCCCTCGCAACTAGGCAGGAGTCCTGACGTCGCTGAACAAACACGTAGGTGGAAGCGCCATCCCCGTCGTAACTCGAGAATATACCCCAGGTTCCCGCCGCAACTCGAGAAAAACCATGAGACTTCCCCCTCGCCACGAGATGAGGCCCGATACCCTGCACTGCATGCAGAGCAATTCCGTGTTGCACATCAAACATGAAAGGAGCCTTGATTTCCTTGATGGCACTCCAGAGAAACCCCAAGAACACTGTTTCAAGGCTAGAGGGATCCTGAGGTCACTGTAGCAACATGAAAGAGCTCCGTGGACCAAAAATCATCTCGAGATGAGAGGTTAGTCCCTGGCTTCGACTCCAGAGGAATACCACCTTACCAGAAGCACCTCAAGAGGAGGCTTCTCTCAGCTCTAGGTATGTGAGAGGGACCCTGAGTTTGCGGCCTCAAGTGGAATGGACACCGCGATGCCATGACTCGAAATAAGGCCGGATATCCCTGCAGTGACTTGAATGCAGGCTCGTTTTGCGTCTTCTAAGACGAAAGGATGTCTGATTCCCCTGTGGAGACCACAGAGAAAGACCTAGTTCCCCACCTCATCGCGACCGGAGGCCTGACATCCTTTGAAAACTCCAGAGGTACGCGGAGATCAGTGCCTCCAAAGGAGACGATGCCTGACTCCTCGTGAAACTTGATAGGAGTCCCAGGATTTCTGTGGCACGTGGAAAGGGACCCTTGGTCTCCCGCCTCAGCTGGAGAGGCGTCCCAATTGCCCTGCCAAGCCTCGAGGAGAATCCCGAGTTGTCCCTCGCAACTAGGCAGGAGTCCTGACGTCGCTGAACAAACACGTAGGTGGAAGGGCCATCCCCGTCGTAACTCGAGAATATACCCCAGGTTCCCGCCGCAACTCGAGAAAAACCATGAGACTTCCCCCTCGCCGCGAGATGAGGCCCGATTCCCCTGCACTGCATGCAGAGCAATTCCGTGCTGCACATCAAACATGAAAGGACCCTTGATTTCCTTGATGGCACTCCAGAGAAACCCCAAGGACACTGTTTCAAGGCTAGAGGGATCCTGAGGACACTGTAGCAACAAGAAAGAGCTCCGTGGACCAAAAATCAACTCGAGATGAGAGGTTAGTCCCTGGCTTCGATTCCAGAGGAATACAACCTTACCACAAGCACCTCAAGAGGAGGCTTCTCTCAGCTCTAGGTATGTGAGAGGGACCCTGAGTTTGCGGCCTTAAGTGGAATGGACACTGCGATGCCCTGACTCGAAATAAGGCCGGATATCCCTGCAGTGACTTGAATGCAGGCTCGTCTTGCATCTCCGAAGACGAAAGGATGTCTGAATCCCCTGTGGAGACCACAGAGAAAGACCAAGTTCCCAACTTCATCGCGACCGGAGGCCTCACATCCTTTGAAAACTCCAGAGGTACAAGGAGATCAGTGCCTCCAAAGGAGACGATGCCTGACTCCTCGTGAAACTTGATAGGAGTCCCAGAATTCCTGTGGCACATGGAAAGGAACCCTTGGTCTCCCGCCTCAGCTGGAGAGGCGTCCCAATTGCCCTGCCAAGCCTCGAGGAAAATCCCGAGTTGTCCCTTGCAACTAGGCAGGAGTCTGACGTCGCTGAACAAACACGTGGGTGGATGGGCCATCCCCGTCGTAACTCGAGAATATACCCCATGTTCCCATCGCAACTCGAGAAAAACCATGAGACTTCCCCCTCGCCGCAAAATGAGGCCCGATACCCTGCACTGCATGCAGAGCAATTCCGAGTTGCACATCACACATGAAAGGAGCCTTGATTTCCTTGATGGCACTACAGAGAAACCCCAAGAACACTGTTTCAAGGCTAGAGGGATCCTGAGGTCACTGTAGCAACACGAAAGAGCTCCGTGGACCAAAAATCAACTCGAGATGAGGGGTTAGCCCCTGGCTTCGAGTCCAGAAGAATACCACCTTACCACAAGCACCTCAAGAAGAGGCTTCTCTCAGCTCTAGGTATGTGAGAGGGACCCTGAGTTTCCGGCCTCAAGTGGAATGGACACCGCGATGCCCTGACTCGAAATAAGGCCGGATATCCCTGCAGTGACTTGAATGCAGGCTCGTTTTGCATCTCCTAAGACGAAAGGATGTCTGAATCCCCTGTGGAGACCACAGAGAAAGGCCTAGTTCCCCACCTCATCGCGACCGGAGGCCTCACATCCTTTGAAAACTCCAGAGGTACGCGGAGATCAGTGCCTCCAAAGGAGACGATGCCTGACTCCTCGTGAAACTTGATAGGAGTCCCAGGATTTCTGTGGCACGTGGAAAGGGACCCTTGGTCTCAAGCCTCAGCTGGAGAGGCGTTCCAATTGCCCTGCCAAGCCTCGAGGAGAATCCCGAGTTGTCCCTCGCAACTAGGCAGGAGTCCTGACGTCGCTGAACAAACACGTAGGTGGAAGCGCCATCCCCGTCGTAACTCGAGAATATACTCCAGGTTCCCGCCGCAACTCGAGAAAAACCATGAGACTTCCCCCTCGCCGCGAGATGAGGCCCGATACCCTGCACTGCATGCAGAGCAATTCCGTGTTGCACATCACACATGAAAGGAGCCTTGATTTCCTTGATGGCACTCCAGAGAAACCCCAAGAACACTGTTTCAAGGCGAGAGGGATCCTGAGGTCACTGTAGCAACACGAAAGAGCTCCGTGGACCAAAAATCAACTCGAGATGAGAGGTTAGTCCATGGCTTCGACTCCAGAGGAATACCACCTTACCAGAAGCACCTCAAGAGGAGGCTTCTCTCAGCTCTAGGTATGTGAGAGGGACCCTGAGTTTGCGGCCTCAAGTGGAATGGACACCGCGATGCCCTGACTCGAAATAAGGCCGGATATCCCTGCAGTGACTTGAATGCAGGCTCGTTTTGCATCTCCTAAGACGAAAGGATGTCTGAATCCCCTGTGGAGACCACAGAGAAAGACCTAGTTCCCCACCTCATCACGACCGGAGGCCTCACATCCTTTGAAAACTCCAGAGGTACGCGGAGATCAGTGCCTCCAAAGGAGACGATGCCTGACTCCTCGTGAAACTTGATAGGAATCCCAGGATTTCTGTGGCACGTGGAAAAGGACCCTTGGTCTCCCGCCTCAGCTGGAGAGGCGTCCCAATTGCCCTGCCAAGCCTCGAGGAGAATCCCGAGTTGTCCCTCGCAACTAGGCAGGAGTCCTGACGTCGCTGAACAAACACGTAGGTGGAAGCGCCATCCCCGTCGTAACTCGAGAATATACCCCAGGTTCCCGCCGCAACTCGAGAAAAACCATGAGACTTCCCCCTCGCCGCGAGATGAGGCCCGATTCCCCTGCACTGCGTGCAGAGCAAATCCGTGTTGCACATCACACATGAAAGGAGCCTTGATTTCCTTGATGGCACTCCAGAGAAACCCCAAGAACACTGATTCAAGGCTAGAGGGATCCTGAGGTCACTGTAGCCACACGAAAGAGCTCCGTGGACCGAAAATCAACTCGAGATGAGAGGTTAGTCCCTTGCTTCGAATTCAGAGGAATACCACCTTACCAGAAGCACCTCAAGAGGAGGCTTCTCTCAGCTCTAGGTATGTGAGAGGGACCCTGATTTTGTGGCCTCAAGTGGAATGAACACTGCGATGCCCTGACGCGAAATAAGGCCGGATATCCCTGCAGTGACTTGAATGCAGGCTTGTCTTGCATCTCCCAAGACGAAAGGATTTCTGAATCCCCTGTGGAAGCCACAGAGAAAGACCTAGTTCCCCACCTCATCGCGACGGGAGGCCTCACATCCTTTGAAAACTCCAGAGGTACGCGGAGATCAGTGCCTCCAAAGGAGACGATGCCTGACTCCTCGTGAAACTTGATAGGAGTCCCAGGATTTCTGTGGCACGTGGAAAGGGACCCTTGGTCTCCCGCCTCAGCTGGAGAGGCGTCCCAATTGCCCTGTCAAGCCTCGAGCAGAATCCCGAGTTGTCCCTCGCAACTAGGCAGGAGTCCTGATGTCGCAGAGCAAACACGTAGGTGGAAGGGCCGTCCCCGTTGTAATTCGAGAATATACCCCAGGTTCCCGCCTCAACTCGAGAAAAACCATGAGACTTCCCACTCGCCGTGAGTTGAGGCCCGATTCCCCTGCACTGCATGCGGAGCAATTCCGTGTTGCACTTGAAACATGAAAGGAGCCTTGATTTCCTTGATGGCACTCCAGAGAAACCCCAAGAACACTGTTTCTAGGTAGAGGGATCCTGAGGTCATTGTAGCAACACGAAAGAGCTCCGTGGACCAAAAATCAACTCGAGATGAGAGGTTAGTTCCTGGCTTCGATTCCAGAGGAATACCACCTTACCACAAGCACCTCAAGAGGAGGCTTCTCTCAGCTCTAGGTATGTGAGAGGGACCCTGAGTTTGCGGCCTCAAGTGAAATGGACACCGCGATGCCCTGACTCGAAATAAGGCCGGAAATCCCTGCAGTGACTTGAATGCAGGCTCGTCTTGCATCTCCCAAGACGAAAGGATGTCTGAATCCCCTGTGGAGACCACAGAGAAAGACCTAGTTCCCCACCTCATCACGACCGGAGGCCTCACATCCTTTGAAAACTCCAGAGGTACGCGGAGATCAGTGCCTCCAAAGGAGACGATGCCTGACTCCTCGTGAAACTTGATAGGAGTCCCAGGATTCCTGTGGCACGTGGAAAGGGACCCTTGGTCTCCCGCCTCAGTTGGAGAAGCGTCCCAATTGCCCTGCCAAGCCTCGAGGAGAATCCCGAGTTGTCCCTCGCAACTAGGCAGGAGTCCTGACGTCGCTGAACAAACACGTGTGTGGAAGAGCCATCCCCGTCCTAACTCGAGAATATACCCCAGGTTCCCGCCGCAACTCGAGAAAAACCATGAGACTTCCCCCTCGCCGCGAGATGAGGCCCGATTCCCCTGCACTGCGTGCAGAGCAATTCCGTGTTGCACATCACACATGAAAGGAGCCTTGATTTCCTTGATGGCACTCCAGAGAAACCCCAAGAACACTGTTTCAAGGCTAGAGGGATCCTGAGGTCACTGTAGCAACACGAAAGAGCTCCGTGGACCAAAAATCAACTCGAGATGAGAGGTTAGTCCCTGGCTTCGACTCCAGAGGAATACCACCTTACCACAAGCACCTCAAGAGGAGGCTTCTCTCAGCTCTAGGTATGTGAGAGGGACCCTGAGTTTGCGGCCTCAAGTGCAATGGACACCGCGATGCCCTGACTCGAAATAAGGCTGGATATCCCTGCAGTGACTTGAATGCAGGCTCGTCTTGCATCTCCCAAGACGAAAGGATGTCTGAATCCCCTGTGGAGACCACAGAGAAAGACCTAGTTCCCCACCTCATCGCGACTGGAGGCCTCACATCCTTTGAAAACTCCAGAGGTACGCGGAGATCAGTGCCTCCAAAGGAGACGATGCCTGACTTCTCGTGAAACTTGATAGGAGTCCCAGGATTCCTGTGGCACGTGGAAAGGGACCCTTGGTCTCCCGCCTCAGCTGGAGAGGCGTTCCAATTGCCCTGCCAAGCCTCGAGGAGAATCCCGAGTTGTCCCTCGCAACTAGGCAGGAGTCCTGACGTCGCTGAACAAACACGTAGGTGGAAGGGCCATCCCCGTCGTAACTCGAGAATATACCCCAGGTTCCCGCCGCAACTCGAGAAAAACAATGAGACTTCTCCCTCGCCGCGAGATGAGGCCCGATTCCCCTGCACTGCATGCAGAGCAATTCCGTGCTGCACATCAAACATGAAAGGACCCTTGATTTTCTTGATGGCACTCCAGAGAAACCCCAAGGACACTGTTTCAAGGCTAGAGGGATCCTGAGGACACTGTAGCAACAAGAAAGAGCTCCGTGGACCAAAAATCAACTCGAGATGAGAGGTTAGTCCCTGGCTTCGATTCCAGAGGAATACAACCTTACCACAAGCACCTCAAGAGGAGGCTTCTCTCAGCTCTAGGTATGTGAGAGGGACCCTGAGTTTCCGGCCTCAAGTGGAATGGACACCGCGATGCCCTGACTCGAAATAGGCCGGATATCCCTGCAGTGACTTGAATGCAGGCTCGTCTTGCATCTCCCAAGACGAAAGGATGTCTGAATCCCCTGTGGAGACCACAGAGAAAGACCTAGTTCCCCACCTCATCGCGACCGGAGGCCTCACATCCTTTGAAAACTCCAGAGGTACGCGGAGATCAGTGCCTCCAAAGGAGACGATGCCTGACTCCTCGTGAAACTTGATAGGAATCCCAGGATTTCTGTGGCACGTGGAAAGGGACCCTTGGTCTCCCGCCTCAGCTGGAGAGGCGTCCCAATTGCCCTGCCAAGCCTCGAGGAGAATCCCGAGTTGTCCCTCGCAACTAGGCAGGAGTCCTGAAGTCGCTGAACAAACACGTGGGTGGAAGCGCCATCCCCGTCGTAACTCGAGAATATACCCCAGGTTCCCGCCGCAACTCGAGAAAAACCATGAGACTTGCCCCTCGCCGCGAGATGAGGCCCGATTCCCCTGCACTGCATGCAGAGCAATTCCGTGTTGCACATCACACATGAAAGGAGCCTTGATTTCCTTGATGGCATTCCAGAGAAACCTCAAGAACACTGATTCAAGGCTAGAGGGATCCTGAGGTCACTGTAGCAACACGAAAGAGCTCCGTGGACCAAAAAGCAACTCGAGATGAGAGGGTAGTCCCTGACTTCGAGTCCAGAGGAATAACACCTTACCACAAGCACCTCAAGAGGAGGCTTCTCTCAGCTCTAGGTATGTGAGATGGACCCTGAGTTTGCGGCCTCAAGTGGAATGGACACCGCCATGCCCTGACTCGAAATAAGGCCGGATATCCCTGCAGTGACTTGAATGCAGGCTCGTCTTGCATCTCCCAAGACGAAAGGATGTCTGAATCCCCTGTGGAGACCACAGAGAAAGACCTAGTTCCCCACCTCATCGCGACCGGAGGCCTCACATCCTTTGAAAACTCCAGAGGTACGCGGAGATCAGTGCCTCCAAAGGAGACGATGCCTGACTCCTCGTGAAACTTGATAGGAGTCCCAGGATTCTTGTGGCACGTGGAAAGGGACCCTTGGTCTCCCGCCTCAGGTGGAGAAGGGTCCCAATTGCCCTGCCAAGCCTCGAGGAGAATCCCGAGATGTCCCTCGCAACTAGGCAGGAGTCCTGACGTCGCTGAACAAGCACGTGTGTGGAAGGGCCATCCCCGTCTAAACTCGAGAATATACCCCAGGTTCCCGCCGCAACTCGAGAAAAACCGTGAGACTTCCCCCTCGCCGCGAGATGAGGCCCGATTCCCCTGCACTGCGTGCAGAGCAATTCCGTGTTGCACATCACACATGAAAGGAGCCTTGATTTCCTTGATGGCACTCCAGAGAAACCCCAAGAACACTGTTTCAAGGCTAGAGGGATCCTGAGGTCACTGTAGCAACACGAAAGAGCTCCGTGGACCAAAAAGCAACTCGAGATGAGAGGGTAGTCCCTGGCTTCGACTCCAGAGGAATAACAACTTACCACAAGCACCTCAAGAGGAGGCTTCTCTCAGCTCTAGGTATGTGAGAGGGTCCCTGAGTTTGCGGCCTCAAGTGGAATGGACACCGCCATGCCCTGTCTCGAAATAAGGCCGGATATCCCTGCAGTGACTTGAATGCAGGCTCGTCTTGCATCTCCCAAGACGAAAGGATGTCTGAATCCCCTGTGGAGACCACAGAGAAAGACCTAGTTCCCCACCTCATCGCGACCGGAGGCCTCACATCCTTTGAAAACTCCAGAGGTACGCGGAGATCAGTGCCTCCAAAGGAGACGATGCCTGACTCCCCGTGAAACTTGATAGGAGTCCCAGGATTCTTGTGGCACGTGGAAAGGGACCCTTGGTCTCCCGCCTCAGCTGGAGAGGCGTCCCAATTGCCCTGCCAAGCCTCGAGGAAAATCCTGAATTGTCCCTCGCAACTAGGCAGGAGTCCTGACGTCGCTGAACAAACACGTGGGTGGAAGGGCCATCCCCGTCGTAACTCGAGAATATACCCCAGGTTCCCGCCGCAACTCGAGAAAAACCATGAGACTTCCCCCTCGCCGCGACATGAGGCCCGATTCCCCTGCACTGCGTGCAGAGCAATTCCGTGTTGCACATCACACATGAAAGGAGCCTTGATTTCCTTAATGGCACTCCAGAGAAAACCCAAGAACACTGTTTCAAGGCTAGAGGGATCCTGAGGTCACTGTAGCCACACGAAAGAGCTCCGTGGACCAAAAATCAACTCGAGATGAGAGGTTAGTCCCTGGCTTCGACTCCAGAGGAATACCACCTTACCACAAGCACCTCAAGAGGAGGCTTCTCTCAGCTCTAGGTATGTGAGAGGGACCCTGAGTTTGCGGCCTCAAGTGAAATGGAAACCACGATGCCATGACTCGAAATAAGACCGGATATCCCTGCAGTGACTTGAATGCAGGCTCGTGTTGAATCTCCCAAGACGAAAGGATGTCTGAATCCCCTGTGGAAACCACAGAGAAAGACCTAGTTCCCCACCTCATCACGACCGGAGGCCTCACATCCTTTGAAAACTCCAGAGGTACGCGGAGATCAGTGCCTCCAAAGGAGACGATGCCTGACTCCCCGTGAAACTTGATAGGAGTCCCAGGATTCCTGTGGCACGTGGAAAGGGACCCTTGGTCTCCCGCCTCAGCTGGAGAGGCGTCCCAATTGCCCTGCCAAGCCTTGAGGGGAATCCCGAGTTGTCCCTCGCAACTAGGCAGGAGTCCTGACGTCGCTGAACAAACAAGTGGGTGGAAGGGCCATCCCCGTCGTAACTCGGAAATATACCAAGATACCCGCCGCAACTCGAGAAAAACCATGAGACTTCCCCCTCGCCGCGAGATGAGGCCCGATTCCCCTGCACTGCATGCAGAGCAATTCAATGTGCACACCACTCAAGATAGGAGCCTTGATTTCCTTGATGGCACTCCAGAGAAACCCCAAGAACACTGTTTAAAGGCTACAGGCATCCTGAGGTCACTGTAGCAACAGGAAAGAGCTCCGTGGACCAAAAATCAACTCGAGATGAGAGATTAGTCCCTGTCTTCGACTCCAGAGGAATACCACCTTACCACAAGCACCTCAAGAGGAGGCTTCTCTCAGCTCTACCTATGTGCTGAGTTTGCGGTTTCAAGTGGAATGGACACCGCGATGCCCTGACTCGAAATAAGGCCGGATATCCCTGCAGTGACTTGAATGCAGGCTCGTCTTGCATCTCCCAAGATGAAAGGATGTCTGAATCCCCTGTGGAGACCACAGAGAAAGACCTAGTTCCCCACCTCATGGCGAACTGAGGCCTCACATCCTTTGAAAACTCCAGAGGTATGCGGAGATCAGTGCCTCCAAAGGAGACGATGCCTGACTCCTCGTGAAACTTGATAGGAGTCCCAGGATTCCTGTGACACGTGGAAAGGGACCCTTGGTCTCCCGCCTCAGCTGGAGAGGCGTCCCAATTGCCCTGTCAAGCCTCGAGGAGAATCGCGAGTTGTCCGTCGCAACTAGGCAGGAGTCCTGCCGTTGCTGAACAAACACGTGGGTGGAAGGGCCATCCCCGTCGTAACTCGAGAATATACCCCAGGTTCCCGCCGCAACTCGAGAAAAACCATGAGACTTCCCCCTCGCCGCGAGATGAGGCCCGATTCCCCTGCACTGCGTGCAGAGCAATTCCGTCTTGCACATCACACATGAAAGGAGCCTTGATTTCCTTGATGGCACTCCAGAGAAACCCCAAGAACACTGTTTCAAGGCTAGAGGGATCCTGAGGTCACTGTAGCAACACGAAAGAGCTCCGTGGACCAAAAATTAACTCGATTTGAGAGGTTAGTCCCTGTCTTCGACTCCAGAGGAATACCACCTTACCACAAGCACCTCAAGAGGAGGCTTCTCTCAGCTCTAGCTATGTGAGAGGGACCCTGAGTTTGCGGCCTCAAGTGGAGTGGACACCGCGATGCCCTGGCTCGAAATAAGGCCATATATCCCTGCAGTGACTTGAATGCAGGCTCGTCTTGCATCTCCCAAGACGAAAGGATGTCTGAATCCCCTGTGGAGACCACAGAGAAAGACCTAGTTCCCCACCTCATCGCAACCGGAGGCCTCACATCCTTTGAAAACTCCAGAGTTATGCGGAGATTAGTGCCTCCAAAGGAGACGATGCCTGACTCCTCGTGAAACTTGATAGGAGTCCCAGGATTCCTGTGGCTCGTGGAAAGGAACCCTTGGTCTCCCGCCTCAGCTGGAGAGGCATCCCAAGTGCCCTGCCAAGCCTCGAGGAGAATCCCGAGTTGTCCCTCGCAACTAGGCAGGAGTTCTGCCGTCGCTGAACAAACACGTGGGTGGAAGGGCCATCCCCGTCATAACTCGAGAATATACCCCAGGTTCCCGCCGCAACTGGAGAAAAACCATGACTTCCCCCTCGCCGCGAGATGAGGCCCGATTCCCCTGCACTGCATGCAGAGCAATTCCGTGTTGCACATCACACATGAAAGGAGCCTTGATTTCCTTGATGGCACTCCAGAGAAACACCAAGAACACTGTTTCAAGGCTAGAGGGATCCTGAGGTCACTGTAGCAACACGAAAGAGCTCCGTGGACCAAAAATCAAGTCGAGATGAGAGGTTAGTCCCTGGCTTCGACTCCAGAGGAATACCACCTTACCACAAGCACCTCAAGAGGAGGCTTCTCTCAGCTCTAGGTATGTGAGACGGACCCTGAGTTTGCGCCCTCAAGTGGAATGGACACCGCGATGCCCTGACTCGAAATAAGGCCGGATATCCCTGCAGTGACTTGAATGCAGGCTCGTCTTGCATCTCCCAAGACGAAAGGATGTCTGAATCCCCTGTGGAGACCACAGAGAAAGACCTAGTTCCCCACCTCATCGCGACCGGAGGCCTCACATCCTTTGAAAACTCCAGAGGTACGCGGAGATCAGTGCCTCCAACGGAGACGATGCCTGACTCCTCGAGAAATTTGATAGGAGTCACACGAATCCTGTGGCACGTGGAAAGGGACACTTGGTCTCCCGCCTCAGCTGGAGAGGCGTCCCAATTGCCCTGCCAAGCCTCGAGGAGAATCCCGAATTGTCCCTCGCAACTAGGCAGGAGTCCTGACGTCGCTGAACAAACACGTGGGTGGACGGGCCATCCCCATTGTAACTCGAGAATATCCCCCAGGTTCCCGCCACAACTCGAGAAAAACCATGAGACTTCCCCCTCGCCGCGAGATGAGGCCCGATTCCCCTGCACTGCGTGCAGAGCAATTCCGTGTTGCACATCACACATGAAAGGAGCCTTTATTTCCTTGATGGCACTCCAGAGAAACTCCAAGAACACTGTTTCAAGGCTAGAGGGATCCTGAGGTCACTGTAGCAACACGAAAGAGCTCCGTGGACCAAAAATCAACGCGAGATGAGAGGTTAGTCCCTGGCTTCGACTCCAGAGGAATAACAACTTACCACAAGCACCTCAAGAGGAGGCTTCTCTCAGCTCTAGGTATGTGAGAGGGACCCTGAGTTTGCGGCCTCAAGTGGAATGGACACCGCGATGCCCTGACTGGAAATAAGGCCGGATATCCCTGCAGTGACTTGAATGCAGGCTCGTGTTGCATCTCCCAAGACGAAAGGATGTCTGAATCCCCTGTGGAGACCACAGAGAAAGACCTAGTTCCCCACCTGATCGCGACCGGAGGCCTCACATCCTTTGAAAATGCCAGAGGTACGCGGAGATCAGTTCCTCCAAAGGAGACGAGGCCTGACTCCTCGTGAAACTTGATAGGAGTCCCAGGATTCCTGTGGCACGTGGAAAGGGACCCTTGGTCTCCCGCCTCAGATGGAGAGGCGTCCCAATTGCCCTGCCAAGCCTCGAGGAGAATCCCGAGTTGTCCCTCGCAACTAGGCAGGAGTCCTGACGTCGCTGAACAAACACGTGGTTAGAAGCGCCATCCCAGTCGTAACTCGAGAATATACCCCAGGTTCCCGCCGCAACTCGAGAAAAACCATGAGACTTCCCCCTCGCCCCGAGATGAGGCCCGATTCCCCTGCACTGCGTGCAGAGCAATTCCGTGCTGCACATCACACATGAAAGGAGCCTTGATTTCCTTGATGGCACTCCAGAGAAAACCCAAGAACACTGTTTCAAGGCTAGCGGGATACTGAGGTCACTGTAGCAACACGAAAGAGCTCCGTGGACCAACAATCAACTCGAGATGAGAGGTTAGTCCCTGGCTTCGACTCCAGAGGAATACCACCTTACCACAAGCACCTCAAGAGGAGGCTTCTCTCAGCTCTACCTATGTGCTAAGTTTGCGGTTTCAAGTGGAATGGACACCGCGATGCCCTGACTCGAAATAAGGCCGGATATCCCTGCAGTGACTTGAATGCAGGCTCGTGTTGCATCTCCCAAGACGAAAGGATGTCTGAATTCCCTGTGGAGACCACAGAAAAAGACCTAGTTCCCCACCTCATCGCGACCTGAGTCCTCACATCCTTTGAAAACTCCAGAGGTACGCGGAGATTAGTGTCTCCAAAGGAGACGATGCCTGACTCCTTGTGAAACTTGATAGGAGTCCCAGGATTCCTGTGGCACGTGGAAAGGGACACTTGGTCTCCCGCCTCAGCTGGAGAGGCGTCCCAATTGCCCTGCCAAGCCTCGAGGAGAATCCCGAGTTGTCCCTCGAAACTAGGCAGGAGTCCTGACGTCGATGAACAAACACGTGGGTGGAAGGGCCATCCCCGTCGTAACTCGAGAATATACCCCAGGTTCCCGCCGCAACTCGAGAAAAACCATGAGACTTCCCCCTCGCCGCGAGATGAGGCCCGATTCCCCTGCACTGCGTGCAGAGCAATTCCGTGTTGCACATCACACATGAAAGGAGCCTTGATTTCCTTGGTGGCACTCCAGAGAAACCCCAAGAACACTGTTTCAAGGCTAGAGGGATCCTGAGGTCACTGTAGCAACACAAAAGTGCTCCGTGTACCAAAAATCAACTCGAGATGAGAGGTTAGTCCCTGGCTTCGACTCCAGAGGAATACCACCTTACCACAAGCACCTCAAGAGGAGACTTCTCTCAGCTCTAGGTATGTGAGAGGGACCCTGAGTTTGCGGCCTCAAGTGGAATGGACACCGCGATGCCCTGACTCGAAATAAGGCCAGATATCCCTGCAGTGACTTGAATGCAGGCTCGTCTTGCATCTCCCAAGACGAAAGGATGACTGAATCCCCTGTGAGGCCACAGAGAAAGACCTACTTCCCCACCTCATCGCGACCGGAGGCCTCACATCCTTTGAAAATTCCAGAGGTACGCGGAGATCAGTGCCTCCAAAGGAGACGATGCCTGACTCCTCGTGAAACTTGATAGGAGTCCCAGGATTCCTGTGGCACGTGGAAAGGGACCCTTGGTCTCCCGCCTCATCTGGAGAGGCGTCCCAATTGCCCTGCCAAGCCTCGAGGAGAATCCCGAGTTGTCCCTCGCAACTAGGCAGGAGTCCTGACGTCGCTGAACAAACACGTGGGTGGAAGGGCCATCCCCGTCGTAACTCGAGAATATACCCCAGGTTCCCGCCGCAACTCGAGAAAAACCATGAGACTTCCCCCTCGCCGCGAGATGAGGCCCGATTCCCCTGCACTGCGTGCAGAGCACGTCCGTGTTGCACATCACACATGAAAGGAGCCTTGATTTCCTTGATGGCACTCCAGAGAAACCCCAAGAACACTGTTTCAAGGCTAGAGGGATCCTGACGTCACTGTAGCAACACGAAAGAGCTCCGTGGACCAAAAATCAACTCGAGATGAGAGGTTAGTCCCTGGCTTCGACTCCAGAGGAATACCACCTTACCACAAGCACCTCAAGAGGAGGCTTCTCTCAGCTCTAGCTATGTGAGAGGGACCCTGAGTTTGCGGCCTCAAGGGGAATGGACACCGCGATGCCCTGACTCGAAATAAGGCCGGATATCCCTGCAGTGACTTGAATGCAGGCTCGTCTTGCATCTCCCAAGATGAAAGGATGTCTGAATTCCCTGTGGAGACCACAGAGAAAGACCTAGTTCCCCACCTCATCGCGACCGGAGGCCTCACATCCTTTGAAAACTCCAGAGGTACGCGGAGATCAGTGCCTCCAAAGGAGACGATGCCTGACTCCTCGTGAAACTTGATAGGAGTCCCAGGATTCCTGTGGCACATGGAAAGGGACCCTTGGTCTCCCGCCTCAGCTGGAGAGGCGTCCCAATTGCCCTGCCAAGCCTCGAGGAGAATCCCGAGTTGTCCCTCGCAACTAGCCAGGAGTACTGACGTCGCTGAAGAAACACTTGTGTGGAAGGGCCATCCCCGTCGTAACTCGAGAATATACCCCAGGTTCCCCCCGCAACTCGAGAAAAACCATGAGACTTCCCCCTCGCCGTGAGATGAGGCCCGATTCCCCTGCACTGCGTGCAGAGCAATTCCGTGTTGCACATCACACATGAAAGGAGCCTTGAATTCCATGGTCGCACTCCAGAGAAACCCCAAGAACACTGTTTCAAGGCTAGAGGGATCCTGATGTCACTGTAGCAACACGAAAGAGCTCCATGGACCACAAATCAACTCGAGATGAGAGATTAGTCCCTGGCTTTGACTCCAGAGGAATACCACCTTACCACAAGCACCTCAAGAGGAGGCTTCTCTCAGCTCTACCTATGTGCTAAGTTTGCGGTTTCAAGTGGAATGGACACCGCGATGCCCTGACTCGAAATAAGGCCGGATATCCCTGCAGTGACTTGAATGCAGGCTCGTGTTGCATCTCCCAAGACAAAAGGATGTCTGTATCCCCTGTGGAGACCACAGAAAAAGACCTAGTTCCCCACCTCATCGCGACCTGAGTCCTCACATCCTTTGAAAACTCCAGAGGTACGCGGACATTAGTGTCTCCAAAGGAGACGATGCCTGACTCCTCGTGAAACTTGATAGGAGTCCCAGGATTCCTGTGGCACGTGGAAAGGGACCCTTGGTCTCCCGCCTCAGCTGGAGAGGCGTCCCAATTGCCCTGCCAAGCCTCGAGGAGAATCCCGAGTTGTCCCTCGCAACTAGGCAGGAGTCCTGACGTCGATGAACAAACACGTGGGTGGAAGGGCCATCCCCGTCGTAACTCGAGAATATACCCCAGGTTCCCGCCGCAACTCGAGAAAAACCATGAGACTTCCCCCTCGCCGCGAGATGAGGCCCGATTCCCCTGCACTGCGTGCAGAGCAATTCCGTGTTGCACATCACACATGAAAGGAGCCTTGATTTCCTTGGTGGCACTCCAGAGAAACCCCAAGAACACTGTTTCAAGGCTAGAGGGATCCTGAGGTCACTGTGGCAACACAAAAGAGCTCCGTGTACCAAAAATCAACTCAAGATGAGAGGTTAGTCCCTGGCTTCGACTCCAGAGGAATACCACCTTACCACAAGCACCTCAAGAGGAGACTTCTCTCAGCTCTAGGTATGTGAGAGGGACCCTGAGTTTGCGGCCTCAAGTGGAATGGACACCGCGATGCCCTGACTCGAAATAAGGCCGGATATCCCTGCAGTGACTTGAATGCAGGCTCGTCTTGCATCTCTCAAGACGAAAGGATGACTGAATCCCCTGTGAGGCCACAGAGAAAGACCTACTTCCCCACCTCATCGCGACCGGAGGCCTCCCATCCTTTGAAAACTCCAGAGGTACGCGGAGATCAGTGCCTCCAAAGGAGACGATGCCTGACTCCTCGTGAAACTTGATAGGAGTCCCAGGATTCCTGTGGCACGTGGAAAGGGACCCTTGGTCTCCCGCCTCAGCTGGAGAGGCGTCCCAATTGCCCTGCCAAGCCTCGAGGAGAATCCCGAGTTGTCCCTCGAAACTAGGCAGGAGTCCTGCCGTCGATGAACAAACACGTGGGTGGAAGGGCCATCCCCGTCGTAACTCGAGAATATACCCCAGGTTCCCGCCGCAACTCGAGAAAAACCATGAGACTTCCCCCTCGCCGCGAGATGAGGCCCGATTCCCCTGATCTGCGTGCAGAGCACGTCCGTGTTGCACATCACACATGAAAGGAGCCTTGATTTCCTTGATGGCACTCCAGAGAAACCCCAAGAACACTGTTTCAAGGCTAGAGGGATCCTGACGTCACTGTAGCAACACGAAAGAGCTCCGTTGGCCAAAAATCAACTCGAGATGAGAGGTTAGTCCCTGGCTTCGACTCCAGAGGAATACCACCTTACCACAAGCACCTCAAGAGGAGGCTTCTCTCAGCTCTAGGTATGTGAGAGGGACCCTGAGTTTGCGGCCTCAAGTGGAATGGACACCGCGATGCCCTGACTCGAAATAAGGCCGGATATCCCTGCAGTGACTTGAATGCAGGCTCGTCTTGCATCTCCCAAGATGAAAGGATGTCTGAATCCCCTGTGGAGACCACAGAGAAAGACCTAGTTCCCCACCTCATCGCGACCGGAGGCCTCAAATCCTTTGAAAACTCCAGAGGTACGCGGAGATCAGTGCCTACAAAGGAGACGATGCCTGACTCCTCGTGAAACTTTATAGGAGTCCCAGGATTCCTGTGGCACACGGAAAGGGACCCTTGGTCTCTCGCCTCAGCTGGAGAGGCGTCCCAATTGCCCTGCCAAGCCTCGAGGAGAATCCCGAGTTGTCCCTCACAACTAGCCAGGAGTACTGACGTCGCTGAAGAAACACGTGTGTGGAAGGGCCATCCCCGTCGTAACTCGAGAATATTCCCCAGGTTCCCGCCGCAACTCGAGAAAAACCATGAGACTTCCCCCTCGCCGCGAGATGAGGCCCGATTCCCCTGCACTGCGTGCAGAGCAATTCCGTGTTGCACATCATACATGAAAGGAGCCTTGATTTCCATGGTGGCACTCCACAGAAACCGGAAGAACACTGTTTCCAGGCTAGAGGGATCCTGAGGTCACTGTAGCAACACGAAAGAGCTCTGTGGACCACAAATCAACTCGAGATGAGAGATTAGTCCCTGGCTTCGACTCCAGAGGAATACCACCTTACCACAAGCACCTCAAGAGAAGGCTTCTCTCAGCTCTAGGTATGTGAGAGGGACCCTGAGTTTGCGGTCTAAAGTGTAATGGACACCGCGATGCACTGACGTGAAATAAGGCCGGATATCCCTGCAGTGACTTGAATGCAGGCTCGTCTTGCATCTCCCAAGATGAAAGGTTGTCTGAATGCCCTGTGGAGACCACAGAGAAAGACCTAGTTCCCCACCTCATCGCGCCCGGAGGCCTCACATCCTTTGAAAACTCCAGAGGTATGCGGAGATCAGTGCCTCCAAAGGAAACGATGCCTGACTCCTCGTGAAACTTGATAGGAGTCCCAGGATTCCTGTGGCACGTGGAAAGGGACACTTGGTCTCCCGCCTCAGCTGGAGAGGCGTCCCAATTGCCCTGCCAAGCCTCGAGGAGAATCCCGAGTTGTCCCTCGCAACTAGGCAGGAGTCCTGCCGTCGCTGAAAAAACACGTGTGTGGAAGGGCCATCCCCGTCGTAACTCGAGAATATACCCCAGGTTCCCTCCGCAAGTCGAGAAAAACCATGAGACTTCCCCCTCGCCGCGAGATGAGGCCCGATTCCCCTGCCCTGCATGCAGAGCAATTGGGTGTTGCACATCACACATGAAAGGAGACTTGATTTCCTTGATGGCACTCCAGAGAAACCCCAAGAACACTGTTTCAAGGCTAGAGGGATCCTGAGGTCACTGTAGCAACACGAAAGAGCTCCGTGGACCAAAAATCAACTCGAGATGAGAGGTTAGTCCCTGGCTTCGACTCCAGAGGAATACCACCTAACCCCAAGCACCTCAAGAGGAGGCTTCTCTCAGCTCTAGGTATGTGAGAGGGACCCTGAGTTTGCGGCCTCAAGTGGAATGGACACCGCGATGCACTGACGTGAAATAAGGCCGGATATCCCTGCAGTGACTTGAATGCAGGCTCTTCTTGCATCTCCCAAGACGAAAGGATGTCTGAATCCCCTGTGGAGACCACAGAGAAAGACCTAGTTCCCCACCTCATCGCGACCGGAGGCCTCACATCCTTTGAAAATTCCAGAGGTACGCGGAGATCAGTGCCTCCAAAGGAGACGATGCCTGACTCCTCGTGAAACTTGATAGGAGCCCCAGGATTCCTGTGGCACGTGGAAAGGGACACTTGGTCTCCCGCCTCAGCTGGAGAGGCGTCCCAATTGCCCTGCCAAGCCTCGAGGAGAATCCCGAGTTGTCCCTCGCAACTAGGCAGGAGTCCTGACGTCGCTGAACAAACACGTGGGTGGAAGGGCCATCCCCGTCGTAACTCGAGAATATACCCCAGGTTCCCGCCGCAACTCGAGAAAAACCATGAGACTTCCCCCTCGCCGCGAGATGAGGCCCGATTCCCCTGCACTGCGTGCAGAGCAATTCCGTCTTGCACATCACACATGAAAGGAGCCTTGATTTCCTTGATGGCACTCCAGAGAAACCCCAAGAACACTGTTTCAAGGCTAGAGGGATCCTGACGTCACTGTAGCAACAAGAAAGAGCTCCGTGGACCAAAAATCAACTCGAGATGAGAGGTTCGTCCCTGGCTTCGACTCCAGAGGAATACCACCTTACCACAAGCACCTCAAGAGGAGGCTTCTCTCAGCTCTAGGTATGTGAGAGGGACCCTGAGTTTGTGGCCTCAAGTGGAATGGACACCGCGATGCCCTGACTCAAAATAAGGCCGAATATCCCTGCAGTGACTTGAATGCAGGCCCGTCTTGCATCTCCCAAGACGAAAGGATGTCTGAATCCCCTGTGGAGACCACAGAGAAAGACCTAGTTCCCCACCTCATGGCGACCGGAGGCCTCACATCCTTTGAAAACTCCAGAGGTACGCGGAGATCAGTGCCTCCAAAGGAGACGATGCCTAACTCCTCCGGAAACTTGATAGGAGTCCCAGGATTCCTGTGGCACGTGGAAAGGGAGTCTTGGTCTCCCGCTTCAGCTGGAGAGGTGTCCCAATTGCCCTGCCAAGCCTCGAGGAGAATCGCGAGTTGCCCCTCGCAACTAGGCAGGAGTCCTGACGTCGCTGAACAAACACGTGGGTGGAAGGGCCATCCCCGTCGTAACTCGAGAATATACCCCAGGTTCCCGCCGCAACTCGAGAAAAACCATGAGACTTCCGCCTCGCCGCGAGATGAGGCCCGATTCCCCTGCACTGCGTGCAGAGCAATTCCGTGTTGCACATCACATATGAAAGGAGCCTTGATTTCCTTGATGGAACTCCAGAGAAACCCCAAGAACACTGTTTCAAGGCTAGAGGGATCCTGAGGTCACTGTAGCAACACGAAAGAGCTCCGTGGACCAAGAATCAACTCGAGATGAGAGGTTAGTCCCTAACTTCGACTCCAGAGGAATACTACCTTACCACAAGCACCTCAAGAGGAGGCTTTTCTCAGCTCTAGCTATGTGCTGATTTTGCGGCCTCAAGTGGAATGGACACCGCGATGCCCTGACTCGAAATAAGGCCGGATATCCCTGCAGTGACTTGAATGCAGGCTCGTCTTGCATCTCCCAAGATGAAAGGATGTCTGAATCCCCTGTGGAGACCACAGAGAAAGACCTAGTTCCCCACCTCATCGCGACCGGAGGCCTCACATCCTTTGAAAACTCCAGAGGTACGCGGAGATCAGTGCCTCCAAAGGAGACGATGCCTGACTCCTCGTGAATCTTGATAAGAGTCCCAGGATTCCTGTGGCACGTGGAAAGGGACCCTTGGTCTCCCGCCTCAGCTGGAGAGGCGTCCCAATTGCCCTGCCAAACCCCGAGGAGAATCCCGAGGTGTCCCTCGCAACTAGGCAGGAGTCCTGACGTCGCTGAACAAACACGTGTGTGGAAGGGCCATCCCCGTCGTAACTAGAGAATATACCCCAGGTTCCCGCCGCAACTCGAGAAAAACCATGAGACTTCCCCCTCACCGCGAGATGAGGCCCTATTCCCATGCACTGCGTGCAGAGCAATTCCGTGTTGCACATCACACATGAAAGGAGCCTTGATTTCCTTGATGGCACTCCAGAGAAACTCCAAGAACACTGTTTCTAGGCTAGAGGGATCCTGAGGTCACTGTAGCAACACGAAAGAGCTCCATAGACCAAAAATCAACTCGAGATGAGAGGTTAGTCCCTGGATTCGACTCCAGAGGAATACCACCTTACCACAAGCACCTCAAGAGGAGGCTTCTCTCAGCTTTAGGTATGTGAGAGGGACCCTGAGTTTGCGGGCTCAAGTGGAATGGACACCGCGATGCCCTGACTCGAAATAAGGCCGGATATCCCTGCAGTGACTTGAATGCAGGCTCGTCTTGCATCTTCCAAGACGAAAGGATGTCTGAATCCCCTGTGGAGACCACAGAGAAAGACCTAGTTCCCCACCTCATCGCGACCGGAGGCCTCACATCCTTTGAAAACTCCAGAGGTACGCGGAGATCAGTGCCTCCAAAGGAGACGATGCCTGACTCCTCGTGAAACTTGATAGGAGTCCCAGGATTCCTGTGGCACGTGGAAAGGGACCCTTGGTCTCCTGCCTCAGCTGGAGAGGCGCCCCAATTGCCCTGCCAAGCCTCGAGGAGAATCCCGAGTTGTCCCTCGCAACTAGGCAGGAGTCCTGACGTCGCTGAACAAACACGTGGGTGGAAGGGCCATCCCCGTCGTAACTCGAGAATATACCCCAGGTTCCAGCCGCAACTCGAGAAAAACCATGAGACTTCCCCCTCGCCGCGAGATGAGGCCCGATTCCCCTGCACTGCGTGCAGAGCAATTCCGTGTTGCACATCACACATGAAAGGAGCCTCGATTTCCTTGATGGCACTCCAGAGAATCCCCAAGAACACTGTTTCAAGGCTAGAGGGATCCTGAGGTCACTGTAGCAACAAGAAAGAGCTCCGTGGACCAAAAATCAACTCGAGATGAGAGGTTAGTCCCTGGCTTCGACTCCAGAGGAATACCACCTTACCACAAGCACCTCAAGAGGAGGCTTCTCGCAGCTCTATGTATGTGAGAGGGACCCTGATTTTGCGGCCTCAAGTGGAATGGACATCGCGATGCCCTGACGTGAAATAAGGTCGGATATCCCTGCATTGACTTGAATGCAGGCTCGTCTTGCATCTCCCAAGATGAAAGGATGTCTGAATCCCCTGTGGAGACCACAGAGAAAGACCTAGTTCCCCACCTCATGGCGACCGGAGGCCTCACATCCTTTGAAAACTCCAGAGGTACGCAGAGATCAGTGCCTCCAAAGGAGACGATGCCTGACTCCTCGTGAAACTTGATAGGAGTCCCAGGATTCCTGTGGCACATGGAAAGGGACCCTTGGTCTCCTGCCTCAGCTGGAGAGGCGTGCCAATTGCCCTGCCAAGCCTCGAGGAGAATCCCGAGTTGTCCCTCGCAACTAGGCAGGGGTCCTGACGTCGCTGAACAAACACGTGGGTGGAAGGGCCATCCCCGTCGTAACTCGAGAATATACCCCAGGTTCCCGCCGCAACTCGAGAAAAACCATGAGACTTCCCCCTCGCCGTGAGATGAGGCCCGATTCCCCTGCACTGTGTGCAGAGCAATTCCGTGTTGCACATCACACATGAAAGGAGCCTTGATTTCCTTGATGGCACTCCAGAGAAACCCCAAGAACACTGTTTCAAGGCTAGAGGGATCCTGAGGTCACTGTAGCAACACGAAAGAGCTCCGTGGACCACAAATCAACTCGAGATGAGAGATTAGTCCCTGGCTTCGACTCCAGAGGAATACCACCTTACCACAAGCACCTCAAGAGGAGGCTTCTCTCAGCTCTAGGTATGTGAGAGAGACCCTGAGTTTGCGGCCTCAAGTGGAATGGACACCACGATGCCCTGACTCGAAATAAGGCCGGATATACCTGCAGTGACTTGAATGCAGGCTCGTCTTGCATCTCCCAAGACGAAAGGATGTCTGAATCACGTGTGGAGACCACAGAGAAAGACCTAGTTCCCCACCTCATCGCGACCGGAGGCCTCACATACTTTGAAAACTCCAGAGGTACGGAGAGATCAGTGCCTCCAAAGGAGACGATGCCTGACTCCTCGTGAAACTTGATAGGAGTCCCAGGATTCCTGTGGCACACGGAAAGGGACCCTTGGTCTCCCGCCTCAGCTGGAGAGGCGTCCCAATTGCCCTGCCAAGCCTCGAGGAGAATCCCGAGTTGTCCCTCACAACTAGCCAGGAGTACTGACGTCGCTGAAGAAACACGTGTGTGGAAGGGCCATCCCCGTCGTAACTCGTGAATATACCCCAGGTTCCCGACCCAACTCGAGAAAAACCATGAGACTTCCCCCTCGCCGCGAGATGAGGCCTGATTCCCCTGCACTGCGTGCAGAGCTATTCCGTGTTGCACATCACACATGAAATGAGCCTTGATTTCCTTTTTGGCACTCCAGAGAAACCCCAAGAACACTGTTTCAAGGCTAGAGGGATCCTGAGGTCACTGTAGCAACACGAAAGAGCTCCGTGGACCAAAAATCAACTCGAGATGAGAGGTTAGTCCCTGGCTTCGACTCCAGAGGAATACCACCTTAACACAAGCACCTCAAGAGGTGGCTTCTCTCAGCTCTAGGTATGTGAGAGGGACCCTGAGTTTGCGGCCTCAAGTGGAATGGACACCGCGATGCCCTGACTCGAAATAAGGCCGGATATCCCTGCAGTGACTTGAATGCAGGCTCGTCTTGCATCTCCCAAGACGAAAGGATGTCTGAATCCCCTGTGGAGACCACAGAGAAAGACCTAGTTCCCCACCTCATGGCGACCGGAGGCCTCACATCCTTTGAAAACCCCAGAGGTACGCGGAGATCAGTGCCGCCAAAGGAGACGATGCCTGACTCCTCCTGAAACTTGATAGGAGTCCCAGGATTCCTGTGGCACGTGGAAAGGGACCCTTGGTCTCCCGCCTCAGCTGGAGAGGCGTCCCAATTGCCCTGTCAAGCCTCGAGGAGAATCCAGAGTTGTCCCTCGCAACTAGGCAGGAGTCCTGACGTCGCTGAACAAACACGTGTGTGGAAGGGCCATCCCCGTCGTAACTCGAGAATATACCCCAGGTTCCAGCCGCAACTCGAGAAAAACCATGAGACTTCCCCCTCGCCGCGAGATGAGGCCCGATTCCCCTGCACTGCGTGCAGAGCAATTCCGTGTTGCACATCACACATGAAAGGATCCTTGATTTCCTTGATGGCACTCCAGAGAAACCCCAAGAACACTGTTTCAAGGCTAGAGGGATCCTGAGGTCACTGTAGCAACACGAAAGAGCTCCGTGGACCAAGAATCAACTCGAGATGAGAGGTTAGTCCCTAACTTCGACTCCAGAGGAATACCACCTTACCACAAGCACCTCAAGAGGAGGCTTCTCTCAGCTCTAGGTATGTGAGAGGGACCCTGAGTTTGCGGCCTCAAGTGGAATGGACACTGCGATGCCCTGACGCGAAATAAGGCCGGATATCCCTGCAGTGACTTGAATACAGGCTCGTCTTGCATCTCCCAAAATGAAAGGATGTCTGAATCCCCTGTGGAGACCACAGAGAAAGACCTAGTTCCCCACCTTATGGCGACCGGAGTCCTCACATCCTTTGAAAACTCCAGAGGTACGCGGAGATCAGTGCCTCCAAAGGAGACGATGCCTGACTACTCGTGAAACTTGATACGAGTCCCAGGATTGCTGTGGCACGTGGAAAGGGACCCTTGGTCTCCCTCCTCGGCTGGAGAGGCGTCCCAATTGCCCTGCCAAGCCTCGAGGAGAATCCCGAGTTGTCCCTCGCAACTAGGCAGGAGTCCTGCCATCGCTGAACAAACACGTGTGTAGAAGGGCCATCCCCGTCGTAACTCGAGAATATACCCCAGGTTGCCGCGGCAACTCGAGAAAAACCATGAGACTTCCCCCTCGCTGCGGGATGAGGCCTGATTCCCCTGCACTGCGTGCAGAGTAATTCCGTGTTGCACATCACACATGAAAGGAGCCTTGATTTCCTTGATGGCACTCCAGAGAAATCCCAAGAACACTGTTTCAAGGCTAGAGGGATCCTGAGGTCACTGGAGCAACACGAAAGAGCTCCGTGGACCAAAAATCAACTCGACATGAGAGGTTAGTCCCTGGCTTCGACTCCAGAGGAATACCACCTTACCACAAGCACCTCAAGAGGAGGCTTCTCTCAGCTCTAGGTATGTGAGAGGGACCCTGAGTTTGCGGCCTCAAGGGGAATGGACACTGCAATGCCCTGACTCGAAATAAGCCCGGATATCCTTGCAGTGACTTGAATGCAGGCTCGTCTTGCATCTCCCAAGACGAAAGGATGTCTGAATCCCCTGTGGAGACCACAGAGAAAGACCTAGTTCCCCACCTCATGGCGACCGGAGGCCTCACATCCTTTGAAAACTCCAGAGCTACGCGGAGATCAGTGCCTCCAAAGGAGACGATGCCTGACTCCTCGTGAAACTTGATAGGAGTCCCAGGATTCTTGTGGCACGTGGAAAGGGACCCTTGGTCTCCCGCCTCAGCTGGAGAGGCGTCCCAATTGCCCTGCCAAGCCTCGAGGAGAATCGCGAGTTGTCCCTCGCAACTAGGCAGGAGTCCTGACGTCGCTGAACAAACACGTGGGTGGAAGGGCCATCCCCGTCGTAACTCGAGAATATACCCCAGGTTCCCGCCGCAACTCGAGAAAAACCATGAGACTTCCCCCTCGCCGCGAGATGATGCCCGATTCCCCTGCACTGCGTGCAGAGTAATTCCGTGTTGCACATCACACATGAAAGGAGCCTTGATTTCCTTGATGGCACTCCAGAGAAACCCCAAGAACACTGTTTCAAGGCTAGAGGGATCCTGACGTCACTGTAGCAACACGAAAGAGCTCCGTGGACCAAGAATCAACTCGAGATGAGAGGTTAGTCCCTAACTTCGACTCCAGAGGAATACCACCTTACCACAAGCACCTCAAGAGGAGGCTTCTCTCAGCTCTAGGCATGTGAGAGGGACCCTGAGTTTGCGGCTTCAAGTGGAATGGACACTGCGATGCCCTGACGCGAAATAAGGCCGGATATCGATGCAGTGACTTGAATGCAGGCTCGTCTTGCATCTCCCAAGATGAAAGGATGTCTGAATCCCCTGTGGAGACCACAGAGAAAGACCTAGTTCCCCACCTCATCGCGACCGGAGGCCTCACATCCTTTGAAAACTCCAGAGGTACGCGGAGATCAGTGCCTCCAAAGGAGACGATGCATGACTCCTCGTGAAACTTGATACGAGTCCCAGGATTCCTGTGGCACGTGGAAAGGGACCCTTGGTCTCCCTCCTCGGCTGGAGAGGCGTCCCAATTGCCCTGCCAAGCCTCGAAGAGAACCCCGAGTTGTCCCTCGCAACTAGGCAGGAGTCCTGCCATCGCTGAACAAACACGTGTGTAGAAGGGCCATCCCCGTCGTAACTCGAGAATATACCCCAGGTTCCCGCCGCAACTCGAGAAAAACCATGAGACTTCCCCCTTGCCGCGGGATGAGGCCTGGTTCCCCTGCACTGCGGGCAGAGCAATTCCGTGTTGCACATCACACATGAAAGGAGCCTTGATTTCCTTGATGGCACTCCAGAGAAACCCCAAGAACACTGTTTCAAGGCTAGAGGGATCCTGAGGTCACTGTAGCAACACGAAAGAGCTCCGTGGACCAAAAATCAACTCGAGATTAGAGGTTAATCCCTAACTTCGACTCCATAGAAATACCACCTTACCACAAGCACCTCAAGAGGAGGCTTCTCTCAGCTCTAGGTATGTGAGAGGGACCCTGATTTTGCGGCCTCAATTGAAATGGACACTGCGATGCCCTGACGCGAAATAAGGCCGGATATCCCTGCAGTGACTTGAATGCAGGCTCGTCTTGCATCTCCCAAAATGAAAGGATGTCTGAATCCCCTGTGGAGACGACAGAGAAAGACCTAGTTCCCCACCTCATGGCGACCTGAGTCCTCACATCCTTTGAAAACTCCAGAGGTACGCGGAGATCAGTGCTTCCAAAGGAGACGATGCCTGACTCCTCGTGAAACTTGATAGGAGTCCCAGGATTACTGTGGCACGTGGAAAGGGACCCTTGGTCTCCCGCCTCAACTGGACAGGCGTCCCAATTGCCCTGCCAAGCCTCGAGGAGAATCCCGAGTTGTCCCTCGCAAATAGGCAGGAGTCCTGCCATCGCTGTAAAAACACGTGTGTGGAAGGGCCATCCCCGTCGTAACTCGAGAATATACCCCAGGTTCGCGCCGCAACTCGAAAAAACCATGAGACTTCCCCCTCGCCGCGAGATGAGGCCTGATTCCCCTGCACTGCGTGCAGAGCAATTCGGTGTTGCACATCACACATGAAAGGAGCCTTGATTTCCTTGATGGCACTACAGAGAAACCCCAAGAACACTGTTTCAAGGCTAGAGGGATCCTGAGGTCACTGTAGCAACACGAAAGAGCTCCGTGGACCACAAATCAACTCGAGATGAGAGGTTAGTCCCTGGCTTCGACTCCAGAGGAATACCACCTTACCACAAGCACCTCAAGAGGAGGCTTCTCTCAGCTCTAGGTATGTGAGAGGGACCCTGAGTTTGCGGCCTCAAGTGGAATGGACACCGCGATGCCCTGACTCGAAATAAGGCCGAATATCCCTGCAGTGACTTGAATGCAGGCTCGTCTTGCATCTCCCAAGACGAAAGGATGTCTGAATCACCTGTGTAGACCACAGAGAAAGACCTAGTTCCCCACCTCATCGCGACCGGAGGCCTCACATCCTTTGAAAACTCCAGAGGTACGCGGAGATCAGTGCCTCCAAAGGAGACGATGCCTAACTCCTCCGGAAACTTGATAGGAGTCCCAGGATTCCTGTGGCACGTGGAAAGGGAGTCTTGGTCTCCCGCTTCAGCTGGAGAGGTGTCCCAATTGCCCTGCCAAGCCTCGAGGAGAATCGCGAGTTGTCCCTCGCAACTAGGCAGGAGTCCTGACGTCGCTGAACAAACACGTGGGTGGAAGGGCCATCCCCGTCGTAACTCGAGAATATACCCCAGGTTCCCGCCGCAACTCGAGAAAAACCATGAGACTTCCCCCTCGCCGCGAGATGAGGCCCGATTCCCCTGCACTGCGTGCAGAGCAATTCCGTGTTGCACATCACACATGAAAGGAGCCTTGATTTCCTTGATGGAACTCCAGAGAAACCCCAAGAACACTGTTTCAAGGCTAGAGGGATCCTGAGGTCACTGTAGCAACACGAAAGAGCTCCGTGGACCACAAATCAACTCGAGATGAGAGGTTAGTCCCTGGCTTCGACTCCAGAGGAATACCACCTTACCACAAGCACCTCAAGAGGAGGCTTCTCTCAGCTCTACGTATGTGAGAGGGACCCTGAGTTTGCGGCCTCAAGTGGAATGGACACCGCGATGCCCTGACTCGAAATAAGGCCGAATATCCCTGCAGTGACTTGAATGCAGGCTCGTCTTGCATCTCCCAAGACGAAAGGATGTCTGAATCACCTGTGTAGACCACAGAGAAAGACCTAGTTCCCCACCTCATCGCGACCGTAGGCCTCACATCCTTTGAAAACTCCAGAGGTACGCGGAGATCAGTGCCTCCAAAGGAGACGATGCCTAACTCCTCCGGAAACTTGATAGGAGTCCCAGGATTCCTGTGGCACGTGGAAAGGGAGTCTTGGTCTCACGCTTCAGCTGGAGAGGTGTCCCAATTGCCCTGCCAAGCCTCGAGGAGAATCGCGAGTTGTCCCTCGCAACTAGGCAGGAGTCCTGACGTCGCTGAACAAACACGTGGGTGGAAGGGCCATCCCCGTCGTAACTCGAGAATATACCCCAGGTTCCCGCCGCAACTCGAGAAAAACCATGAGACTTCCGCCTCGCCGCGAGATGAGGCCCGATTCCCCTGCACTGCGTGCAGAGCAATTCCGTGTTGCACATCACATATGAAAGGAGCCTTGATTTCCTTGATGGAACTCCAGAGAAACCCCAAGAACACTGTTTCAAGGCTAGAGGGATCCTGAGGTCACTGTAGCAACACGAAAGAGCTCCGTGGACCAAGAATCAACTCGAGATGAGAGGTTAGTCCCTAACTTCGACTCCAGAGGAATACTACCTTACCACAAGCACCTCAAGAGGAGGCTTTTCTCAGCTCTAGCTATGTGCTGATTTTGCGGCCTCAAGTGGAATGGACACCGCGATGCCCTGACTCGAAATAAGGCCGGATATCCCTGCAGTGACTTGAATGCAGGCTCGTCTTGCATCTCCCAAGATGAAAGGATGTCTGAATCCCCTGTGGAGACCACAGAGAAAGACCTAGTTCCCCACCTCATCGCGACCGGAGGCCTCACATCCTTTGAAAACTCCAGAGGTACGCGGAGATCAGTGCCTCCAAAGGAGACGATGCCTGACTCCTCGTGAAACTTGATAGGAGTCCCAGGATTCCTGTGGC
The DNA here is from genome assembly GCF_910594005.1 of Cervus elaphus. Taxonomy (NCBI): domain Eukaryota; kingdom Metazoa; phylum Chordata; class Mammalia; order Artiodactyla; family Cervidae; genus Cervus; species Cervus elaphus. Next base: position 1,695,181 of record NC_057815.1, on the reverse strand, counting down.
ACGTGGAAAGGGACCCTTGGTCTCCCGCCTCAGCTGGAGAGGCGTCCCAATTGCCCTGCCAAACCTCGAGGAGAATCCCGAGGTGTCCCTCGCAACTAGGCAGGAGTCCTGACGTCGCTGAACAAACACGTGTGTGGAAGGGCCATCCCCGTCGTAACTAGAGAATATACCCCAGGTTCCCGCCGCAACTCGAGAAAAACCATGAGACTTCCCCCTTGCCGCGAGATGAGGCCCTATTCCCCTGCACTGCGTGCAGAGCAATTCCGTGTTGCACATCACACATGAAAGGAGCCTTGATTTCCTTGATGGCACTCCAGAGAAACTCCAAGAACACTGTTTCTAGGCTAGAGGGATCCTGAGGTCACTGTAGCAACACGAAAGAGCTCCATAGACCAAAAATCAACTCGAGATGAGAGGTTAGTCCCTGGATTCGACTCCAGAGGAATACCACCTTACCACAAGCACCTCAAGAGGAGGCTTCTCTCAGCTTTAGGTATGTGAGAGGGACCCTGATTTTGCGGGCTCAAGTGGAATGGACACCGCGATGCCCTGACTCGAAATAAGGCCGGATATCCCTGCAGTGACTTGAATGCAGGCTCGTCTTGCATCTTCCAAGACGAAAGGATGTCTGAATCCCCTGTGGAGACCACAGAGAAAGACCTAGTTCCCCACCTCATCGCGACCGGAGGCCTCACATCCTTTGAAAACTCCAGAGGTACGCGGAGATCAGTGCCTCCAAAGGAGACGATGCCTGACTCCTCGTGAAACTTGATAGGAGTCCCAGGATTCCTGTGGCACGTGGAAAGGGACCCTTGGTCTCCCGCCTCAGCTGGAGAGGCGTCCCAATTGCCCTGCCAAGCCTCGAGGAGAATCCCGAGTTGTCCCTCGCAACTAGGCAGGAGTCCTGACGTCGCTGAACAAACACGTGGGTGGAAGGGCCATCCCCGTCGTAACTCGAGAATATACCCCAGGTTCCAGCCGCAACTCGAGAAAAACCATGAGACTTACCCCTCGCCGTGAGATGAGGCCCGATTCCCCTGCACTGCATGCAGAGCAACTCCGTGTTGCACATCACACATGAAAGGAGCCTTGATTTCCTTGATGGCACTCCAGAGAAACCCCAAGAACACTGTTTCAAGGCTAGAGGGATCCTGAGGTCACTGTAGCAACACGAAAGAGCTCCGTGGACCACAAATCAACTCGAGATGAGAGGTTAGTCCCTGGCTTCGACTCCAGAGGAATACCACCTTACCACAAGCACCTCAAGAGGAGGCTTCTCGCAGCTCTATGTATGTGAGAGGGACCCTGATTTTGCGGCCTCAAGTGGAATGGACATCGCGATGCCCTGACGTGAAATAAGGTCGGATATCCCTGCATTGACTTGAATGCAGGCTCGTCTTGCATCTCCCAAGATGAAAGGATGTCTGAATCCCCTGTGGAGACCACAGAGAAAGACCTAGTTCCCCACCTCATGGCGACCGGAGGCCTCACATCCTTTGAAAACTCCAGAGGTACGCAGAGATCAGTGCCTCCAAAGGAGACGATGCCTGACTCCTCGTGAAACTTGATAGGAGTCCCAGGATTCCTGTGGCACATGGAAAGGGACCCTTGGTCTCCTGCCTCAGCTGGAGAGGCGTGCCAATTGCCCTGCCAAGCCTCGAGGAGAATCCCGAGTTGTCCCTCGCAACTAGGCAGGAGTCCTGACGTCGCTGAACAAACACGTGGGTGGAAGGGCCATCCCCGTCGTAACTCGAGAATATACCCCAGGTTCCCGCCGCAACTCGAGAAAAACCATGAGACTTCCCCCTCGCCGTGAGATGAGGCCCGATTCCCCTGCACTGCGTGCAGAGCAATTCCGTGTTGCACATCACACATGAAAGGAGCCTTGATTTCCTTGATGGCACTCCAGAGAAACCCCAAGAACACTGTTTCAAGGCTAGAGGGATCCTGAGGTCACTGTAGCAACACGAAAGAGCTCCGTGGACCACAAATCAACTCGAGATGAGAGATTAGTCCCTGGCTTCGACTCCAGAGGAATACCACCTTACCACAAGCACCTCAAGAGGAGGCTTCTCTCAGCTCTAGGTATGTGAGAGAGACCCTGAGTTTGCGGCCTCAAGTGGAATGGACACCACGATGCCCTGACTCGAAATAAGGCCGGATATACCTGCAGTGACTTGAATGCAGGCTCGTCTTGCATCTCCCAAGACGAAAGGATGTCTGAATCACGTGTGGAGACCACAGAGAAAGACCTAGTTCCCCACCTCATCGCGACCGGAGGCCTCACATACTTTGAAAACTCCAGAGGTACGGAGAGATCAGTGCCTCCAAAGGAGACGATGCCTGACTCCTCGTGAAACTTGATAGGAGTCCCAGGATTCCTGTGGCACACGGAAAGGGACCCTTGGTCTCCCGCCTCAGCTGGAGAGGCGTCCCAATTGCCCTGCCAAGCCTCGAGGAGAATCCCGAGTTGTCCCTCACAACTAGCCAGGAGTACTGACGTCGCTGAAGAAACACGTGTGTGGAAGGGCCATCCCCGTCGTAACTCGTGAATATACCCCAGGTTCCCGACCCAACTCGAGAAAAACCATGAGACTTCCCCCTCGCCGCGAGATGAGGCCTGATTCCCCTGCACTGCGTGCAGAGCTATTCCGTGTTGCACATCACACATGAAATGAGCCTTGATTTCCTTTTTGGCACTCCAGAGAAACCCCAAGAACACTGTTTCAAGGCTAGAGGGATCCTGAGGTCACTGTAGCAACACGAAAGAGCTCCGTGGACCACAAATCAACTCGAGATGAGAGGTTAGTCCCTGGCTTCGACTCCAGAGGAATACCACCTTAACACAAGCACCTCAAGAGGTGGCTTCTCTCAGCTCTAGGTATGTGAGAGGGACCCTGAGTTTGCGGCCTCAAGTGGAATGGACACCGCGATGCCCTGACTCGAAATAAGGCCGGATATCCCTGCAGTGACTTGAATGCAGGCTCGTCTTGCATCTCCCAAGACGAAAGGATGTCTGAATCCCCTGTGGAGACCACAGAGAAAGACCTAGTTCCCCACCTCATGGCGACCGGAGGCCTCACATCCTTTGAAAACCCCAGAGGTACGCGGAGATCAGTGCCGCCAAAGGAGACGATGCCTGACTCCTCCTGAAACTTGATAGGAGTCCCAGGATTCCTGTGGCACGTGGAAAGGGACCCTTGGTCTCCCGCCTCAGCTGGAGAGGCGTCCCAATTGCCCTGTCAAGCCTCGAGGAGAATCCAGAGTTGTCCCTCGCAACTAGGCAGGAGTCCTGACGTCGCTGAACAAACACGTGTGTGGAAGGGCCATCCCCGTCGTAACTCGAGAATATACCCCAGGTTCACGCCGCAACTCGAGAAAAACCATGAGACTTCCCCCTTGCCGCGGGATGAGGCCTGGTTCCCCTGCACTGCGGGCAGAGCAATTCCGTGTTGCACATCACACATGAAAGGAGCCTTGATTTCCTTGATGGCACTCCAGAGAAACCCCAAGAACACTGTTTCAAGGCTAGAGGGATCCTGAGGTCACTGTAGCAACACGAAAGAGCTCCGTGGACCAAAAATCAACTCGAGATTAGAGGTTAATCCCTAACTTCGACTCCATAGAAATACCACCTTACCACAAGCACCTCAAGAGGAGGCTTCTCTCAGCTCTAGGTATGTGAGAGGGACCCTGATTTTGCGGCCTCAATTGAAATGGACACTGCGATGCCCTGACGCGAAATAAGGCCGGATATCCCTGCAGTGACTTGAATGCAGGCTCGTCTTGCATCTCCCAAAATGAAAGGATGTCTGAATCCCCTGTGGAGACGACAGAGAAAGACCTAGTTCCCCACCTCATGGCGACCTGAGGCCTCACATCCTTTGAAAACTCCAGAGGTACGCGGAGATCAGTGCTTCCAAAGGAGACGATGCCTGACTCCTCGTGAAACTTGATAGGAGTCCCAGGATTACTGTGGCACGTGGAAAGGGACCCTTGGTCTCCCGCCTCAACTGGACAGGCGTCCCAATTGCCCTGCCAAGCCTCGAGGAGAATCCCGAGTTGTCCCTCGCAAATAGGCAGGAGTCCTGCCATCGCTGTAAAAACACGTGTGTGGAAGGGCCATCCCCGTCGTAACTCGAGAATATACCCCAGGTTCGCGCCGCAACTCGAAAAAACCATGAGACTTCCCCCTCGCCGCGAGATGAGGCCTGATTCCCCTGCACTGCGTGCAGAGCAATTCGGTGTTGCACATCACACATGAAAGGAGCCTTGATTTCCTTGATGGCACTACAGAGAAACCCCAAGAACACTGTTTCAAGGCTAGAGGGATCCTGAGGTCACTGTAGCAACACGAAAGAGCTCCGTGGACCACAAATCAACTCGAGATGAGAGGTTAGTCCCTGGCTTCGACTCCAGAGGAATACCACCTTACCACAAGCACCTCAAGAGGAGGCTTCTCTCAGCTCTAGGTATGTGAGAGGGACCCTGAGTTTGCGGCCTCAAGTGGAATGGACACCGCGATGCCCTGACTCGAAATAAGGCCGAATATCCCTGCAGTGACTTGAATGCAGGCTCGTCTTGCATCTCCCAAGACGAAAGGATGTCTGAATCACCTGTGTAGACCACAGAGAAAGACCTAGTTCCCCACCTCATCGCGACCGGAGGCCTCACATCCTTTGAAAACTCCAGAGGTACGCGGAGATCAGTGCCTCCAAAGGAGACGATGCCTAACTCCTCCGGAAACTTGATAGGAGTCCCAGGATTCCTGTGGCACGTGGAAAGGGAGTCTTGGTCTCCCGCTTCAGCTGGAGAGGTGTCCCAATTGCCCTGCCAAGCCTCGAGGAGAATCGCGAGTTGTCCCTCGCAACTAGGCAGGAGTCCTGACGTCGCTGAACAAACACGTGGGTGGAAGGGCCATCCCCGTCGTAACTCGAGAATATACCCCAGGTTCCCGCCGCAACTCGAGAAAAACCATGAGACTTCCCCCTCGCCGCGAGATGAGGCCCGATTCCCCTGCACTGCGTGCAGAGCAATTCCGTGTTGCACATCACACATGAAAGGAGCCTTGATTTCCTTGATGGAACTCCAGAGAAACCCCAAGAACACTGTTTCAAGGCTAGAGGGATCCTGAGGTCACTGTAGCAACACGAAAGAGCTCCGTGGACCACAAATCAACTCGAGATGAGAGGTTAGTCCCTGGCTTCGACTCCAGAGGAATACCACCTTACCACAAGCACCTCAAGAGGAGGCTTCTCTCAGCTCTACGTATGTGAGAGGGACCCTGAGTTTGCGGCCTCAAGTGGAATGGACACCGCGATGCCCTGACTCGAAATAAGGCCGAATATCCCTGCAGTGACTTGAATGCAGGCTCGTCTTGCATCTCCCAAGACGAAAGGATGTCTGAATCACCTGTGTAGACCACAGAGAAAGACCTAGTTCCCCACCTCATCGCGACCGGAGGCCTCACATCCTTTGAAAACTCCAGAGGTACGCGGAGATCAGTGCCTCCAAAGGAGACGATGCCTAACTCCTCCGGAAACTTGATAGGAGTCCCAGGATTCCTGTGGCACGTGGAAAGGGAGTCTTGGTCTCACGCTTCAGCTGGAGAGGTGTCCCAATTGCCCTGCCAAGCCTCGAGGAGAATCGCGAGTTGTCCCTCGCAACTAGGCAGGAGTCCTGACGTCGCTGAACAAACACGTGGGTGGAAGGGCCATCCCCGTCGTAACTCGAGAATATACCCCAGGTTCCCGCCGCAACTCGAGAAAAACCATGAGACTTCCGCCTCGCCGCGAGATGAGGCCCGATTCCCCTGCACTGCGTGCAGAGCAATTCCGTGTTGCACATCACATATGAAAGGAGCCTTGATTTCCTTGATGGAACTCCAGAGAAACCCCAAGAACACTGTTTCAAGGCTAGAGGGATCCTGAGGTCACTGTAGCAACACGAAAGAGCTCCGTGGACCAAGAATCAACTCGAGATGAGAGGTTAGTCCCTAACTTCGACTCCAGAGGAATACTACCTTACCACAAGCACCTCAAGAGGAGGCTTTTCTCAGCTCTAGCTATGTGCTGATTTTGCGGCCTCAAGTGGAATGGACACCGCGATGCCCTGACTCGAAATAAGGCCGGATATCCCTGCAGTGACTTGAATGCAGGCTCGTCTTGCATCTCCCAAGATGAAAGGATGTCTGAATCCCCTGTGGAGACCACAGAGAAAGACCTAGTTCCCCACCTCATCGCGACCGGAGGCCTCACATCCTTTGAAAACTCCAGAGGTACGCGGAGATCAGTGCCTCCAAAGGAGACGATGCCTGACTCCTCGTGAAACTTGATAGGAGTCCCAGGATTCCTGTGGCACGTGGAAAGGGACCCTTGGTCTCCCGCCTCAGCTGGAGAGGCGTCCCAATTGCCCTGCCAAACCTTGAGGAGAATCCCGAGGTGTCCCTCGCAACTAGGCAGGAGTCCTGACGTCGCTGAACAAACACGTGTGTGGAAGGGCCATCCCCGTCGTAACTAGAGAATATACCCCAGGTTCCCGCCGCAACTCGAGAAAAACCATGAGACTTCCCCCTTGCCGCGAGATGAGGCCCTATTCCCCTGCACTGCGTGCAGAGCAATTCCGTGTTGCACATCACACATGAAAGGAGCCTTGATTTCCTTGATGGCACTCCAGAGAAACTCCAAGAACACTGTTTCTAGGCTAGAGGGATCCTGAGGTCACTGTAGCAACACGAAAGAGCTCCATAGACCAAAAATCAACTCGAGATGAGAGGTTAGTCCCTGGATTCGACTCCAGAGGAATACCACCTTACCACAAGCACCTCAAGAGGAGGCTTCTCTCAGCTTTAGGTATGTGAGAGGGACCCTGATTTTGCGGGCTCAAGTGGAATGGACACCGCGATGCCCTGACTCGAAATAAGGTCGGATATCCCTGCATTGACTTGAATGCAGGCTCGTCTTGCATCTCCCAAGATGAAAGGATGTCTGAATCCCCTGTGGAGACCACAGAGAAAGACCTAGTTCCCCACCTCATGGCGACCGGAGGCCTCACATCCTTTGAAAACTCCAGAGGTACGCAGAGATCAGTGCCTCCAAAGGAGACGATGCCTGACTCCTCGTGAAACTTGATAGGAGTCCCAGGATTCCTGTGGCACATGGAAAGGGACCCTTGGTCTCCTGCCTCAGCTGGAGAGGCGTGCCAATTGCCCTGCCAAGCCTCGAGGAGAATCCCGAGTTGTCCCTCGCAACTAGGCAGGAGTCCTGACGTCGCTGAACAAACACGTGGGTGGAAGGGCCATCCCCGTCGTAACTCGAGAATATACCCCAGGTTCCCGCCGCAACTCGAGAAATACCATGAGACTTCCCCCTCGCCGTGAGATGAGGCCCGATTCCCCTGCACTGCGTGCAGAGCAATTCCGTGTTGCACATCACACATGAAAGGAGCCTTGATTTCCTTGATGGCACTCCAGAGAAACCCCAAGAACACTGTTTCAAGGCTAGAGGGATCCTGAGGTCACTGTAGCAACACGAAAGAGCTCCGTGGACCACAAATCAACTCGAGATGAGAGATTAGTCCCTGGCTTCGACTCCAGAGGAATACCACCTTACCACAAGCACCTCAAGAGGAGGCTTCTCTCAGCTCTAGGTATGTGAGAGAGACCCTGAGTTTGCGGCCTCAAGTGGAATGGACACCACGATGCCCTGACTCGAAATAAGGCCGGATATACCTGCAGTGACTTGAATGCAGGCTCGTCTTGCATCTCCCAAGACGAAAGGATGTCTGAATCACGTGTGGAGACCACAGAGAAAGACCTAGTTCCCCACCTCATCGCGACCGGAGGCCTCACATACTTTGAAAACTCCAGAGGTACGGAGAGATCAGTGCCTCCAAAGGAGACGATGCCTGACTCCTCGTGAAACTTGATAGGAGTCCCAGGATTCCTGTGGCACACGGAAAGGGACCCTTGGTCTCCCGCCTCAGCTGGAGAGGCGTCCCAATTGCCCTGCCAAGCCTCGAGGAGAATCCCGAGTTGTCCCTCACAACTAGCCAGGAGTACTGACGTCGCTGAAGAAACACGTGTGTGGAAGGGCCATCCCCGTCGTAACTCGTGAATATACCCCAGGTTCCCGACCCAACTCGAGAAAAACCATGAGACTTCCCCCTCGCCGCGAGATGAGGCCTGATTCCCCTGCACTGCGTGCAGAGCTATTCCGTGTTGCACATCACACATGAAATGAGCCTTGATTTCCTTTTTGGCACTCCAGAGAAACCCCAAGAACACTGTTTCAAGGCTAGAGGGATCCTGAGGTCACTGTAGCAACACGAAAGAGCTCCGTGGACCACAAATCAACTCGAGATGAGAGGTTAGTCCCTGGCTTCGACTCCAGAGGAATACCACCTTAACACAAGCACCTCAAGAGGTGGCTTCTCTCAGCTCTAGGTATGTGAGAGGGACCCTGAGTTTGCGGCCTCAAGTGGAATGGACACCGCGATGCCCTGACTCGAAATAAGGCCGGATATCCCTGCAGTGACTTGAATGCAGGCTCGTCTTGCATCTCCCAAGACGAAAGGATGTCTGAATCCCCTGTGGAGACCACAGAGAAAGACCTAGTTCCCCACCTCATGGCGACCGGAGGCCTCACATCCTTTGAAAACCCCAGAGGTACGCGGAGATCAGTGCCGCCAAAGGAGACGATGCCTGACTCCTCCTGAAACTTGATAGGAGTCCCAGGATTCCTGTGGCACGTGGAAAGGGACCCTTGGTCTCCCGCCTCAGCTGGAGAGGCGTCCCAATTGCCCTGTCAAGCCTCGAGGAGAATCCAGAGTTGTCCCTCGCAACTAGGCAGGAGTCCTGACGTCGCTGAACAAACACGTGTGTGGAAGGGCCATCCCCGTCGTAACTCGAGAATATACCCCAGGTTCACGCCGCAACTCGAGAAAAACCATGAGACTTCCCCCTCGCCGCGAGATGAGGCCCGATTCCCCTGCACTGCGTGCAGAGCAATTCCGTGTTGCACATCACACATGAAAGGATCCTTGATTTCCTTGATGGCACTCCAGAGAAACCCCAAGAACACTGTTTCAAGGCTAGAGGGATCCTGAGGTCACTGTAGCAACACGAAAGAGCTCCGTGGACCAAGAATCAACTCGAGATGAGAGGTTAGTCCCTAACTTCGACTCCAGAGGAATACCACCTTACCACAAGCACCTCAAGAGGAGGCTTCTCTCAGCTCTAGGTATGTGAGAGGGACCCTGAGTTTGCGGCCTCAAGTGGAATGGACACTGCGATGCCCTGACGCGAAATAAGGCCGGATATCCCTGCAGTGACTTGAATACAGGCTCGTCTTGCATCTCCCAAAATGAAAGGATGTCTGAATCCCCTGTGGAGACCACAGAGAAAGACCTAGTTCCCCACCTTATGGCGACCGGAGTCCTCACATCCTTTGAAAACTCCAGAGGTACGCGGAGATCAGTGCCTCCAAAGGAGACGATGCCTGACTACTCGTGAAACTTGATACGAGTCCCAGGATTGCTGTGGCACGTGGAAAGGGACCCTTGGTCTCCCTCCTCGGCTGGAGAGGCGTCCCAATTGCCCTGCCAAGCCTCGAGGAGAATCCCGAGTTGTCCCTCGCAACTAGGCAGGAGTCCTGCCATCGCTGAACAAACACGTGTGTAGAAGGGCCATCCCCGTCGTAACTCGAGAATATACCCCAGGTTGCCGCGGCAACTCGAGAAAAACCATGAGACTTCCCCCTCGCTGCGGGATGAGGCCTGATTCCCCTGCACTGCGTGCAGAGTAATTCCGTGTTGCACATCACACATGAAAGGAGCCTTGATTTCCTTGATGGCACTCCAGAGAAATCCCAAGAACACTGTTTCAAGGCTAGAGGGATCCTGAGGTCACTGGAGCAACACGAAAGAGCTCCGTGGACCAAAAATCAACTCGACATGAGAGGTTAGTCCCTGGCTTCGACTCCAGAGGAATACCACCTTACCACAAGCACCTCAAGAGGAGGCTTCTCTCAGCTCTAGGTATGTGAGAGGGACCCTGAGTTTGCGGCCTCAAGGGGAATGGACACTGCAATGCCCTGACTCGAAATAAGCCCGGATATCCTTGCAGTGACTTGAATGCAGGCTCGTCTTGCATCTCCCAAGACGAAAGGATGTCTGAATCCCCTGTGGAGACCACAGAGAAAGACCTAGTTCCCCACCTCATGGCGACCGGAGGCCTCACATCCTTTGAAAACTCCAGAGGTACGCGGAGATCAGTGCCTCCAAAGGAGACGATGCCTGACTCCTCGTGAAACTTGATAGGAGTCCCAGGATTCTTGTGGCACGTGGAAAGGGACCCTTGGTCTCCCGCCTCAGCTGGAGAGGCGTCCCAATTGCCCTGCCAAGCCTCGAGGAGAATCGCGAGTTGTCCCTCGCAACTAGGCAGGAGTCCTGACGTCGCTGAACAAACACGTGGGTGGAAGGGCCATCCCCGTCGTAACTCGAGAATATACCCCAGGTTCCCGCCGCAACTCGAGAAAAACCATGAGACTTCCCCCTCGCCGCGAGATGATGCCCGATTCCCCTGCACTGCGTGCAGAGCAATTCCGTGTTGCACATCACACATGAAAGGAGCCTTGATTTCCTTGATGGCACTCCAGAGAAACCCCAAGAACACTGTTTCAAGGCTAGAGGGATCCTGACGTCACTGTAGCAACACGAAAGAGCTCCGTGGACCAGGAATCAACTCGAGATGAGAGGTTAGTCCCTAACTTCGACTCCAGAGGAATACCACCTTACCACAAGCACCTCAAGAGGAGGCTTCTCTCAGCTCTAGGCATGTGAGAGGGACCCTGAGTTTGCGGCTTCAAGTGGAATGGACACTGCGATGCCCTGACGCGAAATAAGGCCGGATATCGATGCAGTGACTTGAATGCAGGCTCGTCTTGCATCTCCCAAGATGAAAGGATGTCTGAATCCCCTGTGGAGACCACAGAGAAAGACCTAGTTCCCCACCTCATCGCGACCGGAGGCCTCACATCCTTTGAAAACTCCAGAGGTACGCGGAGATCAGTGCCTCCAAAGGAGACGATGCATGACTCCTCGTGAAACTTGATACGAGTCCCAGGATTCCTGTGGCACGTGGAAAGGGACCCTTGGTCTCCCTCCTCGGCTGGAGAGGCGTCCCAATTGCCCTGCCAAGCCTCGAAGAGAACCCCGAGTTGTCCCTCGCAACTAGGCAGGAGTCCTGCCATCGCTGAACAAACACGTGTGTAGAAGGGCCATCCCCGTCGTAACTCGAGAATATACCCCAGGTTCCCGCCGCAACTCGAGAAAAACCATGAGACTTCCCCCTTGCCGCGGGATGAGGCCTGGTTCCCCTGCACTGCGGGCAGAGCAATTCCGTGTTGCACATCACACATGAAAGGAGCCTTGATTTCCTTGATGGCACTCCAGAGAAACCCCAAGAACACTGTTTCAAGGCTAGAGGGATCCTGAGGTCACTGTAGCAACACGAAAGAGCTCCGTGGACCAAAAATCAACTCGAGATTAGAGGTTAATCCCTAACTTCGACTCCATAGAAATACCACCTTACCACAAGCACCTCAAGAGGAGGCTTCTCTCAGCTCTAGGTATGTGAGAGGGACCCTGATTTTGCGGCCTCAATTGAAATGGACACTGCGATGCCCTGACGCGAAATAAGGCCGGATATCCCTGCAGTGACTTGAATGCAGGCTCGTCTTGCATCTCCCAAAATGAAAGGATGTCTGAATCCCCTGTGGAGACGACAGAGAAAGACCTAGTTCCCCACCTCATGGCGACCTGAGGCCTCACATCCTTTGAAAACTCCAGAGGTACGCGGAGATCAGTGCTTCCAAAGGAGACGATGCCTGACTCCTCGTGAAACTTGATAGGAGTCCCAGGATTACTGTGGCACGTGGAAAGGGACCCTTGGTCTCCCGCCTCAACTGGACAGGCGTCCCAATTGCCCTGCCAAGCCTCGAGGAGAATCCCGAGTTGTCCCTCGCAAATAGGCAGGAGTCCTGCCATCGCTGTAAAAACACGTGTGTGGAAGGGCCATCCCCGTCGTAACTCGAGAATATACCCCAGGTTCGCGCCGCAACTCGAAAAAACCATGAGACTTCCCCCTCGCCGCGAGATGAGGCCTGATTCCCCTGCACTGCGTGCAGAGCAATTCGGTGTTGCACATCACACATGAAAGGAGCCTTGATTTCCTTGATGGCACTACAGAGAAACCCCAAGAACACTGTTTCAAGGCTAGAGGGATCCTGAGGTCACTGTAGCAACACGAAAGAGCTCCGTGGACCACAAATCAACTCGAGATGAGAGGTTAGTCCCTGGCTTCGACTCCAGAGGAATACCACCTTACCACAAGCACCTCAAGAGGAGGCTTCTCTCAGCTCTAGGTATGTGAGAGGGACCCTGAGTTTGCGGCCTCAAGTGGAATGGACACCGCGATGCCCTGACTCGAAATAAGGCCGAATATCCCTGCAGTGACTTGAATGCAGGCTCGTCTTGCATCTCCCAAGACGAAAGGATGTCTGAATCACCTGTGTAGACCACAGAGAAAGACCTAGTTCCCCACCTCATCGCGACCGGAGGCCTCACATCCTTTGAAAACTCCAGAGGTACGCGGAGATCAGTGCCTCCAAAGGAGACGATGCCTAACTCCTCCGGAAACTTGATAGGAGTCCCAGGATTCCTGTGGCACGTGGAAAGGGAGTCTTGGTCTCCCGCTTCAGCTGGAGAGGTGTCCCAATTGCCCTGCCAAGCCTCGAGGAGAATCGCGAGTTGTCCCTCGCAACTAGGCAGGAGTCCTGACGTCGCTGAACAAACACGTGGGTGGAAGGGCCATCCCCGTCGTAACTCGAGAATATACCCCAGGTTCCCGCCGCAACTCGAGAAAAACCATGAGACTTCCCCCTCGCCGCGAGATGAGGCCCGATTCCCCTGCACTGCGTGCAGAGCAATTCCGTGTTGCACATCACACATGAAAGGAGCCTTGATTTCCTTGATGGAACTCCAGAGAAACCCCAAGAACACTGTTTCAAGGCTAGAGGGATCCTGAGGTCACTGTAGCAACACGAAAGAGCTCCGTGGACCACAAATCAACTCGAGATGAGAGGTTAGTCCCTGGCTTCGACTCCAGAGGAATACCACCTTACCACAAGCACCTCAAGAGGAGGCTTCTCTCAGCTCTAGCTATGTGAGAGGGACCCTGAGTTTGCGGCCTCAAGTGGAATGGACACCGCGATGCCCTGACTCGAAATAAGGCCGAATATCCCTGCAGTGACTTGAATGCAGGCTCGTCTTGCATCTCCCAAGACGAAAGGATGTCTGAATCACCTGTGTAGACCACAGAGAAAGACCTAGTTCCCCACCTCATCGCGACCGGAGGCCTCACATCCTTTGAAAACTCCAGAGGTACGCGGAGATCAGTGCCTCCAAAGGAGACGATGCCTAACTCCTCCGGAAACTTGATAGGAGTCCCAGGATTCCTGTGGCACGTGGAAAGGGAGTCTTGGTCTCACGCTTCAGCTGGAGAGGTGTCCCAATTGCCCTGCCAAGCCTCGAGGAGAATCGCGAGTTGTCCCTCGCAACTAGGCAGGAGTCCTGACGTCGCTGAACAAACACGTGGGTGGAAGGGCCATCCCCGTCGTAACTCGAGAATATACCCCAGGTTCCCGCCGCAACTCGAGAAAAACCATGAGACTTCCGCCTCGCCGCGAGATGAGGCCCGATTCCCCTGCACTGCGTGCAGAGCAATTCCGTGTTGCACATCACATATGAAAGGAGCCTTGATTTCCTTGATGGAACTCCAGAGAAACCCCAAGAACACTGTTTCAAGGCTAGAGGGATCCTGAGGTCACTGTAGCAACACGAAAGAGCTCCGTGGACCAAGAATCAACTCGAGATGAGAGGTTAGTCCCTAACTTCGACTCCAGAGGAATACTACCTTACCACAAGCACCTCAAGAGGAGGCTTTTCTCAGCTCTAGCTATGTGCTGATTTTGCGGCCTCAAGTGGAATGGACACCGCGATGCCCTGACTCGAAATAAGGCCGGATATCCCTGCAGTGACTTGAATGCAGGCTCGTCTTGCATCTCCCAAGATGAAAGGATGTCTGAATCCCCTGTGGAGACCACAGAGAAAGACCTAGTTCCCCACCTCATCGCGACCGGAGGCCTCACATCCTTTGAAAACTCCAGAGGTACGCGGAGATCAGTGCCTCCAAAGGAGACGATGCCTGACTCCTCGTGAAACTTGATAGGAGTCCCAGGATTCCTGTGGCACGTGGAAAGGGACCCTTGGTCTCCCGCCTCAGCTGGAGAGGCGTCCCAATTGCCCTGCCAAACCTCGAGGAGAATCCCGAGGTGTCCCTCGCAACTAGGCAGGAGTCCTGACGTCGCTGAACAAACACGTGTGTGGAAGGGCCATCCCCGTCGTAACTAGAGAATATACCCCAGGTTCCCGCCGCAACTCGAGAAAAACCATGAGACTTCCCCCTTGCCGCGAGATGAGGCCCTATTCCCCTGCACTGCGTGCAGAGCAATTCCGTGTTGCACATCACACATGAAAGGAGCCTTGATTTCCTTGATGGCACTCCAGAGAAACTCCAAGAACACTGTTTCTAGGCTAGAGGGATCCTGAGGTCACTGTAGCAACACGAAAGAGCTCCATAGACCAAAAATCAACTCGAGATGAGAGGTTAGTCCCTGGATTCGACTCCAGAGGAATACCACCTTACCACAAGCACCTCAAGAGGAGGCTTCTCTCAGCTTTAGGTATGTGAGAGGGACCCTGATTTTGCGGGCTCAAGTGGAATGGACACCGCGATGCCCTGACTCGAAATAAGGCCGGATATCCCTGCAGTGACTTGAATGCAGGCTCGTCTTGCATCTTCCAAGACGAAAGGATGTCTGAATCCCCTGTGGAGACCACAGAGAAAGACCTAGTTCCCCACCTCATCGCGACCGGAGGCCTCACATCCTTTGAAAACTCCAGAGGTACGCGGAGATCAGTGCCTCCAAAGGAGACGATGCCTGACTCCTCGTGAAACTTGATAGGAGTCCCAGGATTCCTGTGGCACGTGGAAAGGGACCCTTGGTCTCCCGCCTCAGCTGGAGAGGCGTCCCAATTGCCCTGCCAAGCCTCGAGGAGAATCCCGAGTTGTCCCTCGCAACTAGGCAGGAGTCCTGACGTCGCTGAACAAACACGTGGGTGGAAGGGCCATCCCCGTCGTAACTCGAGAATATACCCCAGGTTCCCGCCGCAACTCGAGAAAAATCATGAGACTTACCCCTCGCCGTGAGATGAGGCCCGATTCCCCTGCACTGCATGCAGAGCAACTCCGTGTTGCACATCACACATGAAAGGAGCCTTGATTTCCTTGATGGCACTCCAGAGAAACCCCAAGAACACTGTTTCAAGGCTAGAGGGATCCTGAGGTCACTGTAGCAACACGAAAGAGCTCCGTGGACCACAAATCAACTCGAGATGAGAGGTTAGTCCCTGGCTTCGACTCCAGAGGAATACCACCTTACCACAAGCACCTCAAGAGGAGGCTTCTCTCAGCTCTAGGTATGTGAGAGGGACCCTGAGTATGCGGCCTCAAGTGGAATGGACACCGCGATGCCCTGACTTGAAATAAGGCCGGATATCCCTGCAGTGACTTGAATACAGGCTCGTCTTGCATCTCCCAAGATGAAAGGGTGTCTGAATCCCCTGTGGAGACCACAGAGAAAGACCTAGTTCCCCACCTCATGGCGACCGGAGGCCTCACATCCTTTGAAAACTCCAGAGGTACGCGGAGATCAGTGCCGCCAAAGGAGACGATGCCTGACTGCTCGTGAAACTTGATAGGAGTCCCAGGATTCCTGTGGCACGTGGAAAGGGACCCTTGGTCTCCCGCCTCAGCTGGAGAGGCGTCCCAATTGCCCTGTCAAGCCTCGAGGAGAATCCCGAGTTGTCCCTCGCAACTAGGCAGGAGTCCTGATGTCGCTGAAGAAACACGTGGGTGGAAGGGCCATCCCCGTCGTAACTCGAGAATATACCCCAGGTTACCGCCGCAACTCGAGAAAAACCATGAGACTTCCCCCTCGCCGCGAGATGAGGCCCGATTCCCCTGCACTGCGTGCAGAGCAATTCCGTGTTGCACATCACACATGAAAGGAGCCTTGATTTCCTTGATGGCACTCCAGAGAAACCCCAAGAACACTGTTTCAAGGCTAGAGGGATCCTGAGGTCACTGTAGCAACACGAAAGAGCTCCGTGGACCAAAAATCAACTCGAGATGAGAGGTTAGTCCCTGGCTTCGTATCCAGAGGAATACCTCCTTACCACAAGCACCTCAAGAGGAGGCTTCTCTCAGCTCTAGCTATGTGCTGAGTTTGCGGCCTCAAGTGGAATGGACACCGCGATGCCCTGACTCGAAATAAGGCCGGATATCCCTGCAGTGACTTGAATGCAGGCTCGTCTTGCATCTCCCAAGACGAAAGGATGTCCGAATCCGCCATGGAGACCACAGAAAAAGACCTAGTTCCCCACCTCATCGCGACCGGAGGCCTCACATCCTTTGAAAACTTCAGAGGTACGCGGAGATCAGTGCCTCCAAAGAGACGATGCCTGACTAATCATGAAACTTGATAAGAGTCCCAGGATTCCTGTGGCACGTGGAAAGGGACCCTTGGTCTACCGCCTCAGCTGGAGAGGCATCCCAATTGCCCTGCCAAGCCTCGAGGAGAATCCCGAGTTGTCCCTCGCAACTAGGCAGGAGTCCTGACGTCGCTGAACAAACACGTGGGTGGAAGGGTCATCCCCGTCGTAACTCGAGAATATACCCCAGGTTCCCGCCGCAACTCGAGAAAAACCATGAGACTTCCCCCTCGCAGTGAGATGAGGCCCGATTCCCCTGCACTGCATGCAGAGCAACTCCGTGTTGCACATCACACATGAAAGGAGCCTTGATTTCCTTGATGGCACTCCAGAGAAACCCCAAGAACACTGTTTCAAGGCTAGAGGGATCCTGAGGTCACTGGAGCAACACGAAAGAGCTCTGTGGACCACAAATCAACTCGAGATGAGAGGTTAGTCCCTGGTTTCGACTCCAGAGGAATACCACCTTACCACAAGCACCTCAAGAGGAGGCTTCTCTCAGCTCTAGGTATGTGAGAGGGACCCTGAGTATGCGGCCTCAAGTGGAATGGACACCGCGATGCCCTGACTTGAAATAAGGCCAGATATCCCTGCAGTGACTTGAATGCAGGCTCGTCTTGCATCTCCCAAGATGAAAGGATGTCTGAATCCCCTGTGGAGATCGCAGAGAAAGACCTAGTTCCCCACCTCATGGCGACCGGAGTCCTCACATCCTTTGAAAACTCCAGAGGTACGCGGAGATCAGTGCCGCCAAAGGAGATGATGCCTGACTCCTCGTGAAACTTGATAGGAGTCCCAGGATTCCTGTGGCACGTGGAAAGGGACCCTTGGTCTCCCGCCTCAGCTGGAGAGGCGTCCCAATTGCCCTGCCAAGCCTCGAGGAGAATCCCGAGTTGTCCCTCGCAACTAGGCAGGAGTCCTGACGTCGCTGAACAAACACGTGGGTGGAAGGGTCATCCCCGTCGTAACTCGAGAATATACCCCAGGTTCCCGCCGCAACTCGAGAAAAATCATGAGACTTCCCCCTCGCCGCGAGATGAGGCCCGATTCCCCTGCACTGCGTGCAGAGCAATTCCGTGTTGCATATCACACATGAAAGGAGCCTTGATTTCCTTGATGGCACTCCAGAGTAACCCCAAGAACACTGTTTCAAGGCTAGAGGGATCCTGAGGTCACTGGAGCAACACGAAAGAGCTCCGTGGACCAAAAATCAACTCGAGATGAGTGGTTAGTCCCTGGCTTCGACTCCAGAGGAATACCTCCTTACCACAAGTACCTCAAGAGGAGGCTTCTCTCAGCTCTAGCTATGTGCTGAGTTTGCGGCCTCAAGTGGAATGGACACCGCGATGCCCTGACTCGAAATAAGGCCGGATATCCCTGCAGTGACTTGAATGCAGGCTCGTCTTGCATTTCCCAAGACGAAAGGATGTCTGAATCCCCTGTGGAGACCACAGAGAAAGACCTAGGTCCCCACCTCATCGCGACCGGAGGCCTGACATCCTTTGAAAACTCCAGAGGTACGCGGAGATCAGTGCCTCCAAAGGAGACGATGCCTGACTCCTCGTGAAACTTGATAGGAGTCCCAGGATTCTTGTGGCACGTGGAAAGGGACACTTGGTCTCCCGCCTCAGCTGCAGAGGCGTCCCAATTGCCCTGCCAAGCCTCGAGGAGAATCCCGAGTTTTCCCTCGCAACTAGGCAGGAGTCCTGACGTCGCTGAACAAACACGTGGGTGGAAGGGCCATCCCCGTCGTAACTCGAGAATATACCCCAGGTTCCCGCCGCAACTCGAGAAAAATCATGAGACTTCCCCCTCGTCGTGAGATGAGGCCCGATTCCCCTGCACTGCGTGCAGAGCAACTCCGTGTTGCACATCACACATGAAAGGAGCCTTGATTTCCTTGATGGCACTACAGAGAAAACCCAAGAACACTGTTTCAAGGCTAGAGGGATCCTGAGGTCACTGGAGCAACACGAAAGAGCTCCGTGGACCAAAAATCAACTCGAGATGAGAGGTTAGTCCCTGGCTTCGACTCCAGAGGAATACCACCTTACCACAAGCACCACAAGACGAGGCTTCTCTCAGCTCTAGGTATGTGAGAGGGACCCTGAGTTTGCGGCCTCAAGTGGAATGGACACCGCGATGCCCTGACTCGAAATAAGGCCGAATATCCCTGCAGTGACTTGAATGCAGGCTCGTCTTGCATCTCCCAAGACGAAAGGATATCTGAATCACCTGTGTAGACCACAGAGAAAGACCTAGTTCCCAACCTCATCGCGACTGGAGGCCTCACATCCTTTGAAAACTCCAGAGGTACGCGGAGATCAGTGCCTCCAAAGGAGACGATGCCTAACTCCTCGTGAAACTTGATAGGAGTCCCAGGATTCCTGTGGCACGTGGAAAGGGACCCTTGGTCTCCCGCCTCAGCTGGAGAGGCGTCCCAATTGCCCTGCCAAGCCTCGAGGAGAATCCCGAGTTGTCCCTCGCAACTAGGCAGGAGTCCTGACGTCGCTGAACAAACACGTGGTTGGAAGGGTCATCCCCGTCGTAACTCGAAAATATACCCCAGGTTCCCGCCGCAACTCGAGAAAAATCATGAGACTTCCCCCTCGCCGCGAGATGAGGCCCGATTCCCCTGCACTGCGTGCAGAGCAATTCCGTGTTGCACATCACACATGAAAGGAGCCTTGATTTCCTTGATGGCACTTCAGAGAAACCCCAAGAACACTGTTTCAAGGCTAGAGGGATCCTGAGGTCACTGGAGCAACACGAAAGAGCTCCGTGGACCAACAATTAACTAGAGATGAGAGGTTAGTCCCTGGCTTCGACTCCAGAGGAATACCTCCTTAGCACAAGCACCTCAAGAGGAGGCTTCTCTCAGCTCTAGCTATGTGCTGAGTTTGCGGCCTCAAGTGGAATGGACACCGCGATGCCCTGACTCGAAATAAGGCCGGATATCCCTGCAGTGACTTGAATGCAGGCTCATCTTGCAACTCCCAAGACGAAAGGATGTCCGAATCCCCCATGGAGACCACAGACAAAGACCTAGTTCCCCACCTCATCGCGACCGGAGGCCTCACATCCTTTGAAAACTTCAGAGGTACGCGGAGATCAGTGCCTCCAAAGGAGACGATGCCTGACTCCTCGTGAAACTTGATAGGAGTCCCAGGATTCCTGTGGCACGTGGAAAGGGACCCTTGGTCTCCCGCCTCAGCTGGAGAGGCGTCCCAATTGCCCTGCCAAGCCTCGAGGAGAATCCCGAGTTGTCCCTCGCAACTAGGCAGGAGTCCTGACGTCGCTGAACAAACACGTGGGTGGAAGGGTCATCCCCGTCGTAACTCGAGAATATACCCCAGGTTCCCGCCGCAACTCGAGAAAAACCATGAGACTTCCCCCTCGCAGTGAGATGAGGCCCGATTCCCCTGCACTGCATGCAGAGCAACTCCGTGTTGCACATCACACATGAAAGGAGCCTTGATTTCCTTGATGGCACTCCAGAGAAACCCCAAGAACACTGTTTCAAGGCTAGAGGGATCCTGAGGTCACTGGAGCAACACGAAAGAGCTCTGTGGACCACAAATCAACTCGAGATGAGAGGATAGTCCCTGGCTTCGACTCCAGAGGAATACCACCTTACCACAAGCACCTCAAGAGGAGGCTTCTCTCAGCTCTAGGTATGTGAGAGGGACCCTGAGTATGCGGCCTCAAGTGGAATGGACACCGCGATGCCCTGATGTGAAATAAGGCCGAATATCCCTGCAGTGACTTGAATGCAGGCTCGTCTTGCATCTCCCAAGATGAAAGGATGTCTGAATCCCCTGTGGAGACCACAGAGAAAGACCTAGTTCCCCAGCTCATGGCGACCGGAGGCCTCACATCCTTTGAAAACTCCAGAGGTACGCGGAGATCAGTGCCGCCAAAGGAGACGATGCCTGACTCCTCGTGAAACTTGATAGGAGTCCCAGGATTCCTGTGGCACGGGGAAAGGGACCCTTGGTCTCCCGCCTCAGCTGGAGAGGCGTCCCAATTGCCCTGTCAAGCCTCGAGGAGAATCCCGAGTTGTCCCTCGCAACTAGGCAGGAGTCCTGACGTCGCTGAACAAACACGTGTGTGGAAGGGTCATCCCCGTCGTAACTCGAGAATATACCCCAGGTTCCCGCCGCAACTCGAGAAAAATCATGAGACTTCCCCCTCGCCGCGAGATGAGGCCCGATTCCCCTGCACTGCGTGCAGAGCAATTCCGTGTTGCACATCACACATGAAAGGAGCCTTGATTTCCTTGATGGCACTCCAGAGAAACCCCAAGAACACTGTTTCAAGGCTAGAGGGATCCTGAGGTCACTGGAGCAACACGAAAGAGCTCCGTGGACCAAAAATCAACTCGAGATGAGAGGTTAGTCCCTGGCTTCGACTCCAGAGGAATACCTCCTTACCACAAGCACCTCAAGAGGAGGCTTCTCTCAGCTCTAGCTATGTGTTGAGTTTGCGGCCTCAAGTGGAATGGACACCGCGATGCCCTGACTCGAAATAAGGCCGGATATCCCTGCAGTGACTTGAATGCAGGCTCGTCTTGCATCTCCCAAGACGAAAGGATGTCTGAATCCCCTGTGGAGACCACAGAGAAAGACCTAGTTCCCCACCTCATCGCGACCGGAGGCCTCACATCCTTTGAAAACTCCAGAGGTACGCGGAGATGAGTGCCTCCAAAGGAGACGATGCCTGACTCCTCGTGAAACTTGATAGGAGTCCCAGGATTCCTGTGGCACGTGGAAAGGGACCCTTGGTCTCCCGCCTCAGCTGGAGAGGCATCCCAATTGCCCTGCCAAGCCTTGAGGAGAATCCCGAGTTGTCCCTCGCAACTAGGCAGGAGTCCTGACGTCGCTGAAGTAACACGTGTGTGGAAGGGCCATCCCCGTCGTACCTCGAGAATATACCCCAGGTTCCCGCCGCATCTCAAGAAAAACCCTGAGACTTCCCCCTCACCGCGAGATGAGGCCTGATGAACCTGCACTGCGTGCAGAGCAACTCAGTGTTGCACATCACACATGAAAGGAGCCTTGATTTCCTTGATGGCACTCCAGAGAAACCCCAAGAACACTGTTTCAAGGCTAGAGGGATCCTGAGGTCACTATAGCAACACGAAAGAGCTCCATAGACCAAAAATCAACTCGAGATGAGAGGTTAGTCCCTGGCTTCGACTCCAGAGGAATACCACCTTACCACAAGCACCTCAAGAGGAGGCTTCTCTCAGCTTTAGGTATGTGAGAGGGACCCTGAGTTTGTGGCCTCAAGTGGAATGGACATCGCGATGCCCTGACTCGAAATAAGGCCGGATATCCCTGCAGTGACTTGAATGAAGGCTCGTCTTGCATCTTCCAAGACGAAAGGATGTCTGAATCCCCTGTGGAGACCACAGAGAAAGACCTAGTTCCACACCTCATCGCGACCGGAGGCCTCACATCCTTTGAAAACTCCAGAGGTACGCGGAGATCAGTGCCTCCAAAGGAGACGATGCCTGACTCCTCGTGAAACTTAATAGGAGTCCGAGGATTCCTGTGGCACGTGGAAAGGGACCCTTGGTCTCCCGCCTCAGCTGGAGAGGCGTCCCAATTGCCCTGCCAAGCCTCGAGGAGAATCCCGAGTTGTCCCTCGCAACTAGGCAGGAGTCCTGACGTCGCTGAACAAACACATGGGTGGAAGGGCCATCCCAGTCGTAACTCGAGAATATACCCCAGGTTCCCGCCGCAACTCGAGAAAAACCATGAGACTTCCCCCTCGCCGTGAGATGAGGCCCGATTCCCCTGCACTGCATGCAGAGCAACTGCGTGTTGCACATCACACATGAAAGGAGCCTTGATTTCCTTGATGGCACTCCAGAGAAACCCCAAGAACACTGTTTCAAGGCTAGAGGGATCCTGAGGTCACTGGAGCAACACGAAAGAGCTCCTTGGATCACAAATCAACTCGAGATGAGAGGTTAGTCCCTGGCTTCGACTCCAGAGGAATACCACCTTACCACAAGCACCTCAAGAGGAGGCTTCTCTCAGCTCTAGGTATGTGAGAGGGACCCTGAGTATGCGGCCTCAAGTGGAATGGACACCGCGATGCCCTGATGCGAAATAAGGCCGAATATCCCTGCAGTGACTTGAATGCAGGCTCGTCTTGCATCTCCCAAGATGAAAGGATGTCTGAATCTCCTGTGGAGACCACAGAGAAAGACCTAGTTCCCCAGCTCATGGCGACCGGAGGCCTCACATCCTTTGAAAACTCCAGAGGTACGCGGAGATCAGTGCCGCCAAAGGAGACGATGCCTGACTCCTCGTGAAACTTGATAGGAGTCCCAGGATTCCTGTGGCACGGGGAAAGGGACCCTTGGTCTCCCGCCTCAGCTTGAGAGGCGTCCCAATTGCCCTGTCAAGCCTCGAGGAGAATCCCGAGTTGTCCCTCGCAACTAGGCAGGAGTCCTGACATCGCTGAACAAACACGTGGGTGGAAGGGTCATCCCCGTCGTAACTCGAGAATATACCCCAGGTTCCCGCCGCAACTCGAGAAAAATCATGAGACTTCCCCCTCGCCGCGAGATGAGGCCCGATTCCCCTGCACTGCGTGCAGAGCAATTTCGTGTTGCACATCACACATGAAAGGAGCCTTGATTTCCTTGATGGCACTCCAGAGAAACCCCAAGAACACTGTTTCAAGGCTAGAGGGATCCTGAGGTCACTGGAGCAACACGAAAGAGCTCCGTGGACCAAAAATCAACTCGAGATGAGAGGTTAGTCCCTGGCTTCGACTCCAGAGGAATACCTCCTTACCACAAGCACCTCAAGAGGAGGCTTCTCTCAGCTCTAGGTATGTGAGAGGGACCCTGAGTTTGCGGCCTCAAGTGGAATGGACACCGCGATGCCCTGACTCGAAATAAGGCCGGATATCCCTGCAGTGACTTGAATGCAGGCTCGTCTTGCATCTCCCAAGACGAAAGGATGTCTGAATCCCCTGTGGAGACCACAGAGAAAGACCTAGTTCCCCACCTCATCGCGACCGGAGGCCTCACATCCTTTGAAAACTCCAGAGGTACGCGGAGATGAGTGCCTCCAAAGGAGACGATGCCTGACTCCTCGTGAAACTTGATAGGAGTCCCAGGATTCCTGTGGCACGTGGAAAGGGACCCTTGGTCTCCCGCCTCAGCTGGAGAGGCATCCCAATTGCCCTGCCAAGCCTTGAGGAGAATCCCGAGTTGTCCCTCGCAACTAGGCAGGAGTCCTGACGTCGCTGAAGAAACACGTGTGTGGAAGGGCCATCCCCGTCGTAACTCGAAAATATACCCCAGGTTCCCGCCGCAACTCGAGAAAAATCATGAGACTTCCCCCTCGCCGCGAGATGAGGCCCGATTCCCCTGCACTGCGTGCAGAGCAATTCCGTGTTGCACATCACACATGAAAGGAGCCTTGATTTCCTTGATGGCACTTCAGAGAAACCCCAAGAACACTGTTTCAAGGCTAGAGGGATCCTGAGGTCACTGTAGCAACACGAAAGAGCTCCGTGGACCAACAATTAACTAGAGATGGGAGGTTAGTCCCTGGCTTCGACTCCAGAGGAATACCTCCTTAGCACAAGCACCTCAAGAGGAGGCTTCTCTCAGCTCTAGCTATGTGCTGAGTTTGCGGCCTCAAGTGGAATGGACACCGCGATGCCCTGACTCGAAATAAGGCCGGATATCCCTGCAGTGACTTGAATGCAGGCTCATCTTGCAACTCCCAAGACGAAAGGATGTCCGAATCCCCCATGGAGACCACAGAAAAAGACCTAGTTCCCCACCTCATCGCGACCGGAGGCCTCACATCCTTTGAAAACTTCAGAGGTACGCGGAGATCAGTGCCTCCAAAGGAGACGATGCCTGACTCCTCGTGAAACTTGATAGGAGTCCCAGGATTCCTGTGGCACGTGGAAAGGGACCCTTGGTCTCCCGCCTCAGCTGGAGAGGCGTCCCAATTGCCCTGCCAAGCCTCGAGGAGAATCCCGAGTTGTCCCTCGCAACTAGGCAGGAGTCCTGACGTCGCTGAACAAACACGTGGGTGGAAGGGTCATCCCAGTCGTAACTCGAGAATATACCCCAGGTTCCCGCCGCATCTCAAGAAAAACCCTGAGACTTCCCCCTCACCGCGAGATGAGGCCTGATGAACCTGCACTGCGTGCAGAGCAACTCAGTGTTGCACATCACACATGAAAGGAGCCTTGATTTCCTTGATGGCACTCCAGAGAAACCCCAAGAACACTGTTTCAAGGCTAGAGGGATCCTGAGGTCACTATAGCAACACGAAAGAGCTCCATAGACCAAAAATCAACTCGAGATGAGAGGTTAGTCCCTGGCTTCGACTCCAGAGGAATACCACCTTACCACAAGCACCTCAAGAGGAGGCTTCTCTCAGCTTTAGGTATGTGAGAGGGACCCTGAGTTTGTGGCCTCAAGTGGAATGGACATCGCGATGCCCTGACTCGAAATAAGGCCGGATATCCCTGCAGTGACTTGAATGCAGGCTCGTCTTGCATCTTCCAAGACGAAAGGATGTCTGAATCCCCTGTGGAGACCACAGAGAAAGACCTAGTTCCACACCTCATCGCGACCGGAGGCCTCACATCCTTTGAAAACTCCAGAGGTACGCGGAGATCAGTGCCTCCAAAGGAGACGATGCCTGACTCCTCGTGAAACTTGATAGGAGTCCCAGGATTCCTGTGGCACGTGGAAAGGGACCCTTGGTCTCCCGCCTCAGCTGGAGAGGCGTCCCAATTGCCCTGCCAAGCCTCGAGGAGAATCCCGAGTTGTCCCTCGCAACTAGGCAGGAGTCCTGACGTCGCTGAACAAACACATGGGTGGAAGGGCCATCCCAGTCGTAACTCGAGAATATACCCCAGGTTCCCGCCGCAACTCGAGAAAAACCATGAGACTTCCCCCTCGCCGTGAGATGAGGCCCGATTCCCCTGCACTGCATGCAGAGCAACTGCGTGTTGCACATCACACATGAAAGGAGCCTTGATTTCCTTGATGGCACTCCACAGAAACCCCAAGAACACTGTTTCAAGGCTAGAGGGATCCTGAGGTCACTGGAGCAACACGAAAGAGCTCCGTGGACCAAAAATCAACTCGAGATGAGAGGTTAGTCCCTGGCTTCGACTCCAGAGGAATACCACCTTACCACAAGCACCTCAAGAGGAGGCTTCTCTCAGCTCTAGGTATGTGAGAGGGACCCTGAGTTTGCGGCCTCAAGTGGAATAGACACCGCGATGCCCTGACTCGAAATAAGGCCGAATATCCCTGCAGTGACTTGAATGCAGGCTCGTCTTTCATCTCCCAAGACGAAAGGATGTCTGAATCACCTGTGTAGACCACAGAGAAAGACCTAGTTCCCAACCTCATCGCGAGCGGAGGCCTCACATCCTTTGAAAACTCCAGAGGTACGCGGAGTTCAGTGCCTCCAAAGAAGACGATGCCTAACTCCTCGTGAAACTTGATAGTAGTCCCAGGATTCCTGTGGCACGTGGAAAGGGACCCTTGGTCTCCCGCCTCAGCTGGAGAGGCGTCCCAATTGCCGTGCCAAGCCTCGAGGAGAATCCCGAGTTGTCCCTCGCAACTAGGCAGGAGTCCTGACGTCGCTGAACAAACACGTGGGTGGAAGGGTCATCCCCGTCGTAACTCGAGAATATACCCCAGGTTCCCGCCGCAACTCGAGAAAAATCATGAGACTTCCCCCTCGCCGCGAGATGAGACCCGATTCCCCTGCACTGCGTGCAGAGCAATTCCGTGTTGCACATCACACATGAAAGGAGCCTTGATTTCCTTGATGGCACTCCAGAGAAACCCCAAGAACACTGTTTCAAGGCTAGAGGGATCCTGAGGTCACTCTAGCAACACGAAAGAGCTCCGTGGACCAAAAATCAACTCGAGATGAGAGGTTAGTCCCTGGCTTCGACTCCAGAGGAATACCTCCTTACCACAAGCACCTCAAGAGGAGGCTTCTCTCAGCTCTAGCTATGTGCTGAGTTTGCGGCCTCAATTGGAATGGACACCGCGATGCCCTGACTCGAAATAAGGCCGGATATCCCTGCAGTGACTTGAATGCAGGCTCGTCTTGCATCTCCCAAGATGAAAGGATGTCTGAATCCCCTGTGGAGACCACAGAGAAAGACCTAGTTCCCCACCTCATGGCGACCGGAGGCCTCACATCCTTTGAAAACTCCAGAGGTACGCGGAGATCAGTCCCTCCAAAGGAGACGATGCCTGACTCCTCGTGAAACTTGATAGGAGTCCCAGGATTCCTGTGGCACGTGGAAAGGGACCCTTGGTCTCCCGCCTCAGCTGGAAAGGCGTCCCAATTGCCCTCCCAAGCCTCGAGGAGAATCCCGAGTTGTCCCTCGCAACTAGGCAGGAGTCCTGACGTCGCTGAACAAACACGTGGGTGGAAGGGCCATCCCCGTCGTAACTCGAGAATATACCCCAGGTTCCCGCCTCAACTGTAGAAAAACCATGAGACTTCCCCCTCGCCGCGAGATGAGGCCCGATTCCCCTGCACTGCGTGCAGAGCAATTCCGTGTTGCACATCACACATGAAAGGAGGCTTGATTTCCTTGATGGCATTCCAGAGAAACCCCAAGAACACTTTATCAAGACTAGAGGGATCCTGAGGTCACTGTAGCAACACGAAAGAGCTCCGTGGACCAAAAATCAACTCGAGATGAGAGGTTAGTCCCTGGCTTCAACTCCAGAGGAATACCACCTTACCACAAGCACCTCAAGAGGAGGCTTCTCTCAGCTCTAGGTATGTGAGAGGGACCCTGATTTTGCGGCCACAAGTGGAATGGACACCGCGATGCACTGACGTGAAATAAGGCCGGATATCCCTGCAGTGACTTGAATGCAGGCTCGTCTTGCATCTCCCAAGACGAAAGGATGTCTGAATCCCCTATGGAGACCACAGAGAAAGACCTAGTTCCCCACCTCATCGCGACCGGAGGCCTCACATCCTTTGAAAATTCCAGAGGTACGCGGAGATCAGTGCCTCCAAAGGAGACGATGCCTGACTCCTCGTGAAACTTGATAGGAGCCCCAGGATTCCTGTGGCACGTGGAAAGGGACACTTGGTCTCCCGCCTCAGCTGGAGAGGCGTCCCAATTGCCCTGCCAAGCCTCGAGGAGAATCCCGAGTTGTCCCTCGCAACTAGGCAGGAGTCCTGACGTCGCTGAGCAAACACGTGGGTGGAAGGGCCATCCCCGTCGTAACTCGAGAATATACCCCAGGTTCCCGCCGCAACTCGAGAAAAACCATGAGACTTCCCCCTCGCCACGAGATGAGGCCCGATTCCCCTGCACTGCGTGCAGAGCAATTCCGTCTTGCACATCACACATGAAAGGAGCCTTGATTTCCTTGATGGCACTCCAGAGAAACCCCAAGAACACTGTTTCAAGGCTAGAGGGATCCTGAGGTCACTGTAGCAACACGAAAGAGCTCCGTGGACCAAAAATCAACTCGAGATGAGAGGTTCGTCCCTGGCTTCGACTCCAGAGGAATACCACCTTACCACAAGCACCTCAAGAGGAGGCTTCTCTCAGCTCTAGGTATGTGAGAGGGACCCTGAGTTTGTGGCCTCAAGTGGAATGGACACCGCGATGCCCTGACTCGAAATAAGGCCGAATATCCCTGCAGTGACTTGAATGCAGGCCCGTCTTGCATCTCCCAAGACGAAAGGATGTCTGAATCCCCTGTGGAGACCACAGAGAAAGACCTAGTTCCCCACCTCATCGCGACCGGAGGCCTCACATCCTTTGAAAACTCCAGAGGTATGCGGAGATCAGTGACTCCAAAGGAGACGATGCCTGACTCCTCGTGAAACTTGATAGCAGTCCCAGGATTACTGTGGCACGTGGAAAGGGACCCTTGGTCTCCCGCCTCAGCTGGAGAGGCGTCCCAATTGCCCTGCCAAGCCTCGAGGAGAATCCCGAGTTGTCCCTCGCAACTAGGCAGGAGTCCTGCCGTCGCTGAAGAAACACGTGTGTGGAAGGGCCATCCCCGTCGTAACTCGAGAATATACCCCAGGTTCCCTCCGCAAGTCGAGAAAAACCATGAGACTTCCCCCTCGCCGCGAGATGAGGCCCGATTCCCCTGCCCTGCATGCAGAGCAATTGGGTGTTGCACATCACACATGAAAGGAGACTTGATTTCCTTGATGGCATTCCAGAGAAACCCCAAGAACACTGTTTCAAGGCTAGAGGGATCCTGAGGTCACTGTAGCAACACGAAAGAGCTCCGTGGACCAAAAATCAACTCGAGATGAGAGGTTAGTCCTGGCTTCGACTCCAGAGGAATACCACCTAACCCCAAGCACCTCAAGAGGAGGCTTCTCTCAGCTCTAGGTATGTGAGAGGGACCCTGAGTTTGCGGCCTCAATTGGAATGGACACCGCGATGCCCTGACTCGAAATAAGGCCGGATATCCCTGCAGTGACTTGAATGCAGGCTCGTCTTGCATCTCCCAAGATGAAAGGATGTCTGAATCCCCTGTGGAGACCACAGAGAAAGACCTAGTTCCCCACCTCATGGCGACCGGAGGCCTCACATCCTTTGAAAACTCCAGAGGTACGCGGAGATCAGTCCCTCCAAAGGAGACGATGCCTGACTCCTCGTGAAACTTGATAGGAGTCCCAGGATTCCTGTGGCACGTGGAAAGGGACCCTTGGTCTCCCGCCTCAGCTGGAAAGGCGTCCCAATTGCCCTCCCAAGCCTCGAGGAGAATCCCGAGTTGTCCCTCGCAACTAGGCAGGAGTCCTGACGTCGCTGAACAAACACGTGGGTGGAAGGGCCATCCCCGTCGTAACTCGAGAATATACCCCAGGTTCCCGCCTCAACTGGAGAAAAACCATGAGACTTCCCCCTCGCCGCGAGATGAGGCCCGATTCCCCTGCACTGCGTGCAGAGCAATTCCGTGTTGCACATCACACATGAAAGGAGCCTTGATTTCCTTGATGGCACTCCAGAGAAACCCCAAGAACACTGTTTCAAGGCTAGAGGGATCCTGACGTCACTGTAGCTACACGAAAGAGCTCCGTGGACCAAAAATCAACTCGAGATGAGAGGTTCGTCCCTGGCTTCGACTCCAGAGGAATACCACCTTACCACAAGCACCTCAAGAGGAGGCTTCTCTCAGCTCTAGGTATGTGAGAGGGACCCTGAGTTTGTGGCCTCAAGTGGAATGGACACCGCGATGCCCTGACTCGAAATAAGGCCGAATATCCCTGCAGTGACTTGAATGCAGGCCCGTCTTGCATCTCCCAAGACGAAAGGATGTCTGAATCCCCTGTGGAGACCACAGAGAAAGACCTAGTTCCCCACCTCATCGCGACCGGAGGCCTCACATCCTTTGAAAACTCCAGAGGTATGCGGAGATCAGTGACTCCAAAGGAGACGATGCCTGACTCCTCGTGAAACTTGATAGCAGTCCCAGGATTACTGTGGCACGTGGAAAGGGACCCTTGGTCTCCCGCCTCAGCTGGAGAGGCGTCCCAATTGCCCTGCCAAGCCTCGAGGAGAATCCCGAGTTGTCCCTCGCAACTAGGCAGGAGTCCTGCCGTCGCTGAAGAAACACGTGTGTGGAAGGGCCATCCCCGTCGTAACTCGAGAATATACCCCAGGTTCCCTCCGCAAGTCGAGAAAAACCATGAGACTTCCCCCTCGCCGCGAGATGAGGCCCGATTCCCCTGCCCTGCATGCAGAGCAATTGGGTGTTGCACATCACACATGAAAGGAGACTTGATTTCCTTGATGGCACTCCAGAGAAACCCCAAGAACACTGTTTCAAGGCTAGAGGGATCCTGAGGTCACTGTAGCAACACGAAAGAGCTCCGTGGACCAAAAATCAACTCGAGATGAGAGGTTAGTCCTGGCTTCGACTCCAGAGGAATACCACCTAACCCCAAGCACCTCAAGAGGAGGCTTCTCTCAGCTCTAGGTATGTGAGAGGGACCCTGATTTTGCGGCCTCAATTGGAATGGACACCGCGATGCCCTGACTCGAAATAAGGCCGAATATACCTGCAGTGACTTGAATGCAGGCTCGTCTTGCATCTCCCAAGATGAAAGGATGTCTGAATCCCCTGTGGAGACCACAGAGAAAGACCTAGTTCCCCACCTCATGGCGACCGGAGGCCTCACATCCTTTGAAAACTCCAGAGGTACGCGGAGATCAGTCCCTCCAAAGGAGACGATGCCTGACTCCTCGTGAAACTTGATAGGAGTCCCAGGATTCCTGTGGCACGTGGAAAGGGACCCTTGGTCTCCCGCCTCAGCTGGAAAGGCGTCCCAATTGCCCTCCCAAGCCTCGAGGAGAATCCCGAGTTGTCCCTCGCAACTAGGCAGGAGTCCTGACGTCGCTGAACAAACACGTGGGTGGAAGGGCCATCCCCGTCGTAACTCGAGAATATACCCCAGGTTCCCGCCTCAACTGGAGAAAAACCATGAGACTTCCCCCTCGCCGCGAGATGAGGCCCGATTCCCCTGCACTGCGTGCAGAGCAATTCCGTGTTGCACATCACACATGAAAGGAGGCTTGATTTCCTTGATGGCATTCCAGAGAAACCCCAAGAACACTGTTTCAAGACTAGAGGGATCCTGAGGTCACTGTAGCAACACGAAAGAGCTCCGTGGACCAAAAATCAACTCGAGATGAGAGGTTAGTCCCTGGCTTCAACTCCAGAGGAATACCACCTTACCACAAGCACCTCAAGAGGAGGCTTCTCTCAGCTCTAGGTATGTGAGAGGGACCCTGATTTTGCGGCCACAAGTGGAATGGTCACCGCGATGCACTGACGTGAAATAAGGCCGGATATCCCTGCAGTGACTTGAATGCAGGCTCGTCTTGCATCTCCCAAGACGAAAGGATGTCTGAATCCCCTGTGGAGACCACAGAGAAAGACCTAGTTCCCCACCTCATCGCGACCGGAGGCCTCACATCCTTTGAAAATTCCAGAGGTACGCGGAGATCAGTGCCTCCAAAGGAGACGATGCCTGACTCCTCGTGAAACTTGATAGGAGCCCCAGGATTCCTGTGACACGTGGAAAGGGACACTTGGTCTCCCGCCTCAGCTGGAGAGGCGTCCCAATTGCCCTGCCAAGCCTCGAGGAGAATCCCGAGTTGTCCCTCGCAACTAGGCAGGAGTCCTGACGTCGCTGAACAAACACGTGGGTGGAAGGGCCATCCCCGTCGTAACTCGAGAATATACCCCAGGTTCCCGCCGCAACTCGAGAAAAACCATGAGACTTCCCCCTCGCCGCGAGATGAGGCCCGATTCCCCTGCACTGCGTGCAGAGCAATTCCGTCTTGCACATCACACATGAAAGGAGCCTCGATTTCCTTGATGGCACTCCAGAGAAACCCCAAGAACACTGTTTCAAGGCTAGAGGGATCCTGACGTCACTGTAGCTACACGAAAGAGCTCCGTGGACCAAAAATCAACTCGAGATGAGAGGTTCGTCCCTGGCTTCGACTCCAGAGGAATACCACCTTACCACAAGCACCTCAAGAGGAGGCTTCTCTCAGCTCTAGGTATGTGAGAGGGACCCTGAGTTTGCGGCCTCAATTGGAATGGACACCGCGATGCCCTGACTCGAAATAAGGCCGGATATCCCTGCAGTGACTTGAATGCAGGCTCGTCTTGCATCTCCCAAGATGAAAGGATGTCTGAATCCCCTGTGGAGACCACAGAGAAAGACCTAGTTCCCCACCTCATGGCGACCGGAGGCCTCACATCCTTTGAAAACTCCAGAGGTACGCGGAGATCAGTCCCTCCAAAGGAGACGATGCCTGACTCCTCGTGAAACTTGATAGGAGTCCCAGGATTCCTGTGGCACGTGGAAAGGGACCCTTGGTCTCCCGCCTCAGCTGGAAAGGCGTCCCAATTTTCCTCCCAAGCCTCGAGGAGAATCCCGAGTTGTCCCTCGCAACTAGGCAGGAGTCCTGACGTCGCTGAACAAACACGTGGGTGGAAGGGCCATCCCCGTCGTAACTCGAGAATATACCCCAGGTTCCCGCCTCAACTGGAGAAAAACCATGAGACTTCCCCCTCGCCGCGAGATGAGGCCCGATTCCCCTGCACTGCGTGCAGAGCAATTCCGTGTTGCATATCACACATGAAAGGAGGCTTGATTTCCTTGATGGCATTCCAGAGAAACCCCAAGAACACTGTATCAAGACTAGAGGGATCCTGAGGTCACTGTAGCAACACGAAAGAGCTCCGTGGACCAAAAATCAACTCGAGATGAGAGGTTAGTCCCTGGCTTCAACTCCAGAGGAATACCACCTTACCACAAGCACCTCAAGAGGAGGCTTCTCTCAGCTCTAGGTATGTGAGAGGGACCCTGATTTTGCGGCCACAAGTGGAATGGACACCGCGATGCACTGACGTGAAATAAGGCCGGATATCCCTGCAGTGACTTGAATGCAGGCTCTTCTTGCATCTCCCAAGACGAAAGGATGTCTGAATCCCCTGTGGAGACCACAGAGAAAGACCTAGTTCCCCACCTCATCGCGACCGGAGGCCTCACATCCTTTGAAAATTCCAGAGGTACGCGGAGATCAGTGCCTCCAAAGGAGACGATGCCTGACTCCTCGTGAAACTTGATAGGAGCCCCAGGATTCCTGTGGCACGTGGAAAGGGACCCTTGGTCTCCCGCCTCAGCTGGAGAGGCGTCCCAATTGCCCTGCCAAGCCTCGAGGAGAATCCCGAGTTGTCCCTCGCAACTAGGCAGGAGTCCTGACGTCGCTGAGCAAACACGTGGGTGGAAGGGCCATCCCCGTCGTAACTCGAGAATATACCCCAGGTTCCCGCCGCAACTCGAGAAAAACCATGAGACTTCCCCCTCGTCGCGAGATGAGGCCCGATTCCCCTGCACTGCGTGCAGAGCAATTCCGTCTTGCACATCACACATGAAAGGAGCCTTGATTTCCTTGATGGCACTCCAGAGAAACCCCAAGAACACTGTTTCAAGGCTAGAGGGATCCTGACGTCACTGTAGCAACACGAAAGAGCTCCGTGGACCAAAAATCAACTCGAGATGAGAGGTTCGTCCCTGGCTTCGACTCCAGAGGAATACCACCTTACCACAAGCACCTCAAGAGGAGGCTTCTCTCAGCTCTAGGTATGTGAGAGGGACCCTGAGTTTGTGGCCTCAAGTGGAATGGACACCGCGATGCCCTGACTCGAAATAAGGCCGAATATCCCTGCAGTGACTTGAATGCAGGCTCGTCTTGCATCTCCCAAGACGAAAGGATGTCTGAATCCCCTGTGGAGACCACAGAGAAAGACCTAGTTCCCCACCTCATCGCGACCGGAGGCCTCACATCCTTTGAAAACTCCAGAGGTATGCGGAGATCAGTGACTCCAAAGGAGACGATGCCTGACTCCTCGTGAAACTTGATAGCAGTCCCAGGATTACTGCGGCACGTGGAAAGGGACCCTTGGTCTCCCGCCTCAGATGGAGAGGCGTCCCAATTGCCCTGCCAAGCCTCGAGGAGAATCCCGAGTTGTCCCTCGCAACTAGGCAGGAGTCCTGCCGTCGCTGAAGAAACACGTGTGTGGAAGGGCCATCCCCGTCGTAACTCGAGAATATACCCCAGGTTCCCCCCGCAACTCGAGAAAAACCATGAGACTTCCCCCTCGCCGCGAGATGAGGCCCGATTCCCCTGCACTGCGTGCAGAGCAATTCCGTGTTGCACATCATACATGAAAGGAGCCTTGATTTCCATGGTGGCACTCCACAGAAACCGGAAGAACACTGTTTCCAGGCTGGAGGGATCCAGAGGTCACTGTAGCAACACGAAAGAGCTCCGTGGACCACAAATCAACTCGAGATGAGAGGTTAGTCCCTGGCTTCGACTCCAGAGGAATACCACCTTACCACAAGCACCTCAAGAGAAGGCTTCTCTCAGCTCTAGGTATGTGAGAGGGACCCTGAGTTTGCGGTCTAAAGTGTAATGGACACCGCGATGCACTGACGTGAAATAAGGCTGGATATCCCTGCAGTGACTTGAATGCAGGCTCGTCTTGCATCTCCCAAGATGAAAGGATGTCTGAATCCCCTGTGGAGACCACAGAGAAAGACCTAGTTCCCCACCTCATCGCGACCGGAGGCCTCACATCCTTTGAAAACTCCAGAGGTACGGAGAGATCAGTGCCTCCAAAGGAGACGATGCCTGACTCCTCGTGAAACTTGATAGGAGTCCCAGGATTCCTGTGGCACACGGAAAGGGACCCTTGGTCTCCCGCCTCAGCTGGAGAGGCGTCCCAATTGCCCTGCCAAGCCTCGAGGAGAATCCCGAGTTGTCCCTCACAACTAGCCAGGAGTACTGACGTCGCTGAAGAAACACGTGTGTGGAAGGGCCATCCCCGTCGTAACTCGAGAATATACCCCAGGTTCCCCCCGCAACTCGAGAAAAACCATGAGACTTCCCCCTCGCCGCGAGATGAGGCCCGATTCCCCTGCACTGCGTGCAGAGCAATTCCGTGTTGCACATCATACATGAAAGGAGCCTTGATTTCCATGGTGGCACTCCACAGAAACCGGAAGAACACTGTTTCCAGGCTAGAGGGATCCAGAGGTCACTGTAGCAACACGAAAGAGCTCCGTGGACCACAAATCAACTCGAGATGAGAGGTTAGTCCCTGGCTTCGACTCCAGAGGAATACCACCTTACCACAAGCACCTCAAGAGAAGGCTTCTCTCAGCTCTAGGTATGTGAGAGGGACCCTGAGTTTGCGGTCTAAAGTGTAATGGACACCGCGATGCACTGACGTGAAATAAGGCTGGATATCCCTGCAGTGACTTGAATGCAGGCTCGTCTTGCATCTCCCAAGATGAAAGGATGTCTGAATCCCCTGTGGAGACCACAGAGAAAGACCTAGTTCCCCACCTCATCGCGACCGGAGGCCTCACATCCTTTGAAAACTCCAGAGGTACGCGGAGATCAGTGCCTCCAAAGGAGACGATGCCTGACTCCTCGTGAAACTTGATAGGAGTCCCAGGATTCCTGTGGCACATGGAAAGGGACACTTGGTCTCCCGCCTCAGCTGGAGAGGCGTCCCAATTGCCCTGCCAAGCCTCGAGGAGAATCCCGAGTTGTCGCTCGCAACTAGCCAGGAGTACTGACGTCGCTGAAGAAACACGTGTGTGAAAGGGCCATCCCCGTCGTAACTCGAGAATATACCCCAGGTTCCCGCCGCAACTCGAGAAAAATCATGAGACTTCCCCCTCGCCGCGACATGAGGCCCGATTCCCCTGCACTGCGTGCAGAGCAATTCCGTGTTGCACATCACACATGAAAGGAGCCTTGATTTCCATGGTGGCACTCCAGAGAAACCCCAAGAACACTGTTTCAAGGCTAGAGGGATCCTGAGGTCACTGTAGCAACACGAAAGAGCTCCGTGGACCACAAATCAACTCGAGATGAGAGGTTAGTCCCTGGCTTCGACTCCAGAGGAATACCACCTTACCACAAGCACCTCAAGAGGAGGCTTCTCTCAGCTCTAGGTATGTGAGAGAGACCCTGAGTTTGCGGCCTCAAGTGGAATGGACACCACGATGCCCTGACTCGAAATAAGGCCGGATATACCTGCAGTGACTTGAATGCAGGCTCGTCTTGCATCTCCCAAGACGAAAGGATGTCTGAATCACGTGTGGAGACCACAGAGAAAGACCTAGTTCCCCACCTCATCGCGAACGGAGGCCTCACATACTTTGAAAACTCCAGAGGTACGGAGAGATCAGTGCCTCCAAAGGAGACGATGCCTGACTCCTCGTGAAACTTGATAGGAGTCCCAGGATTCCTGTGGCACACGGAAAGGGACCCTTGGTCTCCCGCCTCAGCTGGAGAGGCGTCCCAATTGCCCTGCCAAGCCTCGAGGAGAATCCCGAGTTGTCCCTCACAACTAGCCAGGAGTACTGACGTCGCTGAAGAAACACGTGTGTGGAAGGGCCATCCCCGTCGTAACTCGAGAATATACCCCAGGTTCCCCCCGCAACTCGAGAAAAACCATGAGACTTCCCCCTCGCCGCGAGATGAGGCCCGATTCCCCTGCACTGCGTGCAGAGCAATTCCGTGTTGCACATCATACATGAAAGGAGCCTTGATTTCCATGGTGGCACTCCACAGAAACCGGAAGAACACTGTTTCCAGGCTAGAGGGATCCAGAGGTCACTGTAGCAACACGAAAGAGCTCCGTGGACCACAAATCAACTCGAGATGAGAGGTTAGTCCCTGGCTTCGACTCCAGAGGAATACCACCTTACCACAAGCACCTCAAGAGAAGGCTTCTCTCAGCTCTAGGTATGTGAGAGGGACCCTGAGTTTGCGGTCTAAAGTGTAATGGACACCGCGATGCACTGACGTGAAATAAGGCTGGATATCCCTGCAGTGACTTGAATGCAGGCTCGTCTTGCATCTCCCAAGATGAAAGGATGTCTGAATCCCCTGTGGAGACCACAGAGAAAGACCTAGTTCCCCACCTCATCGCGACCGGAGGCCTCACATCCTTTGAAAACTCCAGAGGTACGCGGAGATCAGTGCCTCCAAAGGAGACGATGCCTGACTCCTCGTGAAACTTTATAGGAGTCCCAGGATTCCTGTGGCACATGGAAAGGGACCCTTGGTCTCCCGCCTCAGCTGGAGAGGCGTCCCAATTGCCCTGCCAAGCCTCGAGGAGAATCCCGAGTTGTCGCTCGCAACTAGCCAGGAGTACTGACGTCGCTGAAGAAACACGTGTGTGAAAGGGCCATCCCCGTCGTAACTCGAGAATATACCCCAGGTTCCCGCCGCAACTCGAGAAAAATCATGAGACTTCCCCCTCGCCGCGACATGAGGCCCGATTCCCCTGCACTGCGTGCAGAGCAATTCCGTGTTGCACATCACACATGAAAGGAGCCTTGATTTCCATGGTGGCACTCCAGAGAAACCCCAAGAACACTGTTTCAAGGCTAGAGGGATCCTGAGGTCACTGTAGCAACACGAAAGAGCTCCGTGGACCACAAATCAACTCGAGATGAGAGATTAGTCCCTGGCTTCGACTCCAGAGGAATACCACCTTACCACAAGCACCTCAAGAGGAGGCTTCTCTCAGCTTTAGGTATGTGAGAGGGACCCTGAGTTTGCGGTCTAAAGTGTAATGGACACCGCGATGCCCTGACTCGAAATAAGGCCGGATATCCCTGCAGTGACTTGAATGTATGCTCGTCTTGCATCTCCCAAGACGAAAGGATGTCTGAATCACCTGTGTAGACCACAGAGAAAGACATAGTTCCCCACCTCATCGCAACCGGAGGCCTCACATCCTTTGAAAACTCCAGAGGTACGCGGAGATCAGTGCCTCCAAAGGAGACGATGCCTGACTCCTCGTGAAACTTGATAGGAGTCCCAGGATTCCTGTGGCACGTGGAAAGGGACCCTTGGTCTCCCGCCTCAGCTGGAGAGGCGTCCCAATTGCCCTGCCAAGCCTCGAGGAGAATCCCGAGTTGTCCCTCGCAACTAGGCAGGAGTCTTGCCGTCGCTGAACAAACACGTGGGTGGAAGGGCCATCCCCGTCGTAACTCGAGAATATACCTAAGGTTCCCGCCGCAACTCGAGAAAAACCATGAGACTTCCCCCTCGCCGCGAGATGAGGCCCGATTCCCCTGCACTGCGTGCAGAGCAATTCCGTGTTGCACATCACACATGAAAGGAGCCTTGATTTTCTTGATGGCACTCCAGAGAAACCCCAAGAACACTGTTTCAAGGCTAGAGGGATCCTGAGGTCACTGTAGCAACACGAAAGAGCTCCGTGGACCAAAAATCAACTCGAGATGAGAGATTAGTCCCTGGCTTCGACTCCAGAGGAATACCACCTTACCACAAGCACCTCAAGAGGAGGCTTCTCTCAGCTCTAGGTATGTGAGAGGGACCCTGAGTTTGCGGCCTCAATTGGAATGGACACTGCGATGCCCTGACGCGAATTAAGGCCGGATATCCCTGCAGTGACTTGAATGCAGGCTCGTCTTGCATCTCCCAAGACGAAAGGTTGTCTGAATGCCCTGTGGAGACCACAGAGAAAGACCTAGTTCCCCACCTCATCGCGACCGGAGGCCTCACATCCTTTGAAAACTCCAGAGGTATGCGGAGATCAGTGCCTCCAAAGGAAACGATGCCTGACTCCTCGTGAAACTTGATAGGAGTCCCAGGATTCCTGTGGCACGTGGAAAGGGACACTTGGTCTCCCGCCTCAGCTGGAGAGGCGTCCCAATTGCCCTGCCAAGCCTCGAGGAGAATCCCGAGTTGTCCCTCGCAACTAGGCAGGAGTCCTGCCGTCGCTGAAAAAACACGTGTGTGGAAGGGCCATCCCCGTCGTAACTCGAGAATATACCCCAGGTTCCCTCCGCAAGTCGAGAAAAACCATGAGACTTCCCCCTCGCCGCGAGATGAGGCCCGATTCCCCTGCCCTGCATGCAGAGCAATTGGGGGTTGCACATCACACATGAAAGGAGACTTGATTTCCTTGATGGCACTCCAGAGAAACCCCAAGAACACTGTTTCAAGGCTAGAGGGATCCTGAGGTCACTGTAGCAACACGAAAGAGCTCCGGGGACCAAAAATCAACTCGAGATGAGAGGTTAGTCCCTGGCTTCGACTCCAGAGGAATACCACCTAACCCCAAGCACCTCAAGAGGAGGCTTCTCTCAGCTCTAGGTATGTGAGAGGGACCCTGAGTTTGCGGCCTCAAGTGGAATGGACACCGCGATGCCCTGACTCGAAATAAGGCCGGATATCCCTGCAGTGACTTGAATGCAGGCTCGTCTTGCATCTCCCAAGATGAAAGGATGTCTGAATCCCCTGTGGAGACCACAGAGAAAGACCTAGTTCCCCACCTCATGGCGACCGGAGGCCTCACATCCTTTGAAAACTCCAGAGGTACGCGGAGATCAGTCCCTCCAAAGGAGACGATGCCTGACTCCTCGTGAAACTTGATAGGAGTCCCAGGATTCCTGTGGCACGTGGAAAGGGACCCTTGGTCTCCCGCCTCAGCAGGAAAGGCGTCCCAATTGCCCTCCCAAGCCTCGAGGAGAATCCCGAGTTGTCCCTCGCAACTAGGCAGGAGTCCTGACGTCGCTGAACAAACACGTGGGTGGAAGGGCCATCCCCGTCGTAACTCGAGAATATACCCCAGGTACCCGCCTCAACTGGAGAAAAACCATGAGACTTCCCCCTCGCCGCGAGATGAGGCCCGATTCCCCTGCACTGCGTGCAGAGCAATTCCGTGTTGCACATCACACATGAAAGGAGCCTTGATTTCCTTGATGGCATTCCAGAGAAACCCCAAGAACACTGTATCAAGACTAGAGGGATCCTGAGGTCACTGTAGCAACACGAAAGAGCTCCGTGGACCAAAAATCAACTCGAGATGAGAGGTTAGTCCCTGGCTTCAACTCCAGAGGAATACCACCTTACCACAAGCACCTCAAGAGGAGGCTTCTCTCAGCTCTAGGTATGTGAGAGGGACCCTGAGTTTGCGGCCACAAGTGGAATGGACACCGCGATGCACTGACGTGAAATAAGGCCGGATATCCCTGCAGTGACTTGAATGCAGGCTCGTCTTGCATCTCCCAAGACGAAAGGATGTCTGAATCCCCTGTGGAGACCACAGAGAAAGACCTAGTTCCCCACCTCATCGCGACCGGAGGCCTCACATCCTTTGAAAACTCCAGAGGTACGCGGAGATCAGTGCCTCCAAAGGAGACGATGCCTAACTCCTACGGAAACTTGATAGGAGTCCCAGGATTCCTGTGGCACGTGGAAAGGGACACTTGGTCTCCCGCCTCAGCTGGAGAGGCGTCCCAATTGCCCTGCCAAGCCTCGAGGAGAATCCCGAGTTGTCCCTCGCAACTAGGCAGGAGTCCTGACGTCGCTGAAGAAACACGTGGGTGGAAGGGCCATCCCCGTCGTAACTCGAGAATATACCCCAGGTTCCCGCCGCAACTCGAGAAAAACCATGAGACTTCCCCCTCGCCGCGAGATGAGGCCCGATTCCCCTGCACTGCGTGCAGAGCAATTCCGTCTTGCACATCACACATGAAAGGAGCCTCAATTTCCTTGATGGCACTCCAGAGAATCCCCAAGAACACTGTTTCAAGGCTAGAGGGATCCTGAGGTCACTGTAGCAACAAGAAAGAGCTCCGTGGACCAAAAATCAACTCGAGATGAGAGGTTAGTCCCTGGCTTCGACTCCAGAGGAATACCACCTTACCACAAGCACCTCAAGAGGAGGCTTCTCGCAGCTTTATGTATGTGAGAGGGACCCTGATTTTGCGGCCTCAAGTGGAATGGACATCGCGATGCCCTGACGTGAAATAAGGTCGGATATCCCTGCATTGACTTGAATGCAGGCTCGTCTTGCATCTCCCAAGATGAAAGGATGTCTGAATCCCCTGTGGAGACCACAGAGAAAGACCTAGTTCCCCACCTCATGGCGACCGGAGGCCTCACATCCTTTGAAAACTCCAGAGGTACGCAGAGATCAGTGCCTCCAAAGGAGACGATGCCTGACTCCTCGTGAAACTTGATAGGAGTCCCAGGAATCCTGTGGCACATGGAAAGGGACCCTTGGTCTCCTGCCTCAGCTGGAGAGGCGTGCCAATTGCCCTGCCAAGCCTCGAGGAGAATCCCGAGTTGTCCCTCGCAACTAGGCAGGAGTCCTGACGTCGCTGAACAAACACGGGGGTGGAAGGGCCATCCCCGTCGTAACTCGAGAATATACCCCAGGTTCCCGCCGCAACTCGAGAAAAACCATGAGACTTCCCCCTCGCCGCGAGATGAGGCCCGATTCCCCTGCACTGCGTGCAGAGCAATTCCGTCTTGCACATCACACATGAAAGGAGCCTTGATTTCCTTGATGGCACTCCAGAGAAACCCCAAGAACACTGTTTCAAGGCTAGAGGGATCCTGACGTCACTGTAGCAACACGAAAGAGCTCCGTGGACCAAAAATCAACTCGAGATGAGAGGTTCGTCCCTGGCTTCGACTCCAGAGGAATACCACCTTACCACAAGCACCTCAAGAGGAGGCTTCTCTCAGCTCTAGGTATGTGAGAGGGACCCTGAGTTTGTGGCCTCAAGTGGAATGGACACCGCGATGCCCTGACTCGAAATAAGGCCGAATATCCCTGCAGTGACTTGAATGCAGGCCCGTCTTGCATCTCCCAAGACGAAAGGATGTCTGAATCCCCTGTGGAGACCACAGAGAAAGACCTAGTTCCCCACCTCATCGCGACCGGAGGCCTCACATCCTTTGAAAACTCCAGAGGTATGCGGAGATCAGTGATTCCAAAGGAGACGATGCCTGACTCCTCGTGAAACTTGATAGCAGTCCCAGGATTACAGTGGCACGTGGAAAGGGACCCTTGGTCTCCCGCCTCAGCTGGAGAGGCGTCCCAATTGCCCTGCCAAGCCTCGAGGAGAATCCCGAGTTGTCCCTCGCAACTAGGCAGGAGTCCTGCCGTCGCTGAAGAAACACGTGTGTGGAAGGGCCATCCCCGTCGTAACTCGAGAATATACCCCAGGTTCCCGCCGCAACTCGAGAAAAACCATGAGACTACCCCCTCGCCGCGAGATGAGGCCCGATTCCCCTGCACTGCGTGCAGAGCAATTCCGTGTTGCACATCACACATGAAAGGAGCCTCGATTTCCTTGATGGCACTCCAGAGAATCCCCAAGAACACTGTTTCAAGGCTAGAGGGATCCTGAGGTCACTGTAGCAACAAGAAAGAGCTCCGTGGACCAAAAATCAACTCGAGATGAGAGGTTAGTCCCTGGCTTCGACTCCAGAGGAATACCACCTTACCACAAGCACCTCAAGAGGAGGCTTCTCGCAGCTCTATGTATGTGAGAGGGACCCTGATTTTGCGGCCTCAAGTGGAATGGACATCGCGATGCCCTGACGTGAAATAAGGTCGGATATCCCTGCATTGACTTGAGTGCAGGCTCGTCTTGCATCTCCCAAGATGAAAGGATGTCTGAATCCCCTGTGGAGACCACAGAGAAAGACCTAGTTCCCCACCTCATGGCGACCGGAGGCCTCACATCCTTTGAAAACTCCAGAGGTACGCAGAGATCAGTGCCTCCAAAGGAGACGATGCCTGACTCCTCGTGAAACTTGATAGGAGTCCCAGGATTACAGTGGCACGTGGAAAGGGACCCTTGGTCTCCTGCCTCAGCTGGAGAGGCGTGCCAATTGCCCTGCCAAGCCTCGAGGAGAATCCCGAGTTGTCCCTCGCAACTAGGCAGGAGTCCTGACGTCGCTGAACAAACACGGGGGTGGAAGGGCCATCCCCGTCGTAACTCGAGAATATACCCCAGGTTCCCGCCGCAACTCGAGAAAAACCATGAGACTTCCCCCTCGCCGCGAGATGAGGCCCGATTCCCCTGCACTGCGTGCAGAGCAATTCCGTGTTGCACATCACACATGAAAGGAGCCTTGATTTCCTTGATGGCACTCCAGAGAAACCCCAAGAACACTGTTTCAAGGCTAGAGGGATCCTGAGGTCACTGTAGCAACACGAAAGAGCTCCGTGGACCACAAATCAACTCGAGATGAGAGGTTAGTCCCTGGCTTCGACTCCAGAGGAATACCACCTTACCACAAGCACCTCAAGAGGAGGCTTCTCTCAGCTCTAGGTATGTGAGAGAGACCCTGAGTTTGCGGCCTCAAGTGGAATGGACACCACGATGCCCTGACTCGAAATAAGGCCGGATATACCTGCAGTGACTTGAATGCAGGCTCGTCTTGCATCTCCCAGGACGAAAGGATGTCTGAATCCCCTGTGGAGACCACAGAGAAAGACCTAGTTCCCCACCTCATCGCGACCGGAGGCCTCACATACTTTGAAAACTCCAGAGGTACGGAGAGATCAGTGCCTCCAAAGGAGACGATGCCTGACTCCTCGTGAAACTTGATAGGAGTCCCAGGATTCCTGTGGCACACGGAAAGGGACCCTTGGTCTCCCGCCTCAGCTGGAGAGGCGAACCAATTGCCCTGCCAAGCCTCGAGGAGAATCCCGAGTTGTCCCTCACAACTAGCCAGGAGTACTGACGTCGCTGAAGAAACACGTGTGTGGAAGGGCCATCCCCGTCGTAACTCGTGAATATACCCCAGGTTCCCGACCCAACTCGAGAAAAACCATGAGACTTCCCCCTCGCCGTGAAATGAGGCCTGATTCCCCTGCACTGCGTGCAGAGCTATTACGTGTTGCACATCACACATGAAAGGAGCCTTGATTTCCTTGATGGCACTCCAGAGAAACCCCAAGAACACTGTTTCAAGGCTAGAGGGATCCTGAGGTCACTGTAGCAACACGAAAGAGCTCCGTGGACCAAAAATCAACTCGAGATGAGAGGTTAGTCCCTGGCTTCGACTCCAGAGGAATACCACCTTACCACAAGCACCTCAAGAGGTGGCTTCTCTCAGCTCTAGGTATGTGAGAGGGACCCTGAGTTTGCGGCCTCAAGTGGAATGGACACCGCGATGCCCTGACTCGAAATAAGGCCGGATATCCCTGCAGTGACTTGAATGCAGGCTCGTCTTGCATCTCCCAAGACGAAAGGATGTCTGAATCCCCTGTGGAGACCACAGAGAAAGACCTAGTTCCCCACCTCATCGCGACCGGAGGCCTCACATCCTTTGAAAACCCCAGAGGTACGCGGAGATCAGTGCCGCCAAAGGAGACGATGCCTGACTCCTCGTGAAACTTGATAGGAGTCCCAGGATTCCTGTGGCACGTGGAAAGGGGCCCTTGGTCTCCCGCCTCAGCTGGAGAGGCGTCCCAATTGCCCTGTCAAGCCTCGAGGAGAATCCAGAGTTGTCCCTCGCCACTAGGCAGGAGTCCTGACGTCGCTGAACAAACACGAGTGTGGAAGGGCCATCCCCGTCGTAACTCGAGAATATACCCCAGGTTCACGCCGCAACTCGAGAAAAACTATGAGACTTCCCCCTCGCTGCGAGATGAGGCCCGATTCCCCTGCACTGCGTGCAGAGCAATTCCGTGTTGCACATCACACATGAAAGGATCCTTGATTTCCTTGATGGCACTCCAGAGAAACCCCAAGAACACTGTTTCAAGGCTAGAGTGATCCTGAGGTCACTGTAGCAACACGAAAGAGCTCCGTGGACCAAGAATCAACTCGAGATGAGAGGTTATTCCCTAACTTCGACTCCAGAGGAATACCACCTG
The DNA here is from genome assembly GCF_910594005.1 of Cervus elaphus. NCBI lineage: Eukaryota > Metazoa > Chordata > Mammalia > Artiodactyla > Cervidae > Cervus > Cervus elaphus. Next base: position 1,650,228 of record NC_057815.1, on the reverse strand, counting down.
ACAACAAGCACCTCAAGAGGAGGCTTCTCTCAGCTCTAGGTATGTGAGAGGGACCCTGAGTTTGCGGCCTCAAGTGGAATGGACACTGCGATGCCCTGACGCGAAATAAGGCCGGATATCCCTGCAGTGACTTGAATACAGGCTCGTCTTGCATCTCCCAAAATGAAAGGATGTCTGAATCCCCTGTGGAGACCACAGAGAAAGACCTAGTTCCCCACATTATGGCGACCGGAGTCCTCACATCCTTTGAAAACTCCAGAGGTACGCGGAGATCAGTGCCTCCAAAGGAGACGATGCCTGACTACTCGTGAAACTTGATACGAGTCCCAGGATTCCTGTGGCACGTGGAAAGGGATTCTTGGTCTCCCTCCTCGGCTGGAGAGGCGTCCCAATTGCCCTGCCAAGCCTCGAGGAGAATCGCGAGTTGTCCCTCGCAACTAGGCAGGAGTCCTGCCGTCGCTGAACAAACACGTGGGTGGAAGGGCCATCCCCGTCGTAACTCGAGAATATACCCCAGGTTCCCGCCGCAACTCGAGAAAAACCATGAGACTTCCCCCTCGCCGCGAGATGAGCCCCGATTCCCCTGCACTGCGTGCAGAGCAATTCCGTGTTGCACATCACACATGAAAGGAGCCTTGATTTCCTTGATGGCACTCCAGAGAAACCCCAAGAACACTGTTTCAAGGCTAGAGGGATCCTGACGTCACTGTAGCAACACGAAAGAGCTCCGTGGACCAAGAATCAACTCGAGATGAGAGGTTAGTCCCTAACTTCGACTCCAGAGGAATACCACCTTACCACAAGCACCTCAAGAGGAGGCTTCTCTCAGCTCTAGGTATGTGAGAGGGACCCTGAGTTTGCGGCTTCAAGTGGAATGGACACTGCGATGCCCTGACGCGAAATAAGGCTGGATATCGATGCAGTGACTTGAATGCAGGCTCGTCTTGCATCTCCCAAGATGAAAGGATGTCTGAATCCCCTGTGGAGACCACAGAGAAAGACCTAGTTCCCCACCTCATCGCGACCGGAGGCCTCACATCCTTTGAAAACTCCAGAGGTACGCGGAGATCAGTGCCGCCAAAGGAGACGATGCCTGACTGCTCGTGAAACTTGATAGGAGTCCCAGGATTCCTGTGGCACGTGGAAAGGGACCCTTGGTCTCCCGCCTCAGCTGGAGAGGCGTCCCAATTGCCCTGTCAAGCCTCGAGGAGAATCCCGAGTTGTCCCTCGCAACTAGGCAGGAGTCCTGACGTCGCTGAAGAAACACGTGGGTGGAAGGGCCATCCCCGTCGTAACTCGAGAATATACCCCAGGTTCCCGCCGCAACTCGAGAAAAACCATGAGACTTCCCCCTCGCCGCGAGATGAGGCCCGATTCCCCTGCACTGCGTGCAGAGCAATTCCGTGTTGCACATCACACATGAAAGGAGCCTTGATTTCCTTGATGGCACTCCAGAGAAACCCCAAGAACACTGTTTCAAGGCTAGAGGGATCCTGAGGTCACTGTAGCAACACGAAAGAGCTCCGTGGACCAAAAATCAACTCGAGATGAGAGGTTAGTCCCTAACTTCGACTCCAGAGGAATACCACCTTACCACAAGCACCTCAAGAGGAGGCTTCTCTCAGCTCTAGCTATGGGCTGAGTTTGCGGCCTCAAGTGGAATGGACACCGCGATGCCCTGACTCGAAATAAGGCCGGATATCCCTGCAGTGACTTGAATGCAGGCTCGTCTTGCATCTCCCAAGACGAAAGGATGTCCGAATCCGCCATGGAGACCACAGAAAAAGACCTAGTTCCCCACCTCATCGCGACCGGAGCCCTCATATCCTTTGAAAACTTCAGAGGTACGCGGAGATCAGTGCCTCCAAAGAGACGATGCCTGACTAATCATGAAACTTGATAAGAGTCCCAGGATTCCTGTGGCACGTGGAAAGGGACCCTTGGTCTACCGCCTCAGCTGGAGAGGCATCCCAATTGCCCTGCCAAGCCTCGAGGAGAATCCCGAGTTGTCCCTCGCAACTAGGCAGGAGTCCTGACGTCGCTGAACAAACACGTGGGTGGAAGGGTCATCCCCTTCGTAACTCGAGAATATACCCCAGGTTCCCGCCGCAACTCGAGAAAAACCATGAGACTTCCCCCTCGCAGTGAGATGAGGCCCGATTCCCCTGCACTGCATGCAGAGCAACTCCGTGCTGCACATCACACATGAAAGGAGCCTTGATTTCCTTGATGGCACTCCAGAGAAACCCCAAGAACACTGTTTTAAGGCTAGAGGGATCATGAGGTCACTGGAGCAACACGAAAGAGCTCTGTGGACCACAAATCAACTCGAGATGAGAGGTTAGTCCCTGGTTTCGACTCCAGAGGAATACCACCTTACCACAAGCACCTCAAGAGGAGGCTTCTCTCAGCTCTAGGTATGTGAGAGGGACCCTGAGTATGCGGCCTCAAGTGGAATGGACACCGCGATGCCCTGACATGAAATAAGGCCAGATATCCCTGCAGTGACTTGAATGCAGGCTCGTCTTGCATCTCCCAAGATGAAAGGATGTCTGAATCCCCTGTGGAGACCACAGAGAAAGACCTAGTTCCCCACCTCATGGCGACCGGAGGCCTCACATCCTTTGAAAACTTCAGAGATACGCGGAGATCAGTGCCGCCAAAGGAGATGATGCCTGACTCCTCGTGAAACTTGATAGGAGTCCCAGGATTCCTGTGGCACGTGGAAAGGGACCCTTGGTCTCCCGCCTCAGCTGGAGAGGCGTCCCAATTGCCCTGCCAAGCCTCGAGGAGAACCCCGAGTTGTCCCTCGCAACTAGGCAGGAGTCCTGACGTCGCTGAACAAACACGTGGGTGGAAGGGTCATCCCCGTCGTAACTCGAGAATATACCCCAGGTTCCCGCCGCAACTCGAGAAAAATCATGAGACTTCCCCCTCGCCGCGAGATGAGGCCCGATTCCCCTGCACTGCGTGCAGAGCAATTCCGTGTTGCACATCACACATGAAAGGAGCCTTGATTTCCTTGATGGCACTAAAGAGAAACACCAAGAACACTGTTTCAAGGCTAGAGGGATCCTGAGGTCACTGTAGCAACACGAAAGAGCTCCGTGGACCAAAAATCAACTCGAGATGAGAGGTTAGTCCCTGGCTTCGACTCCAGAGGAATACCTCCTTACCACAAGCACCTCAAGAGGAGGCTTCTCTCAGCTCTAGCTATGTGTTGAGTTTGCGGCCTCAAGTGGAATGGACACCGCGATGCCCTGACTCGAAATAAGGCCGGATATCCCTGCAGTGACTTGAATGCAGGCTCGTCTTGCATCTCCCAAGATGAAAGGATGTCTGAATCCCCTGTGGAGACCACAGAGAAAGACCTAGTTCCCCACCTCATCGCGACCGGAGGCCTGACATCCTTTGAAAACTCCAGAGGTACGCGGAGATCAGTGCCTCCAAAGGAGACGATGCCTGACTCCTCGTGAAACTTGATAGAAGTCCCAGGATTCCTGTGGCACGTGAAAAGGGACCCTTGGTCTCCCGCCTCAGCTGCAGAGGCGTCCCAATTGCCCTGCCAAGCCTCGAGGAGAATCCCGAGTTTTCCCTCGCAACTACGCAGGAGTCCTGACGTCGCTGAACAAACACGTGGGTGGAAGGGCCATCCCCGTCGTAACTCGAGAATATACCCCAGGTTCCCGCCGCAACTCGAGAAAAACCATGAGACTTCCCCCTCGTCGTGAGATGAGGCCCGATTCCCCTGCACTGCGTGCAGAGCAACTCCGTGTTGCACATCACACATGAAAGGAGCCTTGATTTCCTTGATGGCACTACAGAGAAAACCCAAGAACACTGTTTCAAGGCTAGAGGGATCCTGAGGTCACTGGAGCAACACGAAAGAGCTCTGTGGACCACAAATCAACTCGAGATGAGAGGTTATTCCCTGGCTTCGACTCCAGAGGAATACCACCTTACCACAAGCACCACAAGACGAGGCTTCTCTCAGCTCTAGGTATGTGAGAGGCACCCTGAGTTTGCGGCCTCAAGTGGAATGGACACCGCGATGCCCTGACTCGAAATAAGGCCGGATATACCTGCAGTGACTTGAATGCAGGCTCGTCTTGCATCTCCCAAGACCAAAGGATGTCTGAATCACCTGTGTAGACCACAGAGAAAGACCTAGTTCCCAACCTCATCGCGACTGGAGGCCTCACATCCTTTGAAAACTCCAGAGGTACGCGGAGATCAGTGCCTCCAAAGGAGACGATGCCTAACTCCTCGTGAAACTTGATAGGAGTCCCAGGATTCCTGTGGCACGTGGAAAGGGACCCTTGGTCTCCCGCCTCAGCTGGAGAGGCCTCCCAATTGCCCTGCCAAGCCTCGAGGAGAATCCCGAGTTGTCCCTCGCAACTAGGCAGGAGTCCTGACGTCGCTGAACAAACACGTGGTTGGAAGGGTCATCTCCGTCGTAACTCGAAAATATACCCCAGGTTCCCGCCGCAACTCGAGAAAAATCATGAGACTTCCCCCTCGCCGCGAGATGAGGCCCGATTCCCCTGCACTGCGTGCAGAGCAATTCCGTGTTGCACATCACACATGAAAGGAGCCTTGATTTCCTTGATGGCACTTCAGAGAAACTCCAAGAACACTGTTTCAAGGCTAGATGGATCCTGAGGTCACTGGAGCAACACGAAAGAGCTCCGTGGACCACAAATCAACTCGAGATGAGAGGTTAGTCCCTGGCTTCGACTCCAGAGGAATACCACCTTACCACAAGCACCTCAAGAGGAGGCTTCTCTCAGCTCTAGGTATGTGAGAGGGACCCTGAGTTTGCGGCCTCAAGTGGAATGGACACCGCGATGCCCTGACTCGAAATAAGGCCGAATATCCCTGCAGTGACTTGAATGCAGGCTCGTCTTGCATCTCCCAAGACGAAAGGATGTCTGAATCACCTGTGTAGACCACAGAGAAAGACCTAGTTCCCAACCTCATCGCGACCGGAGGCCTCACATCCTTTGAAAACTCCAGAGGTACGCGGAGATCAGTGCCGCCAAAGGAGACGATGCCTGACTCCTCGTGAAACTTGATAGGAGTCCCAGGATTCCTGTGGCACGGGGAAAGGGACCCTTGGTCTCCCGCCTCAGCTGGAGAGGCGTCCCAATTGCCCTGTCAAGCCTCGAGGAGAATCCCGAGTTCTCCCTCGCAACTAGGCCGGAGTCCTGACGTCGCTGAACAAACACGTGTGTGGAAGGGCCATCCCCGTCCTAACTCGAGAATATACCCCAGGTTCGCGCCGCAACTCGAGAAAAACCATGAGACTTCCCCCTAGCCGCCAGATGAGGCCTGATTCCCCTGCACTGCGTGCAGAGCAATTCCGTGTTGCATATCACACATGAAAGGAGCCTTGATTTCCTTGATGGCACTCCAGAGAAACCCCAAGAACACTGTTTCAAGGCTAGAGGGATCCTGAGGTCACTGGAGCAACACGAAAGAGCTCTGTGGACCACAAATCAACTCGAGATGAGAGGTTAGTCCCTGGCTTCGACTCCAGAGGAATACCACCTTACCACAAGCACCTCAAGAGGAGGCTTCTCTCAGCTCTAGGTATGTGAGAGGGACCCTGAGTATGCGGCCTCAAGTGGAATGGACACCGCGATGCCCTGACTTGAAATAAGGCCGGATATCCCTGCAGTGACTTGAATGCAGGCTCGTCTTGCATCTCCCAAGATGAAAGGATGTCTGAATCCCCTGTGGAGACCACAGAGAAAGACCTAGTTCCCCACCTCATGGCGACCGGAGTCCTCACATCCTTTGAAAACTCCAGAGGTACGCGGAGATCAGTGCCTCCAAAGGAGATGATGCCTGACTCATCATGAAACTTGATAGGAGTCCCAGGATTCCTGTGGCACGTGGAAAGGGACCCTTGGTCTCCCGCCTCAGTGGGAGAGGCGTCCAAATTGCCCTGCCAAGCCTCGAGGAGAATCCCGAGTTGTCCCTCGCAACTAGTCAGGAGTCCTGACGTCGCTGAACAAACACGTGGGTGGAAGGGTCATCCCCGTCGTAACTCGAGAATATACCCCAGGTTCCCGCCGCAACTCGAGAAAAATCATGAGACTTCCCCCTCGCCGCGAGATGAGGCCCGATTCCCCTGCACTGCGTGCAGAGCAATTCCGTGTTGCACATCACACATGAAAGGAGCCTTGATTTCCTTGATGGCACTCCAGAGAAACCCCAAGAACACTGTTTCAAGGCTAGAGGGATCCTGAGGTCACTGGAGCAACACGAAAGAGCTCCGTGGACCAAAAGTCAACTCGAGATGAGACGTTAGTCCCTGGCTTCGACTCCAGAGGAATACCTCCTTACCACAAGCACCTCAAGAGGAGGCTTCTCTCAGCTCTAGCTATGTGTTGAGTTTGCGGCCTCAAGTGGAATGGACACCGCGATGCCCTGACTCGAAATAAGGCCGGATATCCCTGCAGTGACTTGAATGCAGGCTCGTCTTGCAACTCCCAAGACGAAAGGATGTCCGAATCCCCTGTGGAGACCACAGAAAAAGACCTAGTTCCCCACCTCATCGCGACCGGAGGCCTCACATCCTTTGAAAACTCCAGAGCTACGCGGAGATCAGTGCCTCCAAAGGAGACGATGCGTGACTCCTCGTGAAACTTGATAGGAGTCCCAGGATTCCTGTGGCACGTGGAAAGGGACCCTTGGTCTCCCGCCTCAGCTGGAGAGGCATCCCAATTGCCCTGCCAAGCCTTGAGGAGAATCCCGAGTTGTCCCTCGCAACTAGGCAGGAGTCCTGACGTCGCTGAACAAACACGTGTGTGGAAGGGTCATCCCCGTCGTACCTCAAGAATATACCCCAGGTTCCCGCCGCATCTCGAGAAAAACCCTGAGACTTCCCCCTCACCGCGAGATGAGGCCCGATTCCCCTGCACTGCGTGCAGAGCAATTCAGTGTTGCACATCACACATGAAAGGAGCCTTGATTTCCTTGATGGCACTCCAGAGAAACCCCAAGAACACTGTTTCAAGGCTAGAGGGATCCTGAGGTCACTATAGCAACACGAAAGAGCTCCGGGGACCAAAAATCAACTCGAGATGAGAGGTTAGTCCCTGGCTTCGACTCCAGAGGAATACCACCTAACCCCAAGCACCTCAAGAGGAGGCTTCTCTCAGCTCTAGGTATGTGAGAGGGACCCTGAGTTTGCGGCCTCAAGTGGAATGGACACCGCGATGCCCTGACTCGAAATAAGGCCGGATATCCCTGCAGTGACTTGAATGCAGGCTCGTCTTGCATCTCCCAAGATGAAAGGATGTCTGAATCCCCTGTGGAGACCACAGAGAAAGACCTAGTTCCCCACCTCATGGCGACCGGAGGCCTCACATCCTTTGAAAACTCCAGAGGTACGCGGAGATCAGTCCCTCCAAAGGAGACGATGCCTGACTCCTCGTGAAACTTGATAGGAGTCCCAGGATTCCTGTGGCACGTGGAAAGGGACCCTTGGTCTCCCGCCTCAGCAGGAAAGGCGTCCCAATTGCCCTCCCAAGCCTCGAGGAGAATCCCGAGTTGTCCCTCGCAACTAGGCAGGAGTCCTGACGTCGCTGAACAAACACGTGGGTGGAAGGGCCATCCCCGTCGTAACTCGAGAATATACCCCAGGTACCCGCCTCAACTGGAGAAAAACCATGAGACTTCCCCCTCGCCGCGAGATGAGGCCCGATTCCCCTGCACTGCGTGCAGAGCAATTCCGTGTTGCACATCACACATGAAAGGAGCCTTGATTTCCTTGATGGCATTCCAGAGAAACCCCAAGAACACTGTATCAAGACTAGAGGGATCCTGAGGTCACTGTAGCAACACGAAAGAGCTCCGTGGACCAAAAATCAACTCGAGATGAGAGGTTAGTCCCTGGCTTCAACTCCAGAGGAATACCACCTTACCACAAGCACCTCAAGAGGAGGCTTCTCTCAGCTCTAGGTATGTGAGAGGGACCCTGAGTTTGCGGCCACAAGTGGAATGGACACCGCGATGCACTGACGTGAAATAAGGCCGGATATCCCTGCAGTGACTTGAATGCAGGCTCGTCTTGCATCTCCCAAGACGAAAGGATGTCTGAATCCCCTGTGGAGACCACAGAGAAAGACCTAGTTCCCCACCTCATCGCGACCGGAGGCCTCACATCCTTTGAAAACTCCAGAGGTACGCGGAGATCAGTGCCTCCAAAGGAGACGATGCCTAACTCCTCCGGAAACTTGATAGGAGTCCCAGGATTCCTGTGGCACGTGGAAAGGGACACTTGGTCTCCCGCCTCAGCTGGAGAGGCGTCCCAATTGCCCTGCCAAGCCTCGAGGAGAATCCCGAGTTGTCCCTCGCAACTAGGCAGGAGTCCTGACGTCGCTGAAGAAACACGGGGGTGGAAGGGCCATCCCCGTCGTAACTCGAGAATATACCCCAGGTTCCCGCCGCAACTCGAGAAAAACCATGAGACTTCCCCCTCGCCGCGAGATGAGGCCCGATTCCCCTGCACTGCGTGCAGAGCAATTCCGTCTTGCACATCACACATGAAAGGAGCCTTGATTTCCTTGATGGCACTCCAGAGAAACCCCAAGAACACTGTTTCAAGGCTAGAGGGATCCTGACGTCACTGTAGCAACACGAAAGAGCTCCGTGGACCAAAAATCAACTCGAGATGAGAGGTTCGTCCCTGGCTTCGACTCCAGAGGAATACCACCTTACCACAAGCACCTCAAGAGGAGGCTTCTCGCAGCTCTAGGTATGTGAGAGGGACCCTGAGTTTGTGGCCTCAAGTGGAATGGACACCGCGATGCCCTGACTCGAAATAAGGCCGAATATCCCTGCAGTGACTTGAATGCAGGCCCGTCTTGCATCTCCCAAGACGAAAGGATGTCTGAATCCCCTGTGGAGACCACAGAGAAAGACCTAGTTCCCCACCTCATCGCGACCGGAGGCCTCACATCCTTTGAAAACTCCAGAGGTATGCGGAGATCAGTGATTCCAAAGGAGACGATGCCTGACTCCTCGTGAAACTTGATAGCAGTCCCAGGATTACAGTGGCACGTGGAAAGGGACCCTTGGTCTCCCGCCTCAGCTGGAGAGGCGTCCCAATTGCCCTGCCAAGCCTCGAGGAGAATCCCGAGTTGTCCCTCGCAACTAGGCAGGAGTCCTGCCGTCGCTGAAGAAACACGTGTGTGGAAGGGCCATCCCCGTCGTAACTCGAGAATATACCCCAGGTTCCCGCCGCAACTCGAGAAAAACCATGAGACTACCCCCTCGCCGCGAGATGAGGCCCGATTCCCCTGCACTGCGTGCAGAGCAATTCCGTGTTGCACATCACACATGAAAGGAGCCTCGATTTCCTTGATGGCACTCCAGAGAATCCCCAAGAACACTGTTTCAAGGCTAGAGGGATCCTGAGGTCACTGTAGCAACAAGAAAGAGCTCCGTGGACCACAAATCAACTCGAGATGAGAGGTTAGTCCCTGGCTTCGACTCCAGAGGAATACCACCTTACCACAAGCACCTCAAGAGGAGGCTTCTCGCAGCTCTATGTATGTGAGAGGGACCCTGATTTTGCGGCCTCAAGTGGAATGGACATCGCGATGCCCTGACGTGAAATAAGGTCGGATATCCCTGCATTGACTTGAATGCAGGCTCGTCTTGCATCTCCCAAGATGAAAGGATGTCTGAATCCCCTGTGGAGACCACAGAGAAAGACCTAGTTCCCCACCTCATGGCGACCGGAGGCCTCACATCCTTTGAAAACTCCAGAGGTACGCAGAGATCAGTGCCTCCAAAGGAGACGATGCCTGACTCCTCGTGAAACTTGATAGGAGTCCCAGGATTCCTGTGGCACGTGGAAAGGGACCCTTGGTCTCCCTCCTCGGCTGGAGAGGCGTGCCAATTGCCCTGCCAAGCCTCGAGGAGAATCCCGAGTTGTCCCTCGCAACTAGGCAGGAGTCCTGACGTCGCTGAACAAACACGGGGGTGGAAGGGCCATCCCCGTCGTAACTCGAGAATATACCCCAGGTTCCCGCCGCAACTCGAGAAAAACCATGAGACTTCCCCCTCGCCGCGAGATGAGGCCCGATTCCCCTGCACTGCGTGCAGAGCAATTCCGTGTTGCACATCACACATGAAAGGAGCCTTGATTTCCTTGATGGCACTCCAGAGAAACCCCAAGAACACTGTTTCAAGGCTAGAGGGATCCTGAGGTCACTGTAGCAACACGAAAGAGCTCCGTGGACCACAAATCAACTCGAGATGAGAGGTTAGTCCCTGGCTTCGACTCCAGAGGAATACCACCTTACCACAAGCACCTCAAGAGGAGGCTTCTCTCAGCTCTAGGTATGTGAGAGAGACCCTGAGTTTGCGGCCTCAAGTGGAATGGACACCACGATGCCCTGACTCGAAATAAGGCCGGATATCCCTGCAGTGACTTGAATGCAGGCTCGTCTTGCATCTCCCAGGACGAAAGGATGTCTGAATCCCCTGTGGAGACCACAGAGAAAGACCTAGTTCCCCACCTCATCGCGACCGGAGGCCTCACATACTTTGAAAACTCCAGAGGTACGGAGAGATCAGTGCCTCCAAAGGAGACGATGCCTGACTCCTCGTGAAACTTGATAGGAGTCCCAGGATTCCTGTGGCACACGGAAAGGGACCCTTGGTCTCCCGCCTCAGCTGGAGAGGCGAACCAATTGCCCTGCCAAGCCTCGAGGAGAATCCCGAGTTGTCCCTCACAACTAGCCAGGAGTACTGACGTCGCTGAAGAAACACGTGTGTGGAAGGGCCATCCCCGTCGTAACTCGTGAATATACCCCAGGTTCCCGACCCAACTCGAGAAAAACCATGAGACTTCCCCCTCGCCGTGAAATGAGGCCTGATTCCCCTGCACTGCGTGCAGAGCTATTCCGTGTTGCACATCACACATGAAAGGAGCCTTGATTTCCTTGATGGCACTCCAGAGAAACCCCAAGAACACTGTTTCAAGGCTAGAGGGATCCTGAGGTCACTGTAGCAACACGAAAGAGCTCCGTGGACCAAAAATCAACTCGAGATGAGAGGTTAGTCCCTGGCTTCGACTCCAGAGGAATACCACCTTACCACAAGCACCTCAAGAGGTGGCTTCTCTCAGCTCTAGGTATGTGAGAGGGACCCTGAGTTTGCGGCCTCAAGTGGAATGGACACCGCGATGCCCTGACTCGAAATAAGGCCGGATATCCCTGCAGTGACTTGAATGCAGGCTCGTCTTGCATCTCCCAAGACGAAAGGATGTCTGAATCCCCTGTGGAGACCACAGAGAAAGACCTAGTTCCCCACCTCATGGCGACCGGAGGCCTCACATCCTTTGAAAACCCCAGAGGTACGCGGAGATCAGTGCCGCCAAAGGAGACGATGCCTGACTCCTCGTGAAACTTGATAGGAGTCCCAGGATTCCTGTGGCACGTGGAAAGGGGCCCTTGGTCTCCCGCCTCAGCTGGAGAGGCGTCCCAATTGCCCTGTCAAGCCTCGAGGAGAATCCAGAGTTGTCCCTCGCAACTAGGCAGGAGTCCTGACGTCGCTGAACAAACACGAGTGTGGAAGGGCCATCCCCGTCGTAACTCGAGAATATACCCCAGGTTCACGCCGCAACTCGAGAAAAACCATGAGACTTCCCCCTCGCCGCGAGATGAGGCCCGATTCCCCTGCACTGCGTGCAGAGCAATTCCGTTTTGCACATCACACATGAAAGGATCCTTGATTTCCTTGATGGCACTCCAGAGAAACCCCAAGAACACTGTTTCAAGGCTAGAGTGATCCTGAGGTCACTGTAGCAACACGAAAGAGCTCCGTGGACCAAGAATCAACTCGAGATGAGAGGTTAGTCCCTAACTTCGACTCCAGAGGAATACCACCTGACAACAAGCACCTCAAGAGGAGGCTTCTCTCAGCTCTAGGTATGTGAGAGGGACCCTGAGTTTGCGGCCTCAAGTGGAATGGACACTGCGATGCCCTGACGCGAAATAAGGCCGGATATCCCTGCAGTGACTTGAATACAGGCTCGTCTTGCATCTCCCAAAATGAAAGGATGTCTGAATCCCCTGTGGAGACCACAGAGAAAGACCTAGTTCCCCACATTATGGCGACCGGAGTCCTCACATCCTTTGAAAACTCCAGAGGTACGCGGAGATCAGTGCCTCCAAAGGAGACGATGCCTGACTACTCGTGAAACTTGATACGAGTCCCAGGATTCCTGTGGCACGTGGAAAGGGACCCTTGGTCTCCCTCCTCGGCTGGAGAGGCGTCCCAATTGCCCTGCCAAGCCTCGAGGAGAATCGCGAGTTGTCCCTCGCAACTAGGCAGGAGTCCTGACGTCGCTGAACAAACACGTGGGTGGAAGGGCCATCCCCGTCGTAACTCGAGAATATACCCCAGGTTCCCGCCGCAACTCGAGAAAAACCATGAGACTTCCCCCTCGCCGCGAGATGAGCCCCGATTCCCCTGCACTGCGTGCAGAGCAATTCCGTGTTGCACATCACACATGAAAGGAGCCTTGATTTCCTTGATGGCACTCCAGAGAAACCCCAAGAACACTGTTTCAAGGCTAGAGGGATCCTGACGTCACTGTAGCAACACGAAAGAGCTCCGTGGACCAAGAATCAACTCGAGATGAGAGGTTAGTCCCTAACTTCGACTCCAGAGGAATACCACCTTACCACAAGCACCTCAAGAGGAGGCTTCTCTCAGCTCTAGGTATGTGAGAGGGACCCTGAGTTTGCGGCTTCAAGTGGAATGGACACTGCGATGCCCTGACGCGAAATAAGGCTGGATATCGATGCAGTGACTTGAATGCAGGCTCGTCTTGCATCTCCCAAGATGAAAGGATGTCTGAATCCCCTGTGGAGACCACAGAGAAAGACCTAGTTCCCCACGTCATCGCGACCGGAGGCCTCACATCCTTTGAAAACTCCAGAGGTACGCGGAGATCAGTGCCGCCAAAGGAGACGATGCCTGACTGCTCGTGAAACTTGATAGGAGTCCCAGGATTCCTGTGGCACGTGGAAAGGGACCCTTGGTCTCCCGCCTCAGCTGGAGAGGCGTCCCAATTGCCCTGTCAAGCCTCGAGGAGAATCCCGAGTTGTCCCTCGCAACTAGGCAGGAGTCCTGACGTCGCTGAAGAAACACGTGGGTGGAAGGGCCATCCCCGTCGTAACTCGAGAATATACCCCAGGTTCCCGCCGCAACTCGAGAAAAACCATGAGACTTCCCCCTCGCCGCGAGATGAGGCCCGATTCCCCTGCACTGCGTGCAGAGCAATTCCGTGTTGCACATCACACATGAAAGGAGCCTTGATTTCCTTGATGGCACTCCAGAGAAACCCCAAGAACACTGTTTCAAGGCTAGAGGGATCCTGAGGTCACTGTAGCAACACGAAAGAGCTCCGTGGACCAAAAATCAACTCGAGATGAGAGGTTAGTCCCTAACTTCGACTCCAGAGGAATACCACCTTACCACAAGCACCTCAAGAGGAGGCTTCTCTCAGCTCTAGCTATGTGCTGAGTTTGCGGCCTCAAGTGGAATGGACACCGCGATGCCCTGACTCGAAATAAGGCCGGATATCCCTGCAGTGACTTGAATGCAGGCTCGTCTTGCATCTCCCAAGACGAAAGGATGTCCGAATCCGCCATGGAGACCACAGAAAAAGAACTAGTTCCCCACCTCATCGCGACCGGAGGCCTCATATCCTTTGAAAACTTCAGAGGTACGCGGAGATCAGTGCCTCCAAAGAGACGATGCCTGACTAATCATGAAACTTGATAAGAGTCCCAGGATTCCTGTGGCACGTGGAACGGGACCCTTGGTCTACCGCCTCAGCTGGAGAGGCATCCCAATTGCCCTGCCAAGCCTCGAGGAGAATCCCGAGTTGTCCCTCGCAACTAGGCAGGAGTCCTGACGTCGCTGAACAAACACGTGGGTGGAAGGGTCATCCCCGTCGTAACTCGAGAATATACCCCAGGTTCCCGCCGCAACTCGAGAAAAACCATGAGACTTCCCCCTCGCAGTGAGATGAGGCCCGATTCCCCTGCACTGCATGCAGAGCAACTCCGTGCTGCACATCACACATGAAAGGAGCCTTGATTTCCTTGATGGCACTCCAGAGAAACCCCAAGAACACTGTTTTAAGGCTAGAGGGATCATGAGGTCACTGGAGCAACACGAAAGAGCTCTGTGGACCACAAATCAACTCGAGATGAGAGGTTAGTCCCTGGTTTCGACTCCAGAGGAATACCACCTTACCACAAGCACCTCAAGAGGAGGCTTCTCTCAGCTCTAGGTATGTGAGAGGGACCCTGAGTATGCGGCCTCAAGTGGAATGGACACCGCGATGCCCTGACTTGAAATAAGGCCAGATATCCCTGCAGTGACTTGAATGCAGGCTCGTCTTGCATCTCCCAAGATGAAAGGATGTCTGAATCCCCTGTGGAGATCACAGAGAAAGACCTAGTTCCCCACCTCATGGCGACCGGAGGCCTCACATCCTTTGAAAACTTCAGAGATACGCGGAGATCAGTGCCGCCAAAGGAGATGATGCCTGACTCCTCGTGAAACTTGATAGGAGTCCCAGGATTCCTGTGGCACGTGGAAAGGGACCCTTGGTCTCCCGCCTCAGCTGGAGAGGCGTCCCAATTGCCCTGCCAAGCCTCGAGGAGAACCCCGAGTTGTCCCTCGCAACTAGGCAGGAGTCCTGACGTCGCTGAACAAACACGTGGGTGGAAGGGTCATCCCCGTCGTAACTCGAGAATATACCCCAGGTTCCCGCCGCAACTCGAGAAAAATCATGAGACTTCCCCCTCGCCGCGAGATGAGGCCCGATTCCCCTGCACTGCGTGCAGAGCAATTCCGTGTTGCACATCACACATGAAAGGAGCCTTGATTTCCTTGATGGCACTAAAGAGAAACACCAAGAACACTGTTTCAAGGCTAGAGGGATCCTGAGGTCACTGTAGCAACACGAAAGAGCTCCGTGGAACAAAAATCAACTCGAGATGAGAGGTTAGTCCCTGGCTTCGACTCCAGAGGAATACCTCCTTACCACAAGCACCTCAAGAGGAGGCTTCTCTCAGCTCTAGCTATGTGTTGAGTTTGCGGCCTCAAGTGGAATGGACACCGCGATGCCCTGACTCGAAATAAGGCCGGATATCCCTGCAGTGACTTGAATGCAGGCTCGTCTTGCATCTCCCAAGATGAAAGGATGTCTGAATCCCCTGTGGAGACCACAGAGAAAGACCTAGTTCCCCACCTCATCGCGACCGGAGGCCTGACATCCTTTGAAAACTCCAGAGGTACGCGGAGATCAGTGCCTCCAAAGGAGACGATGCCTGACTCCTCGTGAAACTTGATAGAAGTCCCAGGATTCCTGTGGCACGTGAAAAGGGACCCTTGGTCTCCCGCCTCAGCTGCAGAGGCGTCCCAATTGCCCTGCCAAGCCTCGAGGAGAATCCCGAGTTTTCCCTCGCAACTACGCAGGAGTCCTGACGTCGCTGAACAAACACGTGGGTGGAAGGGCCATCCCCGTCGTAACTCGAGAATATACCCCAGGTTCCCGCCGCAACTCGAGAAAAACCATGAGACTTCCCCCTCGTCGTGAGATGAGGCCCGATTCCCCTGCACTGCGTGCAGAGCAACTCCGTGTTGCACATCACACATGAAAGGAGCCTTGATTTCCTTGATGGCACTACAGAGAAAACCCAAGAACACTGTTTCAAGGCTAGAGGGATCCTGAGGTCACTGGAGCAACACGAAAGAGCTCTGTGGACCACAAATCAACTCGAGATGAGAGGTTATTCCCTGGCTTCGACTCCAGAGGAATACCACCTTACCACAAGCACCACAAGACGAGGCTTCTCTCAGCTCTAGGTATGTGAGAGGCACCCTGAGTTTGCGGCCTCAAGTGGAATGGACACCGCGATGCCCTGACTCGAAATAAGGCCGGATATACCTGCAGTGACTTGAATGCAGGCTCGTCTTGCATCTCCCAAGACGAAAGGATGTCTGAATCACCTGTGTAGACCACAGAGAAAGACCTAGTTCCCAACCTCATCGCGACTGGAGGCCTCACATCCTTTGAAAACTCCAGAGGTACGCGGAGATCAGTGCCTCCAAAGGAGACGATGCCTAACTCCTCGTGAAACTTGATAGGAGTCCCAGGATTCCTGTGGCACGTGGAAAGGGACCCTTGGTCTCCCGCCTCACCTGGAGAGGCGTCCCAATTGCCCTGCCAAGCCTCGAGGAGAATCCCGAGTTGTCCCTCGCAACTAGGCAGGAGTCCTGACGTCGCTGAACAAACACGTGGTTGGAAGGGTCATCTCCGTCGTAACTCGAAAATATACCCCAGGTTCCCGCCGCAACTCGAGAAAAATCATGAGACTTCCCCCTCGCCGCGAGATGAGGCCCGATTCCCCTGCACTGCGTGCAGAGCAATTCCGTGTTGCACATCACACATGAAAGGAGCCTTGATTTCCTTGATGGCACTCCAGAGAAACCCCAAGAACACTGTTTCAAGGCTAGAGGGATCCTGAGGTCAGTGTAGCAACACGAAAGAGCTCCGTGGACCACAAATCAACTCGAGATGAGAGGTTAGTCCCTGGCTTCGACTCCAGAGGAATACCACCTTACCACAAGCACCTCAAGAGGAGGCTTCTCTCAGCTCTAGGTATGTGAGAGGGACCCTGAGTTTGCGGCCTCAAGTGGAATGGACACCGCGATGCCCTGACTCGAAATAAGGCCGAATATCCCTGCAGTGACTTGAATGCAGGCTCGTCTTGCATCTCCCAAGACGAAAGGATGTCTGAATCACCTGTGTAGACCACAGAGAAAGACCTAGTTCCCAACCTCATCGCGACCGGAGGCCTCACATCCTTTGAAAACTCCAGAGGTACGCGGAGATCAGTGCCTCCAAAGGAGACGATGCCTGACTCCTCGTGAAACTTGATAGGAGTCCCAGGATTCCTGTAGCACGTGGAAAGGGACCCTTGGTCTCCCGCCTCAGCTGGAGAGGCGTCCCAATTGCCCTGCCAAGCCTCGAGGAGAATCCCGAGTTGTCCCTCGCAACTAGGCAGGAGTCCTGACGTCGCTGAACAAACACATGGGTGGAAGGGCCATCCCAGTCGTAACTCGAGAATATACCCCAGGTTCCCGCCGCAACTCGAGAAAAACCATGAGACTTCCCCCTCGCCGTGAGATGAGGCCCGATTCCCCTGCACTGCATGCAGAGCAACTCCGTGTTGCACATCACACATAAAAGGAGCCTTGATTTCCTTGATGGCACTCCAGAGAAACCCCAAGAACACTGTTTCAAGGCTAGAGGGATCCTGAGGTCACTGGAGCAACACGAAAGAGCTCCTTGGATCACAAATCAACTCGAGATGAGAGGTTAGTCCCTGGCTTCGACTCCAGAGGAATACCACCTTACCACAAGCACCTCAAGAGGAGGCTTCTCTCAGCTCTAGGTATGTGAGAGGGACCCTGAGTATGCGGCCTCAAGTGGAATGGACACCGCGATGCCCTGATGCGAAATAAGGCCGAATATCCCTGTAGTGACTTGAATGCAGGCTCGTCTTGCATCTCCCAAGATGAAAGGATGTCTGAATCCCCTGTGGAGACCACAGAGAAAGACCTAGTTCCCCAGCTCATGGCGACCAGAGGCCTCACATCCTTTGAAAACTCCAGAGGTACGCGGAGATCAGTGCCGCCAAAGGAGACGATGCCTGACTCCTCGTGAAACTTGATAGGAGTCCCAGGATTCCTGTGGCACGGGGAAAGGGACCCTTGGTCTCCCGCCTCAGCTGGAGAGGCGTCCCAATTGCCCTGTCAAGCCTCGAGGAGAATCCCGAGTTCTCCCTCGCAACTAGGCAGGAGTCCTGACGTCGCTGAACAAACACGTGTGTGGAAGGGCCATCCCCGTCCTAACTGGAGAATATACCCCAGGTTCGCGCCGCAACTCGAGAAAAACCATGAGACTTCCCCCTAGCCGCCAGATGAGGCCTGATTCCCCTGCACTGCGTGCAGAGCAATTCCGTGTTGCATATCACACATGAAAGGAGCCTTGATTTCCTTGATGGCACTCCAGAGAAACCCCAAGAACACTGTTTCAAGGCTAGAGGGATCCTGAGGTCACTGGAGCAACACGAAAGAGCTCTGTGGACCACAAATCAACTCGAGATGAGAGGTTAGTCCCTGGCTTCGACTCCAGAGGAATACCACCTTACCACAAGCACCTCAAGAGGAGGCTTCTCTCAGCTCTAGGTATGTGAGAGGGACCCTGAGTATGCGGCCTCAAGTGGAATGGACACCGCGATGCCCTGACTTGAAATAAGGCCGGATATCCCTGCAGTGACTTGAATGCAGGCTCGTCTTGCATCTCCCAAGATGAAAGGATGTCTGAATCCCCTGTGGAGACCACAGAGAAAGACCTAGTTCCCCACCTCATGGCGACCGGAGTCCTCACATCCTTTGAAAACTCCAGAGGTACGCGGAGATCAGTGCCTCCAAAGGAGATGATGCCTGACTCATCATGAAACTTGATAGGAGTCCCAGGATTCCTGTGGCACGTGGAAAGGGACCCTTGGTCTCCCGCCTCAGTGGGAGAGGTGTCCCAATTGCCCTGCCAAGCCTCGAGGAGAATCCCGAGTTGTCCCTCGCAACTAGTCAGGAGTCCTGACGTCGCTGAACAAACACGTGGGTGGAAGGGTCATCCCCGTCGTAACTCGAGAATATACCCCAGGTTCCCGCCGCAACTCGAGAAAAATCATGAGACTTCCCCCTCGCCGCGAGATGAGGCCCGATTCCCCTGCACTGCGTGCAGAGCAATTCCGTGTTGCACATCACACATGAAAGGAGCCTTGATTTCCTTGATGGCACTCCAGAGAAACCCCAAGAACACTGTTTCAAGGCTAGAGGGATCCTGAGGTCACTATAGCAACACGAAAGAGCTCCATAGACCAAAAATCAACTCGAGATGAGAGGTTAGTCCCTGGCTTCGACTCCAGAGGAATACCACCTTACCACAAGCACCTCAAGAGGAGGCTTCTCTCAGCTCTAGCTATGTGAGAGGGACCCTGAGTTTGTGGCCTCAAGTGGAATGGACACCGCGATGCCCTGACGCGAAATAAGGCCGGATATCCCTGAAGTGACTTGAATGCAGGCTCGTCTTGCATCTCCCAAGACGAAAGGATGTCTGAATCCCCTGTGGAGACCACAGAGAAAGACCTAGTTCCCCACCTCATCGCGACCGGAGGCCTCACATCCTTTGAAAACTCCAGAGGTACGCGGAGATGAGTGCCTCCAAAGGAGACGATGCCTGACTCCTCGTGAAACTTGATAGGAGTCCCAGGATTCCTGTGGCACGTGGAAAGGGACACTTGGTCTCCCGCCTCAGCTGGAGAGGCGTCCCAATTGCCCTGCCAAGCCTCGAGGAGAATCCCGAGTTGTCCCTCGCAACTAGGCAGGAGTCGTGACGTCGCTGAACAAACACGTGTGTGGAAGGGCCATCCCCGTAGTAACTTGAGAATATACCCCAGGTTCCTGCCGCAACTCGAGAAAAACCATGAGACTTCCCCCTCGCCGTGAGATGAGGCCCGATTCCCCTGCACGGCGTGCAGAGCAACTCCGTGTTGCACATCACACATGAAAGGAGCCTTGATTTCCTTGATGGCACTCCAGAGAAACCCCAAGAACACTGTTTCAAGGCTAGAGGGATCCTGAGGTCACTGGAGCAACATGAAAGAGCTCCGTGGACCAAAAATCAACTCGAGTTGAGAGGTTAGTCCCTGGCTTCGACTCCAGAGGAATACCTCGTTACCACAAGCACCTCAAGAGGAGGCTTCTCTCAGCTCTAGCTATGTGTTGAGTTTGCGGCCTCAAGTGGAATGGACACCGCGATTCCCTGACTCGAAATAAGGCCGGATATACCTGCAGTGACTTGAATGCAGGCTCGTCTTGCAACTCCCAAGACGAAAGGATGTCCGAATCCCCTGTGGAGACCACAGAAAAAGACATAGTTCCCCACCTCATCGCGACCGGAGGCCTCACATCCTTTGAAAACTCCAGAGGTACGCGGAGATCAGTGCCTCCAAAGGAGACGATGCCTGACTCCTCGTGAAACTTGATAGGGGTCCCAGGATTCCTGTGGCACGTGGAAAGGGACCCTTGGTCTCCCGCCTCAGCTGGAGAGGCATCCCAATTGCCCTGCCAAGCCTTGAGGAGAATCCCGAGTTGTCCCTCGCAACTAGGGAGGAGTCCTGACGTCGCTGAACAAACACGTGTGTGGAAGGGCCATCCCCGTCGTAACTCGAGAATATACCCCAGGTTCCCGCCGCAACTCGAGAAAAACACTGAGACTTCCCCCTCGCCGCGAGATGAGGCCTGATTCCCCTGCACTGCGTGCAGAGCAATTCAGTGTTGCACATCACACATGAAAGGAGCCTTGATTTCCTTGATGGCACTCCAGAGAAACCCCAAGAACACTGTATCAAGGCTAGAGGGATCCTGAGGTCACTATAGCAACACGAAAGAGCTCCATAGACCAAAAATCAACTCGAGATGAGAGGTTAGTCCCTGGCTTCGACTCCAGAAGAATACCACCTTACCACAAGCACCTCAAGAGGAGGCTTCTCTCAGCTCTAGCTATGTGCTGAGTTTGCGGCCTCAAGTGGAATGGACACCGCGATGCCCTGACTCGAAATAAGGCCGGATATCCCTGCAGTGACTTGAATGCAGGCTCGTCTTGCATCTCCCAAGACGAAAGGATGTCTGAATCCCCTGTGGAGACCACAGAGAAAGACCTAGTTCCCCACCTCATCGCGACCAAAGGCCTGACATCCTTTGAAAACTCCAGAGGTACGCGGAGATCAGTGCCTCCAAAGGAGACGATGCCTGACTCCTCGTGAAACTTGATAGGAGTCCCAGGATTCCTGTGGCACGTGGAAAGGGACCCTTGGTCTCCCGCCTCAGCTGGAGAGGCGTCCCAATTGCCCTGCCAAGCCTCGAGGAGAATCCCGAGTTGTCCCTCGCAACTAGGCAGGAGTCCTGACGTCGCTGAACAAACACGTGGGTGGAAGGGTCATCCCCGTCGTAACTCGAGAATATACCCCAGGTTCCCGCCGCAACTCGAGAAAAACACTGAGACTTCCCCCTCGTCGTGAGATGAGGCCCGATTCCCCTGCACTGCATGCAGAGCAACTCCGTGTTGCACATCACACATGAAAGGAGCCTTGATTTCCTTGATGGCACTACAAAGAAAACCCAAGAACACTGTTTCAAGGCTAGAGGGACCCTGAGGTCACTGGAGCAACACGAAAGAGCTCTGTGGACCACAAATCAACTCGAGATGAGAGGTTATTCCCTGGCTTCGACTCCAGAGGAATACCACCTTACCACAAGCACCTCAAGAGGAGGCTTCTCTCAGCTCTAGGTATGTGAGAGGGACCCTGAGTTTGCGGCCTCAAGTGGAATGGACACCGCGATGCCCTGACTCGAAATAAGGCCGGATATCCCTGCAGTGACTTGAATGCAGGCTCGTCTTGCATCTCCCAAGACGAAAGGATGTCTGAATCACCTGTGTAGACCACAGAGAAAGACCTAGTTCCCAACCTCATCGCGACCGGAGGCCTCACATCCTTTGAAAACTCCAGAGGTACGCAGAGATCAGTGCCTCCAAAGGAGACGATGCCTAACTCTTCGTGAAACTTGATAGGAGTCCCAGGATTCCTGTGGCACGTGGAAAGGGACTCTTGGTCTCCCGCCTCAGCTGGAGAGGCGTCCCAATTGCCCTGCCAAGCCTCGAGGAGAATCCCGAGTTGTCCCTCGCAACTAGGCAGGAGTCCTGACGTCGCTGAACAAACACGTGGGTGGAACGGTCATCCCCGTCGTAACTCGAGAATATACCCCAGGTTCCCGCCGCAACTCGAGAAAAATCATGAGACTTCCCCCTCGCCGCGAGATGGGGCCCGATTCCCCTGCACTGCGTGCAGAGCAATTCCGTGTTGCACATCACACATGAAAGGAGCCTTGATTTCCTTGATGGCACTCCAGAGAAACCCCAAGAACACTGTTTCAAGGCTAGAGGGATCCTGAGGTCACTGTAGCAACAAGACAGAGCTCCGTGGACCAAAAATCAACTCGAGATGAGAGGTTAGTCCCTGGCTTCGACTCCAGAGGAATACCTCCTTACCACAAGCACCTCAAGAGGAGGCTTCTCTCAGCTCTAGCTATGTGTTGAGTTTGCGGCCTCAAGTGGAATGGACACCGCGATGCCCTGACTCGAAATAAGGCCGGATATCCCTGCATTGACTTGAATGCAGGCTCGTCTTGCATCTCCCAAGACGCAAGGATGTCTGAATCCCCTGTGGAGACCACAGAGAAAGACCTAGTTCCCCACCTCATCGCGACCGGAGGCCTCACATCCTTTGAAAACTCCAGAGGTACGCGGAGATCAGTGCCTCCAAAGGAGACGATGCCTGACTCCTCGTGAAACTTGATAGGAGTCCCAGGATTCCTGTGGTACGTGGAAAGGGACCCTTGGTCTCCCGCCTCAGCTGGAGAGGCGTCCCAATTGCCCTGCCAAGCCTCGAGGAGAATCCCGAGTTGTCCCTCGCAACTAGGCAGGAGTCCTGACGTCGCTGAACAAACACGTGTGTGGAAGGGCCATCCCCGTCGTAACTCGAAAATATACCCCAGGTTCCCGCCGCAACTCGAGAAAAACCATGAGACTTCCCCCTCGCCGCGAGATGAGGCCCTATTCCCCTGCACTGCGTGCAGAGCAATTCCGTGTTGCACATCACACATGAAAGGAGCCATGATTTCCTTGA
Organism: Cervus elaphus; assembly: GCF_910594005.1. Lineage (NCBI taxonomy): Eukaryota > Metazoa > Chordata > Mammalia > Artiodactyla > Cervidae > Cervus > Cervus elaphus. Next base: position 1,627,366 of record NC_057815.1, on the reverse strand, counting down.
TGGCACTCCAGAGAAACCCCAAGAACACTGTTTCAAGGCTAGAGGGATCCTGAGGTCACTGTAGCAACACGAAAGAGCTCCATACACCAAAAATCAACTCGAGATGAGAGGTTAGTCCCTGGCTTCGACTCCAGAGGAATACCACCTTACCACAAGCACCTCAAGAGGAGGCTTCTCTCAGCTTTAGGTATGTGAGAGGGACCCTGAGTTTGCGGCCTCAAGTGGAATGGACACCGCGATGCCCTGACTCGAAATAAGGCCGGATATCCCTGCAGTGACTTGAATGCAGGCTCGTCTTGCAACTCCCAAGACGAAAGGATGTCCGAATCCCCTGTGGAGACCACAGAAAAAGACATAGTTCCCCACCTCATCGCGACCGGAGGCCTCACATCCTTTGAAAACTCCAGAGGTACGCGGAGATCAGTGCCTCCAAAGGAGACGATGCCTGACTCCTCGTGAAACTTGATAGGAGTCCCAGGATTCCTGTGGCACGGGGAAAGGGAACCTTGGTCTCCCGCCTCAGCTGGAGAGGCATCCCAATTGCGCTGCCAAGCCTTGAGGAGAATCCCGAGTTGTCCCTCGCAACTAGGAAGGAGTCCTGACGTCGCTGAACAAACACGTGGGTGGAAGGGCCATCCCCGTCGTACCACGAGAATATACCGCAGGTTCCCGCCGCAACTCGAGAAAAACACTGAGACTTCCCCCTCACCGCGAGATGAGGCCTGATTCCCCTGCACTGCGTGCAGAGCAATTCCGTGTTGCACATCAGACATGAAAGGAGCCTTGATTTCCTTGATGGCACTCCAGAGAAACCCCAAGAACACTGTTTCAAGGCTAGAGGGATCCTGAGGTCACTGTAGCAACACGAAAGAGGTCCATAGACCAAAAATCAACTCGAGATGAGAGGTTAGTCCCTGGCTTCGACTCCAGAGGAATACCACCTTACCACAAGCACCTCAAGAGGAGGCTTCTCTCAGCTCTAGGTATGTGAGAGGGACCCTGAGTTTGCGGCCTCAAGTGGAATGGACACCGCGATGCCCTGACTGGAAATAAGGCCGGATATCCCTGCAGTGACTTGAATGCAGGCTCGTCTTGCATCTCCCAAGACGAAAGGATGTCTGAATCCCCTGTGGAGACCACAGAGAAAGACCTAGTTCCCCACCTCATCGCGACCGGAGGCCTCACATCTTTTGAAAACTCCAGAGGTACGCGGAGATCAGTGCCTCCAAAGGAGACGATGCCTGACTCCTCGTGAAACTTGATAGGAGTCCCAGGATTCCTGTGGCACGTGGAAAGGAACCCTTGGTCTCCCGCCTCAGCTGGAGAGGCGTCCCAATTGCCCTGCCAAGCCTCGAGGAGAATCCCGAGTTGTCCCTCGCAACTAGGCAGGAGTCCTGACGTCGCTGAAGAAACACGTGTGTGGAAGGGCCATCCCCGTCGTAACTCGAGAATATACCCCAGGTTCCCGCCGCAACTCGAGAAAAACCATGAGACTTCCCCCTCGCCGTGAGATGAGGCCCGATTCCCCTGCACTGCATGCAGAGCAACTCCGTGTTGCACATCACACATGAAAGGAGACTTGATTTCCTTGATGGCACTACAGAGAAACCCCAAGAACACTGTTTCAAGGCTAGAGGGATCCTGAGGTCACTGGAGCAACACGAAAGAGCTCTGTGGACCAAAAATCAACTCGAGATGAGAGGTTAGTCCCTGGCTTCGACTCCAGAGGAATACCACCTTACCACAAGCACCTCAAGAGGAGGCTTCTCTCAGCTCTAGGTATGTGAGAGGGACCCTGAGTATGCGGCCTCAAGTGGAATGGACACCGCGATGCCCTGATGCGAAATAAGGCCGAACATCCCTGTAGTGACTTGAATGCAGGCTCGTCTTGCATCTCCCAAGATGAAAGGATGTCTGAATCCCCTGTGGAGACCACAGAGAAAGACCTAGTTCCCCAGCTCATGGCGACCAGAGGCCTCACATCCTTTGAAAACTCCAGAGGTACGCGGAGATCAGTGCCGCCAAAGGAGACGATGCCTGACTCCTCGTGAAACTTGATAGGAGTCCCAGGATTCCTGTGGCACGGGGAAAGGGACCCTTGGTCTCCCGCCTCAGCTGGAGAGGCGTCCCAATTGCCCTGTCAAGCCTCGAGGAGAATCCCGAGTTCTCCCTCGCAACTAGGCAGGAGTCCTGACGTCGCTGAACAAACACGTGTGTGGAAGGGCCATCCCCGTCCTAACTGGAGAATATACCCCAGGTTCGCGCCGCAACTCGAGAAAAACCATGAGACTTCCCCCTAGCCGCCAGATGAGGCCTGATTCCCCTGCACTGCGTGCAGAGCAATTCCGTGTTGCATATCACACATGAAAGGAGCCTTGATTTCCTTGATGGCACTCCAGAGAAACCCCAAGAACACTGTTTCAAGGCTAGAGGGATCCTGAGGTCACTGGAGCAACACGAAAGAGCTCTGTGGACCACAAATCAACTCGAGATGAGAGGTTAGTCCCTGGCTTCGACTCCAGAGGAATACCACCTTACCACAAGCACCTCAAGAGGAGGCTTCTCTCAGCTCTAGGTATGTGAGAGGGACCCTGAGTATGCGGCCTCAAGTGGAATGGACACCGCGATGCCCTGACTTGAAATAAGGCCGGATATCCCTGCAGTGACTTGAATGCAGGCTCGTCTTGCATCTCCCAAGATGAAAGGATGTCTGAATCCCCTGTGGAGACCACAGAGAAAGACCTAGTTCCCCACCTCATGGCGACCGGAGTCCTCACATCCTTTGAAAACTCCAGAGGTACGCGGAGATCAGTGCCTCCAAAGGAGATGATGCCTGACTCATCATGAAACTTGATAGGAGTCCCAGGATTCCTGTGGCACGTGGAAAGGGACCCTTGGTCTCCCGCCTCAGTGGGAGAGGCGTCCCAATTGCCCTGCCAAGCCTCGAGGAGAATCCCGAGTTGTCCCTCGCAACTAGTCAGGAGTCCTGACGTCGCTGAACAAACACGTGGGTGGAAGGGTCATCCCCGTCGTAACTCGAGAATATACCCCAGGTTCCCGCCGCAACTCGAGAAAAATCATGAGACTTCCCCCTCGCCGCGAGATGAGGCCCGATTCCCCTGCACTGCGTGCAGAGCAATTCCGTGTTGCACATCACACATGAAAGGAGCCTTGATTTCCTTGATGGCACTCCAGAGAAACCCCAAGAACACTGTTTCAAGGCTAGAGGGATCCTGAGGTCACTATAGCAACACGAAAGAGCTCCATAGACCAAAAATCAACTCGAGATGAGAGGTTAGTCCCTGGCTTCGACTCCAGAGGAATACCACCTTACCACAAGCACCTCAAGAGGAGGCTTCTCTCAGCTCTAGCTATGTGAGAGGGACCCTGAGTTTGTGGCCTCAAGTGGAATGGACACCGCGATGCCCTGACGCGAAATAAGGCCGGATATCCCTGAAGTGACTTGAATGCAGGCTCGTCTTGCATCTCCCAAGACGAAAGGATGTCTGAATCCCCTGTGGAGACCACAGAGAAAGACCTAGTTCCCCACCTCATCGCGACCGGAGGCCTCACATCCTTTGAAAACTCCAGAGGTACGCGGAGATGAGTGCCTCCAAAGGAGACGATGCCTGACTCCTCGTGAAACTTGATAGGAGTCCCAGGATTCCTGTGGCACGTGGAAAGGGACACTTGGTCTCCCGCCTCAGCTGGAGAGGCGTCCCAATTGCCCTGCCAAGCCTCGAGGAGAATCCCGAGTTGTCCCTCGCAACTAGGCAGGAGTCGTGACGTCGCTGAACAAACACGTGTGTGGAAGGGCCATCCCCGTAGTAACTTGAGAATATACCCCAGGTTCCTGCCGCAACTCGAGAAAAACCATGAGACTTCCCCCTCGCCGTGAGATGAGGCCCGATTCCCCTGCACGGCGTGCAGAGCAACTCCGTGTTGCACATCACACATGAAAGGAGCCTTGATTTCCTTGATGGCACTCCAGAGAAACCCCAAGAACACTGTTTCAAGGCTAGAGGGATCCTGAGGTCACTGGAGCAACATGAAAGAGCTCCGTGGACCAAAAATCAACTCGAGTTGAGAGGTTAGTCCCTGGCTTCGACTCCAGAGGAATACCTCGTTACCACAAGCACCTCAAGAGGAGGCTTCTCTCAGCTCTAGCTATGTGTTGAGTTTGCGGCCTCAAGTGGAATGGACACCGCGATTCCCTGACTCGAAATAAGGCCGGATATACCTGCAGTGACTTGAATGCAGGCTTGTCTTGCAACTCCCAAGACGAAAGGATGTCCGAATCCCCTGTGGAGACCACAGAAAAAGACATAGTTCCCCACCTCATCGCGACCGGAGGCCTCACATCCTTTGAAAACTCCAGAGGTACGCGGAGATCAGTGCCTCCAAAGGAGACGATGCCTGACTCCTCGTGAAACTTGATAGGGGTCCCAGGATTCCTGTGGCACGTGGAAAGGGACCCTTGGTCTCCCGCCTCAGCTGGAGAGGCATCCCAATTGCCCTGCCAAGCCTTGAGGAGAATCCCGAGTTGTCCCTCGCAACTAGGGAGGAGTCCTGACGTCGCTGAACAAACACGTGTGTGGAAGGGCCATCCCCGTCGTAACTCGAGAATATACCCCAGGTTCCCGCCGCAACTCGAGAAAAACACTGAGACTTCCCCCTCGCCGCGAGATGAGGCCTGATTCCCCTGCACTGCGTGCAGAGCAATTCAGTGTTGCACATCACACATGAAAGGAGCCTTGATTTCCTTGATGGCACTCCAGAGAAACCCCAAGAACACTGTATCAAGGCTAGAGGGATCCTGAGGTCACTATAGCAACACGAAAGAGCTCCATAGACCAAAAATCAACTCGAGATGAGAGGTTAGTCCCTGGCTTCGACTCCAGAAGAATACCACCTTACCACAAGCACCTCAAGAGGAGGCTTCTCTCAGCTCTAGCTATGTGCTGAGTTTGCGGCCTCAAGTGGAATGGACACCGCGATGCCCTGACTCGAAATAAGGCCGGATATCCCTGCAGTGACTTGAATGCAGGCTCGTCTTGCATCTCCCAAGACGAAAGGATGTCTGAATCCCCTGTGGAGACCACAGAGAAAGACCTAGTTCCCCACCTCATCGCGACCAGAGGCCTGACATCCTTTGAAAACTCCAGAGGTACGCGGAGATCAGTGCCTCCAAAGGAGACGATGCCTGACTCCTCGTGAAACTTGATAGGAGTCCCAGGATTCCTGTGGCACGTGGAAAGGGACCCTTGGTCTCCCGCCTCAGCTGGAGAGGCGTCCCAATTGCCCTGCCAAGCCTCGAGGAGAATCCCGAGTTGTCCCTCGCAACTAGGCAGGAGTCCTGACGTCGCTGAACAAACACGTGGGTGGAAGGGTCATCCCCGTCGTAACTCGAGAATATACCCCAGGTTCCCGCCGCAACTCGAGAAAAACACTGAGACTTCCCCCTCGCCGTGAGATGAGGCCCGATTCCCCTGCACTGCATGCAGAGCAACTCCGTGTTGCACATCACACATGAAAGGAGCCTTGATTTCCTTGATGGCACTACAAAGAAAACCCAAGAACACTGTTTCAAGGCTAGAGGGACCCTGAGGTCACTGGAGCAACACGAAAGAGCTCTGTGGACCACAAATCAACTCGAGATGAGAGGTTATTCCCTGGCTTCGACTCCAGAGGAATACCACCTTACCACAAGCACCTCAAGAGGAGGCTTCTCTCAGCTCTAGGTATGTGAGAGGGACCCTGAGTTTGCGGCCTCAAGTGGAATGGACACCGCGATGCCCTGACTCGAAATAAGGCCGGATATCCCTGCAGTGACTTGAATGCAGGCTCGTCTTGCATCTCCCAAGACGAAAGGATGTCTGAATCACCTGTGTAGACCACAGAGAAAGACCTAGTTCCCAACCTCATCGCGACCGGAGGCCTCACATCCTTTGAAAACTCCAGAGGTACGCAGAGATCAGTGCCTCCAAAGGAGACGATGCCTAACTCTTCGTGAAACTTGATAGGAGTCCCAGGATTCCTGTGGCACGTGGAAAGGGACTCTTGGTCTCCCGCCTCAGCTGGAGAGGCGTCCCAATTGCCCTGCCAAGCCTCGAGGAGAATCCCGAGTTGTCCCTCGCAACTAGGCAGGAGTCCTGACGTCGCTGAACAAACACGTGGGTGGAACGGTCATCCCCGTCGTAACTCGAGAATATACCCCAGGTTCCCGCCGCAACTCGAGAAAAATCATGAGACTTCCCCCTCGCCGCGAGATGGGGCCCGATTCCCCTGCACTGCGTGCAGAGCAATTCCGTGTTGCACATCACACATGAAAGGAGCCTTGATTTCCTTGATGGCACTCCAGAGAAACCCCAAGAACACTGTTTCAAGGCTAGAGGGATCCTGAGGTCACTGTAGCAACAAGACAGAGCTCCGTGGACCAAAAATCAACTCGAGATGAGAGGTTAGTCCCTGGCTTCGACTCCAGAGGAATACCTCCTTACCACAAGCACCTCAAGAGGAGGCTTCTCTCAGCTCTAGCTATGTGTTGAGTTTGCGGCCTCAAGTGGAATGGACACCGCGATGCCCTGACTCGAAATAAGGCCGGATATCCCTGCATTGACTTGAATGCAGGCTCGTCTTGCATCTCCCAAGACGCAAGGATGTCTGAATCCCCTGTGGAGACCACAGAGAAAGACCTAGTTCCCCACCTCATCGCGACCGGAGGCCTCACATCCTTTGAAAACTCCAGAGGTACGCGGAGATCAGTGCCTCCAAAGGAGACGATGCCTGACTCCTCGTGAAACTTGATAGGAGTCCCAGGATTCCTGTGGTACGTGGAAAGGGACCCTTGGTCTCCCGCCTCAGCTGGAGAGGCGTCCCAATTGCCCTGCCAAGCCTCGAGGAGAATCCCGAGTTGTCCCTCGCAACTAGGCAGGAGTCCTGACGTCGCTGAACAAACACGTGTGTGGAAGGGCCATCCCCGTCGTAACTCGAAAATATACCCCAGGTTCCCGCCGCAACTCGAGAAAAACCATGAGACTTCCCCCTCGCCGCGAGATGAGGCCCTATTCCCCTGCACTGCGTGCAGAGCAATTCCGTGTTGCACATCACACATGAAAGGAGCCATGATTTCCTTGATGGCACTCCAGAGAAACCCCAAGAACACTGTTTCAAGGCTAGAGGGATCCTGAGGTCACTGTAGCAACACGAAAGAGCTCCATACACCAAAAATCAACTCGAGATGAGAGGTTAGTCCCTGGCTTCGACTCCAGAGGAATACCACCTTACCACAAGCACCTCAAGAGGAGGCTTCTCTCAGCTTTAGGTATGTGAGAGGGACCCTGAGTTTGCGGCCTCAAGTGGAATGGACACCGCGATGCCCTGACTCGAAATAAGGCCGGATATCCCTGCAGTGACTTGAATGCAGGCTCGTCTTGCAACTCCCAAGACGAAAGGATGTCCGAATCCCCTGTGGAGACCACAGAAAAAGACATAGTTCCCCACCTCATCGCGACCGGAGGCCTCACATCCTTTGAAAACTCCAGAGGTACGCGGAGATCAGTGCCTCCAAAGGAGACGATGCCTGACTCCTCGTGAAACTTGATAGGAGTCCCAGGATTCCTGTGGCACGGGGAAAGGGAACCTTGGTCTCCCGCCTCAGCTGGAGAGGCATCCCAATTGCGCTGCCAAGCCTTGAGGAGAATCCCGAGTTGTCCCTCGCAACTAGGAAGGAGTCCTGACGTCGCTGAACAAACACGTGGGTGGAAGGGCCATCCCCGTCGTACCACGAGAATATACCGCAGGTTCCCGCCGCAACTCGAGAAAAACACTGAGACTTCCCCCTCACCGCGAGATGAGGCCTGATTCCCCTGCACTGCGTGCAGAGCAATTCCGTGTTGCACATCAGACATGAAAGGAGCCTTGATTTCCTTGATGGCACTCCAGAGAAACCCCAAGAACACTGTTTCAAGGCTAGAGGGATCCTGAGGTCACTGTAGCAACACGAAAGAGGTCCATAGACCAAAAATCAACTCGAGATGAGAGGTTAGTCCCTGGCTTCGACTCCAGAGGAATACCACCTTACCACAAGCACCTCAAGAGGAGGCTTCTCTCAGCTCTAGGTATGTGAGAGGGACCCTGAGTTTGCGGCCTCAAGTGGAATGGACACCGCGATGCCCTGACTGGAAATAAGGCCGGATATCCCTGCAGTGACTTGAATGCAGGCTCGTCTTGCATCTCCCAAGACGAAAGGATGTCTGAATCCCCTGTGGAGACCACAGAGAAAGACCTAGTTCCCCACCTCATCGCGACCGGAGGCCTCACATCTTTTGAAAACTCCAGAGGTACGCGGAGATCAGTGCCTCCAAAGGAGACGATGCCTGACTCCTCGTGAAACTTGATAGGAGTCCCAGGATTCCTGTGGCACGTGGAAAGGGACCCTTGGTCTCCCGCCTCAGCTGGAGAGGCGTCCCAATTGCCCTGCCAAGCCTCGAGGAGAATCCCGAGTTGTCCCTCGCAACTAGGCAGGAGTCCTGACGTCGCTGAAGAAACACGTGTGTGGAAGGGCCATCCCCGTCGTAACTCGAGAATATACCCCAGGTTCCCGCCGCAACTCGAGAAAAACCATGAGACTTCCCCCTCGCCGTGAGATGAGGCCCGATTCCCCTGCACTGCATGCAGAGCAACTCCGTGTTGCACATCACACATGAAAGGAGACTTGATTTCCTTGATGGCACTACAGAGAAACCCCAAGAACACTGTTTCAAGGCTAGAGGGATCCTGAGGTCACTGGAGCAACACGAAAGAGCTCTGTGGACCAAAAATCAACTCGAGATGAGAGGTTAGTCCCTGGCTTCGACTCCAGAGGAATACCACCTTACCACAAGCACCTCAAGAGGAGGCTTCTCTCAGCTCTAGCTATGTGTTGAGTTTGCGGCCTCAAGTGGAATGGACACCGCGATGCCCTGACTCGAAATAAGGCCGGATATCCCTGCAGTGACTTGAATGCAGGCTCGACTTGCATCTCCCAAGACGAAAGGATGTCTGAATCCCCTGTGGAGACCACAGAGAAAGACCTAGTTCCCCACCTCATCGCGACCGGAGGCCTCACATCCTTTGAAAACTCCAGAGGTATGCGGAGATCAGTGCCTCCAAAGGAGACGATGCCTGACTCCTCGTGAAACTTGATAGGAGTCCCAGGATTCCTGTGGCACGTGGAAAGGGACCCTTGGTCTCCCGCCTCAGCTGGAGAGGCGTCCCAATTGCCCTGCCAAGCCTCGAGGAGAATCCCGAGTTGTCCCTCGCAACTAGGCAGGAGTCCTGACGTCGCTGAACAAACACGTGGGTGGAAGGGCCATCCCCGTCGTAACTCGAGAATATACCCCAGGTTCCCGCCGCAACTCGAGAAAAACCATGAGACTTCCCCCTCGCCGTGAGATGAGGCCCGATTCCCCTGCACTGCATGCAGAGCAACTCCGTGTTGCACATCACACATGAAAGGAGCCTTGATTTCCTTGATGGCACTCCAGAGAAACCCCAAGAACACTGTTTCAAGGCTAGAGGGATCCTGAGGTCACTGGAGCAACACGAAAGAGCTCCGTGGACCAAAAATCAACTCGAGATGAGAGGTTAGTCCCTGGCTTCGACTCCAGTGCAATACCTCCTTACCACAAGCACCTCAAGAGGAGGCTTCTCTCAGCTCTAGCTATGTGCTGAGTTTGCGGCCTCAAGTGGAATAGACACCGCGATGCCCTGACTCGAAATAAGGCCGGATACCCCTGAAGTGACTTGAATGCAGGCTCGTCTTGCATCTCCCAAGACGAAAGGATGTCCGAATCCCCTGTGGAGACCACAGAGAAAGACCTAGTTCCCCACCTCATCGCGACCGCAGGCCTGACATCCTTTGAAAACTCCAGAGGTACGCAGAGGTCAGTGCCTCCAAAGGAGACGATGCCTGACTCCTCGTGAAACTTGATAGGAGTCCCAGGATTCCTGTGGCACGTGGAAAGGGACCCTTGGTCTCCCGCCTCAGCTGGAGAGGCGTCCCAATTGCCCTGCCAAGCCTCGAGGAGAATCCTGAGTTGTCCCTCGCAACTAGGCAGGAGTCCTGACGTCGCTGAAAAAACACGTGTGTGGAAGGGCCATCCCCGTCGTAACTCGAGAATATACCCCAGGTTCCCGTCGCAACTCGAGAAAAACCATGAGACTTCCCCCTCGCCGCGAGATGAGCCCCGATTCCCCTGCACTGCGTGCAGAGCAATTCCGTGTTGCACATCACATATGAAAGGAGCCTTGATTTCCTTGATGGCACTCCAGAGAAACCCCAAGAACACTGTTTCAAGGCTAGAGGGATCCTGAGGTCACTGTAGCAACACGAAAGAGCTCCGTGGACCAAGAATCAACTCGAGATGAGAGGTTAGTCCCTAACTTCGACTCCAGAGGAATACCACCTTACCACAAGCACCTCAAGAGGAGGCTTCTCTCAGCTCTAGGTATGTGAGAGGGACCCTGATTTTGCGGCCTCAAGTGGAATGGACACTGCGATGCCCTGACGCGAAATAAGGCCGGATATCCCTGCAGTGACTTGAATGCAGGCTCGTCTTGCATCTCCCAAAATGAAAGGATGTCTGAATCCCCTGTGGAGACCACAGAGAAAGACCTAGTTCCCCACTTCATGGTGACCTGAGGCCTCACATCCTTTGAAAACTCCAGAGGTTTGCGGAGATCAGTGCCTCCAAAGGAGACGATGCCTGACTCCTCGTGAAACTTGATAGGAGTCCCAGGATTCCTGTGGCACGTGGAAAGGGACCCTTGTTCTCCCGCCTCAGCTAGAGAGGCGTCCCAATTGCCCTGCCAAGCCTCGAGGAGAATCCCGAGTTGCCCCTCGCATCTAGGCAGTAGTCCTGACATCGATGAACAAACAAGTGGGTGGAAGGGCCATCCCCGTCGTAACTCGAGAATATACCCCAGGTTCCCGCCGCAACTCGAGAAAAACCATGAGACTTCCCCCTCGCCGCGAGATGAGGCCCAATTCCCCTGCACTGCGTGCAGAGCAATTCCGTGTTGCACATCACATATGAAAGGAGCCTTGATTTCCTTGATGGCACTCCAGAGAAACCCCAAGAACACTGTTTCAAGGCTAGAGGGATCCTGAGGTCACTGTAGCCACACGAAAGAGCACCGTGGCCCAAAAATCAACTCGAGATGAGAGGATAGTCCCTGGCTTCGACTCCAGAGGAATACCACCTTACCACAAGCACCTCAAGAGGAGGCTTCTCTCAGCTCTAGCTATGTGTTGAGTTTGCGGCCTCAAGTGGAATGGACACCGCGATGCCCTGACTCGAAATAAGGCCGGATATCCCTGCAGTGACTTGAATGCAGGCTCGTCTTGCATCTCCCAAGACGCAAGGATGTCTGAATCCCCTGTGGAGACCACAGAGAAAGACCTAGTTCCCCACCTCATCGCGACCGGAGGCCTCACATCCTTTGAAAACTCCAGAGGTACGCGGAGATCAGTGCCTCCAAAGGAGACGATGCCTGACTCCTCGTGAAACTTGATAGGAGTCCCAGGATTCCTGTGGTACGTGGAAAGGGACCCTTGGTCTCCCGCCTCAGCTGGAGAGGCGTCCCAATTGCCCTGCCAAGCCTCGAGGAGAATCCCGAGTTGTCCCTCGCAACTAGGCAGGAGTCCTGACGTCGCTGAACAAACACGTGTGTGGAAGGGCCATCCCCGTCGTAACTCGAAAATATACCCCAGGTTCCCGCCGCAACTCGAGAAAAACCATGAGACTTCCCCCTCTCCGCGAGATGAGGCCCTATTCCCCTGCACTGCGTGCAGAGCAATTCCGTGTTGCACATCACACATGAAAGGAGCCTTGATTTCCTTGATGGCACTCCAGAGAAACCCCAAGAACACTGTTTCAAGGCTAGAGGGATCCTGAGGTCACTGTAGCAACACGAAAGAGCTCCATACACCAAAAATCAACTCGAGATGAGAGGTTAGTCCCTGGCTTCGACTCCAGAGGAATACCACCTTACCACAAGCACCTCAAGAGGAGGCTTCTCTCAGCTTTAGGTATGTGAGAGGGACCCTGAGTTTGCGGCCTCAAGTGGAATGGACACCGCGATGCCCTGACTCGAAATAAGGCCGGATATCCCTGCAGTGACTTGAATGCAGGCTCGTCTTGCAACTCCCAAGACGAAAGGATGTCCGAATCCCCTGTGGAGACCACAGAAAAAGACATAGTTCCCCACCTCATCGCGACCGGAGGCCTCACATCCTTTGAAAACTCCAGAGGTACGCGGAGATCAGTGCCTCCAAAGGAGACGATGCCTGACTCCTCGTGAAACTTGATAGGAGTCCCAGGATTCCTGTGGCACGTGGAAAGGGAACCTTGGTCTCCCGCCTCAGCTGGAGAGGCATCCCAATTGCCCTGCCAAGCCTTGAGGAGAATCCCGAGTTGTCCCTCGCAACTAGGCAGGAGTCCTGACGTCGCTGAACAAACACGTGGGTGGAAGTGCCATCCCCGTCGTACCACGAGAATATACCGCAGGTTCCCGCCGCAACTCGAGAAAAACACTGAGACTTCCCCCTCACCGCGAGATGAGGCCTGATTCCCCTGCACTGCGTGCAGAGCAATTCCGTGTTGCACATCACACATGAAAGGAGCCTTGATTTCCTTGATGGCACTCCAGAGAAACCCCAAGAACACTGTTTCAAGGCTAGAGGGATCCTGAGGTCACTGTAGCAACACGAAAGAGGTCCATAGACCAAAAATCAACTCGAGATGAGAGGTTAGTCCCTGGCTTCGACTCCAGAGGAATACCACCTTACCACAAGCACCTCAAGAGGAGGCTTCTCTCAGCTCTAGGTATGTGAGAGGGACCCTGAGTTTGCGGCCTCAAGTGGAATGGACACCATGATGCCCTGACTCGAAATAAGGCCGGATATCCCTGAAGTGACTTGAATGCAGGCTCGTCTTGCATCTCCCAAGACGAAAGGATGTCTGAATCCCCTGTGGAGACCACAGAGAAAGACCTAGTTCCCCACCTCATCGCGACCGGAGGCCTCACATCCTTTGAAAACTCCAGAGGTACGCGGAGATCAGTGCCTCCAAAGGAGACGATGCCTGACTCCTCGTGAAACTTGATAGGAGTCCCAGGATTCCTGTGGCACGTGGAAAGGAACCCTTGGTCTCCCGCCTCAGCTGGAGAGGCGTCCCAATTGCCCTGCCAAGCCTCGAGGAGAATCCCGAGTTGTCCCTCGCAACTAGGCAGGAGTCCTGACGTCGCTGAAGAAACACGTGTGTGGAAGGGCCATCCCCGTCGTAACTCGAGAATATACCCCAGGTTCCCGCCGCAACTCGAGAAAAACCATGAGACTTCCCCCTCGCCGTGAGATGAGGCCCGATTCCCCTGCACTGCATGCAGAGCAACTCCGTGTTGCACATCACACATGAAAGGAGCCTTGATTTCCTTGATGGCACTCCAGAGAAACCCCAAGAACACTGTTTCAAGGCTAGAGGGATCCTGAGGTCACTGGAGCAACACGAAAGAGCTCTGTGGACCAAAAATCAACTCGAGATGAGAGGTTAGTCCCTGGCTTCGACTCCAGAGGAATACCACCTTACCACAAGCACCTCAAGAGGAGGCTTCTCTCAGCTCTAGCTATGTGTTGAGTTTGCGGCCTCAAGTGGAATGGACACCGCGATGCCCTGACTCGAAATAAGGCCGGATATCCCTGCAGTGACTTGAATGCAGGCTCGTCTTGCATCTCCCAAGACGAAAGGATGTCTGAATCCCCTGTGGAGACCACAGAGAAAGACCTAGTTCCCCACCTCATCGCGACCGGAGGCCTCACATCCTTTGAAAACTCCAGAGGTACGCGGAGATCAGTGCCTCCAAAGGAGACGATGCCTGACTCCTCGTGAAACTTGATAGGAGCCCCAGGATTCCTGTGGCACGTGGAAAGGGACCCTTGGTCTCCCGCCTCAGCTGGAGAGGCGTCCCAATTGCCCTGCCAAGCCTCGAGGAGAATCCCGAGTTGTCCCTCGCAACTAGGCAGGAGTCCTGACGTCGCTGAACAAACACGTGGGTGGAAGGGCCATCCCCGTCGTAACTCGAGAATATACCCCAGGTTCCCGCCGCAACTCGAGAAAAACCATGAGACTTCCCCCTCGCCGTGAGATGAGGCCCGATTCCCCTGCACTGCATGCAGAGCAACTCCGTGTTGCACATCACACATGAAAGGAGCCTTGATTTCCTTGATGGCACTCCAGAGAAACCCCAAGAACACTGTTTCAAGGCTAGAGGGATCCTGAGGTCACTGGAGCAACACGAAAGAGCTCCGTGGACCAAAAATCAACTCGAGATGAGAGGTTAGTCCCTGGCTTCGACTCCAGTGCAATACCTCCTTACCACAAGCACCTCAAGAGGAGGCTTCTCTCAGCTCTAGCTATGTGCTGAGTTTGCGGCCTCAAGTGGAATAGACACCGCGATGCCCTGACTCGAAATAAGGCCGGATACCCCTGAAGTGACTTGAATGCAGGCTCGTCTTGCATCTCCCAAGACGAAAGGATGTCCGAATCCCCTGTGGAGACCACAGAGAAAGACCTAGTTCCCCACCTCATCGCGACCGCAGGCCTGACATCCTTTGAAAACTCCAGAGGTACGCAGAGGTCAGTGCCTCCAAAGGAGACGATGCCTGACTCCTCGTGAAACTTGATAGGAGTCCCAGGATTCCTGTGGCACGTGGAAAGGGACCCTTTGTCTCCCGCCTCAGCTGGAGAGGCGTCCCAATTGCCCTGCCAAGCATCGAGGAGAATCCTGAGTTGTCCCTCGCAACTAGGCAGGAGTCCTGACGTCGCTGAAAAAACACGTGTGTGGAAGGGCCATCCCCGTCGTAACTCGAGAATATACCCCAGGTTCCCGCCGCAACTCGAGAAAAACCATGAGACTTCCCCCTCGCCGCGAGATGAGCCCCGATTCCCCTGCACTGCGTGCAGAGCAATTCCGTGTTGCACATCACATATGAAAGGAGCCTTGATTTCCTTGATGGCACTCCAGAGAAACCCCAAGAACACTGTTTCAAGGCTAGAGGGATCCTGAGGTCACTGTAGCTACACGAAAGAGCTCCGTGGACCAACAATCAACTCGAGATGAGAGGTTAGTCCCTAACTTCGACTCCAGAGGAATACCACCTTACCACAAGCACCTCAAGAGGAGGCTTCTCTCAGCTCTAGGTATGTGAGAGGGACCCTGATTTTGCGGCCTCAAGTGGAATGGACACTGCGATGCCCTGACGCGAAATAAGGCCGGATATCCCTGCAGTGACTTGAATGCAGGCTCGTCTTGCATCTCCCAAAATGAAAGGATGTCTGAATCCCCTGTGGAGACCACAGAGAAAGACCTTGTTCCCCACTTCATGGTGACCTGAGGCCTCACATCCTTTGAAAACTCCAGAGGTTTGCGGAGATCAGTGCCTCCAAAGGAGACGATGCCTGACTCCTCGTGAAACTTGATAGGAGTCCCAGGATTACTGTGGCACGTGGAAAGGGACCCTTGTTCTCCCGCCTCAGCTAGAGAGGCGTCCCAATTGCCCTGCCAAGCCTCGAGGAGAATCCCGAGTTGCCCCTCGCATCTAGGCAGTAGTCCTGACATCGATGAACAAACAAGTGGGTGGAAGGGCCATCCCCGTCGTAACTCGAGAATATACCCCAGGTTCCCGCCGCAACTCGAGAAAAACCATGAGACTTCCCCCTCGCCGCGAGATGAGGCCCAATTCCTCTGCACTGGGTGCAGAGCAATTCCGTGTTGCACATCACATATGAAAGGAGCCTTGATTTCCTTGATGGCACTCCAGAGAAACCCCAAGAACACTGTTTCAAGGCGAGAGGGATCCTGAGGTCACTGTAGCCACACGAAAGAGCACCGTGGCCCAAAAATCAACTCAAGATGAGAGGATAGTCCCTGGCTTCGACTCCAGAGGAATACCACCTTACCACAAGCACCTCAAGAGGAGGCTTCTCTCAGCTCTAGCTATGTGAGAGGGACCCTGAGTTTGCGGCCTCAAGTGGAATGGACACCGCGATGCCCTGACTCGAAATAAGGCCGGATATCCCTGAAGTGACTTGAATGCAGGCTCGTCTTGCATCTCCCAAGATGAAAGGATGTCTGAATCCCCTGTGGAGACCACAGAGAAAGACCTAGTTCCCCACCTCATGGCGACCGGAGGCCTCACATCCTTTGAAAACTCCAGAGGTACGCGGAGATCAGTGCCTCCAAAGGAGACGATGCCTGACTCCTCGTGAAACTTGATAGGAGTCCCAGGATTCCTGTGGCACATGGAAAGGGACCCTTGGTCTCCCGCCTCAGCTGGAGAGGCGTCCCAATTGCCCTGCCAAGCCTCGAGGAGAATCCCGAGTTGTCCCTCGCTACTAGGCAGGAGTCCTGACGTCGCTGAACAAACACGTGGGTGAAAGGGCCATCCCAGTCGTAACTCGAGAATATACCCCAGGTTCCCGCCGCAACTCGAGAAAAACCATGAGACTTCCCACTCGTCGTGAGATGAGGCCCGATTCCCCTGCACTGCATGCAGAGCAACTCCGTGTTGCACATCACACATGAAAGGAGCCTTGATTTCCTTGATGGCACTACAGAGAAAACCCAAGAACACTGTTTCAAGGCTAGAGGGACCCTGAGGTCACTGGAGCAACACGAAAGAGCTCTGTGGACCACAAATCAACTCGAGATGAGAGGTTATTCCCTGGCTTCGACTCCAGAGGAATACCACCTTACCACAAGCACCTCAAGAGGAGGCTTCTCTCAGCTCTAGGTATGTGAGAGGGACCCTGAGTTTGCGGCCTCAAGTGGAATGGACACCGCGATGCCCTGACTCGAAATAAGGCCGGATATCCCTGCAGTGACTTGAATGCAGGCTCGTCTTGCATCTCCCAAGACGAAAGGATGTCTGAATCACCTGTGTAGACCACAGAGAAAGACCTAGTTCCCAACCTCATCGCGACCGGAGGCCTCACATCCTTTGAAAACTCCAGAGGTACGCAGAGATCAGTGCCTCCAAAGGAGACGATGCCTAACTCTTCGTGAAACTTGATAGGAGTCCCAGGATTCCTGTGGCACGTGGAAAGGGACTCTTGGTCTCCCGCCTCAGCTGGAGAGGCGTCCCAATTGCCCTGCCAAGCCTCGAGGAGAATCCCGAGTTGTCCCTCGCAACTAGGCAGGAGTCCTGACGTCGCTGAACAAACACGTGGGTGGAAGGGTCATCCCCGTCGTAACTCGAGAATATACCCCAGGTTCCCGCCGCAACTCGAGAAAAATCATGAGACTTCCCCCTCGCCGCGAGATGGGGCCCGATTCCCCTGCACTGCGTGCAGAGCAATTCCGTGTAGCACATCACACATGAAAGGAGCCTTGATTTCCTTGATGGCACTCCAGAGAAACCCCAAGAACACTGTTTCAAGGCTAGAGGGATCCTGAGGTCACTGTAGCAACAAGACAGAGCTCCGTGGACCAAAAATCAACTCGAGATGAGAGGTTAGTCCCTGGCTTCGACTCCAGAGGAATACCTCCTTACCACAAGCACCTCAAGAGGAGGCTTCTCTCAGCTCTAGCTATGTGTTGAGTTTGCGGCCTCAATTGGAATGGACACCGCGATGCCCTGACTCGAAATAAGGCCGGATATCCCTGCAGTGACTTGAATGCAGGCTCGTCTTGCATCTCCCAAGACGCAAGGATGTCTGAATCCCCTGTGGAGACCACAGAGAAAGACCTAGTTCCCCACCTCATCGCGACCGGAGGCCTCACATCCTTTGAAAACTCCAGAGGTACGCGGAGATCAGTGCCTCCAAAGGAGACGATGCCTGACTCCTCGTGAAACTTGATAGGAGTCCCAGGATTCGTGTGGCACGTGGAAAGGGACCCTTGGTCTCCCGCCTCAGCTGGAGAGGCGTCCCAATTGCCCTGCCAAGCCTCGAGGAGAATCCCGAGTTGTCCCTCACAACAAGGCAGGAGTCCTGACGTCGCTGAACAAACACGTGTGTGGAAGGGCCATCCCCGTCGTAACTCGAAAATATACCCCAGGTTCCCGCCGCAACTCGAGAAAAACCATGAGACTTCCCCCTCGCCGCGAGATGAGGCCCTATTCCCCTGCACTGCGTGCAGAGCAATTCCGTGTTGCACATCACACATGAAAGGAGCCTTGATTTCCTTGATGGCACTCCAGAGAAACCCCAAGAACACTGTTTCAAGGCTAGAGGGATCCTGAGGTCACTGTAGCAACACGAAAGAGCTCCATACACCAAAAATCAACTCGAGATGAGAGGTTAGTCCCTGGCTTCGACTCCAGAGGAATACCACCTTACCACAAGCACCTCAAGAGGAGGCTTCTCTCAGCTTTAGGTATGTGAGAGGGACCCTGAGTTTGCGGCCTCAAGTGGAAAGGACACCGCGATGCCCTGACTCGAAATAAGGCCGGATATCCCTGCAGTGACTTGAATGCAGGCTCGTCTTGCAACTCCCAAGACGAAAGGATGTCCGAATCCCCTGTGGAGACCACAGAAAAAGACATAGTTCCCCACCTCATCGCGACCGGAGGCCTCACATCCTTTGAAAACTCCAGAGGTACGCGGAGATCAGTGCCTCCAAAGGAGACGATGCCTGACTCCTCGTGAAACTTGATAGGAGTCCCAGGATTCCTGTGGCACGTGGAAAGGGAACCTTGGTCTCCCGCCTCAGCTGGAGAGGCATCCCAATTGCCCTGCCAAGCCTTGAGGAGAATCCCGAGTTGTCCCTCGCAACTAGGCAGGAGTCCTGACGTCGCTGAACAAACACGTGGGTGGAAGGGCCATCCCCGTCGTACCACGAGAATATACCGCAGGTTCCCGCCGCAACTCGAGAAAAACACTGAGACTTCCCCCTCACCGCGAGATGAGGCCTGATTCCCCTGCACTGCGTGCAGAGCAATTCCGTGTTGCACATCACACATGAAAGGAGCCTTGATTTCCTTGATGGCACTCCAGAGAAACCCCAAGAACACTGTTTCAAGGCTAGAGGGATCCTGAGGTCACTGTAGCAACACGAAAGAGGTCCATAGACCAAAAATCAACTCGAGATGAGAGGTTAGTCCCTGGCTTCGACTCCAGAGGAATACCACCTTACCACAAGCACCTCAAGAGGAGGCTTCTCTCAGCTCTAGGTATGTGAGAGGGACCCTGAGTTTGCGGCCTCAAGTGGAATGGACACCGCGATGCCCTGACTGGAAATAAGGCCGGATATCCCTGCAGTGACTTGAATGCAGGCTCGTCTTGCATCTCCCAAGACGAAAGGATGTCTGAATCCCCTGTGGAGACCACAGAGAAAGACCTAGTTCCCCACCTCATCGCGACCGGAGGCCTCACATCCTTTGAAAACTCCAGAGGTACGCGGAGATCAGTGCCTCCAAAGGAGACGATGCCTGACTCCTCGTGAAACTTGATAGGAGTCCCAGGATTCCTGTGGCACGTGGAAAGGGACCCTTGGTCTCCCGCCTCAGCTGGAGAGGCGTCCCAATTGCCCTGCCAAGCCTCGAGGAGAATCCCGAGTTGTCCCTCGCAACTAGGCAGGAGTCCTGACGTCGCTGAAGAAACACGTGTGTGGAAGGGCCATCCCCGTCGTAACTCGAGAATATACCCCAGGTTCCCGCCGCAACTCGAGAAAAACCATGAGACTTCCCCCTCGCCGTGAGATGAGGCCCGATTCCCCTGCACTGCATGCAGAGCAACTCCGTGTTGCACATCACACATGAAAGGAGCCTTGATTTCCTTGATGGCACTACAGAGAAACCACAAGAACACTGTTTCAAGGCTAGAGGGATCCTGAGGTCACTGGAGCAACACGAAAGAGCTCTGTGGACCAAAAATCAACTCGAGATGAGAGGTTAGTCCCTGGCTTCGACTCCAGAGGAATACCACCTTACCACAAGCACCTCAAGAGGAGGCTTCTCTCAGCTCTAGCTATGTGTTGAGTTTGCGGCCTCAAGTGGAATGGACACCGCGATGCCCTGACTCGAAATAAGGCCGGATATCCCTGCAGTGACTTGAATGCAGGCTCGACTTGCATCTCCCAAGACGAAAGGATGTCTGAATCCCCTGTGGAGACCACAGAGAAAGACCTAGTTCCACACCTCATCGCGACCGGAGGCCTCACATCCTTTGAAAACTCCAGAGGTACGCGGAGATCAGTGCCTCCAAAGGAGACGATGCCTGACTCCTCGTGAAACTTGATAGGAGTCCCAGGATTCCTGTGGCACGTGGAAAGGGACCCTTGGTCTCCCGCCTCAGCTGGAGAGGCGTCCCAATTGCCCTGCCAAGCCTCGAGGAGAATCCCGAGTTGTCCCTCGCAACTAGGCAGGAGTCCTGACGTCGCTGAACAAACACGTGGGTGGAAGGGCCATCCCCGTCGTAACTCGAGAATATACCCCAGGTTCCCGCCGCAACTCGAGAAAAACCATGAGACTTCCCCCTCGCCGTGAGATGAGGCCCGATTCCCCTGCACTGCATGCAGAGCAACTCCGTGTTGCACATCACACATGAAAGGAGCCTTGATTTCCTTGATGGCACTCCAGAGAAACCCCAAGAACACTGTTTCAAGGCTAGAGGGATCCTGAGGTCACTGGAGCAACACGAAAGAGCTCCGTGGACCAAAAATCAACTCGAGATGAGAGGTTAGTCCCTGGCTTCGACTCCAGTGCAATACCTCCTTACCACAAGCACCTCAAGAGGAGGCTTCTCTCAGCTCTAGGTATGTGAGAGGGACCCTGATTTTGCGGCCTCAAGTGGAATGGACACCGCGATGCCCTGACGCGAAATAAGGCCGGATATCCCTGCAGTGACTTGAATGCAGGCTCGTCTTGCATCTCCCAAAATGAAAGGATGTATGAATCCCCTGTGGAGACCACAGAGAAAGACCTAGTTCCCCACCTCATGGCGACCTGAGGCCTCACATCCTTTGAAAACTCCAGAGGTTTGCGGAGATCAGTGCCTCCAAAGGAGACGATGCCTGACTCCTCGTGAAACTTGATAGGAGTCCCAGGATTACTGTGGCACGTGGAAAGGGACCCTTGGTCTCCCGCCTCAACTGGAGAGGCGTCCCAATTGCCCTGCCAAGCCTCGAGGAGAATCCCGATTTGTCCCTCACAACTAGGCAGGAGTCCTGACGTCGCTGAACAAACACGTGTGTGGAAGGGCCATCCCCGTCGTTACTCGAGAATATACCCCAGGTTCGCGCCGCAACTCGAGAAAAACCATGAGACTTCCCCCTCGCCACGAGATGTGGCCTGATTCCCCTGCACTGCGTGCAGAGCAATTCGGTGTTGCACATCACACATGAAAGGAGCCTTGATTTCCTTGATGGCACTACAGAGAAACCCCAAGAACACTGTTTCAAGGCTAGAGGGATCCTGAGGTCACTGTAGCAACACGAAAGAGCTCCGTGGACCACAAATCAACTCGAGATGAGAGGTTAGTCCCTGGCTTCGACTCCAGAGGAATACCACCTTACCACAAGCACCTCAAAAGGAGGCTTCTCTCAGCTCTAGGTATGTGAGAGGGACCCTGAGTTTGCGGCCTCAAGTGGAATAGATACCGCGAAGCCCTGACTCGAAATAAGGCCGGTTATCCCTGCAGTGACTTGAATACAGGCTCGTCTTGCATCTCCCAAGATGAAAGGATGTCTGAATCCCCTGTGGAGACCACAGAGAAAGACCTAGTTCCCCACCTCATCGCGACCGGCGGCCTTACATCCTTTGAAAACTCCAGAGGTACGCAGAGATCAGTGCCTCCATAGGAGACGATGCCTGACTCCTCGTGAAACTTGATAGGAGTCCTAGGATTCCTGTGGCACGTGGAAAGGGACCCTTGTTCTCTCGCCTCAGCTAGAGAGGCGTCCCAATTGCCCTGCCAAGCCTCGAGGAGAATCCCGAGTTGCCCCTCGCATCTAGGCAGTAGTCCTGACATCGATGAACAAACAAGTGGGTGGAAGGGCCATCCCCGTCGTAACTCGAGAATATACCCCAGGTTCCCGCCGCAACTCGAGAAAAACCATGAGACTTCCCCCTCGCCGCGAGATGAGGCACGATTCCCCTTCACTGCGTGCAGAGCAATTCCGTGTTGCACATCACATATGAAAGGAGCCTTGATTTCCTTGATGGCACTCCAGAGAAACCCCAAGAACACTGTTTCAAGGCTAGAGGGATCCTGAGGTCACTGTAGCAACACGAAAGAGCTCCGTGGACCAACAATCAACTCGAGATGAGAGGTTAGTCCCTAACTTCGACTCCAGAGGAATACCACCTTACCACAAGCACCTCAAGAGGAGGCTTCTCTCAGCTCTAGGTATGTGAGAGGGACCCTGATTTTGCGGCCTCAAGTGGAATGGACACTGCGATGCCCTGACGCGAAATAAGGCCGGATATCCCTGCAGTGACTTGAATGCAGGCTCGTCTTGCATCTCCCAAAATGAAAGGATGTCTGAATCCCCTGTGGAGACCACAGAGAAAGACCTAGTTCCCCACTTCATGGTGACCTGAGGCCTCACATCCTTTGAAAACTCCAGAGGTTTGCGGAGATCAGTGCCTCCAAAGGAGACGATGCCTGACTCCTCGTGAAACTTGATAGGAGTCCCAGGATTACTGTGGCACGTGGAAAAGGACCCTTGATCTCCCGCCTCAGCTAGAGAGGCGTCCCAATTGCCCTGCCAAGCCTCGAGGAGAATCCCGAGTTGCCCCTCGCATCTAGGCAGTAGTCCTGACATCGATGAACAAACAAGTGGGTGGAAGGGCCATCCCCGTCGTAACTCGAGAATATACCCCAGGTTCCCGCCGCAACTCGAGAAAAACCATGAGACTTCCCCCTCGCCGCGAGATGAGGCCCAATTCCCCTGCACTGCGTGCAGAGCAATTCCGTGTTGCACATCACATATGAAAGGAGCCTTGATTTCCTTGATGGCACTCCAGAGAAACCCCAAGAACACTGTTTCAAGGCTAGAGGGATCCTGAGGTCACTGTAGCCACACGAAAGAGCACCGTGGCCCAAAAATCAACTCGAGATGAGAGGATAGTCCCTGGCTTCGACTCCAGAGGAATACCACCTTACCACAAGCACCTCAAGAGGAGGCTTCTCTCAGCTCTAGCTATGTGAGAGGGACCCTGAGTTTGCGGCCTCAAGTGGAATGGACACCGCGATGCCCTGACTCGAAATAAGGCCGGATATCCCTGCAGTGACTTGAATGCAGGCTCGTCTTGCATCTCCCAAGATGAAAGGATGTCTGAATCCCCTGTGGAGACCACAGAGAAAGACCTAGTTCCCCACCTCATGGCGACCGGAGGCCTCACATCCTTTGAAAACTCCAGAGGTAAGCGGAGATCAGTGCCTCCAAAGGAGACGATGCCTGACTCCTCGTGAAACTTGATAGGAGTCCCAGGATTCCTGTGGCACATGGAAAGGGACCCTTGGTCTCCCGCCTCAGCTGGAGAGGCGTCCCAATTGCCCTGCCAAGCCTCGAGGAGAATCCCGAGTTGTCCCTCGCTACTAGGCAGGAGTCCTGACGTCGCTGAACAAACATGTGGGTGAAAGGGCCATCCCAGTCGTAACTCGAGAATATACCCCAGGTTCCCGCCGCAACTCGAGAAAAACCATGAGACTTCCCACTCGCCGCGAGATGAGGCCCGATTCCCCTGCACTGCATGCAGAGCAATTCCGTGTTGCACATCACACATGAAAGGAGCCTTGATTTCCTTGGTGGAACTCCAGAGAAACCCCAAGAACACTGTTTCAAAGCTAGAGGGATCCTGAGGTCACTCTAGCAACACGAAAGAGCTCCGTGGACCACAAATCAACTCGAGATGAGAGGTTAGTCCCTGGCTTCGACTCCAGAGGAATACCACCTTACCACAAGCACCTCAAGAGGAGGCTTCTCTCAGCTCTAGCTATGTGCTGAGTTTGCGGCCTCAAGTGGAATGGACACCGCGATGCCCTGACTCGAAATAAGGCCGGGTACCCCTGAAGTGACTTGAATGCAGGCTCGTCTTGCATCTCCCAAGACGAAAGGATGTCCGAATCCCCTGTGGAGACCACAGAGAAAGACCTAGTTCCCCACCTCATCGCGACCGCAGGCCTGACATCCTTTGAAAACTCCAGAGGTACGCAGAGGTCAGTGCCTCCAAAGGAGACGATGCCTGACTCCTCGTGAAACTTGATAGGAGTCCCAGGATTCCTGTGGCACGTGGAAAGGGACCCTTGGTCTCCCGCCTCAGCTGGAGAGGCGTCCCAATTGCCCTGCCAAGCCTCGAGGAGAATCCCGAGTTGTCCCTCGCAACTAGGCAGGAGTCCTGACGTCGCTGAAAAAACACGTGTGTGGAAGGGCCATTCCAGTCGTAACTCGAGAATATACCCCAGGTTCCCGCCGCAACTCGAGAAAAACCATGAGACTTCCCCCTCGCCGCGAGATGAGGCCCGATTCCCCTGCACTGCGTGCAGAGCAATTCCGTGTTGCACATCACATATGAAAGGAGCCTTGATTTCCTTGATGGCACTCCAGAGAAACCCCAAGAACACTGTTTCAAGGCTAGAGGGATCCTGAGGTCACTGTAGCAACACGAAAGAGCTCCGTGGTCCAAGAATCAACTCGAGATGAGAGGTTAGTCCCTAACTTCGACTCCAGAGGAATACCACCTTACCACAAGCACCTCAAGAGGAGGCTTCTCTCAGCTCTAGGTATGTGAGAGGGACCCTGATTTTGCGGCCTCACGTGGAATGGACACTGCGATGCCCTGACGCGAAATAAGGCCGGATATCCCTGCAGTGACTTGAATGCAGGCTCGTCTTGCATCTCCCAAAATGAAAGGATGTCTGAATCCCCTGTGGAGACCACAGAGAAAGACCTAGTTCCCCACTTCATGGCGACCTGAGGCTTCACATCCTTTGAAAACTCCAGAGGTTTGCGGAGATCAGTGCCTCCAAAGGAGACGATGCCTGACTCCTCGTGAAACTTGATAGGAGTCCCAGGATTACTGTGGCACGTGGAAAGGGACCCTTGGTCTCCCGCCTCAACTGGAGAGGCGTCCCAATTGCCCTGCCAAGCCTCGAGGAGAATCCCGAGTTGTCCCTCACAACTAGGCAGGAGTCCTGACGTCGCTGAACAAACACGTGTGTGGAAGGGCCATCCCCGTCGTAACTCGAGAATATACCCCAGGTTCGCGCCGCAACTCGAGAAAAACCATGAGACTTCCCCCTCGCCACGAGATGAGGCCTGATTCCCCTGCACTGCGTGCAGAGCAATTCGGTGTTGCACATCACACATGAAAGGAGCCTTGATTTCCTTGATGGCACTACAGAGAAACCCCAAGAACACTGTTTCAAGGCTAGAGGGATCCTGAGGTCACTGTAGCAACACGAACGAGCTCCGTGGACCACAAATCAACTCGAGATGAGAGGTTAGTCCCTGGCTTCGACTCCAGAGGAATACCACCTTACCACAAGCACCTCAAGAGGAGGCTTCTCTCAGCTCTAGGTATGTGAGAGGGACCCTGAGTTTGCGGCCTCAAGTGGAATGGACACCGCGAAGCCCTGACTCGAAATAAGGCCGGTTATCCCTGCAGTGACTTGAATACAGGCTCGTCTTGCATCTCCCAAGATGAAAGGATGTCTGAATCCCCTGTGGAGACCACAGAGAAAGACCTAGTTCCCCACCTCATC
Organism: Cervus elaphus; assembly: GCF_910594005.1. Classification (NCBI taxonomy): domain Eukaryota; kingdom Metazoa; phylum Chordata; class Mammalia; order Artiodactyla; family Cervidae; genus Cervus; species Cervus elaphus. Next base: position 1,601,621 of record NC_057815.1, on the reverse strand, counting down.
GCGACCGGCGGCCTTACATCCTTTGAAAACTCCAGAGGTACGCAGAGATCAGTGCCTCCAAAGCAGACGATGCCTGACTCCTCGTGAAACTTGATAGGAGTCCCAGGATTCCTGTGGCACGTGGAAAGGGACCCTTGGTCTCCCGCCTCAGCTGGAGAGGCGTCCCAATTGCCCTGCCAAGCCTCGAGGAGAATCCCGAGTTGTCCCTCGCAACTAGGCAGGAGTCCTGACGTCGCTGAACAAACACGTGGGTGGAAGGGCCATCCCGGTCGTAACTCGAGAATATACCCCAGGTTCCCGCCGCAACTCGAGAAAAACCATGAGACTTCCCCCTCGCCGTGAGATGAGGCCCGATTCCCCTGCACTGCATGCAGAGCAACTCCGTGTTGCACATCACACATGAAAGGAGCCTTGATTTCCTTGATGGCACTCCAGAGAAACCCCAAGAACACTGTTTCAAGGCTAGAGGGATCCTGAGGTCACTGGAGCAACACGAAAGAGCTCCGTGGACCAAAAATCAACTCGAGATGAGAGGTTAGTCCCTGGCTTCGACTCCAGAGCAATACCTCCTTACCACAAGCACCTCAAGAGGAGGCTTCTCTCAGCTCTAGGTATGTGAGAGGGACCCTGATTTTGCGGCCTCAAGTGGAATGGACACTGCGATGCCCTGACGCGAAATAAGGCCGATATCCCTGCAGTGACTTGAATGCAGGCTCGTCTTGCATCTCCCAAAATGAAAGGATGTCTGAATCCCCTGTGGAGACCACAGAGAAAGACCTAGTTCCCCACCTCATGGCGACCTGAGGCCTCACATCCTTTGAAAACTCCAGAGGTTTGCGGAGATCAGTGCCTCCAAAGGAGACGATGCCTGACTCCTCGTGAAACTTGATAGGAGTCCCAGGATTACTGTGGCACGTGGAAAGGGACCCTTGGTCTCCCGCCTCAACTGGAGAGGCGTCCCAATTGCCCTGCCAAGCCTCGAGGAGAATCCCGAGTTGTCCCTCACAACTAGGCAGGAGTCCTGACGTCGCTGAACAAACACGTGTGTGGAAGGGCCATCCCCGTCGTTACTCGAGAATATACCACAGGTTCGCACCGCAACTCGAGAAAAACCATGAGACTTCCCCCTCGCCACGAGATGAGGCCTGATTCCCCTGCACTGCGTGCAGAGCAATTCGGTGTTGCACATCACACATGAAAGGAGCCTTGATTTCCTTGATGGCACTACAGAGAAACCCCAAGAACACTGTTTCAAAGCTAGAGGGATCCTGAGGTCACTGTAGCAACACGAAAGAGCTCCGTGGACCACAAATCAACTCGAGATGAGAGGTTAGTCCCTGGCTTCGACTCCAGAGGAATACCACCTTACCACAAGCACCTCAAGAGGAGGCTTCTCTCAGCTCTAGGTATGTGAGAGGGACCCTGAGTTTGCGGCCTCAAGTGGAATGGACACCGCGAAGCCCTGACTCGAAATAAGGCCGGTTATCCCTGCAGTGACTTGAATACAGGCTCGTCTTGCATCTCCCAAGATGAAAGGATGTCTGAATCCCCTGTGGAGACCACAGAGAAAGACCTAGTTCCCCACCTCATGGCGACCGGAGGCCTCACATCCTTTGAAAACTCCAGAGGTACGCGGAGATCAGTGCCTCCAAAGGAGACGATGCCTGACTGCTCGTGAAACTTGATAGGAGTCCCAGGATTCCTGTGGCACATGGAAAGGGACACTTGGTCTCCCGCCTCAGCTGGAGAGGCGTCCCAATTGCCCTGCCAAGCCTCGAGGAGAATCCCGAGTTGTCCCTCGCAACTAGGCCGGAGTCCTGACGTCGCTGAACAAACACGTGGGTGGAAGGGCCATCAACGTTGTAACTCGAGAATATACCCCAGGTTCCCGCCGCAACTCGAGAAAAACCATGAGACTTCCCCCTCGCCGCGAGATGAGGCCCGATTCCCCTGCACTGCGTGCAGAGCAATTCCATGTTGCACATCACATATGAAAGGAGCCTTGATTTCCTAGATGGCACTCCAGAGAAACCCCAAGAACATTGTTTCAAGGCTAGAGGGATCCTGAGGTCACTGTAGCAACACTAAAGAGCTCCGTGGACCAAAAATCAACTCGAGATGAGAGGTTAGTCCCTGGCTTCGACTCCAGAGGAATACCACCTTACCACAAGCACCTCAAGAGGAGGCTTCTCTCAGCTCTAGGTATGTGAGAGGGACCCTGAGTTTGCGGCCTCAAGTGGAATGGACACTGCGATGCCCTGACGCGAAATAAGGCCGGATATCCCTGCAGTGACTTGAATGCAGGCTCGTCTTGCATCTCCCAAGACGAAAGGATGTCTGAATCCCCTGTGGAGACCACAGAGAAAGACCTAGTTCCCCACCTCATGGCGACCGGAGGCCTCACATCCTTTGAAAACTCCAGAGGTACGCGGAGATCAGGGCCTCCAAAGGAGACGATGCCTGACTCCTCGTGAAACTTGATAGGAGTCCCAGGATTCCTGTGGCACGTGGAAAGGGACTCTTGGTCTCCCACCTCGGATGGAGAGGCGTCCCAATGGCCCTGCCAAGCCTCGAGGAGAATCCCGAGTTGTCCCTCGCAACTAGGCAGGAGTCCTGACATCGCTGAACAAACACGTGTGTGGAAGGGCCATCCCTGTCGTAACTCAAGAATATACCCCAGGTTCCCGCCGCAACTCGAGAAAAACCATGATACTTCCCCCTCGCCCCGAGATGAGGCCCGATTCCCCTGCACTGCGTGCAGAGTAATTCCGTGTTGCACATCACACATGAAAGGAGCCTTGATTTCCATGATGGCACTCCAGAAAAACCCCAAGAACACTGTTTCAAGGCTAAAGGGATCCTGAGGTCACTGTAGCAACATGAAAGAGCTCCGTGGACCAAAAATCAACTGGAGATGAGAGGTTAGTCCCTGGCTTCGACTCCAGAGGAATACCACCTTACCACAAGCACCTCAAGAGGAGGCTTCTCTCAGCTCTAGGTAAATGAGAGGGACCCTGAGTTTGCGGCCTCAAGTGGAATGGACACCGCGATGCCCTGACTCGAAATAAGGCCGGATATCCCTGCAGTGACTTGAATGCCGGCTCGTCTTGCATCTCCCAAGATGAAAGGATGTCTGAATCCCCTGTGGAGACCACAGAGAAAGACCTAGTTCCCCACCTCATGGCGACCGGAGGCCTCACATCCTTTGAAAACTCCAGAGGTACGCGGAGATCAGTGCCTCCAAAGGAGACGATGCCTGACTCCTCGTGAAACTTGATAGGAGTCCCAGGATTCCTGTGGCACGTGGAAAGGGACCCTTGATCTCCCGCCTCGGATGCAGAGGCGTCCCAATTTCCCTGCCAAGCCTCGAGGAGAATCCCGAGTTGTCCCTCGCAACTAGGCAGGAGTCCTGCCATCGCTGAACAAACACGTGTGTAGAAGGGCCATTTCCTTCGTAACTCGAGAATATACCCCAGGTTCCCGCCGCAACTCGAGAAAAACCATGAGACTTCCCCCTCGCCGCGAGATGAGGCCCGATTCCCCTGCACTGCATGCAGAGCAATTCTGTGTTGCACATCACATATGAAAGGAGCCTTGATTTCCTTGATGGCACTCCAGAGAAACCCCAAGAACACTGTTTCAAGGCTATAGGGATCCTGAGGTCACTGTAGCAACATGAAAGAGCTCCGTGGTCCAAGAATCAACTCGAGATGAGAGGTTAGTCCCTAACTTCGACTCCAGAGGAATACCACCTTACCACAAGCACCTCAAGAGGAGGCTTCTCTCAGCTCTAGGTATGTGAGAGGGACCCTGAGTTTGCGGCCTCAAGTGGAATGGACACTGCGATGCCCTGACGGGACATAAGGCCGGATATCCCTGCAGTGACTTGAATGCAGGCTCGTCTTGCATCTCCCAAGACGAAAGGATGTCTGAATCACCTGTGGAGACCACAGAGAAAGACCTAGTTCCCCACCTCATCGCGACCGGAGGCCTCACATCCTTTGAAAACTCCAGAGGTACGCCGAGATCAGTGCCTCCAAAGGAGACGATGCCTGACTCCTCATGAAACTAGATAGGAGTCCCAGGATTCCTGTGGCACGTGGAAAGGGACCCTTGATCTCCCGCCTCGGATGAAGAGGCGTCCCAATTTCCCTGCCAAGCCTCGAGGAGAATCCCGAGTTGTCCCTCGCAACTAGGCAGGAGTCCTGCCATTGCTGAACAAACACGTGTGTAGAAGGGCCATTTCCTTCGTAACTCGAGAATATACCCCAGGTTCCCGCCGCAACTCGAGAAAAACCATGAGACTTCCCCCTCGCCGCGAGATGAGGCCCGATTCCCCTGCACTGCGTGCAGAGCAATTCCGTGTTGCACATCACATATGAAAGGAGCCTTGATTTCCTTGATGGCACTCCAGAGAAACCCCAAGAACACTGTTTCAAGGCTATAGGGATCCTGAGGTCACTGTAGCAACATGAAAGAGCTCCGTGGTCCAAGAATCAACTCGAGATGAGAGGTTAGTCCCTAACTTCGACTCCAGAGGAAAACCACCTTACCACAAGCACCTCAAGAGGAGGCTTCTCTCAGCTCTAGGTATGTGCGAGGGACCCTGAGTTTGCGGCCTCAAGTGGAATGGACACCGTGATGCCCTGACTCGAAATAAGGCCGGATATCCCTGCAGTGACTTGAATGCAGGCTCGTCTTGCATCTCCCAAGATGAAAGGATGTCTGAATCCCCTGTGGAGACCACAGAGAAAGATCTAGTTCCCCACCTCATGGCGACCGGAGGCCTCACATCCTTTGAAAACTCCAGAGGTACGCGGAGATCAGTGCCTCCAAAGGAGACGATGCCTGACTCCTCGTGAAACTTGATAGGATTCCCAGGATTCCTGTGGCACATCGAAAGGGACACTTGGTCTCCCGCCTCAGCTGGAGAGGCGTCCCAATTGCCCTGCCAAGCCTCGAGGAGAATCCCGAGTTGTCCCTCGCAACTAGGCCGGAGTCCTGACGTCGCTGAACAAACACGTGGGTGGAAGGGCCATCAACGTCGTAACTCGAGAATATACCCCAGGTTCCCGCCGCAACTCGAGAAAAACCAATATACTTCCCCCTCGCCGTGAGATGAGGCCCGATTCCCCTGCACTGCGTGCAGAGCAATTCCATGTTGCACATCACATATGAAAGGAGCTTTGATTTCCTTGATGGCACTCCAGAGAAACCCCAAGAACACTGTTTCAAGGCTAGAGGGATCCTGAGGTCACTGTAGCAACACGAAAGAGCTCCGTGGACCAAGAATCAACTCGAGATGAGAGGCTAGTCCCTAACTTCGACTCCAGAGGAATACCACCTTACCACAAGCACCTCAAGAGGAGGCTTCTCTCAGCTCTAGGTATGTGAGAGGGACCCTGAGTTTGCGGCCTCAAGTGGAATGGACACTGCGATGCCCTGACGCGAAATAAGGCCGGATATCCCTGCAGTGACTTGAATGCAGGCTCGTCTTGCATCTCCCAAGATGAAAGGATGTCTGAATCCCCTGTGGAGACCACAGAGAAAGACCTAGTTCCCCACCTCATGGCGACCGGAGGCCTCACATCCTTTGAAAACTCCAGAGGTACGCGGAGATCAGTGCCTCCAAAGGAGACGATGCCTGACTCCTCGTGAAACGTGATAGGAGTCCCAGGATTCCTGTGGCACGTGGAAAGGGACCCTTGGTCTCCCACCTCAGCTGGAGAGGCGTCCCATTTGCCCTGCCAAGCCTCAAGGAGAATCCCGAGTTGTCCCTCGCAACTAGGCAGGAGTCCTGACGTCGCTGAACAAACACGTGGGTGGAAGGGCCATCCCCGTCGTAACTCAAGAATATACCCCAGGTTCCCGCCGCAACTCGAGAAAAACCATGAGACTTCCCCCTCGCCGCGAGATGAGGCCCGATTCCCCTGCACTGCGTGCAGAGCAATTCCGTGTTGCACATCACACATGAAAGGAGCCTTGATTTCCTTGATGGCACTCCAGAGAAACCCCAAGAACACTGTTTCAAGGCTAGAGGGATCCCGAGGTCACTGTAGCAACACGAAAGAGCTCCGTGGACCAAAAATCAACTCGAGATGAGAGGTTAGTCCCTGGCTTCGACTCCAGAGGAATACCACCTTGCCACAAGCACCTCAAGAGGAGGCTTCTCTCAGCTCTAGGTATGTGAGAGGGACCCTGAGTTTGCGGCCTCAAGTGGAATGGAAACCGCGATGCCCTGACTCGAAATAAGGCCGGATATCCCTGCAGTGACTTGAATGCAGGCTCGTCCTGCATCTCCCAAGAGGAAAGGATGTCTGAGTCCCCTGTGGAGACCACAGAGAAAGACCTAGTTCCCCACCTCATGGCGACCGGAGGCCTCACATCCTTTGAAAACTCCAGAGGTACGCGGAGATCAGTGCCTCCAAAGGAGACGATGCCTGACTCCTCGTGAAACTTGATAGGAGTCCCAGGATTCCTGTGGCACGTGGAAAGGGACCCTTGGCCTCCCGCCTCAGCTGGAGAGGCGTCCCAATTGCCCTGCCAAGAATCGAGGACAACCCTGAGTTGTCCCTCGCAACTAGGCAGGAGTCCTGACGTCGCTGAAGAAACACGTGGTTGGAAGGGCCATCCCCGTCGTAACTCGAGAATATACCCCAGGTTCCCGCCGCAACTCGAGAAAAACCATGAGACTTCCCCCTCGCCGCGAGATGAGGCCCGATTCCTCTGCACTGCGTGCAGAGCAATTCCGTGTTGCACATCACACATGAAAGGAGCCTTGATTTCCTTGATGGCACTCCAGAGAAACCCCAAGAACACTGTTTCAAGGCTAGAGGGATCCTGAGGTCACTGTAGCAACACGAAAGAGCTCCGTGGACCAAAAATCAACTCGAGATGAGAGCTTAGTCCCTGGCTTCGACTCCAGAGGAATACCACCTTGCCACAAGCACCTCAAGAGGAGGCTTCTCTCAGCTCTAGGTATGTGAGAGGGACACTGAGTTTGCGGCCTCAAGTGGAATGGACACCGCGATGCCCTGACGCGAAATAAGGCCGGATATCCCTGCAGTGACTTGAATGCAGGCTCGTCTTGCATCTCCCAAGACGAAAGGATGTCTGAATCCCCTGTGGAGACCACAGAGAAAGACCTAGTTCCCCACCTCATCGCGACCGGAGGCCTCACATCCCTTGAAAACTCCAGAGGTACGCGTAGATCAGTGCCTCCAAAGGAGACGATGCCTGACTCCTCGTGAAACTTGATAGGAGTCCCAGGATTCCTGTGGCACATCGAAAGGGACACTTGGTCTCCCGCCTCACCTGGAGAGGCGTCCCAATTGCCCTGCCAAGCCTCGAGGAGAATCCCGAGTTGTCCCTCGCAACTAGGCAGGAGTCCTGACGTCGCTGAAAAAACACGTGGGTGGAAGGGCCATCAACGTCGTAACTCGAGAATATACCCCAGGTTCCCGCCGCAACTCGAGAAAAACCATGAGACTTCCCCCTCGCCGCGAGATGAGGCCCGATTCCCCTGCACTGCGTGCAGAGCAATTCCATGTTGCACATCACACATGAAAGGAGTCTTGATTTCCTTGATGGCACTCCAGAGAAACCCCAAGAACATTGTTTCAAGGCTAGAGGGATCCTGAGGTCACTGTAGCAACACGAAAGAGTTCCGTGGACCAAGAATCAACTCGAGATGAGAGGTTAGTCCCTAACTTCGACTCCAGAGGAATACCACCTTACCACAAGCACCTCAAGAGGAGGCTTCTCTCAGCTCTAGGTATGTGAGAGGGACCCTGAGTTTGCGGCCTCAAGTGGAATGGACACTGCGATGTCCTGACGCGAAATAAGGCCGGATATCCCTGCAGTGACTTGAATGCAGGCTCGTCTTGCATCTCCCAAGACGAAAGGATGTCTGAATCCCCTGTGGAGACCACAGAGAAAGACCTAGTTCCCCACCTCATCGCGACCGGAGGCCTCACATCCCTTGAAAACTCCAGAGGTACGCGGAGATCAGTGCCTCCAAAGGAGACGATGCCTGACTCCTCGTGAAACTTGATAGGAGTCCCAGGATTCCTGTGGCACGTGGAAAGGGACCCTTGGTCTCCCGCCTCAGCTGGAGAGGCGTCCCAATTGCCCTGCCAAGCCTCGAGGAGAATCCCGAGTTGTCCCTCGCAACTAGGCAGGAGTCCTGACGTCGCTGAACTAACACGTGTGTGGAAGGGCCATCCCCGTCGTAACTCGAGAATATACCCCAGGTTCTCGCTGCAACTCGAGAAAAACCATGAGACTTCCCCCTCGCCACGAGATGAGGCCCGATTCCCCTGCACTGCGTGCAGAGCAATTCCGTGTTGCACATCACACATGAAAGGAGCCTTGATTTCCTTGATGGCACTCCAGAGAAACCCCAAGAACACTGCTTCAAGGCTAGAGGGATCCTGAGGTCACTGTAGCAACACGAAAGAGCTCCGTGGACCAAAAATCAACTCGAGATGAGAGGTTAGTCCCTGGCTTCGACTCCAGAGGAATACCACCTTACCACAAGCACCTCAAGAGGAGGCTTCTCTCAGCTCTAGCTATGTGAGAGGGACCCTGAGTTTGCGGCCTCAAGTGGAATGGACACCGTGATGCCCTGACGCGAAATAAGGCCGGATATCCCTGCAGTGACTTGAATGCAGGCTCGTCTTGCATCTCCCAAGATGAAAGGATGTCTGAATCCCCTGTGGAGACCACAGAGAAAGACCTAGTTCCCCACCTCATCCCGACCGGAGGCCTCACATCCTTTGAAAACTCCAGAGGTACGCGGAGATCAGTGCCTCCAAAGGAGACGATGCCTGACTCCTCGTGAAACTTGATAGGAGTCCCAGGATTCCTGTGGCACATCGAAAGGGACACTTGGTCTCCCGCCTCAGCTGGAGAGGCGTCCCAATTGCCCTGCCAAGCCTCGAGGAGAATCCCGAGTTGTCCCTCGCAACTAGGCAGGAGTCCTGACGTCGCTGACCAAACACGTGCGTGGAAGGGCCATCCCCATCGTAATTCGAGAATATACCCCAGGTTCCCGCCGCAACTCGAGAAAAACCATGAGACTTCCCCCTCGCCCCGAGATGAGGCCCGATTCCCCTGCACTGCGTGCAGAGCAATTCCGTGTTGCACATCACACATGAAAGGAGTCTTGATTTCCTTGATGGCACTCCAGAGAAACCCAAAGAACACTGTTTCAAGGCTAGAGGGATCCTGAGGTCACTGTAGCAACACGAAAGAACTCCGTGGACCAAGAATCAACTTGAGATGAGAGGTTAGTCCCTGGCTTCGACTCCAGAGGAATACCACCTTACCACAAGCACCTCAAGAGGAGGCTTCTCTCAGCTCTAGGTATGTGCGAGGGACCCTGAGTTTGCGGCCTCAAGTGGAATGGACACCGTGATGCCCTGACTCGAAATAAGGCTGGATATCCCTGCAGTGACTTGAATGCAGGCTCGTCTTGCATCTCCCAAGATGAAAGGATGTTTGAATCCCCTGTGGAGACCACAGAGAAAGACCTAGTTCCCCACCTCATGGCGACCGGAGGCCTCACATCCTTTGAAAACTCCAGAGGTACGCAGAGATCAGTGCCTCCAAAGGAGACGATGCCTGACTCCTCGTGAAACTTGATAGGAGTCCCAGGATTCCTGTGGCACATCGAAAGGGACACTTGGTCTCCCGCCTCAGCTGGAGAGGCGTCCCAATTGCCCTGCCAAGCCTCGAGGAGAATCCCGAGTTGTCCCTCGCAACTAGGCAGGAGTCCTGACGTCGCTGAACAAACACGTGGGTGGAAGGGCCATCAACGTCGTAACTCGAGAATATACCCCAGGTTCCCGCCGCAACTCGAGAAAAACCATGAGACTTCCCCCTCGCCGCGAGATGAGGCCCGATTCCCCTGCACTGCGTGCAGAGCAATTCCATGTTGCACATCACATATGAAAGGAGCCTTGATTTCCTTGATGGCACTCCAGAGAAACCCCAAGAACCTTGTTTCAAGGCTAGAGGGATCCTGAGGTCACTGTAGCAACACGAAAGAGCTCCGTGGACCAAGAATCAACTCGAGATGAGAGGTTAGTCCATAACTTCGACTCCAGAGGAATACCACCTTACCACAAGCACCTCAAGAGGAGGCTTCTCTCAGCTCTAGGTATGTGAGAGGGACCCTGAGTTTGCGGCCTCAAGTGGAATGGACACTGCGATGTCCTGACGCGAAATAAGGCCGGATATCCCTGTAGTGACTTGAATGCAGGCTCGTCTTGCATCTCCCAAGACGAAAGGATGTCTGAATCCCCTGTGGAGACCACAGAGAAAGACCTAGTTCCCCACCTCATGGCGACCGGAGGCCTCACATCCTTTGAAAACTCCAGAGGTACGCGGAGATCAGTGCCTCCAAAGGAGACGATGCCTGACTCCTCGTGAAACTTGATAGGAGTCCCAGGATTCCTGTGGCACGTGGAAAGGGACCCTTGGTCTCCCACCTCGGATGGAGAGGCGTCCCAATTGCCCTGCCAAGCCTCGAGGAGAATCCCGAGTTGTCCCTCGCAACTAGGCAGGAGTCCTGCCATCGCTGAACAAACACGTGTGTAGAAGGGCCATTTCCGTCGTAACTCGAAAATATACCCCAGGTTCGCGCCGCAACTCGAGAAAAACCATGAGACTTCCCCCTCGCCGCGAGATGAGGCCCGATTCCCCTGCACTGCGTGCAGAGCAATTCCGTGTTGCACATCACATATGAAAGGAGCCTTGATTTCCTTGATGGCACTCCAGAGAAACCTCAAGAACACTGTTTCAAGGGTAGAGGGATCCTGAGGTCACTGTAGCAACACGAAAGAGCTCCGTGGACCAAGAATCAACTCGAGGTGAGAGGTTAGTCCCTAACTTCGACTCCAGAGGAATACCACCTTACCACAAGCACCTCAAGAGGAGGCTTCTCTCAGCTCTAGGTATGTGAGAGAGACCCTGAGTTTGCGGCCTCAAGTGGAATGGACACTGCGATGCCCTGACGGGAAATAAGGCCGGATATGCCTGCAGTGACTTGAATGCAGGCTCGTCTTGCATCTCCCAAGATGAAAGGATGTCTGAATCCCCTGTGCAGACCACAGAGAAAGACCTAGTTCCCCACCTCATGGCGACCGGAGGCCTCACATCCTTTGACAACTCCAGAGGTACGCGAAGATCATTGCCTCCAAAGGAGACGATGCCTGACTCCTCGTGAAACTTGATAGGAGTCCCAGGATTCCTGTGGCACGTGGAAAGGGACCCTTGGACTCCCGCCTCAGCTGGAGAGGTATCCCAATGGCCCTGCCAAGCCTCGAGGAGAATCCCGAGTTGTCCCTCGCAACTAGGCAGGAGTCCTGACGTCGCTGAACAAACACGTGCGTGGAAGGGCCATCCCCATCGTAATTCGAGAATATACCCCAGGTTCCCGCCGCAACTCGAGAAAAACCATGAGACTTCCCCCTCGCCCCGAGATGAGGCCCGATTCCCCTGCACTGCGTGCAGAGCAATTCCATGTTGCACATCACACATGAAAGGAGTCTTAATTTCCTTGATGGCACTCCAGAGAAACCGAAAGAACACTGTTTCAAGGCTAGAGGGATCCTGAGGTCACTGTAGCAACACGAAAGAGCTCCGTGGACCAAGAATCAACTCGAGATGAGAGGTTAGTCCCTGGCTTCGACTCCAGAGGAATACCACCTTACCACAAGCACCTCAAGAGGAGGCTTCTCTCAGCTCTAGGTATGTGAGAGGGACCCTGATTTTGCGACCTCAAGTGGAATGGACACTGCGATGCCCTGACGCGAAATAAGGCCGGATGTCCCTGCAGTGACTTGAATGCAGGCTCGTCTTGCATCTCCCAAGATGAAAGGATGTCTGAATCCCCTGTGGAGACCACAGAGAAAGACCTAGTTCCCCACCTCATGGCGACCGGAGGCCTCACATCCTTTTAAAACTCCAGAGGTAGGCGGAGATCAGTGCCTCCAAAGGAGAGGATGCCTGACTCCTCGTGAACCTTGATAGGAGTCCCAGTATTCCTGTGACACGTGGATAGGGACCCTTCATCTCCCGCCTCAACTGTAGAGGCGTCCCAATTGCCCTGCCAAGCCTCGAGGAGAACCCCGAGTTGTCCCTCGCAACTAGGCAGGAGTCCTGACGTCGCTGAACAAACACGAGTGTGGAAGGGCCATCCCCGTCTTAACTTGAGAATATACCCCAGGTTCCCGCCGCAACTCGAGAAAAACCATGAGACTTCCCCCTCGACGCGAGATGAGGCCCGATTCCCCTGCACTGCGTGCAGAGCAATTCCGTGTTGCACATCACACATGAAAGGAGCCTTGATTTCCTTGATGGCACTCCAGAGAAACCCCAAGAACACTGTTTCAAGGATAGAGGGATCCTGAGGTCACTGTAGCAACACGAAAGAGCTCCGTGGACCAAAAATCAACTCGAGATGAGAGGTTAATCCCTGGCTTCGACTCCAGAGGAATACCACCTTACCACAAGCACCTCAAGAGGAGGCTTCTCTCAGCTCTAGGTATGTGAGAGGGACCCTGAGTTTGCGGCCTCAAGTGGAATGGACACCGTGATGCCCTGACGCGAAATAAGGCCGGATATCCCTGCAGTGACTTGAATGCAGGCTCGTCTTGCATCTCCCAAGATGAAAGGATGTCTGAATCCCCTGTGGAGACCACAGAGAAAGACCTAGTTCCCCACCTCATCGCGACCGGAGGCCTCACATCCTTTGAAAACTCCAGAGGTACGCGGAGATCAGTGCCTCCAAAGGAGACGATGCCTGACTCCTCGTGAAACGTGATAGGAGTCCCAGGATTCCTGTGGCACGTGGAAAGGGACACTTGGTCTCCCACCTCAGCTGGAGAGGCGTCCCAATTGCCCTTCCAAGGCTCAAGGAGAATCCCGAGATGTCCCTCGCAACTAGGCAGGAGTCCTGACGTCGCTGAACAAACACGTGGGTGGAAGGGCCATCCCCGTCGTAACTCGAGAATATACCCCAGGTTCCCGCCGCAACTCGAGAAAAACCATGAGACTTCCCCCTCGCCGTTAGATGAGGTCCGATTCCCCTGCACTGCGTGCAGAGCAATTCCGTGTTGCACATCACACATGAAAGGAGCCTTGATTTCCTTGATGGCACTCCAGAGAAACCCCAAGAACACTGTTACAAGGCTAGAGGGATCCTGAGGTCACTGTAGCAACACGAAAGAGCTCCGTGGACGAAAAATCAACTGGAGATGAGAGGTTAGTCCCTGGCTTCGACTCCAGAGGAATACCACCTTACCACAAGCACCTCAAGAGGAGACTTCTCTCAGCTCTAGCTATGTGAGAAGGACCCTGAGTTTGCGGCCTCAAGTGGAATGGACACCGCAATGCCCTGACTCGAAGTAAGGCCGGATATCCCTGCAGTGACTTGAATGCAGGCTCGTCTTGCATCTCCCAAGATGAAAGGATGTCTGAATCCCCATTGGAGACCACAGAGAAAGACCTAGTTCCCCACCTCATCGCGACCGGAGGCCTCACCTCCTTTGAAAACTCCAGAGGTACGCAGAGATCAGTGCCTCCAAAGGAGACGATGCCTGACTCCTCGTGAAACTTGATAGGAGTCCCAGGATTCCTGTGGCACGTGGAAAGGGACCCTTGGTCTCCCGACTCAGCTGGAGAGGCGTCCCAATTGCCCTGCCAAGCCTCGAGGAGAATTCCGAGTTTTCCCTCGCAACTAGGCAGGAGTCCTGACGTCGCTGAACTAACACGTGTGTGGAAGGGCCATTCCCGTCGTACCTCGAGAATATACCCCAGGTTCCCGTCGCAACTCGAGAAAAACCATGAGACTTCCCCCTCGCCTCGAGATAAGGCCCGATTCCCCTGCACTGCGTGCAGAGCAATTCCGTGTTGCACATCACTCATGAAAGGAGCCTTGATTTCCTTGATGGCACTCCAGAGAAACCCCAAGAACACTGTTTCAAGGCTAGAGGGATCCTGAGGTCACTGTAGCAACACGAAAGAGCTCCGTGGACCAAAAATCAACTCGAGATGAGAGGTTAGTCCCTGGCTTCAACTCCAGAGGAATACCACCTTAACACAAGCACCTCAAGAGGAGGCTTCTCTCAGCTCTAGGTATGTGAGAGGGACCCTGAGTTTGCGGCCTCAAGTGGAATGGACACCGCGATGCCCTGACTCGAAATAAGGCCGGATATCCCTGCAGTGACTTGAATGCAGGCTCGTCTTGCATCTCCCAAGACGAGAGGATGTCTGAATCCCCTGTGGAGACCACAGAGAAAGACCTAGTTCCCCACCTCATCGCGACCGGAGGCCTCACATCCTTTGAAAACTCCAGAGGTACGCGGAGATCAGTGCCTCCAAAGGAGACGATGCCTGACTCCTCGTGAAACTTGATAGGATTCCCAGGATTCCTGTGGCACGTGGAAAGGGACCCTTGGTCTCCCGCCTCAGCTGGAGAGGTGTCCCAATTGCCCTGCCAAGCCTCGAGCAGAATCCCGAGTTGTCCCTCGCAACTAGGCAGGAGTCCTAACGTCGCTGAACAAACACGTGTGTGGAAGGGCCATCCCCGTCGTAACTCGAGAATATACCCCAGGTTCCCGCCGCAACTCGAGAAAAACCATGAGACTTCCCCCTCGCCGTGAGATGAGGCACGATTCCCCTGCACTGCATGCAGAGCAATTCCGTGTTGCACATCAAACATGAAAGGAGCCTTGATTTCCTTGATGGCACTCCAGAGAAACCCCAAGAACACTGTTTCAAGGGTACAGGGATCCTGAGGTCACTGTTCAACACGAAAGAACTCCGTGGACCAAAAATCAACTCGAGATGAGAGGTTAGTCCCTGGATTCGAATCCAGAGGAATACCACCTTACCACAAGCACCTCAAGAGGAGGCTTCTCTCAGCTCTAGGTATGTTAGAGGGACCCTGATTTTGCGGCCTCATGTGGAATGGACACTGCGATGCCCTGACGCGAAATAAGGCCGGATATCCCTGCAGTGACTTGAATGCAGGCTCGTCTTGCATCTCCCAAGACGAAAGGATGTCTGAATCCCCTGTGGAGACCACAGAGAAAGACCTAGTTCCCCACCTCATCGCGACCGGAGGCCTCACATCCTTTGAAAACTCCAGAGGTACGCGGAGATCAGTGCCTCCAAAGGAGACGATGCCTGACTCCTCGTGAAACTTGATAGGAGTCCCAGGATTCCTGTGGCACGTGGAAAGGGACCCTTGGTCTCCCGCCTCAGCTGGAGAGGCGTCCCAATTGCCCTGCCAAGCCTCGAGGAGAACCCCGAGTTGTCCTCGCAACTAGGCAGGAGTCCTGACGTCACTGAAGAAACACGTGGGTGGAAGGGCCATCCCCGTCGTAACTCGAGAATATACCCCAGGTTCCCGCCGCAACTCGAGAAAAACCATGAGACTTCCCGCTCGCCGCGAGATGAGGCCCGATTCCCCTGCACTGCGTGCAGAGCAATTCCGTGTTGCACATCACATATGAAAGGAGCCTTGATTTCCTTGATGGCACTCCAGCGAAACCCCAAGAACACTGTTTCAAGGCTAGAGGGATCCAGAGGTCACTGTAGCAACACGAAAGAGCTCTGTGGACCAAAAATCAACTCGAGATGAGAGGTTAGTCCCTGGCTTCGACTCCAGAGGAATACCACCTTACCACAAGCACCTCAAGAGGTGGCTTCTCTCAGCTCTAGGTATGTGAGAGGGACCCTGAGTTTGCGGCCTCAAGTGGAATGGAAACTGCGATGCCCTGACTCGAAATAAGGCTGGATATCCCTGCAGTGACTTGAATGCAGGCTCGTCCTGCATCTCCCAAGAGGAAAGGATGTCTGAGTCCCCTGTGGAGACCACAGAGAAAGACCTAGTTCCCCACCTCATGGCGACCGGAGGCCTCACATCCTTTGAAAACTCCAGAGGTACGCAGAGATCAGTGTCTCCAAAGGAGACGATGCCTGACTCCTCGTGAAACTTGATAGGAGTCCCAGGATTCCTGTGGCACGTGGAAAGGGACCCTTGGCCTCCCGCCTCAGCTGGAGAGGCGTCCCAATTGCCCTGCCAAGAATCGAGGAGAACCCTGAGTTGTCCCTCTCAACTAGGCAGGAGTCCTGACGTCGCTGAAGAAACACGTGGTTGGAAGGGCCATCCCCGTCGTAACTCGAGAATATACCCCAGGTTCCCGCCGCAACTCGAGAAAAACCATGAGACTTCCCCCTCGCCGCGAGATGAGGCCCGATTCCCCTGCACTGCGTGCAGAGCAATTCCGTGTTGCACATCACACATGAAAGGAGCCTTGATTTCCTTGACGGCACCCCAGCGAAACCCCAAGAACACTGTTTCAAAGCTAGAGGGATCCTGAGGTCACTGTAGCAACACGAAAGAGCTCCGTGGACCACAAATCAACTCGAGATGAGAGGTTAGTCCCTAGCTTCGACTCCAGAAGAATACCACCTTACCACAAGCACCTCAAGTGGAGGCTTCTCTCAGCTCTAGGTATGTGAGAGGGACCCTGATTTTGCGGCCTCAAGTGGAATGGACACCGCGATGCCCTGACGCGAAATAAGGCTGGATATCCCTGCAGTGACTTGAATGCAGGCTCGTCTTGCATCTCCCAAGATGAAAGGATGTCTGAATTACCTGTGGAGACCACAGAGAAAGACCTAGTTCCCCACCTCATCACGACCGGAGGCCTCACATCCTTTGAAAACTCCAGAGGTACGCGGAGATCAGTGCCTCCAAAGGAGACGATGCCTGACTCCTCGTGAACCTTGATAGGAGTCCCAGGATTCCTGTGGCACGTGGAAAGGGACCCTTGGTCTCCCGCCTCAGCTGGAGAGGCGTCCCAATTGCCCTGCCAAGCCTCGAGGAGAATCCCGAGTTGTCCCTCGCAACTAGGCAGGAGTCCTGACGTCGCTGAACAAACACGTGTGTGGAAGGACCATTCCCGTCGTACCTCGAGAATATACCCCAGGTTCCCGTCGCAACTCGAGAAAAACCATGAGACTTCCCCCTCGCCGCGAGATAAGGCCCGATTCCCCTGCACTGCGTGCAGAGCAATTCCGTGTTGCACATCACTCATGAAAGGAGCCTTGATTTCCTTGATGGCACTCCAGAGAAACCCCAAGAACACTGTTTCAAGGCTAGAGGAATCCTGAGGTCACTGTAGCAACACGAAAGAGCTCCGTGGATCAAAAATCAACTCGAGATGAGAGGTTAGTCCCTGGCTTCAACTCCAGAGGAATACCACCTTACCACAAGCACCTCAAGAGGAGGCTTCTCTCAGCTCTAGGTATGTGAGAGGGACCCTGAGTTTGCGGCCTCAAGTGGAATGGACACCGCGATGCCCTGACTCGAAATAAGGCCGGATATCCCTGCAGTGACTTGAATGCAGGCTCGTCTTGCATCTCCCAAGACGAAAGGATGTCTGAATCCCCTGTGGAGACCACAGAGAAAGACCTAGTTCCCCACCTCATCGCGACCGGAGGCCTCACATCCTTTGAAAACTCCAGAGGTACGCGGAGATCAGTGCCTCCAAAGGAGACGATGCCTGACTCCTCGTGAACCTTGATAGGAGTCCCAGGATTCCTGTGGCACGTGGAAAGGGACCCTTGGTCTCCCGCCTCAGCTGGAGAGGTGTCCCAATTGCCCTGCCAAGCCTCGAGCAGAATCCCGAGTTGTCCCTCGCAACTAGGCAGGAGTCCTGACGTCGCTGAACAAACACGTGTGTGGAAGGGCCATTCCCGTCGTACCTCGAGAATATACCCCAGGTTCCCTTCACAACTCGAGAAAAACCATGAGACTTCCCCCTCGCCGCGAGATAAGGCCCGATTCCCCTGCACTGCGTGCAGAGCAATTCCGTGTTGCACATCACTCATGAAAGGAGCCTTAATTTCCTTGATGGCACTCCAGAGAAACCCCAAGAACACTGTTTCAAGGCTAGAGGGATCCTGAGGTCACTGTAGCAACACGAAAGAGCTCCGTGGACCAAAAATCAACTCGAGATGAGAGGTTAGTCCCTGGCTTCAACTCCAGAGGAATACCACCTTACCACAAGCACCTCAAGAGGAGGCTTCTCTCAGCTCTAGGTATGTGAGAGGGACCCTGAGTTTGCGGCCTCAAGTGGAATGGACACCGCGATGCCCTGACTCGAAATAAGGCCGGATATCCCTGCAGTGACTTGAATGCAGGCTCGTCTTGCATCTCCCAAGACGAAAGGATGTTTGAATCCCCTGTGGAGACCACAGAGAAAGACCTAGTTCCCCACCTCATCGCGACCGGAGGCCTCACATCCTTTGAAAACTCCAGAGGTACGCGGAGATCAGTGCCTCCAAAGGAGACGATGCCTGACTCCTCGTGAAACTTGATAGGATTCCCAGGATTCCTGTGGCACGTGGAAAGGGACCCTTGGTCTCCCGCCTCAGCTGGAGAGGTGTCCCAATTGCCCTGCCAAGCCTCGAGCAGAATCCCGAGTTGTCCCTCGCAACTAGGCAGGAGTCCTAACGTCGCTGAACAAACACGTGTGTGGAAGGGCCATCCCCGTCGTAACTCGAGAATGTACTCCAGGTTCCCGCCGCAACTCGAGAAAAACCATGAGACTTCCCCCTCGCCGTGAGATGAGGCACGATTCCCCTGCACTGCATGCAGAGCAATTCCGTGTTGCACATCAAACATGAAAGGAGCCTTGATTTCCTTGATGGCACTCCAGAGAAACCCCAAGAACACTGTTTCAAGGGTACAGGGATCCTGAGGTCACTGTTCAACACGAAAGAGCTCCGTGGACCACAAATCAACTCGAGATGAGAGGTTAGTCCCTGGATTCGACTCCAGAGGAATACCACCTTACCACAAGCACCTCAAGAGGAGGCTTCTCTCAGCTCTAGGTATGTTAGAGGGACCCTGATTTTGCGGCCTCATGTGGAATGGACACTGCGATGCCCTGACGCGAAATAAGGCCGGATATCCCTGCAGTGACTTGAATGCAGGCCCGTCTTGCATCTCCCAAGACGAAAGGATGTCTGAATCCCCTGTGGAGACCACAGAGAAAGACCTAGTTCCCCACCTCATCGCGACCGGAGGCCTCACATCCTTTGAAAACTCCAGAGGTACGCGGAGATCAGTGCCTCCAAAGGAGACGATGCCTGACTCCTCGTGAAACTTGATAGGAGTCCCAGGATTCCTGTGGCACGTGGAAAAGGACTCTTGGTCTCCCGCCTCAGCTGGAGAGGCGTCCCAATTGCCCTGCCAAGCCTCGAGGAGAACCCCGAGTTGTCCCTCGCAACTAGGCAGGAGTCCTGACGTCACTGAAGAAACACGTGGGTGGAAGGGCCATCCCCGTCGTAACTCGAGAATATACCCCAGGTTCCCGCCGCAACTCGAGAAAAACCATGAGACTTCCCCCTCGCCGCGAGATGAGGCCCGATTCCCCTGCACTGCGTGCAGAGCAATTCCGTGTTGCACATCACATATGAAAGGAGCCTTGATTTCCTTGATGGCACTCCAGCGAAACCCCAATAACACTGTTTCAAGGCTAGAGGGATCCAGAGGTCACTGTAGCAACACGAAAGAGCTCTGTGGACCAAAAATCAACTCGAGATGAGAGGTTAGTCCCTGGCTTCGACTCCAGAGGAATACCACCTTACCACAAGCACCTCAAGAGGAGGCTTCTCTCAGCTCTAGGTATGTGAGAGGGACCCTGAGTTTGGGGCCTCAAGTGGAATGGAAACTGCGATGCCCTGACTCGAAATAAGGCCGGATATCCCTGCAGTGACTTGAATGCAGGCTCGTCCTGCATCTCCCAAGAGGAAAGGATGTCTGAGTCCCCTGTGGAGACCACAGAGAAAGACCTAGTTCCCCACCTCATGGCGACCGGAGGCCTCACATCCTTTGAAAACTCCAGAGGTACGCAGAGATCAGTGCCTCCAAAGGAGACGATGCCTGACTCCTCGTGAAACTTGATAGGAGTCCCAGGATTCCTGTGGCACGTGGAAAGGGACCCTTGGCCTCCCGCCTCAGCTGGAGAGGCGTCCCAATTGCCCTGCCAAGAATCGAGGAGAACCCTGAGTTGTCCCTCGCAACTAGGCAGGAGTCCTGACGTCGCTGAAGAAACACGTGGTTGAAAGGGCCATCCCCGTCGTAACTCGAGAATATACCCCAGGTTCCCGCCGCAACTCGAGAAAAACCATGAGACTTCCCCCTCGCCGCGAGATGAGGCCCGATTCCCCTGCACTGCGTGCAGAGCAATTCCGTGTTGCACATCACACAGGAAAGGAGCCTTGATTTCCTTGACGGCACCCCAGCGAAACCCCAAGAACACTGTTTCAAAGCTAGAGGGATCCTGAGGTCACTGTAGCAACACGAAAGATCTCCGTGGACCACAAATCAACTCGAGATGAGAGGTTAGTCCCTAGCTTCGACTCCAGAAGAATACCACCTTACCACAAGCACCTCAAGTGGAGGCTTCTCTCAGCTCTAGGTATGTGAGAGGGACCCTGATTTTGCGGCCTCAAGTGGAATGGACACTGCGATGCCCTGACGCGAAATAAGGCTGGATATCCCTGCAGTGACTTGAATGCAGGCTCGTCTTGCATCTCCCAAGATGAAAGGATGTCTGAATTACCTGTGGAGACCACAGAGAAAGACCTAGTTCCCCACCTCATCGCGACCGGAGGCCTCACATCCTTTGAAAACTCCAGAGGTACGCGGAGATCAGTGCCTCCAAAGGAGACGATGCCTGACTCCTCGTGAACCTTGATAGGAGTCCCAGGATTCCTGTGGTACGTGGAAAGGGACCCTTGGTCTCCCGCCTCAGCTGGAGAGGCGTCCCAATTGCCCTGCCAAGCCTCGAGGAGAATCCCGAGTTGTCCCTCGCAACTAGGCAGGAGTCCTGACGTCGCTGAACAAACTCGTGTGTGGAAGGGCCATTCCCGTGGTACCTCGAGAATATACCCCAGGTTCCCGTCGCAACTCGAGAAAAACCATGAGACTTCCCCCTCGCCGCGAGATAAGGCCCGATTCCCCTGCACTGCGTGCAGAGCAATTCCGTGTTGCACATCACTCATGAAAGGAGCCTTGATTTCCTTGATGGCACTCCAGAGAAACCCCAAGAACACTGTTTCAAGGCTAGAGGGATCCTGAGGTCACTGTAGCAACACGAAAGAGCTCCGTGGACCAAAAATCAACTCGAGATGAGAGGTTAGTCCCTGGCTTCAACTCCAGAGGAATACCACCTTACCACAAGCACCTCAAGAGGAGGCTTCTCTCAGCTCTAGGTATGTGAGAGGGACCCTGAGTTTGCGGCCTCAAGTGGAATGGACACCGCGATGCCCTGACTCGAAATAAGGCCGGATATCCCTGCAGTGACTTGAATGCAGGCTCGTCTTGCATCTCCCAAGACGAAAGGATGTCTGAGTCCCCTGTGGAGACCACAGAGAAAGACCTATTTCCCCACCTCATCGCGACCGGAGGCCTCACATCCTTTGAAAACTCCAGAGGTACGCGGAGATCAGTGCCTCCAAAGGAGACGATGCCTGACTCCTCGTGAAACTTGATAGGATTCCCAGGATTCCTGTGGCACGTGGAAAGGGACCCTTGGTCTCCCGCCTCAGCTGGAGAGGTGTCCGAATTGCCCTGCCAAGCCTCGAGCAGAATCCCGAGTTGTCCCTCGCAACTAGGCAGGAGTCCTAACGTCGCTGAACAAACACGTGTGTGGAAGGGCCATCCCCGTCGTAACTCGAGAATATACTCCAGGTTCCCGCCGCAACGCGAGAAAAACCATGAGACTTCCCCCTCGCCGCGAGATGAGGCACGATTCCCCTGCACTGCATGCAGAGCAATTCCGTGTTGCACATCAAACATGAAAGGAGCCTTGATTTCCTTGATGGCACTCCAGAGAAACCCCAAGAACACTGTTTCAAGGGTACAGGGATCCTGAGGTCACTGTAGCAACACGAAAGAGCTCCGTGGACCAAAAATCAACTCGAGATGAGAGGTTAGTCCCTGGATTCGACTCCAGAGGAATACCACCTTACCACAAGCACCTCAAGAGGAGGCTTCTCTCAGCTCTAGGTATGTTAGAGGGACCCTGATTTTGCGGCCTCATGTGGAATGGACACTGCGATGCCCTGACGCGAAATAAGGCCGGATATCCCTGCAGTGACTTGAATGCAGGCTCGTCTTGCATCTCCCAAGACGAAAGGATGTCTGAATCCCCTGTGGAGACCACAGAGAAAGACCTAGTTCCCCACATCATCGCGACCGGAGGCCTCACATCCTTTGAAAACTCCAGAGGTACGCGGAGATCAGTGCCTCCAAAGGAGACGATGCCTGACTCCTCGTGAAACTTGATAGGAGTCCCAGGATTCCTGTGGCACGTGGAAAGGGACCATTGGTCTCCCGCCTCAGCTGGAGAGGCGTCCCAATTGCCCTGCCAAGCCTCGAGGAGAATCCCGAGTTGTCCCTCGCAACTAGGCAGGAGTCCTGACGTCGCTGAAGAAACACGTGTGTGGAAGGTCCATCCCCGTCGTAACTCGAGAATATTCCCCAGGTTCCCGCCGCAACTCGCGAAAAACCATGAGACTTCCCCCTCGCCGCGAGATGAGGCCCGATTCCCCTGCACTGCGTGCAGAGCAATTCCGTGTTGCACATCACACATGAAAGGAGCCTTGATTTCCTTGATGGCACTCCAGAGAAACCCCAAGAACTCTATTTCAAGGCTAGAGGGATCCTGAGGTCACTGTAGCAAAATGAAAGTGCTCCATGGACCAAAAATCAACTCGAGATGAGAGGTTAGTCCCTGGCTTCGACTCCAGAGGAATACCACCTTACCACAAGCACCTCAAGAGGAGGCTTCTCTCAGCTCTAGGTATGTGAGAGGGACCCTGAGTTTGCGGCCTCAAGTGGAATGGACACCGCGATGCCCTGACTTGAAATAAGGCCGGATATCCCTGCAGTAACTTGAATGCAGGCTCGTCTTGCATCTCCCAAGACGAAAGGATGTCTGAATCCCCTGTGGAGACCACAGAGAAAGACCTAGTTCCCCACCTCTTCGCGACCGGAGGCCTCACATACTTTGAAAACTCCAGAGGTACGCGGAGATCAGTGCCTCCAAAGGAGACGATGCCTGACTCCTCGTGAAATTTGATAGGAGTCCCAGGATTACTGTGGCACGTGGAAAGGGACGCTTGGTCTCCCGCCTCAGCTGGAGAGGCGTCCCAATTGCCCTGCCAAGCCTCGAGGAGAATCCCGAGTTGTCCCTCGCACCTAGGCAGGAGTCCTGACGTCGCTGAAGAAACACGTGGGTGGAAGGGCCATCCCCGTCGTAACTCGAGAATATACCCCAGGTTCCCGCCGCAACTCGAGAAAAACCATGAGACTTCCCCCTCGCCGCGAGATGAGGCCCGATTCCCCTGCACTGCGTGCAGAGCAATTCCGTGTTGCACATCACACATGAAAGGAGCCTTGATTTCCTTGATGGCACTCCAGAGAAACCCCAAGAACACTGTTTCAAGGCTAGAGGGATCCTGAGGTCACTGTTCAACACGAAAGAGCTCCGTGGACCAAAAATCAACTCGAGATGAGAGGTTAGTCCCTGGATTCGACTCCAGAGGAATACCACCTTACCACAAGCACCTCAAGAGGAGGCTTCTCTCAGCTCTAGGTATGTTAGAGGGACCCTGATTTTGCGGCCTCATGTGGAATGGACACTGCGATGCCCTGACGCGAAATAAGGCCGGATATCCCTGCAGTGACTTGAATGCAGGCTCGTCTTGCATCTCCCAAGACGAAAGGATGTCTGAATCCCCTGTGGAGACCACAGAGAAAGACCTAGTTCCCCACATCATCGCGACCGGAGGCCTCACATCCTTTGAAAACTCCAGAGCTACGCGGAGATCAGTGCCTCCAAAGGAGACGATGCCTGACTCCTCGTGAAACTTGATAGGAGTCCCAGGATTCCTGTGGCACGTGGAAAGGGACCATTGGTCTCCCGCCTCAGCTGGAGAGGCGTCCCAATTGCCCTGCCAAGCCTCGAGGAGAATCCCGAGTTGTCCCTCGCAACTAGGCAGGAGTCCTGACGTCGCTGAAGAAACACGTGTGTGGAAGGTCCATCACCGTCGTAACTCGAGAATATTCCCCAGGTTCCCGCCGCAACTCGCGAAAAACCATGAGACTTCCCCCTCGCCGCGAGATGAGGCCCGATTCCCCTGCACTGCGTGCAGAGCAGTTCCGTGTTGCACATCACACATGAAAGGAGCCTTGATTTCCTTGATGGCACTCCAGAGAAACCCCAAGAACACTATTTCAAGGCTAAAGGGATCCTGAGGTCACTGTAGCAAAACGAAAGTGCTCCATGGACCAAAAATCAACTCGAGATGAGAGGTTAGTCCCTGGCTTCGACTCCAGAGGAATACCACCTTACCACAAGCACCTCAAGAGGAGGCTTCTCTCAGCTCTAGGTATGTGAGAGGGACCCTGAGTTTGCGGCCTCATGTGGAATGGACACTGCGATGCCCTGACGCGAAATAAGGCCGGATATCCCTGCAGTGACTTGAATGCAGGCCCGTCTTGCATCTCCCAAGACGAAAGGATGTCTGAATCCCCTGTGGAGACCACAGAGAAAGACCTAGTTCCCCACCTCATCGCGACCGGAGGCCTCACATCCTTTGAAAACTCCAGAGGTACGCGGAGATCAGTGCCTCCAAAGGAGACGATGCCTGACTCCTCGTGAAACTTGATAGGAGTCCCAGGATTCCTGTGGCACGTGGAAAAGGACTCTTGGTCTCCCGCCTCAGCTGGAGAGGCGTCCCAATTGCCCTGCCAAGCCTCGAGGAGAACCCCGAGTTGTCCCTCGCAACTAGGCAGGAGTCCTGACGTCACTGAAGAAACACGTGGGTGGAAGGGCCATCCCCGTCGTAACTCGAGAATATACCCCAGGTTCCCGCCGCAACTCGAGAAAAACCATGAGACTTCCCCCTCGCCGCGAGATGAGGCCCGATTCCCCTGCACTGCGTGCAGAGCAATTCCGTGTTGCACATCACATATGAAAGGAGCCTTGATTTCCTTGATGGCACTCCAGCGAAACCCCAATAACACTGTTTCAAGGCTAGAGGGATCCAGAGGTCACTGTAGCAACACGAAAGAGCTCTGTGGACCAAAAATCAACTCGAGATGAGAGGTTAGTCCCTGGCTTCGACTCCAGAGGAATACCACCTTACCACAAGCACCTCAAGAGGAGGCTTCTCTCAGCTCTAGGTATGTGAGAGGGACCCTGAGTTTGGGGCCTCAAGTGGAATGGAAACTGCGATGCCCTGACTCGAAATAAGGCCGGATATCCCTGCAGTGACTTGAATGCAGGCTCGTCCTGCATCTCCCAAGAGGAAAGGATGTCTGAGTCCCCTGTGGAGACCACAGAGAAAGACCTAGTTCCCCACCTCATGGCGACCGGAGGCCTCACATCCTTTGAAAACTCCAGAGGTACGCAGAGATCAGTGCCTCCAAAGGAGACGATGCCTGACTCCTCGTGAAACTTGATAGGAGTCCCAGGATTCCTGTGGCACGTGGAAAGGGACCCTTGGCCTCCCGCCTCAGCTGGAGAGGCGTCCCAATTGCCCTGCCAAGAATCGAGGAGAACCCTGAGTTGTCCCTCGCAACTAGGCAGGAGTCCTGACGTCGCTGAAGAAACACGTGGTTGAAAGGGCCATCCCCGTCGTAACTCGAGAATATACCCCAGGTTCCCGCCGCAACTCGAGAAAAACCATGAGACTTCCCCCACGCCGCGAGATGAGGCCCGATTCCCCTGCACTGCGTGCAGAGCAATTCCGTGTTGCACATCACACATGAAAGGAGCCTTGATTTCCTTGACGGCACCCCAGCGAAACCCCAAGAACACTGTTTCAAAGCTAGAGGGATCCTGAGGTCACTGTAGCAACACGAAAGATCTCCGTGGACCACAAATCAACTCGAGATGAGAGGTTAGTCCCTAGCTTCGACTCCAGAAGAATACCACCTTACCACAAGCACCTCAAGTGGAGGCTTCTCTCAGCTCTAGGTATGTGAGAGGGACCCTGATTTTGCGGCCTCAAGTGGAATGGACACTGCGATGCCCTGACGCGAAATAAGGCTGGATATCCCTGCAGTGACTTGAATGCAGGCTCGTCTTGCATCTCCCAAGATGAAAGGATGTCTGAATTACCTGTGGAGACCACAGAGAAAGACCTAGTTCCCCACCTCATCGCGACCGGAGGCCTCACATCCTTTGAAAACTCCAGAGGTACGCGGAGATCAGTGCCTCCAAAGGAGACGATGCCTGACTCCTCGTGAACCTTGATAGGAGTCCCAGGATTCCTGTGGTACGTGGAAAGGGACCCTTGGTCTCCCGCCTCAGCTGGAGAGGCGTCCCAATTGCCCTGCCAAGCCTCGAGGAGAATCCCGAGTTGTCCCTCGCAACTAGGCAGGAGTCCTGACGTCGCTGAACAAACTCGTGTGTGGAAGGGCCATTCCCGTGGTACCTCGAGAATATACCCCAGGTTCCCGTCGCAACTCGAGAAAAACCATGAGACTTCCCCCTCGCCGCGAGATAAGGCCCGATTCCCCTGCACTGCGTGCAGAGCAATTCCGTGTTGCACATCACTCATGAAAGGAGCCTTGATTTCCTTGATGGCACTCCAGAGAAACCCCAAGAACACTGTTTCAAGGCTAGAGGGATCCTGAGGTCACTGTAGCAACACGAAAGAGCTCCGTGGACCAAAAATCAACTCGAGATGAGAGGTTAGTCCCTGGCTTCAACTCCAGAGGAATACCACCTTACCACAAGCACCTCAAGAGGAGGCTTCTCTCAGCTCTAGGTATGTGAGAGGGACCCTGAGTTTGCGGCCTCAAGTGGAATGGACACCGCGATGCCCTGACTCGAAATAAGGCCGGATATCCCTGCAGTGACTTGAATGCAGGCTCGTCTTGCATCTCCCAAGACGAAAGGATGTCTGAGTCCCCTGTGGAGACCACAGAGAAAGACCTATTTCCCCACCTCATCGCGACCGGAGGCCTCACATCCTTTGAAAACTCCAGAGGTACGCGGAGATCAGTGCCTCCAAAGGAGACGATGCCTGACTCCTCGTGAAACTTGATAGGATTCCCAGGATTCCTGTGGCACGTGGAAAGGGACCCTTGGTCTCCCGCCTCAGCTGGAGAGGTGTCCGAATTGCCCTGCCAAGCCTCGAGCAGAATCCCGAGTTGTCCCTCGCAACTAGGCAGGAGTCCTAACGTCGCTGAACAAACACGTGTGTGGAAGGGCCATCCCCGTCGTAACTCGAGAATATACTCCAGGTTCCCGCCGCAACGCGAGAAAAACCATGAGACTTCCCCCTCGCCGCGAGATGAGGCACGATTCCCCTGCACTGCATGCAGAGCAATTCCGTGTTGCACATCAAACATGAAAGGAGCCTTGATTTCCTTGATGGCACTCCAGAGAAACCCCAAGAACACTGTTTCAAGGGTACAGGGATCCTGAGGTCACTGTAGCAACACGAAAGAGCTCCGTGGACCAAAAATCAACTCGAGATGAGAGGTTAGTCCCTGGATTCGACTCCAGAGGAATACCACCTTACCACAAGCACCTCAAGAGGAGGCTTCTCTCAGCTCTAGGTATGTTAGAGGGACCCTGATTTTGCGGCCTCATGTGGAATGGACACTGCGATGCCCTGACGCGAAATAAGGCCGGATATCCCTGCAGTGACTTGAATGCAGGCTCGTCTTGCATCTCCCAAGACGAAAGGATGTCTGAATCCCCTGTGGAGACCACAGAGAAAGACCTAGTTCCCCACATCATCGCGACCGGAGGCCTCACATCCTTTGAAAACTCCAGAGCTACGCGGAGATCAGTGCCTCCAAAGGAGACGATGCCTGACTCCTCGTGAAACTTGATAGGAGTCCCAGGATTCCTGTGGCACGTGGAAAGGGACCATTGGTCTCCCGCCTCAGCTGGAGAGGCGTCCCAATTGCCCTGCCAAGCCTCGAGGAGAATCCCGAGTTGTCCCTCGCAACTAGGCAGGAGTCCTGACGTCGCTGAAGAAACACGTGTGTGGAAGGTCCATCCCCGTCGTAACTCGAGAATATTCCCCAGGTTCCCGCCGCAACTCGCGAAAAACCATGAGACTTCCCCCTCGCCGCGAGATGAGGCCCGATTCCCCTGCACTGCGTGCAGAGCAATTCCGTGTTGCACATCACACATGAAAGGAGCCTTGATTTCCTTGATGGCACTCCAGAGAAACCCCAAGAACTCTATTTCAAGGCTAGAGGGATCCTGAGGTCACTGTAGCAAAATGAAAGTGCTCCATGGACCAAAAATCAACTCGAGATGAGAGGTTAGTCCCTGGCTTCGACTCCAGAGGAATACCACCTTACCACAAGCACCTCAAGAGGAGGCTTCTCTCAGCTCTAGGTATGTGAGAGGGACCCTGAGTTTGCGGCCTCAAGTGGAATGGACACCGCGATGCCCTGACTTGAAATAAGGCCGGATATCCCTGCAGTAACTTGAATGCAGGCTCGTCTTGCATCTCCCAAGACGAAAGGATGTCTGAATCCCCTGTGGAGACCACAGAGAAAGACCTAGTTCCCCACCTCTTCGCGACCGGAGGCCTCACATACTTTGAAAACTCCAGAGGTACGCGGAGATCAGTGCCTCCAAAGGAGACGATGCCTGACTCCTCGTGAAATTTGATAGGAGTCCCAGGATTACTGTGGCACGTGGAAAGGGACGCTTGGTCTCCCGCCTCAGCTGGAGAGGCGTCCCAATTGCCCTGCCAAGCCTCGAGGAGAATCCCGAGTTGTCCCTCGCACCTAGGCAGGAGTCCTGACGTCGCTGAAGAAACACGTGGGTGGAAGGGCCATCCCCGTCGTAACTCGAGAATATACCCCAGGTTCCCGCCGCAACTCGAGAAAAACCATGAGACTTCCCCCTCGCCGCGAGATGAGGCCCGATTCCCCTGCACTGCGTGCAGAGCAATTCCGTGTTGCACATCACACATGAAAGGAGCCTTGATTTCCTTGATGGCACTCCAGAGAAACCCCAAGAACACTGTTTCAAGGCTAGAGGGATCCTGAGGTCACTGTTCAACACGAAAGAGCTCCGTGGACCAAAAATCAACTCGAGATGAGAGGTTAGTCCCTGGATTCGACTCCAGAGGAATACCACCTTACCACAAGCACCTCAAGAGGAGGCTTCTCTCAGCTCTAGGTATGTTAGAGGGACCCTGATTTTGCGGCCTCATGTGGAATGGACACTGCGATGCCCTGACGCGAAATAAGGCCGGATATCCCTGCAGTGACTTGAATGCAGGCTCGTCTTGCATCTCCCAAGACGAAAGGATGTCTGAATCCCCTGTGGAGACCACAGAGAAAGACCTAGTTCCCCACATCATCGCGACCGGAGGCCTCACATCCTTTGAAAACTCCAGAGCTACGCGGAGATCAGTGCCTCCAAAGGAGACGATGCCTGACTCCTCGTGAAACTTGATAGGAGTCCCAGGATTCCTGTGGCACGTGGAAAGGGACCATTGGTCTCCCGCCTCAGCTGGAGAGGCGTCCCAATTGCCCTGCCAAGCCTCGAGGAGAATCCCGAGTTGTCCCTCGCAACTAGGCAGGAGTCCTGACGTCGCTGAAGAAACACGTGTGTGGAAGGTCCATCACCGTCGTAACTCGAGAATATTCCCCAGGTTCCCGCCGCAACTCGCGAAAAACCATGAGACTTCCCCCTCGCCGCGAGATGAGGCCCGATTCCCCTGCACTGCGTGCAGAGCAGTTCCGTGTTGCACATCACACATGAAAGGAGCCTTGATTTCCTTGATGGCACTCCAGAGAAACCCCAAGAACACTATTTCAAGGCTAAAGGGATCCTGAGGTCACTGTAGCAAAACGAAAGTGCTCCATGGACCAAAAATCAACTCGAGATGAGAGGTTAGTCCCTGGCTTCGACTCCAGAGGAATACCACCTTACCACAAGCACCTCAAGAGGAGGCTTCTCTCAGCTCTAGGTATGTGAGAGGGACCCTGAGTTTGCGGCCTCAGGTGGAATGAACACCGCGATGCCCTGACTTGAAATAAGGCCGGATATCCCTGCAGTAACTTGATTGCAGGCTCGTCTTGCATCTCCCAAGACAAAAGGATGTCTGAATCCCCTGTGGAGACCACAGAGAAAGACCTAGTTCCCCACCTCTTCGCGACCGGAGGCCTCACATCCTTTGAAAACTCCAGAGCTACGCGGAGATCAGTGCCTCCAAAGGAGACGATGCCTGACTCCTCGTGAAATTTGATAGGAGTCCCAGGATTACTGTGGCACGTGGAAAGGGACGCTTGGTCTCCCGCCTCAGCTGGAGAGGCGTCCCAATTGCCCTGCCAAGCCTCGAGGAGAATCCCGAGTTGTCCCTCGCACCTAGGCAGGAGTCCTGACGTCGCTGAACAAACACGTGTGTGGAAGGGCCATCCCCGTCGTAACTCGAGAATATACCCCAGGTTCCCGCCGCAACTCGAGAAAAACCATGAGACTTCCCCCTCGCCGCGAGAAGAGGCCCGATTCCCCTGCACTGCGTGCAGAGCAATTCCGTGTTGCACATCACACATGAAAGGAGCCTTGATTTCCTTGATGGCACTCCAGAGAAACCCCAAGAACACTGCTTCAAGGCTAGAGGGATCCTGAGGTCACTGTAGCAACACGAAAGAGCTCCGTGGACCAAAAATCAACTCGAGATGAGAGGTTAGTCCCTGGCTTCGACTCCAGAGGAATACCACCTTACCACAAGCACCTCAAGAGGAGGCTTCTCTCAGCTCTAGGTATGTGAGAGGGACCCTGAATTTGCGGCCTCAAGTGGAATGGACACCGTGATGCCCTGACTCGAAATAAGGCCGGATATCCCTGCAGTGACTTGAATGCAGGCTCGTCTTGCATCTCCCAAGACGAAAGGATGTCTGAATCCCATGTGTAGACAACAGAGAAAGACCTAGTTCCCCACCTCATCGCGACCGGAGGCCTCACATCCCTTGAAAACTCCAGAGGTACGCGGAGATCAGTGCCTCCAAAGGAGACGATGCCTGACTCCTCGTGAAACTTGATAGGAGTCCCAGGATTCCTGTGGCACGTGGAAAGGGACCCTTGGTCTCCCGCCTCAGCTGGAGAGGCGTCCCAATTGCCCTGCCAAGCCTCGAGGAGAACCCCGAGTTGTCCCTCGCAACTAGGCAGGAGTCCTGACGTCACTGAAGAAACACGTGGGTGGAAGGGCCATCCCCGTCGTAACTCGAGAATATACCCCAGGTTCCCGCCGCAACTCGAGAAAAACCATGAGACTTCCCCCTCGCCGCGAGATGAGGCCCGATTCCCCTGCACTGCGTGCAGAGCAATTCCGTGTTGCACATCACATATGAAAGGAGCCTTGATTTCCTTGATGGCACTCCAGAGAAACCCCAAGAACACTGTTTCAAGGCTAGAGGGATCCAGAGGTCACTGTAGCAACACGAAAGAGCTCCGTGGACCAAAAATCAACTCGAGATGAGAGGTTAGTCCCTGGCTTCGACTCCAGAGGAATACCACCTTACCACAAGCACCTCAAGAGGAGGCTTCTCTCAGCTCTAGGTATGTGAGAGGGACCCTGATTTTGCGGCCTCAAGTGGAATGGACACCGCGATGCCCTGACTCGAAATAAGGCCGGATATCCCTGCAGTGACTTGAATGCAGGCTCGTCTTGCATCTCCCAAGACGAAAGGATGGCTGAATCCCCTGTGGAGACCATAGAGAAAGACCTATTTCCCCACCTCATCGCGACCGGAGGCCTCACATCCTTTGAAAACTCCAGAGGTACGCGGAGATCAGTGCCTCCAAAGGAGACGATGCCCGACTCCTCGTGAAACTTGATAGGATTCCCAGGATTCCTGTGGCACATCGAAAGGGACACTTGGTCTCCCGCCTCAGCTGGAGAGGCGTCCCAATTGCCCTGCCAAGCCTCGAGGAAAATCGCGAGTTGTCCCTCGCAACTAGGCAGGAGTCCTGACGTCGCTGAACAAACACGCATGTGGAAGGGCCATCCCCGTCGTAACTCGAGAATATACCCCAGGTTTCCGCCGCAACTCGAGAAATACCATGAGACTTCCCCCTCGCCGCGAGATGAGGCCCGATTCCCCTGCACTGCGTGCAGAGCAATTCCGTGTTGCACATCACACATGAAAGGAGCCTTGATTTCCTTGATGGCACTCCAGAGAAACCCCAAGAACACTGTTTCAAGGCTAGAGGGATCCTGAGGTCACTGTAGCAACACGAAAGAGCTCCGTGGACCAAACATCAACTCGAGATGAGAGGTCAGTCCCTGGCTTCGACTCCAGAGGAATACCACCTTACCACAAGCACCTCAAGAGGAGGCTTCTCTCAGCTCTAGGTATGTGAGAGGGACCCTGAGTTTGCGGCCTCAAGTGGAATGGAGACCGCGATGCCCTGACTCGAAATAAGGCCGGATATCCCTGCAGTGACTTGAATGCAGGCTCGTCTTGCATCTCCCAAGATGAAAGGATGTCTGAATCCCCTGTGGAGACCACAGAGAAAGACCTAGTTCCCCACCTCATCGCGACCGGAGGCCTCACATCCTTTGAAAACTCCAGAGGTACGCGGAGATCAGTGCCTCCAAAGGAGACGATGCCTGACTCCTCGTGAAACTTGATAGGAGTCCCAGGATTCCTGTGGCACGTGGAAAGGGACCCTTGGTCTCCCGCCTCAGCTGGAGAGGCGTCCCAATTGCCCTGCCAAGCCTCGAGGAGCATCCCGACTTGTCCCTCGCAACTAGGCAGGAGTCCTGACGTCGCTGAACAAACACGTGGGTGGAAGGGCCATCCCCGTCTTAACTCGAGAGTATACCCCAGGTTCCAGCCGCAACTCGAGAAAAACCATGAGACTTCCCCCTCGCCGCGAGATGAGGCCCGATTCCCCTGCACTGCATGCAGAGCAATTCCGTGTTGCACATCAAACAAGAAAGGAGCCTTGATTTCCTTGATGGCACTCCAGAGAAACCCCAAGAACACTGTTTCAAGGCTAGAGGGATCCTGAGGTCACTGTAGCAACACGAAAGAGCTCCGTGGACCAAAAATCAACTCGAGATGAGAGGTTAGTCACTGGCTTCAACTCCAGAGGAATACCACCTTACCACAAGCACCTCAAGAGGAGGCTTCTCTCAGCTCTAGGTATGTGAGAGGGACCCTGAGTTTGCGGCCTCAAGTGGAATGGACACCGCGATGCCCTGACTCGAAATAAGGCCGGATATCCCTGCAGTGACTTGAATGCAGGCTCGTCTTGCATCTCCCAAGACGAAAGGATGTCTGAATCCCCTGTGGAGACCACAGAGAAAGACCTAGTTCCCCATATCATCGCACCGGAGGTCTCACATCCTTTGAAAATTCCAGAGGTATGATGAGATCAGTGCCTCCAAAGGAGACGATGCCTGACTCCTCGTGAAACTTGATAGGAGTCCCAGGATTCCTGTGGCACGTGGAAAGGGACCCTTGGTCTCCCGCCTCAGCTGGAGAGGCGTCCCAATTGCCCTGCCAAGCCTCGAGGAGAATCCCTAATTGTCCCTCGCAACTATTCAGGAGTCCTGACGTCGCTGAACAAACACTCGTGTGGAAGGTCCATCCCCGTCGTAACTCGAGAATATAACCCAGGTTCACGCCGCAACTCGAGAAAAACCATGAGACTTCCCCCTCGCCGCGAGATGAAGCCCGATTCCCCTGCACTGCGTGCAGAGCAATTCCGTGTTGCATATCACACATGAAAGGAGCCTTGATTTCCTTGATGGCACTTCAGAGAAACCCCAAGAACACTGTTTCAAGCCTAGAGGGATCCTGAGGTCACTGTAGCAACACGAAAGAGCTCCGTGGACCAAAAATCAACTCGAGATGAGAGGTTAGTCCCTGGCTTCGACTCCAGAGGAATACCACCTTACCACAAGCACCTCAAGAGGAGGCTTCTCTCAGCTCTAGCTATGTGAGAGGGACACTGAGTTTGCGGCCTCAAGTGGAATGGACACCGCGATGCCCTGACTCGATATAAGGCCGGATATCCCTGCAGTGACTTGAATGCAGGCTCGTCTTGCATCTCCCAAGACGAAAGGATGTCTGAATCCCCTGTGGAGACCACAGAGAAAGACCTAGTTCCCCACCTCATCGCGACCGGAGGCCTCACATCCTTTGAAAACTCCAGACGTACGCGGAGATCAGTGCCTCCAAAGGAGACGATGCCTGACTCCTCGTGAAACTTGATAGGAGTCCCAGGATTCCTGTGGCACGTGGAAAGGGACCCTTGGTCTCCCGCATCAGCTGCAGAGGCGTCCCAATTGCCCTGCCAAGCATCGAGGAGAATCCCGAGTTGTCCCTCGCAACTAGGCAGGAGTCCTGACGTCGCTGAAGAAACACGTGGGTGGAAGGGCCATCCCCGTCGTAACTCGAGAATATACTCCAGGTTCCCGCCACAACTCGAGAAAAACCATGAGAATTCCCCCTCGCCGTGAGATGAGGCACGATTCCCCTGCACTGCATGCAGAGCAATTTCGTGTTGCACATCAAACATGAAAGGAGCCTTGATTTCCTTGATGGCATTCCAGAGAAACCCCAAGAACACTGTTTCAAGGCTAGAGGGATCCTGAGGTCACTGTAGCAACACGAAAGAGCTCCGTGGACCAAAAATCATCTCGAGATGAGAGGTTAGTCCCTGGCTTCGACTCCAGAGGAATACCACCTTACCACAAGCACCTCAAGAGGAGGCTTCTCTCAGCTCTAGGTATGTGAGAGGGACCCTGAGTTTGCGGCCTCAAGTGGAATGGAGACCGCGATGCCCTGACTCGAAATAAGGCCGGATATCCCTGCAGTGACTTGAATGCAGGCTCGTCTTGCATCTCCCAAGACGAAAGGATGTCTGAATCCCCTGTGGAGACCACAGAGAAAGACCTAGTTCCCCACCTCATCGCGACCGGAGGCCTCACATCCTTTGAAAACTCCAGAGGTACGCGGAGATCAGTGCCTCCAAAGGAGACGATGCCTGACTCCTCGTGAAAGTTGATAGGAGTCCCAGGATTCCTGTGGCACGTGGAAAGGGACCCTTGGTCTCCCGCCTCAGCTGCAGAGGCGTACCAATTGCCCTGCCAAGCCTCGAGGAGAATCCCGAGTTGTCCCTCGCAACAAGGCAGGAGTCCTGACGTCGCTGAACAAACACGTGGGTGGAAGGGCCATCCCCGTCGTAACTCGAGAATATACCCCAGGTTCCCGCCGCAACTCGAGAAAAACCATGAGACTTCCCCCTCGCCGCGAGATGAGGCCCGATTCCCCTGCACTGCATGCAGAGCAATTCCGTGTTGCACATCAAACAAGAAAGGAGCCTTGATTTCCTTGATGGCACTCCAGAGAAACCCCAAGAACACTGTTTCAAGGCTAGAGGGATCCTGAGGTCACTGTAGCAACACGAAAGAGCTCCGTGGACCAAAAATCAACTCGAGATGAGAGGTTAGTCCCTGGCTTCGACTCCAGAGGAATACCACCTTACCACAAGCACCTCAAGAGGAGGCTTCTCTCAGCTCTAGGTATGTGAGAGGGACCCTGATTTTGCGGCCTCAAGTGGAATGGACACCACGATGCCCTGACTTAAAATAAGGCCGGATATCCCTGCAGTGACTTGAATGCAGGCTCGTCTTGCATCTCCCAAGACGAAAGGATGTCTGAATCCCCTGTGGAGACCACAGAGAAAGACCTAGTTCCCCACCTCATGGCGACCGCAGGCCTCACATCCTTTGAAAACTCCAGAGGTATGATGAGATCAGTGCCTCCAAAGGAGACGATGCCTGACTCCTCGTGAAACTTGATAGGAGTCCCAGGATTCCTGTGGCACGTGGAAAGGGACACTTGGTCTCCCGCCTCAGCTGGAGAGGCGTCCCAATTGCCCTGCCAAGCCTCGAGCAGAATTCCTAGTTGTCCCTCGCAACTAGGCAGGAGTCCTGACGTCGCTGAACAAACACGTGGGTGGAAGGGCCATACCCTCGTAACTCGAGAATATACCCCAGGTTCCCGCCGCAACTCGAGAAAAACCATGAGACTTCCCCCTCGACGCGAGATGAGGCCCGATTCCCCTGCACTGCGTGCAGAGCAATTCCGTGTTGCACATCACACATGAAAGGAGCCTTGATTTCCTTGATGGCACTCCAGGGAAACCCCAAGAACACTGTTTCAAGGCTACAGGGATCCTGAGGTCACTGTAGCAACACGAAAGAGCTCCGTGGACCAAAAATCAACTCGAGATGAGAGGTTAGTCCCTGGCTTCGACTCCAGAGGAATACCACCTTACCACAAGCACCTCAAGAGGAGGCTTCTCTCAGCTCTAGGTATGTGAGAGGGACCCTGAGTTTGCGGCCTCAAATGGAATGGACACCGCGATGCCCTGATGCGAAATAAGGCCGGATATCCCTGCAGTGACTTGAATGCAGGCTCGTCTTGCATCTCCCAAGATGAAAGGATGTCTGAATCCCCTGTGGAGACCACAGAGAAAGACCTAGTTCCCCACATCATCGCGACCGGAGGCCTCACATTCTTTCAAAATTCCAGAGGTACGCGGAGATCAGTGCCTCCAAAGGAGACGATGCCTGACTCCTCGTGAAACTTGATAGGAGTCCCAGGATTCCTGTGGCACGTGGAAAGGGACCCTTGGTCTCCTGCCTCAGCTGGAGAGGCGTCCCAATTGCCCTGCCAAGCCTCTAGGAGAATCCCGAGTTGTCCCTCGCAACTAGGCAGGAGTCCTGACGTCGCTGAACAAACACGCGTGTGGAAGGGCCATCCCCGTTGTAATTCGAGAATATACCCCAGGTTCCCGCCGCAACTCGAGAAAAACCATGAGATTTCCCCCTCGCCGCGAGATGAGGCCCGATTCCCCTGCACTGCGTGCAGAGCAATTCCGTGTTGCACATCACACATGAAAGGAGCCTTGATTTCCTTGATGGCACTCCAGAGAAACCCCAAGAACACTGTTTCAAGGCTAGAGGGATCCTGAGGTCACTGTAGCAACACGAAAGAGCTCCGTGGACCAAAAATCAACTCGAGATGAGAGGTTAGTCCCTGGCTTCGACTCCAGAGGAATACCACCTTACCACAAGCACCTCAAGAGGAGGCTTCTCTCAGCTCTAGGTATGTGAGAGGGACCCTGATTTTGCGGCCTCAAGTGGAATGGACACCGCGATGCCCTGACTCGAAATAAGGCCGGATATCCCTGCAGTGACTTGAATGCAGGCTCGTCTTGCCTCTCCCAAGACGAAAGGATGTCTGAATCCCCTGTGGAGACCACAGAGAAAGACCTAGTTCCCCACCTCATCGCGACCGGAGGCCTCACATCCTTTGAAAACTCCAGAGGTACGCGGAGATCAGTGCCTCCAAAGGAGACGATGCCTGACTCCTCGTGAAACTTGATAGGAGTCCCAGGATTCCTGTGGCACGTGGAAAGGGACCCTTGGTCTCCCGCCTCACCTGGAGAGGCGTCCCAATTGCCCTGCCAAGCCTCGAGGAGAATCCCGAGTTGTCCCTCGCAACTAGGCAGAAGTCCTGACGTCGCTGAACAAACACGTGTGTGGAAGGGCCATCCCGTCATAACTCGAGAATATTCCCCAGGTTCCCGCCGCAACTCGAGAAAAACCATGAGACTTCCCCCTCGCCGCGAGATGAGGCCCAATTCCCCTGCACTGCGTGCAGAGCAATTCCGTGTTGAACATCAAACAAGAAAGGAGCCTTGATTTCCTTGATGGCACTCCAGAGAAACCACAAGAACACTGTTTCAAGGCTAGAGGGATCCTGAGGTCACTGTAGCAACACGAAAGAGCTCCGTGGACCAAAAATCAACTCGAGATGAGAGGTTAGTCCCTGGCTTCGACTCCAGAGGAATACCACCTTACCACAAGCACCTCAAGAGGAGGCTTCTCTCAGCTCTAGGTATGTGAGAGGGACCCTGATTTTGCGGCCTCAAGTGGAATGGACACCGCGATGCCATGACTCGAAATAAGGCCGAATATCCCTGCAGTGACTTGAATGCAGGCTCGTCTTGCATCTCCCAAGATGAAAGGATGTCTGAATCCCCTGTGGAGACCACAGAGAAAGACCTAGTTCCCCACCTCATGGCGACCGAAGGCCTCAAATCCTTTGAAAACTCCAGAGGTATGCGGAGATCAGTGCCTCCAAAGGAGACGATGCCTGACTCCTTGTGAAACTTTATAGGAGTCCCAGGATTCCTGTGGCACGTGGAAAGGAACCCTTGATCTCCCGCCTCAGCTGGAGAGGCGTTCCAATTGCCCTGCCAAGCCTCGAGAGGAACCCCGAGTTGTCCCTCGCAACTAGGCAGGAGTCCTGACGTCGCTGAACAAACACGTGTGTGGAAGGGCCATCCCCGTCGTAACTCGAGAATATACCCCAGGTTCCCGCCGCAACTCGAGAAAAACCATGAGACTTCCCCCTCGCCGCGAGATGAGGCACCATTCCCCTGCACTGCGTGCAGAGCAATTCCGTGTTGCACATCACACATGAAAGGAGCCTTGATTTCCTTGATGGCACTCCATAGAAACCACAAGAACACTGTTTCAAGGCTAGAGGGATCCTGAGGTCACTGTAGCAACACGAAAGAGCTCCGTGGACCAAAAATCAACTCGAGATGAGAGGTTAGTCCCTGGCTTCGACTCCAGAGGAATACCACCTTGCACAAGCACCTCAAGAGGAGGCTTCTCTCAGCTCTAGGTATGTGAGAGGGACCCTGAGTTTGCGGCCTCAAGTGGAATGGACACCGCGATGCCCTGACTCGAAATAAGGCCGGATATCCCTGCAGTGACTTGAATGCAGGCTCGTCTTGCATCTCCCAAGACGAAAGGATGTTTGAATCCCCTGTGGAGACCACAGAGAAAGACCTAGTTCCCCACCTCATGGCGACCGCAAGCCTCACATCCTTTGAAAACTCCAGAGGTACGCGGAGATCAGTGCCTCCAAAGGAGACGATGCCTCACTCCTCGTGAAACTTGATAGGATTTCCAGGATTCCTGTGGCACGTGGAAAGGGACCCTTGGTCTCCCGCCTCAGCTGGAGAGGCGTCCCAATTGCCCTGCCAAGCCTCGAGCAGAATCCCTAGTTGTCCCTCGCAACAAGGCAGGAGTCCTGACGTCGCTGAACAAACACGTGTGTGGAAGGGCCTTACCCTCGTAACTCGAGAATATTCCCCAGGTTCCCGCCGCAATTCGAGAAAAACCATGAGACTTCCCCCTCGCCGCGAGATGAGGCCCGATTCCCCTGCACTGCGTGCAGAGCAATTCCGTGTTGCACATCACACATGAAAGGAGCCTTGATTTCCTTGATGGCACTCCAGCGAAACCCCAAGAACACTGTTTCAAGGCTAGAGGAATCCTGAGGTCACTGTAGCAACACGAAAGAGCTCCGTGGACCAAACATCAACTCGAGATGAGAGGTCAGTCCCTGGCTTCGACTCCAGAGGAATACCACCTTACCACAAGCACCTCAAGAGGAGACTTCTCTCAGCTTTAGCTATGTGAGAGGGACCCTGAGTTTGCGGCCTCAAGTGGAATGGACACCGCCATGCCCTGACTCGAAATAAGCCCGGATATCCCTGCAGTGACTTGAATGCAGGCTCGTCTTGCATCTCCCAAGATGAAAGGATGTCTGAATCCCCTGTGGAGACCACAGAGAAAGACCTAGTTCCCCACCTCATCGCGACCGGAGGCCTCACATCCTTTGAAAACTCCAGAGGTACGCGGAGATCAGTGCCTCCAAAGGAGACGATGCCTGACTCCTCGTGAAACTTGATAGGAGTCCCAGGATTCCTGTGGCACGTGGAAAGGGACCCTTGGTCTCCCGCCTCAGCTGGTGAGGCGTCCCAATTGCCCTGCCAAGCCTCGAGGAGAATCCCGAGTTGTCCCTCGCAACTAGGCAGGAGTCCTGACGTCGCTGAACAAACACGTGGCTGGAAGGGCCATCCCCGTCATAACTCGAGAATATACCGCAGGGTCCCGCCGCAACTCGAGAAAAACCATGAGACTTCCCCCTCTCCGTTAGATGAGGCACGATTCCCCTGCACTGCATGCAGAGAAATTCCGTGTTGCACATCACACATGAAAGGAGCCTTGATTTCCTTGATGGCAAACCAGAGAAACCCCAAGAACACTGTTTCAAGGCTAGAGGGATCCTGAGGTCACTGTAGCAACAAGAAAGAGCTCCGTGGACCAAAAATCAACTCGAGATGAGAGATTAGTCCCTGGCTTCGACTCCAGAGGAATACCACCTTACCACAAGCACCTCAAGAGGAGGCTTCTCTCAGCTCTAGGTATGTTAGAGGGACCCTGATTTTGCGGTCTCATGTGGAATGGACACTGCGATGCCCTGACGCGAAATAAGGCCGGATATCCCTGCAGTGACTTGAATGCAGGCTCGTCTTGCATCTCCCAAGACGAAAGGATGTCTGAATCCCCTGTGGAGACCACAGAGAAAGACCTAGTTCCCCACCTCATCGCGACCGGAGGCCTCACATCCTTTGAAAACTCCAGAGGTACGCGGAGATCAGTGCCTCCAAAGGAGACGATGCCTGACTCCTCGTGAAAGTTGATAGGAGTCCCAGGATTCCTGTGGCACGTGGAAAGGGACCCTTGGTCTCCCGCCTCAGCTGCAGAGGCGTACCAATTGCCCTGCCAAGCCTCGAGGAGAATCCCGAGTTGTCCCTCGCAACAAGGCAGGAGTCCTGACGTCGCTGAACAAACACGTGGGTGGAAGGGCCATCCCCGTCGTAACTCGAGAATATACCCCAGGTTCCCGCCGCAACTCGAGAAAAACCATGAGACTTCCCCCTCGCCGCGAGATGAGGCCCGATTCCCCTGCACTGCATGCAGAGCAATTCCGTGTTGCACATCAAACAAGAAAGGAGCCTTGATTTCCTTGATGGCACTCCAGAGAAACCCCAAGAACACTGTTTCAAGGCTAGAGGGATCCTGAGGTCACTGTAGCAACACGAAAGAGCTCCGTGGACCAAAAATCAACTCGAGATGAGAGGTTAGTCCCTGGCTTCGACTCCAGAGGAATACCACCTTACCACAAGCACCTCAAGAGGAGGCTTCTCTCAGCTCTAGGTATGTGAGAGGGACCCTGATTTTGCGGCCTCAAGTGGAATGGACACCACGATGCCCTGACTTAAAATAAGGCCGGATATCCCTGCAGTGACTTGAATGCAGGCTCGTCTTGCATCTCCCAAGACGAAAGGATGTCTGAATCCCCTGTGGAGACCACAGAGAAAGACCTAGTTCCCCACCTCATGGCGACCGCAGGCCTCACATCCTTTGAAAACTCCAGAGGTATGATGAGATCAGTGCCTCCAAAGGAGACGATGCCTGACTCCTCGTGAAACTTGATAGGAGTCCCAGGATTCCTGTGGCACGTGGAAAGGGACACTTGGTCTCCCGCCTCAGCTGGAGAGGCGTCCCAATTGCCCTGCCAAGCCTCGAGCAGAATCCCTAGTTGTCCCTCGCAACTAGGCAGGAGTCCTGACGTCGCTGAACAAACACGTGGGTGGAAGGGCCATACCCTCGTAACTCGAGAATATACCCCAGGTTCCCGCCGCAACTCGAGAAAAACCATGAGACTTCCCCCTCGACGCGAGATGAGGCCCGATTCCCCTGCACTGCGTGCAGAGCAATTCCGTGTTGCACATCACACATGAAAGGAGCCTTGATTTCCTTGATGGCACTCCAGGGAAACCCCAAGAACACTGTTTCAAGGCTACAGGGATCCTGAGGTCACTGTAGCAACACGAAAGAGCTCCGTGGACCAAAAATCAACTCGAGATGAGAGGTTAGTCCCTGGCTTCGACTCCAGAGGAATACCACCTTACCACAAGCACCTCAAGAGGAGGCTTCTCTCAGCTCTAGGTATGTGAGAGGGACCCTGAGTTTGCGGCCTCAAATGGAATGGACACCGCGATGCCCTGATGCGAAATAAGGCCGGATATCCCTGCAGTGACTTGAATGCAGGCTCGTCTTGCATCTCCCAAGATGAAAGGATGTCTGAATCCCCTGTGGAGACCACAGAGAAAGACCTAGTTCCCCACATCATCGCGACCGGAGGCCTCACATTCTTTCAAAATTCCAGAGGTACGCGGAGATCAGTGCCTCCAAAGGAGACGATGCCTGACTCCTCGTGAAACTTGATAGGAGTCCCAGGATTCCTGTGGCACGTGGAAAGGGACCCTTGGTCTCCTGCCTCAGCTGGAGAGGCGTCCCAATTGCCCTGCCAAGCCTCTAGGAGAATCCCGAGTTGTCCCTCGCAACTAAGCAGGAGTCCTGCCGCGCTGAACAAACACGTGGCTGGAAGGGCCATCCCCGTTATAACTCGAGAATATACCCCAGGGTCCCGCCGCAACTCGGGAAAAACCATGAGACTACCCCCTCGCCCCGAGATGAGGCCCGATTCCCCTGCACTGCGTGCAGAGCAATTCCGTGTTGCACATCACACATGAATGGAGCCTTGATTTCCTTGATAGCACTCCAGA
The DNA here is from genome assembly GCF_910594005.1 of Cervus elaphus. NCBI lineage: Eukaryota > Metazoa > Chordata > Mammalia > Artiodactyla > Cervidae > Cervus > Cervus elaphus. The sequence continues at coordinate 1,559,010 of NC_057815.1, read as the reverse complement.
GAAACCCCAAGAACACTGTTTCAAGGCTAGAGGGATCCTGACGTCTCTGTAGCCACACGAAAGAGCTCCGTGGCCCAAAAATCAACTCGAGATGAGAGGTTAGTCCCTGGCTTCGACTCCAGAGGAATACCACCTTACCACAAGCACCTCAAGAGGAGGCTTCTCTCAGCTCTAGGTATGTGAGAGGGACCCTGAGTTTGCGGCCTCAAGTGGAATGCACACCGCGATGCCCTGACTCGAAATAAGGCCGGATATCCCTGCAGTGACTTGAATGCAGGCTCGTCTTGCATCTCCCAAGATGAAAGGATGTCTGAATCCCCTGTGGAGACCTCAGAGAAAGATCTAGTTCCCCACCTCATCACGACCGGAGGCCTCACATCCTTTGAAAACTCCAGAGGTATGCGAAGATCAGTGCCTCCAAAGGAGACGATGCCTGACTCCTCGAGAAAGTTGATAGGAGTCCCAGGATTCCTGTGGAACATGGAAAGGGACCCTTGGTCGCCCGCCTCAGCTGGAGAGGCGTCCCAATTGCCCTGCCAAGCCTCGAGGAGAATCCCGAGTTGTCCCTCGCAACTAAGCAGGAGTCCTGACGTCGCTGAACAAACACGTGGCTGGAAGGGCCATCCCCGTTATAACTCGAGAATATAACCCAGGGTCCCGCCGCAACTCGGGAAAAACCATGAGACTTCCCCCTCGCCCCGAGATGAGGCTCGATTCTCCTGCACTGCATGCAGAGCAATTCCGTGTTGCACATCAAACATGAAAGGAGCCTTGATTTCCTTGATGGCACTCCAGAGAAACCCCAAGAACACTGTTTCTAGGCTAGAGGGATCCTGAGGTCACTGTAGCAACATGAAAGAGCTCCGTGGCCCAGAAATCAACTCGAGATGAGAGGTTAGTCCCTGGCTTCGACTCCAGAGGAATACCACCTAACCACAAGCACCTCAAGAGGAGGCTTCTCTCAGCTCTAGGTATGTGAGAGGGACCCTGAGCTTGCGGCCTCAAGTGGAATGGACACCACGATGCCCTGACTCGAAATAAGGCCGGATATCCCTGCAGTGACTTCAATGCAGGCTCGTCTTGCATCTCCCAAGATGAAAGGATGTCTGAATCCCCTGTGGAGACCACAGAGAAATACCTAGTTCCCCACCTCATCGCGACGGGAGGCCTCACATCCTTTGAAAACTCCAGAGGTACGCGGAGATCAGTGCCTCCAAACGAGACGATGCCTGACTCCTCGTGAAACTTGATAGGAGTCCCAGGATTCCTATGGAGCGTGGAAAGGGACCCTTGGTCTACCGCCTCAGATGGAGAGGCGTCCCAATTGCCCTGCCAAGCCTCGAGGAGAATCCCGAGTTGTCCCTCGCAACTAGGCAGGAGTCCTGACATCGCTGAACAAACACGTGGGTGGAAGGGCCATCCCCGTCATAACATCAGAATATATCCCAGGTTCCCACCGCAACTCGAGAAAATGCATGAGACTTCCCCGTCGCCGCAAAATGAAGCCTGATATCCTGCATTGCGTGCAGAGCAATTCCCTGTTGCACATCACACATGAAAGGAGCCTTGATTTCCTTGATGGCACTCCAGAGAAACTCCAAGAACACTGTTTCAAGGCTAGAGGGATCTTGAGGTCACTGTAGCCACACGAAAGAGCTCGGTGGCCCAAAAATCAACTCGAGATGAGAGGTTAGTCCCTGGCTTCGACTCCAGAGGAATACCACCTTACCACAAGCACCTCAAGAGGAGGCTTCTCTCAGCTCTAGGTATGTGAGAGGGACCCTGAGTTTGCGGCCTCAAGTGGAATGGACACCGCGATGCCCTGACTCGAAATAAGGCCGGATATCCCTGCAGTGACTTGAATGCAGGCTCGTCTTGCATCTCCCAAGACGAAAGGATGTCTGAATCCCCTGTGGAGACCACAGAGAAATACCTAGTTCCCCACCTCATCGCGACCGGAGGCCTCACATCCTTTGAAAACTCCAGAGGTACGCGGAGATCAGTGCCTCCAAAGGAGACGATTCCTGACGCCTCGTGAAACTTGATAGGAGTCCCAGGATTCCTGTGGCACGTGGAAAGGGACCCTTGGTCTCCGGCCTCAGCTGGAGAGGCGTCCCAATTGCCCTGCCAAGCCTCGAGGAGAATCCCGAGTTGTCCCTCGCAACTAGGCAGGAGTCCTGACGTCGCTGAACAAACAAGTGGGTGGAGGGACCATCCCCGTCGTAACTCGAGAATATACCGCAGGTTCCCGCCGCAACTCGAGAAAAACCTTGAGACTTCCCCCTCGCCGCGAGATGAGGCCCGATTCCCCTGCACTGGGTGCAGAGCAATTCTGTGTTGCACATCACACATGAAAGGAGCCTTGATTTCCTTGATGGCACTCCACAGAAACCCCAAGAACACTGTTTCAAGGCTAGAGGGATCCTGACGTCTCTGTAGCCACACGAAAGAGCTCCGTGGCCCAAAAATCAACTCGAGATGAGAGCTTAGTCCCTGGCTTCGACTCCAGAGGAATACCACCTTACCACAAGCACCTCAAGAGGAGGCTTCTCTCAGCTCTAAGTATGTGAGAGGGACCCTGAGTTTGCGGCCTCAAGTGGAATGGACACCGCGATGCCCTGACTCGAAATAAGGCCGGATATCCCTGCAGTGACTTGAATGCAGGCTCGTCTTCCATCTCCCAAGATGAAAGGATATCTGAATCCCCTGTGGAGACCTCAGAGAAAGATCTAGTTCCCCACCTCATCATGCCCGGAGGCCTCACATCCTTTGAAAACTCCAGAGTTATGCGAAGATCAGTGCCTCCAAAGGAGACGATGCCTGACTCCTCGTGAAAGTTGATAGGAGTCCCAGGATTCCTGTGGCACATGGAAAGGGACCCTTGGTCGCCCGCCTCAGATGGAGAGGCGTCCCAATTGCCCTGCCAAGCCTCGAGGAGAATCCCGAGTTGTCCCTCGCAACTAAGCAGGAGTCCTGACGTCGCTGAACAAACACGTGGCTGGAAGGGCCATCCCCGTTATAACTCGAGAATATACCCCACGGTCCCGCCGCAACTCGGGAAAAACCATGAGACTTCCCCCTCGCCCCGAGATGAGGCTCGATTCTCCTGCACTGCATGCAGAGCAATTCCGTGTTGCACATCAAACATGAAAGGAGCCTTGATTTCCTTAATGGCACTCCAGAGAAACCCCAAGAACACTGTTTCAAGGCTAGAGGGATCCTGAGGTTACTGTAGCAACACGAAAGAGCTCCGTGGACCAAAAATCAACTCGAGATGAGAGGTTAGTCCCTGGCTTCGACTCCAGAGGAATACCACCTTACCACAAGCACCTCAAGAGGAGGCTTCTCTCAGCTCTAGGTATGTGAGAGGGACCCTGATTTTGCGGCCTCAAGTGGAATGGACACCGCGATGCCCTGACTCGAAATAAGGCCGGATATCCCTGCAGTGACTTGAATGCAGGCTCGTCTTGCCTCTCCCAAGACGAAAGGATGTCTGAATCCCCTGTGGAGACCACAGAGAAAGACCTAGTTCCCCACCTCATCGCGACCGGAGGCCTCACATCCTTTGAAAACTCCAGAGGTACGCGGAGATCAGTGCCTCCAAAGGAGACGATGCCTGACTCCTCGTGAAACTTGATAGGAGTCCCAGGATTCCTGTGGCACGTGGAAAGGGACCCTTGGTCTCCCGCCTCACCTGGAGAGGCGTCCCAATTGCCCTGCCAAGCCTCGAGGAGAATCCCGAGTTGTCCCTCGCAACTAGGCAGAAGTCCTGACGTCGCTGAACAAACACGTGTGTGGAAGGGCCATCCCGTCATAACTCGAGAATATTCCCCAGGTTCCCGCCGCAACTCGAGAAAAACCATGAGACTTCCCCCTCGCCGCGAGATGAGGCCCAATTCCCCTGCACTGCGTGCAGAGCAATTCCGTGTTGAACATCAAACAAGAAAGGAGCCTTGATTTCCTTGATGGCACTCCAGAGAAACCACAAGAACACTGTTTCAAGGCTAGAGGGATCCTGAGGTCACTGTAGCAACACGAAAGAGCTCCGTGGACCAAAAATCAACTCGAGATGAGAGGTTAGTCCCTGGCTTCGACTCCAGAGGAATACCACCTTACCACAAGCACCTCAAGAGGAGGCTTCTCTCAGCTCTAGGTATGTGAGAGGGACCCTGATTTTGCGGCCTCAAGTGGAATGGACACCGCGATGCCATGACTCGAAATAAGGCCGAATATCCCTGCAGTGACTTGAATGCAGGCTCGTCTTGCATCTCCCAAGATGAAAGGATGTCTGAATCCCCTGTGGAGACCACAGAGAAAGACCTAGTTCCCCACCTCATGGCGACCGAAGGCCTCAAATCCTTTGAAAACTCCAGAGGTATGCGGAGATCAGTGCCTCCAAAGGAGACGATGCCTGACTCCTTGTGAAACTTTATAGGAGTCCCAGGATTCCTGTGGCACGTGGAAAGGAACCCTTGATCTCCCGCCTCAGCTGGAGAGGCGTTCCAATTGCCCTGCCAAGCCTCGAGAGGAACCCCGAGTTGTCCCTCGCAACTAGGCAGGAGTCCTGACGTCGCTGAACAAACACGTGTGTGGAAGGGCCATCCCCGTCGTAACTCGAGAATATACCCCAGGTTCCCGCCGCAACTCGAGAAAAACCATGAGACTTCCCCCTCGCCGCGAGATGAGGCACCATTCCCCTGCACTGCGTGCAGAGCAATTCCGTGTTGCACATCACACATGAAAGGAGCCTTGATTTCCTTGATGGCACTCCATAGAAACCACAAGAACACTGTTTCAAGGCTAGAGGGATCCTGAGGTCACTGTAGCAACACGAAAGAGCTCCGTGGACCAAAAATCAACTCGAGATGAGAGGTTAGTCCCTGGCTTCGACTCCAGAGGAATACCACCTTGCACAAGCACCTCAAGAGGAGGCTTCTCTCAGCTCTAGGTATGTGAGAGGGACCCTGAGTTTGCGGCCTCAAGTGGAATGGACACCGCGATGCCCTGACTCGAAATAAGGCCGGATATCCCTGCAGTGACTTGAATGCAGGCTCGTCTTGCATCTCCCAAGACGAAAGGATGTTTGAATCCCCTGTGGAGACCACAGAGAAAGACCTAGTTCCCCACCTCATGGCGACCGCAAGCCTCACATCCTTTGAAAACTCCAGAGGTACGCGGAGATCAGTGCCTCCAAAGGAGACGATGCCTCACTCCTCGTGAAACTTGATAGGATTTCCAGGATTCCTGTGGCACGTGGAAAGGGACCCTTGGTCTCCCGCCTCAGCTGGAGAGGCGTCCCAATTGCCCTGCCAAGCCTCGAGCAGAATCCCTAGTTGTCCCTCGCAACAAGGCAGGAGTCCTGACGTCGCTGAACAAACACGTGTGTGGAAGGGCCTTACCCTCGTAACTCGAGAATATTCCCCAGGTTCCCGCCGCAATTCGAGAAAAACCATGAGACTTCCCCCTCGCCGCGAGATGAGGCCCGATTCCCCTGCACTGCGTGCAGAGCAATTCCGTGTTGCACATCACACATGAAAGGAGCCTTGATTTCCTTGATGGCACTCCAGCGAAACCCCAAGAACACTGTTTCAAGGCTAGAGGAATCCTGAGGTCACTGTAGCAACACGAAAGAGCTCCGTGGACCAAACATCAACTCGAGATGAGAGGTCAGTCCCTGGCTTCGACTCCAGAGGAATACCACCTTACCACAAGCACCTCAAGAGGAGACTTCTCTCAGCTTTAGCTATGTGAGAGGGACCCTGAGTTTGCGGCCTCAAGTGGAATGGACACCGCCATGCCCTGACTCGAAATAAGCCCGGATATCCCTGCAGTGACTTGAATGCAGGCTCGTCTTGCATCTCCCAAGATGAAAGGATGTCTGAATCCCCTGTGGAGACCACAGAGAAAGACCTAGTTCCCCACCTCATCGCGACCGGAGGCCTCACATCCTTTGAAAACTCCAGAGGTACGCGGAGATCAGTGCCTCCAAAGGAGACGATGCCTGACTCCTCGTGAAACTTGATAGGAGTCCCAGGATTCCTGTGGCACGTGGAAAGGGACCCTTGGTCTCCCGCCTCAGCTGGTGAGGCGTCCCAATTGCCCTGCCAAGCCTCGAGGAGAATCCCGAGTTGTCCCTCGCAACTAGGCAGGAGTCCTGACGTCGCTGAACAAACATGTGGGTGGAAGGGCCATCCCCGTCGTAACTCGAGAATATACCTAAGGTTCCCGCCAAAACTCGAGAAAAACCATGAGACTTCCCCCTCTCCGTTAGATGAGGCACGATTCCCCTGCACTGCATGCAGAGAAATTCCGTGTTGCACATCACACATGAAAGGAGCCTTGATTTCCTTGATGGCAAACCAGAGAAACCCCAAGAACACTGTTTCAAGGCTAGAGGGATCCTGAGGTCACTGTAGCAACAAGAAAGAGCTCCGTGGACCAAAAATCAACTCGAGATGAGAGATTAGTCCCTGGCTTCGACTCCAGAGGAATACCACCTTACCACAAGCACCTCAAGAGGAGGCTTCTCTCAGCTCTAGGTATGTTAGAGGGACCCTGATTTTGCGGTCTCATGTGGAATGGACACTGCGATGCCCTGACGCGAAATAAGGCCGGATATCCCTGCAGTGACTTGAATGCAGGCTCGTCTTTCATCTCCCAAGACGAAAGGATGTCTGAATCCCCTGTGGAGACCACAGAGAAAGACCTAGTTCCCCACCTCATCGCGACCGGAGGCCTCACATCCTTTGAAAACTCCAGAGGTACGCGGAGATCAGTGCCTCCAAAGGAGACGATGCCTGACTCCTCGTGAAACTTGATAGGAGTCCCAGGATTCCTGTGGCACGTGGAAAGGGACCCTTGGTCTCCCGCCTCAGCTAGAGAGGCGTCCCAATTGCCCTGCCAAGCCTCGAGGAGAATCCCGAGTTGTCCCTCGCAACTAGGCAGGAGTCCTGACGTCGCTGAACAAACACGCGTGTGGAAGGGCCATCCCCGTCGTAACTCGAGAATATACCCCAGGTTCCCGCCGCAACTCGAGAAAAACCATGAGACTTCCCCCTCGCCGCGAGATGAGGCCCGATTCCCCTGCACTGCGTGCAGAGCAATTCCGTGTTGCACATCACTCATGAAAGGAGCCTTGATTTCCTTGATGGCACTCCAGAGAAACCCCAAGAACACTGTTTCAAGGCTAGAGGGATCCTGAGGTCACTGTAGCAACACGAAAGAGCTCCGTGGACCAAACATCAACTCGAGATGAGAGGTTAGTCCCTGGCTTCGACTCCAGAGGAATAACACCTTACCACAAGCACCTCAAGAGGAGGCTTCTCTCAGCTCTAGGTATGTTAGAGGGACCCTGATTTTGCGGCCTCATGTGGAATGAACACTGCGATGCCCTGACGCGAAATAAGGCCGGATATCCCTGCAGTGACTTGAATGCAGGCTCGTCTTGCATCTCCCAAGACGAAAGGATGTCTGAATCCCCTGTGGAGACCACAGAGAAAGACCTAGTTCCCCACCTCATCGCGACCGGAGGCCTCACATCCTTTGAAAACTCCAGAGGTACGCGGAGATCAGTGCCTCCAAAGGAGACGATGCCTGACTCCTCGTGAAACTTGATAGGAGTCCCAGGATTCCTGTGGCACGTGGAAAGGGACCCTTGGTCTCCCGCCTCAGCTGGAGAGGCGTCCCAATTGCCCTGCCAAGCCTCGAGGAGAACCCCGAGTTGTCCCTCGCAACTAGGCAGGAGTCCTGACGTCACTGAAGAAACACGTGGGTGGAAGGGCCATCCCCGTCGTAACTCGAGAATATACCCCAGGATCCCGCCGCAACTCGAGAAAAACCATGAGACTTCCCCCTCGCCGCGAGATGAGGCCCGATTCCCCTGCACTGCGTGCAGAGCAATTCCGTGTTGCACATCACATATGAAAGGAGCCTTGATTTCCTTGATGGCACTCCAGCGAAACCCCAAGAACACTGTTTCAAGGCTAGAGGGATCCAGAGGTCACTGTAGCAACACGAAAGAGCTCCGTGGACCAAAAATCAACTCGAGATGAGAGGTTAGTCCCTGGCTTCGACTCCAGAGGAATACCACCTTACCACAAGCACCTCAAGAGGAGGCTTCTCTCAGCTCTAGGTATGTGAGAGGGACCCTGATTTTGCGGCCTCAAGTGGAATTTACACCGCGATGCCCTGACTCGAAATAAGGCCGGATATCCCTGCAGTGACTTGAATGCAGGCTCGTCTTGCATCTCCCAAGACGAAAGGATGTCTGAATCCCCTGTGGAGACCATAGAGAAAGACCTAGTTCCCCACCTCATCGCGACCGGAGGCCTTACATCCTTTGAAAACTCCAGAGGTACGCGGAGATCAGTGCCTCCAAAGTAGACGATGCCTGACTCCTCGTGAAACTTGATAGGATTCCCAGGATTCCTCTGGCACGTGGAAAGGGACACTTGGTCTCCCGCCTCAGCTGGAGAGGCGTCCCAATTGCCCTGCCAAGCCTCGAGGAGAATCCCGAGTTGTCCCTCGCAACTAGGCATGAGTCCTGACGTCGCTGAAGAAACACGCGTGTGGAAGGGCCATCCCCGTCGTAACTCGAGAATATACCCCAGGTTCCCGCCGCAACTCGAGAAAAACCATGAGACTTCCTGCTCGCCGCGAGATGAGGCCCGATTCCCCTGCACTGCGTGCAGAGCAATTCCGTGTTGCACATCACACATGAAAGGAGCCTTGATTTCCTTGATGGCACTCCAGGGAAACCCCAAGAACACTGTTTCAAGGCTAGAGGGATCCTGAGGTCACTGTAGCAACACGAAAGAGCTCCGTGGACCAAACATCAACTCGAGATGAGAGGTTAGTCCCTGGCTTCGACTCCAGAGGAATAACACCTTACCACAAGCACCTCAAGAGGAGGCTTCTCTCAGCTCTAGGTATGTGAGAGGGACCCTGATTTTGCGGCCTCAAGTGGAATGGACACCGCGATGCCCTGACTCGAAATAAGGCCGGATATCCCTGCAGTGACTTGAATGCAGGCTCGTCTTGCATCTCCCAAGACGAAAGGATGTCTGAATCCCCTGTGGAGACCACAGAGAAAGACCTAGTTCCCCACCTCATGGCGACCGCAGGCCTCACATCCTTTGAAAACTCCAGAGGTACGCGGAGATCAGTGCCTCCAAAGGAGACGATGCCTGACTCCTCGTGAAACTTGATAGGATTCCCAGGATTCCTGTGGCACGTGGAAAGGGACCCTTGATCTCCCGCCTCAGCTGGAGGGGCGTCCCAATTGCCCTGCCAAGCCTCGAGCAGAATCCCTAGTTGTCCCTCGCAACTAGGCAGGAGTCCTGCCATCGCTGAACAAACACGTGTGTGGAAGGGCCATCCCCTCGTAACTCGAGAATATTCCCCAGGTTCCCGCCGCAACTCGAGAAAAACCATGAGACTTCCCCCTCGCCCCGAGATGAGGCCCGATTCCCCTGCACTGCGTGCAGAGCAATTCCGTGTTGCACATCACACATGAAAGGAGCCTTGATTTCCTTGATGGCACTCCAGGGAAACCCCAAGAACACTGTTTCAAGGCTAGAGGGATCCTGAGGTCACCGTAGCAACACGAAAGAGCTCCGTGGACCACAAATCAACTCGAGATGAGAGGTTAGTCCCTGGCTTCGACTCCAGAGGAATACCACCTTACCACAAGCACCTCAAGAGGAGACTTCTCTCAGCTCTAGCTATGTGAGAGGGACCCTGAGTTTGCGGCCTCAAGTGGAATGGACACCGTGATGCCCTGACTCGAAATAAGCCCGGATATCCCTGCAGTGACTTGAATGCAGGCTCGTCTTGCATCTCCCAAGATGAAAGGATGTCTGAATCCCCTGTGCAGACCACAGAGAAAAACCTAGTTCCCCACCTCATCGCGACCGGAGGCCTCACATCCTTTGAAAACTCCAGAGGTACGCGGAGATCAGTGCCTCCAAAGGAGACGATGCCTGACTCCTCGTGAAACTTGATAGGAGTCCCAGGATTCCTGTGGCACGTGGAAAGGGACCCTTGGTCTCCCGCCTCAGCTGGAGAGGCGTCCCAATTGCCCTGCCAAGCCTCGAGGAGAATCCCGAGTTGTCCCTCGCAACTAGGCAGGAGTCCTGACGTCGTTGAAGAAACATGTGGGTGGAAGGGCCATCCCCGTCGTAACTCGAGAATATACTCCAGGTTCCCGCCGCAACTCGAGAAAAACCATGAGACTTCCCCCTCGCCGTGAGATGAGGCACGATTCCCCTGCACTGCGTGCAGAGCAATTCCGTGTTGCACATGAAACATGAAAGTAGCCTTGATTTCCTTGATGGCAATCCAGAGAAACCCCAAGAACACTGTTTCAAGGCTAGAGGGATCCTGAGGTCACTGTAGCAACAAGAAAGAGCTCCGTGGACCAAAAATCATCTCGAGAAGAGAGATTAGTCCCTGGCTTCGACTCCAGAGGAATACCACCTTACCACAAGCACCTCAAGAGGAGGCTTCTCTCAGCTCTAGGTATGTTAGAGGGACCCTGATTTTGCGGCCTCATGTGGAATGGACACTGCGATGCCCTGACTCGAAATAAGGCCGGATACCCCTGAAGTGACTTGAATGCAGGCTCGTCTTGCATCTCCCAAGACGAAAGGATGTCTGAATCCCCTGTGGAGACCACAGAGAAAGACCTAGTTCCCCACCTCATCGCGACCGGAGGCCTCACATCCTTTGAAAACTCCAGAGGTACGCGGAGATCAGTGCCTCCAAAGGAGACGATGCCTGACTCCTCGTGAAACTTGATAGGAGTCCCAGGATTCCTGTGGCACGTGGAAAGGGACCCTTGGTCTCCCGCCTCAGCTGGAGAGGCGTCCCAATTGCCCTGCCAAGCCTCGAGGAGAACCCCGAGTTGTCCCTCGCAACTAGGCAGGAGTCCTGACGTCACTGAAGAAACACGTGGGTGGAAGGGCCATCCCCGTCGTAACTCGAGAATATACCCCAGGATCCCGCCGCAACTCGAGAAAAACCATGAGACTTCCCCCTCGCCGCGAGATGAGGCCCGATTCCCCTGCACTGCGTGCAGAGCAATTCCGTGTTGCACATCACATATGAAAGGAGCCTTGATTTCCTTGATGGCACTCCAGCGAAACCCCAAGAACACTGTTTCAAGGCTAGAGGGATCCAGAGGTCACTGTAGCAACACGAAAGAGCTCCGTGGACCAAAAATCAACTCGAGATGAGAGGTTAGTCCCTGGCTTCGACTCCAGAGGAATACCACCTTACCACAAGCACCTCAAGAGGAGGCTTCTCTCAGCTCTAGGTATGTGAGAGGGACCCTGATTTTGCGGCCTCAAGTGGAATTTACACCGCGATGCCCTGACTCGAAATAAGGCCGGATATCCCTGCAGTGACTTGAATGCAGGCTCGTCTTGCATCTCCCAAGACGAAAGGATGTCTGAATCCCCTGTGGAGACCATAGAGAAAGACCTAGTTCCCCACCTCATCGCGACCGGAGGCCTTACATCCTTTGAAAACTCCAGAGGTACGCGGAGATCAGTGCCTCCAAAGTAGACGATGCCTGACTCCTCGTGAAACTTGATAGGATTCCCAGGATTCCTCTGGCACGTGGAAAGGGACACTTGGTCTCCCGCCTCAGCTGGAGAGGCGTCCCAATTGCCCTGCCAAGCCTCGAGGAGAATCCCGAGTTGTCCCTCGCAACTAGGCATGAGTCCTGACGTCGCTGAAGAAACACGCGTGTGGAAGGGCCATCCCCGTCGTAACTCGAGAATATACCCCAGGTTCCCGCCGCAACTCGAGAAAAACCATGAGACTTCCTGCTCGCCGCGAGATGAGGCCCGATTCCCCTGCACTGCGTGCAGAGCAATTCCGTGTTGCACATCACACATGAAAGGAGCCTTGATTTCCTTGATGGCACTCCAGGGAAACCCCAAGAACACTGTTTCAAGGCTAGAGGGATCCTGAGGTCACTGTAGCAACACGAAAGAGCTCCGTGGACCAAACATCAACTCGAGATGAGAGGTTAGTCCCTGGCTTCGACTCCAGAGGAATAACACCTTACCACAAGCACCTCAAGAGGAGGCTTCTCTCAGCTCTAGGTATGTGAGAGGGACCCTGATTTTGCGGCCTCAAGTGGAATGGACACCGCGATGCCCTGACTCGAAATAAGGCCGGATATCCCTGCAGTGACTTGAATGCAGGCTCGTCTTGCATCTCCCAAGACGAAAGGATGTCTGAATCCCCTGTGGAGACCACAGAGAAAGACCTAGTTCCCCACCTCATGGCGACCGCAGGCCTCACATCCTTTGAAAACTCCAGAGGTACGCGGAGATCAGTGCCTCCAAAGGAGACGATGCCTGACTCCTCGTGAAACTTGATAGGATTCCCAGGATTCCTGTGGCACGTGGAAAGGGACCCTTGATCTCCCGCCTCAGCTGGAGGGGCGTCCCAATTGCCCTGCCAAGCCTCGAGCAGAATCCCTAGTTGTCCCTCGCAACTAGGCAGGAGTCCTGCCATCGCTGAACAAACACGTGTGTGGAAGGGCCATCCCCTCGTAACTCGAGAATATTCCCCAGGTTCCCGCCGCAACTCGAGAAAAACCATGAGACTTCCCCCTCGCCCCGAGATGAGGCCCGATTCCCCTGCACTGCGTGCAGAGCAATTCCGTGTTGCACATCACACATGAAAGGAGCCTTGATTTCCTTGATGGCACTCCAGGGAAACCCCAAGAACACTGTTTCAAGGCTAGAGGGATCCTGAGGTCACCGTAGCAACACGAAAGAGCTCCGTGGACCACAAATCAACTCGAGATGAGAGGTTAGTCCCTGGCTTCGACTCCAGAGGAATACCACCTTACCACAAGCACCTCAAGAGGAGACTTCTCTCAGCTCTAGCTATGTGAGAGGGACCCTGAGTTTGCGGCCTCAAGTGGAATGGACACCGTGATGCCCTGACTCGAAATAAGCCCGGATATCCCTGCAGTGACTTGAATGCAGGCTCGTCTTGCATCTCCCAAGATGAAAGGATGTCTGAATCCCCTGTGCAGACCACAGAGAAAAACCTAGTTCCCCACCTCATCGCGACCGGAGGCCTCACATCCTTTGAAAACTCCAGAGGTACGCGGAGATCAGTGCCTCCAAAGGAGACGATGCCTGACTCCTCGTGAAACTTGATAGGAGTCCCAGGATTCCTGTGGCACGTGGAAAGGGACCCTTGGTCTCCCGCCTCAGCTGGAGAGGCGTCCCAATTGCCCTGCCAAGCCTCGAGGAGAATCCCGAGTTGTCCCTCGCAACTAGGCAGGAGTCCTGACGTCGTTGAAGAAACATGTGGGTGGAAGGGCCATCCCCGTCGTAACTCGAGAATATACTCCAGGTTCCCGCCGCAACTCGAGAAAAACCATGAGACTTCCCCCTCGCCGTGAGATGAGGCACGATTCCCCTGCACTGCGTGCAGAGCAATTCCGTGTTGCACATGAAACATGAAAGTAGCCTTGATTTCCTTGATGGCAATCCAGAGAAACCCCAAGAACACTGTTTCAAGGCTAGAGGGATCCTGAGGTCACTGTAGCAACAAGAAAGAGCTCCGTGGACCAAAAATCATCTCGAGAAGAGAGATTAGTCCCTGGCTTCGACTCCAGAGGAATACCACCTTACCACAAGCACCTCAAGAGGAGGCTTCTCTCAGCTCTAGGTATGTTAGAGGGACCCTGATTTTGCGGCCTCATGTGGAATGGACACTGCGATGCCCTGACTCGAAATAAGGCCGGATACCCCTGAAGTGACTTGAATGCAGGCTCGTCTTGCATCTCCCAAGACGAAAGGATGTCTGAATCCCCTGTGGAGACCACAGAGAAAGACCTAGTTCCCCACCTCATCGCGACCGGAGGCCTCACATCCTTTGAAAACTCCAGAGGTACGCGGAGATCAGTGCCTCCAAAGGAGACGATGCCTGACTCCTCGTGAAACTTGATAGGATTCCCAGGATTCCTGTGGCACGTGGAAAGGGACCCTTGATCTCCCGCCTCAGCTGGAGAGGCGTCCCAATTGCCCTGCCAAGCCTCGAGCAGAATCCCTAGTTGTCCCTCGCAACTAGGCAGGAGTCCTGACGTCGCTGAACAAACACGTGGGTGGAAGGGCCATACCCTCGTAACTCGAGAATATACCCCAGGTTCCCGCCGCAACTCGAGAAAAACCATGAGACTTCCCCCTTGCCGCGAGATGAGGCCCGATTACCCTGCACTGCGTGCAGAGCAATTCCGTGTTGCACATCACACATGAAAGGAGCCTTGATTTCCTTGATGGCACTCCAGGGAAACCCCAAGAACACTGTTTCAAGGCTAGAGGAATCCTGAGGTCACTGTAGCAACATGAAAGAGCTCCGTGGACCAAAAATCAACTCGAGATGAGAGGTTAGTCCCTGGCTTCGACTCCAGAGGAATACCACCTTGCACAAGCACCTCAAGAGGAGGCTTCTCTCAGCTCTAGGTAAGTGAGAGGGACCCTGAGTTTGCGGCCTCAAATGGAATGGACACCGCGATGCCCTGATGCGAAATAAGGCCGGATATCCCTGCAGTGACTTGAATGCAGGCTCGTCTTGCATCTCCCAAGACGAAAGGATGTCTGAATCCCCTGTGGAGACCACAGAGAAAGACCTAGTTCCCCACATCATCGCGACCGGAGGCCTGACATCCTTTCAAAATTCCAGAGGTACGCGGAGATCAGTGCCTCCAAAGGAGACGATGCCTGACTCCTTGTGAAACTTGATAGGAGTCCCAGGATTCCTGTGGCACGTGGAAAGGGACCGTTGGTCTCCTGCCTCAGCTGGAGAGGCGTCCCAATTGCCCTGCCAAGCCTCGAGGAGAATCCCGAGTTGTCCCTCGCAACTAGGCAGGAGTCCTGACGTCGCTGAACAAACACGCGTGTGGAAGGGCCATCCCCGTAGTAATTCGAGAATATACCCCAGGTTCCCGCCGCAACTCGAGAAAAACCATGAGACTTCCCCCTCGCCGCGAGATGAGGCCCGATTCCCCTGCACTGCGTGCAGAGCAATTCCGTGTTGCACATCACACATGAAAGGAGCCTTGATTTCCTTGATGGCACTCCAGAGAAACCCCAAGAACACTGTTTCAAGGCTAGAGGGATCCTGAGGTCACTGTAGCAACACGAAAGAGCTCCGTGGACCAAAAATCAACTCGAGATGAGAGGTTAGTCCCTGGCTTCGACTCCAGAGGAATACCACCTTACCACAAGCACCTCAAGAGGAGGCTTCTCTCAGCTCTAGGTATGTGAGAGGGACCCTGATTTTGCGGCCTAAAGTGGAATGGACACCGCGATGCCCTGAATCGAAATAAGGCCGGATATCCCTGCAGTGACTTGAATGCAGGCTCGTCTTGCATCTCCCAAGACGAAAGGATGTCTGAATCCCCTGTGGAGACCACAGAGAAAGACCTAGTTCCCCACCTCATCGCGACCGGAGGCCTCACATCCTTTGAAAACTCCAGAGGTACGCGGAGATCAGTGCCTCCAAAGGAGACGATGCCTGACTCCTCGTGAAACTTGATAGGAGTCCCAGGATTCCTGTGGCACGTGGAAAGGGACCCTTGGTCTCCCGCCTCAGCTGCAGAGGCCTCCCAATTGCCCTGCCAAGCCTCGAGGAGAATCCCGAGTTGTCCCTCGCAACTAGGCAGAAGTCCTGACGTCGCTGAACAAACACGTGTGTGGAAGGGCCATCCCCGTCATAACTCGAGAATATACCCCAGGTTCCCGTCGCAACTCGAGAAAAACCATGAGACTTCCCCCTCGCCGCGAGATGAGGCCCAATTCCCCTGCACTGCGTGCAGAGCAATTCCGTGTTGCACATCAAACAAGAAAGGAGCCTTGATTTCCTTGATGGCACTCCAGAGAAACCACAAGAACACTGTTTCAAGGCTAGAGGGATCCTGAGGTCACTGTAGCAACACGAAAGAGCTCCGTGGACCAAAAATCAACTCGAGATGAGAGGTTAGTCCCTGGCTTCGACTCCAGAGGAATACCACCTTACCACAAGCACCTCAAGAGGAGGCTTCTCTCAGATCTAGGTATGTGAGAGGGACCCTGATTTTGCGGCCTCAAGTGGAATGGACACCGCCATGCCATGACTCGAAAAAAGGCCGAATATCCCTGCAGTGACTTGAATGCAGGCTCGTCTTGCATCTCCCAAGATGAAAGGATGTCTGAATCCCCTGTGGAGACCACAGAGAAAGACCTAGTTCCCCACCTCATGGCGACCGAAGGCCTCAAATCCTTTGAAAACTCCAGAGGTATGCGGAGATCAGTGCCTCCAAAGGAGACGATGCCTTACTCCTCGTGAAACTTTATAGGAGTCCCAGGATTCCTGTGGCACGTGGAAAGGGACCCTTGGTCTCCCGCCTCAGCTGGAGAGGCGTTCCAATTGCCCTGCCAAGCCTCGAGAGGAACCCCGAGTTGTCCCTCGCAACTAGGCAGGAGTCCTGACGTCGCTGAACAAACACGTGGTTGGATGGGCCATCCCTTTGTACTTCGAGAATATACCCCAGGTTCCCGCCACAACTCGAGAAAAACCATGAGACTTCCCCCTCGCCGCGAGATGAGGCCCGATTCCCCTGCACTGCATGCAGAGCAATTCCGTGTTGCACATCACACAAGAAAGGAGCCTTGATTTCCTTCACGGCACTCCAGAGAAACCCCAAGAACACTGTTTCAAGGCTAGAGGGATCCTGAGGTCACTGTAGCAACACGAAAGAACCCCGTGGACCAAAAATCAACTCGAGATGAGAGGTTAGTCCCTGGCTTCGACTCCAGAGGAATACCACCTTACCACAAGCACCTCAAGAGTAGGCTTCTCTCAGCTCTAGCTATGTGAGAGGGACCCTGAGTTTGCGGCCTCAAGTGGAATGGACACCGCGATGCCCTGACTCGAAATAAGGCCGGATATCCCTGCAGTGACTTGAATGCAGGCTCGTATTGCATCTCCCAAGAAGAAAGGATGTCTGAATCCCCTGTGGAGACCACAGAGAAAGACCTAGTTCCCCACCTCATCGCGACCGGAGGCCTCACATCCTTTAAAAACTCCAGAGGTACGCGGAGATCAGTGCCTCCAAAGGAGACGATGCCTGACTCCTCGTGAAACTTGATAGGAGTCCCAGGATTCCTGTGGCACGTGGAAAGGGACCCTTGGTCTCCCGCTTCAGCTGGATACGCGTCCCAATTGCCCTGCCCAGCCTCGAGGAGAATCCCGAGTTGTCCCTTGCGTCTAGGCAGGAGTCCTGCCGTCGCTGAACTAACACGTGTGTGGAAGGGCCATCCCCGTCGTAACTCGAGAATATACCCCAGGTTCCCGCCGCAACTGGAGAAAAACCATGAGACTTCTTCCTCGCCGCAAGATGAGGCCCGATTCCCCTGCACTGCGTGCAGAGTAATTCCGTGTTGCACATCACACATGAAAGGAGCCTTGATTTCCTTGATGGCACTCCAGAGAAACCCCAGGAACACTGTTTAAAGGCTACAGGGATCCTGAGGTCACTGTAGCAACACGAAAGAGCTCCGTGGACCAAAAATCAACTCGAGATGAGAGGTTAGTCCCTGGCTTCGACTCCAGAGGTATACCACCTTACCACAAGCACCTCAAGAGGAGGCTTCTCTCAGCTCTAGGTATGTGAGAGGGACCCTGAGTTTGCGGCCTCAAGTGGAATGGACACCGCGATGCCCTGACTCGAAATAAGGCCAAATATCCCTGCAGTGACTTGAATGCAGGCTCGTCTTGCATCTCCCAAGACGAAAGGATGTCTGAATCACCTGTGTAGACCACAGAGAAAGACCTAGTTCCCCACCTCATCGCGACCGGAGGCCTCACATCCTTTGAAAACTCCAGAGGTACGCGGAGATCAGTGCCTCCAAAGGAGACGATGCCTGACTCCTCGTGAAACTTGATAGGAGTCCCAGGATTCCTGTGGCACGTGGAAAGGGACCCTTGGTCTCCCGCCTCAGCTGGAGAGGCGTCCCAATTGCCCTGCCAAGCCTCGAGGAGAACCCCGAGTTGTCCCTCGCAACTAGGCAGGAGTCCTGACGTCACTGAAGAAACACGTGGGTGGAAGGGCCATCCCCGTCGTAACTCGAGAATATACCCCAGGTTCCCGCCGCAACTCGAGAAAAACCATGAGACTTCCCCCTCGCCGCGAGATGAGGCCCGATTCCCCTGCACTGCGTGCAGAGCAATTCCGTGTTGCACATCACATATGAAAGGAGCCTTGATTTCCTTGATGGCACTCCAGCGAAACCCCAAGAACACTGTTTCAAGGCTAGAGGGATCCAGAGGTCACTGTAGCAACACGAAAGAGCTCCGTGGACCAAAAATCAACTCGAGATGAGAGGTTAGTCCCTGGCTTCGACTCCAGAGGAATACCACCTTACCACAAGCACCTCAAGAGGAGGCTTCTCTCAGCTCTAGGTATGTGAGAGGGACCCTGATTTTGCGGCCTCAAGTGGAATGGACACCGCGATGCCCTGACTCGAAATAAGGCCGGATATCCCTGCAGTGACTTGAATGCAGGCTCGTCTTGCATCTCCCAAGACGAAAGGATGTCTGAATCCCCTGTGGAGACCACAGAGAAAGACCTAGTTCCCCACCTCATCGCGACCGGAGGCCTCACATCCTTTGAAAACTCCAGAGGTACGCGGAGATCAGTGCCTCCAAAGGAGACGATGCCTGACTCCTCGTGAAACTTGATAGGAGTCCCAGGATTGCTGTGGCACGTGGAAAGGGACCCTTGGTCTCCCGCCTCAGCTGGAGAGGCGTCCCAATTGCCCTGCCAAGCCTCGAGGAGAATCCCGAGTTGTCCCTCGCAACTAGGCAGGAGTCCTGACGTCGCTGAACAGACACGTGGGTGGAAGGGCCATCCCCGTCTTAACTCGAGAATATACCCCAGGTTCCAGCCGCAACTCGAGAAAAACCATGAGACTTCCCCCTCGCCGCGAGATGAGGCCCGATTCCCCTGCACTGCATGCAGAGCAATTCCGTGTTGCACATCAAACAAGAAAGGAGCCTTGATTTCCTTGATGGCACTCCAGAGAAACCCCAAGAACACTGTTTCAAGGCTAGAGGGATCCTGAGGTCACTGTAGCAACACGAAAGAGCTCCGTGGACCAAAAATCAACTCGAGATGAGAGGTTAGTCCCTGGCTTCGACTCCAAAGGAATACCACCTTACCACATGCACCTCAAGAGGAGGCTTCTCTCAGCTCTAGGTATGTGAGAGGGACCCTGATTTTGCGGCCTCAAGTGGAATGGACACCGCGATGCCCTGACTCGAAATAAGGCCGGATATCCCTGCAGTGACTTGAATGCAGGCTCGTCTTGCATCTCCCAAGACGAAAGGATGTCTGAATCCCCTGTGGAGACCACAGAGAAAGACCTAGTTCCCCACCTCATGGCGACCGCAGGCCTCACATCCTTTGAAAACTCCAGAGGTACGCGGAGATCAGTGCCTCCAAAGGAGACGATGCCTGACTCCTCGTGAAACTTGATAGGATTCCCAGGATTCCTGTGGCACGTGGAAAGGGACCCTTGATCTCCCGCCTCAGCTGGAGGGGCGTCCCAATTGCCCTGCCAAGCCTCGAGGAGAATCCCTAGTTGTCCCTCGCAACTAGGCAGGAGTCCTGCCATCGCTGAACAAACACGTGTGTGGAAGGGCCATCCCCTCGTAACTCGAGAATATTCCCCAGGTTCCCGCCGCAACTCGAGAAAAACCATGAGACTTTCCCCTCGCCGCGAGATGAGGCCCGATTCCCCTGCACTGCGTGCAGAGCAATTCCATGTTGCACATCACACATGAAAGGAGCCTTGATTTCCTTGATGGCACTCCAGGGAAACCCCAAGAACATTGTTTCAAGGCTAGAGGGATCCTGAGGTCACTGTAGCAACACGAAAGAGCTCCGTGGACCACAAATCAACTCGAGATGAGAGGTTAGTCCCTGGCTTCGACTCCAGAGGAATACCACCTTACCACAAGCACCTCAAGAGGAGACTTCTCTCAGCTCTAGCTATGTGAGAGGGACCCTGAGTTTGCGGCCTCAAGTGGAATGGACACCGTGATGCCCTGACTCGAAATAAGCCCGGATATCCCTGCAGTGACTTGAATGCAGGCTCGTCTTGCATCTCCCAAGATGAAAGGATGTCTGAATCCCCTGTGCAGACCACAGAGAAAAACCTAGTTCCCCACCTCATCGCGACCGGAGGCCTCACATCCTTTGAAAACTCCAGAGGTACGCGGAGATCAGTGCCTCCAAAGGAGATGATGCCTGACTCCTCGTGAAACTTGATAGGAGTCCCAGGATTCCTGTGGCACGTGGAAAGGGACCCTTGGTCTCCCGCCTCAGCTGGAGAGGCGTCCCAATTGCCCTGCCAAGCCTCGAGGAGAATCCCGAGTTTTCCCTCGCAACTAGGCAGGAGTCCTGACGTCGCTGAACAAACATGTGGGTGGAAGGGCCATCCCCGTCGTAACTCGAGAATATACCCCAGGTTCCCGCCGCAACTCGAGAAAAACCATGAGACTTCCCCCTCGCCGCGAGATGAGGCCCGATTCCCCTGCACTGCGTGCAGAGCAATTCCGTGTTGCACATCACACATGAAAGGAGCCTTGATTTCCTTGATGGCACTCCAGGGAAACCCCAAGAACACTGTTTCAAGGCTACAGGAATCCTGAGGTCACTGTAGCAACATGAAAGAGCTCCGTGGACCAAAAATCAACTCGAGATGAGAGGTTAGTCCCTGGCTTCGACTCCAGAGGAATACCACCTTGCACAAGCACCTCAAGAGGAGGCTTCTCTCAGCTCTAGGTATGTGAGAGGGACCCTGAGTTTGCGGCCTCAAATGGAATGGACACCGCGATGCCCTGATGCGAAATAAGGCCGGATATCCCTGCAGTGACTTGAATGCAGGCTCGTCTTGCATCTCCCAAGACGAAAGGATGTCTGAATCCCCTGTGGAGACCACAGAGAAAGACCTAGTTCCCCACATCATCGCGACCGGAGGCCTCACATCCTTTCAAAATTCCAGAGGTACGCGGAGATCAGTGCCTCCAAAGGAGACGATGCCTGACTCCTTGTGAAACTTGATAGGAGTCCCAGGATTCCTGTGGCACGTGGAAAGGGACCCTTGGTCTCCTGCCTCAGCTGGAGAGGCGTCCCAATTGCCCTGCCAAGCCTCGAGGAGAATCCCGAGTTGTCCCTCGAAACTAGGCAGGAGTCCTGACGTCGCTGAACAAACACGCGTGTGGAAGGGCCATCCCCGTAGTAATTCGAGAATATACCCCAGGTTCCCGCCGCAACTCGAGAAAAACCATGAGACTTCCCCCTCGCCGCGAGATGAGGCCCGATTCCCCTGCACTGCATGCAGAGCAATTCCGTGTTGCACATCACACATGAAAGGAGCCTTGATTTCCTTGATGGCACTCCAGAGAAACCCCAAGAACACTGTTTCAAGGCTAGAGGGATCCTGAGGTCACTGTAGCAACACGAAAGAGCTCCGTGGACCAAAAATCAACTCGAGATGAGAGGTTAGTCCCTGGCTTCGACTCCAGAGGAATACCACCTTACCACAAGCACCTCAAGAGGAGGCTTCTCTCAGCTCTAGGTATGTGAGAGGGACCCTGATTTTGCGGCCTCAAGTGGAATGGACACGGCGAGGCCCTGGCTCGAAATAAGGCCGGATATCCCTGCAGTGACTTGAATGCAGGCTCGTCTTGCATCTCCCAAGACGAAAGGATGTCTGAATCCCCTGTGGAGACCACAGAGAAAGACCTAGTTCCCCACCTCATCGCGACCGGAGGCCTCACATCCTTTGAAAACTCCAGAGGTACGCGGAGATCAGTGCCTCCAAAGGAGACGATGCCTGACTCCTCGTGAAACTTGATAGGAGTCCCAGGATTCCTGTGGCACGTGAAAAGGGACCCTTGGTCTCCCGCCTCAGCTGCAGAGGCCTCCCAATTGCCCTGCCAAGCCTCGAGGAGAATCCCGAGTTGTCCCTCGCAACTAGGCAGAAGTCCTGACGTCGCTGAACAAACACGTGTGTGGAAGGGCCATCCCCGTCATAACTCGAGAATATTCCCCAGGTTCGCGCCGCAACTCGAGAAAAACCATGAGACTTCCCCCTCGCCGCGAGATGAGGCCCAATTCCCCTGCACTGCGTGCAGAGCAATTCCGTGTTGCACATCAAACAAGAAAGGAGCCTTGATTTCCTTGATGGCACTCCAGAGAAACCCCAAGAACACTGTTTCAAGGCTAGAGGGATCCTGAGGTCACTGTAGCAACACGAAAGAGCTCCGTGGACCAAAAATCAACTCGAGATGAGAGGTTAGTCCCTGGCTTCGACTCCAGAGGAATACCACCTTACCACAAGCACCTCAAGAGGAGGCTTCTCTCAGATCTAGGTATGTGAGAGGGACCCTGATTTTGCGGCCTCAAGTGGAATGGACACCGCCATGCCATGACTCGAAATAAGGCCGAATATCCCTGCAGTGACTTGAATGCAGGCTCGTCTTGCATCTCCCAAGATGAAAGGATGTCTGAATCCCCTGTGGAGACCACAGAGAAAGACCTAGTTCCACACCTCATGGCGACCGAAGGCCTCAAATCCTTTGAAAACTCCAGAGGTATGCGGAGATCAGTGCCTCCAAAGGAGACGATGCCTGACTCCTCGTGAAACTTTATAGGAGTCCCAGGATTCCTGTGGCACGTGGAAAGGGACCCTTGGTCTCCCGCCTCAGCTGGAGAGGCGTTCCAATTGCCCTGCCAAGCCTCGAGAGGAACCCCGAGTTGTCCCTCGCAACTAGGCAGGAGTCCTGACGTCGCTGAACAAACACGTGGTTGGATGGGCCATCCCTTTGTACTTCGAGAATATACCCCAGGTTCCCGCCACAACTCGAGAAAAACCATGAGACTTCCCCCTCGCCGCGAGATGAGGCCCGATTCCCCTGCACTGCATGCAGAGCAATTCCGTGTTGCACATCACACAAGAAAGGAGCCTTGATTTCCTTCACGGCACTCCAGAGAAACCCCAAGAACACTGTTTCAAGGCTAGAGGGATCCTGAGGTCACTGTAGCAACACGAAAGAACCCCGTGGACCAAAAATCAACTCGAGATGAGAGGTTAGTCCCTGGCTTCGACTCCAGAGGAATACCACCTTACCACAAGCACCTCAAGAGTAGGCTTCTCTCAGCTCTAGCTATGTGAGAGGGACCCTGAGTTTGCGGCCTCAAGTGGAATGGACACCGCGATGCCCTGACTCGAAATAAGGCCGGATATCCCTGCAGTGACTTGAATGCAGGCTCGTCTTGCATCTCCCAAGACGAAAGGATGTCTGAATCCCCTGTGGAGACCACAGAGAAAGACCTAGTTCCCCACCTCATCGCGACCGGAGGCCTCACATCCTTTAAAAACTCCAGAGGTACGCGGAGATCAGTGCCTCCAAAGGAGACGATGCCTGACTCCTCGTGAAACTTGATAGGAGTCCCAGGATTCCTGTGGCACGTGGAAAGGGACCCTTGGTCTCCCGCTTCAGCTGGAGACGCGTCCCAATTGCCCTGCCCAGCCTCGAGGAGAATCCCGAGTTGTCCCTCGCGTCTAGGCAGGAGTCCTGCCGTCGCTGAACTAACACGTGTGTGGAAGGGCCATCCCCGTCGTAACTCGAGAATATACCCCAGGTTCCCGCCGCAACTGGAGAAAAACCATGAGACTTCTTCCTCGCCGCGAGATGAGACCCGATTCCCCTGCACTGCGTGCAGAGCAATTCCGTGTTGCACATCACACATGAAAGGAGCCTTGATTTCCTTGATGGCACTCCAGAGAAACCCCAAGAACACTGTTTCAAGGCTAGAGGGATCCTGAGGTCACTGTAGCAACACGAAAGAGCTCCGTGGACCACAAATCAACTCGAGATGAGAGGTTAGTCCCTGGCTTCGACTCCAGAGGAATACTACCCTACCACAAGCACCTCAACAGGAGGCTTCTCTCAGCTCTAGGTATGTGAGAGGGACCCTGAGTTTGCGGCCTCAACTGGAATGGACACCGCGATGCCCTGACTCTAAATAAGGCCGGATATCCCTGCAGTGACTTGAATGCAGGCTCGTCTTGCATCTCCCGAGATGAAAGGATGTCTGAATCCCCTGTGGAGACCACAGAGAAAGACCTAGTTCCCCACCTCATGGCGACCGGAGGCCTCACATCCTTTGAAAACTCCAGAGGTACGCGGAGATCAGTGCCTCCAAAGGAGAGGATGCCTGACTCCTCGTGAAACTTGATAGGAGTCCCAGGATTCCTGTGGCACGTGGAAAGGGACCCTTGGTCTCCCGCCACAGCTGGAGAGGTGTCCCAATTGCCCTGCCAAGCCTCGAGGAGAATCCCGAGTTGTCCCTGCAACTAGGCAGGAGTCCTGACGTCGCTGAACAAACACGTGGGTGGAAGGGCCATCCCCGTCGTAACTCGAGAATATACCCCAGGTTCCCGCCGCAACTCGAGAAAAACCATGAGACTTCCCCTTCGCCGCAAGATGAGGCCCGATTCCCCTGCACTGCGTGCAGAGTAATTCCGTGTTGCACATCACACATGAAAGGAGCCTTGATTTCCTTGATGGCACTCCAGAGAAAACCCAGGAACACTGTTTAAAGGTTACAGGGATCCTGAGGTCACTGTAGCAACACGAAAGAGCTCCGTGGACCATAAATCAACTCGAGATGAGAGGTTAGTCCCTGGCTTCGACTCCAGAGGTATACCACCTTACCACAAGCACCTCAAGAGGAGGCTTCTCTCAGCTCTAGGTATGTGAGAGGGACCCTGAGTTTGCGGCCTCAAGTGGAATGGACACCGCGATGCCCTGACTCGAAATAAGGCCAAATATCCCTGCAGTGACTTGAATGCAGGCTCGTCTTGCATCTCCCAAGACGAAAGGATGTCTGAATCACCTGTGTAGACCACAGAGAAAGACCTAGTTCCCCACCTCATCGCGACCGGAGGCCTCACATCCTTTGAAAACTCCAGAGGTACGCGGAGATCAGTGCCTCCAAAGGAGACGATGCGTGACTCCTCGTGAAACTTGATAGGGGTCCCAGGATTCCTGTGGCACGTGGAAAGGGACCCTTGGTCTCCCGCCTCAGCTGGAGAGGCGTCCCAATTGCCCTGCCAAGCCTCGAGGAGAATCCCGAGTAGTCCCTCGCAACTAGGCAGGAGTCCTGACGTCGCTGAAGAAACACGTGGGTGGAAGGGCCATCCCCGTCGTAACTCGAGAATATTCCCCAGGTTCCCGCCGAAACTCCAGAAAAACCATGAGACTTCCCCCTTGCCGCGAGATGAGGCCCGATTCCCCTGCACTGCGTGCAGAGCAATTCCGTGTTGCACATCACACATGAAAGGAGCCTTGATTTCCTTGATGGCACTCCAGAGAAAACCCAAGAACACTGTTTCAAGGCTACAGGGATCCTGAGGTCACTGTAGCAACACGAAAGAGCTCCGTGGACCAAAAATCAACTCGAGATGAGAGCTTAGTCCCTGGCTTCGACTCCAGAGGAATACCACCTTACCACAAGCACCTCAAGAGGGGGCTTCTCTCAGCTCTAGCTATGTGAGAGGGACCCTGAGTTTGCGGCCTCAAGTGGAATGGACACCGCGATGCTCTGGCTCGAAATAAGGCCGAATATCCCTGCAGTGACTTGAATGCAGGCTCGTCTTGCATCTCCCAAGACGAAAGGATGTCTGAATCACCTGTGTAGACCACAGAGAAAGACCTAGTTCCCCACCTCATCGCGACCGGAGGCCTCACATCCTTTGAAAACTCCAGAGGTACGCGGAGATCAGTGCCTCCAAAGGAGACGATGCGTGACTCCTCGTGAAACTTGATAGGGGTCCCAGGATTCCTGTGGCACGTGGAAAGGGACACTTGGTCTCCCACCTCAGTTGGAGAAGGGTCCCAATTGCCCTGCTAAGCCTCGAGGAGAATCCCGAGTTGTCCCTCGCAACTAGGCAGGAGTCCTGACGTCGCTGAACAAACATGTGGGTAGAAGGGCCATCCCCGTCGTAACTCGAGAATATACCCCAGGTTCCAGCCGCAACTCGAGAAAAACCATGAGACTTCCCCCTCGCCGTGAGATGAGGCACGATTCCCCTGCACTGCATGCAGAGCAATTCCGTGTTGCACATCAAACATGAAAGTAGCCTTGATTTCCTTGATGGCACTCCAGAGAAACCCCAAGAACACTGTTTCAAGGCTAGAGGGATCCTGAGGTCACTGTAGCAACAGGAAAGAGCTCCGTGGAACAAAAATCAACTGGAGATGAGAGGTTAGTCCCTGGCTTCGACTCCAGAGGAATACCACCTTAACACAGGCACCTCAAGAGGAGGCTTCTCTCAGCTCTAGGTATGTGAGAGGCACCCTGATTTTGCGGCCTCAAGTGGAATGGACACTGCGATGCCCTGACGCGAAATAAGGCCGGATATCCCTGCAGTGACTTGAATGCAGGCTCGTCTTGCATCTCCCAAGATGAAAGGATATCTGAATCCCCTGTGGAGACCACAGAGAAAGACCTAGTTCCCCACCTTATCGCGACCGGAGGCCTCACATCCTTTGAAAATTCCAGAGGTACGCGGAGATCAGTGCCTCCAAAGGAGACGATGCCTGACTCCTCGTGAAACTTGATAGGAGTCCCAGGATTCCTGTGGCACGTGGAAAGGGACCCTTGGTCTCCCGCCTCAGCTGGAGAGGCGTCCCAATTGCCCTGACAAGCCTCGAGGAGAATCCCGAGTTGTCCCTCGCAACTAGGCAGGAGTCCTGACGTCGCTGAACAAACACGTGAGTGGAAGGGCCATCCCCGTCGTAACTCGAGAATATACCCCAGGTTCCCGCCGCAACTCGAGAAAAACCATGAGACTTCCCCCTCGCCGCGAGATGAGGCCCAATTCCCCTGCACTGCGTGCAGAGCAATTCCCTGTTGCACATCACACATGAAAGGAGCCTTGATTTCCTCGATGGCAATCCAGAGAAATCCCAAGAACACTGTTTCAAGGCTAGAGGGATCCTGAGGTCACTGTAGCAACACGAAAGAGCTCCGTGGACCAAAAATCAACTCGAGATGAGAGGTTAGTCCCTGGCTTCGACTCCAGAGGAAAACCACCTTGCACAAGCACCTCAAGAGGAGGCTTCTCTCAGCTCTAGGTATGTGAGAGGGACCCTGAGTTTGCGGCCTCAAATGGAATGGACACCGCGATGCCCTGACGCGAAATAAGGCCGGATATCCCTGCAGTGACTTGAATGCAGGCTCGTCTTGCATCTCCCAAGATGAAAGGATGTCTGAATCCCCTGTGGAGACCACAGAGAAAGACCTAGTTCCCCACCTCATCGCGACCGGAGGCCTCACATCCTTTGAAAACTCCAGAGATATGCGGAGATCAGTGCCTCCAAAGGAGACGATGCCTGACTCCTCGTGAAACTTGATAGGAGTCCCAGGATTCCTGTGGCACGTGGAAAGGGACCCTTGGTCTCCCTCCTCAGCTGGAGAGGTGTCCCAATTGCCCTGCCAAGCCTCGAGTAGAATCCCGAGTTGTCCCTCGCAACTAGGCAGGAGTCCTGACGTCGCTGAACAAACACGTGGGTGGAAGGGCCATCCCCTTCGTAACTCGAGAATATACCCCAGGTCCCGCCGCAACTCGAGAAACACCATGAGACTTCCCCCTCGCCGCGAGATGAGGCCCGATTCCCCTGCACTGCGTGCAGAGCAATTCCGTGTTGCACATCACACATGAAAGGAGCCTTGATTTCCTTGATGGCACTCCAGAGAAACCCCAAGAACACTGTTTCAAGGCTAGAGGGATCCTGAGGTCACTGTAGCAACACGAAAGAGCTCCGTGGACCAAGAATCAACTCGAGATGAGAGGTTAGTCGCTGGCTTCGACTCCAGAGGAATACCACCTTACCACAAGCACCTCAAGAGGAGGCTTCTCTCAGCTCTAGCTATGTGAGAGGGACCCTGATTTTGCGGCCTCAAGTGGAATGGACACCGCGATGCTCTGGCTCGAAATAAGGCCGAATATCCCTGCAGTGACTTGAATGCAGGCTCGCCTTGCATCTCCCAAGACGAAAGGATGTCTGAATCACCTGTGTAGACCACAGAGAAAGACCTAGTTCCCCACCTCATCGCGACCGGAGGCCTCACATCCTTTGAAAACTCCAGAGGTACGCGGAGATCAGTGCCTCCAAAGGAGACGATGCCTGACTCCTCGTGAAACTTGATAGGGGTCCCAGGATTACTGTGGCACGTGGAAAGGGACACTTGGTCTCCCGCCTCAGTTGGAGAAGCATTCCAATTGCCCTGCCAAGCCTCGAGGAGAATCCCGAGTTGTCCCTAGCAACTAGGCAGGAGTCCTGACGTCGCTGAACTAACACGTGTGTGGAAGGGCCATCCCCGTCGTAACTCGAGAATATACCCCAGGATCCCGCCTCAACTCGAGAAAAACCATGAGACTTCCCCCTCGCCGCGAGATGAGGCCCGATTCCCCTGCACTGCATGCAGAGCAATTCCGTGTTGCACATCACACATGAAAGGAGCCTTGATTTCCTTGATGGCAATCCAGAGAAACCCCAAGAACACTGTTTCAAGGCTAGAGGGATCCTGAGGTCACTGTAGCAACACGAAAGAGCTCCGTGGACCAAAAATCACCTCGAGATGAGAAGTTAGTCCCTGGCTTCGACTCCAGAGGAATACCACCTTGCACAAGCACCTCAAGAGGAGGCTTCTCTCAGCTCTAGGTATGTGAGAGGGACCCTGAGTTTGCGGCCTCAAATGGAATGGACACCGCGATGCCCTGACGCGAAATAAGGCCGGATATCCCTGCAGTGACTTGAATGCAACCTCGTCTTGAATCTCCCAAGACGAAAGGATGTCTGAATCCCCTGTGGAGACCACAGAGAAAGACCTAGTTCCCCACCTCATCGCGACCGGAGGCCTCACATCCTTTTAAAACTCCAGAGGTACGCGGAGATCAGTGCCTCCAAAGGAGACGATGCCTGACTCCTCGTGAAACTTGATAGGAGTCCCAGGATTCCTGTGGCACGTGGAAAGGGACCCTTGGTCTCCCGCCTCAGCTGGAGAGGTGTCCCAATTGCCCTGCCAAGCCTCGAGGAGAACCCCGAGTTGTCCCTCGCAACTAGGCAGGAGTCCTGACGTCGCTGAAGAAACACGTGGGTGGAAGGGCCATCCCCGTCGTAACTCGAGAATATACCCCAGGTTCCCGCCGCAACTCGAGAAAAACCATGAGACTTCCCCCTCGCCGCGAGATGAGGCCCGATTCCCCTGCACTGCGTGCAGAGCAATTCCGTGTTGCACATCACACATGAAAGGAGCCTTGATTTCCTTGATGGCACTCCAGAGAAACCCCAAGAACACTGTTTCAATACTAGAGGGATCCTGAGGTCACTGTAGCAACACGAAAGAGCTCCGTGGACCAAAAATCAAGTCGAGATGAGAGGTTAGTCCCTGGCTTCGACTCCAGAGGAATACCACCTTACCACAAGCACCTCAAGAGGAGGCTTCTCTCAGCTCTAGGTATGTGAGAGGGACCCTGGTTTTTCGGCCTCAAGTGGAATGGACACCACGATTCCCTGACTCGAAATAAGGCCGGATATCCCTGCAGTGACTTGAATGCAGGCTCGTCTTGCATCTCCCAAGACGAAAGGATGTCTGAATCCCCTGTGGAGACCACAGAGAAAGACCTAGTTCCCCACCTCATCGCTACCGGAGGCCTCACATCCTTTGAAAACTCCAGAGGTACGCGGAGATCAGTGCCTCCAAAGGAGACGATGCCTGACTCCTCGTGAAACTTGATAGGAGTCCCAGGATTCCTGTGGCAAGTGGAAAGGGACCCTTGGTCTCCCGCCTCAGCTGGAGAGGCGTCCCAATTGCCCTGCCAAGCCTCGAGGAGAATCCCGAGTTGTCCCTCGCAACTAGGCAGGAGTCCTGACGTCGCTGAACAAACACGTGTGTGGACGGGCCATCCCCTCGTAACTCGAGAATGTTCCCCAGGTTCCCGCCGCAACTCGAGAAAAACCATGAGACTTCCCCCTCGCCGCGAGATGAGGCCCGATTCCCCTGCACTGCGTGCAGAGCAATTCCGTGTTGCACATCACGCATGAAAGGAGCCTTGATTTCCTTGATGGCACTCCAGAGAAACCCCAAGAACACTGTTTCAAGGCTAGAGGGATCCTGAGGTCACTGTAGCAACACGAAAGAGCCCCGTGGACCAAAAATCAACTCGAGATGAGAGGTTAGTCCCTGGCTTCGACTCCAGAGGAATACCACCTTACCACAAGCACCTCAACAGGAGGCTTCTCTCAGCTCTAGGTATGTGAGAGGGACCCTGAGTTTGCGGCCTCAAGTGGAATGGACACCGCGATGCCCTGACTCTAAATAAGGCCGGATATCCCTGCAGTGACTTGAATGCAGGCTCGTCTTGCATCTCCCGAGATGAAAGGATGTCTGAATCCCCTGTGGAGACCACAGAGAAAGACCTAGTTCCCCACCTCATGGCGACCGGAGGCCTCACATCCTTTGAAAACTCCAGAGGTACGCGGAGATCAGTGCCTCCAAAGGAGAGGATGCCTGACTCCTCGTGAAACTTGATAGGAGTCCCAGGATTCCTGTGGCACGTGGCAAGGGACCCTTGGTCTCCCGCCACAGCTGGAGAGGTGTCCCAATTGCCCTGCGAAGCCTCGAGGAGAATCCCGAGTTGTCCCTGCAACTAGGCAGGAGTCCTGACGTCGCTGAACAAACACGTGGGTGGAAGGGCCATCCCCGTCGTAACTCGAGAATATACCCCAGGTTCCCGCCGCAACTCGAGAAAAACCATGAGACTTCCCCTTCGCCGCAAGATGAGGCCCGATTCCCCTGCACTGCGTGCAGAGTAATTCCGTGTTGCACATCACACATGAAAGGAGCCTTGATTTCCTTGATGGCACTCCAGAGAAACCCCAGGAACACTGTTTAAAGGCTACAGGGATCCTGAGGTCACTGTAGCAACACGAAAGAGCTCCGTGGACCATAAATCAACTCGAGATGAGAGGTTAGTCCCTGGCTTCGACTCCAGAGGTATACCGCCTTACCACAAGCACCTCAAGAGGAGGCTTCTCTCAGCTCTAGGTATGTGAGAGGGACCCTGAGTTTGCGGCCTCAAGTGGAATGGACACCGCGATGCCCTGACTCGAAATAAGACGAAATATCCCTGCAGTGACTTGAATGCAGGCTCGTCTTGGATCTCCCAAGACGAAAGGATGTCTGAATCACCTGTGTAGACCACAGAGAAAGACCTAGTTCCCCACCTCATCGCGACCGGAGGCCTCACATCCTTTGAAAACTCCAGAGGTACGCGGAGATCAGTGCCTCCAAAGGAGACGATGCGTGACTCCTCGTGAAACTTGATAGGGGTCCCAGGATTCCTGTGGCACGTGGAAAGGGACCCTTGGTCTCCCGCCTCAGCTGGAGAGGCGTCCCAATTGCCCTGCCAAGCCTCGAGGAGAATCCCGAGTTATCCCTCGCAACTAGGCAGGAGTCCTGACGTCGCTGAAGAAACACGTGGGTGGAAGGGCTATCCCCGTCGTAACTGGAGAATATAGCCCAGGTTCCCGCCGAAACTCCAGAAAAACCATGAGACTTCCCCCTTGCCGCGAGATGAGGCCCGATTACCCTGCACTGCGTGCAGAGCAATTCCGTGTTGCACATCACACATGAAAGGAGCCTTGATTTCCTTGATGGCACTCCAGAGAAACCCCAAGAACACTGTTTCAAGGCTACAGGGATCCTGAGGTCACTGTAGCAACACGAAAGAGCTCCGTGGACCAAAAATCAACTCGAGATGAGAGGTTAGTCCCTGGCTTCGACTCCAGAGGAATACCACCTTACCACAAGCACCTCAAGAGTAGGCTTCTCTCAGCTCTAGGTATGTGAGAGGGACCCTGAGTTTGCGGCCTCAAGTGGAATGGACACCGCGATGCCCTGACTCGAAATAAGGCCGGATATCCCTGCAGTGACTTGAATGCAGGCTCGTCTTGCATCTCCCAAGACGAAAGGATGTCTGAATCCCCTGTGGAGACAACAGAGAAAGACCTAGTTCCCCACCTCATGGCGACCGGAGGCCTCACAACCTTAGAAAACTCCAGAGGTACGAGGAGATCAGTCCCTCCAAAGGAGACGATGCCGGACTCCTCGTGAAACTTTATAGGAGTCCCAGGATTCCTGTGGCACGTGGAAAGGGACCCTTGGTCTCCCGCCTCAGCTGGAGAGGCGTCCCAATTGCCCTGCCAAGCCTCGAGGAGAATCCCGAGTAGTCCCTCGCAACTAGGCAGGAGTCCTGACGTCGCTGAAGAAACACGTGGGTGGAAGGGCCATCCCCGTCGTAACTCGAGAATATTCCCCAGGTTCCCGCCGCAACTCGAGAAAAACCATGGGACTTCCCCCTCGCCGCGAGATGAGGCCCGATTCCCCTGCACTGCGTGCAGAGCAATTCCGTGTTGCACATCAAACATGAAAGTAGCCTTGATTTCCTTGATGGCACTCCAGAGAAACCCCAAGAACACTGTTTCAAGGCTAGAGGGATCCTGAGGTCACTGTAGCAACAGGAAAGAGCTCCGTGGAACAAAAATCAACTCGAGATGAGAGGTTAGTCCCTGGCTTCGACTCCAGAGGAATACCACCTTGCACAAGCACCTCAAGAGGAGGCTTCTCTCAGCTCTAGGTATGTGAGAGGGACCCTGAGTTTGCGGCCTCAAATGGAATGGACACCGCGATGCCCTGACGCGAAATAAGGCCGGATATCCCTGCAGTGACTTGAATGCAGGCTCGTCTTGCATCTCCCAAGATGAAAGGATGTCTGAATCCCCTGTGGAGACCACAGAGAAAGACCTAGTTCCCCACCTCATCGCGACCGGAGGCCTCACATCCTTTGAAAACTCCAGAGATATGCGGAGATCAGTGCCTCCAAAGGAGACGATGCCTGACTCCTCGTGAAACTTGATAGGAGTCCCAGGATTCCTGTGGCACGTGGAAAGGGACCCTTGGTCTCCCGCCTCAGCTGGAGAGGTGTCCCAATTGCGCTGCCAAGCCTCGAGTAGAATCCCGAGTTGTCCCTCGCAACTAGGCAGGAGTCCTGACGTCGCTGAACAAACACGTGGGTGGAAGGGCCATCCCCGTCGTAACTCGAGAATATACCCCAGGTCCCACCGCAACTCGAGAAACACCATGAGACTTCCCCCTCGCCGCGAGATGAGGCCTGATTCCCCTGCACTGCGTGCAGAGCAATTCCGTGTTGCACATCACACATGAAAGGAGCCTTGATTTCCTTGATGGCACTCCAGAGAAACCCCAAGAACACTGTTTCAAGGCTAGAGGGATCCTGAGGTCACTGTAGCAACACGAAAGAGCTCCGTGGACCAAGAATCAACTCGAGATGAGAGGTTAGTCGCTGGCTTCGACTCCAGAGGAATACCACCTTACCACAAGCACCTCAAGAGGAGGCTTCTCTCAGCTCTAGCTATGTGAGAGGGACCCTGATTTTGCGGCCTCAAGTGGAATGGACACCGCGATGCTCTGGCTCGAAATAAGGCCGAATATCCCTGCAGTGACTTGAATGCAGGCTCGCCTTGCATCTCCCAAGACGAAAGGATGTCTGAATCACCTGTGTAGACCACAGAGAAAGACCTAGTTCCCCACCTCATCGCGACCGGAGGCCTCACATCCTTTGAAAACTCCAGAGGTACGCGGAGATCAGTGCCTCCAAAGGAGACGATGCCTGACTCCTCGTGAAACTTGATAGGGGTCCCAGGATTCCTGTGGCACGTGGAAAGGGACACTTGGTCTCCCGCCTCAGTTGGAGAAGCATTCCAATTGCCCTGCCAAGCCTCGAGGAGAATCCCGAGTTGTCCCTAGCAACTAGGCAGGAGTCCTGACGTCGCTGAACTAACACGTGTGTGGAAGGGCCATCCCCGTCGTAACTCGAGAATATACCCCAGGATCCCGCCTCAACTCGAGAAAAACCATGAGACTTCCCCCTCGCCGCGAGATGAGGCCCGATTCCCCTGCACTGCATGCAGAGCAATTCCGTGTTGCACATCACACATGAAAGGAGCCTTGATTTCCTTGATGGCAATCCAGAGAAACCCCAAGAACACTGTTTCAGGGCTAGAGGGATCCTGAGGTCACTGTAGCAACACGAAAGAGCTCCGTGGACCAAAAATCACCTCGAGATGAGAAGTTAGTCCCTGGCTTCGACTCCAGAGGAATACCACGTTGCACAAGCACCTCAAGAGGAGGCTTCTCTCAGCTCTAGGTATGTGAGAGGGACCCTGAGTTTGCGGCCTCAAATGGAATGGACACCGCGATGCCCTGACGCGAAATAAGGCCGGATATCCCTGCAGTGACTTGAATGCAACCTCGTCTTGAATCTCCCAAGATGAAAGGATGTCTGAATCCCCTGTGGCGACCACAGAGAAAGACCTAGTTCCCCACCTCATCGCGACCGGAGGCCTCACATCCTTTTAAAACTCCAGAGGTACGCGGAGATCAGTGCCTCCAAAGGAGACGATGCCTGACTCCTCGTGAAACTTGATAGGAGTCCCAGGATTCCTGTGGCACGTGGAAAGGGACCCTTGGTCTCCCGCCTCAGCTGGAGAGGTGTCCCAATTGCCCTGCCAAGCCTCGAGGAGAACCCCGAGTTGTCCCTTGCAACTAGGCAGGAGTCCTGACGTCGC
Source organism: Cervus elaphus (assembly GCF_910594005.1). Lineage (NCBI taxonomy): Eukaryota > Metazoa > Chordata > Mammalia > Artiodactyla > Cervidae > Cervus > Cervus elaphus. Next base: position 1,524,207 of record NC_057815.1, on the reverse strand, counting down.
TGAAGAAACACGTGGGTGGAAGGGCCATCCCCGTCGTAACTCGAGAATATACCCCAGGTTCCCGCCGCAACTCGAGAAAAACCATGAGACTTCCCCCTCGCCGCGAGATGAGGCCCGATTCCCCTGCACTGCGTGCAGAGCAATTCCGTGTTGCACATCACACATGAAAGGAGCCTTGATTTCCTTGATGGCACTCCAGAGAAACCCCAAGAACACTGTTTCAATACTAGAGGGATCCTGAGGTCACTGTAGCAACACGAAAGAGCTCCGTGGACCAAAAATCAACTCGAGATGAGAGGTTAGTCCCTGGCTTCGACTCCAGAGGAATACCACCTTACCACAAGCACCTCAAGAGGAGGCTTCTCTCAGCTCTAGGTATGTGAGAGGGACCCTGGTTTTTCGGCCTCAAGTGGAATGGACACCACGATGCCCTGACTCGAAATAAGGCCGGATATCCCTGCAGTGACTTGAATGCAGGCTCGTCTTGCATCTCCCAAGACGAAAGGATGTCTCAATCCCCTGTGGAGACCACAGAGAAAGACCTAGTTCCCCACCTCATGGCGACCGGAGGCCTCACATCCTTTGAAAACTCCAGAGGTACGCGGAGATCAGTGCCTCCAAAGGAGACGATGCCTGACTCCTCGTGAAACTTGATAGGATTCCCAGGATTCCTGTGGCACGTGGAAAGGGACCCTTGGTCTCCCGCCTCAGCTGGAGAGGCGTCCCAATTGCCCTGCCAAGCCTCGAGGAGAATCCCGAGTTGTCCCTCGCAACTAGGCAGGAGTCCTGACGTCGCTGAACAAACACGTGTGTGGATGGGCCATCCCCTCGTAACTCGAGAATGTTCCCCAGGTTCCCGCCGCAACTCGAGAAAAACCATGAGACTTCCCCCTCGCCGCGAGATGAGGCCCGATTCCCCTGCACTGCGTGCAGAGCAATTCCGTGTTGCACATCACGCATGAAAGGAGCCTTGATTTCCTTGATGGCACTCCAGAGAAACCCCAAGAACACTGTTTCAAGGCTAGAGGGATCCTGAGGTCACTGTAGCAACACGAAAGAGCCCCGTGGACCAAAAATCAACTCGAGATGAGAGGTTAGTCCCTGGCTTCGACTCCAGAGGAATACCACCTTACCACAAGCACCTCAAGAGGAGGCTTCTCTCAGCTCTAGCTATGTGAGAGGGACCCTGAGCTTGCGGCCTCAAGTGGAATGGACACCGCGATGCCCTGACTCGAAATAAGGCCGGATATCCCTGCAGTGACTTGAATGCAGGCTCGTCTTGCATCTCCCAAGATGAAAGGATGCCTGAATCCCCTGTGGAGACCACAGAGAAAGACCTAGTTCCCCACCTCATCGCGACCGGAGGCCTCACATCCTTTGAAAACTCCAGAGGTACGCGGAAATCAGTGCCTCCAAAGGAGACGATGCCTGACTCCTCGTGAAACTTGATAGGAGTCCCAGGATTCCTGTGGCACGTCGAAAGGGACCCTTGGTCTCCCGCCTCAGCTGGAGAGGCGTCCCAATTGCCCTGCCAAGCCTTGAGGAGAATCCCGAGTTGTCCCTCGCAACTAGGCAGGAGTCCTGACGTCGCTGAACAAACACGTGCGTGGAAGGGCCATCCCCGTCGTAACTCGAGAATATAACCCAGGTTCCCGCCGCAACTCGAGAAAAACCATGAGACTTCCTCCTCGCCGCGATATGAGGCCCGATTCCCCTGCACTGCGTGCAGAGCAATTCCGTGTTGCACATCACACATGAAAGGAGCCTTGATTTCCTTGATGGCACTCCAGAGAAACCCCTAGAACACTGTTTCAAGACTAGAGGGATCCTGAGGTCACTGTAGCAACACGAAAGAGCTCCGTGGACCAAAAATCAACTCGAGATAAGAGGTTAGTCCCTGGCTTGAACTCCAGAGGAATACCACCTTACCACAAGCACCTCAAGAGGAGGCTTCTCTCAGCTCTAGGTATGTGAGAGGGACCCTGAGTTTGCGGCCTCAAGTGGAATGGACACCGCGATGCCCTGACTCGAAATAAGGCCGAATATCCCTGCAGTGACTTGAATGCAGGCTCGTCTTGCATCTCCCAAGACGAAAGGATGTCTGAATCCCCTGTGGAGACCACAGAGAAAGACCTAGTTCCGCACCTCATCTCGACCGGAGGCCTCACATCCCTTGAAAACTCCAGAGGTACGTGGAGATCAGTGCCTCCAAAGGAGACGATGCCTGACTCCTCGTGAAACTTGATAGGAGTCCCAGGATTCCTGTGGCACATGGAAAGGGACCCTTGGTCTCCCGCCTCAGCTGGAGAGGCATCCCAATTGCCCTGCCAAGCCTCGAGGAGAATCCCGAGTTGTCCCTCGCAACTAGGCAGGAGTCCTGCCGTCGCTGAACTAACACGTGTGTGGAAGGGCCATCCCCGTCGTAACTCGAGAATATACCCCAGGTTCCCGCCGCAACTCGAGAAAAACCATGAGACTTCCCCCTCGCCGGGAGATGAGGCCCGATTCCCCTGCACTGCGTGCAGAGCAATTCCGTGTTGCACATCACACATGAAAGGAGCCTTGATTTCCTTGTTGGCACTCCAGAGAAACCCCAAGAACACTGTTTCAAGGCTAGAGGGATCCTGAGGTCACTGTAGCAACACGAAAGAGCTCCGTGGACCAAAAATCAACTCGAGATGAGAGGTTAGTCCCTGGCTTCGACTCCAGAGGAATACCAACTTACCACAAGCACCTCAAGAGGAGTCTTCTCTCAGCTCTAGCTATGTGAGAGGGACCCTGAGTTTGCGGCCTCAAGTGGAATGGACACCGCGATGCCCTGACTCGAAATAACGCCGGATATCCCTGCAGTGACATGAATGCAGGCTCATCTTGCATCTCCCAAGATGAAAGGATGTCTGAATCCCCTGTGGAGACCACAGAGAAAGACCTAGTTCCCCACCTCATCGCGACCGGAGGCCTCACATCCTTTGAAAACTCCAGAGGTACGCGGAGATCAGTGCCTCCAAAGGAGACGATGCCTGACTCCTCGTGAAACTTGATACGAGTCCCAGGATTCCTGTGGCACGTGGAAAGGGACCCTTGGTCTCCCGCCTCAGCTGGAGAGGCGTCCCAATTGCCTTGCCAAGCCTCGAGGAGAACCCCGAGTTGTCCCTCGCAACTAGGCAGGAGTCCTGACGTCGCTAAACAAACACGTGGGTGGAAGGGCCATCCCCGTCATAACATCAGAATATACCCCAGGTTCCCACCGCAACTCGAGAAAATCCATGAGACTTCCCCGTCGCCGCAAAATGAGGCCTGATATCCTGCATTGCGTGCAGAGCAATTCCGTGTTGCACATCACACATGAATGGAGCCTTGATTTCCTTGATAGCACTCCAGAGAAACCACAAGAACACTGTTTCAAGGCTAGAGGGATCCTGACGTCTCTGTAGCCACACCAAAGAGCTCCGTGGCCCAAAAATCAACTCGAGATGAGAGGTTAGTCCCTGGCTTCGACTCCAGAGGAATACCACCTTACCACAAGCACCTCAAGAGGAGGCTTCTCTCAGCTCTAGGTATGTGAGAGGGACCCTGAGTTTGCAGCCTCAAGTGGAATGGACACCGCGATGCCCTGACTCGAAAGAAGGCCGGATATCCCTGCAGTGACTTGAATGCAGGCTCGTCTTGCATCTCCCAAGATGAAAGGATGTCTGAATCCCCTGTGGAGACCACAGAGAAAGATCTAATTCCCCACCTCATCACGACCGGAGGCCTCACATCCTTTGAAAACTCCAGAGGTACGCGAAGATCAGTGCCTCCAAAGGAGACGATGCCTGACTCCTCGAGAATGTTGATAGGAGTCCCAGGATTCCTGTGGCACATGGAAAGGAACCCTTGGTCGCCCGCCTCAGCTGGAGAGGCGTCCCAATTGCCCTGCCAAGCCTCGAGGAGAATCCCGAGTGGTTCCTCGCAACTAAGCAGGAGTCCTGATGTCGCTGAACAAACACGTGGCTGGAAGGGCCATCCCCGTTATAACTCGAGAATATACCCCAGGGTCCCGCCGCAACTCGGGAAAAACCATGAGACTTCCCTCTCGCCCCGAGATGAGGCTCGATTCTCCTGCACTGCATGCAGAGCAATTCCGTGTTGCACATCAAACATGAAAGGAGCCTTGATTTCCTTGATGGCACTCCAGAGAAACCCCAAGAACACTGTTTCAAGGCTAGAGGGATCCTGAGGTTACTGTAGCAACACGAAAGAGCTCCATGGACAAAAATCAACACGAGATGAGAGGTTAGTCCCTGGCTTCGACTCCAGAGGAATACCACCTTACCACAAGCACCTCAAGAGGAGGCTTCTCTCAGCTCTAGGTATGTGAGAGGTACCCTGCTTTTGCGGACTCAAGTGGAATGGACACTGCGATGCCCTGACACGAAATAAGGCCAGATATCCCTGCAGTGACTTGAATGCAGGCTCGTCTTGCATCTCCCAAGATGAAAGGATGTCTCAATCCCCTGTGGAGACCACAGAGAAAGACCTAGTTCCCCACCTCATCGCGACCGGAGGCCTCACATCCTTTGAAAACTCCAGAGGTACGCGGAGATCAGTGCCTCCAAAGGAGACGATGCCTGACTCCTCGTGAAACTTGATAAGAGTCCCAGGATTCCTGTGGCACGTGGAAAGGGACACTTGGTCTCCCACCTCAGCTGGAGAGGCGTCCCAATTGCCCTGCCAAGCCTCGAGGAGAATCCCGAGTTGTCCCTCGCAACTAGGCAGGAGTCCTGACGTCGCTGAACAAACACGTGGCTGGAAGGGCCATCCCCATTGTAACTCGAGAATATACCCCAGGTTCCCGCCGCAACTCGAGAAAAACCATGAGACTTCCCCCTCGCCGCGAGATGAGGCACGATTCCCCTGCACTGCGTGCAGAGCAATTCCGTGTTGCACATCACACATGAAAGGAGCCTTGATTTCCTTGATGGCACTCCAGAGAAACCCCAAGAACACTGTTTCAAGGCTAGCGGGATCCTGAGGACACTGTAGCAACACGAAAGAGCTCCGTGGACCAACAATCAACTCGAGATGAGAGGTTAGTCCCTGGCATCGACTCCAGAGGAATACCACCTTACCACAAGCACCTCAAGAGGAGACTTCTCTCAGCTCTACCTATGTGCTGAGTTTGCGGTCTCAAGTGGAATGGACACCGCGATGCCCTGACTCGAAATAAGGCCGGATATCCCTGCAGTGACTTGAATGCAGGCTCGTCTTGCATCTCCCAAGATGAAAGGATGTCTGAATCCCTTGTGGAGACCTCAGAGAAAGATCTAGTTCCCCACCTCATCGCGACCGGAGGCCTCACATCCTATGAAAACTCCAGAGGTACGCGGAGATCAGTGCCTCCAAAGGAGACGATGCCTGACACCTCATGAAACTTGATAGGAGTCCCAGGATTCCTGTGGCACGTGGAAAGGGACCCTTGGTCTCCCGCCTCAGCTGGAGAGGCGTCCCAATTGCCCTGCCAAGCCTCGAGGAGAATCCCGAGTTGTCCCTCGCAACTAGGCAGGAGTCCTGACGTCGCTGAACAAACACGTGGGTGGAAGGGCCATCCCCGTCGTACCTCGAGAATATACCCCAGGTTCCCGCCGCAACTCGAGAAAAACCATGAGACTTCCCCCTCGCCGCGAGATGAGGCCTGATTCCCCTGCACTGCGTGCAGAGCAATACCGTGTTGCACATCACACATGAAAGAAGCCTTGATTTCCTTGATGGCACTCTAGAGAAACCCCAAGAACACTGTTTCAAGTCTAGAGGGATCCTGAAGTCACTGTAGCAACACGAAAGAGCTCCGTGGACCAACAATCAACTCGAGATGAGAGGTTAGTCCCTGGCTTCGACTCCAGAGGAATACCACCTTACCACAAGCACCACAAGAGGAGGCTTCTCTCAGCTCCAGCTATGTGCTGAGTTTGCGGCCTCAAGTGGAATGGACACCGCGATGCCCTGACTCGAAATAAGGCCGGATATCCCTGCAGTGACTTGAATGCAGGCTCGTCTTGCATCTCCCAAGACGAAAGGATGTCTGAATCCCCTGTGGAGACCACAGAGAAAGACCTAGTTCCCCACCTCATCGCGACCGGAGGACTCACATCCTTTGAAAACTCCAGAGGTACGCGGAGATCAGTGCCTCCAAAGGAGACGATGCCTGACTCCTCGTGAAACTTGATAGGAGTCCCAGGATTCCTGTGGCACGTGGAAAGGGACACTTGGTCTCCCGCCTCAGCTGGTGAGGCGTCCCAATTGTCCTGCCAAGCCTCGAGGAGAATCCCGAGTTGTCCCTCGCAACTAGGCAGGAGTCCTGACGTCGCTGAACAAACACGTGTGTGGAAGGGCCATCCCCGTCGTAACTCGAGAATATACCCCAGGTTCCCGCCGCAACTCGAGAAAAACCATGAGACTTCCCCCTCGCCGAGAGATGAGGCCCGATTCCCCTGCACTGCGTGCAGAGCAATTCAGTGATGCACATCACACATTAAAGGAGCCTTGATATCCTTCATAGCACTCCAGAGAAACCCCAAGAACACTGTTTCAAGGCTAGAGGGATCCTGAGGTCACTGTAGCAACACGAAAGAGGTCCGTGGACCAAAAATCAACTCGAGATGAGAGGTTAGTCCCTGGCTTCGACTCCAGAGGAATTCCACCTTACCACAAGCACCTCAAGAGGAGGCTTCTCTCAGCTCTAGGTATGTGAGAGGGACCCTGAGTTTGCGGCCTCAAGTGGAATGGACACCGCGATGCCCTGACTCGAAATAAGGCCGGATATCCCAGCAGTGACTTGAATGCAGGCTCGTCTTTCATCTCCCAAGACGAAAGGATGTCTGAATCCCCTGTGGAGACCACAGAGAAAGACCTAGTTCCCCACCTCATAGTGACCGGAGGCCTCACATCCTTTGAAAACTCCAGAGGTACGCGGAGATCAGTGCCTCCAAAGGAGACGATGCCTGACTCCTCGTGAAACTTGATAGGAGCCCCAGGATTCCTGTGGCACGTGGAAAGGGACCCTTGGTCTCCCGCCTCAGCTGCAGAGGCGTCCCAATTGCCCTGCCAAGCCTCGAGGAGAATCCCGAGTTGTCCCTCGCAACTAGGCAGGAGTCCTGACGTCGCTGAAGAAACACGTGGCTCGAAGGGCCATCCCCGTCGTAACTCGGGAATATACCCCAGGTTCCCGCCGCAACTCGAGAAAAACCATGAGACTTCCCCCTCGCCGCGAGATGAGGCCTGATTCCCCTGCCCTGCATCCAGAGCAATTCCGTGTTGCACATCACACATGAAAGGAGACTTGATTTCCTTGATGGCACTCCAGAGAAACCCCAAGAACACTGTTTCAAGGCTAGAGGGATCCTGAGGTCACTGTAGCAACACGAAAGAGCTCCGTGGACCAAAAATCAACTCGAGATGAGAGGTTAGTCCCTGGCTTCGACTCCAGAGGAATACCACCTTACCACAAGCACCTCAAGAGGAGGCTTCTCTCAGCTCTAGCTATGTGAGAGGGACGCTGAGTTTGCGGCCTCAAGTGGAATGGACACCGCGATGCCCTGACTCGAAATAAGGCCGGATATCCCTGCAGTGACTTGAATGCAGGCTCGTCTTGCATCTCCCAAGACGAAAGGATGTCTGAATCCCCTGTGGAGACCACAGAGAAAGACCTAGTTCCCCACCTCATCGCGACCGGAGGCCTCACATCCTTTGAAAACTCCAGAGGTACGCGGAGATCAGTGCCTCCAAAGGAGACGATTCCTGACTCCTCGTGAAACTTGATAGGAGTCCCAGGATTCCTGTGGCACATGGAAAGGGAACCTTGGTCTCCCTCATCAGCTGGAGAGGCGTCCCAATTGCCCTGCCAAGACTCGAGGAGAATCCCGAGTTGTCCCTCGCAACTAGGCAGAAGTCCTGATGTCGCTGAACAAACACGTGGCTGGAAGGGCCATCCCCGTCATAACTCGAGAATATACCGCAGGGTCCCGCCGCAACTCGAGAAAAACCATGAGACTTCCCCCTCGCCGCGAGATGAGGCTCGATGCTCCTGCACTGCATGCAGAGCAATTCCGTGTTGCACATCACACATGAAAGGAGCCTTGATTTCTTGATGGCACTCCAGAGAAACCCCAAGAACACTGTTTCAAGGCTAGAGGGATCCTGACGTCACTGTAGCCACACGAAAGAGCTCCGTGGACCAAGAATCAACCCGAGATGAGAGGTTAGTCCCTGGCTTCGACTCCAGAGGAATTCCACCTTACCACAAGCACCTCAAGAGGAGGCTTCTCTCAGCTCTAGGTATGTGAGAGGGACCCTGAGTTTGCGGCCTCAAGTGGAATGGACACCGCGATGCCCTGACTCGAAATAAGGCCGGATATCCCTGCAGTGACTTGAATGCAGGCTCGTCTTGCATCTCCCAAGACGAAAGGATGTTTGAATCCCCGGTGGAGACCACAGAGAAAGACCTAGTTCCCCACCTCATCGCGACCGGAGGCCTCACATCCTTTGAAAACTCCAGAGGTACGCGGAGATCAGTGCCTCCAAAGGAGACGATGCCTGACTCCTCGTGAAAATTGATAGGAGTCCCAGGATTCCTGTGGCACGTGGAAAGGGACACTTGGTCTCCCGCCTCAGCTGGTGAGGCGTCCCAATTGCCCTGCCAAGCCTCGAGGAGAATCCCGAGTTGTCCCTCGCAACTAGGCAGGAGTCCTGACGTCGCTGAACAAACACGTGTGTGGAAGGGCCATCCCCGTCGTAACTCGAGAATATACCCCAGGTTCCCGCCGCAACTCGAGAAAAACCATGAGACTTCCCCCTCGCCGAGAGATGAGGCCCGATTCCCCTGCACTGCGTGCAGAGCAATTCAGTGATGCACATCACACATTAAAGGAGCCTTGATTTCCTTCATAGCACTCCAGAGAAACCCTAAGAACACTGTTTCAAGGCTAGAGGGATCCTGAGGTCACTGTAGCAACACGAAAGAGCTCCGTGGACGAAGAATCAACTCGAGATGAGAGGTTAGTCCCTGGCTTCGACCCCAGAGGAATTCCACCTAACCACAAGCACCTCATGAGGAGGCTTCTCTCAGCTCTAGGTATGTGAGAGGGACCCTGAGTTTGCGGCCTCAAGTGGAATGGACACCGCGATGCCCTGACTCGAAATAAGGCCGGATATCCCTGCTGTGACTTGAATGCAGGCTCGTCTTGCATCTCCCAAGACGAAAGGATGTCTGAATCCCCTGTGGAGACCACAGAGAAAGACCTAGTTCCCCACCTCATCGCGACCGGAGGCCTCACATCCTTTGAAAACTCCAGAGGTACGCGGAGATCAGTGCCTCCAAAGGAGACGATGCCTGACTCCTCGTGAAACTTGATAGGAGTCCCAGGATTCCTGTGACACGTGGAAAGGGACACTTGGTCTCCCGCCTCAGCTGGTGAGGCGTCCCAATTGCCCTGCCAAGCCTCGAGGAGAATCCCGAGTTGTCCCTCGCAACTAGGCAGGAGTCCTGACGTCGCTGAACAAACACGTGTGTGGAAGGGCCATCCCCGTCGTAACTCGCGAATATACCCCAGGTTCCCGGCGCAACTCGAGAAAAACCATGAGACTTCCCCCTCTCCGACAGATGAGGCCCGATTCCCCCGCACTGCGTGCAGAGCAATTCAGTGATGCACATCACACATGAAAGGAGCCTTGATTTCCTCCATAGCACTCCAGAGAAACCGCAAGAACACTGTTTCAAGGCTAGAGGGATCCCGACGTCACTGTAGCCACACGAAAGAGCTCCGGGGCCCAAAAATCAACTCGAGATGAGAGGTTAGTCTCTGGCTTCGACTCCAGAGGAATACCACCTTACCACAAGCACCTCAAGAGGAGGCTTCTCTCAGCTCTAGCTATGTGCTGAGTTTGCGGCCTCAAGTGGAATGGACACCGCGATGCCCTGACTCGAAATAAGGCCGGATATCCCAGCAGTGACTTGAATGCAGGCTCGTCTTGCATCTCCCAAGACGAAAGGATGTCTGAATCCCCTGTGGAGACCACAGAGAAAGACCTAGTTCCCCACCTCATAGTGACCGGAGGCCTCACATCCTTTGAAAACTCCAGAGGTACGCGGAGATCAGTGCCTCCAAAGGAGACGATGCCTGACTCCTCGTGAAACTTGATAGGAGCCCCAGGATTCCTGTGGCACGTGGAAAGGGACCCTTGGTCTCCCGCCTCAGCTGCAGAGGTGTCCCAATTGCCCTGCGAAGCCTCGAGGAGAATCCCGAGTTGTCCCTGCAACTAGGCAGGAGTCCTGACGTCGCTGAACAAACACGTGGGTGGAAGGGCCATCCCCGTCGTAACTCGAGAATATACCCCAGGTTCCCGCCGCAACTCGAGAAAAACCATGAGACTTCCCCCTCGCCGAGAGATGAGGCCCGATTCCCCTGCACTGCATGCAGAGCAATTCCGTGTTGCACATCACACATGAAAGGAGCCTTGATTTCCTTGATGGCACTCCAGAGAAAACCCTAGAACACTGTTTCAAGACTAGAGGGATCCTGAGGTCACTGTAGCAACACGAAAGAGCTCCGTGGACCAAAAATCAACTCGAGATAAGAGGTTAGTCCCTGGCTTGAACTCCAGAGGAATACCACCTTACCACAAGCACCTCAAGAGGAGGCTTCTCTCAGCTCTAGGTATGTGAGAGGGACCCTGAGTTTGCGGCCTCAAGTGGAATGGACACCGCGATGCCCTGACTCGAAATAAGGCCGAATATCCCTGCAGTGACTTGAATGCAGGCTCGTCTTGCATCTCCCAAGACGAAAGGATGTCTGAATCCCCTGTGGAGACCACAGAGAAAGACCTAGTTCCGCACCTCATCTCGACCGGAGGCCTCACATCCCTTGAAAACTCCAGAGGTACGTGGAGATCAGTGCCTCCAAAGGAGACGATGCCTGACTCCTCGTGAAACTTGATAGGAGTCCCAGGATTCCTGTGGCACATGGAAAGGGACCCTTGGTCTCCCGCCTCAGCTGGAGAGGCATCCCAATTGCCCTGCCAAGCCTCGAGGAGAATCCCGAGTTGTCCCTCGCAACTAGGCAGGAGTCCTGCCGTCGCTGAACTAACACGTGTGTGGAAGGGCCATCCCCGTCGTAACTCGAGAATATACCCCAGGTTCCCGCCGCAACTCGAGAAAAACCATGAGACTTCCCCCTCGCCGCGAGATGAGGCCCGATTCCCCTGCACTGCGTGCAGAGCAATTCCGTGTTGCACATCACACATGAAAGGAGCCTTGATTTCCTTGTTGGCACTCCAGAGAAACCCCAAGAACACTGTTTCAAGGCTAGAGGGATCCTGAGGTCACTGTAGCAACACGAAAGAGCTCCGTGGACCAAAAATCAACTCGAGATGAGAGGTTAGTCCCTGGCTTCGACTCCAGAGGAATACCAACTTACCACAAGCACCTCAAGAGGAGTCTTCTCTCAGCTCTAGCTATGTGAGAGGGACCCTGAGTTTGCGGCCTCAAGTGGAATGGACACCGCGATGCCCTGACTCGAAATAACGCCGGATATCCCTGCAGTGACATGAATGCAGGCTCGTCTTGCATCTCCCAAGATGAAAGGATGTCTGAATCCCCTGTGGAGACCACAGAGAAAGACCTAGTTCCCCACCTCATCGCGACCGGAGGCCTCACATCCTTTGAAAACTCCAGAGGTACGCGGAGATCAGTGCCTCCAAAGGAGACGATGCCTGACTCCTCGTGAAACTTGATACGAGTCCCAGGATTCCTGTGGCACGTGGAAAGGGACCCTTGGTCTCCCGCCTCAGCTGGAGAGGCTTCCCAATTGCCTTGCCAAGCCTCGAGGAGAACCCCGAGTTGTCCCTCGCAACTAGGCAGGAGTCCTGACGTCGCTAAACAAACACGTGGGTGGAAGGGCCATCCCCGTCATAACATCAGAATATACCCCAGGTTCCCACCGCAACTCGAGAAAATCCATGAGACTTCCCCGTCGCCGCAAAATGAGGCCTGATATCCTGCATTGCGTGCAGAGCAATTCCGTGTTGCACATCACACATGAATGGAGCCTTGATTTCCTTGATAGCACTCCAGAGAAACCACAAGAACACTGTTTCAAGGCTAGAGGGATCCTGACGTCTCTGTAGCCACACCAAAGAGCTCCGTGGCCCAAAAATCAACTCGAGATGAGAGGTTAGTCCCTGGCTTCGACTCCAGAGGAATACCACCTTACCACAAGCACCTCAAGAGGAGGCTTCTCTCAGCTCTAGGTATGTGAGAGGGACCCTGAGTTTGCAGCCTCAAGTGGAATGGACACCGCGATGCCCTGACTCGAAAGAAGGCCGGATATCCCTGCAGTGACTTGAATGCAGGCTCGTCTTGCATCTCCCAAGATGAAAGGATGTCTGAATCCCCTGTGGAGACCACAGAGAAAGATCTAATTCCCCACCTCATCACGACCGGAGGCCTCACATCCTTTGAAAACTCCAGAGGTATGCGAAGATCAGTGCCTCCAAAGGAGACGATGCCTGACTCCTCGAGAATGTTGATAGGAGTCCCAGGATTCCTGTGGCACATGGAAAGGAACCCTTGGTCGCCCGCCTCAGCTGGAGAGGCGTCCCAATTGCCCTGCCAAGCCTCGAGGAGAATCCCGAGTGGTTCCTCGCAACTAAGCAGGAGTCCTGATGTCGCTGAACAAACACGTGGCTGGAAGGGCCATCCCCGTTATAACTCGAGAATATACCCCAGGGTCCCGCCGCAACTCGGGAAAAACCATGAGACTTCCCTCTCGCCCCGAGATGAGGCTCGATTCTTCTGCACTGCATGCAGAGCAATTCCGTGTTGCACATCAAACATGAAAGGAGCCTTGATTTCCTTGATGGCACTCCAGAGAAACCCCAAGAACACTGTTTCAAGGCTAGAGGGATCCTGAGGTTACTGTAGCAACACGAAAGAGCTCCATGGACAAAAATCAACACGAGATGAGAGGTTAGTCCCTGGCTTCGACTCCAGAGGAATACCACCTTACCACAAGCACCTCAAGAGGAGGCTTCTCTCAGCTCTAGGTATGTGAGAGGTACCCTGCTTTTGCGGACTCAAGTGGAATGGACACTGTGATGCCCTGACACGAAATAAGGCCGGATATCCCTGCAGTGACTTGAATGCAGGCTCGTCTTGCATCTCCCAAGATGAAAGGATGTCTCAATCCCCTGTGGAGACCACAGAGAAAGACCTAGTTCCCCACCTCATCGCGACCGGAGGCCTCACATCCTTTGAAAACTCCAGAGGTACGCGGAGATCAGTGCCTCCAAAGGAGACGATGCCTGACTCCTCGTGAAACTTGATAAGAGTCCCAGGATTCCTGTGGCACGTGGAAAGGGACACTTGGTCTCCCACCTCAGCTGGAGAGGCGTCCCAATTGCCCTGCCAAGCCTCGAGGAGAATCCCGAGTTGTCCCTCGCAACTAGGCAGGAGTCCTGACGTCGCTGAACAAACACGTGTGTGGAAGGGCCATCCCCATTGTAACTCGATAATATACCCCAGGTTCCCGCCGCAACTCGAGAAAAACCATGAGACTTCCCCCTCGCCGCGAGATGAGGCACGATTCCCCTGCACTGCGTGCAGAGCAATTCCGTGTTGCACATCACACATGAAAGGAGCCTTGATTTCCTTGATGGCACTCCAGAGAAACCCCAAGAACACTGTTTCAAGGCTAGCGGGATCCTGAGGACACTGTAGCAACACGAAAGAGCTCCGTGGACCAACAATCAACTCGAGATGAGAGGTTAGTCCCTGGCATCGACTCCAGAGGAATACCACCTTACCACAAGCACCTCAAGAGGAGACTTCTCTCAGCTCTACCTATGTGCTGAGTTTGCGGTCTCAAGTGGAATGGACACCGCGATGCCCTGACTCGAAATAAGGCCGGATATCCCTGCAGTGACTTGAATGCAGGCTCGTCTTGCATCTCCCAAGATGAAAGGATGTCTGAATCCCTTGTGGAGACCTCAGAGAAAGATCTAGTTCCCCACCTCATCGCGACCGGAGGCCTCACATCCTATGAAAACTCCAGAGGTACGCGGAGATCAGTGCCTCCAAAGGAGACGATGCCTGACACCTCATGAAACTTGATAGGAGTCCCAGGATTCCTGTGGCACGTGGAAAGGGACCCTTGGTCTCCCGCCTCAGCTGGAGAGGCGTCCCAATTGCCCTGCCAAGCCTCGAGGAGAATCCCGAGTTGTCCCTCGCAACTAGGCAGGAGTCCTGACGTCGCTGAACAAACACGTGGGTGGAAGGGCCATCCCCGTCGTACCTCGAGAATATACCCCAGGTTCCCGCCGCAACTCGAGAAAAACCATGAGACTTCCCCCTCGCCGCGAGATGAGGCCTGATTCCCCTGCACTGCGTGCAGAGCAATACCGTGTTGCACATCACACATGAAAGAAGCCTTGATTTCCTTGATGGCACTCCAGAGAAACCCCAAGAACACTGTTTCAAGTCTAGAGGGATCCTGAAGTCACTGTAGCAACACGAAAGAGCTCCGTGGACCAACAATCAACTCGAGATGAGAGGTTAGTCCCTGGCTTCGACTCCAGAGGAATACCACCTTACCACAAGCACCACAAGAGGAGGCTTCTCTCAGCTCCAGCTATGTGCTGAGTTTGCGGCCTCAAGTGGAATGGACACCGCGATGCCCTGACTCGAAATAAGGCCGGATATCCCTGCAGTGACTTGAATGCAGGCTCGTCTTGCATCTCCCAAGACGAAAGGATGTCTGAATCCCCTGTGGAGACCACAGAGAAAGACCTAGTTCCCCACCTCATCGCGACCGGAGGCCTCACATCCTTTGAAAACTCCAGAGGTACGCGGAGATCAGTGCCTCCAAAGGAGACGATGCCTGACTCCTCGTGAAACTTGATAGGAGTCCCAGGATTCCTGTGGCACGTGGAAAGGGACACTTGGTCTCCCGCCTCAGCTGGTGAGGCGTCCCAATTGTCCTGCCAAGCCTCGAGGAGAATCCCGAGTTGTCCCTCGCAACTAGGCAGGAGTCCTGACGTCGCTGAACAAACACGTGTGTGGAAGGGCCATCCCCGTCGTAACTCGAGAATATACCCCAGGTTCCCGCCGCAACTCGAGAAAAACCATGAGACTTCCCCCTCGCCGAGAGATGAGGCCCGATTCCCCTGCACTGCGTGCAGAGCAATTCAGTGATGCACATCACACATTAAAGGAGCCTTGATATCCTTCATAGCACTCCAGAGAAACCCCAAGAACACTGTTTCAAGGCTAGAGGGATCCTGAGGTCACTGTAGCAACACGAAAGAGGTCCGTGGACCAAAAATCAACTCGAGATGAGAGGTTAGTCCCTGGCTTCGACTCCAGAGGAATTCCACCTTACCACAAGCACCTCAAGAGGAGGCTTCTCTCAGCTCTAGGTATGTGAGAGGGACCCTGAGTTTGCGGCCTCAAGTGGAATGGACACCGCGATGCCCTGACTCGAAATAAGGCCGGATATCCCAGCAGTGACTTGAATGCAGGCTCGTCTTTCATCTCCCAAGACGAAAGGATGTCTGAATCCCCTGTGGAGACCACAGAGAAAGACCTAGTTCCCCACCTCATAGTGACCGGAGGCCTCACATCCTTTGAAAACTCCAGAGGTACGCGGAGATCAGTGCCTCCAAAGGAGACGATGCCTGACTCCTCGTGAAACTTGATAGGAGCCCCAGGATTCCTGTGGCACGTGGAAAGGGACCCTTGGTCTCCCGCCTCAGCTGCAGAGGCGTCCCAATTGCCCTGCCAAGCCTCGAGGAGAATCCCGAGTTGTCCCTCGCAACTAGGCAGGAGTCCTGACGTCGCTGAAGAAACACGTGGCTCGAAGGGCCATCCCCGTCGTAACTCGGGAATATACCCCAGGTTCCCGCCGCAACTCGAGAAAAACCATGAGACTTCCCCCTCGCCGCGAGATGAGGCCTGATTCCCCTGCCCTGCATCCAGAGCAATTCCGTGTTGCACATCACACATGAAAGGAGACTTGATTTCCTTGATGGCACTCCAGAGAAACCCCAAGAACACTGTTTCAAGGCTAGAGGGATCCTGAGGTCACTGTAGCAACACGAAAGAGCTCCGTGGACCAAAAATCAACTCGAGATGAGAGGTTAGTCCCTGGCTTCGACTCCAGAGGAATACCACCTTACCACAAGCACCTCAAGAGGAGGCTTCTCTCAGCTCTAGCTATGTGAGAGGGACGCTGAGTTTGCGGCCTCAAGTGGAATGGACACCGCGATGCCCTGACTCGAAATAAGGCCGGATATCCCTGCAGTGACTTGAATGCAGGCTCGTCTTGCATCTCCCAAGACGAAAGGATGTCTGAATCCCCTGTGGAGACCACAGAGAAAGACCTAGTTCCCCACCTCATCGCGACCGGAGGCCTCACATCCTTTGAAAACTCCAGAGGTACGCGGAGATCAGTGCCTCCAAAGGAGACGATGCCTGACTCCTCGTGAAACTTGATAGGAGTCCCAGGATTCCTGTGGCACGTGGAAAGGGACACTTGGTCTCCCGCCTCAGCTGGTGAGGCGTCCCAATTGTCCTGCCAAGCCTCGAGGAGAATCCCGAGTTGTCCCTCGCAACTAGGCAGGAGTCCTGACGTCGCTGAACAAACACGTGTGTGGAAGGGCCATCCCCGTCGTAACTCGAGAATATACCCCAGGTTCCCGCCGCAACTCGAGAAAAACCATGAGACTTCCCCCTCGCCGAGAGATGAGGCCCGATTCCCCTGCACTGCGTGCAGAGCAATTCAGTGATGCACATCACACATTAAAGGAGCCTTGATATCCTTCATAGCACTCCAGAGAAACCCCAAGAACACTGTTTCAAGGCTAGAGGGATCCTGAGGTCACTGTAGCAACACGAAAGAGGTCCGTGGACCAAAAATCAACTCGAGATGAGAGGTTAGTCCCTGGCTTCGACTCCAGAGGAATTCCACCTTACCACAAGCACCTCAAGAGGAGGCTTCTCTCAGCTCTAGGTATGTGAGAGGGACCCTGAGTTTGCGGCCTCAAGTGGAATGGACACCGCGATGCCCTGACTCGAAATAAGGCCGGATATCCCAGCAGTGACTTGAATGCAGGCTCGTCTTTCATCTCCCAAGACGAAAGGATGTCTGAATCCCCTGTGGAGACCACAGAGAAAGACCTAGTTCCCCACCTCATAGTGACCGGAGGCCTCACATCCTTTGAAAACTCCAGAGGTACGCGGAGATCAGTGCCTCCAAAGGAGACGATGCCTGACTCCTCGTGAAACTTGATAGGAGCCCCAGGATTCCTGTGGCACGTGGAAAGGGACCCTTGGTCTCCCGCCTCAGCTGCAGAGGCGTCCCAATTGCCCTGCCAAGCCTCGAGGAGAATCCCGAGTTGTCCCTCGCAACTAGGCAGGAGTCCTGACGTCGCTGAAGAAACACGTGGCTCGAAGGGCCATCCCCGTCGTAACTCGGGAATATACCCCAGGTTCCCGCCGCAACTCGAGAAAAACCATGAGACTTCCCCCTCGCCGCGAGATGAGGCCTGATTCCCCTGCCCTGCATCCAGAGCAATTCCGTGTTGCACATCACACATGAAAGGAGACTTGATTTCCTTGATGGCACTCCAGAGAAACCCCAAGAACACTGTTTCAAGGCTAGAGGGATCCTGAGGTCACTGTAGCAACACGAAAGAGCTCCGTGGACCAAAAATCAACTCGAGATGAGAGGTTAGTCCCTGGCTTCGACTCCAGAGGAATACCACCTTACCACAAGCACCTCAAGAGGAGGCTTCTCTCAGCTCTAGCTATGTGAGAGGGACGCTGAGTTTGCGGCCTCAAGTGGAATGGACACCGCGATGCCCTGACTCGAAATAAGGCCGGATATCCCTGCAGTGACTTGAATGCAGGCTCGTCTTGCATCTCCCAAGACGAAAGGATGTCTGAATCCCCTGTGGAGACCACAGAGAAAGACCTAGTTCCCCACCTCATCGCGACCGGAGGCCTCACATCCTTTGAAAACTCCAGAGGTACGCGGAGATCAGTGCCTCCAAAGGAGACGATTCCTGACTCCTCGTGAAACTTGATAGGAGTCCCAGGATTCCTGTGGCACATGGAAAGGGAACCTTGGTCTCCCTCATCAGCTGGAGAGGCGTCCCAATTGCCCTGCCAAGACTCGAGGAGAATCCCGAGTTGTCCCTCGCAACTAGGCAGAAGTCCTGATGTCGCTGAACAAACACGTGGCTGGAAGGGCCATCCCCGTCATAACTCGAGAATATACCGCAGGGTCCCGCCGCAACTCGAGAAAAACCATGAGACTTCCCCCTCGCCGCGAGATGAGGCTCGATGCTCCTGCACTGCATGCAGAGCAATTCCGTGTTGCACATCACACATGAAAGGAGCCTTGATTTCTTGATGGCACTCCAGAGAAACCCCAAGAACACTGTTTCAAGGCTAGAGGGATCCTGACGTCACTGTAGCCACACGAAAGAGCTCCGTGGACCAAGAATCAACCCGAGATGAGAGGTTAGTCCCTGGCTTCGACTCCAGAGGAATTCCACCTTACCACAAGCACCTCAAGAGGAGGCTTCTCTCAGCTCTAGGTATGTGAGAGGGACCCTGAGTTTTCGGCCTCAAGTGGAATGGACACCGCGATGCCCTGACTCGAAATAAGGCCGGATATCCCTGCAGTGACTTGAATGCAGGCTCGTCTTGCATCTCCCAAGACGAAAGGATGTTTGAATCCCCGGTGGAGACCACAGAGAAAGACCTAGTTCCCCACCTCATCGCGACCGGAGGCCTCACATCCTTTGAAAACTCCAGAGGTACGCGGAGATCAGTGCCTCCAAAGGAGACGATGCCTGACTCCTCGTGAAAATTGATAGGAGTCCCAGGATTCCTGTGGCACGTGGAAAGGGACACTTGGTCTCCCGCCTCAGCTGGTGAGGCGTCCCAATTGTCCTGCCAAGCCTCGAGGAGAATCCCGAGTTGTCCCTCGCAACTAGGCAGGAGTCCTGACGTCGCTGAACAAACACGTGTGTGGAAGGGCCATCCCCGTCGTAACTCGAGAATATACCCCAGGTTCCCGCCGCAACTCGAGAAAAACCATGAGACTTCCCCCTCGCCGAGAGATGAGGCCCGATTCCCCTGCACTGCGTGCAGAGCAATTCAGTGATGCACATCACACATTAAAGGAGCCTTGATTTCCTTCATAGCACTCCAGAGAAACCCTAAGAACACTGTTTCAAGGCTAGAGGGATCCTGAGGTCACTGTAGCAACACGAAAGAGCTCCGTGGACGAAGAATCAACTCGAGATGAGAGGTTAGTCCCTGGCTTCGACGCCAGAGGAATTCCACCTAACCACAAGCACCTCAAGAGGAGGCTTCTCTCAGCTCTAGGTATGTGAGAGGGACCCTGAGTTTGCGGCCTCAAGTGGAATGGACACCGCGATGCCCTGACTCGAAATAAGGCCGGATATCCCTGCTGTGACTTGAATGCAGGCTCGTCTTGCATCTCCCAAGACGAAAGGATGTCTGAATCCCCTGTGGAGACCACAGAGAAAGACCTAGTTCCCCACCTCATCGCGACCGGAGGCCTCACATCCTTTGAAAACTCCAGAGGTACGCGGAGATCAGTGCCTCCAAAGGAGACGATGCCTGACTCCTCGTGAAACTTGATAGGAGTCCCAGGATTCCTGTGACACGTGGAAAGGGACACTTGGTCTCCCGCCTCAGCTGGTGAGGCGTCCCAATTGCCCTGCCAAGCCTCGAGGAGAATCCCGAGTTGTCCCTCGCAACTAGGCAGGAGTCCTGACGTCGCTGAACAAACACGTGTGTGGAAGGGCCATCCCCGTCGTAACTCGCGAATATACCCCAGGTTCCCGGCGCAACTCGAGAAAAACCATGAGACTTCCCCCTCTCCGACAGATGAGGCCCGATTCCCCCGCACTGCGTGCAGAGCAATTCAGTGATGCACATCACACATGAAAGGAGCCTTGATTTCCTCCATAGCACTCCAGAGAAACCGCAAGAACACTGTTTCAAGGCTAGAGGGATCCCGACGTCACTGTAGCCACACGAAAGAGCTCCGGGGCCCAAAAATCAACTCGAGATGAGAGGTTAGTCTCTGGCTTCGACTCCAGAGGAATACCACCTTACCACAAGCACCTCAAGAGGAGGCTTCTCTCAGCTCTAGCTATGTGCTGAGTTTGCGGCCTCAAGTGGAATGGACACCGCGATGCCCTGACTCGAAATAAGGCCGGATATCCCAGCAGTGACTTGAATGCAGGCTCGTCTTGCATCTCCCAAGACGAAAGGATGTCTGAATCCCCTGTGGAGACCACAGAGAAAGACCTAGTTCCCCACCTCATAGTGACCGGAGGCCTCACATCCTTTGAAAACTCCAGAGGTACGCGGAGATCAGTGCCTCCAAAGGAGACGATGCCTGACACCTCGTGAAACTTGATAGGAGCCCCAGGATTCCTGTGGCACGTGGAAAGGGACCCTTGGTCTCCCGCCTCAGCTGCAGAGGCGTCCCAATTGCCCTGCCAAGCCTCGAGGAGAATCCCGAGTTGTCCCTCGCAACTAGGCAGGAGTCCTGACGTCGCTGAAGAAACACGTGGCTCGAAGGGCCATCCCCGTCGTAACTCGGGAATATACCCCAGGTTCCCGCCGCAACTCGAGAAAAACCATGAGACTTCCCCCTCGCCGCGAGATGAGGCCTGATTCCCCTGCCCTGAATCCAGAGCAATTCCGTGTTGCACATCACACATGAAAGGAGACTTGATTTCCTTGATGGCACTCCAGAGAAACCCCAAGAACACTGTTTCAAGGCTAGAGGGATCCTGAGGTCACTGTAGCAACACTAAAGAGCTCCGTGGACCAAAAATCAACTCGAGATGAGAGGTTAGTCCCTGGCTTCGACTCCAGAGGAATACCACCTTACCACAAGCACCTCAAGAGGAGGCTTCTCTCAGCTCTAGCTATGTGAGAGGGACGCTGAGTTTGCGGCCTCAAGTGGAATGGACACCGCGATGCCCTGACTCGAAATAAGGCCGGATATCCCTGCAGTGACTTGAATGCAGGCTCGTCTTGCATCTCCCAAGACGAAAGGATGTCTGAATCCCCTGTGGAGACCACAGAGAAAGACCTAGTTCCCCACCTCATCGCGACCGGAGGCCTCACATCCTTTGAAAACTCCAGAGGTACGCGGAGATCAGTGCCTCCAAAGGAGACGATTCCTGACTCCTCGTGAAACTTGATAGGAGTCCCAGGATTCCTGTGGCACATGGAAAGGGAACCTTGGTCTCCCTCATCAGCTGGAGAGGCGTCCCAATTGCCCTGCCAAGACTCGAGGAGAATCCCGAGTTGTCCCTCGCAACTAGGCAGAAGTCCTGATGTCGCTGAACAAACACCTGGCTGGAAGGGCCATCCCCGTCATAACTCGAGAATATACCGCAGGGTCCCGCCGCAACTCGAGAAAAACCATGAGACTTCCCCCTCGCCGCGAGATGAGGCTCGATGCTCCTGCACTGCATGCAGAGCAATTCCGTGTTGCACATCACACATGAAAGGAGCCTTGATTTCTTGATGGCACTCCAGAGAAACCCCAAGAACACTGTTTCAAGCCTAGAGGGATCCTGACGTCACTGTAGCCACACGAAAGAGCTCCGTGGACCAAGAATCAACCCGAGATGAGAGGTTAGTCCCTGGCTTCGACTCCAGAGGAATTCCACCTTACCACAAGCACCTCAAGAGGAGGCTTCTCTCAGCTCTAGGTATGTGAGAGGGACCCTGAGTTTGCGGCCTCAAGTGGAATGGACACCGCGATGCCCTGACTCGAAATAAGGCCGGATATCCCTGCAGTGACTTGAATGCAGGCTCGTCTTGCATCTCCCAAGACGAAAGGATGTTTGAATCCCCGGTGGAGACCACAGAGAAAGACCTAGTTCCCCACCTCATCGCGACCGGAGGCCTCACATCCTTTGAAAACTCCAGAGGTACGCGGAGATCAGTGCCTCCAAAGGAGACGATGCCTGACTCCTCGTGTAAATTGATAGGAGTCCCAGGATTCCTGTGGCACGTGGAAAGGGACACTTGGTCTCCCGCCTCAGCTGGTGAGGCGTCCCAATTGTCCTGCCAAGCCTCGAGGAGAATCCCGAGTTGTCCCTCGCAACTAGGCAGGAGTCCTGACGTCGCTGAACAAACACGTGTGTGGAAGGGCCATCCCCGTCGTAACTCGAGAATATACCCCAGGTTCCCGCCGCAACTCGAGAAAAACCATGAGACTTCCCCCTCGCCGAGAGATGAGGCCCGATTCCCCTGCACTGCGTGCAGAGCAATTCAGTGATGCACATCACACATTAAAGGAGCCTTGATTTCCTTCATAGACTCCAGAGAAACCCTAAGAACACTGTTTCAAGGCTAGAGGGATCCTGAGGTCACTGTAGCAACACGAAAGAGCTCCGTGGACGAAGAATCAACTCGAGATGAGAGGTTAGTCCCTGGCTTCGACCCCAGAGGAATTCCACCTAACCACAAGCACCTCAAGAGGAGGCGTCTCTCAGCTCTAGGTATGTGAGAGGGACCCTGAGTTTGCGGCCTCAAGTGGAATGGACACCGCGATGCCCTGACTCGAAATAAGGCCGGATATCCCTGCTGTGACTTGAATGCAGGCTCGTCTTGCATCTCCCAAGACGAAAGGATGTCTGAATCCCCTGTGGAGACCACAGAGAAAGACCTAGTTCCCCACCTCATCGCGACCGGAGGCCTCACATCCTTTGAAAACTCCAGAGGTACGCGGAGATCAGTGCCTCCAAAGGAGACGATTCCTGACTCCTCGTGAAACTTGATAGGAGTCCCAGGATTCCTGTGGCACATGGAAAGGGAACCTTGGTCTCCCTCATCAGCTGGAGAGGCGTCCCAATTGCCCTGCCAAGACTCGAGGAGAATCCCGAGTTGTCCCTCGCAACTAGGCAGAAGTCCTGATGTCGCTGAACAAACACCTGGCTGGAAGGGCCATCCCCGTCATAACTCGAGAATATACCGCAGGGTCCCGCCGCAACTCGAGAAAAACCATGAGACTTCCCCCTCGCCGCGAGATGAGGCTCGATGCTACTGCACTGCATGCAGAGCAATTCCGTGTTGCACATCACACATGAAAGGAGCCTTGATTTCTTGATGGCACTCCAGAGAAACCCCAAGAACACTGTTTCAAGGCTAGAGGGATCCTGACGTCACTGTAGCCACACGAAAGAGCTCCGTGGACCAAGAATCAACCCGAGATGAGAGGTTAGTCCCTGGCTTCGACTCCAGAGGAATTCCACCTTACCACAAGCACCTCAAGAGGAGGCTTCTCTCAGCTCTAGGTATGTGAGAGGGACCCTGAGTTTGCGGCCTCAAGTGGAATGGACACCGCGATGCCCTGACTCGAAATAAGGCCGGATATCCCTGCAGTGACTTGAATGCAGGCTCGTCTTGCATCTCCCAAGACGAAAGGATGTTTGAATCCCCGGTGGAGACCACAGAGAAAGACCTAGTTCCCCACCTCATCGCGACCGGAGGCCTCACATCCTTTGAAAACTCCAGAGGTACGCGGAGATCAGTGCCTCCAAAGGAGACGATGCCTGACTCCTCGTGAAAATTGATAGGAGTCCCAGGATTCCTGTGGCACGTGGAAAGGGACACTTGGTCTCCCGCCTCAGCTGGTGAGGCGTCCCAATTGTCCTGCCAAGCCTCGAGGAGAATCCCGAGTTGTCCCTCGCAACTAGGCAGGAGTCCTGACGTCGCTGAACAAACACGTGTGTGGAAGGGCCATCCCCGTCGTAACTCGAGAATATACCCCAGGTTCCCGCCGCAACTCGAGAAAAACCATGAGACTTCCCCCTCGCCGAGAGATGAGGCCCGATTCCCCTGCACTGCGTGCAGAGCAATTCAGTGATGCACATCACACATTAAAGGAGCCTTGATTTCCTTCATAGACTCCAGAGAAACCCTAAGAACACTGTTTCAAGGCTAGAGGGATCCTGAGGTCACTGTAGCAACACGAAAGAGCTCCGTGGACGAAGAATCAACTCGAGATGAGAGGTTAGTCCCTGGCTTCGACTCCAGAGGAATTCCACCTTACCACAAGCACCTCAAGAGGAGGCTTCTCTCAGCTCTAGGTATGTGAGAGGGACCCTGAGTTTGCGGCCTCAAGTGGAATGGACACCGCGATGCCCTGACTCGAAATAAGGCCGGATATCCCTGCTGTGACTTGAATGCAGGCTCGTCTTGCATCTCCCAAGACGAAAGGATGTCTGAATCCCCTGTGGAGACCACAGAGAAAGACCTAGTTCCCCACCTCATCGCGACCGGAGGCCTCACATCCTTTGAAAACTCCAGAGGTACGCGGAGATCAGTGCCTCCAAAGGAGACGATGCCTGACTCCTCGTGAAACTTGATAGGAGTCCCAGGATTCCTGTGACACGTGGAAAGGGACACTTGGTCTCCCGCCTCAGCTGGTGAGGCGTCCCAATTGCCCTGCCAAGCCTCGAGGAGAATCCCGAGTTGTCCCTCGCAACTAGGCAGGAGTCCTGACGTCGCTGAACAAACACGTGTGTGGAAGGGCCATCCCCGTCGTAACTCGCGAATATACCCCAGGTTCCCGGCGCAACTCGAGAAAAACCATGAGACTTCCCCCTCTCCGACAGATGAGGCCCGATTCCCCCGCACTGCGTGCAGAGCAATTCAGTGATGCACATCACACATGAAAGGAGCCTTGATTTCCTCCATAGCACTCCAGAGAAACCGCAAGAACACTGTTTCAAGGCTAGAGGGATCCCGACGTCACTGTAGCCACACGAAAGAGCTCCGGGGCCCAAAAATCAACTCGAGATGAGAGGTTAGTCTCTGGCTTCGACTCCAGAGGAATACCACCTTACCACAAGCACCTCAAGAGGAGGCTTCTCTCAGCTCTAGCTATGTGCTGAGTTTGCGGCCTCAAGTGGAATGGACACCGCGATGCCCTGACTCGAAATAAGGCCGGATATCCCAGCAGTGACTTGAATGCAGGCTCGTCTTGCATCTCCCAAGACGAAAGGATGTCTGAATCCCCTGTGGAGACCACAGAGAAAGACCTAGTTCCCCACCTCATAGTGACCGGAGGCCTCACATCCTTTGAAAACTCCAGAGGTACGCGGAGATCAGTGCCTCCAAAGGAGACGATGCCTGACTCCTCGTGAAACTTGATAGGAGTCCCAGGATTCCTGTGGCACGTGGAAAGGGACCCTTGGTCTCCCGCCTCAGCTGCAGAGGCGTCCCAATTGCCCTGCCAAGCCTCGAGGAGAATCCCGAGTTCTCCCTCGCAACTAGGCAGGAGTCCTGACGTCGCTGAAGAAACACGTGGCTCGAAGGGCCATCCCCGTCGTAACTCGGGAATATACCCCAGGTTCCCGCCGCAACTCGAGAAAAACCATGAGACTTCCCCCTCGCCGCGAGATGAGGCCTGATTCCCCTGCCCTGTATCCAGAGCAATTCCGTGTTGCACATCACACATGAAAGGAGCCTTGATTTCCTTGATGGCACTCCAGAGAAACCCCAAGAACACTGTTTCAAGGATAGAGGGATCCTGAGGTCACTGTAGCAACACGAAAGAGCTCCGTGGACCAAAAATCAACTCGAGATGAGAGGTTAGTCCCTGGCTTCGACTCCAGAGGAATACCACCTTACCACAAGCACCTCAAGAGGAGGCTTCTCTCAGCTCTAGGTATGTGAGAGGGACCCTGAGTTTGCGGCCTCAAGTGGAATGGACACCGCGATGCCCTGACTCGAAATAAGGCCGGATATCCCTGCAGTGACTTGAATGCAGGCTCGTCTTGCATCTCCCAAGATGAAAGTATGTCTGAATCCCCTGTGGAGACCTCAGAGAAAGATCTAGTTCCCCACCTCATCACGACCGGAGGCCTCACATCCTTTGAAAACTCCAGAGGTATGCGAAGATCAGTGCCTCCAAAGGAGACGATGCCTGACTCCTCGAGAAAGTTGATAGGAGTCCCAGGATTCCTGTGGCACATGGAAAGGGACCCTTGGTCTCCCGCCTCAGCTGGAGAGGCGTCCCAATTGCCCTGCCAAGCCTCGAGGAGAATCCCGAGTTGTCCCTCGCAACTAAGCAGGAGTCCTGCCGCGCTGAACAAACACGTGGCTGGAAGGGCCATCCCCGTTATAACTCGAGAATATACCCCAGGGTCCCGCCGCAACTCGGGAAAAACCATGAGACTACCCCCTCGCCCCGAGATGAGGCCCGATTCCCCTGCACTGCGTGCAGAGCAATTCCGTGTTGCACATCACACATGAATGGAGCCTTGATTTCCTTGATAGCACTCCAGAGAAACCCCAAGAACACTGTTTCAAGGCTAGAGGGATCCTGACGTCTCTGTAGCCACACGAAAGAGCTCCGTGGCCCAAAAATCAACTCGAGATGAGAGGTTAGTCCCTGGCTTCGACTCCAGAGGAATACCACCTTACCACAAGCACCTCAAGAGGAGGCTTCTCTCAGCTCTAGGTATGTGAGAGGGACCCTGAGTTTGCGGCCTCAAGTGGAATGCACACCGCGATGCCCTGACTCGAAATAAGGCCGGATATCCCTGCAGTGACTTGAATGCAGGCTCGTCTTGCATCTCCCAAGATGAAAGGATGTCTGAATCCCCTGTGGAGACCTCAGAGAAAGATCTAGTTCCCCACCTCATCACGACCGGAGGCCTCACATCCTTTGAAAACTCCAGAGGTATGCGAAGATCAGTGCCTCCAAAGGAGACGATGCCTGACTCCTCGAGAAAGTTGATAGGAGTCCCAGGATTCCTGTGGAACATGGAAAGGGACCCTTGGTCGCCCGCCTCAGCTGGAGAGGCGTCCCAATTGCCCTGCCAAGCCTCGAGGAGAATCCCGAGTTGTCCCTCGCAACTAAGCAGGAGTCCTGACGTCGCTGAACAAACACGTGGCTGGAAGGGCCATCCCCGTTATAACTCGAGAATATAACCCAGGGTCCCGCCGCAACTCGGGAAAAACCATGAGACTTCCCCCTCGCCCCGAGATGAGGCTCGATTCTCCTGCACTGCATGCAGAGCAATTCCGTGTTGCACATCAAACATGAAAGGAGCCTTGATTTCCTTGATGGCACTCCAGAGAAACCCCAAGAACACTGTTTCTAGGCTAGAGGGATCCTGAGGTCACTGTAGCAACATGAAAGAGCTCCGTGGCCCAGAAATCAACTCGAGATGAGAGGTTAGTCCCTGGCTTCGACTCCAGAGGAATACCACCTAACCACAAGCACCTCAAGAGGAGGCTTCTCTCAGCTCTAGGTATGTGAGAGGGACCCTGAGCTTGCGGCCTCAAGTGGAATGGACACCACGATGCCCTGACTCGAAATAAGGCCGGATATCCCTGCAGTGACTTCAATGCAGGCTCGTCTTGCATCTCCCAAGATGAAAGGATGTCTGAATCCCCTGTGGAGACCACAGAGAAATACCTAGTTCCCCACCTCATCGCGACGGGAGGCCTCACATCCTTTGAAAACTCCAGAGGTACGCGGAGATCAGTGCCTCCAAACGAGACGATGCCTGACTCCTCGTGAAACTTGATAGGAGTCCCAGGATTCCTATGGAGCGTGGAAAGGGACCCTTGGTCTACCGCCTCAGATGGAGAGGCGTCCCAATTGCCCTGCCAAGCCTCGAGGAGAATCCCGAGTTGTCCCTCGCAACTAGGCAGGAGTCCTGACATCGCTGAACAAACACGTGGGTGGAAGGGCCATCCCCGTCATAACATTAGAATATATCCCAGGTTCCCACCGCAACTCGAGAAAATGTATGAGACTTCCCCGTCGCCGCAAAATGAGGCCTGATATCCTGCAGTGCGTGCAGAGCAATTCCCTGTTGCACATCACACATGAAAGGAGCCTTGATTTCCTTGATGGCACTCCAGAGAAACTCCAAGAACACTGTTTCAAGGCTAGAGGGATCTTGAGGTCACTGTAGCCACACGAAAGAGCTCGGTGGCCCAAAAATCAACTCGAGATGAGAGGTTAGTCCCTGGCTTCGACTCCAGAGGAATACCACCTTACCACAAGCACCTCAAGAGGAGGCTTCTCTCAGCTCTAGGTATGTGAGAGGGACCCTGAGTTTGCGGCCTCAAGTGGAATGGACACCGCGATGCCCTGACTCGAAATAAGGCCGGATATCCCTGCAGTGACTTGAATGCAGGCTCGTCTTGCATCTCCCAAGACGAAAGGATGTCTGAATCCCCTGTGGAGACCACAGAGAAATACCTAGTTCCCCACCTCATCGCGACCGGAGGCCTCACATCCTTTGAAAACTCCAGAGGTACGCGGAGATCAGTGCCTCCAAAGGAGACGATTCCTGACGCCTCGTGAAACTTGATAGGAGTCCCAGGATTCCTGTGGCACGTGGAAAGGGACCCTTGGTCTCCGGCCTCAGCTGGAGAGGCGTCCCAATTGCCCTGCCAAGCCTCGAGGAGAATCCCGAGTTGTCCCTCGCAACTAGGCAGGAGTCCTGACGTCGCTGAACAAACAAGTGGGTGGAGGGACCATCCCCGTCGTAACTCGAGAATATACCGCAGGTTCCCGCCGCAACTCGAGAAAAACCTTGAGACTTCCCCCTCGCCGCGAGATGAGGCCCGATTCCCCTGCACTGGGTGCAGAGCAATTCTGTGTTGCACATCACACATGAAAGGAGCCTTGATTTCCTTGATGGCACTCCACAGAAACCCCAAGAACACTGTTTCAAGGCTAGAGGGATCCTGACGTCTCTGTAGCCACACGAAAGAGCTCCGTGGCCCAAAAATCAACTCGAGATGAGAGCTTAGTCCCTGGCTTCGACTCCAGAGGAATACCACCTTACCACAAGCACCTCAAGAGGAGGCTTCTCTCAGCTCTAAGTATGTGAGAGGGACCCTGAGTTTGCGGCCTCAAGTGGAATGGACACCGCGATGCCCTGACTCGAAATAAGGCCGGATATCCCTGCAGTGACTTGAATGCAGGCTCGTCTTCCATCTCCCAAGATGAAAGGATATCTGAATCCCCTGTGGAGACCTCAGAGAAAGATCTAGTTCCCCACCTCATCATGCCCGGAGGCCTCACATCCTTTGAAAACTCCAGAGTTATGCGAAGATCAGTGCCTCCAAAGGAGACGATGCCTGACTCCTCGTGAAAGTTGATAGGAGTCCCAGGATTCCTGTGGCACATGGAAAGGGACCCTTGGTCGCCCGCCTCAGATGGAGAGGCGTCCCAATTGCCCTGCCAAGCCTCGAGGAGAATCCCGAGTTGTCCCTCGCAACTAAGCAGGAGTCCTGACGTCGCTGAACAAACACGTGGCTGGAAGGGCCATCCCCGTTATAACTCGAGAATATACCCCACGGTCCCGCCGCAACTCGGGAAAAACCATGAGACTTCCCCCTCGCCCCGAGATGAGGCTCGATTCTCCTGCACTGCATGCAGAGCAATTCCGTGTTGCACATCAAACATGAAAGGAGCCTTGATTTCCTTAATGGCACTCCAGAGAAACCCCAAGAACACTGTTTCAAGGCTAGAGGGATCCTGAGGTTACTGTAGCAAAACGAAAGAGCTCCATGGACCAAAAATCAACTTGAGATGAGAGGTTAGTCCCTGGCTTCAACTCCATAGGAATACCACCTTACCACAAGCACCTCAAGAGGAGGCTTCTCTCAGCTCTAGGTATGTGAGAGGCACCCTGCTTTTGCGGACTCAAGTGGAATGGACACTGCGATGCCCTGACACGAAATAAGGCTGTATATCCCTGCAGTGACTTGAATGCAGGCTCGTCTTGCATCTTCCAAGATGAAAGGATGTCTCAATCCCCTGTGGAGACCACAGAGAAAGACCTAGTTCCCCACCTCATCGCGACCGGAGGCCTCACATCCTTTGAAAACTCCAGAGGTACGCGGAGATCAGTGCCACCAAAGGAGACGATGCCTGACTCCTCGTGAAACTTGATAAGAGTCCCAGGATTCCTGTGGCACGTGGAAAGGGACACTTGGTCTCCCGCCTCAGCTGGAGAGGCGTCCCAATTGCCCAGCCAAGCCTCGAGGAGAATCCCGAGTTGTCCCTCGCAACTAGGCAGGAGTCCTGACGTCGCTGAACAAACACGTGGCTGGAAGGGCCATCCCCGTCATAACTCGAGAATATACCCCAGGTTCCCGCCGCAACTCGAGAAAAACCATGAGACTTCCCCCTCGCCGAGAGATGAGGCCCGATTCCCCTGCACTGCGTGCAGAGCAATTCAGTGATGCACATCACACATTAAAGGAGCCTTGATTTCCTTCATAGCACTCCAGAGAAACCCCAAGAACACTGTTTCAAGGCTAGAGGGATCCTGAGGTCACTGTAGCAACACGAAAGAGCTCCGTGGACCAAGAATCAACTCGAGATGAGAGGTTAGTCCCTGGCTTCGACTCCAGAGGAATTCCACCTTACCACAAGCACCTCAAGAGGAGGCTTCTCTCAGCTCTAGGTATGTGAGAGGGACCCTGAGTTTGCGGCCTCAAGTGGAATGGACACCGCGATGCCCTGACTCGAAATAAGGCCGGATATCCCTGCTGTGACTTGAATGCAGGCTCGTCTTGCATCTCCCAAGACGAAAGGATGTCTGAATCCCCTGTGGAGACCACAGAGAAAGACTTAGTTTCACACCTCATCGCGACCGGAGGCCTCACATCCTTTGAAAACTCCAGAGGTACGCGGAGATCAGTGCCTCCAAAGGAGACGATGCCTGACTCCTCGTGAAACTTGATAGGAGTCCCAGGATTCCTGTGACACGTGGAAAGGGACACTTGGTCTCCCGCCTCAGCTGGTGAGGCGTCCCAATTGCCCTGCCAAGCCTCGAGGAGAATCCCGAGTTGTCCCTCGCAACTAGGCAGGAGTCCTGACGTCGCTGAACAAACACGTGTGTGGAAGGGCCATCCCCGTCGTAACTCGCGAATATACCCCAGGTTCCCGGCGCAACTCGAGAAAAACCATGAGACTTCCCCCTCTCCGACAGATGAGGCCCGATTCCCCTGCACTGCGTGCAGAGCAATTCAGTGATGCACATCACACATGAAAGGAGCCTTGATTTCCTTCATAGCACTCCAGAGAAACCCCAAGAACACTGTTTCAAGGCTAGAGGGATCCTGACGTCACTGTAGCCACACGAAAGAGCTCCGGGGCCCAAAAATCAACTCGAGATGAGAGGTTAGTCTCTGGCTTCGACTCCAGAGGAATACCACCTTACCACAAGCACCTCAAGAGGAGGCTTCTCTCAGCTCTAGCTATGTGCTGAGTTTGCGGCCTCAAGTGGAATGGACACCGCGATGCCCTGACTCGAAATAAGGCCGGATATCCCAGCAGTGACTTGAATGCAGGCTCGTCTTGCATCTCCCAAGACGAAAGGATGTCTGAATCCCCTGTGGAGACCACAGAGAAAGACCTAGTTCCCCACCTCATAGTGACCGGAGGCCTCACATCCTTTGAAAACTCCAGAGGTACGCGGAGATCAGTGCCTCCAAAGGAGACGATGCCTGACTCCTCGTGAAACTTGATAGGAGTCCCAGGATTCCTGTTGCACGTGGAAAGGGACCCTTGGTCTCCCGCCTCAGCTGCAGAGGCGTCCCAATTGCCCTGCCAAGCCTCGAGGAGAATCCCGAGTTGTCCCTCGCAACTAGGCAGGAGTCCTGACGTCGCTGAAGAAACACGTGGCTCGGAGGGCCATTCCCGTCGTAACTCGGGAATATACCCCAGGTTCCCACCGCAACTCGAGAAAAACAATGAGACTTCCCCCTCGCCCCGAGATGAGGCCCGATTCCCCTGCACTGCGTGCAGAGCAATTCCGTGTTGCACATCACACATGAATGGAGCCTTGATTTCCTTGATAGCACTCCAGAGAAACCCCAAGAACACTGTTTCAAGGCTAGAGGGATCCTGACGTCTCTGTAGCCACACGAAAGAGCTCCGTGGCCCAAAAATCAACTCGAGATGAGAGGTTAGTCCCTGGCTTCGACTCCAGAGGAATACCACCTTACCACAAGCACCTCAAGAGGAGGCTTCTCTCAGCTCTAAGTATGTGAGAGGGACCCTGAGTTTGCGGCCTCAAGTGGAATGGACACCGCGATGCCCTGACTCGAAATAAGGCCGGATATCCCTGCAGTGACTTGAATGCAGGCTCGTCTTGCATCTCCCAAGATGAAAGGATGTCTGAATCCCCTGTGGAGACCACAGAGAAAGATCTAGTTCCCCACCTCATCACGACCGGAGGCCTCACATCCTTTGAAAACTCCAGAGTTATGCGAAGATCAGTGCCTCCAAAGGAGACGATGCCTGACTCCTCGTGAAAGTTGATAGGAGTCCCAGGATTCCTATGGCACATGGAAAGGGACCCTTGGTCGCCCGCCTCAGCTGGAGAGGCGTCCCAATTGCCCTGCCAAGCCTCGAGGAGAATCCCGAGTTGTCCCTCGCAACTAAGCAGGAGTCCTGACGTCGCTGAACAAACACGTGGCTGGAAGGGCCATCCCCGTTATAACTCGAGAATATAACCCAGGGTCCCGCCGCAACTCGGGAAAAACCATGAGACTACCCCCTCGCCCCGAGATGTGGCCCGATTCCCCTGCACTGCGTGCAGAGCAATTCCGTGTTGCACATCACACATGAATGGAGCCTTGATTTCCTTGATAGCACTCCAGAGAAACCCCAAGAACACTGTTTCAACGCTAGAGGGATCCTGACGTCTCTGTAGCCACAGGAAAGAGCTCCGTGGCCCAAAAATCAACTCGAGATGAGAGGTTAGTCCCTGGCTTCGACTCCAGAGGAATACCACCTTACCACAAGCACCTCAAGAGGAGGCTTCTCTCAGCTCTAGGTATGTGAGAGGGACCCTGAGTTTGCGGCCTCAAGTGGAATGGACACCGCGATGCCCTGACTCGAAATAAGGCCGGATATCCCTGCAGTGACTTGAATGCAGGCTCGTCTTGCATCTCCCAAGATGAAAGTATGTCTGAATCCCCTGTGGAGACCTCAGAGAAAGATCTAGTTCCCCACCTCATCACGACCGGAGGCCTCACATCCTTTGAAAACTCCAGAGGTATGCGAAGATCAGTGCCTCCAAAGGAGACGATGCCTGACTCCTCGAGAAAGTTGATAGGAGTCCCAGGATTCCTGTGGCACATGGAAAGGGACCCTTGGTCGCCCGCCTCAGCTGGAGAGGCGTCCCAATTGCCCTGCCAAGCCTCGAGGAGAATCCCGAGTTGTCCCTCGCAACTAAGCAGGAGTCCTGACGTCGCTGAACAAACACGTGGCTGGAAGGGCCATCCCCGTTATAACTCGAGAATATACCCCAGGGTCCCGCCGCAACTCGAGAAAAACCATGAGACTACCCCCTCGCCCCGAGATGAGGCCCGATTCCCCTGCAATGCGTGCAGAGCAATTCCGTGTTGCACATCACACATGAATGGAGCCTTGATTTCCTTGATAGCACTCCAGAGAAACCCCAAGAACACTGTTTCAAGGCTAGAGGGATCCTGACGTCTCTGTAGCCACACGAAAGAGCTCCGTGGCCCAAAAATCAACTCGAGATGAGAGGGTAGTCCCTAGCTTCGACTCCAGAGGAATACCACCTTACCACAAGCACCTCAAGAGGAGGCTTCTCTCAGCTCTAGGTATGTGAGAGGGACCCTGAGTTGGCGGTCTAAAGTGCAATGGACACCGCGATGCCCTGACTCGAAATAAGGCCGGATATCCCTGCAGTGACTTGAATGCAGGCTCGTCTTGCATCTCCCAAGATGAAAGGATGTCTGAATCCCCTGTGGAGACCACAGAGAAAGACCTAGTTCCCCACCTCATCGCGACGGGAGGCCTCACATCCTTTGAAAACTGCAGAGGTACGCGGAGATCAGTGCCTCCAAACGAGACGATGCCTGACTCCTCGTGAAACTTGATAGGAGTCCCAGGATTCCTATGGCAAGTGGAAAGGGACCCTTGGTCTACCGCCTCAGATGGAGAGGCGTCCCAATTGCCCTGCCAAGCCTCGAGGAGAATCCCGAGTTGTCCCTCGCAACTAGGCAGGAGTCCTGACGTCGCTGAACAAACAAGTGGGTGGAGGGACCATCCCCGTCGTAACTCGAGAATATACCGCAGGTTCCCGCCGCAACTCGAGAAAAACCTTGAGACTTCCCCCTCGCCGCGAGATGAGGCCCGATTCCCCTGCACTGGGTGCAGAGCAATTCTGTGTTGCACATCACACATGAAAGGAGCCTTGATTTCCTTGATGGCACTCCACAGAAACCCCAAGAACACTGTTTCAAGGCTAGAGGGATCCTGACGTCTCTGTAGCCACACGAAAGAGCTCCGTGGCCCAAAAATCAACTCGAGATGAGAGGTTAGTCCCTGGCTTCGACTCCAGAGGAATACCACCTTACCACAAGCACCTCAAGAGGAGGCTTCTCTCAGCTCTAAGTATGTGAGAGGGACCCTGAGTTTGCGGCCTCAAGTGGAATGGACACCGCGATGCCCTGACTCGAAATAAGGCCGGATATCCCTGCAGTGACTTGAATGCAGGCTCGTCTTCCATCTCCCAAGATGAAAGGATATCTGAATCCCCTGTGGAGACCTCAGAGAAAGATCTAGTTCCCCACCTCATCATGCCCGGAGGCCTCACATCCTTTGAAAACTCCAGAGTTATGCGAAGATCAGTGCCTCCAAAGGAGACGATGCCTGACTCCTCGTGAAAGTTGATAGGAGTCCCAGGATTCCTGTGGCACATGGAAAGGGACCCTTGGTCGCCCGCCTCAGATGGAGAGGCGTCCCAATTGCCCTGCCAAGCCTCGAGGAGAATCCCGAGTTGTCCCTCGCAACTAAGCAGGAGTCCTGACGTCGCTGAACAAACACGTGGCTGGAAGGGCCATCCCCGTTATAACTCGAGAATATACCCCACGGTCCCGCCGCAACTCGGGAAAAACCATGAGACTGCCCCCTCGCCCCGAGATGAGGCTCGATTCTCCTGCACTGCATGCAGAGCAATTCCGTGTTGCACATCAAACATGAAAGGAGCCTTGATTTCCTTAATGGCACTCCAGAGAAACCCCAAGAACACTGTTTCAAGGCTAGAGGGATCCTGAGGTTACTGTAGCAAAACGAAAGAGCTCCATGGACCAAAAATCAACTCGAGATGAGAGGTTAGTCCCTGGCTTCAACTCCATAGGAATACCACCTTACCACAAGCACCTCAAGAGGAGGCTTCTCTCAGCTCTAGGTATGTGAGAGGCACCCTGCTTTTGCGGACTCAAGTGGAATGGACACTGCGATGCCCTGACACGAAATAAGGCTGGATATCCCTGCAGTGACTTGAATGCAGGCTCGTCTTGCATCTTCCAAGATGAAAGGATGTCTCAATCCCCTGTGGAGACCACAGAGAAAGACCTAGTTCCCCACCTCATCGCGACCGGAGGCCTCACATCCTTTGAAAACTCCAGAGGTACGTGGAGATCAGTGCCACCAAAGGAGACGATGCCTGACTCCTCGTGAAACTTGATAAGAGTCCCAGGATTCCTGTGGCACGTGGAAAGGGACACTTGGTCTCCCGCCTCAGCTGGAGAGGCGTCCCAATTGCCCTGCCAAGCCTCGAGGAGAATCCCGAGTTGTCCCTCGCAACTAGGCAGGAGTCCTGACGTCGCTGAACAAACACGTGGCTGGAAGGGCCATCCCCGTCATAACTCGAGAATATACCCCAGGTTCCCGCCGCAACTCGAGAAAAACCATGAGACTACCCCCTCGCCGAGAGATGAGGCCCGATTCCCCTGCACTGCGTGCAGAGCAATTCAGTGATGCACATCACACATTAAAGGAGCCTTGATTTCCTTCATAGCACTCCAGAGAAACCCCAAGAACACTGTTTCAAGGCTAGAGGGATCCTGA
The DNA here is from genome assembly GCF_910594005.1 of Cervus elaphus. Taxonomy (NCBI): domain Eukaryota; kingdom Metazoa; phylum Chordata; class Mammalia; order Artiodactyla; family Cervidae; genus Cervus; species Cervus elaphus. Next base: position 1,488,232 of record NC_057815.1, on the reverse strand, counting down.
GGTCACTGTAGCAACACGAAAGAGCTCCGTGGACCAAGAATCAACTCGAGATGAGAGGTTAGTCCCTGGCTTCGACTCCAGAGGAATTCCACCTTACCACAAGCACCTCAAGAGGAGGCTTCTCTCAGCTCTAGGTATGTGAGAGGGACCCTGAGTTTGCGGCCTCAAGTGGAATGGACACCGCGATGCCCTGACTCGAAATAAGGCCGGATATCCCTGCTGTGACTTGAATGCAGGCTCGTCTTGCATCTCCCAAGACGAAAGGATGTCTGAATCCCCTGTGGAGACCACAGAGAAAGACTTAGTTTCACACCTCATCGCGACCGGAGGCCTCACATCCTTTGAAAACTCCAGAGGTACGCGGAGATCAGTGCCTCCAAAGGAGACGATGCCTGACTCCTCGTGAAACTTGATAGGAGTCCCAGGATTCCTGTGACACGTGGAAAGGGACACTTGGTCTCCCGCCTCAGCTGGTGAGGCGTCCCAATTGCCCTGCCAAGCCTCGAGGAGAATCCCGAGTTGTCCCTCGCAACTAGGCAGGAGTCCTGACGTCGCTGAACAAACACGTGTGTGGAAGGGCCATCCCCGTCGTATCTCGCGAATATACCCCAGGTTCCCGGCGCAACTCGAGAAAAACCATGAGACTTCCCCCTCTCCGACAGATGAGGCCCGATTCCCCTGCACTGCGTGCAGAGCAATTCAGTGATGCACATCACACATGAAAGGAGCCTTGATTTCCTTCATAGCACTCCAGAGAAACCCCAAGAACACTGTTTCAAGGCTAGAGGGATCCTGACGTCACTGTAGCCACACGAAAGAGCTCCGGGGCCCAAAAATCAACTCGAGATGAGAGGTTAGTCTCTGGCTTCGACTCCAGAGGAATACCACCTTACCACAAGCACCTCAAGAGGAGGCTTCTCTCAGCTCTAGCTATGTGCTGAGTTTGCGGCCTCAAGTGGAATGGACACCGCGATGCCCTGACTCGAAATAAGGCCGGATATCCCAGCAGTGACTTGAATGCAGGCTCGTCTTGCATCTCCCAAGACGAAAGGATGTCTGAATCCCCTGTGGAGACCACAGAGAAAGACCTAGTTCCCCACCTCATAGTGACCGGAGGCCTCACATCCTTTGAAAACTCCAGAGGTACGCGGAGATCAGTGCCTCCAAAGGAGACGATGCCTGACTCCTCGTGAAACTTGATAGGAGTCCCAGGATTCCTGTGGCACGTGGAAAGGGACCCTTGGTCTCCCGCCTCAGCTGCAGAGGCGTCCCAATTGCCCTGCCAAGCCTCGTGGAGAATCCTGAGTTTTCCCTAGCAATTAGGCAGGAGTTCTGACATCGCTGAACAAACACGTGGGTGGAAGGGCCATCCCCGTCATAACATCAGAATATACCCCAGGTTCCCACCGCAACTCGAGAAAAACAATGAGACTTCCCCCACGCCCCGAGATGAGGCCCGATTCCCCTGCACTGCGTGCAGAGCAATTCCGTGTTGCACATCACACATGAATGGAGCCTTGATTTCCTTGATAGCACTCCACAGAAACCCCAAGAACACTGTTTCAAGGCTAGAGGGATCCTGACGTCTCTGTAGCCACACGAAAGAGCTCCGTGGCCCAAAAATCAACTCGAGATGAGAGGTTAGTCCCTGGCTTCGACTCCAGAGGAATACCACCTTACCACAAGCACCTCAAGAGGAGGCTTCTCTCAGCTCTAAGTATGTGAGAGGGACCCTGAGTTTGCGGCCTCAAGTGGAATGGACACCGCGATGCCCTGACTCGAAATAAGGCCGGATATCCCTGCAGTGACTTGAATGCAGGCTCGTCTTGCATCTCCCAAGATGAAAGGATGTCTGAATCCCCTGTGGAGACCTCAGAGAAAGATCTAGTTCCCCACCTCATCACGACCGGAGGCCTCACATCCTTTGAAAACTCCAGAGGTATGCGAAGATCAGTGCCTCCAAAGGAGACGATGCCTGACTCCTCGTGAAAGTTGATAGGAGTGCCAGGATTCCTGTGGCACATGGAAAGGGACACTTGGTCGCCCGCCTCAGCTGGAGAGGCGTCCCAATGGCCCTGCCAAGCCTCGAGGAGAATCCCGAGTTGTCCCTCGCAACTAAGCAGGAGTCCTGACGTCGCTGAACAAACACGTGGCTGGAAGGTCCATCCCCGTTATAACTCGAGAATATACCCCAGGGTCCCGCCGCAACTCGGGAAAAACCATGAGACTACCCCCTCGCCCCGAGATGTGGCCCGATTCCCCTGCACTGCGTGCAGAGCAATTCCGTGTTGCACATCACACATGAATGGAGCCTTGATTTCCTTGATAGCACTCCAGAGAAACCCCAAGAACACTGTTTCAAGGCTAGAGGGATCCTGACGTCTCTGTAGCCACACGAAAGAGCTCCGTGGCCCAAAAATCAACTCGAGATGAGAGGTTAGTCACTGGCTTCGACTCCAGAGGAATACCACCTTACCACAAGCACCTCAAGAGGAGGCTTCTCTCAGCTCTAGCTATGTGAGAGGGACCCTGAGTTTGCGGCCTCAAGTGGAATGGACACCGCGATGGCCTGACTCGAAATAAGGCCGGATATCCCTGCAGTGACTTGAATGCAGGCTCGTCTTGCATCTCCCAAGATGAAAGTATGTCTGAATCCCCTGTGGACACCACAGAGAAAGACCTAGTTCCCCACCTCATCGTGACCGGAGGCCTCACATCCTTTGAAAACTCCAGAGGTATGCGGAGATCAGTGCCTCCAAAGGAGACGATGCCTGACTCCTCGTGAAACTTGATAGGAGTCCCAGGATTCCTGTTGTACGTGGAAAGGGAACCTTGGTCTCCCGCCTCAGCTGGAGAGGCGTCCCAATTGCCCTGCCAAGCCTCGAGGAGAATCCCGAGTTGTCCCTCGCAACTAGGCAGGAGTCCTGACGTCGCTGAACAAACACGTGCGTGGACGGGCCATCCCCATTGTAACTCGAGAATATACCCCAGGTTCCCGCCGCAACTCGAGAAAAACCATGAGACTTCCCCCTCGCCGCGAGATGAGGCCCGATTCCCCTGCACTGCGTGCAGAGCAATTCAGTGTTGCACATCACACATGAAAGGAGCCTTGATTTCCTTGATGGCACTCCAGAGAAACCCCAAGAACACTGTTTCAAGGCTAGCGGGATCCTGAGGTCACTGTAGCAACACGAAAGAGCTCCGTGGACCAACAATCAACTCGAGATGAGAGGTTAGTCCCTGACTTCGACTCCAGAGGAATACCACCTTACCACAAGCACCTCAAGAGGAGGCTTCTCTCAGCTCTACCTATGTGCTGAGTTTGCGGTCTCAAGTGGAATGGACACCGCGATGCCCTGACTCGAAATAAGGCCGGATATCCCTGCAGTGACTTGAATGCAGGCTCGTCTTGCATCTCCCAAGATGAAAGGATGTCTGAATCCCTTGTGGAGACCTCAGAGAAAGATCTAGTTCCCCACCTCATCGCGACCGGAGGCCTCACATCCTATGAAAACTCCAGAGGTACGCGGAGATCAGTGCCTCCAAAGGAGACGATGCCTGACACCTCATGAAACTTGATAGGAGTCCCAGGATTCCTGTGGCACGTGGAAAGGGACCCTTGGTCTCCCGCCTCAGCTGCAGAGGCGTCCCAATTGCCCTGCCAAGCCTCGAGGAGAATCCCGAGTTGTCCCTCGCAACTAGGCAGGAGTCCTGACGTCGCTGAACAAACACGTGGGTGGAAGGGCCATCCCCGTCGTACCTCGAGAATATACCCCAGGTTCCCGCCGCAACTCGAGAAAAACCATGAGACTTCCCCCTCGCCGCGAGATGAGGCCTGATTCCCGTGCACTGCGTGCAGAGCAATACTGTGTTGCACATCACACATGAAAGAAGCCTTGATTTCCTTGATGGCACTCCAGAGAAAACCCAAGAACACTGTTTCAAGTCTAGAGGGATCCTGAGGTCACTGTAGCAACACGAAAGAGCTCCGTGGACCAACAATCAACTAGAGATGAGAGGTTAGTCCCTGGCTTCGACTCCAGAGGAATACCACCTTACCACAAGCACCTCAAGAGGAGGCTTCTCTCAGCTCTAGCTATGTGCTGAGTTTGCGGCCTCAAGTGGAATGGACACCGCGATGCCCTGACTCGAAATTAGGCCGGATATCCCTGCAGTGACTTGAATGCAGGCTCGTCTTGCATCTCCCAAGACGAAAGGATGTCTGAATCCCCTGTGGAGACCACAGAGAAAGACCTAGTTCCCCACCACATAGTGACCGGAGGCCTCGCATCTTTTGAAACCTCCAGAGGTACGCGGAGATCAGTGCCTCCAAAGGAGACGATGCCTGACTCCTCGTGAAACTAGATAGGAGTCCCAGGATTCCTTTGGCACGTGGAAAGGGACCCTTGGTCTCCCGCCTCAGATGGAGAGGCGGCCCAGTTGCCCTGCCAAGCCTCGAGGAGAATCCCGAGTTGTCCCTCGCAACTAGGCAGGAGTCCTGACGTCGCTGAACAAACACGTGGCTGGAAGGGCCATCCCCGTCATAACTCGAGAATATACCTCAGGGTCCCGCCGCAACTCGAGAAAAACCATGAGACTTCCCCCTCGCCGCGAGGTGAGGCTCGATTCTCCGGCACTGCATGCAGAGCAATTCAGTGTTGCACATCACACATGAAAGGAGCCTTGATTTCCTTGATGGCACTCCAGAGAACCCCCAAGAACACTGTTTCAAGGCTAGAGGGATCCTGAGGTTACTGTAGCAACAAGAAAGAGGTCCGTGGACCAAAAATCAACTCGAGATGAGAGGTTAGTCCCTGGCTCCGACTCCAGAGGAATACCACCTTACCACAAGCACCTAAATAGGAGGCTTCTCTCAGCTCTAGGTATGTGAGAGGGACCCTTAATTTGCGGCCTCAAGTGGAGTGGACACTGCGATGCCCTGACGCGAAATAAGGCCGGATATCCCTGCAGTGAATTGAATGCAGGCTCGTCTTGCATCTCCCAAGATGAAAGGATGTCTGAATCCCCTGTGGAGACCACAGAGAAAGACCTAGTTCCCCACCTCATCGCGACCGGAGGCCTCACATCCTTTGAAAACTCCAGAGGTACGCGGAGATCAGTGCCTCCAAAGGAGACGATGCCTGACTCCTCGTGAAACTTGATAGGAGTCCCAGGATTCCTGTGGCACGTGGAAAGGGACCCTTGGTCTCCCGCCTCAGATGGAGAACCGTCTCAATTGCCGTGCCAATCCTCGAGGAGAATCCCGAGTTCTCCCTCGCAACTAGGCAGGAGTCCTGACGTCGCTGAACAAACACGTGGCTGGAAGTGCCATCCACGTCGTAACTCGAGAATATACCCCAGGTTCCCGCCGCAAGTCGAGAAAAACCATGAGACTTCCCCCTCGCCGTGAGATGAGGCCTGATTCCCCTGCCCTGCGTGCAGAGCAATTCCGTGTTGCACATCACACATGAAAGGATCCTTGATTTCTTGATGGCACTCCAGAGAAACCCCAAGAACACTGTTTCAAGGCTAGAGGGATCCTGACGTCACTGTAGCCACACGAAAGAGCTCCGTGGACCAAGAATCAACTCGAGATGAGAGGTTAGTCCCTGGCTTCGACTCCAGAGGAATTCCACCTTACCACAAGCACCTCAAGAGGAGGCTTCTCTCAGCTCTAGGTATGTGAGAGGGACCCTGAGTTTGCGGCCTCAAGTGGAATGGACACCGAGATGCCCTGACTCGAAATAAGGCCGGATATCCCTGCAGTGACTTGAATGCAGGCTCGTCTTGCATCTCCCAAGACGAAAGGATGTTTGAATCCCCTGTGGAGACCACAGAGAAAGACCTAGTTCCCCACCTCATCGCGACCGGAGGCCTCACATCCTTTGAAAACTCCAGAGGTACGAGGAGATCAGTGCCTCCAAAGGAGACGATGCCTGACTCCTCGTGAAACTTGATAGGAGTCCCAGGATTCCTGTGGCACGTGGAAAGGGACACTTGGTCTCCCGCCTCAGCTGGTGAGGCGTCCCAATTGTCCTGCCAAGCCTCGAGGAGAATCCCGAGTTGTCCCTCGCAATTAGGCAGGAGTCCTGACGTCGCTGAACAAACACCTGTGTGGAAGGGCCATCCCCGTCGTAACTCGAGAATATACCCCAGGTTCCCGCCGCAACTCGAGAAAAACCATGAGACTTCCCCCTCGCCGAGAGATGAGGCCCGATTCCCCTGCACTGCGTGCAGAGCAATTCAGTGATGCACATCACACATTAAAGGAGCCTTGATTTCCTTCATAGCACTCCAGAGAAACCCCAAGAACACTGTTTCAAGGCTAGAGGGATCCTGAGGTCACTGTAGCAACACGAAAGAGCTCCGTGGACCACAAATCAACTCGAGATGAGAGGTTAGTCCCTGGCTTCGACTCCAGAGGAATTCCACCTTACCACAAGCACCTCAAGAGGAGGCTTCTCTCAGCTCTAGCTATGTGAGAGGGACCCTGAGTTTGCGGCCTCAAGTGGAATGGACACCGCGATGCCCTGACTCGAAATAAGGCCGGATATCCCTGCTGTGACTTGAATGCAGGCTCGTCTTGCATCTCCCAAGACGACAGGATGTCTGAATCCCCTGTGGAGACCACAGAGAAAGACCTAGTTCCCCACCTCATCGCGACCGGAGGCCTCACATCCTTTGAAAACTCCAGAGGTACGCGGAGATCAGTGCCTCCAAAGGAGACGATTCCTGACTCCTCGTGAAACTTGATAGGAGTCCCAGGATTCCTGTGGCACGTGGAAAGGGACACTTGGTCTCCCGCCTCAGCTGGAGAGGTGTCCCAATTGCCCTGCCAAGCTTCGAGGAGAATCCCGAGTTGTCCCTCGCAACTAGGCAGGAGTTCTGACGTCGCTGAACAAACACGTGTGTGGAAGGGCCATCCCCGTCGTAACTCGAGAATATACCGCAGGGTCCCGCCGCAACTCGAGAAAAACCATGAGACTTCCCCCTCTCCGAGAGATGACGCCCGATTCCCCTGCACTGCATGCAGAGCAATTCAGTGATGCACATCACACATGAAAGGAGCCTTGATTTCCTTCATAGCACTCCAGAGAAACCCCAAGAACACTGTTTCAAGGCTAGAGGGATCCTGACGTCACTGTAGCCACACGAAAGAGCTCCGGGGCCCAAAAATCAACTCGAGATGAGGGGTTAGTCTCTGGCTTCGACTCCAGAGGAATACCACCTTACCACAAGCACCTCAAGAGGAGGCTTCTCTCAGCTCTAGCTATGTGCTGAGTTTGCGGCCTCAAGTGGAATGGACACCGCGATGCCCTGACTCGAAATTAGGCCGGATATCCCTGCAGTGACTTGAATGCAGGCTCGTCTTGCATCTCCCAAGACGAAAGGATGTCTGAATCACCTGTGGAGACCACAGAGAAAGACCTAGTTCCCCACCTCATAGTGACCGGAGGCCTCACATCCTTTGAAAACTCCAGACGTACGCGGAGATCAGTGCCTCCAAAGGAGACGATGCCTGACTCCTTGTGAAACTTGATAGGAGTTCCAGGATTCCTGTGGCACGTGGAAAGGGACCCTTGGTCTCCCGCCTCAGCTGGAGAGGCGTCCCAATTGCCCTGCCAAGCCTCGAGGAGAATCCCGAGTTGTCCCTCGCAACTAGGCAGGAGTCCTGACGTCGCTGAAGAAACACGTGGCTCGAAGGGCCATCCCCGTCGTAACTCGGGAATATACCCCAGGTTCCCGCCGCAACTCGAGAAAAACCATGAGACTTCCCCGTCGCCGCGAGATGAGGCCTGATTCCCCTGCCCTGCATCCAGAGCAATTCCGTGTTGCACATCAAACATGAAAGGAGCCTTGATTTCCTTGATGGCACTCCAGAGAAACCCCAAGAACACTGTTTCAAGGCTAGAGGGATCCTGAGGTCACTGTAGCAACACGAAAGAGCTCCGTGGACCAAAAATCAACTCGAGATGAAAGGTTAGTCCCTGGCTTCGACTCCAGAGGAATACCACCTTACCACAAGCACCTCAAGAGGAGGCTTCTCTCAGCTCTAGGTATGTGAGAGGGACCCTGAGTTTGCAGCCTCAAGTGGAATGGACACCGCGATGCCCTGACTCGAAATAAGGCCGGATATCCCTGCAGTGACTTGAATGCAGGCTCCTCTTGCATCTCCCAAGACGAAAGGATGTCTGAATCCCCTGTGGAGACCACAGAGAAAGACCTAGTTCCCCACCACATAGTGACCGGAGGCCTCACATCCTTTGAAAACTCCAGAGGTACGCGGAGATCAGTGCCTCCAAAGGAGACGATGCCTGACTCCTCGTGAAACTTGATAGGAGTCCCAGGATTCCTTTGGCACATGGAAAGGGACGCTTGGTCTCCCGCCTCAGCTGGAGAGGCGTCCCAATTGCCCTGCCAAGCGTCGAGGAGAATCCCGAGTTGTCCCTCGCAACTAGGCAGGAGTCCTGACGTCGCTGAACAAACACGTGGCTGGAAGGGCCATCCCCGTGTTACCTCGAGAATATACCCCAGGTTCCCGCCCCAACTCGAGAAAAACCATGAGATTTCCCTCTCGCCGCGAGATGAGGCTCGATTCCCCTGCAATGCGTGCAGAGCAATACCGTGTTGCACATCACACATGAAAGAAGCCTTGATTTCCTTGATGGCACTCCAGAGAAACCCCAAGAACACTGTTTCAAGGCTAGAGGGATCCTGAGGTCACTGTAGCAACACGAAAGAGCTCCGTGGACCAACAATCAACTCGAGATGAGAGGTTAGTCCCTGGCTTCGACTCCAGAGGAATACCACCTTACCACAAGCACCTCAAGAGGAGGCTTCTCTCAGCTCTAGCTATGTGCTGAGTGTGCGGCCTCAAGTGGAATGGACACCGCGATGCCCTGACTCGAAATAAGGCCGGATATCCCTGCAGTGACTTGAATGCAGGCTCGTCTTGCATCTCCCAAGTCGAAAGGATGTCTGAATCCCCTGTGGAGACCACAGAGAAAGACCTAGTTCCCCACCTCATAGTGACCGGAGGCCTCACATCCTTTGAAAACTCCAGAGGTACGCGGAGATCAGTGCCTCCAAAGGAGACGATGCCTGACTCCTCGTGAAACTTGATAGGAGTCCCAGGATTCCTGTGGCACGTGGAAAGGGACACTTGGTCTCCCGCCTCAGATGGAGAGGCGGCCCAATTGCCCTGCCAAGCCTCGAGGAGAATCCCGAGTTGTCCCTCGCAACTAGGCAGGAGTCCTGACGTCGCTGAACAAACACGTGGCTGGAAGGGCCATCCCCGTCATAAGTCGAGAATATACCGCAGGGTCCAGCCGCAACTCGAGAAAAACCATGAGACTTCCCCCTCGCCGCGAGATGAGGCTCGATTCTCCGGCACTGCATGCAGAGCAATTCCGTGTTGCACATCAAACATGAAAGGAGACTTGATTTCCTTGATGGCACTCCAGAGAAACCCCAAGAACACTGTTTCAAGGCTAGAGGGATCCTGAGGTCACTGTAGCAACACGAAAGAGCTCCGTGGACCAACAATCAACTCGAGATGAGAGGTTAGTCCCTGGCTTCGACTCCAGAGGAATACCACCTTACCACAAGCACCTCAAGAGGAGGCTTCTCTCAGGAGGCTTCTCTCAGCTCAAGCTATGTGCTGAGTTTGCGGCCTCAAGTGGAATGGACACCGCGATGCCCTGACTCGAAATAAGGCCATATATCCCTGCAGTGACTTGAATGCAGGCTCGTCTTGCATCTCCCAAGACGAAAGAATGTCTGAATGCCCTGTGGAGACCACAGAAAAAGACCTAGGTCCCCACCTCAAATTGACCGGAGGCCTCACATCCTTTGAAAACTCCAGAGGTACGCGGAGATCAGTGCCTCCAAAGGAGACGATGCCTGACTCCTCGTGAAACTTGATAGGAGTCCCAGGATTCCTGTGGCACGTGGAAAGGGACCGTTGGTCTCCCGCCTCAGCTGGAGAGGCGTCCCAATTGCCCTGCAGGGCCTCGAGGAGAATCCCGAGTTGTTCCTCGCAAATAGGCAGGAGTCCTGACGTCGCTGAACAAACACGTGGCTCGAAGGGCCATCCCCGTCGTAACTCGAGAATATACCCCAGGTTTCCGCCGCAACTCGAGGAAAACCATGAGACTTCCCCCTCGCCGCGAGATGAGGCCCGATTCCCCTGCACTGCGTGCAGAGCAATTCAGTGTTGTACATCACACATGAAAGGAGCCTTGATTTCCTTGATGGCACTCCAGAGAAACCCCAAGAACACTGTTTCAAGGCTAGAGGGATCCTGAGGTCACTGTAGCCACACGAAAGAGTTCCGTGGACCAAAAATCAACTCGAGATGAGAGGTTAGTCCCTGGCTTCGACTCCAGAGGAATAACACCTTAACAGAAGCACCTCAAGAGGAGGCTTCTCTCAGCTCTAGGTATGTGAGAGGGACCCTGAGTTTGCGGCCTCAAGTGGAATGGACACCGCGATGCCCTGACGCGAAATAAGGCCGGATATCCCTGCAGTGACTTGAATGCAGGCTCGTCTTGCATCTCCCAAGACGAAAGGATGTCTGAATTCCCTGTGGAGACCTCAGAGAAAGATCTAGTTCCCCACCTCATCGCGACCGGAGGCCTCACATCCTTTGAAAACTCCAGAGGTACGCGGAGATCAGTGCCTCCAAAGGAGACGATGCCTGACTCCTCGTGAAACTTGATAGGAGTCCCAGGATTCCTGTGGCACGTGGAAAGGGACCCTTGGTCTCCCGCCTCAGATGGAGAGGCGTCCCAATTGCCCTGCCAAGCCTCGAGGAGAATCCCGAGTTGTCCCTCGCAACTAGGCAGGAGTCCTGACGTCGCTGAACAAACACGTGGCTGGAAGGGCCATCCCCGTCGTAACTCGAGAATATACCCCAGGTTCCCGCCGCAACTCGAGAAAAACCATGAGACTTCCCCCTCGCTGCGAGACGAGGCCTGATTCCCCTGCCCTGTGTGCAGAGCAATTCCGTGTTGCACATCAGACATGAAAGGAGCCTTGATTTCCTTGATGGCACTCCAGAGAAACCCCAAGAACACTGTTTCAAGGATAGAGGGATCCTGAGGTCACTGTAGCAACACGAAAGAGCTCCGTGGACCAAAAATCAACTCGAGATGAGAGGTTAGTCCCTGGCTTCGACTCCAGAGGAATACCACCTTACCACAAGCACCTCAAGAGGAGGCTTCTCTCAGCTCTAGGTATGTGAGAGGGACCCTGAGTTTGCGGCCTCAAGTGGAATGAACACCGCGATGCCCTGACGCGAAATAAGGCCGGATATCCCTGCAGTGACTTGAATGCAGGCTCGTCTTGCATCTCCCAAGACGAAAGGATGTCTGAATCCCCTGTGGAGACCACAGAGAAAGACCTCGTTCCCCACCTCATCGCGACCGGAGGCCTCACATCCTTTGAAAACTCCAGAGGTACGCGGAGATCAGTGCCTCCATAGGAGACGATGCCTGACTCCTCATGAAACTTGATAGGAGTCTCAGGATTCCTGTGGCACGTGGAAAGGGACGCTTGGTCTCCCGCCTCAGCTGGAGAGGCGTCCCAATTGCCCTGCCAAGCCTCGAGGAGAATCCCGAGTTGTCCCTCGCAACTAGGCAGGAGTCCTGACGTCGCTGAACAAACACGTGGGTGGAAGGGCCATCCCCGTCGTACCTCGAGAATATACCCCAGGTTCCCGCCGCAACTCGAGAAAAACCATGAGACTTCCCCCTCGCCGTGAGATGAGGCCTGATTCCCCTGCCCTGCGTCCAGAGCAATTGCGTGTTGCACATCACACGTGAAAGGAGCCTTGATTTCCTTGATGGCACTCCAGAGAAACCCCAAGAACACTGTTTCAAGGCTAGAGGGATCCTGAGGTCACTGTAGCAACACGAAAGAGCTCCGTGGACCAAGAATCAACTCGAGATGAGAGGTTAGTCCCTGGCTTCGACTCCAGAAGAATACCACCTTAACACAAGCACCTCAAGAGGAGGCTTCTCTCAGCTCTAGCTATGTGCTGAGTTTGCGGCCACAAGTGGAATGGACACCGCGATGCCCTGACTCGAAATAAGGCCGGATATCCCTGTAGTGACTTGAATGCAGGCTAGTCTTGCATCTCCCAAGTCGAAATGATGTCTGAATACCCTGTGGAGACCACAGAGAAAGACCTAGTTCCCCACCTCATAGTGACCGGAGGCCTCACATCCTTTGAAAACTCCAGAGGTACGCGGAGATCAGTGCCTCCAAAGGAGACGATGCCTGACTCCTCGTGAAACTTGATAGGAGTCCCAGGATTCCTGTGGCACGTGGAAAGGGACATTTGGTCTCCCGCCTCAGATGGAGAGGCGGCCCAATTGCCCTGCCAAGCCTCGAGGAGAATCCCGAGTTGTCCCTCGCAACTAGGCAGGAGTCCTGACGTCACTGAACAAACACGTGGCTGGAAGGGCCATCCCCGTCATAAGTCGAGAATATACCGCAGGGTCCCGCCGCAACTCGAGAAAAACCATGAGACTTCCCCCTCGCCGCGAGATGAGGCTCGATTCTCCAGCACTGCATGCAGAGCAATTCCGTGTTGCACATCAAACATGAAAGGAGCCTTGATTTCCTTGATGGCACTCCAGAGAAACCCCAAGAACACTGTTTCAAGGCTAGAGGGATCCTGAGGTTACTGTAGCAACATGAGAGAGCTCCATGGACCAAAAATCAACTCGAGATGAGAGGTTAGTCCCTGGCTTCGACTCCAGAGGAATACCACCTTACCACAAGCACCTCAAGCGGAGGCTTCTCTCAGCTCTAGGTATGTGAGAGGGACCCTGAGTTTGCGGACTCAAGTGGAATGGACACCGCGATGCCCTGACTCGAAATAAGGCCATATATCCCTGCAGTGACTTGAATGCAGCCTCGTCTTGCATCTCCCAAGACGAAAGAATGTCTGAATGCCCTGTGGAGACCACAGAGAAAGACCTAGTCCCCACCTCATAGTGACCGGAGGCCTCACATCCTTTGAAAACTCCAGAGGTACGCGGAGATCAGTGCCTCCAACGGAGACGATGCCTGACTCCTCGTGAAACTTGATAGGAGTCCCAGGATTCCTGTGGCACGTGGAAAGGGACCCTTGGTCTCCCGCCTCAGATGGAGAGGCGTCCCAATTGCCCTGCCAAGCCTGGAGGAGAATCCCGAGTTGTCCCTCGCAACTAGGCAGGAGTCCTGACGTCGCTGAACAAACACGTGGCTGGAAGGGCCATCCCCGTCGTAACTCGAGAATATACCCCAGGTTCCCGCCGCAACTCGAGAAAAACCATGAGACTTCCCCCTCGCTGCGAGACGAGGCCTGATTCCCCTGCCCTGTGTGCAGAGCAATTCCGTGTTGCACATCAGACATGAAAGGAGCCTTGATTTCCTTGATGGCACTCCAGAGAAACCCCAAGAACACTGTTTCAAGGCTAGAGGGATCCTGAGGTCACTGTAGCAACACGAAAGAGCTCCGTAGACCAAAAATCAACTCGAGATGAGAGGTTAGTCCCTGGCTTCGACTCCAGAGGAATACCACCTTACCACAAGCACCTCAAGAGGAGGCTTCTCTCAGCTCTAGGTATGTGAGAGGGACCCTGAGTTTGCGGCCTCAAGTGGAATGAACACCGCGATGCCCTGACGCGAAATAAGGCCGGATATCCCTGCAGTGACTTGAATGCAGGCTCGTCTTGCATCTCCCAAGACGAAAGGATGTCTGAATCCCCTGTGGAGACCACAGAGAAAGACCTAGTTCCCCACCTCATCGCGACCGGAGGCCTCACATCCTTTGAAAACTCCAGAGGTACGCGGAGATCAGTGCCTCCATAGGAGACGATGCCTGACTCCTCATGAAACTTGATAGGAGTCTCAGGATTCCTGTGGCACGTGGAAAGGGACCCGTGGTCTCCCGCCTCAGCTGGAGAGGCATCCCAATTGCCCTGCCAAGCCTCGAGGAGAATCCCGAGTTGTCCCTCGCAACTAGGCAGGAGTCCTGACGTCGCTGAACGAACACGTGGCTGGAAGGGCCATCCCCGTCGTACCTCGAGAATATACCCCAGGTTCCCGCCGCAACTCGAGAAAAACCATGAGACTTCCCCCTCGCCGTGAGATGAGGCCTGATTCCCCTGCCCTGCGTCCAGAGCAATTCCGTGTTGCACATCACACGTGAAAGGAGCCTTGATTTCCTTGATGGCACTCCAGAGAAACCCCAAGAACACTGTTTCAAGGCTAGAGGGATCCTGAGGTCACTGTAGCAACACGAAAGAGCTCCGTGGACCAAGAATCAACTCGAGATGAGAGGTTAGTCCCTGGCTTCGACTCCAGAGGAATACCACCTTAACACAAGCACCTCAAGAGGAGGCTTCTCTCAGCTCTAGCTATGTGCTGAGTTTGCGGCCTCAAGTGGAATGGACACCGCGATGCCCTGACTCGAAATAAGGCCGGATATCCCTGCAGTGACTTGAATGCAGGCTCGTCTTGCATCTCCCAAGTCGAAAGGATGTCTGAATCCCCTGTGGAGACCACAGAGAAAGACCTAGTTCCCCACCTCATAGTGACCGGGGCCTCACATCCTTTGAAAACTCCAGAGGTACGCGGAGATCAGTGCCTCCAAAGGAGACGATGCCTGACTCCTCGTGAAACTTGATAGGAGTCCCAGGATTCCTGTGGCACGTGGAAAGGGACACTTGGTCTCCCGCCTCAGATGGAGAGGCGGCCCAATTGCCCTGCCAAGCCTCGAGGAGAATCCCGAGTTGTCCCTCGCAACTAGGCAGGAGTCCTGACCTCGCTGAACAAACACGTGGCTGGAAGGGCCATCCCCGTCATAAGTCGAGAATATACCGCAGGGTCCCGCCGCAACTCGAGAAAAACCATGAGACTTCCCCCTCGCCGCGAGATGAGGCCCGATTCCCCTGCACTGCGTGCAGAGCAATTCCGTGTTGCACATCACACATGAAAGGAGCCTTGATTTCCTTGATGGCACTCCAGGGAAACCCCAAGAACACTGTTTCAAGGCTACAGGGATCCTGAGGTCACTGTAGCAACACGAAAGAGCTCCGTGGACCAAAAATCAACTCGAGATGAGAGGTTAGTCCCTGGCTTCGACTCCAGAGGAATACCACCTTACCACAAGCACCTCAAGAGGAGGCTTCTCTCAGCTCTAGGTATGTGAGAGGGACCCTGAGTTTGCGGCCTCAAATGGAATGGACACCGCGATGCCCTGATGCGAAATAAGGCCGGATATCCCTGCAGTGACTTGAATGCAGGCTCGTCTTGCATCTCCCAAGATGAAAGGATGTCTGAATCCCCTGTGGAGACCACAGAGAAAGACCTAGTTCCCCACATCATCGCGACCGGAGGCCTCACATTCTTTCAAAATTCCAGAGGTACGCGGAGATCAGTGCCTCCAAAGGAGACGATGCCTGACTCCTCGTGAAACTTGATAGGAGTCCCAGGATTCCTGTGGCACGTGGAAAGGGACCCTTGGTCTCCTGCCTCAGCTGGAGAGGCGTCCCAATTGCCCTGCCAAGCCTCTAGGAGAATCCCGAGTTGTCCCTCGCAACTAGGCAGGAGTCCTGACGTCGCTGAACAAACACGCGTGTGGAAGGGCCATCCCCGTTGTAATTCGAGAATATACCCCAGGTTCCCGCCGCAACTCGAGAAAAACCATGAGATTTCCCCCTCGCCGCGAGATGAGGCCCGATTCCCCTGCACTGCGTGCAGAGCAATTCCGTGTTGCACATCACACATGAAAGGAGCCTTGATTTCCTTGATGGCACTCCAGAGAAACCCCAAGAACACTGTTTCAAGGCTAGAGGGATCCTGAGGTCACTGTAGCAACACGAAAGAGCTCCGTGGACCAAAAATCAACTCGAGATGAGAGGTTAGTCCCTGGCTTCGACTCCAGAGGAATACCACCTTACCACAAGCACCTCAAGAGGAGGCTTCTCTCAGCTCTAGGTATGTGAGAGGGACCCTGATTTTGCGGCCTCAAGTGGAATGGACACCGCGATGCCCTGACTCGAAATAAGGCCGGATATCCCTGCAGTGACTTGAATGCAGGCTCGTCTTGCCTCTCCCAAGACGAAAGGATGTCTGAATCCCCTGTGGAGACCACAGAGAAAGACCTAGTTCCCCACCTCATCGCGACCGGAGGCCTCACATCCTTTGAAAACTCCAGAGGTACGCGGAGATCAGTGCCTCCAAAGGAGACGATGCCTGACTCCTCGTGAAACTTGATAGGAGTCCCAGGATTCCTGTGGCACGTGGAAAGGGACCCTTGGTCTCCCGCCTCACCTGGAGAGGCGTCCCAATTGCCCTGCCAAGCCTCGAGGAGAATCCCGAGTTGTCCCTCGCAACTAGGCAGAAGTCCTGACGTCGCTGAACAAACACGTGTGTGGAAGGGCCATCCCGTCATAACTCGAGAATATTCCCCAGGTTCCCGCCGCAACTCGAGAAAAACCATGAGACTTCCCCCTCGCCGCGAGATGAGGCCCAATTCCCCTGCACTGCGTGCAGAGCAATTCCGTGTTGAACATCAAACAAGAAAGGAGCCTTGATTTCCTTGATGGCACTCCAGAGAAACCACAAGAACACTGTTTCAAGGCTAGAGGGATCCTGAGGTCACTGTAGCAACACGAAAGAGCTCCGTGGACCAAAAATCAACTCGAGATGAGAGGTTAGTCCCTGGCTTCGACTCCAGAGGAATACCACCTTACCACAAGCACCTCAAGAGGAGGCTTCTCTCAGCTCTAGGTATGTGAGAGGGACCCTGATTTTGCGGCCTCAAGTGGAATGGACACCGCGATGCCATGACTCGAAATAAGGCCGAATATCCCTGCAGTGACTTGAATGCAGGCTCGTCTTGCATCTCCCAAGATGAAAGGATGTCTGAATCCCCTGTGGAGACCACAGAGAAAGACCTAGTTCCCCACCTCATGGCGACCGAAGGCCTCAAATCCTTTGAAAACTCCAGAGGTATGCGGAGATCAGTGCCTCCAAAGGAGACGATGCCTGACTCCTTGTGAAACTTTATAGGAGTCCCAGGATTCCTGTGGCACGTGGAAAGGAACCCTTGATCTCCCGCCTCAGCTGGAGAGGCGTTCCAATTGCCCTGCCAAGCCTCGAGAGGAACCCCGAGTTGTCCCTCGCAACTAGGCAGGAGTCCTGACGTCGCTGAACAAACACGTGTGTGGAAGGGCCATCCCCGTCGTAACTCGAGAATATACCCCAGGTTCCCGCCGCAACTCGAGAAAAACCATGAGACTTCCCCCTCGCCGCGAGATGAGGCACCATTCCCCTGCACTGCGTGCAGAGCAATTCCGTGTTGCACATCACACATGAAAGGAGCCTTGATTTCCTTGATGGCACTCCATAGAAACCACAAGAACACTGTTTCAAGGCTAGAGGGATCCTGAGGTCACTGTAGCAACACGAAAGAGCTCCGTGGACCAAAAATCAACTCGAGATGAGAGGTTAGTCCCTGGCTTCGACTCCAGAGGAATACCACCTTGCACAAGCACCTCAAGAGGAGGCTTCTCTCAGCTCTAGGTATGTGAGAGGGACCCTGAGTTTGCGGCCTCAAGTGGAATGGACACCGCGATGCCCTGACTCGAAATAAGGCCGGATATCCCTGCAGTGACTTGAATGCAGGCTCGTCTTGCATCTCCCAAGACGAAAGGATGTTTGAATCCCCTGTGGAGACCACAGAGAAAGACCTAGTTCCCCACCTCATGGCGACCGCAAGCCTCACATCCTTTGAAAACTCCAGAGGTACGCGGAGATCAGTGCCTCCAAAGGAGACGATGCCTCACTCCTCGTGAAACTTGATAGGATTTCCAGGATTCCTGTGGCACGTGGAAAGGGACCCTTGGTCTCCCGCCTCAGCTGGAGAGGCGTCCCAATTGCCCTGCCAAGCCTCGAGCAGAATCCCTAGTTGTCCCTCGCAACAAGGCAGGAGTCCTGACGTCGCTGAACAAACACGTGTGTGGAAGGGCCTTACCCTCGTAACTCGAGAATATTCCCCAGGTTCCCGCCGCAATTCGAGAAAAACCATGAGACTTCCCCCTCGCCGCGAGATGAGGCCCGATTCCCCTGCACTGCGTGCAGAGCAATTCCGTGTTGCACATCACACATGAAAGGAGCCTTGATTTCCTTGATGGCACTCCAGCGAAACCCCAAGAACACTGTTTCAAGGCTAGAGGAATCCTGAGGTCACTGTAGCAACACGAAAGAGCTCCGTGGACCAAACATCAACTCGAGATGAGAGGTCAGTCCCTGGCTTCGACTCCAGAGGAATACCACCTTACCACAAGCACCTCAAGAGGAGACTTCTCTCAGCTTTAGCTATGTGAGAGGGACCCTGAGTTTGCGGCCTCAAGTGGAATGGACACCGCCATGCCCTGACTCGAAATAAGCCCGGATATCCCTGCAGTGACTTGAATGCAGGCTCGTCTTGCATCTCCCAAGATGAAAGGATGTCTGAATCCCCTGTGGAGACCACAGAGAAAGACCTAGTTCCCCACCTCATCGCGACCGGAGGCCTCACATCCTTTGAAAACTCCAGAGGTACGCGGAGATCAGTGCCTCCAAAGGAGACGATGCCTGACTCCTCGTGAAACTTGATAGGAGTCCCAGGATTCCTGTGGCACGTGGAAAGGGACCCTTGGTCTCCCGCCTCAGCTGGTGAGGCGTCCCAATTGCCCTGCCAAGCCTCGAGGAGAATCCCGAGTTGTCCCTCGCAACTAGGCAGGAGTCCTGACGTCGCTGAACAAACATGTGGGTGGAAGGGCCATCCCCGTCGTAACTCGAGAATATACCTAAGGTTCCCGCCAAAACTCGAGAAAAACCATGAGACTTCCCCCTCTCCGTTAGATGAGGCACGATTCCCCTGCACTGCATGCAGAGAAATTCCGTGTTGCACATCACACATGAAAGGAGCCTTGATTTCCTTGATGGCAAACCAGAGAAACCCCAAGAACACTGTTTCAAGGCTAGAGGGATCCTGAGGTCACTGTAGCAACAAGAAAGAGCTCCGTGGACCAAAAATCAACTCGAGATGAGAGATTAGTCCCTGGCTTCGACTCCAGAGGAATACCACCTTACCACAAGCACCTCAAGAGGAGGCTTCTCTCAGCTCTAGGTATGTTAGAGGGACCCTGATTTTGCGGTCTCATGTGGAATGGACACTGCGATGCCCTGACGCGAAATAAGGCCGGATATCCCTGCAGTGACTTGAATGCAGGCTCGTCTTTCATCTCCCAAGACGAAAGGATGTCTGAATCCCCTGTGGAGACCACAGAGAAAGACCTAGTTCCCCACCTCATCGCGACCGGAGGCCTCACATCCTTTGAAAACTCCAGAGGTACGCGGAGATCAGTGCCTCCAAAGGAGACGATGCCTGACTCCTCGTGAAACTTGATAGGAGTCCCAGGATTCCTGTGGCACGTGGAAAGGGACCCTTGGTCTCCCGCCTCAGCTAGAGAGGCGTCCCAATTGCCCTGCCAAGCCTCGAGGAGAATCCCGAGTTGTCCCTCGAAACTAGGCAGGAGTCCTGACGTCGCTGAACAAACACGCGTGTGGAAGGGCCATCCCCGTCGTAACTCGAGAATATACCCCAGGTTCCCGCCGCAACTCGAGAAAAACCATGAGACTTCCCCCTCGCCGCGAGATGAGGCCCGATTCCCCTGCACTGCGTGCAGAGCAATTCCGTGTTGCACATCACTCATGAAAGGAGCCTTGATTTCCTTGATGGCACTCCAGAGAAACCCCAAGAACACTGTTTCAAGGCTAGAGGGATCCTGAGGTCACTGTAGCAACACGAAAGAGCTCCGTGGACCAAACATCAACTCGAGATGAGAGGTTAGTCCCTGGCTTCGACTCCAGAGGAATAACACCTTACCACAAGCACCTCAAGAGGAGGCTTCTCTCAGCTCTAGGTATGTGAGAGGGACCCTGAGTTTGCGGCCTCAAGTGGAATGGAGACCGCGATGCCCTGACTCGAAATAAGGCCGGATATCCCTGCAGTGACTTGAATGCAGGCTCGTCTTGCATCTCCCAAGACGAAAGGATGTCTGAATCCCCTGTGGAGACCACAGAGAAAGACCTAGTTCCCCACCTCATCGCGACCGGAGGCCTCACATCCTTTGAAAACTCCAGAGGTACGCGGAGATCAGTGCCTCCAAAGGAGACGATGCCTGACTCCTTGGGAAACTTGATAGGAGTCCCAGGATTCCTGTGGCACGTGGAAAGGGACCCTTGGTCTCCCGCCTCAGCTGGAGAGGCGTCCCAATTGCCCTGCCAAGCCTCGAGGAGAATCCCGAGTTGTCCCTCGCAACTAGGCAGGAGTCCTGACGTCGCTGAACAAACACGTGGGTGGAAGGGCCATCCCCGTCTTAACTCGAGAATATACCCCAGGTTCCCGCCGCAACTCGAGAAAAACCATGAGACTTCCCCCTCGCCGCGAGATGAGGCCCGATTCCCCTGCACTGCATGCAGAGTAATTCCGTGTTGCACATGAAACATGAAAGTAGCCTTGATTTCCTTGATGGCAATCCAGAGAAACCCCAAGAACACTGTTTCAAGGCTAGAGGGATCCTGAGGTCACTGTAGCAACAAGAAAGAGCTCCGTGGACCAAAAATCATCTCGAGAAGAGAGGTTAGTCCCTGGCTTCGACTCCAGAGGAATACCACCTTACCACAAGCACCTCAAGAGGAGGCTTCTCTCAGCTCTAGGTATGTTAGAGGGACCCTGATTTTGCGGCCTCATGTGGAATGAACACTGCGATGCCCTGACGCGAAATAAGGCCGGATATCCCTGCAGTGACTTGAATGCAGGCTCGTCTTGCATCTCCCAAGACGAAAGGATGTCTGAATCCCCTGTGGAGACCACAGAGAAAGACCTAGTTCCCCACCTCATCGCGACCGGAGGCCTCACATCCTTTGAAAACTCCAGAGGTACGCGGAGATCAGTGCCTCCAAAGGAGACGATGCCTGACTCCTCGTGAAACTTGATAGGAGTCCCAGGATTCCTGTGGCACGTGGAAAGGGACCCTTGGTCTCCCGCCTCAGCTGGAGAGGCGTCCCAATTGCCCTGCCAAGCCTCGAGGAGAACCCCGAGTTGTCCCTCGCAACTAGGCAGGAGTCCTGACGTCACTGAAGAAACACGTGGGTGGAAGGGCCATCCCCGTCGTAACTCGAGAATATACCCCAGGATCCCGCCGCAACTCGAGAAAAACCATGAGACTTCCCCCTCGCCGCGAGATGAGGCCCGATTCCCCTGCACTGCGTGCAGAGCAATTCCGTGTTGCACATCACATATGAAAGGAGCCTTGATTTCCTTGATGGCACTCCAGCGAAACCCCAAGAACACTGTTTCAAGGCTAGAGGGATCCAGAGGTCACTGTAGCAACACGAAAGAGCTCCGTGGACCAAAAATCAACTCGAGATGAGAGGTTAGTCCCTGGCTTCGACTCCAGAGGAATACCACCTTACCACAAGCACCTCAAGAGGAGGCTTCTCTCAGCTCTAGGTATGTGAGAGGGACCCTGATTTTGCGGCCTCAAGTGGAATTTACACCGCGATGCCCTGACTCGAAATAAGGCCGGATATCCCTGCAGTGACTTGAATGCAGGCTCGTCTTGCATCTCCCAAGACGAAAGGATGTCTGAATCCCCTGTGGAGACCATAGAGAAAGACCTAGTTCCCCACCTCATCGCGACCGGAGGCCTTACATCCTTTGAAAACTCCAGAGGTACGCGGAGATCAGTGCCTCCAAAGTAGACGATGCCTGACTCCTCGTGAAACTTGATAGGATTCCCAGGATTCCTCTGGCACGTGGAAAGGGACACTTGGTCTCCCGCCTCAGCTGGAGAGGCGTCCCAATTGCCCTGCCAAGCCTCGAGGAGAATCCCGAGTTGTCCCTCGCAACTAGGCATGAGTCCTGACGTCGCTGAAGAAACACGCGTGTGGAAGGGCCATCCCCGTCGTAACTCGAGAATATACCCCAGGTTCCCGCCGCAACTCGAGAAAAACCATGAGACTTCCTGCTCGCCGCGAGATGAGGCCCGATTCCCCTGCACTGCGTGCAGAGCAATTCCGTGTTGCACATCACACATGAAAGGAGCCTTGATTTCCTTGATGGCACTCCAGGGAAACCCCAAGAACACTGTTTCAAGGCTAGAGGGATCCTGAGGTCACTGTAGCAACACGAAAGAGCTCCGTGGACCAAACATCAACTCGAGATGAGAGGTTAGTCCCTGGCTTCGACTCCAGAGGAATAACACCTTACCACAAGCACCTCAAGAGGAGGCTTCTCTCAGCTCTAGGTATGTGAGAGGGACCCTGATTTTGCGGCCTCAAGTGGAATGGACACCGCGATGCCCTGACTCGAAATAAGGCCGGATATCCCTGCAGTGACTTGAATGCAGGCTCGTCTTGCATCTCCCAAGACGAAAGGATGTCTGAATCCCCTGTGGAGACCACAGAGAAAGACCTAGTTCCCCACCTCATGGCGACCGCAGGCCTCACATCCTTTGAAAACTCCAGAGGTACGCGGAGATCAGTGCCTCCAAAGGAGACGATGCCTGACTCCTCGTGAAACTTGATAGGATTCCCAGGATTCCTGTGGCACGTGGAAAGGGACCCTTGATCTCCCGCCTCAGCTGGAGGGGCGTCCCAATTGCCCTGCCAAGCCTCGAGCAGAATCCCTAGTTGTCCCTCGCAACTAGGCAGGAGTCCTGCCATCGCTGAACAAACACGTGTGTGGAAGGGCCATCCCCTCGTAACTCGAGAATATTCCCCAGGTTCCCGCCGCAACTCGAGAAAAACCATGAGACTTCCCCCTCGCCCCGAGATGAGGCCCGATTCCCCTGCACTGCGTGCAGAGCAATTCCGTGTTGCACATCACACATGAAAGGAGCCTTGATTTCCTTGATGGCACTCCAGGGAAACCCCAAGAACACTGTTTCAAGGCTAGAGGGATCCTGAGGTCACCGTAGCAACACGAAAGAGCTCCGTGGACCACAAATCAACTCGAGATGAGAGGTTAGTCCCTGGCTTCGACTCCAGAGGAATACCACCTTACCACAAGCACCTCAAGAGGAGACTTCTCTCAGCTCTAGCTATGTGAGAGGGACCCTGAGTTTGCGGCCTCAAGTGGAATGGACACCGTGATGCCCTGACTCGAAATAAGCCCGGATATCCCTGCAGTGACTTGAATGCAGGCTCGTCTTGCATCTCCCAAGATGAAAGGATGTCTGAATCCCCTGTGCAGACCACAGAGAAAAACCTAGTTCCCCACCTCATCGCGACCGGAGGCCTCACATCCTTTGAAAACTCCAGAGGTACGCGGAGATCAGTGCCTCCAAAGGAGACGATGCCTGACTCCTCGTGAAACTTGATAGGAGTCCCAGGATTCCTGTGGCACGTGGAAAGGGACCCTTGGTCTCCCGCCTCAGCTGGAGAGGCGTCCCAATTGCCCTGCCAAGCCTCGAGGAGAATCCCGAGTTGTCCCTCGCAACTAGGCAGGAGTCCTGACGTCGTTGAAGAAACATGTGGGTGGAAGGGCCATCCCCGTCGTAACTCGAGAATATACTCCAGGTTCCCGCCGCAACTCGAGAAAAACCATGAGACTTCCCCCTCGCCGTGAGATGAGGCACGATTCCCCTGCACTGCGTGCAGAGCAATTCCGTGTTGCACATGAAACATGAAAGTAGCCTTGATTTCCTTGATGGCAATCCAGAGAAACCCCAAGAACACTGTTTCAAGGCTAGAGGGATCCTGAGGTCACTGTAGCAACAAGAAAGAGCTCCGTGGACCAAAAATCATCTCGAGAAGAGAGATTAGTCCCTGGCTTCGACTCCAGAGGAATACCACCTTACCACAAGCACCTCAAGAGGAGGCTTCTCTCAGCTCTAGGTATGTTAGAGGGACCCTGATTTTGCGGCCTCATGTGGAATGGACACTGCGATGCCCTGACTCGAAATAAGGCCGGATACCCCTGAAGTGACTTGAATGCAGGCTCGTCTTGCATCTCCCAAGACGAAAGGATGTCTGAATCCCCTGTGGAGACCACAGAGAAAGACCTAGTTCCCCACCTCATCGCGACCGGAGGCCTCACATCCTTTGAAAACTCCAGAGGTACGCGGAGATCAGTGCCTCCAAAGGAGACGATGCCTGACTCCTCGTGAAACTTGATAGGATTCCCAGGATTCCTGTGGCACGTGGAAAGGGACCCTTGATCTCCCGCCTCAGCTGGAGAGGCGTCCCAATTGCCCTGCCAAGCCTCGAGCAGAATCCCTAGTTGTCCCTCGCAACTAGGCAGGAGTCCTGACGTCGCTGAACAAACACGTGGGTGGAAGGGCCATACCCTCGTAACTCGAGAATATACCCCAGGTTCCCGCCGCAACTCGAGAAAAACCATGAGACTTCCCCCTTGCCGCGAGATGAGGCCCGATTACCCTGCACTGCGTGCAGAGCAATTCCGTGTTGCACATCACACATGAAAGGAGCCTTGATTTCCTTGATGGCACTCCAGGGAAACCCCAAGAACACTGTTTCAAGGCTAGAGGAATCCTGAGGTCACTGTAGCAACATGAAAGAGCTCCGTGGACCAAAAATCAACTCGAGATGAGAGGTTAGTCCCTGGCTTCGACTCCAGAGGAATACCACCTTGCACAAGCACCTCAAGAGGAGGCTTCTCTCAGCTCTAGGTAAGTGAGAGGGACCCTGAGTTTGCGGCCTCAAATGGAATGGACACCGCGATGCCCTGATGCGAAATAAGGCCGGATATCCCTGCAGTGACTTGAATGCAGGCTCGTCTTGCATCTCCCAAGACGAAAGGATGTCTGAATCCCCTGTGGAGACCACAGAGAAAGACCTAGTTCCCCACATCATCGCGACCGGAGGCCTGACATCCTTTCAAAATTCCAGAGGTACGCGGAGATCAGTGCCTCCAAAGGAGACGATGCCTGACTCCTTGTGAAACTTGATAGGAGTCCCAGGATTCCTGTGGCACGTGGAAAGGGACCGTTGGTCTCCTGCCTCAGCTGGAGAGGCGTCCCAATTGCCCTGCCAAGCCTCGAGGAGAATCCCGAGTTGTCCCTCGCAACTAGGCAGGAGTCCTGACGTCGCTGAACAAACACGCGTGTGGAAGGGCCATCCCCGTAGTAATTCGAGAATATACCCCAGGTTCCCGCCGCAACTCGAGAAAAACCATGAGACTTCCCCCTCGCCGCGAGATGAGGCCCGATTCCCCTGCACTGCGTGCAGAGCAATTCCGTGTTGCACATCACACATGAAAGGAGCCTTGATTTCCTTGATGGCACTCCAGAGAAACCCCAAGAACACTGTTTCAAGGCTAGAGGGATCCTGAGGTCACTGTAGCAACACGAAAGAGCTCCGTGGACCAAAAATCAACTCGAGATGAGAGGTTAGTCCCTGGCTTCGACTCCAGAGGAATACCACCTTACCACAAGCACCTCAAGAGGAGGCTTCTCTCAGCTCTAGGTATGTGAGAGGGACCCTGATTTTGCGGCCTAAAGTGGAATGGACACCGCGATGCCCTGAATCGAAATAAGGCCGGATATCCCTGCAGTGACTTGAATGCAGGCTCGTCTTGCATCTCCCAAGACGAAAGGATGTCTGAATCCCCTGTGGAGACCACAGAGAAAGACCTAGTTCCCCACCTCATCGCGACCGGAGGCCTCACATCCTTTGAAAACTCCAGAGGTACGCGGAGATCAGTGCCTCCAAAGGAGACGATGCCTGACTCCTCGTGAAACTTGATAGGAGTCCCAGGATTCCTGTGGCACGTGGAAAGGGACCCTTGGTCTCCCGCCTCAGCTGCAGAGGCCTCCCAATTGCCCTGCCAAGCCTCGAGGAGAATCCCGAGTTGTCCCTCGCAACTAGGCAGAAGTCCTGACGTCGCTGAACAAACACGTGTGTGGAAGGGCCATCCCCGTCATAACTCGAGAATATACCCCAGGTTCCCGTCGCAACTCGAGAAAAACCATGAGACTTCCCCCTCGCCGCGAGATGAGGCCCAATTCCCCTGCACTGCGTGCAGAGCAATTCCGTGTTGCACATCAAACAAGAAAGGAGCCTTGATTTCCTTGATGGCACTCCAGAGAAACCACAAGAACACTGTTTCAAGGCTAGAGGGATCCTGAGGTCACTGTAGCAACACGAAAGAGCTCCGTGGACCAAAAATCAACTCGAGATGAGAGGTTAGTCCCTGGCTTCGACTCCAGAGGAATACCACCTTACCACAAGCACCTCAAGAGGAGGCTTCTCTCAGATCTAGGTATGTGAGAGGGACCCTGATTTTGCGGCCTCAAGTGGAATGGACACCGCCATGCCATGACTCGAAAAAAGGCCGAATATCCCTGCAGTGACTTGAATGCAGGCTCGTCTTGCATCTCCCAAGATGAAAGGATGTCTGAATCCCCTGTGGAGACCACAGAGAAAGACCTAGTTCCCCACCTCATGGCGACCGAAGGCCTCAAATCCTTTGAAAACTCCAGAGGTATGCGGAGATCAGTGCCTCCAAAGGAGACGATGCCTTACTCCTCGTGAAACTTTATAGGAGTCCCAGGATTCCTGTGGCACGTGGAAAGGGACCCTTGGTCTCCCGCCTCAGCTGGAGAGGCGTTCCAATTGCCCTGCCAAGCCTCGAGAGGAACCCCGAGTTGTCCCTCGCAACTAGGCAGGAGTCCTGACGTCGCTGAACAAACACGTGGTTGGATGGGCCATCCCTTTGTACTTCGAGAATATACCCCAGGTTCCCGCCACAACTCGAGAAAAACCATGAGACTTCCCCCTCGCCGCGAGATGAGGCCCGATTCCCCTGCACTGCATGCAGAGCAATTCCGTGTTGCACATCACACAAGAAAGGAGCCTTGATTTCCTTCACGGCACTCCAGAGAAACCCCAAGAACACTGTTTCAAGGCTAGAGGGATCCTGAGGTCACTGTAGCAACACGAAAGAACCCCGTGGACCAAAAATCAACTCGAGATGAGAGGTTAGTCCCTGGCTTCGACTCCAGAGGAATACCACCTTACCACAAGCACCTCAAGAGTAGGCTTCTCTCAGCTCTAGCTATGTGAGAGGGACCCTGAGTTTGCGGCCTCAAGTGGAATGGACACCGCGATGCCCTGACTCGAAATAAGGCCGGATATCCCTGCAGTGACTTGAATGCAGGCTCGTATTGCATCTCCCAAGAAGAAAGGATGTCTGAATCCCCTGTGGAGACCACAGAGAAAGACCTAGTTCCCCACCTCATCGCGACCGGAGGCCTCACATCCTTTAAAAACTCCAGAGGTACGCGGAGATCAGTGCCTCCAAAGGAGACGATGCCTGACTCCTCGTGAAACTTGATAGGAGTCCCAGGATTCCTGTGGCACGTGGAAAGGGACCCTTGGTCTCCCGCTTCAGCTGGATACGCGTCCCAATTGCCCTGCCCAGCCTCGAGGAGAATCCCGAGTTGTCCCTTGCGTCTAGGCAGGAGTCCTGCCGTCGCTGAACTAACACGTGTGTGGAAGGGCCATCCCCGTCGTAACTCGAGAATATACCCCAGGTTCCCGCCGCAACTGGAGAAAAACCATGAGACTTCTTCCTCGCCGCAAGATGAGGCCCGATTCCCCTGCACTGCGTGCAGAGTAATTCCGTGTTGCACATCACACATGAAAGGAGCCTTGATTTCCTTGATGGCACTCCAGAGAAACCCCAGGAACACTGTTTAAAGGCTACAGGGATCCTGAGGTCACTGTAGCAACACGAAAGAGCTCCGTGGACCAAAAATCAACTCGAGATGAGAGGTTAGTCCCTGGCTTCGACTCCAGAGGTATACCACCTTACCACAAGCACCTCAAGAGGAGGCTTCTCTCAGCTCTAGGTATGTGAGAGGGACCCTGAGTTTGCGGCCTCAAGTGGAATGGACACCGCGATGCCCTGACTCGAAATAAGGCCAAATATCCCTGCAGTGACTTGAATGCAGGCTCGTCTTGCATCTCCCAAGACGAAAGGATGTCTGAATCACCTGTGTAGACCACAGAGAAAGACCTAGTTCCCCACCTCATCGCGACCGGAGGCCTCACATCCTTTGAAAACTCCAGAGGTACGCGGAGATCAGTGCCTCCAAAGGAGACGATGCCTGACTCCTCGTGAAACTTGATAGGAGTCCCAGGATTCCTGTGGCACGTGGAAAGGGACCCTTGGTCTCCCGCCTCAGCTGGAGAGGCGTCCCAATTGCCCTGCCAAGCCTCGAGGAGAACCCCGAGTTGTCCCTCGCAACTAGGCAGGAGTCCTGACGTCACTGAAGAAACACGTGGGTGGAAGGGCCATCCCCGTCGTAACTCGAGAATATACCCCAGGTTCCCGCCGCAACTCGAGAAAAACCATGAGACTTCCCCCTCGCCGCGAGATGAGGCCCGATTCCCCTGCACTGCGTGCAGAGCAATTCCGTGTTGCACATCACATATGAAAGGAGCCTTGATTTCCTTGATGGCACTCCAGCGAAACCCCAAGAACACTGTTTCAAGGCTAGAGGGATCCAGAGGTCACTGTAGCAACACGAAAGAGCTCCGTGGACCAAAAATCAACTCGAGATGAGAGGTTAGTCCCTGGCTTCGACTCCAGAGGAATACCACCTTACCACAAGCACCTCAAGAGGAGGCTTCTCTCAGCTCTAGGTATGTGAGAGGGACCCTGATTTTGCGGCCTCAAGTGGAATGGACACCGCGATGCCCTGACTCGAAATAAGGCCGGATATCCCTGCAGTGACTTGAATGCAGGCTCGTCTTGCATCTCCCAAGACGAAAGGATGTCTGAATCCCCTGTGGAGACCACAGAGAAAGACCTAGTTCCCCACCTCATCGCGACCGGAGGCCTCACATCCTTTGAAAACTCCAGAGGTACGCGGAGATCAGTGCCTCCAAAGGAGACGATGCCTGACTCCTCGTGAAACTTGATAGGAGTCCCAGGATTGCTGTGGCACGTGGAAAGGGACCCTTGGTCTCCCGCCTCAGCTGGAGAGGCGTCCCAATTGCCCTGCCAAGCCTCGAGGAGAATCCCGAGTTGTCCCTCGCAACTAGGCAGGAGTCCTGACGTCGCTGAACAGACACGTGGGTGGAAGGGCCATCCCCGTCTTAACTCGAGAATATACCCCAGGTTCCAGCCGCAACTCGAGAAAAACCATGAGACTTCCCCCTCGCCGCGAGATGAGGCCCGATTCCCCTGCACTGCATGCAGAGCAATTCCGTGTTGCACATCAAACAAGAAAGGAGCCTTGATTTCCTTGATGGCACTCCAGAGAAACCCCAAGAACACTGTTTCAAGGCTAGAGGGATCCTGAGGTCACTGTAGCAACACGAAAGAGCTCCGTGGACCAAAAATCAACTCGAGATGAGAGGTTAGTCCCTGGCTTCGACTCCAAAGGAATACCACCTTACCACATGCACCTCAAGAGGAGGCTTCTCTCAGCTCTAGGTATGTGAGAGGGACCCTGATTTTGCGGCCTCAAGTGGAATGGACACCGCGATGCCCTGACTCGAAATAAGGCCGGATATCCCTGCAGTGACTTGAATGCAGGCTCGTCTTGCATCTCCCAAGACGAAAGGATGTCTGAATCCCCTGTGGAGACCACAGAGAAAGACCTAGTTCCCCACCTCATGGCGACCGCAGGCCTCACATCCTTTGAAAACTCCAGAGGTACGCGGAGATCAGTGCCTCCAAAGGAGACGATGCCTGACTCCTCGTGAAACTTGATAGGATTCCCAGGATTCCTGTGGCACGTGGAAAGGGACCCTTGATCTCCCGCCTCAGCTGGAGGGGCGTCCCAATTGCCCTGCCAAGCCTCGAGGAGAATCCCTAGTTGTCCCTCGCAACTAGGCAGGAGTCCTGCCATCGCTGAACAAACACGTGTGTGGAAGGGCCATCCCCTCGTAACTCGAGAATATTCCCCAGGTTCCCGCCGCAACTCGAGAAAAACCATGAGACTTTCCCCTCGCCGCGAGATGAGGCCCGATTCCCCTGCACTGCGTGCAGAGCAATTCCATGTTGCACATCACACATGAAAGGAGCCTTGATTTCCTTGATGGCACTCCAGGGAAACCCCAAGAACATTGTTTCAAGGCTAGAGGGATCCTGAGGTCACTGTAGCAACACGAAAGAGCTCCGTGGACCACAAATCAACTCGAGATGAGAGGTTAGTCCCTGGCTTCGACTCCAGAGGAATACCACCTTACCACAAGCACCTCAAGAGGAGACTTCTCTCAGCTCTAGCTATGTGAGAGGGACCCTGAGTTTGCGGCCTCAAGTGGAATGGACACCGTGATGCCCTGACTCGAAATAAGCCCGGATATCCCTGCAGTGACTTGAATGCAGGCTCGTCTTGCATCTCCCAAGATGAAAGGATGTCTGAATCCCCTGTGCAGACCACAGAGAAAAACCTAGTTCCCCACCTCATCGCGACCGGAGGCCTCACATCCTTTGAAAACTCCAGAGGTACGCGGAGATCAGTGCCTCCAAAGGAGATGATGCCTGACTCCTCGTGAAACTTGATAGGAGTCCCAGGATTCCTGTGGCACGTGGAAAGGGACCCTTGGTCTCCCGCCTCAGCTGGAGAGGCGTCCCAATTGCCCTGCCAAGCCTCGAGGAGAATCCCGAGTTGTCCCTCGCAACTAGGCAGGAGTCCTGACGTCGCTGAACAAACATGTGGGTGGAAGGGCCATCCCCGTCGTAACTCGAGAATATACCCCAGGTTCCCGCCGCAACTCGAGAAAAACCATGAGACTTCCCCCTCGCCGCGAGATGAGGCCCGATTCCCCTGCACTGCGTGCAGAGCAATTCCGTGTTGCACATCACACATGAAAGGAGCCTTGATTTCCTTGATGGCACTCCAGGGAAACCCCAAGAACACTGTTTCAAGGCTACAGGAATCCTGAGGTCACTGTAGCAACATGAAAGAGCTCCGTGGACCAAAAATCAACTCGAGATGAGAGGTTAGTCCCTGGCTTCGACTCCAGAGGAATACCACCTTGCACAAGCACCTCAAGAGGAGGCTTCTCTCAGCTCTAGGTATGTGAGAGGGACCCTGAGTTTGCGGCCTCAAATGGAATGGACACCGCGATGCCCTGATGCGAAATAAGGCCGGATATCCCTGCAGTGACTTGAATGCAGGCTCGTCTTGCATCTCCCAAGACGAAAGGATGTCTGAATCCCCTGTGGAGACCACAGAGAAAGACCTAGTTCCCCACATCATCGCGACCGGAGGCCTCACATCCTTTCAAAATTCCAGAGGTACGCGGAGATCAGTGCCTCCAAAGGAGACGATGCCTGACTCCTTGTGAAACTTGATAGGAGTCCCAGGATTCCTGTGGCACGTGGAAAGGGACCCTTGGTCTCCTGCCTCAGCTGGAGAGGCGTCCCAATTGCCCTGCCAAGCCTCGAGGAGAATCCCGAGTTGTCCCTCGAAACTAGGCAGGAGTCCTGACGTCGCTGAACAAACACGCGTGTGGAAGGGCCATCCCCGTAGTAATTCGAGAATATACCCCAGGTTCCCGCCGCAACTCGAGAAAAACCATGAGACTTCCCCCTCGCCGCGAGATGAGGCCCGATTCCCCTGCACTGCATGCAGAGCAATTCCGTGTTGCACATCACACATGAAAGGAGCCTTGATTTCCTTGATGGCACTCCAGAGAAACCCCAAGAACACTGTTTCAAGGCTAGAGGGATCCTGAGGTCACTGTAGCAACACGAAAGAGCTCCGTGGACCAAAAATCAACTCGAGATGAGAGGTTAGTCCCTGGCTTCGACTCCAGAGGAATACCACCTTACCACAAGCACCTCAAGAGGAGGCTTCTCTCAGCTCTAGGTATGTGAGAGGGACCCTGATTTTGCGGCCTCAAGTGGAATGGACACGGCGATGCCCTGACTCGAAATAAGGCCGGATATCCCTGCAGTGACTTGAATGCAGGCTCGTCTTGCATCTCCCAAGACGAAAGGATGTCTGAATCCCCTGTGGAGACCACAGAGAAAGACCTAGTTCCCCACCTCATCGCGACCGGAGGCCTCACATCCTTTGAAAACTCCAGAGGTACGCGGAGATCAGTGCCTCCAAAGGAGACGATGCCTGACTCCTCGTGAAACTTGATAGGAGTCCCAGGATTCCTGTGGCACGTGAAAAGGGACCCTTGGTCTCCCGCCTCAGCTGCAGAGGCCTCCCAATTGCCCTGCCAAGCCTCGAGGAGAATCCCGAGTTGTCCCTCGCAACTAGGCAGAAGTCCTGACGTCGCTGAACAAACACGTGTGTGGAAGGGCCATCCCCGTCATAACTCGAGAATATTCCCCAGGTTCGCGCCGCAACTCGAGAAAAACCATGAGACTTCCCCCTCGCCGCGAGATGAGGCCCAATTCCCCTGCACTGCGTGCAGAGCAATTCCGTGTTGCACATCAAACAAGAAAGGAGCCTTGATTTCCTTGATGGCACTCCAGAGAAACCCCAAGAACACTGTTTCAAGGCTAGAGGGATCCTGAGGTCACTGTAGCAACACGAAAGAGCTCCGTGGACCAAAAATCAACTCGAGATGAGAGGTTAGTCCCTGGCTTCGACTCCAGAGGAATACCACCTTACCACAAGCACCTCAAGAGGAGGCTTCTCTCAGATCTAGGTATGTGAGAGGGTCCCTGAGTTTGCGGCCTCAAGTGGAATGGACACCGCCATGCCATGACTCGAAATAAGGCCGAATATCCCTGCAGTGACTTGAATGCAGGCTCGTCTTGCATCTCCCAAGATGAAAGGATGTCTGAATCCCCTGTGGAGACCACAGAGAAAGACCTAGTTCCACACCTCATGGCGACCGAAGGCCTCAAATCCTTTGAAAACTCCAGAGGTATGCGGAGATCAGTGCCTCCAAAGGAGACGATGCCTGACTCCTCGTGAAACTTTATAGGAGTCCCAGGATTCCTGTGGCACGTGGAAAGGGACCCTTGGTCTCCCGCCTCAGCTGGAGAGGCGTTCCAATTGCCCTGCCAAGCCTCGAGAGGAACCCCGAGTTGTCCCTCGCAACTAGGCAGGAGTCCTGACGTCGCTGAACAAACACGTGGTTGGATGGGCCATCCCTTTGTACTTCGAGAATATACCCCAGGTTCCCGCCACAACTCGAGAAAAACCATGAGACTTCCCCCTCGCCGCGAGATGAGGCCCGATTCCCCTGCACTGCATGCAGAGCAATTCCGTGTTGCACATCACACAAGAAAGGAGCCTTGATTTCCTTCACGGCACTCCAGAGAAACCCCAAGAACACTGTTTCAAGGCTAGAGGGATCCTGAGGTCACTGTAGCAACACGAAAGAACCCCGTGGACCAAAAATCAACTCGAGATGAGAGGTTAGTCCCTGGCTTCGACTCCAGAGGAATACCACCTTACCACAAGCACCTCAAGAGTAGGCTTCTCTCAGCTCTAGCTATGTGAGAGGGACCCTGAGTTTGCGGCCTCAAGTGGAATGGACACCGCGATGCCCTGACTCGAAATAAGGCCGGATATCCCTGCAGTGACTTGAATGCAGGCTCGTCTTGCATCTCCCAAGACGAAAGGATGTCTGAATCCCCTGTGGAGACCACAGAGAAAGACC
This sequence comes from Cervus elaphus, assembly GCF_910594005.1. NCBI lineage: Eukaryota > Metazoa > Chordata > Mammalia > Artiodactyla > Cervidae > Cervus > Cervus elaphus. The sequence continues at coordinate 1,454,569 of NC_057815.1, read as the reverse complement.
TAGTTCCCCACCTCATCGCGACCGGAGGCCTCACATCCTTTAAAAACTCCAGAGGTACGCGGAGATCAGTGCCTCCAAAGGAGACGATGCCTGACTCCTCGTGAAACTTGATAGGAGTCCCAGGATTCCTGTGGCACGTGGAAAGGGACCCTTGGTCTCCCGCTTCAGCTGGAGACGCGTCCCAATTGCCCTGCCCAGCCTCGAGGAGAATCCCGAGTTGTCCCTCGCGTCTAGGCAGGAGTCCTGCCGTCGCTGAACTAACACGTGTGTGGAAGGGCCATCCCCGTCGTAACTCGAGAATATACCCCAGGTTCCCGCCGCAACTGGAGAAAAACCATGAGACTTCTTCCTCGCCGCGAGATGAGACCCGATTCCCCTGCACTGCGTGCAGAGCAATTCCGTGTTGCACATCACACATGAAAGGAGCCTTGATTTCCTTGATGGCACTCCAGAGAAACCCCAAGAACACTGTTTCAAGGCTAGAGGGATCCTGAGGTCACTGTAGCAACACGAAAGAGCTCCGTGGACCACAAATCAACTCGAGATGAGAGGTTAGTCCCTGGCTTCGACTCCAGAGGAATACTACCCTACCACAAGCACCTCAACAGGAGGCTTCTCTCAGCTCTAGGTATGTGAGAGGGACCCTGAGTTTGCGGCCTCAACTGGAATGGACACCGCGATGCCCTGACTCTAAATAAGGCCGGATATCCCTGCAGTGACTTGAATGCAGGCTCGTCTTGCATCTCCCGAGATGAAAGGATGTCTGAATCCCCTGTGGAGACCACAGAGAAAGACCTAGTTCCCCACCTCATGGCGACCGGAGGCCTCACATCCTTTGAAAACTCCAGAGGTACGCGGAGATCAGTGCCTCCAAAGGAGAGGATGCCTGACTCCTCGTGAAACTTGATAGGAGTCCCAGGATTCCTGTGGCACGTGGAAAGGGACCCTTGGTCTCCCGCCACAGCTGGAGAGGTGTCCCAATTGCCCTGCCAAGCCTCGAGGAGAATCCCGAGTTGTCCCTGCAACTAGGCAGGAGTCCTGACGTCGCTGAACAAACACGTGGGTGGAAGGGCCATCCCCGTCGTAACTCGAGAATATACCCCAGGTTCCCGCCGCAACTCGAGAAAAACCATGAGACTTCCCCTTCGCCGCAAGATGAGGCCCGATTCCCCTGCACTGCGTGCAGAGTAATTCCGTGTTGCACATCACACATGAAAGGAGCCTTGATTTCCTTGATGGCACTCCAGAGAAAACCCAGGAACACTGTTTAAAGGTTACAGGGATCCTGAGGTCACTGTAGCAACACGAAAGAGCTCCGTGGACCATAAATCAACTCGAGATGAGAGGTTAGTCCCTGGCTTCGACTCCAGAGGTATACCACCTTACCACAAGCACCTCAAGAGGAGGCTTCTCTCAGCTCTAGGTATGTGAGAGGGACCCTGAGTTTGCGGCCTCAAGTGGAATGGACACCGCGATGCCCTGACTCGAAATAAGGCCAAATATCCCTGCAGTGACTTGAATGCAGGCTCGTCTTGCATCTCCCAAGACGAAAGGATGTCTGAATCACCTGTGTAGACCACAGAGAAAGACCTAGTTCCCCACCTCATCGCGACCGGAGGCCTCACATCCTTTGAAAACTCCAGAGGTACGCGGAGATCAGTGCCTCCAAAGGAGACGATGCGTGACTCCTCGTGAAACTTGATAGGGGTCCCAGGATTCCTGTGGCACGTGGAAAGGGACCCTTGGTCTCCCGCCTCAGCTGGAGAGGCGTCCCAATTGCCCTGCCAAGCCTCGAGGAGAATCCCGAGTAGTCCCTCGCAACTAGGCAGGAGTCCTGACGTCGCTGAAGAAACACGTGGGTGGAAGGGCCATCCCCGTCGTAACTCGAGAATATTCCCCAGGTTCCCGCCGAAACTCCAGAAAAACCATGAGACTTCCCCCTTGCCGCGAGATGAGGCCCGATTCCCCTGCACTGCGTGCAGAGCAATTCCGTGTTGCACATCACACATGAAAGGAGCCTTGATTTCCTTGATGGCACTCCAGAGAAAACCCAAGAACACTGTTTCAAGGCTACAGGGATCCTGAGGTCACTGTAGCAACACGAAAGAGCTCCGTGGACCAAAAATCAACTCGAGATGAGAGCTTAGTCCCTGGCTTCGACTCCAGAGGAATACCACCTTACCACAAGCACCTCAAGAGGGGGCTTCTCTCAGCTCTAGCTATGTGAGAGGGACCCTGAGTTTGCGGCCTCAAGTGGAATGGACACCGCGATGCTCTGGCTCGAAATAAGGCCGAATATCCCTGCAGTGACTTGAATGCAGGCTCGTCTTGCATCTCCCAAGACGAAAGGATGTCTGAATCACCTGTGTAGACCACAGAGAAAGACCTAGTTCCCCACCTCATCGCGACCGGAGGCCTCACATCCTTTGAAAACTCCAGAGGTACGCGGAGATCAGTGCCTCCAAAGGAGACGATGCGTGACTCCTCGTGAAACTTGATAGGGGTCCCAGGATTCCTGTGGCACGTGGAAAGGGACACTTGGTCTCCCACCTCAGTTGGAGAAGGGTCCCAATTGCCCTGCTAAGCCTCGAGGAGAATCCCGAGTTGTCCCTCGCAACTAGGCCGGAGTCCTGACGTCGCTGAACAAACATGTGGGTAGAAGGGCCATCCCCGTCGTAACTCGAGAATATACCCCAGGTTCCAGCCGCAACTCGAGAAAAACCATGAGACTTCCCCCTCGCCGTGAGATGAGGCACGATTCCCCTGCACTGCATGCAGAGCAATTCCGTGTTGCACATCAAACATGAAAGTAGCCTTGATTTCCTTGATGGCACTCCAGAGAAACCCCAAGAACACTGTTTCAAGGCTAGAGGGATCCTGAGGTCACTGTAGCAACAGGAAAGAGCTCCGTGGAACAAAAATCAACTCGAGATGAGAGGTTAGTCCCTGGCTTCGACTCCAGAGGAATACCACCTTAACACAGGCACCTCAAGAGGAGGCTTCTCTCAGCTCTAGGTATGTGAGAGGCACCCTGATTTTGCGGCCTCAAGTGGAATGGACACTGCGATGCCCTGACGCGAAATAAGGCCGGATATCCCTGCAGTGACTTGAATGCAGGCTCGTCTTGCATCTCCCAAGATGAAAGGATATCTGAATCCCCTGTGGAGACCACAGAGAAAGACCTAGTTCCCCACCTTATCGCGACCGGAGGCCTCACATCCTTTGAAAATTCCAGAGGTACGCGGAGATCAGTGCCTCCAAAGGAGACGATGCCTGACTCCTCGTGAAACTTGATAGGAGTCCCAGGATTCCTGTGGCACGTGGAAAGGGACCCTTGGTCTCCCGCCTCAGCTGGAGAGGCGTCCCAATTGCCCTGACAAGCCTCGAGGAGAATCCCGAGTTGTCCCTCGCAACTAGGCAGGAGTCCTGACGTCGCTGAACAAACACGTGAGTGGAAGGGCCATCCCCGTCGTAACTCGAGAATATACCCCAGGTTCCCGCCGCAACTCGAGAAAAACCATGAGACTTCCCCCTCGCCGCGAGATGAGGCCCAATTCCCCTGCACTGCGTGCAGAGCAATTCCCTGTTGCACATCACACATGAAAGGAGCCTTGATTTCCTCGATGGCAATCCAGAGAAATCCCAAGAACACTGTTTCAAGGCTAGAGGGATCCTGAGGTCACTGTAGCAACACGAAAGAGCTCCGTGGACCAAAAATCAACTCGAGATGAGAGGTTAGTCCCTGGCTTCGACTCCAGAGGAAAACCACCTTGCACAAGCACCTCAAGAGGAGGCTTCTCTCAGCTCTAGGTATGTGAGAGGGACCCTGAGTTTGCGGCCTCAAATGGAATGGACACCGCGATGCCCTGACGCGAAATAAGGCCGGATATCCCTGCAGTGACTTGAATGCAGGCTCGTCTTGCATCTCCCAAGATGAAAGGATGTCTGAATCCCCTGTGGAGACCACAGAGAAAGACCTAGTTCCCCACCTCATCGCGACCGGAGGCCTCACATCCTTTGAAAACTCCAGAGATATGCGGAGATCAGTGCCTCCAAAGGAGACGATGCCTGACTCCTCGTGAAACTTGATAGGAGTCCCAGGATTCCTGTGGCACGTGGAAAGGGACCCTTGGTCTCCCTCCTCAGCTGGAGAGGTGTCCCAATTGCCCTGCCAAGCCTCGAGTAGAATCCCGAGTTGTCCCTCGCAACTAGGCAGGAGTCCTGACGTCGCTGAACAAACACGTGGGTGGAAGGGCCATCCCCTTCGTAACTCGAGAATATACCCCAGGTCCCGCCGCAACTCGAGAAACACCATGAGACTTCCCCCTCGCCGCGAGATGAGGCCCGATTCCCCTGCACTGCGTGCAGAGCAATTCCGTGTTGCACATCACACATGAAAGGAGCCTTGATTTCCTTGATGGCACTCCAGAGAAACCCCAAGAACACTGTTTCAAGGCTAGAGGGATCCTGAGGTCACTGTAGCAACACGAAAGAGCTCCGTGGACCAAGAATCAACTCGAGATGAGAGGTTAGTCGCTGGCTTCGACTCCAGAGGAATACCACCTTACCACAAGCACCTCAAGAGGAGGCTTCTCTCAGCTCTAGCTATGTGAGAGGGACCCTGATTTTGCGGCCTCAAGTGGAATGGACACCGCGATGCTCTGGCTCGAAATAAGGCCGAATATCCCTGCAGTGACTTGAATGCAGGCTCGCCTTGCATCTCCCAAGACGAAAGGATGTCTGAATCACCTGTGTAGACCACAGAGAAAGACCTAGTTCCCCACCTCATCGCGACCGGAGGCCTCACATCCTTTGAAAACTCCAGAGGTACGCGGAGATCAGTGCCTCCAAAGGAGACGATGCCTGACTCCTCGTGAAACTTGATAGGGGTCCCAGGATTACTGTGGCACGTGGAAAGGGACACTTGGTCTCCCGCCTCAGTTGGAGAAGCATTCCAATTGCCCTGCCAAGCCTCGAGGAGAATCCCGAGTTGTCCCTAGCAACTAGGCAGGAGTCCTGACGTCGCTGAACTAACACGTGTGTGGAAGGGCCATCCCCGTCGTAACTCGAGAATATACCCCAGGATCCCGCCTCAACTCGAGAAAAACCATGAGACTTCCCCCTCGCCGCGAGATGAGGCCCGATTCCCCTGCACTGCATGCAGAGCAATTCCGTGTTGCACATCACACATGAAAGGAGCCTTGATTTCCTTGATGGCAATCCAGAGAAACCCCAAGAACACTGTTTCAAGGCTAGAGGGATCCTGAGGTCACTGTAGCAACACGAAAGAGCTCCGTGGACCAAAAATCACCTCGAGATGAGAAGTTAGTCCCTGGCTTCGACTCCAGAGGAATACCACCTTGCACAAGCACCTCAAGAGGAGGCTTCTCTCAGCTCTAGGTATGTGAGAGGGACCCTGAGTTTGCGGCCTCAAATGGAATGGACACCGCGATGCCCTGACGCGAAATAAGGCCGGATATCCCTGCAGTGACTTGAATGCAACCTCGTCTTGAATCTCCCAAGACGAAAGGATGTCTGAATCCCCTGTGGAGACCACAGAGAAAGACCTAGTTCCCCACCTCATCGCGACCGGAGGCCTCACATCCTTTTAAAACTCCAGAGGTACGCGGAGATCAGTGCCTCCAAAGGAGACGATGCCTGACTCCTCGTGAAACTTGATAGGAGTCCCAGGATTCCTGTGGCACGTGGAAAGGGACCCTTGGTCTCCCGCCTCAGCTGGAGAGGTGTCCCAATTGCCCTGCCAAGCCTCGAGGAGAACCCCGAGTTGTCCCTCGCAACTAGGCAGGAGTCCTGACGTCGCTGAAGAAACACGTGGGTGGAAGGGCCATCCCCGTCGTAACTCGAGAATATACCCCAGGTTCCCGCCGCAACTCGAGAAAAACCATGAGACTTCCCCCTCGCCGCGAGATGAGGCCCGATTCCCCTGCACTGCGTGCAGAGCAATTCCGTGTTGCACATCACACATGAAAGGAGCCTTGATTTCCTTGATGGCACTCCAGAGAAACCCCAAGAACACTGTTTCAATACTAGAGGGATCCTGAGGTCACTGTAGCAACACGAAAGAGCTCCGTGGACCAAAAATCAAGTCGAGATGAGAGGTTAGTCCCTGGCTTCGACTCCAGAGGAATACCACCTTACCACAAGCACCTCAAGAGGAGGCTTCTCTCAGCTCTAGGTATGTGAGAGGGACCCTGGTTTTTCGGCCTCAAGTGGAATGGACACCACGATTCCCTGACTCGAAATAAGGCCGGATATCCCTGCAGTGACTTGAATGCAGGCTCGTCTTGCATCTCCCAAGACGAAAGGATGTCTGAATCCCCTGTGGAGACCACAGAGAAAGACCTAGTTCCCCACCTCATCGCTACCGGAGGCCTCACATCCTTTGAAAACTCCAGAGGTACGCGGAGATCAGTGCCTCCAAAGGAGACGATGCCTGACTCCTCGTGAAACTTGATAGGATTCCCAGGATTCCTGTGGCAAGTGGAAAGGGACCCTTGGTCTCCCGCCTCAGCTGGAGAGGCGTCCCAATTGCCCTGCCAAGCCTCGAGGAGAATCCCGAGTTGTCCCTCGCAACTAGGCAGGAGTCCTGACGTCGCTGAACAAACACGTGTGTGGACGGGCCATCCCCTCGTAACTCGAGAATGTTCCCCAGGTTCCCGCCGCAACTCGAGAAAAACCATGAGACTTCCCCCTCGCCGCGAGATGAGGCCCGATTCCCCTGCACTGCGTGCAGAGCAATTCCGTGTTGCACATCACGCATGAAAGGAGCCTTGATTTCCTTGATGGCACTCCAGAGAAACCCCAAGAACACTGTTTCAAGGCTAGAGGGATCCTGAGGTCACTGTAGCAACACGAAAGAGCCCCGTGGACCAAAAATCAACTCGAGATGAGAGGTTAGTCCCTGGCTTCGACTCCAGAGGAATACCACCTTACCACAAGCACCTCAACAGGAGGCTTCTCTCAGCTCTAGGTATGTGAGAGGGACCCTGAGTTTGCGGCCTCAAGTGGAATGGACACCGCGATGCCCTGACTCTAAATAAGGCCGGATATCCCTGCAGTGACTTGAATGCAGGCTCGTCTTGCATCTCCCGAGATGAAAGGATGTCTGAATCCCCTGTGGAGACCACAGAGAAAGACCTAGTTCCCCACCTCATGGCGACCGGAGGCCTCACATCCTTTGAAAACTCCAGAGGTACGCGGAGATCAGTGCCTCCAAAGGAGAGGATGCCTGACTCCTCGTGAAACTTGATAGGAGTCCCAGGATTCCTGTGGCACGTGGCAAGGGACCCTTGGTCTCCCGCCACAGCTGGAGAGGTGTCCCAATTGCCCTGCGAAGCCTCGAGGAGAATCCCGAGTTGTCCCTGCAACTAGGCAGGAGTCCTGACGTCGCTGAACAAACACGTGGGTGGAAGGGCCATCCCCGTCGTAACTCGAGAATATACCCCAGGTTCCCGCCGCAACTCGAGAAAAACCATGAGACTTCCCCTTCGCCGCAAGATGAGGCCCGATTCCCCTGCACTGCGTGCAGAGTAATTCCGTGTTGCACATCACACATGAAAGGAGCCTTGATTTCCTTGATGGCACTCCAGAGAAACCCCAGGAACACTGTTTAAAGGCTACAGGGATCCTGAGGTCACTGTAGCAACACGAAAGAGCTCCGTGGACCATAAATCAACTCGAGATGAGAGGTTAGTCCCTGGCTTCGACTCCAGAGGTATACCGCCTTACCACAAGCACCTCAAGAGGAGGCTTCTCTCAGCTCTAGGTATGTGAGAGGGACCCTGAGTTTGCGGCCTCAAGTGGAATGGACACCGCGATGCCCTGACTCGAAATAAGACGAAATATCCCTGCAGTGACTTGAATGCAGGCTCGTCTTGGATCTCCCAAGACGAAAGGATGTCTGAATCACCTGTGTAGACCACAGAGAAAGACCTAGTTCCCCACCTCATCGCGACCGGAGGCCTCACATCCTTTGAAAACTCCAGAGGTACGCGGAGATCAGTGCCTCCAAAGGAGACGATGCGTGACTCCTCGTGAAACTTGATAGGGGTCCCAGGATTCCTGTGGCACGTGGAAAGGGACCCTTGGTCTCCCGCCTCAGCTGGAGAGGCGTCCCAATTGCCCTGCCAAGCCTCGAGGAGAATCCCGAGTTATCCCTCGCAACTAGGCAGGAGTCCTGACGTCGCTGAAGAAACACGTGGGTGGAAGGGCTATCCCCGTCGTAACTGGAGAATATAGCCCAGGTTCCCGCCGAAACTCCAGAAAAACCATGAGACTTCCCCCTTGCCGCGAGATGAGGCCCGATTACCCTGCACTGCGTGCAGAGCAATTCCGTGTTGCACATCACACATGAAAGGAGCCTTGATTTCCTTGATGGCACTCCAGAGAAACCCCAAGAACACTGTTTCAAGGCTACAGGGATCCTGAGGTCACTGTAGCAACACGAAAGAGCTCCGTGGACCAAAAATCAACTCGAGATGAGAGGTTAGTCCCTGGCTTCGACTCCAGAGGAATACCACCTTACCACAAGAACCTCAAGAGTAGGCTTCTCTCAGCTCTAGGTATGTGAGAGGGACCCTGAGTTTGCGGCCTCAAGTGGAATGGACACCGCGATGCCCTGACTCGAAATAAGGCCGGATATCCCTGCAGTGACTTGAATGCAGGCTCGTCTTGCATCTCCCAAGACGAAAGGATGTCTGAATCCCCTGTGGAGACAACAGAGAAAGACCTAGTTCCCCACCTCATGGCGACCGGAGGCCTCACAACCTTAGAAAACTCCAGAGGTACGAGGAGATCAGTCCCTCCAAAGGAGACGATGCCGGACTCCTCGTGAAACTTTATAGGAGTCCCAGGATTCCTGTGGCACGTGGAAAGGGACCCTTGGTCTCCCGCCTCAGCTGGAGAGGCGTCCCAATTGCCCTGCCAAGCCTCGAGGAGAATCCCGAGTAGTCCCTCGCAACTAGGCAGGAGTCCTGACGTCGCTGAAGAAACACGTGGGTGGAAGGGCCATCCCCGTCGTAACTCGAGAATATTCCCCAGGTTCCCGCCGCAACTCGAGAAAAACCATGGGACTTCCCCCTTGCCGCGAGATGAGGCCCGATTCCCCTGCACTGCGTGCAGAGCAATTCCGTGTTGCACATCAAACATGAAAGTAGCCTTGATTTCCTTGATGGCACTCCAGAGAAACCCCAAGAACACTGTTTCAAGGCTAGAGGGATCCTGAGGTCACTGTAGCAACAGGAAAGAGCTCCGTGGAACAAAAATCAACTCGAGATGAGAGGTTAGTCCCTGGCTTCGACTCCAGAGGAATACCACCTTGCACAAGCACCTCAAGAGGAGGCTTCTCTCAGCTCTAGGTATGTGAGAGGGACCCTGAGTTTGCGGCCTCAAATGGAATGGACACCGCGATGCCCTGACGCGAAATAAGGCCGGATATCCCTGCAGTGACTTGAATGCAGGCTCGTCTTGCATCTCCCAAGATGAAAGGATGTCTGAATCCCCTGTGGAGACCACAGAGAAAGACCTAGTTCCCCACCTCATCGCGACCGGAGGCCTCACATCCTTTGAAAACTCCAGAGATATGCGGAGATCAGTGCCTCCAAAGGAGACGATGCCTGACTCCTCGTGAAACTTGATAGGAGTCCCAGGATTCCTGTGGCACGTGGAAAGGGACCCTTGGTCTCCCGCCTCAGCTGGAGAGGTGTCCCAATTGCCCTGCCAAGCCTCGAGTAGAATCCCGAGTTGTCCCTCGCAACTAGGCAGGAGTCCTGACGTCGCTGAACAAACACGTGGGTGGAAGGGCCATCCCCGTCGTAACTCGAGAATATACCCCAGGTCCCGCCGCAACTCGAGAAACACCATGAGACTTCCCCCTCGCCGCGAGATGAGGCCTGATTCCCCTGCACTGCGTGCAGAGCAATTCCGTGTTGCACATCACACATGAAAGGAGCCTTGATTTCCTTGATGGCACTCCAGAGAAACCCCAAGAACACTGTTTCAAGGCTAGAGGGATCCTGAGGTCACTGTAGCAACACGAAAGAGCTCCGTGGACCAAGAATCAACTCGAGATGAGAGGTTAGTCGCTGGCTTCGACTCCAGAGGAATACCACCTTACCACAAGCACCTCAAGAGGAGGCTTCTCTCAGCTCTAGCTATGTGAGAGGGACCCTGATTTTGCGGCCTCAAGTGGAATGGACACCGCGATGCTCTGGCTCGAAATAAGGCCGAATATCCCTGCAGTGACTTGAATGCAGGCTCGCCTTGCATCTCCCAAGACGAAAGGATGTCTGAATCACCTGTGTAGACCACAGAGAAAGACCTAGTTCCCCACCTCATCGCGACCGGAGGCCTCACATCCTTTGAAAACTCCAGAGGTACGCGGAGATCAGTGCCTCCAAAGGAGACGATGCCTGACTCCTCGTGAAACTTGATAGGGGTCCCAGGATTCCTGTGGCACGTGGAAAGGGACACTTGGTCTCCCGCCTCAGTTGGAGAAGCATTCCAATTGCCCTGCCAAGCCTCGAGGAGAATCCCGAGTTGTCCCTAGCAACTAGGCAGGAGTCCTGACGTCGCTGAACTAACACGTGTGTGGAAGGGCCATCCCCGTCGTAACTCGAGAATATACCCCAGGATCCCGCCTCAACTCGAGAAAAACCATGAGACTTCCCCCTCGCCGCGAGATGAGGCCCGATTCCCCTGCACTGCATGCAGAGCAATTCCGTGTTGCACATCACACATGAAAGGAGCCTTGATTTCCTTGATGGCAATCCAGAGAAACCCCAAGAACACTGTTTCAGGGCTAGAGGGATCCTGAGGTCACTGTAGCAACACGAAAGAGCTCCGTGGACCAAAAATCACCTCGAGATGAGAAGTTAGTCCCTGGCTTCGACTCCAGAGGAATACCACGTTGCACAAGCACCTCAAGAGGAGGCTTCTCTCAGCTCTAGGTATGTGAGAGGGACCCTGAGTTTGCGGCCTCAAATGGAATGGACACCGCGATGCCCTGACGCGAAATAAGGCCGGATATCCCTGCAGTGACTTGAATGCAACCTCGTCTTGAATCTCCCAAGATGAAAGGATGTCTGAATCCCCTGTGGCGACCACAGAGAAAGACCTAGTTCCCCACCTCATCGCGACCGGAGGCCTCACATCCTTTTAAAACTCCAGAGGTACGCGGAGATCAGTGCCTCCAAAGGAGACGATGCCTGACTCCTCGTGAAACTTGATAGGAGTCCCAGGATTCCTGTGGCACGTGGAAAGGGACCCTTGGTCTCCCGCCTCAGCTGGAGAGGTGTCCCAATTGCCCTGCCAAGCCTCGAGGAGAACCCCGAGTTGTCCCTCGCAACTAGGCAGGAGTCCTGACGTCGCTGAAGAAACACGTGGGTGGAAGGGCCATCCCCGTCGTAACTCGAGAATATACCCCAGGTTCCCGCCGCAACTCGAGAAAAACCATGAGACTTCCCCCTCGCCGCGAGATGAGGCCCGATTCCCCTGCACTGCGTGCAGAGCAATTCCGTGTTGCACATCACACATGAAAGGAGCCTTGATTTCCTTGATGGCACTCCAGAGAAACCCCAAGAACACTGTTTCAAGGCTAGAGGGATCCTGAGGTCACTGTAGCAACACGAAAGAGCTCCGTGGACCAAAAATCAACTCGAGATGAGAGGTTAGTCCCTGGCTTCGACTCCAGAGGAATACCACCTTACCACAAGCACCTCAAGAGGAGGCTTCTCTCAGCTCTAGGTATGTGAGAGGGACCCTGGTTTTTCGGCCTCAAGTGGAATGGACACCACGATGCCCTGACTCGAAATAAGGCCGGATATCCCTGCAGTGACTTGAATGCAGGCTCGTCTTGCATCTCCCAAGACGAAAGGATGTCTCAATCCCCTGTGGAGACCACAGAGAAAGACCTAGTTCCCCACCTCATGGCGACCGGAGGCCTCACATCCTTTGAAAACTCCAGAGGTACGCGGAGATCAGTGCCTCCAAAGGAGACGATGCCTGACTCCTCGTGAAACTTGATAGGATTCCCAGGATTCCTGTGGCACGTGGAAAGGGACCCTTGGTCTCCCGCCTCAGCTGGAGAGGCGTCCCAATTGCCCTGCCAAGCCTCGAGGAGAATCCCGAGTTGTCCCTCGCAACTAGGCAGGAGTCCTGACGTCGCTGAACAAACACGTGTGTGGATGGGCCATCCCCTCGTAACTCGAGAATGTTCCCCAGGTTCCCGCCGCAACTCGAGAAAAACCATGAGACTTCCCCCTCGCCGCGAGATGAGGCCCGATTCCCCTGCACTGCGTGCAGAGCAATTCCGTGTTGCACATCACGCATGAAAGGAGCCTTGATTTCCTTGATGGCACTCCAGAGAAACCCCAAGAACACTGTTTCAAGGCTAGAGGGATCCTGAGGTCACTGTAGCAACACGAAAGAGCCCCGTGGACCAAAAATCAACTCGAGATGAGAGGTTAGTCCCTGGCTTCGACTCCAGAGGAATACCACCTTACCACAAGCACCTCAAGAGGAGGCTTCTCTCAGCTCTAGCTATGTGAGAGGGACCCTGAGCTTGCGGCCTCAAGTGGAATGGACACCGCGATGCCCTGACTCGAAATAAGGCCGGATATCCCTGCAGTGACTTGAATGCAGGCTCGTCTTGCATCTCCCAAGATGAAAGGATGCCTGAATCCCCTGTGGAGACCACAGAGAAAGACCTAGTTCCCCACCTCATCGCGACCGGAGGCCTCACATCCTTTGAAAACTCCAGAGGTACGCGGAAATCAGTGCCTCCAAAGGAGACGATGCCTGACTCCTCGTGAAACTTGATAGGAGTCCCAGGATTCCTGTGGCACGTCGAAAGGGACCCTTGGTCTCCCGCCTCAGCTGGAGAGGCGTCCCAATTGCCCTGCCAAGCCTTGAGGAGAATCCCGAGTTGTCCCTCGCAACTAGGCAGGAGTCCTGACGTCGCTGAACAAACACGTGCGTGGAAGGGCCATCCCCGTCGTAACTCGAGAATATAACCCAGGTTCCCGCCGCAACTCGAGAAAAACCATGAGACTTCCTCCTCGCCGCGATATGAGGCCCGATTCCCCTGCACTGCGTGCAGAGCAATTCCGTGTTGCACATCACACATGAAAGGAGCCTTGATTTCCTTGATGGCACTCCAGAGAAAACCCTAGAACACTGTTTCAAGACTAGAGGGATCCTGAGGTCACTGTAGCAACACGAAAGAGCTCCGTGGACCAAAAATCAACTCGAGATAAGAGGTTAGTCCCTGGCTTGAACTCCAGAGGAATACCACCTTACCACAAGCACCTCAAGAGGAGGCTTCTCTCAGCTCTAGGTATGTGAGAGGGACCCTGAGTTTGCGGCCTCAAGTGGAATGGACACCGCGATGCCCTGACTCGAAATAAGGCCGAATATCCCTGCAGTGACTTGAATGCAGGCTCGTCTTGCATCTCCCAAGACGAAAGGATGTCTGAATCCCCTGTGGAGACCACAGAGAAAGACCTAGTTCCGCACCTCATCTCGACCGGAGGCCTCACATCCCTTGAAAACTCCAGAGGTACGTGGAGATCAGTGCCTCCAAAGGAGACGATGCCTGACTCCTCGTGAAACTTGATAGGAGTCCCAGGATTCCTGTGGCACATGGAAAGGGACCCTTGGTCTCCCGCCTCAGCTGGAGAGGCATCCCAATTGCCCTGCCAAGCCTCGAGGAGAATCCCGAGTTGTCCCTCGCAACTAGGCAGGAGTCCTGCCGTCGCTGAACTAACACGTGTGTGGAAGGGCCATCCCCGTCGTAACTCGAGAATATACCCCAGGTTCCCGCCGCAACTCGAGAAAAACCATGAGACTTCCCCCTCGCCGGGAGATGAGGCCCGATTCCCCTGCACTGCGTGCAGAGCAATTCCGTGTTGCACATCACACATGAAAGGAGCCTTGATTTCCTTGTTGGCACTCCAGAGAAACCCCAAGAACACTGTTTCAAGGCTAGAGGGATCCTGAGGTCACTGTAGCAACACGAAAGAGCTCCGTGGACCAAAAATCAACTCGAGATGAGAGGTTAGTCCCTGGCTTCGACTCCAGAGGAATACCAACTTACCACAAGCACCTCAAGAGGAGTCTTCTCTCAGCTCTAGCTATGTGAGAGGGACCCTGAGTTTGCGGCCTCAAGTGGAATGGACACCGCGATGCCCTGACTCGAAATAACGCCGGATATCCCTGCAGTGACATGAATGCAGGCTCGTCTTGCATCTCCCAAGATGAAAGGATGTCTGAATCCCCTGTGGAGACCACAGAGAAAGACCTAGTTCCCCACCTCATCGCGACCGGAGGCCTCACATCCTTTGAAAACTCCAGAGGTACGCGGAGATCAGTGCCTCCAAAGGAGACGATGCCTGACTCCTCGTGAAACTTGATACGAGTCCCAGGATTCCTGTGGCACGTGGAAAGGGACCCTTGGTCTCCCGCCTCAGCTGGAGAGGCGTCCCAATTGCCTTGCCAAGCCTCGAGGAGAACCCCGAGTTGTCCCTCGCAACTAGGCAGGAGTCCTGACGTCGCTAAACAAACACGTGGGTGGAAGGGCCATCCCCGTCATAACATCAGAATATACCCCAGGTTCCCACCGCAACTCGAGAAAATCCATGAGACTTCCCCGTCGCCGCAAAATGAGGCCTGATATCCTGCATTGCGTGCAGAGCAATTCCGTGTTGCACATCACACATGAATGGAGCCTTGATTTCCTTGATAGCACTCCAGAGAAACCACAAGAACACTGTTTCAAGGCTAGAGGGATCCTGACGTCTCTGTAGCCACACCAAAGAGCTCCGTGGCCCAAAAATCAACTCGAGATGAGAGGTTAGTCCCTGGCTTCGACTCCAGAGGAATACCACCTTACCACAAGCACCTCAAGAGGAGGCTTCTCTCAGCTCTAGGTATGTGAGAGGGACCCTGAGTTTGCAGCCTCAAGTGGAATGGACACCGCGATGCCCTGACTCGAAAGAAGGCCGGATATCCCTGCAGTGACTTGAATGCAGGCTCGTCTTGCATCTCCCAAGATGAAAGGATGTCTGAATCCCCTGTGGAGACCACAGAGAAAGATCTAATTCCCCACCTCATCACGACCGGAGGCCTCACATCCTTTGAAAACTCCAGAGGTACGCGAAGATCAGTGCCTCCAAAGGAGACGATGCCTGACTCCTCGAGAATGTTGATAGGAGTCCCAGGATTCCTGTGGCACATGGAAAGGAACCCTTGGTCGCCCGCCTCAGCTGGAGAGGCGTCCCAATTGCCCTGCCAAGCCTCGAGGAGAATCCCGAGTGGTTCCTCGCAACTAAGCAGGAGTCCTGATGTCGCTGAACAAACACGTGGCTGGAAGGGCCATCCCCGTTATAACTCGAGAATATACCCCAGGGTCCCGCCGCAACTCGGGAAAAACCATGAGACTTCCCTCTCGCCCCGAGATGAGGCTCGATTCTCCTGCACTGCATGCAGAGCAATTCCGTGTTGCACATCAAACATGAAAGGAGCCTTGATTTCCTTGATGGCACTCCAGAGAAACCCCAAGAACACTGTTTCAAGGCTAGAGGGATCCTGAGGTTACTGTAGCAACACGAAAGAGCTCCATGGACAAAAATCAACACGAGATGAGAGGTTAGTCCCTGGCTTCGACTCCAGAGGAATACCACCTTACCACAAGCACCTCAAGAGGAGGCTTCTCTCAGCTCTAGGTATGTGAGAGGTACCCTGCTTTTGCGGACTCAAGTGGAATGGACACTGCGATGCCCTGACACGAAATAAGGCCGGATATCCCTGCAGTGACTTGAATGCAGGCTCGTCTTGCATCTCCCAAGATGAAAGGATGTCTCAATCCCCTGTGGAGACCACAGAGAAAGACCTAGTTCCCCACCTCATCGCGACCGGAGGCCTCACATCCTTTGAAAACTCCAGAGGTACGCGGAGATCAGTGCCTCCAAAGGAGACGATGCCTGACTCCTCGTGAAACTTGATAAGAGTCCCAGGATTCCTGTGGCACGTGGAAAGGGACACTTGGTCTCCCACCTCAGCTGGAGAGGCGTCCCAATTGCCCTGCCAAGCCTCGAGGAGAATCCCGAGTTGTCCCTCGCAACTAGGCAGGAGTCCTGACGTCGCTGAACAAACACGTGGCTGGAAGGGCCATCCCCATTGTAACTCGAGAATATACCCCAGGTTCCCGCCGCAACTCGAGAAAAACCATGAGACTTCCCCCTCGCCGCGAGATGAGGCACGATTCCCCTGCACTGCGTGCAGAGCAATTCCGTGTTGCACATCACACATGAAAGGAGCCTTGATTTCCTTGATGGCACTCCAGAGAAACCCCAAGAACACTGTTTCAAGGCTAGCGGGATCCTGAGGACACTGTAGCAACACGAAAGAGCTCCGTGGACCAACAATCAACTCGAGATGAGAGGTTAGTCCCTGGCATCGACTCCAGAGGAATACCACCTTACCACAAGCACCTCAAGAGGAGACTTCTCTCAGCTCTACCTATGTGCTGAGTTTGCGGTCTCAAGTGGAATGGACACCGCGATGCCCTGACTCGAAATAAGGCCGGATATCCCTGCAGTGACTTGAATGCAGGCTCGTCTTGCATCTCCCAAGATGAAAGGATGTCTGAATCCCTTGTGGAGACCTCAGAGAAAGATCTAGTTCCCCACCTCATCGCGACCGGAGGCCTCACATCCTATGAAAACTCCAGAGGTACGCGGAGATCAGTGCCTCCAAAGGAGACGATGCCTGACACCTCATGAAACTTGATAGGAGTCCCAGGATTCCTGTGGCACGTGGAAAGGGACCCTTGGTCTCCCGCCTCAGCTGGAGAGGCGTCCCAATTGCCCTGCCAAGCCTCGAGGAGAATCCCGAGTTGTCCCTCGCAACTAGGCAGGAGTCCTGACGTCGCTGAACAAACACGTGGGTGGAAGGGCCATCCCCGTCGTACCTCGAGAATATACCCCAGGTTCCCGCCGCAACTCGAGAAAAACCATGAGACTTCCCCCTCGCCGCGAGATGAGGCCTGATTCCCCTGCACTGCGTGCAGAGCAATACCGTGTTGCACATCACACATGAAAGAAGCCTTGATTTCCTTGATGGCACTCCAGAGAAACCCCAAGAACACTGTTTCAAGTCTAGAGGGATCCTGAAGTCACTGTAGCAACACGAAAGAGCTCCGTGGACCAACAATCAACTCGAGATGAGAGGTTAGTCCCTGGCTTCGACTCCAGAGGAATACCACCTTACCACAAGCACCACAAGAGGAGGCTTCTCTCAGCTCCAGCTATGTGCTGAGTTTGCGGCCTCAAGTGGAATGGACACCGCGATGCCCTGACTCGAAATAAGGCCGGATATCCCTGCAGTGACTTGAATGCAGGCTCGTCTTGCATCTCCCAAGACGAAAGGATGTCTGAATCCCCTGTGGAGACCACAGAGAAAGACCTAGTTCCCCACCTCATCGCGACCGGAGGACTCACATCCTTTGAAAACTCCAGAGGTACGCGGAGATCAGTGCCTCCAAAGGAGACGATGCCTGACTCCTCGTGAAACTTGATAGGAGTCCCAGGATTCCTGTGGCACGTGGAAAGGGACACTTGGTCTCCCGCCTCAGCTGGTGAGGCGTCCCAATTGTCCTGCCAAGCCTCGAGGAGAATCCCGAGTTGTCCCTCGCAACTAGGCAGGAGTCCTGACGTCGCTGAACAAACACGTGTGTGGAAGGGCCATCCCCGTCGTAACTCGAGAATATACCCCAGGTTCCCGCCGCAACTCGAGAAAAACCATGAGACTTCCCCCTCGCCGAGAGATGAGGCCCGATTCCCCTGCACTGCGTGCAGAGCAATTCAGTGATGCACATCACACATTAAAGGAGCCTTGATATCCTTCATAGCACTCCAGAGAAACCCCAAGAACACTGTTTCAAGGCTAGAGGGATCCTGAGGTCACTGTAGCAACACGAAAGAGGTCCGTGGACCAAAAATCAACTCGAGATGAGAGGTTAGTCCCTGGCTTCGACTCCAGAGGAATTCCACCTTACCACAAGCACCTCAAGAGGAGGCTTCTCTCAGCTCTAGGTATGTGAGAGGGACCCTGAGTTTGCGGCCTCAAGTGGAATGGACACCGCGATGCCCTGACTCGAAATAAGGCCGGATATCCCAGCAGTGACTTGAATGCAGGCTCGTCTTTCATCTCCCAAGACGAAAGGATGTCTGAATCCCCTGTGGAGACCACAGAGAAAGACCTAGTTCCCCACCTCATAGTGACCGGAGGCCTCACATCCTTTGAAAACTCCAGAGGTACGCGGAGATCAGTGCCTCCAAAGGAGACGATGCCTGACTCCTCGTGAAACTTGATAGGAGCCCCAGGATTCCTGTGGCACGTGGAAAGGGACCCTTGGTCTCCCGCCTCAGCTGCAGAGGCGTCCCAATTGCCCTGCCAAGCCTCGAGGAGAATCCCGAGTTGTCCCTCGCAACTAGGCAGGAGTCCTGACGTCGCTGAACAAACACGTGTGTGGAAGGGCCATCCCCGTCGTAACTCGAGAATATACCCCAGGTTCCCGCCGCAACTCGAGAAAAACCATGAGACTTCCCCCTCGCCGAGAGATGAGGCCCGATTCCCCTGCACTGCGTGCAGAGCAATTCAGTGATGCACATCACACATTAAAGGAGCCTTGATTTCCTTCATAGCACTCCAGAGAAACCCTAAGAACACTGTTTCAAGGCTAGAGGGATCCTGAGGTCACTGTAGCAACACGAAAGAGCTCCGTGGACGAAGAATCAACTCGAGATGAGAGGTTAGTCCCTGGCTTCGACCCCAGAGGAATTCCACCTAACCACAAGCACCTCAAGAGGAGGCTTCTCTCAGCTCTAGGTATGTGAGAGGGACCCTGAGTTTGCGGCCTCAAGTGGAATGGACACCGCGATGCCCTGACTCGAAATAAGGCCGGATATCCCTGCTGTGACTTGAATGCAGGCTCGTCTTGCATCTCCCAAGACGAAAGGATGTCTGAATCCCCTGTGGAGACCACAGAGAAAGACCTAGTTCCCCACCTCATCGCGACCGGAGGCCTCACATCCTTTGAAAACTCCAGAGGTACGCGGAGATCAGTGCCTCCAAAGGAGACGATGCCTGACTCCTCGTGAAACTTGATAGGAGTCCCAGGATTCCTGTGACACGTGGAAAGGGACACTTGGTCTCCCGCCTCAGCTGGTGAGGCGTCCCAATTGCCCTGCCAAGCCTCGAGGAGAATCCCGAGTTGTCCCTCGCAACTAGGCAGGAGTCCTGACGTCGCTGAACAAACACGTGTGTGGAAGGGCCATCCCCGTCGTAACTCGCGAATATACCCCAGGTTCCCGGCGCAACTCGAGAAAAACCATGAGACTTCCCCCTCTCCGACAGATGAGGCCCGATTCCCCCGCACTGCGTGCAGAGCAATTCAGTGATGCACATCACACATGAAAGGAGCCTTGATTTCCTCCATAGCACTCCAGAGAAACCGCAAGAACACTGTTTCAAGGCTAGAGGGATCCCGACGTCACTGTAGCCACACGAAAGAGCTCCGGGGCCCAAAAATCAACTCGAGATGAGAGGTTAGTCTCTGGCTTCGACTCCAGAGGAATACCACCTTACCACAAGCACCTCAAGAGGAGGCTTCTCTCAGCTCTAGCTATGTGCTGAGTTTGCGGCCTCAAGTGGAATGGACACCGCGATGCCCTGACTCGAAATAAGGCCGGATATCCCAGCAGTGACTTGAATGCAGGCTCGTCTTGCATCTCCCAAGACGAAAGGATGTCTGAATCCCCTGTGGAGACCACAGAGAAAGACCTAGTTCCCCACCTCATAGTGACCGGAGGCCTCACATCCTTTGAAAACTCCAGAGGTACGCGGAGATCAGTGCCTCCAAAGGAGACGATGCCTGACTCCTCGTGAAACTTGATAGGAGCCCCAGGATTCCTGTGGCACGTGGAAAGGGACCCTTGGTCTCCCGCCTCAGCTGCAGAGGTGTCCCAATTGCCCTGCGAAGCCTCGAGGAGAATCCCGAGTTGTCCCTGCAACTAGGCAGGAGTCCTGACGTCGCTGAACAAACACGTGGGTGGAAGGGCCATCCCCGTCGTAACTCGAGAATATACCCCAGGTTCCCGCCGCAACTCGAGAAAAACCATGAGACTTCCCCCTCGCCGAGAGATGAGGCCCGATTCCCCTGCACTGCATGCAGAGCAATTCCGTGTTGCACATCACACATGAAAGGAGCCTTGATTTCCTTGATGGCACTCCAGAGAAAACCCTAGAACACTGTTTCAAGACTAGAGGGATCCTGAGGTCACTGTAGCAACACGAAAGAGCTCCGTGGACCAAAAATCAACTCGAGATAAGAGGTTAGTCCCTGGCTTGAACTCCAGAGGAATACCACCTTACCACAAGCACCTCAAGAGGAGGCTTCTCTCAGCTCTAGGTATGTGAGAGGGACCCTGAGTTTGCGGCCTCAAGTGGAATGGACACCGCGATGCCCTGACTCGAAATAAGGCCGAATATCCCTGCAGTGACTTGAATGCAGGCTCGTCTTGCATCTCCCAAGACGAAAGGATGTCTGAATCCCCTGTGGAGACCACAGAGAAAGACCTAGTTCCGCACCTCATCTCGACCGGAGGCCTCACATCCCTTGAAAACTCCAGAGGTACGTGGAGATCAGTGCCTCCAAAGGAGACGATGCCTGACTCCTCGTGAAACTTGATAGGAGTCCCAGGATTCCTGTGGCACATGGAAAGGGACCCTTGGTCTCCCGCCTCAGCTGGAGAGGCATCCCAATTGCCCTGCCAAGCCTCGAGGAGAATCCCGAGTTGTCCCTCGCAACTAGGCAGGAGTCCTGCCGTCGCTGAACTAACACGTGTGTGGAAGGGCCATCCCCGTCGTAACTCGAGAATATACCCCAGGTTCCCGCCGCAACTCGAGAAAAACCATGAGACTTCCCCCTCGCCGCGAGATGAGGCCCGATTCCCCTGCACTGCGTGCAGAGCAATTCCGTGTTGCACATCACACATGAAAGGAGCCTTGATTTCCTTGTTGGCACTCCAGAGAAACCCCAAGAACACTGTTTCAAGGCTAGAGGGATCCTGAGGTCACTGTAGCAACACGAAAGAGCTCCGTGGACCAAAAATCAACTCGAGATGAGAGGTTAGTCCCTGGCTTCGACTCCAGAGGAATACCAACTTACCACAAGCACCTCAAGAGGAGTCTTCTCTCAGCTCTAGCTATGTGAGAGGGACCCTGAGTTTGCGGCCTCAAGTGGAATGGACACCGCGATGCCCTGACTCGAAATAACGCCGGATATCCCTGCAGTGACATGAATGCAGGCTCGTCTTGCATCTCCCAAGATGAAAGGATGTCTGAATCCCCTGTGGAGACCACAGAGAAAGACCTAGTTCCCCACCTCATCGCGACCGGAGGCCTCACATCCTTTGAAAACTCCAGAGGTACGCGGAGATCAGTGCCTCCAAAGGAGACGATGCCTGACTCCTCGTGAAACTTGATACGAGTCCCAGGATTCCTGTGGCACGTGGAAAGGGACCCTTGGTCTCCCGCCTCAGCTGGAGAGGCTTCCCAATTGCCTTGCCAAGCCTCGAGGAGAACCCCGAGTTGTCCCTCGCAACTAGGCAGGAGTCCTGACGTCGCTAAACAAACACGTGGGTGGAAGGGCCATCCCCGTCATAACATCAGAATATACCCCAGGTTCCCACCGCAACTCGAGAAAATCCATGAGACTTCCCCGTCGCCGCAAAATGAGGCCTGATATCCTGCATTGCGTGCAGAGCAATTCCGTGTTGCACATCACACATGAATGGAGCCTTGATTTCCTTGATAGCACTCCAGAGAAACCACAAGAACACTGTTTCAAGGCTAGAGGGATCCTGACGTCTCTGTAGCCACACCAAAGAGCTCCGTGGCCCAAAAATCAACTCGAGATGAGAGGTTAGTCCCTGGCTTCGACTCCAGAGGAATACCACCTTACCACAAGCACCTCAAGAGGAGGCTTCTCTCAGCTCTAGGTATGTGAGAGGGACCCTGAGTTTGCAGCCTCAAGTGGAATGGACACCGCGATGCCCTGACTCGAAAGAAGGCCGGATATCCCTGCAGTGACTTGAATGCAGGCTCGTCTTGCATCTCCCAAGATGAAAGGATGTCTGAATCCCCTGTGGAGACCACAGAGAAAGATCTAATTCCCCACCTCATCACGACCGGAGGCCTCACATCCTTTGAAAACTCCAGAGGTATGCGAAGATCAGTGCCTCCAAAGGAGACGATGCCTGACTCCTCGAGAATGTTGATAGGAGTCCCAGGATTCCTGTGGCACATGGAAAGGAACCCTTGGTCGCCCGCCTCAGCTGGAGAGGCGTCCCAATTGCCCTGCCAAGCCTCGAGGAGAATCCCGAGTGGTTCCTCGCAACTAAGCAGGAGTCCTGATGTCGCTGAACAAACACGTGGCTGGAAGGGCCATCCCCGTTATAACTCGAGAATATACCCCAGGGTCCCGCCGCAACTCGGGAAAAACCATGAGACTTCCCTCTCGCCCCGAGATGAGGCTCGATTCTTCTGCACTGCATGCAGAGCAATTCCGTGTTGCACATCAAACATGAAAGGAGCCTTGATTTCCTTGATGGCACTCCAGAGAAACCCCAAGAACACTGTTTCAAGGCTAGAGGGATCCTGAGGTTACTGTAGCAACACGAAAGAGCTCCATGGACAAAAATCAACACGAGATGAGAGGTTAGTCCCTGGCTTCGACTCCAGAGGAATACCACCTTACCACAAGCACCTCAAGAGGAGGCTTCTCTCAGCTCTAGGTATGTGAGAGGTACCCTGCTTTTGCGGACTCAAGTGGAATGGACACTGTGATGCCCTGACACGAAATAAGGCCGGATATCCCTGCAGTGACTTGAATGCAGGCTCGTCTTGCATCTCCCAAGATGAAAGGATGTCTCAATCCCCTGTGGAGACCACAGAGAAAGACCTAGTTCCCCACCTCATCGCGACCGGAGGCCTCACATCCTTTGAAAACTCCAGAGGTACGCGGAGATCAGTGCCTCCAAAGGAGACGATGCCTGACTCCTCGTGAAACTTGATAAGAGTCCCAGGATTCCTGTGGCACGTGGAAAGGGACACTTGGTCTCCCACCTCAGCTGGAGAGGCGTCCCAATTGCCCTGCCAAGCCTCGAGGAGAATCCCGAGTTGTCCCTCGCAACTAGGCAGGAGTCCTGACGTCGCTGAACAAACACGTGTGTGGAAGGGCCATCCCCATTGTAACTCGATAATATACCCCAGGTTCCCGCCGCAACTCGAGAAAAACCATGAGACTTCCCCCTCGCCGCGAGATGAGGCACGATTCCCCTGCACTGCGTGCAGAGCAATTCCGTGTTGCACATCACACATGAAAGGAGCCTTGATTTCCTTGATGGCACTCCAGAGAAACCCCAAGAACACTGTTTCAAGGCTAGCGGGATCCTGAGGACACTGTAGCAACACGAAAGAGCTCCGTGGACCAACAATCAACTCGAGATGAGAGGTTAGTCCCTGGCATCGACTCCAGAGGAATACCACCTTACCACAAGCACCTCAAGAGGAGACTTCTCTCAGCTCTACCTATGTGCTGAGTTTGCGGTCTCAAGTGGAATGGACACCGCGATGCCCTGACTCGAAATAAGGCCGGATATCCCTGCAGTGACTTGAATGCAGGCTCGTCTTGCATCTCCCAAGATGAAAGGATGTCTGAATCCCTTGTGGAGACCTCAGAGAAAGATCTAGTTCCCCACCTCATCGCGACCGGAGGCCTCACATCCTATGAAAACTCCAGAGGTACGCGGAGATCAGTGCCTCCAAAGGAGACGATGCCTGACACCTCATGAAACTTGATAGGAGTCCCAGGATTCCTGTGGCACGTGGAAAGGGACCCTTGGTCTCCCGCCTCAGCTGGAGAGGCGTCCCAATTGCCCTGCCAAGCCTCGAGGAGAATCCCGAGTTGTCCCTCGCAACTAGGCAGGAGTCCTGACGTCGCTGAACAAACACGTGGGTGGAAGGGCCATCCCCGTCGTACCTCGAGAATATACCCCAGGTTCCCGCCGCAACTCGAGAAAAACCATGAGACTTCCCCCTCGCCGCGAGATGAGGCCTGATTCCCCTGCACTGCGTGCAGAGCAATACCGTGTTGCACATCACACATGAAAGAAGCCTTGATTTCCTTGATGGCACTCCAGAGAAACCCCAAGAACACTGTTTCAAGTCTAGAGGGATCCTGAAGTCACTGTAGCAACACGAAAGAGCTCCGTGGACCAACAATCAACTCGAGATGAGAGGTTAGTCCCTGGCTTCGACTCCAGAGGAATACCACCTTACCACAAGCACCACAAGAGGAGGCTTCTCTCAGCTCCAGCTATGTGCTGAGTTTGCGGCCTCAAGTGGAATGGACACCGCGATGCCCTGACTCGAAATAAGGCCGGATATCCCTGCAGTGACTTGAATGCAGGCTCGTCTTGCATCTCCCAAGACGAAAGGATGTCTGAATCCCCTGTGGAGACCACAGAGAAAGACCTAGTTCCCCACCTCATCGCGACCGGAGGCCTCACATCCTTTGAAAACTCCAGAGGTACGCGGAGATCAGTGCCTCCAAAGGAGACGATGCCTGACTCCTCGTGAAACTTGATAGGAGTCCCAGGATTCCTGTGGCACGTGGAAAGGGACACTTGGTCTCCCGCCTCAGCTGGTGAGGCGTCCCAATTGTCCTGCCAAGCCTCGAGGAGAATCCCGAGTTGTCCCTCGCAACTAGGCAGGAGTCCTGACGTCGCTGAACAAACACGTGTGTGGAAGGGCCATCCCCGTCGTAACTCGAGAATATACCCCAGGTTCCCGCCGCAACTCGAGAAAAACCATGAGACTTCCCCCTCGCCGAGAGATGAGGCCCGATTCCCCTGCACTGCGTGCAGAGCAATTCAGTGATGCACATCACACATTAAAGGAGCCTTGATATCCTTCATAGCACTCCAGAGAAACCCCAAGAACACTGTTTCAAGGCTAGAGGGATCCTGAGGTCACTGTAGCAACACGAAAGAGGTCCGTGGACCAAAAATCAACTCGAGATGAGAGGTTAGTCCCTGGCTTCGACTCCAGAGGAATTCCACCTTACCACAAGCACCTCAAGAGGAGGCTTCTCTCAGCTCTAGGTATGTGAGAGGGACCCTGAGTTTGCGGCCTCAAGTGGAATGGACACCGCGATGCCCTGACTCGAAATAAGGCCGGATATCCCAGCAGTGACTTGAATGCAGGCTCGTCTTTCATCTCCCAAGACGAAAGGATGTCTGAATCCCCTGTGGAGACCACAGAGAAAGACCTAGTTCCCCACCTCATAGTGACCGGAGGCCTCACATCCTTTGAAAACTCCAGAGGTACGCGGAGATCAGTGCCTCCAAAGGAGACGATGCCTGACTCCTCGTGAAACTTGATAGGAGCCCCAGGATTCCTGTGGCACGTGGAAAGGGACCCTTGGTCTCCCGCCTCAGCTGCAGAGGCGTCCCAATTGCCCTGCCAAGCCTCGAGGAGAATCCCGAGTTGTCCCTCGCAACTAGGCAGGAGTCCTGACGTCGCTGAAGAAACACGTGGCTCGAAGGGCCATCCCCGTCGTAACTCGGGAATATACCCCAGGTTCCCGCCGCAACTCGAGAAAAACCATGAGACTTCCCCCTCGCCGCGAGATGAGGCCTGATTCCCCTGCCCTGCATCCAGAGCAATTCCGTGTTGCACATCACACATGAAAGGAGACTTGATTTCCTTGATGGCACTCCAGAGAAACCCCAAGAACACTGTTTCAAGGCTAGAGGGATCCTGAGGTCACTGTAGCAACACTAAAGAGCTCCGTGGACCAAAAATCAACTCGAGATGAGAGGTTAGTCCCTGGCTTCGACTCCAGAGGAATACCACCTTACCACAAGCACCTCAAGAGGAGGCTTCTCTCAGCTCTAGCTATGTGAGAGGGACGCTGAGTTTGCGGCCTCAAGTGGAATGGACACCGCGATGCCCTGACTCGAAATAAGGCCGGATATCCCTGCAGTGACTTGAATGCAGGCTCGTCTTGCATCTCCCAAGACGAAAGGATGTCTGAATCCCCTGTGGAGACCACAGAGAAAGACCTAGTTCCCCACCTCATCGCGACCGGAGGCCTCACATCCTTTGAAAACTCCAGAGGTACGCGGAGATCAGTGCCTCCAAAGGAGACGATGCCTGACTCCTCGTGAAACTTGATAGGAGTCCCAGGATTCCTGTGGCACGTGGAAAGGGACACTTGGTCTCCCGCCTCAGCTGGTGAGGCGTCCCAATTGTCCTGCCAAGCCTCGAGGAGAATCCCGAGTTGTCCCTCGCAACTAGGCAGGAGTCCTGACGTCGCTGAACAAACACGTGTGTGGAAGGGCCATCCCCGTCGTAACTCGAGAATATACCCCAGGTTCCCGCCGCAACTCGAGAAAAACCATGAGACTTCCCCCTCGCCGAGAGATGAGGCCCGATTCCCCTGCACTGCGTGCAGAGCAATTCAGTGATGCACATCACACATTAAAGGAGCCTTGATATCCTTCATAGCACTCCAGAGAAACCCCAAGAACACTGTTTCAAGGCTAGAGGGATCCTGAGGTCACTGTAGCAACACGAAAGAGGTCCGTGGACCAAAAATCAACTCGAGATGA
The DNA here is from genome assembly GCF_910594005.1 of Cervus elaphus. Lineage (NCBI taxonomy): Eukaryota > Metazoa > Chordata > Mammalia > Artiodactyla > Cervidae > Cervus > Cervus elaphus. Next base: position 1,427,813 of record NC_057815.1, on the reverse strand, counting down.
GAGGTTAGTCCCTGGCTTCGACTCCAGAGGAATTCCACCTTACCACAAGCACCTCAAGAGGAGGCTTCTCTCAGCTCTAGGTATGTGAGAGGGACCCTGAGTTTGCGGCCTCAAGTGGAATGGACACCGCGATGCCCTGACTCGAAATAAGGCCGGATATCCCAGCAGTGACTTGAATGCAGGCTCGTCTTTCATCTCCCAAGACGAAAGGATGTCTGAATCCCCTGTGGAGACCACAGAGAAAGACCTAGTTCCCCACCTCATAGTGACCGGAGGCCTCACATCCTTTGAAAACTCCAGAGGTACGCGGAGATCAGTGCCTCCAAAGGAGACGATGCCTGACTCCTCGTGAAACTTGATAGGAGCCCCAGGATTCCTGTGGCACGTGGAAAGGGACCCTTGGTCTCCCGCCTCAGCTGCAGAGGCGTCCCAATTGCCCTGCCAAGCCTCGAGGAGAATCCCGAGTTGTCCCTCGCAACTAGGCAGGAGTCCTGACGTCGCTGAAGAAACACGTGGCTCGAAGGGCCATCCCCGTCGTAACTCGGGAATATACCCCAGGTTCCCGCCGCAACTCGAGAAAAACCATGAGACTTCCCCCTCGCCGCGAGATGAGGCCTGATTCCCCTGCCCTGCATCCAGAGCAATTCCGTGTTGCACATCACACATGAAAGGAGACTTGATTTCCTTGATGGCACTCCAGAGAAACCCCAAGAACACTGTTTCAAGGCTAGAGGGATCCTGAGGTCACTGTAGCAACACGAAAGAGCTCCGTGGACCAAAAATCAACTCGAGATGAGAGGTTAGTCCCTGGCTTCGACTCCAGAGGAATACCACCTTACCACAAGCACCTCAAGAGGAGGCTTCTCTCAGCTCTAGCTATGTGAGAGGGACGCTGAGTTTGCGGCCTCAAGTGGAATGGACACCGCGATGCCCTGACTCGAAATAAGGCCGGATATCCCTGCAGTGACTTGAATGCAGGCTCGTCTTGCATCTCCCAAGACGAAAGGATGTCTGAATCCCCTGTGGAGACCACAGAGAAAGACCTAGTTCCCCACCTCATCGCGACCGGAGGCCTCACATCCTTTGAAAACTCCAGAGGTACGCGGAGATCAGTGCCTCCAAAGGAGACGATTCCTGACTCCTCGTGAAACTTGATAGGAGTCCCAGGATTCCTGTGGCACATGGAAAGGGAACCTTGGTCTCCCTCATCAGCTGGAGAGGCGTCCCAATTGCCCTGCCAAGACTCGAGGAGAATCCCGAGTTGTCCCTCGCAACTAGGCAGAAGTCCTGATGTCGCTGAACAAACACGTGGCTGGAAGGGCCATCCCCGTCATAACTCGAGAATATACCGCAGGGTCCCGCCGCAACTCGAGAAAAACCATGAGACTTCCCCCTCGCCGCGAGATGAGGCTCGATGCTCCTGCACTGCATGCAGAGCAATTCCGTGTTGCACATCACACATGAAAGGAGCCTTGATTTCTTGATGGCACTCCAGAGAAACCCCAAGAACACTGTTTCAAGGCTAGAGGGATCCTGACGTCACTGTAGCCACACGAAAGAGCTCCGTGGACCAAGAATCAACCCGAGATGAGAGGTTAGTCCCTGGCTTCGACTCCAGAGGAATTCCACCTTACCACAAGCACCTCAAGAGGAGGCTTCTCTCAGCTCTAGGTATGTGAGAGGGACCCTGAGTTTTCGGCCTCAAGTGGAATGGACACCGCGATGCCCTGACTCGAAATAAGGCCGGATATCCCTGCAGTGACTTGAATGCAGGCTCGTCTTGCATCTCCCAAGACGAAAGGATGTTTGAATCCCCGGTGGAGACCACAGAGAAAGACCTAGTTCCCCACCTCATCGCGACCGGAGGCCTCACATCCTTTGAAAACTCCAGAGGTACGCGGAGATCAGTGCCTCCAAAGGAGACGATGCCTGACTCCTCGTGAAAATTGATAGGAGTCCCAGGATTCCTGTGGCACGTGGAAAGGGACACTTGGTCTCCCGCCTCAGCTGGTGAGGCGTCCCAATTGTCCTGCCAAGCCTCGAGGAGAATCCCGAGTTGTCCCTCGCAACTAGGCAGGAGTCCTGACGTCGCTGAACAAACACGTGTGTGGAAGGGCCATCCCCGTCGTAACTCGAGAATATACCCCAGGTTCCCGCCGCAACTCGAGAAAAACCATGAGACTTCCCCCTCGCCGAGAGATGAGGCCCGATTCCCCTGCACTGCGTGCAGAGCAATTCAGTGATGCACATCACACATTAAAGGAGCCTTGATTTCCTTCATAGCACTCCAGAGAAACCCTAAGAACACTGTTTCAAGGCTAGAGGGATCCTGAGGTCACTGTAGCAACACGAAAGAGCTCCGTGGACGAAGAATCAACTCGAGATGAGAGGTTAGTCCCTGGCTTCGACCCCAGAGGAATTCCACCTAACGACAAGCACCTCAAGAGGAGGCTTCTCTCAGCTCTAGGTATGTGAGAGGGACCCTGAGTTTGCGGCCTCAAGTGGAATGGACACCGCGATGCCCTGACTCGAAATAAGGCCGGATATCCCTGCTGTGACTTGAATGCAGGCTCGTCTTGCATCTCCCAAGACGAAAGGATGTCTGAATCCCCTGTGGAGACCACAGAGAAAGACCTAGTTCCCCACCTCATCGCGACCGGAGGCCTCACATCCTTTGAAAACTCCAGAGGTACGCGGAGATCAGTGCCTCCAAAGGAGACGATGCCTGACTCCTCGTGAAACTTGATAGGAGTCCCAGGATTCCTGTGACACGTGGAAAGGGACACTTGGTCTCCCGCCTCAGCTGGTGAGGCGTCCCAATTGCCCTGCCAAGCCTCGAGGAGAATCCCGAGTTGTCCCTCGCAACTAGGCAGGAGTCCTGACGTCGCTGAACAAACACGTGTGTGGAAGGGCCATCCCCGTCGTAACTCGCGAATATACCCCAGGTTCCCGGCGCAACTCGAGAAAAACCATGAGACTTCCCCCTCTCCGACAGATGAGGCCCGATTCCCCCGCACTGCGTGCAGAGCAATTCAGTGATGCACATCACACATGAAAGGAGCCTTGATTTCCTCCATAGCACTCCAGAGAAACCGCAAGAACACTGTTTCAAGGCTAGAGGGATCCCGACGTCACTGTAGCCACACGAAAGAGCTCCGGGGCCCAAAAATCAACTCGAGATGAGAGGTTAGTCTCTGGCTTCGACTCCAGAGGAATACCACCTTACCACAAGCACCTCAAGAGGAGGCTTCTCTCAGCTCTAGCTATGTGCTGAGTTTGCGGCCTCAAGTGGAATGGACACCGCGATGCCCTGACTCGAAATAAGGCCGGATATCCCAGCAGTGACTTGAATGCAGGCTCGTCTTGCATCTCCCAAGACGAAAGGATGTCTGAATCCCCTGTGGAGACCACAGAGAAAGACCTAGTTCCCCACCTCATAGTGACCGGAGGCCTCACATCCTTTGAAAACTCCAGAGGTACGCGGAGATCAGTGCCTCCAAAGGAGACGATGCCTGACACCTCGTGAAACTTGATAGGAGCCCCAGGATTCCTGTGGCACGTGGAAAGGGACCCTTGGTCTCCCGCCTCAGCTGCAGAGGCGTCCCAATTGCCCTGCCAAGCCTCGAGGAGAATCCCGAGTTGTCCCTCGCAACTAGGCAGGAGTCCTGACGTCGCTGAAGAAACACGTGGCTCGAAGGGCCATCCCCGTCGTAACTCGGGAATATACCCCAGGTTCCCGCCGCAACTCGAGAAAAACCATGAGACTTCCCCCTCGCCGCGAGATGAGGCCTGATTCCCCTGCCCTGAATCCAGAGCAATTCCGTGTTGCACATCACACATGAAAGGAGACTTGATTTCCTTGATGGCACTCCAGAGAAACCCCAAGAACACTGTTTCAAGGCTAGAGGGATCCTGAGGTCACTGTAGCAACACTAAAGAGCTCCGTGGACCAAAAATCAACTCGAGATGAGAGGTTAGTCCCTGGCTTCGACTCCAGAGGAATACCACCTTACCACAAGCACCTCAAGAGGAGGCTTCTCTCAGCTCTAGCTATGTGAGAGGGACGCTGAGTTTGCGGCCTCAAGTGGAATGGACACCGCGATGCCCTGACTCGAAATAAGGCCGGATATCCCTGCAGTGACTTGAATGCAGGCTCGTCTTGCATCTCCCAAGACGAAAGGATGTCTGAATCCCCTGTGGAGACCACAGAGAAAGACCTAGTTCCCCACCTCATCGCGACCGGAGGCCTCACATCCTTTGAAAACTCCAGAGGTACGCGGAGATCAGTGCCTCCAAAGGAGACGATTCCTGACTCCTCGTGAAACTTGATAGGAGTCCCAGGATTCCTGTGGCACATGGAAAGGGAACCTTGGTCTCCCTCATCAGCTGGAGAGGCGTCCCAATTGCCCTGCCAAGACTCGAGGAGAATCCCGAGTTGTCCCTCGCAACTAGGCAGAAGTCCTGATGTCGCTGAACAAACACCTGGCTGGAAGGGCCATCCCCGTCATAACTCGAGAATATACCGCAGGGTCCCGCCGCAACTCGAGAAAAACCATGAGACTTCCCCCTCGCCGCGAGATGAGGCTCGATGCTCCTGCACTGCATGCAGAGCAATTCCGTGTTGCACATCACACATGAAAGGAGCCTTGATTTCTTGATGGCACTCCAGAGAAACCCCAAGAACACTGTTTCAAGCCTAGAGGGATCCTGACGTCACTGTAGCCACACGAAAGAGCTCCGTGGACCAAGAATCAACCCGAGATGAGAGGTTAGTCCCTGGCTTCGACTCCAGAGGAATTCCACCTTACCACAAGCACCTCAAGAGGAGGCTTCTCTCAGCTCTAGGTATGTGAGAGGGACCCTGAGTTTGCGGCCTCAAGTGGAATGGACACCGCGATGCCCTGACTCGAAATAAGGCCGGATATCCCTGCAGTGACTTGAATGCAGGCTCGTCTTGCATCTCCCAAGACGAAAGGATGTTTGAATCCCCGGTGGAGACCACAGAGAAAGACCTAGTTCCCCACCTCATCGCGACCGGAGGCCTCACATCCTTTGAAAACTCCAGAGGTACGCGGAGATCAGTGCCTCCAAAGGAGACGATGCCTGACTCCTCGTGTAAATTGATAGGAGTCCCAGGATTCCTGTGGCACGTGGAAAGGGACACTTGGTCTCCCGCCTCAGCTGGTGAGGCGTCCCAATTGTCCTGCCAAGCCTCGAGGAGAATCCCGAGTTGTCCCTCGCAACTAGGCAGGAGTCCTGACGTCGCTGAACAAACACGTGTGTGGAAGGGCCATCCCCGTCGTAACTCGAGAATATACCCCAGGTTCCCGCCGCAACTCGAGAAAAACCATGAGACTTCCCCCTCGCCGAGAGATGAGGCCCGATTCCCCTGCACTGCGTGCAGAGCAATTCAGTGATGCACATCACACATTAAAGGAGCCTTGATTTCCTTCATAGACTCCAGAGAAACCCTAAGAACACTGTTTCAAGGCTAGAGGGATCCTGAGGTCACTGTAGCAACACGAAAGAGCTCCGTGGACGAAGAATCAACTCGAGATGAGAGGTTAGTCCCTGGCTTCGACCCCAGAGGAATTCCACCTAACCACAAGCACCTCAAGAGGAGGCGTCTCTCAGCTCTAGGTATGTGAGAGGGACCCTGAGTTTGCGGCCTCAAGTGGAATGGACACCGCGATGCCCTGACTCGAAATAAGGCCGGATATCCCTGCTGTGACTTGAATGCAGGCTCGTCTTGCATCTCCCAAGACGAAAGGATGTCTGAATCCCCTGTGGAGACCACAGAGAAAGACCTAGTTCCCCACCTCATCGCGACCGGAGGCCTCACATCCTTTGAAAACTCCAGAGGTACGCGGAGATCAGTGCCTCCAAAGGAGACGATTCCTGACTCCTCGTGAAACTTGATAGGAGTCCCAGGATTCCTGTGGCACATGGAAAGGGAACCTTGGTCTCCCTCATCAGCTGGAGAGGCGTCCCAATTGCCCTGCCAAGACTCGAGGAGAATCCCGAGTTGTCCCTCGCAACTAGGCAGAAGTCCTGATGTCGCTGAACAAACACCTGGCTGGAAGGGCCATCCCCGTCATAACTCGAGAATATACCGCAGGGTCCCGCCGCAACTCGAGAAAAACCATGAGACTTCCCCCTCGCCGCGAGATGAGGCTCGATGCTACTGCACTGCATGCAGAGCAATTCCGTGTTGCACATCACACATGAAAGGAGCCTTGATTTCTTGATGGCACTCCAGAGAAACCCCAAGAACACTGTTTCAAGGCTAGAGGGATCCTGACGTCACTGTAGCCACACGAAAGAGCTCCGTGGACCAAGAATCAACCCGAGATGAGAGGTTAGTCCCTGGCTTCGACTCCAGAGGAATTCCACCTTACCACAAGCACCTCAAGAGGAGGCTTCTCTCAGCTCTAGGTATGTGAGAGGGACCCTGAGTTTGCGGCCTCAAGTGGAATGGACACCGCGATGCCCTGACTCGAAATAAGGCCGGATATCCCTGCAGTGACTTGAATGCAGGCTCGTCTTGCATCTCCCAAGACGAAAGGATGTTTGAATCCCCGGTGGAGACCACAGAGAAAGACCTAGTTCCCCACCTCATCGCGACCGGAGGCCTCACATCCTTTGAAAACTCCAGAGGTACGCGGAGATCAGTGCCTCCAAAGGAGACGATGCCTGACTCCTCGTGAAAATTGATAGGAGTCCCAGGATTCCTGTGGCACGTGGAAAGGGACACTTGGTCTCCCGCCTCAGCTGGTGAGGCGTCCCAATTGTCCTGCCAAGCCTCGAGGAGAATCCCGAGTTGTCCCTCGCAACTAGGCAGGAGTCCTGACGTCGCTGAACAAACACGTGTGTGGAAGGGCCATCCCCGTCGTAACTCGAGAATATACCCCAGGTTCCCGCCGCAACTCGAGAAAAACCATGAGACTTCCCCCTCGCCGAGAGATGAGGCCCGATTCCCCTGCACTGCGTGCAGAGCAATTCAGTGATGCACATCACACATTAAAGGAGCCTTGATTTCCTTCATAGACTCCAGAGAAACCCTAAGAACACTGTTTCAAGGCTAGAGGGATCCTGAGGTCACTGTAGCAACACGAAAGAGCTCCGTGGACGAAGAATCAACTCGAGATGAGAGGTTAGTCCCTGGCTTCGACTCCAGAGGAATTCCACCTTACCACAAGCACCTCAAGAGGAGGCTTCTCTCAGCTCTAGGTATGTGAGAGGGACCCTGAGTTTGCGGCCTCAAGTGGAATGGACACCGCGATGCCCTGACTCGAAATAAGGCCGGATATCCCTGCTGTGACTTGAATGCAGGCTCGTCTTGCATCTCCCAAGACGAAAGGATGTCTGAATCCCCTGTGGAGACCACAGAGAAAGACCTAGTTCCCCACCTCATCGCGACCGGAGGCCTCACATCCTTTGAAAACTCCAGAGGTACGCGGAGATCAGTGCCTCCAAAGGAGACGATGCCTGACTCCTCGTGAAACTTGATAGGAGTCCCAGGATTCCTGTGACACGTGGAAAGGGACACTTGGTCTCCCGCCTCAGCTGGTGAGGCGTCCCAATTGCCCTGCCAAGCCTCGAGGAGAATCCCGAGTTGTCCCTCGCAACTAGGCAGGAGTCCTGACGTCGCTGAACAAACACGTGTGTGGAAGGGCCATCCCCGTCGTAACTCGCGAATATACCCCAGGTTCCCGGCGCAACTCGAGAAAAACCATGAGACTTCCCCCTCTCCGACAGATGAGGCCCGATTCCCCCGCACTGCGTGCAGAGCAATTCAGTGATGCACATCACACATGAAAGGAGCCTTGATTTCCTCCATAGCACTCCAGAGAAACCGCAAGAACACTGTTTCAAGGCTAGAGGGATCCCGACGTCACTGTAGCCACACGAAAGAGCTCCGGGGCCCAAAAATCAACTCGAGATGAGAGGTTAGTCTCTGGCTTCGACTCCAGAGGAATACCACCTTACCACAAGCACCTCAAGAGGAGGCTTCTCTCAGCTCTAGCTATGTGCTGAGTTTGCGGCCTCAAGTGGAATGGACACCGCGATGCCCTGACTCGAAATAAGGCCGGATATCCCAGCAGTGACTTGAATGCAGGCTCGTCTTGCATCTCCCAAGACGAAAGGATGTCTGAATCCCCTGTGGAGACCACAGAGAAAGACCTAGTTCCCCACCTCATAGTGACCGGAGGCCTCACATCCTTTGAAAACTCCAGAGGTACGCGGAGATCAGTGCCTCCAAAGGAGACGATGCCTGACTCCTCGTGAAACTTGATAGGAGTCCCAGGATTCCTGTGGCACGTGGAAAGGGACCCTTGGTCTCCCGCCTCAGCTGCAGAGGCGTCCCAATTGCCCTGCCAAGCCTCGAGGAGAATCCCGAGTTCTCCCTCGCAACTAGGCAGGAGTCCTGACGTCGCTGAAGAAACACGTGGCTCGAAGGGCCATCCCCGTCGTAACTCGGGAATATACCCCAGGTTCCCGCCGCAACTCGAGAAAAACCATGAGACTTCCCCCTCGCCGCGAGATGAGGCCTGATTCCCCTGCCCTGTATCCAGAGCAATTCCGTGTTGCACATCACACATGAAAGGAGCCTTGATTTCCTTGATGGCACTCCAGAGAAACCCCAAGAACACTGTTTCAAGGATAGAGGGATCCTGAGGTCACTGTAGCAACACGAAAGAGCTCCGTGGACCAAAAATCAACTCGAGATGAGAGGTTAGTCCCTGGCTTCGACTCCAGAGGAATACCACCTTACCACAAGCACCTCAAGAGGAGGCTTCTCTCAGCTCTAGGTATGTGAGAGGGACCCTGAGTTTGCGGCCTCAAGTGGAATGGACACCGCGATGCCCTGACTCGAAATAAGGCCGGATATCCCTGCAGTGACTTGAATGCAGGCTCGTCTTGCATCTCCCAAGATGAAAGTATGTCTGAATCCCCTGTGGAGACCTCAGAGAAAGATCTAGTTCCCCACCTCATCACGACCGGAGGCCTCACATCCTTTGAAAACTCCAGAGGTATGCGAAGATCAGTGCCTCCAAAGGAGACGATGCCTGACTCCTCGAGAAAGTTGATAGGAGTCCCAGGATTCCTGTGGCACATGGAAAGGGACCCTTGGTCTCCCGCCTCAGCTGGAGAGGCGTCCCAATTGCCCTGCCAAGCCTCGAGGAGAATCCCGAGTTGTCCCTCGCAACTAAGCAGGAGTCCTGCCGCGCTGAACAAACACGTGGCTGGAAGGGCCATCCCCGTTATAACTCGAGAATATACCCCAGGGTCCCGCCGCAACTCGGGAAAAACCATGAGACTACCCCCTCGCCCCGAGATGAGGCCCGATTCCCCTGCACTGCGTGCAGAGCAATTCCGTGTTGCACATCACACATGAATGGAGCCTTGATTTCCTTGATAGCACTCCAGAGAAACCCCAAGAACACTGTTTCAAGGCTAGAGGGATCCTGACGTCTCTGTAGCCACACGAAAGAGCTCCGTGGCCCAAAAATCAACTCGAGATGAGAGGTTAGTCCCTGGCTTCGACTCCAGAGGAATACCACCTTACCACAAGCACCTCAAGAGGAGGCTTCTCTCAGCTCTAGGTATGTGAGAGGGACCCTGAGTTTGCGGCCTCAAGTGGAATGCACACCGCGATGCCCTGACTCGAAATAAGGCCGGATATCCCTGCAGTGACTTGAATGCAGGCTCGTCTTGCATCTCCCAAGATGAAAGTATGTCTGAATCCCCTGTGGAGACCTCAGAGAAAGATCTAGTTCCCCACCTCATCACGACCGGAGGCCTCACATCCTTTGAAAACTCCAGAGTTATGCGAAGATCAGTGCCTCCAAAGGAGACGATGCCTGACTCCTCGAGAAAGTTGATAGGAGTCCCAGGATTCCTGTGGAACATGGAAAGGGACCCTTGGTCGCCCGCCTCAGCTGGAGAGGCGTCCCAATTGCCCTGCCAAGCCTCGAGGAGAATCCCGAGTTGTCCCTCGCAACTAAGCAGGAGTCCTGACGTCGCTGAACAAACACGTGGCTGGAAGGGCCATCCCCGTTATAACTCGAGAATATAACCCAGGGTCCCGCCGCAACTCGGGAAAAACCATGAGACTTCCCCCTCGCCCCGAGATGAGGCTCGATTCTCCTGCACTGCATGCAGAGCAATTCCGTGTTGCACATCAAACATGAAAGGAGCCTTGATTTCCTTGATGGCACTCCAGAGAAACCCCAAGAACACTGTTTCAAGGCTAGAGGGATCCTGAGGTCACTGTAGCAACATGAAAGAGCTCCGTGGCCCAGAAATCAACTCGAGATGAGAGGTTAGTCCCTGGCTTCGACTCCAGAGGAATACCACCTAACCACAAGCACCTCAAGAGGAGGCTTCTCTCAGCTCTAGGTATGTGAGAGGGACCCTGAGCTTGCGGCCTCAAGTGGAATGGACACCACGATGCCCTGACTCGAAATAAGGCCGGATATCCCTGCAGTGACTTCAATGCAGGCTCGTCTTGCATCTCCCAAGATGAAAGGATGTCTGAATCCCCTGTGGAGACCACAGAGAAATACCTAGTTCCCCACCTCATCGCGACGGGAGGCCTCACATCCTTTGAAAACTCCAGAGGTACGCGGAGATCAGTGCCTCCAAACGAGACGATGCCTGACTCCTCGTGAAACTTGATAGGAGTCCCAGGATTCCTATGGAGCGTGGAAAGGGACCCTTGGTCTACCGCCTCAGATGGAGAGGCGTCCCAATTGCCCTGCCAAGCCTCGAGGAGAATCCCGAGTTGTCCCTCGCAACTAGGCAGGAGTCCTGACATCGCTGAACAAACACGTGGGTGGAAGGGCCATCCCCGTCATAACATCAGAATATATCCCAGGTTCCCACCGCAACTCGAGAAAATGCATGAGACTTCCCCGTCGCCGCAAAATGAAGCCTGATATCCTGCATTGCGTGCAGAGCAATTCCCTGTTGCACATCACACATGAAAGGAGCCTTGATTTCCTTGATGGCACTCCAGAGAAACTCCAAGAACACTGTTTCAAGGCTAGAGGGATCTTGAGGTCACTGTAGCCACACGAAAGAGCTCGGTGGCCCAAAAATCAACTCGAGATGAGAGGTTAGTCCCTGGCTTCGACTCCAGAGGAATACCACCTTACCACAAGCACCTCAAGAGGAGGCTTCTCTCAGCTCTAGGTATGTGAGAGGGACCCTGAGTTTGCGGCCTCAAGTGGAATGGACACCGCGATGCCCTGACTCGAAATAAGGCCGGATATCCCTGCAGTGACTTGAATGCAGGCTCGTCTTGCATCTCCCAAGACGAAAGGATGTCTGAATCCCCTGTGGAGACCACAGAGAAATACCTAGTTCCCCACCTCATCGCGACCGGAGGCCTCACATCCTTTGAAAACTCCAGAGGTACGCGGAGATCAGTGCCTCCAAAGGAGACGATTCCTGACGCCTCGTGAAACTTGATAGGAGTCCCAGGATTCCTGTGGCACGTGGAAAGGGACCCTTGGTCTCCGGCCTCAGCTGGAGAGGCGTCCCAATTGCCCTGCCAAGCCTCGAGGAGAATCCCGAGTTGTCCCTCGCAACTAGGCAGGAGTCCTGACGTCGCTGAACAAACAAGTGGGTGGAGGGACCATCCCCGTCGTAACTCGAGAATATACCGCAGGTTCCCGCCGCAACTCGAGAAAAACCTTGAGACTTCCCCCTCGCCGCGAGATGAGGCCCGATTCCCCTGCACTGGGTGCAGAGCAATTCTGTGTTGCACATCACACATGAAAGGAGCCTTGATTTCCTTGATGGCACTCCACAGAAACCCCAAGAACACTGTTTCAAGGCTAGAGGGATCCTGACGTCTCTGTAGCCACACGAAAGAGCTCCGTGGCCCAAAAATCAACTCGAGATGAGAGCTTAGTCCCTGGCTTCGACTCCAGAGGAATACCACCTTACCACAAGCACCTCAAGAGGAGGCTTCTCTCAGCTCTAAGTATGTGAGAGGGACCCTGAGTTTGCGGCCTCAAGTGGAATGGACACCGCGATGCCCTGACTCGAAATAAGGCCGGATATCCCTGCAGTGACTTGAATGCAGGCTCGTCTTCCATCTCCCAAGATGAAAGGATATCTGAATCCCCTGTGGAGACCTCAGAGAAAGATCTAGTTCCCCACCTCATCATGCCCGGAGGCCTCACATCCTTTGAAAACTCCAGAGTTATGCGAAGATCAGTGCCTCCAAAGGAGACGATGCCTGACTCCTCGTGAAAGTTGATAGGAGTCCCAGGATTCCTGTGGCACATGGAAAGGGACCCTTGGTCGCCCGCCTCAGATGGAGAGGCGTCCCAATTGCCCTGCCAAGCCTCGAGGAGAATCCCGAGTTATCCCTCGCAACTAAGCAGGAGTCCTGACGTCGCTGAACAAACACGTGGCTGGAAGGGCCATCCCCGTTATAACTCGAGAATATACCCCACGGTCCCGCCGCAACTCGGGAAAAACCATGAGACTTCCCCCTCGCCCCGAGATGAGGCTCGATTCTCCTGCACTGCATGCAGAGCAATTCCGTGTTGCACATCAAACATGAAAGGAGCCTTGATTTCCTTAATGGCACTCCAGAGAAACCCCAAGAACACTGTTTCAAGGCTAGAGGGATCCTGAGGTTACTGTAGCAAAACGAAAGAGCTCCATGGACCAAAAATCAACTTGAGATGAGAGGTTAGTCCCTGGCTTCAACTCCATAGGAATACCACCTTACCACAAGCACCTCAAGAGGAGGCTTCTCTCAGCTCTAGGTATGTGAGAGGCACCCTGCTTTTGCGGACTCAAGTGGAATGGACACTGCGATGCCCTGACACGAAATAAGGCTGTATATCCCTGCAGTGACTTGAATGCAGGCTCGTCTTGCATCTTCCAAGATGAAAGGATGTCTCAATCCCCTGTGGAGACCACAGAGAAAGACCTAGTTCCCCACCTCATCGCGACCGGAGGCCTCACATCCTTTGAAAACTCCAGAGGTACGCGGAGATCAGTGCCACCAAAGGAGACGATGCCTGACTCCTCGTGAAACTTGATAAGAGTCCCAGGATTCCTGTGGCACGTGGAAAGGGACACTTGGTCTCCCGCCTCAGCTGGAGAGGCGTCCCAATTGCCCAGCCAAGCCTCGAGGAGAATCCCGAGTTGTCCCTCGCAACTAGGCAGGAGTCCTGACGTCGCTGAACAAACACGTGGCTGGAAGGGCCATCCCCGTCATAACTCGAGAATATACCCCAGGTTCCCGCCGCAACTCGAGAAAAACCATGAGACTTCCCCCTCGCCGAGAGATGAGGCCCGATTCCCCTGCACTGCGTGCAGAGCAATTCAGTGATGCACATCACACATTAAAGGAGCCTTGATTTCCTTCATAGCACTCCAGAGAAACCCCAAGAACACTGTTTCAAGGCTAGAGGGATCCTGAGGTCACTGTAGCAACACGAAAGAGCTCCGTGGACCAAGAATCAACTCGAGATGAGAGGTTAGTCCCTGGCTTCGACTCCAGAGGAATTCCACCTTACCACAAGCACCTCAAGAGGAGGCTTCTCTCAGCTCTAGGTATGTGAGAGGGACCCTGAGTTTGCGGCCTCAAGTGGAATGGACACCGCGATGCCCTGACTCGAAATAAGGCCGGATATCCCTGCTGTGACTTGAATGCAGGCTCGTCTTGCATCTCCCAAGACGAAAGGATGTCTGAATCCCCTGTGGAGACCACAGAGAAAGACTTAGTTTCACACCTCATCGCGACCGGAGGCCTCACATCCTTTGAAAACTCCAGAGGTACGCGGAGATCAGTGCCTCCAAAGGAGACGATGCCTGACTCCTCGTGAAACTTGATAGGAGTCCCAGGATTCCTGTGACACGTGGAAAGGGACACTTGGTCTCCCGCCTCAGCTGGTGAGGCGTCCCAATTGCCCTGCCAAGCCTCGAGGAGAATCCCGAGTTGTCCCTCGCAACTAGGCAGGAGTCCTGACGTCGCTGAACAAACACGTGTGTGGAAGGGCCATCCCCGTCGTAACTCGCGAATATACCCCAGGTTCCCGGCGCAACTCGAGAAAAACCATGAGACTTCCCCCTCTCCGACAGATGAGGCCCGATTCCCCTGCACTGCGTGCAGAGCAATTCAGTGATGCACATCACACATGAAAGGAGCCTTGATTTCCTTCATAGCACTCCAGAGAAACCCCAAGAACACTGTTTCAAGGCTAGAGGGATCCTGACGTCACTGTAGCCACACGAAAGAGCTCCGGGGCCCAAAAATCAACTCGAGATGAGAGGTTAGTCTCTGGCTTCGACTCCAGAGGAATACCACCTTACCACAAGCACCTCAAGAGGAGGCTTCTCTCAGCTCTAGCTATGTGCTGAGTTTGCGGCCTCAAGTGGAATGGACACCGCGATGCCCTGACTCGAAATAAGGCCGGATATCCCAGCAGTGACTTGAATGCAGGCTCGTCTTGCATCTCCCAAGACGAAAGGATGTCTGAATCCCCTGTGGAGACCACAGAGAAAGACCTAGTTCCCCACCTCATAGTGACCGGAGGCCTCACATCCTTTGAAAACTCCAGAGGTACGCGGAGATCAGTGCCTCCAAAGGAGACGATGCCTGACTCCTCGTGAAACTTGATAGGAGTCCCAGGATTCCTGTTGCACGTGGAAAGGGACCCTTGGTCTCCCGCCTCAGCTGCAGAGGCGTCCCAATTGCCCTGCCAAGCCTCGAGGAGAATCCCGAGTTGTCCCTCGCAACTAGGCAGGAGTCCTGACGTCGCTGAAGAAACACGTGGCTCGGAGGGCCATTCCCGTCGTAACTCGGGAATATACCCCAGGTTCCCACCGCAACTCGAGAAAAACAATGAGACTTCCCCCTCGCCCCGAGATGAGGCCCGATTCCCCTGCACTGCGTGCAGAGCAATTCCGTGTTGCACATCACACATGAATGGAGCCTTGATTTCCTTGATAGCACTCCAGAGAAACCCCAAGAACACTGTTTCAAGGCTAGAGGGATCCTGACGTCTCTGTAGCCACACGAAAGAGCTCCGTGGCCCAAAAATCAACTCGAGATGAGAGGTTAGTCCCTGGCTTCGACTCCAGAGGAATACCACCTTACCACAAGCACCTCAAGAGGAGGCTTCTCTCAGCTCTAAGTATGTGAGAGGGACCCTGAGTTTGCGGCCTCAAGTGGAATGGACACCGCGATGCCCTGACTCGAAATAAGGCCGGATATCCCTGCAGTGACTTGAATGCAGGCTCGTCTTGCATCTCCCAAGATGAAAGGATGTCTGAATCCCCTGTGGAGACCACAGAGAAAGATCTAGTTCCCCACCTCATCACGACCGGAGGCCTCACATCCTTTGAAAACTCCAGAGTTATGCGAAGATCAGTGCCTCCAAAGGAGACGATGCCTGACTCCTCGTGAAAGTTGATAGGAGTCCCAGGATTCCTATGGCACATGGAAAGGGACCCTTGGTCGCCCGCCTCAGCTGGAGAGGCGTCCCAATTGCCCTGCCAAGCCTCGAGGAGAATCCCGAGTTGTCCCTCGCAACTAAGCAGGAGTCCTGACGTCGCTGAACAAACACGTGGCTGGAAGGGCCATCCCCGTTATAACTCGAGAATATAACCCAGGGTCCCGCCGCAACTCGGGAAAAACCATGAGACTACCCCCTCGCCCCGAGATGTGGCCCGATTCCCCTGCACTGCGTGCAGAGCAATTCCGTGTTGCACATCACACATGAATGGAGCCTTGATTTCCTTGATAGCACTCCAGAGAAACCCCAAGAACACTGTTTCAACGCTAGAGGGATCCTGACGTCTCTGTAGCCACAGGAAAGAGCTCCGTGGCCCAAAAATCAACTCGAGATGAGAGGTTAGTCCCTGGCTTCGACTCCAGAGGAATACCACCTTACCACAAGCACCTCAAGAGGAGGCTTCTCTCAGCTCTAGGTATGTGAGAGGGACCCTGAGTTTGCGGCCTCAAGTGGAATGGACACCGCGATGCCCTGACTCGAAATAAGGCCGGATATCCCTGCAGTGACTTGAATGCAGGCTCGTCTTGCATCTCCCAAGATGAAAGTATGTCTGAATCCCCTGTGGAGACCTCAGAGAAAGATCTAGTTCCCCACCTCATCACGACCGGAGGCCTCACATCCTTTGAAAACTCCAGAGGTATGCGAAGATCAGTGCCTCCAAAGGAGACGATGCCTGACTCCTCGAGAAAGTTGATAGGAGTCCCAGGATTCCTGTGGCACATGGAAAGGGACCCTTGGTCGCCCGCCTCAGCTGGAGAGGCGTCCCAATTGCCCTGCCAAGCCTCGAGGAGAATCCCGAGTTGTCCCTCGCAACTAAGCAGGAGTCCTGACGTCGCTGAACAAACACGTGGCTGGAAGGGCCATCCCCGTTATAACTCGAGAATATACCCCATGGTCCCGCCGCAACTCGAGAAAAACCATGAGACTACCCCCTCGCCCCGAGATGAGGCCCGATTCCCCTGCAATGCGTGCAGAGCAATTCCGTGTTGCACATCACACATGAATGGAGCCTTGATTTCCTTGATAGCACTCCAGAGAAACCCCAAGAACACTGTTTCAAGGCTAGAGGGATCCTGACGTCTCTGTAGCCACACGAAAGAGCTCCGTGGCCCAAAAATCAACTCGAGATGAGAGGGTAGTCCCTAGCTTCGACTCCAGAGGAATACCACCTTACCACAAGCACCTCAAGAGGAGGCTTCTCTCAGCTCTAGGTATGTGAGAGGGACCCTGAGTTGGCGGTCTAAAGTGCAATGGACACCGCGATGCCCTGACTCGAAATAAGGCCGGATATCCCTGCAGTGACTTGAATGCAGGCTCGTCTTGCATCTCCCAAGATGAAAGGATGTCTGAATCCCCTGTGGAGACCACAGAGAAAGACCTAGTTCCCCACCTCATCGCGACGGGAGGCCTCACATCCTTTGAAAACTGCAGAGGTACGCGGAGATCAGTGCCTCCAAACGAGACGATGCCTGACTCCTCGTGAAACTTGATAGGAGTCCCAGGATTCCTATGGCAAGTGGAAAGGGACCCTTGGTCTACCGCCTCAGATGGAGAGGCGTCCCAATTGCCCTGCCAAGCCTCGAGGAGAATCCCGAGTTGTCCCTCGCAACTAGGCAGGAGTCCTGACGTCGCTGAACAAACAAGTGGGTGGAGGGACCATCCCCGTCGTAACTCGAGAATATACCGCAGGTTCCCGCCGCAACTCGAGAAAAACCTTGAGACTTCCCCCTCGCCGCGAGATGAGGCCCGATTCCCCTGCACTGGGTGCAGAGCAATTCTGTGTTGCACATCACACATGAAAGGAGCCTTGATTTCCTTGATGGCACTCCAGAGAAACCCCAAGAACACTGTTTCAAGGCTAGAGGGATCCTGACGTCTCTGTAGCCACACGAAAGAGCTCCGTGGCCCAAAAATCAACTCGAGATGAGAGGTTAGTCCCTGGCTTCGACTCCAGAGGAATACCACCTTACCACAAGCACCTCAAGAGGAGGCTTCTCTCAGCTCTAAGTATGTGAGAGGGACCCTGAGTTTGCGGCCTCAAGTGGAATGGACACCGCGATGCCCTGACTCGAAATAAGGCCGGATATCCCTGCAGTGACTTGAATGCAGGCTCGTCTTCCATCTCCCAAGATGAAAGGATATCTGAATCCCCTGTGGAGACCTCAGAGAAAGATCTAGTTCCCCACCTCATCATGCCCGGAGGCCTCACATCCTTTGAAAACTCCAGAGTTATGCGAAGATCAGTGCCTCCAAAGGAGTCGATGCCTGACTCCTCGTGAAAGTTGATAGGAGTCCCAGGATTCCTGTGGCACATGGAAAGGGACCCTTGGTCGCCCGCCTCAGATGGAGAGGCGTCCCAATTGCCCTGCCAAGCCTCGAGGAGAATCCCGAGTTGTCCCTCGCAACTAAGCAGGAGTCCTGACGTCGCTGAACAAACACGTGGCTGGAAGGGCCATCCCCGTTATAACTCGAGAATATACCCCACGGTCCCGCCGCAACTCGGGAAAAACCATGAGACTGCCCCCTCGCCCCGAGATGAGGCTCGATTCTCCTGCACTGCATGCAGAGCAATTCCGTGTTGCACATCAAACATGAAAGGAGCCTTGATTTCCTTAATGGCACTCCAGAGAAACCCCAAGAACACTGTTTCAAGGCTAGAGGGATCCTGAGGTTACTGTAGCAAAACGAAAGAGCTCCATGGACCAAAAATCAACTTGAGATGAGAGGTTAGTCCCTGGCTTCAACTCCATAGGAATACCACCTTACCACAAGCACCTCAAGAGGAGGCTTCTCTCAGCTCTAGGTATGTGAGAGGCACCCTGCTTTTGCGGACTCAAGTGGAATGGACACTGCGATGCCCTGACACGAAATAAGGCTGGATATCCCTGCAGTGACTTGAATGCAGGCTCGTCTTGCATCTTCCAAGATGAAAGGATGTCTCAATCCCCTGTGGAGACCACAGAGAAAGACCTAGTTCCCCACCTCATCGCGACCGGAGGCCTCACATCCTTTGAAAACTCCAGAGGTACGTGGAGATCAGTGCCACCAAAGGAGACGATGCCTGACTCCTCGTGAAACTTGATAAGAGTCCCAGGATTCCTGTGGCACGTGGAAAGGGACACTTGGTCTCCCGCCTCAGCTGGAGAGGCGTCCCAATTGCCCTGCCAAGCCTCGAGGAGAATCCCGAGTTGTCCCTCGCAACTAGGCAGGAGTCCTGACGTCGCTGAACAAACACGTGGCTGGAAGGGCCATCCCCGTCATAACTCGAGAATATACCCCAGGTTCCCGCCGCAACTCGAGAAAAACCATGAGACTACCCCCTCGCCGAGAGATGAGGCCCGATTCCCCTGCACTGCGTGCAGAGCAATTCAGTGATGCACATCACACATTAAAGGAGCCTTGATTTCCTTCATAGCACTCCAGAGAAACCCCAAGAACACTGTTTCAAGGCTAGAGGGATCCTGAGGTCACTGTAGCAACACGAAAGAGCTCCGTGGACCAAGAATCAACTCGAGATGAGAGGTTAGTCCCTGGCTTCGACTCCAGAGGAATTCCACCTTACCACAAGCACCTCAAGAGGAGGCTTCTCTCAGCTCTAGGTATGTGAGAGGGACCCTGAGTTTGCGGCCTCAAGTGGAATGGACACCGCGATGCCCTGACTCGAAATAAGGCCGGATATCCCTGCTGTGACTTGAATGCAGGCTCGTCTTGCATCTCCCAAGACGAAAGGATGTCTGAATCCCCTGTGGAGACCACAGAGAAAGACTTAGTTTCACACCTCATCGCGACCGGAGGCCTCACATCCTTTGAAAACTCCAGAGGTACGCGGAGATCAGTGCCTCCAAAGGAGACGATGCCTGACTCCTCGTGAAACTTGATAGGAGTCCCAGGATTCCTGTGACACGTGGAAAGGGACACTTGGTCTCCCGCCTCAGCTGGTGAGGCGTCCCAATTGCCCTGCCAAGCCTCGAGGAGAATCCCGAGTTGTCCCTCGCAACTAGGCAGGAGTCCTGACGTCGCTGAACAAACACGTGTGTGGAAGGGCCATCCCCGTCGTATCTCGCGAATATACCCCAGGTTCCCGGCGCAACTCGAGAAAAACCATGAGACTTCCCCCTCTCCGACAGATGAGGCCCGATTCCCCTGCACTGCGTGCAGAGCAATTCAGTGATGCACATCACACATGAAAGGAGCCTTGATTTCCTTCATAGCACTCCAGAGAAACCCCAAGAACACTGTTTCAAGGCTAGAGGGATCCTGACGTCACTGTAGCCACACGAAAGAGCTCCGGGGCCCAAAAATCAACTCGAGATGAGAGGTTAGTCTCTGGCTTCGACTCCAGAGGAATACCACCTTACCACAAGCACCTCAAGAGGAGGCTTCTCTCAGCTCTAGCTATGTGCTGAGTTTGCGGCCTCAAGTGGAATGGACACCGCGATGCCCTGACTCGAAATAAGGCCGGATATCCCAGCAGTGACTTGAATGCAGGCTCGTCTTGCATCTCCCAAGACGAAAGGATGTCTGAATCCCCTGTGGAGACCACAGAGAAAGACCTAGTTCCCCACCTCATAGTGACCGGAGGCCTCACATCCTTTGAAAACTCCAGAGGTACGCGGAGATCAGTGCCTCCAAAGGAGACGATGCCTGACTCCTCGTGAAACTTGATAGGAGTCCCAGGATTCCTGTGGCACGTGGAAAGGGACCCTTGGTCTCCCGCCTCAGCTGCAGAGGCGTCCCAATTGCCCTGCCAAGCCTCGTGGAGAATCCTGAGTTTTCCCTAGCAATTAGGCAGGAGTTCTGACATCGCTGAACAAACACGTGGGTGGAAGGGCCATCCCCGTCATAACATCAGAATATACCCCAGGTTCCCACCGCAACTCGAGAAAAACAATGAGACTTCCCCCACGCCCCGAGATGAGGCCCGATTCCCCTGCACTGCGTGCAGAGCAATTCCGTGTTGCACATCACACATGAATGGAGCCTTGATTTCCTTGATAGCACTCCACAGAAACCCCAAGAACACTGTTTCAAGGCTAGAGGGATCCTGACGTCTCTGTAGCCACACGAAAGAGCTCCGTGGCCCAAAAATCAACTCGAGATGAGAGGTTAGTCCCTGGCTTCGACTCCAGAGGAATACCACCTTACCACAAGCACCTCAAGAGGAGGCTTCTCTCAGCTCTAAGTATGTGAGAGGGACCCTGAGTTTGCGGCCTCAAGTGGAATGGACACCGCGATGCCCTGACTCGAAATAAGGCCGGATATCCCTGCAGTGACTTGAATGCAGGCTCGTCTTGCATCTCCCAAGATGAAAGGATGTCTGAATCCCCTGTGGAGACCTCAGAGAAAGATCTAGTTCCCCACCTCATCACGACCGGAGGCCTCACATCCTTTGAAAACTCCAGAGGTATGCGAAGATCAGTGCCTCCAAAGGAGACGATGCCTGACTCCTCGTGAAAGTTGATAGGAGTGCCAGGATTCCTGTGGCACATGGAAAGGGACACTTGGTCGCCCGCCTCAGCTGGAGAGGCGTCCCAATGGCCCTGCCAAGCCTCGAGGAGAATCCCGAGTTGTCCCTCGCAACTAAGCAGGAGTCCTGACGTCGCTGAACAAACACGTGGCTGGAAGGTCCATCCCCGTTATAACTCGAGAATATACCCCAGGGTCCCGCCGCAACTCGGGAAAAACCATGAGACTACCCCCTCGCCCCGAGATGTGGCCCGATTCCCCTGCACTGCGTGCAGAGCAATTCCGTGTTGCACATCACACATGAATGGAGCCTTGATTTCCTTGATAGCACTCCAGAGAAACCCCAAGAACACTGTTTCAAGGCTAGAGGGATCCTGACGTCTCTGTAGCCACACGAAAGAGCTCCGTGGCCCAAAAATCAACTCGAGATGAGAGGTTAGTCACTGGCTTCGACTCCAGAGGAATACCACCTTACCACAAGCACCTCAAGAGGAGGCTTCTCTCAGCTCTAGCTATGTGAGAGGGACCCTGAGTTTGCGGCCTCAAGTGGAATGGACACCGCGATGGCCTGACTCGAAATAAGGCCGGATATCCCTGCAGTGACTTGAATGCAGGCTCGTCTTGCATCTCCCAAGATGAAAGTATGTCTGAATCCCCTGTGGACACCACAGAGAAAGACCTAGTTCCCCACCTCATCGTGACCGGAGGCCTCACATCCTTTGAAAACTCCAGAGGTATGCGGAGATCAGTGCCTCCAAAGGAGACGATGCCTGACTCCTCGTGAAACTTGATAGGAGTCCCAGGATTCCTGTTGTACGTGGAAAGGGAACCTTGGTCTCCCGCCTCAGCTGGAGAGGCGTCCCAATTGCCCTGCCAAGCCTCGAGGAGAATCCCGAGTTGTCCCTCGCAACTAGGCAGGAGTCCTGACGTCGCTGAACAAACACGTGCGTGGACGGGCCATCCCCATTGTAACTCGAGAATATACCCCAGGTTCCCGCCGCAACTCGAGAAAAACCATGAGACTTCCCCCTCGCCGCGAGATGAGGCCCGATTCCCCTGCACTGCGTGCAGAGCAATTCAGTGTTGCACATCACACATGAAAGGAGCCTTGATTTCCTTGATGGCACTCCAGAGAAACCCCAAGAACACTGTTTCAAGGCTAGCGGGATCCTGAGGTCACTGTAGCAACACGAAAGAGCTCCGTGGACCAACAATCAACTCGAGATGAGAGGTTAGTCCCTGACTTCGACTCCAGAGGAATACCACCTTACCACAAGCACCTCAAGAGGAGGCTTCTCTCAGCTCTACCTATGTGCTGAGTTTGCGGTCTCAAGTGGAATGGACACCGCGATGCCCTGACTCGAAATAAGGCCGGATATCCCTGCAGTGACTTGAATGCAGGCTCGTCTTGCATCTCCCAAGATGAAAGGATGTCTGAATCCCTTGTGGAGACCTCAGAGAAAGATCTAGTTCCCCACCTCATCGCGACCGGAGGCCTCACATCCTATGAAAACTCCAGAGGTACGCGGAGATCAGTGCCTCCAAAGGAGACGATGCCTGACACCTCATGAAACTTGATAGGAGTCCCAGGATTCCTGTGGCACGTGGAAAGGGACCCTTGGTCTCCCGCCTCAGCTGCAGAGGCGTCCCAATTGCCCTGCCAAGCCTCGAGGAGAATCCCGAGTTGTCCCTCGCAACTAGGCAGGAGTCCTGACGTCGCTGAACAAACACGTGGGTGGAAGGGCCATCCCCGTCGTACCTCGAGAATATACCCCAGGTTCCCGCCGCAACTCGAGAAAAACCATGAGACTTCCCCCTCGCCGCGAGATGAGGCCTGATTCCCGTGCACTGCGTGCAGAGCAATACTGTGTTGCACATCACACATGAAAGAAGCCTTGATTTCCTTGATGGCACTCCAGAGAAAACCCAAGAACACTGTTTCAAGTCTAGAGGGATCCTGAGGTCACTGTAGCAACACGAAAGAGCTCCGTGGACCAACAATCAACTAGAGATGAGAGGTTAGTCCCTGGCTTCGACTCCAGAGGAATACCACCTTACCACAAGCACCTCAAGAGGAGGCTTCTCTCAGCTCTAGCTATGTGCTGAGTTTGCGGCCTCAAGTGGAATGGACACCGCGATGCCCTGACTCGAAATTAGGCCGGATATCCCTGCAGTGACTTGAATGCAGGCTCGTCTTGCATCTCCCAAGACGAAAGGATGTCTGAATCCCCTGTGGAGACCACAGAGAAAGACCTAGTTCCCCACCACATAGTGACCGGAGGCCTCGCATCCTTTGAAACCTCCAGAGGTACGCGGAGATCAGTGCCTCCAAAGGAGACGATGCCTGACTCCTCGTGAAACTAGATAGGAGTCCCAGGATTCCTTTGGCACGTGGAAAGGGACCCTTGGTCTCCCGCCTCAGATGGAGAGGCGGCCCAGTTGCCCTGCCAAGCCTCGAGGAGAATCCCGAGTTGTCCCTCGCAACTAGGCAGGAGTCCTGACGTCGCTGAACAAACACGTGGCTGGAAGGGCCATCCCCGTCATAACTCGAGAATATACCGCAGGGTCCCGCCGCAACTCGAGAAAAACCATGAGACTTCCCCCTCGCCGCGAGGTGAGGCTCGATTCTCCGGCACTGCATGCAGAGCAATTCAGTGTTGCACATCACACATGAAAGGAGCCTTGATTTCCTTGATGGCACTCCAGAGAACCCCCAAGAACACTGTTTCAAGGCTAGAGGGATCCTGAGGTTACTGTAGCAACAAGAAAGAGGTCCGTGGACCAAAAATCAACTCGAGATGAGAGGTTAGTCCCTGGCTCCGACTCCAGAGGAATACCACCTTACCACAAGCACCTAAATAGGAGGCTTCTCTCAGCTCTAGGTATGTGAGAGGGACCCTTAATTTGCGGCCTCAAGTGGAGTGGACACTGCGATGCCCTGACGCGAAATAAGGCCGGATATCCCTGCAGTGAATTGAATGCAGGCTCGTCTTGCATCTTCCAAGATGAAAGGATGTCTGAATCCCCTGTGGAGACCACAGAGAAAGACCTAGTTCCCCACCTCATCGCGACCGGAGGCCTCACATCCTTTGAAAACTCCAGAGGTACGCGGAGATCAGTGCCTCCAAAGGAGACGATGCCTGACTCCTCGTGAAACTTGATAGGAGTCCCAGGATTCCTGTGGCACGTGGAAAGGGACCCTTGGTCTCCCGCCTCAGATGGAGAACCGTCTCAATTGCCGTGCCAATCCTCGAGGAGAATCCCGAGTTCTCCCTCGCAACTAGGCAGGAGTCCTGACGTCGCTGAACAAACACGTGGCTGGAAGTGCCATCCACGTCGTAACTCGAGAATATACCCCAGGTTCCCGCCGCAAGTCGAGAAAAACCATGAGACTTCCCCCTCGCCGTGAGATGAGGCCTGATTCCCCTGCCCTGCGTGCAGAGCAATTCCGTGTTGCACATCACACATGAAAGGATCCTTGATTTCTTGATGGCACTCCAGAGAAACCCCAAGAACACTGTTTCAAGGCTAGAGGGATCCTGACGTCACTGTAGCCACACGAAAGAGCTCCGTGGACCAAGAATCAACTCGAGATGAGAGGTTAGTCCCTGGCTTCGACTCCAGAGGAATTCCACCTTACCACAAGCACCTCAAGAGGAGGCTTCTCTCAGCTCTAGGTATGTGAGAGGGACCCTGAGTTTGCGGCCTCAAGTGGAATGGACACCGCGATGCCCTGACTCGAAATAAGGCCGGATATCCCTGCAGTGACTTGAATGCAGGCTCGTCTTGCATCTCCCAAGACGAAAGGATGTTTGAATCCCCTGTGGAGACCACAGAGAAAGACCTAGTTCCCCACCTCATCGCGACCGGAGGCCTCACATCCTTTGAAAACTCCAGAGGTACGAGGAGATCAGTGCCTCCAAAGGAGACGATGCCTGACTCCTCGTGAAACTTGATAGGAGTCCCAGGATTCCTGTGGCACGTGGAAAGGGACACTTGGTCTCCCGCCTCAGCTGGTGAGGCGTCCCAATTGTCCTGCCAAGCCTCGAGGAGAATCCCGAGTTGTCCCTCGCAATTAGGCAGGAGTCCTGACGTCGCTGAACAAACACCTGTGTGGAAGGGCCATCCCCGTCGTAACTCGAGAATATACCCCAGGTTCCCGCCGCAACTCGAGAAAAACCATGAGACTTCCCCCTCGCCGAGAGATGAGGCCCGATTCCCCTGCACTGCGTGCAGAGCAATTCAGTGATGCACATCACACATTAAAGGAGCCTTGATTTCCTTCATAGCACTCCAGAGAAACCCCAAGAACACTGTTTCAAGGCTAGAGGGATCCTGAGGTCACTGTAGCAACACGAAAGAGCTCCGTGGACCACAAATCAACTCGAGATGAGAGGTTAGTCCCTGGCTTCGACTCCAGAGGAATACCACCTTACCACAAGCACCTCAAGAGGAGGCTTCTCTCAGCTCTAGCTATGTGAGAGGGACCCTGAGTTTGCGGCCTCAAGTGGAATGGACACCGCGATGCCCTGACTCGAAATAAGGCCGGATATCCCTGCTGTGACTTGAATGCAGGCTCGTCTTGCATCTCCCAAGACGACAGGATGTCTGAATCCCCTGTGGAGACCACAGAGAAAGACCTAGTTCCCCACCTCATCGCGACCGGAGGCCTCACATCCTTTGAAAACTCCAGAGGTACGCGGAGATCAGTGCCTCCAAAGGAGACGATTCCTGACTCCTCGTGAAACTTGATAGGAGTCCCAGGATTCCTGTGGCACGTGGAAAGGGACACTTGGTCTCCCGCCTCAGCTGGAGAGGTGTCCCAATTGCCCTGCCAAGCTTCGAGGAGAATCCCGAGTTGTCCCTCGCAACTAGGCAGGAGTTCTGACGTCGCTGAACAAACACGTGTGTGGAAGGGCCATCCCCGTCGTAACTCGAGAATATACCGCAGGGTCCCGCCGCAACTCGAGAAAAACCATGAGACTTCCCCCTCTCCGAGAGATGACGCCCGATTCCCCTGCACTGCATGCAGAGCAATTCAGTGATGCACATCACACATGAAAGGAGCCTTGATTTCCTTCATAGCACTCCAGAGAAACCCCAAGAACACTGTTTCAAGGCTAGAGGGATCCTGACGTCACTGTAGCCACACGAAAGAGCTCCGGGGCCCAAAAATCAACTCGAGATGAGGGGTTAGTCTCTGGCTTCGACTCCAGAGGAATACCACCTTACCACAAGCACCTCAAGAGGAGGCTTCTCTCAGCTCTAGCTATGTGCTGAGTTTGCGGCCTCAAGTGGAATGGACACCGCGATGCCCTGACTCGAAATTAGGCCGGATATCCCTGCAGTGACTTGAATGCAGGCTCGTCTTGCATCTCCCAAGACGAAAGGATGTCTGAATCACCTGTGGAGACCACAGAGAAAGACCTAGTTCCCCACCTCATAGTGACCGGAGGCCTCACATCCTTTGAAAACTCCAGACGTACGCGGAGATCAGTGCCTCCAAAGGAGACGATGCCTGACTCCTTGTGAAACTTGATAGGAGTTCCAGGATTCCTGTGGCACGTGGAAAGGGACCCTTGGTCTCCCGCCTCAGCTGGAGAGGCGTCCCAATTGCCCTGCCAAGCCTCGAGGAGAATCCCGAGTTGTCCCTCGCAACTAGGCAGGAGTCCTGACGTCGCTGAAGAAACACGTGGCTCGAAGGGCCATCCCCGTCGTAACTCGGGAATATACCCCAGGTTCCCGCCGCAACTCGAGAAAAACCATGAGACTTCCCCGTCGCCGCGAGATGAGGCCTGATTCCCCTGCCCTGCATCCAGAGCAATTCCGTGTTGCACATCAAACATGAAAGGAGCCTTGATTTCCTTGATGGCACTCCAGAGAAACCCCAAGAACACTGTTTCAAGGCTAGAGGGATCCTGAGGTCACTGTAGCAACACGAAAGAGCTCCGTGGACCAAAAATCAACTCGAGATGAAAGGTTAGTCCCTGGCTTCGACTCCAGAGGAATACCACCTTACCACAAGCACCTCAAGAGGAGGCTTCTCTCAGCTCTAGGTATGTGAGAGGGACCCTGAGTTTGCAGCCTCAAGTGGAATGGACACCGCGATGCCCTGACTCGAAATAAGGCCGGATATCCCTGCAGTGACTTGAATGCAGGCTCCTCTTGCATCTCCCAAGACGAAAGGATGTCTGAATCCCCTGTGGAGACCACAGAGAAAGACCTAGTTCCCCACCACATAGTGACCGGAGGCCTCACATCCTTTGAAAACTCCAGAGGTACGCGGAGATCAGTGCCTCCAAAGGAGACGATGCCTGACTCCTCGTGAAACTTGATAGGAGTCCCAGGATTCCTTTGGCACATGGAAAGGGACGCTTGGTCTCCCGCCTCAGCTGGAGAGGCGTCCCAATTGCCCTGCCAAGCGTCGAGGAGAATCCCGAGTTGTCCCTCGCAACTAGGCAGGAGTCCTGACGTCGCTGAACAAACACGTGGCTGGAAGGGCCATCCCCGTGTTACCTCGAGAATATACCCCAGGTTCCCGCCCCAACTCGAGAAAAACCATGAGATTTCCCTCTCGCCGCGAGATGAGGCTCGATTCCCCTGCAATGCGTGCAGAGCAATACCGTGTTGCACATCACACATGAAAGAAGCCTTGATTTCCTTGATGGCACTCCAGAGAAACCCCAAGAACACTGTTTCAAGGCTAGAGGGATCCTGAGGTCACTGTAGCAACACGAAAGAGCTCCGTGGACCAACAATCAACTCGAGATGAGAGGTTAGTCCCTGGCTTCGACTCCAGAGGAATACCACCTTACCACAAGCACCTCAAGAGGAGGCTTCTCTCAGCTCTAGCTATGTGCTGAGTGTGCGGCCTCAAGTGGAATGGACACCGCGATGCCCTGACTCGAAATAAGGCCGGATATCCCTGCAGTGACTTGAATGCAGGCTCGTCTTGCATCTCCCAAGTCGAAAGGATGTCTGAATCCCCTGTGGAGACCACAGAGAAAGACCTAGTTCCCCACCTCATAGTGACCGGAGGCCTCACATCCTTTGAAAACTCCAGAGGTACGCGGAGATCAGTGCCTCCAAAGGAGACGATGCCTGACTCCTCGTGAAACTTGATAGGAGTCCCAGGATTCCTGTGGCACGTGGAAAGGGACACTTGGTCTCCCGCCTCAGATGGAGAGGCGGCCCAATTGCCCTGCCAAGCCTCGAGGAGAATCCCGAGTTGTCCCTCGCAACTAGGCAGGAGTCCTGACGTCGCTGAACAAACACGTGGCTGGAAGGGCCATCCCCGTCATAAGTCGAGAATATACCGCAGGGTCCAGCCGCAACTCGAGAAAAACCATGAGACTTCCCCCTCGCCGCGAGATGAGGCTCGATTCTCCGGCACTGCATGCAGAGCAATTCCGTGTTGCACATCAAACATGAAAGGAGACTTGATTTCCTTGATGGCACTCCAGAGAAACCCCAAGAACACTGTTTCAAGGCTAGAGGGATCCTGAGGTCACTGTAGCAACACGAAAGAGCTCCGTGGACCAACAATCAACTCGAGATGAGAGGTTAGTCCCTGGCTTCGCCTCCAGAGGAATACCACCTTACCACAAGCACCTCAAGAGGAGGCTTCTCTCAGGAGGCTTCTCTCAGCTCAAGCTATGTGCTGAGTTTGCGGCCTCAAGTGGAATGGACACCGCGATGCCCTGACTCGAAATAAGGCCATATATCCCTGCAGTGACTTGAATGCAGGCTCGTCTTGCATCTCCCAAGACGAAAGAATGTCTGAATGCCCTGTGGAGACCACAGAAAAAGACCTAGGTCCCCACCTCAAATTGACCGGAGGCCTCACATCCTTTGAAAACTCCAGAGGTACGCGGAGATCAGTGCCTCCAAAGGAGACGATGCCTGACTCCTCGTGAAACTTGATAGGAGTCCCAGGATTCCTGTGGCACCTGGAAAGGGACCGTTGGTCTCCCGCCTCAGCTGGAGAGGCGTCCCAATTGCCCTGCAGGGCCTCGAGGAGAATCCCGAGTTGTTCCTCGCAACTAGGCAGGAGTCCTGACGTCGCTGAACAAACACGTGGCTGGAAGGGCCATCCCCGTCGTAACTCGAGAATATACCCCAGGTTTCCGCCGCAACTCGAGGAAAACCATGAGACTTCCCCCTCGCCGCGAGATGAGGCCCGATTCCCCTGCACTGCGTGCAGAGCAATTCAGTGTTGTACATCACACATGAAAGGAGCCTTGATTTCCTTGATGGCACTCCAGAGAAACCCCAAGAACACTGTTTCAAGGCTAGAGGGATCCTGAGGTCACTGTAGCCACACGAAAGAGTTCCGTGGACCAAAAATCAACTCGAGATGAGAGGTTAGTCCCTGGCTTCGACTCCAGAGGAATAACACCTTAACAGAAGCACCTCAAGAGGAGGCTTCTCTCAGCTCTAGGTATGTGAGAGGGACCCTGAGTTTGCGGCCTCAAGTGGAATGGACACCGCGATGCCCTGACGCGAAATAAGGCCGGATATCCCTGCAGTGACTTGAATGCAGGCTCGTCTTGCATCTCCCAAGACGAAAGGATGTCTGAATTCCCTGTGGAGACCTCAGAGAAAGATCTAGTTCCCCACCTCATCGCGACCGGAGGCCTCACATCCTTTGAAAACTCCAGAGGTACGCGGAGATCAGTGCCTCCAAAGGAGACGATGCCTGACTCCTCGTGAAACTTGATAGGAGTCCCAGGATTCCTGTGGCACGTGGAAAGGGACCCTTGGTCTCCCGCCTCAATGGAGAGGCGTCCCAATTGCCCTGCCAAGCCTCGAGGAGAATCCCGAGTTGTCCCTCGCAACTAGGCAGGAGTCCTGACGTCGCTGAACAAACACGTGGCTGGAAGGGCCATCCCCGTCGTAACTCGAGAATATACCCCAGGTTCCCGCCGCAACTCGAGAAAAACCATGAGACTTCCCCCTCGCTGCGAGACGAGGCCTGATTCCCCTGCCCTGTGTGCAGAGCAATTCCGTGTTGCACATCAGACATGAAAGGAGCCTTGATTTCCTTGATGGCACTCCAGAGAAACCCCAAGAACACTGTTTCAAGGATAGAGGGATCCTGAGGTCACTGTAGCAACACGAAAGAGCTCCGTGGACCAAAAATCAACTCGAGATGAGAGGTTAGTCCCTGGCTTCGACTCCAGAGGAATACCACCTTACCACAAGCACCTCAAGAGGAGGCTTCTCTCAGCTCTAGGTATGTGAGAGGGACCCTGAGTTTGCGGCCTCAAGTGGAATGAACACCGCGATGCCCTGACGCGAAATAAGGCCGGATATCCCTGCAGTGACTTGAATGCAGGCTCGTCTTGCATCTCCCAAGACGAAAGGATGTCTGAATCCCCTGTGGAGACCACAGAGAAAGACCTCGTTCCCCACCTCATCGCGACCGGAGGCCTCACATCCTTTGAAAACTCCAGAGGTACGCGGAGATCAGTGCCTCCATAGGAGACGATGCCTGACTCCTCATGAAACTTGATAGGAGTCTCAGGATTCCTGTGGCACGTGGAAAGGGACGCTTGGTCTCCCGCCTCAGCTGGAGAGGCGTCCCAATTGCCCTGCCAAGCCTCGAGGAGAATCCCGAGTTGTCCCTCGCAACTAGGCAGGAGTCCTGACGTCGCTGAACAAACACGTGGGTGGAAGGGCCATCCCCGTCGTACCTCGAGAATATACCCCAGGTTCCCGCCGCAACTCGAGAAAAACCATGAGACTTCCCCCTCGCCGTGAGATGAGGCCTGATTCCCCTGCCCTGCGTCCAGAGCAATTGCGTGTTGCACATCACACGTGAAAGGAGCCTTGATTTCCTTGATGGCACTCCAGAGAAACCCCAAGAACACTGTTTCAAGGCTAGAGGGATCCTGAGGTCACTGTAGCAACACGAAAGAGCTCCGTGGACCAAGAATCAACTCGAGATGAGAGGTTAGTCCCTGGCTTCGACTCCAGAAGAATACCACCTTTACACAAGCACCTCAAGAGGAGGCTTCTCTCAGCTCTAGCTATGTGCTGAGTTTGCGGCCACAAGTGGAATGGACACCGCGATGCCCTGACTCGAAATAAGGCCGGATATCCCTGTAGTGACTTGAATGCAGGCTAGTCTTGCATCTCCCAAGTCGAAATGATGTCTGAATCCCCTGTGGAGACCACAGAGAAAGACCTAGTTCCCCACCTCATAGTGACCGGAGGCCTCACATCCTTTGAAAACTCCAGAGGTACGCGGAGATCAGTGCCTCCAAAGGAGACGATGCCTGACTCCTCGTGAAACTTGATAGGAGTCCCAGGATTCCTGTGGCACGTGGAAAGGGACATTTGGTCTCCCGCCTCAGATGGAGAGGCGGCCCAATTGCCCTGCCAAGCCTCGAGGAGAATCCCGAGTTGTCCCTCGCAACTAGGCAGGAGTCCTGACGTCACTGAACAAACACGTGGCTGGAAGGGCCATCCCCGTCATAAGTCGAGAATATACCGCAGGGTCCCGCCGCAACTCGAGAAAAACCATGAGACTTCCCCCTCGCCGCGAGATGAGGCTCGATTCTCCAGCACTGCATGCAGAGCAATTCCGTGTTGCACATCAAACATGAAAGGAGCCTTGATTTCCTTGATGGCACTCCAGAGAAACCCCAAGAACACTGTTTCAAGGCTAGAGGGATCCTGAGGTTACTGTAGCAACATGAGAGAGCTCCATGGACCAAAAATCAACTCGAGATGAGAGGTTAGTCCCTGGCTTCGACTCCAGAGGAATACCACCTTACCACAAGCACCTCAAGCGGAGGCTTCTCTCAGCTCTAGGTATGTGAGAGGGACCCTGAGTTTGCGGACTCAAGTGGAATGGACACCGCGATGCCCTGACTCGAAATAAGGCCATATATCCCTGCAGTGACTTGAATGCAGCCTCGTCTTGCATCTCCCAAGACGAAAGAATGTCTGAATGCCCTGTGGAGACCACAGAGAAAGACCTAGTCCCCACCTCATAGTGACCGGAGGCCTCACATCCTTTGAAAACTCCAGAGGTACGCGGAGATCAGTGCCTCCAACGGAGACGATGCCTGACTCCTCGTGAAACTTGATAGGAGTCCCAGGATTCCTGTGGCACGTGGAAAGGGACCCTTGGTCTCCCGCCTCAGATGGAGAGGCGTCCCAATTGCCCTGCCAAGCCTGGAGGATAATCCCGAGTTGTCCCTCGCAACTAGGCAGGAGTCCTGACGTCGCTGAACAAACACGTGGCTGGAAGGGCCATCCCCGTCGTAACTCGAGAATATACCCCAGGTTCCCGCCGCAACTCGAGAAAAACCATGAGACTTCCCCCTCGCTGCGAGACGAGGCCTGATTCCCCTGCCCTGTGTGCAGAGCAATTCCGTGTTGCACATCAGACATGAAAGGAGCCTTGATTTCCTTGATGGCACTCCAGAGAAACCCCAAGAACACTGTTTCAAGGCTAGAGGGATCCTGAGGTCACTGTAGCAACACGAAAGAGCTCCGTAGACCAAAAATCAACTCGAGATGAGAGGTTAGTCCCTGGCTTCGACTCCAGAGGAATACCACCTTACCACAAGCACCTCAAGAGGAGGCTTCTCTCAGCTCTAGGTATGTGAGAGGGACCCTGAGTTTGCGGCCTCAAGTGGAATGAACACCGCGATGCCCTGACGCGAAATAAGGCCGGATATCCCTGCAGTGACTTGAATGCAGGCTCGTCTTGCATCTCCCAAGACGAAAGGATGTCTGAATCCCCTGTGGAGACCACAGAGAAAGACCTAGTTCCCCACCTCATCGCGACCGGAGGCCTCACATCCTTTGAAAACTCCAGAGGTACGCGGAGATCAGTGCCTCCATAGGAGACGATGCCTGACTCCTCATGAAACTTGATAGGAGTCTCAGGATTCCTGTGGCACGTGGAAAGGGACCCGTGGTCTCCCGCCTCAGCTGGAGAGGCATCCCAATTGCCCTGCCAAGCCTCGAGGAGAATCCCGAGTTGTCCCTCGCAACTAGGCAGGAGTCCTGACGTCGCTGAACGAACACGTGGCTGGAAGGGCCATCCCCGTCGTACCTCGAGAATATACCCCAGGTTCCCGCCGCAACTCGAGAAAAATCATGAGACTTCCCCCTCGCCGTGAGATGAGGCCTGATTCCCCTGCCCTGCGTCCAGAGCAATTCCGTGTTGCACATCACACGTGAAAGGAGCCTTGATTTCCTTGATGGCACTCCAGAGAAACCCCAAGAACACTGTTTCAAGGCTAGAGGGATCCTGAGGTCACTGTAGCAACACGAAAGAGCTCCGTGGACCAAGAATCAACTCGAGATGAGAGGTTAGTCCCTGGCTTCGACTCCAGAGGAATACCACCTTAACACAAGCACCTCAAGAGGAGGCTTCTCTCAGCTCTAGCTATGTGCTGAGTTTGCGGCCTCAAGTGGAATGGACACCGCGATGCCCTGACTCGAAATAAGGCCGGATATCCCTGCAGTGACTTGAATGCAGGCTCGTCTTGCATCTCCCAAGTCGAAAGGATGTCTGAATCCCCTGTGGAGACCACAGAGAAAGACCTAGTTCCCCACCTCATAGTGACCGGAGGCCTCACATCCTTTGAAAACTCCAGAGGTACGCGGAGATCAGTGCCTCCAAAGGAGACGATGCCTGACTCCTCGTGAAACTTGATAGGAGTCCCAGGATTCCTGTGGCACGTGGAAAGGGACACTTGGTCTCCCGCCTCAGATGGAGAGGCGGCCCAATTGCCCTGCCAAGCCTCGAGGAGAATCCCGAGTTGTCCCTCGCAACTAGGCAGGAGTCCTGACCTCGCTGAACAAACACGTGGCTGGAAGGGCCATCCCCGTCATAAGTCGAGAATATACCGCAGGGTCCCGCCGCAACTCGAGAAAAACCATGAGACTTCCCCCTCGCCGCGAGATGAGGCTCGATTCTCCGGCACTGCATGCAGAGCAATTCCGTGTTGCACATCAAACATGAAAGGAGCCTTGATTTCCTTGATGGCACTCCAGAGAAACCCCAAGAACACTGTTTCAAGGCTAGAGGGATCCTGAGGTCACTGTAGCAACACGAAAGAGCTCCGTGGACCAACAATCAACTCGAGATGAGAGGTTAGTCCCTGGCTTCGACTCCAGAGGAATACCACCTTACCACAAGCACCTCAAGAGGAGGCTTCTCTCAGGAGGCTTCTCTCAGCTCAAGCTATGTGCTGAGTTTGCGGCCTCAAGTGGAATGGACACCGCGATGCCCTGACTCGAAATAAGGCCATATATCCCTGCAGTGACTTGAATGCAGGCTCGTCTTGCATCTCCCAAGACGAAAGAATGTCTGAATGCCCTGTGGAGACCACAGAAAAAGACCTAGGTCCCCACCTCAAAATGACCGGAGGCCTCACATCCTTTGAAAACTCCAGAGGTACGCGGAGATCAGTGCCTCCAAAGGAGACGATGCCTGACTCCTCGTGAAACTTGATAGGAGTCCCAGGATTCCTGTGGCACGTGGAAAGGGACCGTTGGTCTCCCGCCTCAGCTGGAGAGGCGTCCCAATTGCCCTGCAGGGCCTCGAGGAGAATCCCGAGTTGTTCCTCGCAAATAGGCAGGAGTCCTGACGTCGCTGAACAAACACGTGGCTCGAAGGGCCATCCCCGTCGTAACTCGAGAATATACCCCAGGTTTCCGCCGCAACTCGAGGAAAACCATGAGACTTCCCCCTCGCCGCGAGATGAGGCCCGATTCCCCTGCACTGCGTGCAGAGCAATTCAGTGTTGTACATCACACATGAAAGGAGCCTTGATTTCCTTGATGGCACTCCAGAGAAACCCCAAGAACACTGTTTCAAGGCTAGAGGGATCCTGAGGTCACTGTAGCCACACGAAAGAGTTCCGTGGACCAAAAATCAACTCGAGATGAGAGGTTAGTCCCTGGCTTCGACTCCAGAGGAATAACACCTTAACAGAAGCACCTCAAGAGGAGGCTTCTCTCAGCTCTAGGTATGTGAGAGGGACCCTGAGTTTGCGGCCTCAAGTGGAATGGACACCGCGATGCCCTGACACGAAATAAGGCCGGATATCCCTGCAGTGACTTGAATGCAGGCTCGTCTTGCATCTCCCAAGACGAAAGGATGTCTGAATTCCCTGTGGAGACCTCAGAGAAAGATCTAGTTCCCCACCTCATCGCGACCGGAGGCCTCACATCCTTTGAAAACTCCAGAGGTACGCGGAGATCAGTGCCTCCAAAGGAGACGATGCCTGACTCCTCGTGAAACTTGATAGGAGTCCCAGGATTCCTGTGGCACGTGGAAAGGGACCCTTGGTCTCCCGCCTCAGATGGAGAGGCGTCCCAATTGCCCTGCCAAGCCTGGAGGAGAATCCCGAGTTGTCCCTCGCAACTAGGCAGGAGTCCTGACGTCGCTGAACAAACACGTGGCTGGAAGGGCCATCCCCGTCGTAACTCGAGAATATACCCCAGGTTCCCGCCGCAACTCGAGAAAAACCATGAGACTTCCCCCTCGCTGCGAGACGAGGCCTGATTCCCCTGCCCTGTGTGCAGAGCAATTCCGTGTTGCACATCAGACATGAAAGGAGCCTTGATTTCCTTGATGGCACTCCAGAGAAACCCCAAGAACACTGTTTCAAGGATAGAGGGATCCTGAGGTCACTGTAGCAACACGAAAGAGCTCCGTGGACCAAAAATCAACTCGAGATGAGAGGTTAGTCCCTGGCTTCGACTCCAGAGGAATACCACCTTACCACAAGCACCTCAAGAGGAGGCTTCTCTCAGCTCTAGGTATGTGAGAGGGACCCTGAGTTTGCGGCCTCAAGTGGAATGAACACCGCGATGCCCTGACGCGAAATAAGGCCGGATATCCCTGCAGTGACTTGAATGCAGGCTCGTCTTGCATCTCCCAAGACGAAAGGATGTCTGAATCCCCTGTGGAGACCACAGAGAAAGACCTCGTTCCCCACCTCATCGCGACCGGAGGCCTTACATCCTTTGAAAACTCCAGAGGTACGCGGAGATCAGTGCCTCCATAGGAGACGATGCCTGACTCCTCATGAAACTTGATAGGAGTCTCAGGATTCCTGTGGCACGTGGAAAGGGACGCTTGGTCTCCCGCCTCAGCTGGAGAGGCGTCCCAATTGCCCTGCCAAGCCTCGAGGAGAATCCCGAGTTGTCCCTCGCAACTAGGCAGGAGTCCTGACGTCGCTGAACAAACACGTGGGTGGAAGGGCCATCCCCGTCGTACCTCGAGAATATACCCCAGGTTCCCGCCGCAACTCGAGAAAAACCATGAGACTTCCCCCTCGCCGTGAGATGAGGCCTGATTCCCCTGCCCTGCGTCAGAGCAATTGCGTGTTGCACATCACACGTGAAAGGAGCCTTGATTTCCTTGATGGCACTCCAGAGAAACCCCAAGAACACTGTTTCAAGGCTAGAGGGATCCTGAGGTCACTGTAGCAACACGAAAGAGCTCCGTGGACCAAGAATCAACTCGAGATGAGAGGTTAGTCCCTGGCTTCGACTCCAGAAGAATACCACCTTAACACAAGCACCTCAAGAGGAGGCTTCTCTCAGCTCTAGCTATGTGCTGAGTTTGCGGCCACAAGTGGAATGGACACCGCGATGCCCTGACTCGAAATAAGGCCGGATATCCCTGTAGTGACTTGAATGCAGGCTAGTCTTGCATCTCCCAAGTCGAAATGATGTCTGAATACCCTGTGGAGACCACAGAGAAAGACCTAGTTCCCCACCTCATAGTGACCGGAGGCCTCACATCCTTTGAAAACTCCAGAGGTACGCGGAGATCAGTGCCTCCAAAGGAGACGATGCCTGACTCCTCGTGAAACTTGATAGGAGTCCCAGGATTCCTGTGGCACGTGGAAAGGGACATTTGGTCTCCCGCCTCAGATGGAGAGGCGGCCCAATTGCCCTGCCAAGCCTCGAGGAGAATCCCGAGTTGTCCCTCGCAACTAGGCAGGAGTCCTGACGTCACTGAACAAACACGTGGCTGGAAGGGCCATCCCCGTCATAAGTCGAGAATATACCGCAGGGTCCCGCCGCAACTCGAGAAAAACCATGAGACTTCCCCCTCGCCGCGAGATGAGGCTCGATTCTCCAGCACTGCATGCAGAGCAATTCCGTGTTGCACATCAAACATGAAAGGAGCCTTGATTTCCTTGATGGCACTCCAGAGAAACCCCAAGAACACTGTTTCAAGGCTAGAGGGATCCTGAGGTTACTGTAGCAACATGAGAGAGCTCCATGGACCAAAAATCAACTCGAGATGAGAGGTTAGTCCCTGGCTTCGACTCCAGAGGAATACCACCTTACCACAAGCACCTCAAGCGGAGGCTTCTCTCAGCTCTAGGTATGTGAGAGGGACCCTGAGTTTGCGGACTCAAGTGGAATGGACACCGCGATGCCCTGACTCGAAATAAGGCCATATATCCCTGCAGTGACTTGAATGCAGCCTCGTCTTGCATCTCCCAAGACGAAAGAATGTCTGAATGCCCTGTGGAGACCACAGAGAAAGACCTAGTCCCCACCTCATAGTGACCGGAGGCCTCACATCCTTTGAAAACTCCAGAGGTACGCGGAGATCAGTGCCTCCAACGGAGACGATGCCTGACTCCTCGTGAAACTTGATAGGAGTCCCAGGATTCCTGTGGCACGTGGAAAGGGACCCTTGGTCTCCCGCCTCAGATGGAGAGGCGTCCCAATTGCCCTGCCAAGCCTGGAGGAGAATCCCGAGTTGTCCCTCGCAACTAGGCAGGAGTCCTGACGTCGCTGAACAAACACGTGGCTGGAAGGGCCATCCCCGTCGTAACTCGAGAATATACCCCAGGTTCCCGCCGCAACTCGAGAAAAACCATGAGACTTCCCCCTCGCTGCGAGACGAGGCCTGATTCCCCTGCCCTGTGTGCAGAGCAATTCCGTGTTGCACATCAGACATGAAAGGAGCCTTGATTTCCTTGATGGCACTCCAGAGAAACCCCAAGAACACTGTTTCAAGGCTAGAGGGATCCTGAGGTCACTGTAGCAACACGAAAGAGCTCCGTAGACCAAAAATCAACTCGAGATGAGAGGTTAGTCCCTGGCTTCGACTCCAGAGGAATACCACCTTACCACAAGCACCTCAAGAGGAGGCTTCTCTCAGCTCTAGGTATGTGAGAGGGACCCTGAGTTTGCGGCCTCAAGTGGAATGAACACCGCGATGCCCTGACGCGAAATAAGGCCGGATATCCCTGCAGTGACTTGAATGCAGGCTCGTCTTGCATCTCCCAAGACGAAAGGATGTCTGAATCCCCTGTGGAGACCACAGAGAAAGACCTAGTTCCCCACCTCATCGCGACCGGAGGCCTCACATCCTTTGAAAACTCCAGAGGTACGCGGAGATCAGTGCCTCCATAGGAGACGATGCCTGACTCCTCATGAAACTTGATAGGAGTCTCAGGATTCCTGTGGCACGTGGAAAGGGACCCGTGGTCTCCCGCCTCAGCTGGAGAGGCATCCCAATTGCCCTGCCAAGCCTCGAGGAGAATCCCGAGTTGTCCCTCGCAACTAGGCAGGAGTCCTGACGTCGCTGAACGAACACGTGGCTGGAAGGGCCATCCCCGTCGTACCTCGAGAATATACCCCAGGTTCCCGCCGCAACTCGAGAAAAACCATGAGACTTCCCCCTCGCCGTGAGATGAGGCCTGATTCCCCTGCCCTGCGTCCAGAGCAATTCCGTGTTGCACATCACACGTGAGAGGAGCCTTGATTTCCTTGATGGCACTCCAGAGAAACCCCAAGAACACTGTTTCAAGGCTAGAGGGATCCTGAGGTCACTGTAGCAACACGAAAGAGCTCCGTGGACCAAGAATCAACTCGAGATGAGAGGTTAGTCCCTGGCTTCGACTCCAGAGGAATACCACCTTAACACAAGCACCTCAAGAGGAGGCTTCTCTCAGCTCTAGCTATGTGCTGAGTTTGCGGCCTCAAGTGGAATGGACACCGCGATGCCCTGACTCGAAATAAGGCCGGATATCCCTGCAGTGACTTGAATGCAGGCTCGTCTTGCATCTCCCAAGTCGAAAGGATGTCTGAATCCCCTGTGGAGACCACAGAGAAAGACCTAGTTCCCCACCTCATAGTGACCGGAGGCCTCACATCCTTTGAAAACTCCAGAGGTACGCGGAGATCAGTGCCTCCAAAGGAGACGTTGCCTGACTCCTCGTGAAACTTGATAGGAGTCCCAGGATTCCTGTGGCACGTGGAAAGGGACACTTGGTCTCCCGCCTCAGATGGAGAGGCGGCCCAATTGCCCTGCCAAGCCTCGAGGAGAATACCGAGTTGTCCCTCGCAACTAGGCAGGAGTCCTGACCTCGCTGAACAAACACGTGTGTGGAAGGGCCATCCCCGTCATAAGTCGAGAATATACCGCAGGGTCCCGCCGCAACTCGAGAAAAACCATGAGACTTCCCCCTCGCCGCGAGATGAGGCTCGATTCTCCGGCACTGCATGCAGAGCAATTCCGTGTTGCACATCAAACATGAAAGGAGCCTTGATTTCCTTGATGGCACTCCAGAGAAACCCCAAGAACACTGTTTCAAGGCTAGAGGGATCCTGAGGTCACTGTAGCAACACGAAAGAGCTCCGTGGACCAACAATCAACTCGAGATGAGAGGTTAGTCCCTGGCTTCGACTCCAGAGGAATACCACCTTACCACAAGCACCTCAAGAGGAGGCTTCTCTCAGCTCAAGCTATGTGCTGAGTTTGCGGACTCAAGTGGAATGGACACCGCGATGCCCTGACTCGAAATAAGGCCATATATCCCTGCAGTGACTTGAATGCAGGCTCGTCTTGCATCTCCCAAGACGAAAGAATGTCTGAATGCCCTGTGAAGACCACAGAAAAAGACCTAGTTCCCCACCTCAAATTGACCGGAGGCCTCACATCCTTTGAAAACTCCAGAGGTACGCGGAGATCAGTGCCTCCAAAGGAGACGATACCTGACTCCTCGTGAAACTTGATAGGAGTCCCAGGATTCCTGTGGCACGTGGAAAGGGACCGTTGGTCTCCCACCTCAGCTGGAGAGGCGTCCCAATTGCCCTGCAGGGCCTCGAGGAGAATCCCGAGTTGTTCCTCGCAACTAGGCAGGAGTCCTGACGTCGCTGAACAAACACGTGGCTGGAAGGGCCATCCCCGTCGTAACTCGAGAATATACCCCAGGTTTCCGCCGCAACTCGAGGAAAACCATGAGACTTCCCCCTCGCCGAGAGATGAGGCCCGATTCCCCTGCACTGCGTGCAGAGCAATTCAGTGTTGTACATCACACATGAAAGGAGCCTTGATTTCCTAGATGGCAATCCAGAGAAACCCCAAGAACACTGTTTCAAGGCTAGAGGGATCCTGAGGTCACTGTAGCCACACGAAAGAGTTCCGTGGACCAAAAATCAACTCGAGATAAGAGGTTAGTCCCTGGCTTCGACTCCAGAGGAATAACACCTTACCACAAGCACCTCAAGAGGAGGCTTCTCTCAGCTCTAGGTATGTGAGAGGGACCCTGAGTTTGCGGCCTCAAGTGGAATGGACACCGCGATGCCCTGACGCGAAATAAGGCCGGATATCCCTGCAGTGACTTGAATGCAGGCTCGTCTTGCATCTCCCAAGACGAAAGGATGTCTGAATTCCCTGTGGAGACCTCAGAGAAAGATCTAGTTCCCCACCTCATCGCGACCGGAGGCCTCACATCCTTTGAAAACTCCAGAGGTACGCGGAGATCAGTGCCTCCAAAGGAGACGATGCCTGACTCCTCGTGAAAATTGATAGGAGTCCCAGGATTCCTGTGGCACATGGAAAGGGACCCTTGGTCTCCCTCCTCAGCTGGAGAGGCGTCCCAATTGCCCTGCCAAGCCTCGAGGAGAATCCCGAGTTGTCCCTCGCAACTAGGCAGAAGTCCTGATGTCGCTGAACAAACACGTGGCTGGAAGGGCCATCCCCGTCATAACTCGAGAATATACCGCAGGGTCCCGCCGCAACTCGAGAAAAACCATGAGACTTCCCCCTCGCCGCGAGATGTGGCTCGATTCTCCGGCACTGCATGCAGAGCAATTCCGTGTTGCACATCAAACATGGAAGGAGCCTTGATTTCCTTGATGGCACTCCAGAGAAACCCCAAGAACACTGTTTCAAGGCTAGAGGGATCCTG
This sequence comes from Cervus elaphus, assembly GCF_910594005.1. NCBI lineage: Eukaryota > Metazoa > Chordata > Mammalia > Artiodactyla > Cervidae > Cervus > Cervus elaphus. The sequence continues at coordinate 1,386,595 of NC_057815.1, read as the reverse complement.
AGGTTACTGTAGCAACATGAGAGAGCTCCATGGACCAAAAATCAACTCGAGATGAGAGGTTAGTCCCTGGCTTCGACTCCAGAGGAATACCACCTTACCACAAGCACCTCAAGAGGAGGCTTCTCTCAGCTCTAGGTATGTGAGAGGGACCCTGAGTTTGCGGACTCAAGTGGAATGGACACCGCGATGCCCTGACGCGAAATAAAGCCGGATATCCCTGCAGTGAATTGAATGCAGGCTCGTCTTGCATCTCCCAAGATGAAAGGATGTCTGAATCCCCTGTGGAGACCACAGAGAAAGACCTAGTTCCCCACCTCATCGCGACCGGAGGCCTCACATCCTTTGAAAACTCCAGAGGTACGCGGAGATCAGTGCCTCCAACGGAGACGATGCCTGACTCCTCGTGAAACTTGATAGGAGTCCCAGGATTCCTGTGGCACGTGGAAAGGGACCCTTGTTCTCCCGCCTCAGATGGAGAGGCGTCCCAATTGCCCTGCCAAGCCTCGAGGAGAATCCCGAGTTGTCCCTCGCAACTAGGCAGGAGTCCTGACGTCGCTGAACAAACACGTGGCTGGAAGGGCCATCCCCGTCGTAACTCGAGAATATACCCCAGGTTCCCGCCGCAACTCGAGAAAAACCATGAGACTTCCCCCTCGCCGTGAGATGAGGCCTGATTCCCCTGCCCTGCGTCCAGAGCAATTCCGTGTTGCACATCACACGTGAGAGGAGCCTTGATTTCCTTGATGGCACTCCAGAGAAACCCCAAGAACACTGTTTCAAGGCTAGAGGGATCCTGAGGTCACTGTAGCAACACGAAAGAGCTCCGTGGACCAAGAATCAACTCGAGATGAGAGGTTAGTCCCTGGCTTCGACTCCAGAGGAATACCACCTTAACACAAGCACCTCAAGAGGAGGCTTCTCTCAGCTCTAGCTATGTGCTGAGTTTGCGGCCTCAAGTGGAATGGACACCGCGATGCCCTGACTCGAAATAAGGCCGGATATCACTGCAGTGACTTGAATGCAGGCTCGTCTTGCATCTCCCAAGTCGAAAGGATGTCTGAATCCCCTGTGGAGACCACAGAGAAAGACCTAGTTCCCCACCTCATAGTGACCGGAGGCCTCACATCCTTTGAAAACTCCAGAGGTACGCGGAGATCAGTGCCTCCAAAGGAGACGATGCCTGACTCCTCGTGAAACTTGATAGGAGTCCCAGGATTCCTGTGGCACGTGGAAAGGGACACTTGGTCTCCCGCCTCAGATGGAGAGGCGGCCCAATTGCCCTGCCAAGCCTCGAGGAGAATCCCAAGTTGTCCCTCGCAACTAGGCAGGAGTCCTGACGTCGCTGAACAAACACGTGGCTGGAAGGGCCATCCCCGTCATAAGTCGAGAATATAGCGCAGGGTCCCGCCGCAACTCGAGAAAAACCATGAGACTTCCCCCTCGCCGCGAGATGAGGCTCGATTCTCCGGCACTGCATGCAGAGCAATTCCGTGTTGCACATCAAACATGAAAGGAGCCTTGATTTCCTTGATGGCACTCCAGAGAAACCCCAAGAACACTGTTTCAAGGCTAGAGGGATCCTGACGTTACTGTAGCAACATGAGAGAGCTCCATGGACCAAAAATCAACTCGAGATGAGAGGTTAGTCCCTGGCTTCGACTCCAGAGGAATACCACCTTACCACAAGCACCTCAAGAGGAGGCTTCTCTCAGCTCTAGGTATGTGAGAGGGACCCTGAGTTTGCGGACTCAAGTGGAATGGACACCGCGATGCCCTGACGCGAAATAAAGCCGGATATCCCTGCAGTGAATTGAATGCAGGCTCGTCTTGCATCTCCCAAGATGAAAGGATGTCTGAATCCCCTGTGGAGACCACAGAGAAAGACCTAGTTCCCCACCTCATCGCGACCGGAGGCCTCACATCCTTTGAAAACTCCAGAGGTACGCGGAGATCAGTGCCTCCAACGGAGACGATACCTGACTCCTCGTGAAACTTGATAGGAGTCCCAGGATTCCTGTGGCACGTGGAAAGGGACCCTTGGTCTCCCGCCTCAGATGGAGAGGCGTCCCAATTGCCCTGCCAAGCCTGGAGGAGAATCCCGAGTTGTCCCTCGCAACTAGGCAGGAGTCCTGACGTCGCTGAACAAACACGTGGCTGGAAGGGCCATCCCCGTCGTAACTCGAGAATATACCCCAGGTTCCCGCCGCAACTCGAGAAAAACCATGAGACTTCCCCCTCGCTGCGAGACGAGGCCTGATTCCCCTGCCCTGTGTGCAGAGCAATTCCGTGTTGCACATCAGACATGAAAGGAGCCTTGATTTCCTTGATGGCACTCCAGAGAAACCCCAAGAACACTGTTTCAAGGCTAGAGGGATCCTGAGGTCACTGTAGCAACACGAAAGAGCTCCGTGGACCAAAAATCAACTCGAGATGAGAGGTTAGTCCCTGGCTTCGACTCCAGAGGAATACCACCTTACCACAAGCACCTCAAGAGGAGGCTTCTCTCAGCTCTAGGTATGTGAGAGGGACCCTGAGTTTGCGGCCTCAAGTGGAATGAACACCGCGATGCCCTGACGCGAAATAAGGCCGGATATCCCTGCAGTGACTTGAATGCAGGCTCGTCTTGCATCTCCCAAGACGAAAGGATGTCTGAATCCCCTGTGGAGACCACAGAGAAAGACCTCGTTCCCCACCTCATCGCGACCGGAGGCCTCACATCCTTTGAAAACTTCAGAGGTACGCGGAGATCAGTGCCTCCATAGGAGACGATGCCTGACTCCTCATGAAACTTGATAGGAGTCTCAGGATTCCTGTGGCACGTGGAAAGGGACCCGTGGTCTCCCGCCTCAGCTGGAGAGGCGTCCCAATTGCCCTGCCAAGCCTCGAGGAGAATCCCGAGTTGTCCCTCGCAACTAGGCAGGAGTCCTGACGTCGCTGAACAAACACGTGGCTGGAAGGGCCATCCCCGTCGTACCTCGAGAATATACCCCAGGTTCCCGCCGCAACTCGAGAAAAACCATGAGACTTCCCCCTCGCCGTGAGATGAGGCCTGATTCCCCTGCCCTGCGTCCAGAGCAATTCCGTGTTGCACATCACACGTGAAAGGAGCCTTGATTTCCTTGATGGCACTCCAGAGAAACCCCAAGAACACTGTTTCAAGGCTAGAGGGATCCTGAGGTCACTGTAGCAACACGAAAGAGCTCCGTGGACCAAGAATCAACTCGAGATGAGAGGTTAGTCCCTGGCTTCGACTCCAGAGGAATACCACCTTAACACAAGCACCTCAAGAGGAGGCTTCTCTCAGCTCTAGCTATGTGCTGAGTTTGCGGCCTCAAGTGGAATGGACACCGCGATGCCCTGACTCGAAATAAGGCCGGATATCCCTGTAGTGACTTGAATGCAGGCTAGCCTTGCATCTCGAAGTCGAAATGATGTCTGAATCCCCTGTGGAGACCACAGAGAAAGACCTAGTTCCCCACCTCATAGTGACCGGAGGCCTCACATCCTTTGAAAACTCCAGAGGTACGCGGAGATCAGTGCCTCCAAAGGAGACGATGCCTGACTCCTCGTGAAACTTGATAGGAGTCCCAGGATTCCTGTGGCACGTGGAAAGGGACACTTGGTCTCCCGCCTCAGATGGAGAGGCGGCCCAATTGCCCTGCCAAGCCTCGAGGAGAATCCCGAGTTGTCCTTCGCAACTAGGCAGGAGTCCTGACGTCGCTGAACAAACACGTGGCTGGAAGGGCCATCCCCGTCATAAGTCGAGAATATACCGCAGGGTCCCGCCGCAACTCGAGAAAAACCATGAGACTTCCCCCTCGCCGCGAGATGAGGCTCGATTCTCCGGCACTGCATGCAGAGCAATTCCGTGTTGCACATCAAACATGAAAGGAGCCTTGATTTCCTTGATGGCACTCCAGAGAAACCCCAAGAACACTGTTTCAAGGCTAGAGGGATCCTGAGGTTACTGTAGCAACATGAGAGAGCTCCATGGACCAAAAATCAACTCGAGATGAGAGGTTAGTCCCTGGCTTCGACTCCAGAGGAATACCACCTTACCACAAGCACCTCAAGCGGAGGCTTCTCTCAGCTCTACGTATGTGAGAGGGACCCTGAGTTTGCGGACTCAAGTGGAATGGACACCGCGATACCCTGACTCGAAATAAGGCCATATATCCCTGCAGTGACTTGAATGCAGCCTCGTCTTGCATCTCCCAAGACGAAAGAATGTCTGAATGCCCTGTGGAGACCACAGAGAAAGACCTAGTTCCCCACCTCATAGTGACCGGAGGCCTCACATCCTTTGAAAACTCCAGAGGTACGCGGAGATCAGTGCCTCCAACGGAGACGATGCCTGACTCCTCGTGAAACTTGATAGGAGTCCCAGGATTCCTGTGGCACGTGGAAAGGGACCCTTGGTCTCCCGCCTCAGATGGAGAGGCGTCCCAATTGCCCTGCCAAGCCTCGAGGAGAATCCCGAGTTGTCCCTCGCAACTAGGCAGGAGTCCTGACGTCGCTGAACAAACACGTGGCTGGAAGGGCCATCCCCGTCGTAACTCGAGAATATACCCCAGGTTCCCGCCGCAACTCGAGAAAAACCATGAGACTTCCCCCTCGCTGCGAGACGAGGCCTGATTCCCCTGCCCTGTGTGCAGAGCAATTCCGTGTTGCACATCAGACATGAAAGGAGCCTTGATTTCCTTGATGGCACTCCAGAGAAACCCCAAGAACACTGTTTCAAGGCTAGAGGGATCCTGAGGTCACTGTAGCAACACGAAAGAGCTCCGTAGACCAAAAATCAACTCGAGATGAGAGGTTAGTCCCTGGCTTCGACTCCAGAGGAATACCACCTTACCACAAGCACCTCAAGAGGAGGCTTCTCTCAGCTCTAGGTATGTGAGAGGGACCCTGAGTTTGCGGCCTCAAGTGGAATGAACACCGCGATGCCCTGACGCGAAATAAGGCCGGATATCCCTGCAGTGACTTGAATGCAGGCTCGTCTTGCATCTCCCAAGACGAAAGGATGTCTGAATCCCCTGTGGAGACCACAGAGAAAGACCTAGTTCCCCACCTCATCGCGACCGGAGGCCTCACATCCTTTGAAAACTTCAGAGGTACGCGGAGATCAGTGCCTCCATAGGAGACGATGCCTGACTCCTCATGAAACTTGATAGGAGTCTCAGGATTCCTGTGGCACGTGGAAAGGGACCCTTGGTCCTCCGCCTCAGATGGAGAGGCGTCCCAATTGCCCTGCCAAGCCTCGAGGAGAATCCCGAGTTGTCCCTCGCAACTAGGCAGGAGTCCTGACGTCGCTGAACAAACACGTGGCTGGAAGGGCCATCCCCGTCGTAACTCGAGAATATACCCCAGGTTCCCGCCGCAACTCGAGAAAAACCATGAGACTTCCCCCTCGCTGCGAGACGAGGCCTGATTCCCCTGCCCTGTGTGCAGAGCAATTCCGTGTTGCACATCAGACATGAAAGGAGCCTTGATTTCCTTGATGGCACTCCAGAGAAACCCCAAGAACACTGTTTCAAGGCTAGAGGGATCCTGAGGTCACTGTAGCAACACGAAAGAGCTCCGTAGACCAAAAATCAACTCGAGATGAGAGGTTAGTCCCTGGCTTCGACTCCAGAGGAATACCACCTTACCACAAGCACCTCAAGAGGAGGCTTCTCTCAGCTCTAGGTATGTGAGAGGGACCCTGAGTTTGCGGCCTCAAGTGGAATGAACACCGCGATGCCCTGACGCGAAATAAGGCCGGATATCCCTGCAGTGACTTGAATGCAGGCTCGTCTTGCATCTCCCAAGACGAAAGGATGTCTGAATCCCCTGTGGAGACCACAGAGAAAGACCTAGTTCCCCACCTCATCGCGACCGGAGGCCTCACATCCTTTGAAAACTTCAGAGGTACGCGGAGATCAGTGCCTCCATAGGAGACGATGCCTGACTCCTCATGAAACTTGATAGGAGTCTCAGGATTCCTGTGGCACGTGGAAAGGGACCCGTGGTCTCCCGCCTCAGCTGGAGAGGCGTCCCAATTGCCCTGCCAAGCCTCGAGGAGAATCCCGAGTTGTCCCTCGCAACTAGGCAGGAGTCCTGACGTCGCTGAACTAACACGTGGGTGGAAGGGCCATCCCCGTCGTACCTCGAGAATATACCCCAGGTTCCCGCCGCAACTCGAGAAAAACCATGAGACTTCCCCCTCGCCGTGAGATGAGGCCTGATTCCCCTGCCCTGCGTCCAGAGCAATTCCGTGTTGCACATCACACGTGAAAGGAGCCTTGATTTCCTTGATGGCACTCCAGAGAAACCCCAAGAACACTGTTTCAAGGCTAGAGGGATCCTGAGGTCACTGTAGCAACACGAAAGAGCTCCGTGGACCAAGAATCAACTCGAGATGAGAGGTTAGTCCCTGGCTTCGACTCCAGCGGAATACCACCTTAACACAAGCACCTCAAGAGGAGGCTTCTCTCAGCTCTAGCTATGTGCTGAGTTTGCGGCCTCAAGTGGAATGGACACCGCGATGCCCTGACTCGAAATAAGGCCGGATATCCCTGCAGTGACTTGAATGCAGGCTCGTCTTGCATCTCCCAAGTCGAAAGGATGTCTGAATCCCCTGTGGAGACCACAGAGAAAGACCTAGTTCCCCACCTCATAGTGACCGGAGGCCTCACATCCTTTGAAAACTCCAGAGGTACGCGGAGATCAGTGCCTCCAAAGGAGACGATGCCTGACTCCTCGTGAAACTTGATAGGAGTCCCAGGATTCCTGTGGCACGTGGAAAGGGACACTTGGTCTCCCGCCTCAGATGGAGAGGCGGCCCAATTGCCCTGCCAAGCCTCGAGGAGAATACCGAGTTGTCCCTCGCAACTAGGCAGGAGTCCTGACCTCGCTGAACAAACACGTGGCTGGAAGGGCCATCCCCGTCATAAGTCGAGAATATACCGCAGGGTCCCGCCGCAACTCGAGAAAAACCATGAGACTTCCCCCTCGCCGCGAGATGAGGCTCGATTCTCCGGCACTGCATGCAGAGCAATTCCGTGTTGCACATCAAACATTAAAGGAGCCTTGATTTCCTTGATGGCACTCCAGAGAAACCCCAAGAACACTGTTTCAAGGCTAGAGGGATCCTGAGGTCACTGTAGCAACACGAAAGAGCTCCGTGGACCAACAATCAACTCGAGATGAGAGGTTAGTCCCTGGCTTCGACTCCAGAGGAATACCACCTTACCACAAGCACCTCAAGAGGAGGCTTCTCTCAGCTCTAGGTATGTGAGAGGGACCCTGAGTTTGCGGCCTCAAGTGGAATGAACACCGCGATGCCCTGACGCGAAATAAGGCCGGATATCCCTGCAGTGACTTGAATGCAGGCTCGTCTTGCATCTCCCAAGACGAAAGGATGTCTGTATCCCCTGTGGAGACCACAGAGAAAGACCTAGTTCCCAACCTCATCGCGACCGGAGGCCTCACATCCTTTGAAAACTTCAGAGGTACGCGGAGATCAGTGCCTCCATAGGAGACGATGCCTGACTCCTCATGAAACTTGATAGGAGTCTCAGGATTCCTGTGGCACGTGGAAAGGGACCCGTGGTCTCCCGCCTCAGCTGGAGAGGCGTCCCAATTGCCCTGCCAAGCCTCGAGGAGAATCCCGAGTTGTCCCTCGCAACTAGGCAGGAGTCCTGACGTCGCTGAACAAACACGTGGGTGGAAGGGCCATCCCCGTCGTACCTCGAGAATATACACCAGGTTCCCGCCGCAACTCGAGAAAAACCATGAGACTTCCCCCTCGCCGTGAGATGAGGCCTGATTCCCCTGCCCTGCGTCCAGAGCAATTCCGTGTTGCACATCACACGTGAGAGGAGCCTTGATTTCCTTGATGGCACTCCAGAGAAACCCCAAGAACACTGTTTCAAGGCTAGAGGGATCCTGAGGTCACTGTAGCAACACGAAAGAGCTCCGTGGACCAAGAATCAACTCGAGATGAGAGGTTAGTCCCTGGCTTCGACTCCAGAGGAATACCACCTTAACACAAGCACCTCAAGAGGAGGCTTCTCTCAGCTCTAGCTATGTGCTGAGTTTGCGGCCTCAAGTGGAATGGACACCGCGATGCCCTGACTCGAAATAAGGCCGGATATCCCTGCAGTGACTTGAATGCAGGCTAGCCTTGCATCTCCCAAGTCGAAATGATGTCTGAATCCCCTGTGGAGACCACAGAGAAAGACCTAGTTCCCCACCTCATAGTGACCGGAGGCCTCACATCCTTTGAAAACTCCAGAGGTACGCGGAGATCAGTGCCTCCAAAGGAGACGATGCCTGACTCCTCGTGAAACTTGATAGGAGTCCCAGGATTCCTGTGGCACGTGGAAAGGGACACTTGGTCTCCCGCCTCAGATGGAGAGGCGGCCCAATTGCCCTGCCAAGCCTCGAGGAGAATCCCGAGTTGTCCTTCGCAACTAGGCAGGAGTCCTGACGTCGCTGAACAAACACGTGGCTGGAAGGGCCATCCCCGTCATAAGTCGAGAATATACCGCAGGGTCCCGCCGCAACTCGAGAAAAACCATGAGACTTCCCCCTCGCCGCGAGATGAGGCTCGATTCTCCGGCACTGCATGCAGAGCAATTCCGTGTTGCACATCAAACATGAAAGGAGCCTTGATTTCCTTGATGGCACTCCAGAGAAACCCCAAGAACACTGTTTCAAGGCTAGAGGGATCCTGAGGTTACTGTAGCAACATGAGAGAGCTCCATGGACCAAAAATCAACTCGAGATGAGAGGTTAGTCCCTGGCTTCGACTCCAGAGGAATACCACCTTACCACAAGCACCTCAAGCGGAGGCTTCTCTCAGCTCTAGGTATGTGAGAGGGACCCTGAGTTTGCGGACTCAAGTGGAATGGACACCGCGATGCCCTGACTCGAAATAAGGCCATATATCCCTGCAGTGACTTGAATGCAGCCTCGTCTTGCATCTCCCAAGACGAAAGAATGTCTGAATGCCCTGTGGAGACCACAGAGAAAGACCTAGTTCCCCACCTCATAGTGACCGGAGGCCTCACATCCTTTGAAAACTCCAGAGGTACGCGGAGATCAGTGCCTCCAACGGAGACGATGCCTGACTCCTCGTGAAACTTGATAGGAGTCCCAGGATTCCTGTGGCACGTGGAAAGGGACCCTTGGTCTCCCGCCTCAGATGGAGAGGCGTCCCAATTGCCCTGCCAAGCCTCGAGGAGAATCCCGAGTTGTCCCTCGCAACTAGGCAGGAGTCCTGACGTCGCTGAACAAACACGTGGCTGGAAGGGCCATCCCCGTCGTAACTCGAGAATATACCCCAGGTTCCCGCCGCAACTCGAGAAAAACCATGAGACTTCCCCCTCGCTGCGAGACGAGGCCTGATTCCCCTGCCCTGTGTGCAGAGCAATTCCGTGTTGCACATCAGACATGAAAGGAGCCTTGATTTCCTTGATGGCACTCCAGAGAAACCCCAAGAACACTGTTTCAAGGCTAGAGGGATCCTGAGGTCACTGTAGCAACACGAAAGAGCTCCGTAGACCAAAAATCAACTCGAGATGAGAGGTTAGTCCCTGGCTTCGACTCCAGAGGAATACCACCTTACCACAAGCACCTCAAGAGGAGGCTTCTCTCAGCTCTAGGTATGTGAGAGGGACCCTGAGTTTGCGGCCTCAAGTGGAATGAACACCGCGATGCCCTGACGCGAAATAAGGCCGGATATCCCTGCAGTGACTTGAATGCAGGCTCGTCTTGCATCTCCCAAGACGAAAGGATGTCTGAATCCCCTGTGGAGACCACAGAGAAAGACCTAGTTCCCCACCTCATCGCGACCGGAGGCCTCACATCCTTTGAAAACTTCAGAGGTACGCGGAGATCAGTGCCTCCATAGGAGACGATGCCTGACTCCTCATGAAACTTGATAGGAGTCTCAGGATTCCTGTGGCACGTGGAAAGGGACCCTTGGTCTCCCGCCTCAGATGGAGAGGCGTCCCAATTGCCCTGCCAAGCCTCGAGGAGAATCCCGAGTTGTCCCTCGCAACTAGGCAGGAGTCCTGACGTCGCTGAACAAACACGTGGCTGGAAGGGCCATCCCCGTCGTAACTCGAGAATATACCCCAGGTTCCCGCCGCAACTCGAGAAAAACCATGAGACTTCCCCCTCGCTGCGAGACGAGGCCTGATTCCCCTGCCCTGTGTGCAGAGCAATTCCGTGTTGCACATCAGACATGAAAGGAGCCTTGATTTCCTTGATGGCACTCCAGAGAAACCCCAAGAACACTGTTTCAAGGCTAGAGGGATCCTGAGGTCACTGTAGCAACACGAAAGAGCTCCGTAGACCAAAAATCAACTCGAGATGAGAGGTTAGTCCCTGGCTTCGACTCCAGAGGAATACCACCTTACCACAAGCACCTCAAGAGGAGGCTTCTCTCAGCTCTAGGTATGTGAGAGGGACCCTGAGTTTGCGGCCTCAAGTGGAATGAACACCGCGATGCCCTGACGCGAAATAAGGCCGGATATCCCTGCAGTGACTTGAATGCAGGCTCGTCTTGCATCTCCCAAGACGAAAGGATGTCTGAATCCCCTGTGGAGACCACAGAGAAAGACCTAGTTCCCCACCTCATCGCGACCGGAGGCCTCACATCCTTTGAAAACTTCAGAGGTACGCGGAGATCAGTGCCTCCATAGGAGACGATGCCTGACTCCTCATGAAACTTGATAGGAGTCTCAGGATTCCTGTGGCACGTGGAAAGGGACCCGTGGTCTCCCGCCTCAGCTGGAGAGGCGTCCCAATTGCCCTGCCAAGCCTCGAGGAGAATCCCGAGTTGTCCCTCGCAACTAGGCAGGAGTCCTGACGTCGCTGAACGAACACGTGGGTGGAAGGGCCATCCCCGTCGTACCTCGAGAATATACCCCAGGTTCCCGCCGCAACTCGAGAAAAACCATGAGACTTCCCCCTCGCCGTGAGATGAGGCCTGATTCCCCTGCCCTGCGTCCAGAGCAATTCCGTGTTGCACATCACACGTGAAAGGAGCCTTGATTTCCTTGATGGCACTCCAGAGAAACCCCAAGAACACTGTTTCAAGGCTAGAGGGATCCTGAGGTCACTGTAGCAACACGAAAGAGCTCCGTGGACCAAGAATCAACTCGAGATGAGAGGTTAGTCCCTGGCTTCGACTCCAGCGGAATACCACCTTAACACAAGCACCTCAAGAGGAGGCTTCTCTCAGCTCTAGCTATGTGCTGAGTTTGCGGCCTCAAGTGGAATGGACACCGCGATGCCCTGACTCGAAATAAGGCCGGATATCCCTGCAGTGACTTGAATGCAGGCTCGTCTTGCATCTCCCAAGTCGAAAGGATGTCTGAATCCCCTGTGGAGACCACAGAGAAAGACCTAGTTCCCCACCTCATAGTGACCGGAGGCCTCACATCCTTTGAAAACTCCAGAGGTACGCGGAGATCAGTGCCTCCAAAGGAGACGATGCCTGACTCCTCGTGAAACTTGATAGGAGTCCCAGGATTCCTGTGGCACGTGGAAAGGGACACTTGGTCTCCCGCCTCAGATGGAGAGGCGGCCCAATTGCCCTGCCAAGCCTCGAGGAGAATACCGAGTTGTCCCTCGCAACTAGGCAGGAGTCCTGACGTCGCTGAACAAACACGTGGCTGGAAGGGCCATCCCCGTCATAAGTCGAGAATATACCGCAGGGTCCCGCCGCAACTCGAGAAAAACCATGAGACTTCCCCCTCGCCGCGAGATGAGGCTCGATTCTCCGGCACTGCATGCAGAGCAATTCCGTGTTGCACATCAAACATGAAAGGAGCCTTGATTTCCTTGATGGCACTCCAGAGAAACCCCAAGAACACTGTTTCAAGGCTAGAGGGATCCTGAGGTCACTGTAGCAACACGAAAGTGCTCCGTGGACCAACAATCAACTCGAGATGAGAGGTTAGTCCCTGGCTTCGACTCCAGAGGAATACCACCTTACCACAAGCACCTCAAGAGGAGGCTTCTCTCAGCTCTAGGTATGTGAGAGGGACCCTGAGTTTGCGGCCTCAAGTGGAATGAACACCGCGATGCCCTGACGCGAAATAAGGCCGGATATCCCTGCAGTGACTTGAATGCAGGCTCGTCTTGCATCTCCCAAGACGAAAGGATGTCTGTATCCCCTGTGGAGACCACAGAGAAAGACCTAGTTCCCCACCTCATCGCGACCGGAGGCCTCACATCCTTTGAAAACTTCAGAGGTACGTGGAGATCAGTGCCTCCATAGGAGACGATGCCTGACTCCTCATGAAACTTGATAGGAGTCTCAGGATTCCTGTGGCACGTGGAAAGGGACCCGTGGTCTCCCGCCTCAGCTGGAGAGGCGTCCCAATTGCCCTGCCAAGCCTCGAGGAGAATCCCGAGTTGTCCCTCGCAACTAGGCAGGAGTCCTGACGTCGCTGAACAAACACGTGGGTGGAAGGGCCATCCCCGTCGTACCTCGAGAATATACACCAGGTTCCCGCCGCAACTCGAGAAAAACCATGAGACTTCCCCCTCGCCGTGAGATGAGGCCTGATTCCCCTGCCCTGCGTCCAGAGCAATTCCGTGTTGCACATCACACGTGAGAGGAGCCTTGATTTCCTTGATGGCACTCCAGAGAAACCCCAAGAACACTGTTTCAAGGCTAGAGGGATCCTGAGGTCACTGTAGCAACACGAAAGAGCTCCGTGGACCAAGAATCAACTCGAGATGAGAGGTTAGTCCCTGGCTTCGACTCCAGAGGAATACCACCTTAACACAAGCACCTCAAGAGGAGGCTTCTCTCAGCTCTAGCTATGTGCTGAGTTTGCGGCCTCAAGTGGAATGGACACCGCGATGCCCTGACTCGAAATAAGGCCGGATATCCCTGCAGTGACTTGAATGCAGGCTCGTCTTGCATCTCCCAAGTCGAAAGGATGTCTGAATCCCCTGTGGAGACCACAGAGAAAGACCTAGTTCCCCACCTCATAGTGACCGGAGGCCTCACATCCTTTGAAAACTCCAGAGGTACGCGGAGATCAGTGCCTCCAAAGGAGACGATGCCTGACTCCTCGTGAAACTTGATAGGAGTCCCAGGATTCCTGTGGCACGTGGAAAGGGACACTTGGTCTCCCGCCTCAGATGGAGAGGCGGCCCAATTGCCCTGCCAAGCCTCGAGGAGAATCCCAAGTTGTCCCTCGCAACTAGGCAGGAGTCCTGACGTCGCTGAACAAACACGTGGCTGGAAGGGCCATCCCCGTCATAAGTCGAGAATATACCGCAGGGTCCCGCCGCAACTCGAGAAAAACCATGAGACTTCCCCCTCGCCGCGAGATGAGGCTCGATTCTCCGGCACTGCATGCAGAGCAATTCCGTGTTGCACATCAAACATGAAAGGAGCCTTGATTTCCTTGATGGCACTCCAGAGAAACCCCAAGAACACTGTTTCAAGGCTAGAGGAATCCTGAGGTTACTGTAGCAACATGAGAGAGCTCCATGGACCAAAAATCAACTCGAGATGAGAGGTTAGTCCCTGGCTTCGACTCCAGAGGAATACCACCTTACCACAAGCACCTCAAGCGGAGGCTTCTCTCAGCTCTAGGTATGTGAGAGGGACCCTGAGTTTGCGGACTCAAGTGGAATGGACACCGCGATGCCCTGACGCGAAATAAAGCCGGATATCCCTGCAGTGAATTGAATGCAGGCACGTCTTGCATCTCCCAAGATGAAAGGATGTCTGAATCCCCTGTGGAGACCACAGAGAAAGACCTAGTTCCCCACCTCATCGCGACCGGAGGCCTCACATCCTTTGAAAACTCCAGAGGTACGCGGAGATCAGTGCCTCCAACGGAGACGATGCCTGACTCCTCGTGAAACTTGATAGGAGTCCCAGGATTCCTGTGGCACGTGGAAAGGGACCCTTGGTCTCCCGCCTCAGATGGAGAGGCGTCCCAATTGCCCTGCCAAGCCTGGAGGAGAATCCCGAGTTGTCCCTCGCAACTAGGCAGGAGTCCTGACGTCGCTGAACAAACACGTGGCTGGAAGGGCCATCCCCGTCGTAACTCGAGAATATACCCCAGGTTCCCGCCGCAACTCGAGAAAAACCATGAGACTTCCCCCTCGCTGCGAGACGAGGCCTGATTCCCCTGCCCTGTGTGCAGAGCAATTCCGTGTTGCACATCAGACATGAAAGGAGCCTTGATTTCCTTGATGGCACTCCAGAGAAACCCCAAGAACACTGTTTCAAGGCTAGAGGAATCCTGAGGTTACTGTAGCAACATGAGAGAGCTCCATGGACCAAAAATCAACTCGAGATGAGAGGTTAGTCCCTGGCTTCGACTCCAGAGGAATACCACCTTACCACAAGCACCTCAAGCGGAGGCTTCTCTCAGCTCTAGGTATGTGAGAGGGACCCTGAGTTTGCGGACTCAAGTGGAATGGACACCGCGATGCCCTGACGCGAAATAAAGCCGGATATCCCTGCAGTGAATTGAATGCAGGCACGTCTTGCATCTCCCAAGATGAAAGGATGTCTGAATCCCCTGTGGAGACCACAGAGAAAGACCTAGTTCCCCACCTCATCGCGACCGGAGGCCTCACATCCTTTGAAAACTCCAGAGGTACGCGGAGATCAGTGCCTCCAACGGAGACGATGCCTGACTCCTCGTGAAACTTGATAGGAGTCCCAGGATTCCTGTGGCACGTGGAAAGGGACCCTTGGTTTCCCGCCTCAGATGGAGAGGCGTCCCAATTGCCCTGCCAAGCCTGGAGGAGAATCCCGAGTTGTCCCTCGCAACTAGGCAGGAGTCCTGACGTCGCTGAACAAACACGTGGCTGGAAGGGCCATCCCCGTCGTAACTCGAGAATATACCCCAGGTTCCCGCCGCAACTCGAGAAAAACCATGAGACTTCCCCCTCGCTGCGAGACGAGGCCTGATTCCCCTGCCCTGTGTGCAGAGCAATTCCGTGTTGCACATCAGACATGAAAGGAGCCTTGATTTCCTTGATGGCACTCCAGAGAAACCCCAAGAACACTGTTTCAAGGCTAGAGGGATCCTGAGGTCACTGTAGCAACACGAAAGAGCTCCGTAGACCAAAAATCAACTCGAGATGAGAGGTTAGTCCCTGGCTTCGACTCCAGAGGAATACCACCTTACCACAAGCACCTCAAGAGGAGGCTTCTCTCAGCTCTAGGTATGTGAGAGGGACCCTGAGTTTGTGGCCTCAAGTGGAATGAACACCGCGATGCCCTGACGCGAAATAAGGCCGGATATCCCTGCAGTGACTTGAATGCAGGCTCGTCTTGCATCTCCCAAGATGAAAGGATGTCTGAATCCCCTGTGGAGACCACAGAGAAAGACCTAGTTCCCCACCTCATGGCGACCGGAGGCCTCACATCCTTTGAAAACTTCAGAGGTACGCGGAGATCAGTGCCTCCATAGGAGACGATGCCTGACTCCTCATGAAACTTGATAGGAGTCTCAGGATTCCTGTGGCACGTGGAAAGGGACCCGTGGTCTCCCGCCTCAGCTGGAGAGGCGTCCCAATTGCCCTGCCAAGCCTCGAGGAGAATCCCGAGTTGTCCCTCGCAACTAGGCAGGAGTCCTGACGTCGCTGAACAAACACGTGGGTGGAAGGGCCATCCCCGTCGTACCTCGAGAATATACACCAGGTTCCCGCCGCAACTCGAGAAAAACCATGAGACTTCCCCCTCGCCGTGAGATGAGGCCTGATTCCCCTGCCCTGCGTCCAGAGCAATTCCGTGTTGCACATCACACGTGAGAGGAGCCTTGATTTCCTTGATGGCACTCCAGAGAAACCCCAAGAACACTGTTTCAAGGCTAGAGGGATCCTGAGGTCACTGTAGCAACACGAAAGAGCTCCGTGGACCAAAAATCAACTCGAGATGAGAGGTTAGTCCCTGGCTTCGACTCCAGAGGAATACCACCTTAACACAAGCACCTCAAGAGGAGGCTTCTCTCAGCTCTAGCTATGTGCTGAGTTTGCGGCCTCAAGTGGAATGGACACCGCGATGCCCTGACTCGAAATAAGGCCGGATATCCCTGCAGTGACTTGAATGCAGGCTCGTCTTGCATCTCCCAAGTCGAAAGGATGTCTGAATCCCCTGTGGAGACCACAGAGAAAGACCTAGTTCCCCACCTCATAGTGACCGGAGGCCTCACATCCTTTGAAAACTCCAGAGGTACGCGGAGATCAGTGCCTCCAAAGGAGACGATGCCTGACTCCTCGTGAAACTTGATAGGAGTCCCAGGATTCCTGTGGCACGTGGAAAGGGACACTTGGTCTCCCGCCTCAGATGGAGAGGCGGCCCAATTGCCCTGCCAAGCCTCGAGGAGAATCCCAAGTTGTCCCTCGCAACTAGGCAGGAGTCCTGACGTCGCTGAACAAACACGTGGCTGGAAGGGCCATCCCCGTCATAAGTCGAGAATATACCGCAGGTTCCCGCAGCAACTCGAGAAAAACCATGAGACTTCCCCCTCGCCGCGAGATGAGGCTCGATTCTCCGGCACTGCATGCAGAGCAATTCCGTGTTGCACATCAAACATGAAAGGAGCCTTGATTTCCTTGATGGCACTCCAGAGAAACCCCAAGAACACTGTTTCAAGGCTAGAGGGATCCTGAGGTTACTGTAGCAACATGAGAGAGCTCCATGGACCAAAAATCAACTCGAGATGAGAGGTTAGTCCCTGGCTTCGACTCCAGAGGAATACCACCTTACCACAAGCACCTCAAGAGGAGGCTTCTCTCAGCTCTAGGTATGTGAGAGGGACCCTGAGTTTGCGGACTCAAGTGGAATGGACACCGCGATGCCCTGACGCGAAATAAAGCCGGATATCCCTGCAGTGAATTGAATGCAGGCTCGTCTTGCATGTCCCAAGATGAAAGGATGTCTGAATCCCCTGTGGAGACCACAGAGAAAGACCTAGTTCCCCACCTCATCGGGACCGGAGGCCTCACATCCTTTGAAAACTCCAGAGGTACGCGGAGATCAGTGCCTCCAACGGAGACGATGCCTGACTCCTCGTGAAACTTGATAGGAGTCCCAGGATTCCTGTGGCACGTGGAAAGGGACCCTTGGTCTCCCGCCTCAGATGGAGAGGCGTCCCAATTGCCCTGCCAAGCCTGGAGGAGAATCCCGAGTTGTCCGTCGCAACTAGGCAGGAGTCCTGACGTCGCTGAACAAACACGTGGCTGGAAGGGCCATCCCCGTCGTAACTCGAGAATATACCCCAGGTTCCCGCCGCAACTCGAGAAAAACCATGAGACTTCCCCCTCGCTGCGAGACGAGGCCTGATTCCCCTGCCCTGTGTGCAGAGCAATTCCGTGTTGCACATCAGACATGAAAGGAGCCTTGATTTCCTTGATGGCACTCCAGAGAAACCCCAAGAACACTGTTTCAAGGCTAGAGGGATCCTGAGGTCACTGTAGCAACACGAAAGAGCTCCGTGGACCAAAAATCAACTCGAGATGAGAGGTTAGTCCCTGGCTTCGACTCCAGAGGAATACCACCTTACCACAAGCACCTCAAGAGGAGGCTTCTCTCAGCTCTAGGTATGTGAGAGGGACCCTGAGTTTGCGGCCTCAAGTGGAATGAACACCGCGATGCCCTGACGCGAAATAAGGCCGAATATCCCTGCAGTGACTTGAATGCAGGCTCGTCTTGCATCTCCCAAGACGAAAGGATGTCTGAATCCCCTGTGGAGACCACAGAGAAAGACCTCGTTCCCCACCTCATCGCGACCGGAGGCCTCACATCCTTTGAAAACTTCAGAGGTACGCGGAGATCAGTGCCTCCATAGGAGACGATGCCTGACTCCTCATGAAACTTGATAGGAGTCTCAGGATTCCTGTGGCACGTGGAAAGGGACCCGTGGTCTCCCGCCTCAGCTGGAGAGGCGTCCCAATTGCCCTGCCAAGCCTCGAGGAGAATCCCGAGTTGTCCCTCGCAACTAGGCAGGAGTCCTGACGTCGCTGAACAAACACGTGGGTGGAAGGGCCATCCCCGTCGTACCTCGAGAATATACCCCAGGTTCCCGCCGCAACTCGAGAAAAACCATGAGACTTCCCCCTCGCCGTGAGATGAGGCCTGATTCCCCTGCCCTGCGTCCAGAGCAATTCCGTGTTGCACATCACACGTGAAAGGAGCCTTGATTTCCTTGATGGCACTCCAGAGAAACCCCAAGAACACTGTTTCAAGGCTAGAGGGATCCTGAGGTCACTGTAGCAACACGAAAGAGCTCCGTGGACCAAGAATCAACTCGAGATGAGAGGTTAGTCCCTGGCTTCGACTCCAGAGGAATACCACCTTAACACAAGCACCTCAAGAGGAGGCTTCTCTCAGCTCTAGCTATGTGCTGAGTTTGCGGCCTCAAATGGAATGGACACCGCGATGCCCTGACTCGAAATAAGGCCGGATATCCCTGCAGTGACTTGAATGCAGGCTCGTCTTGCATCTCCCAAGTCGAAAGGATGTCTGAATCCCCTGTGGAGACCACAGAGAAAGACCTAGTTCCCCACCTCATAGTGACCGGAGGCCTCACATCCTTTGAAAACTCCAGAGGTACGCGGAGATCAGTGCCTCCAAAGGAGACGATGCCTGACTCCTCGTGAAACTTGATAGGAGTCCCAGGATTCCTGTGGCACGTGGAAAGGGACACTTGGTCTCCCGCCTCAGATGGAGAGGCGGCCCAATTGCCCTGCCAAGCCTCGAGGAGAATCCCGAGTTGTCCCTCGCAACTAGGCAGGAGTCCTGACCTCGCTGAACAAACACGTGGCTGGAAGGGCCATCCCCGTCATAAGTCGAGAATATACCGCAGGTTCCCGCCGCAACTCGAGAAAAACCATGAGACTTCCCCCTCGCCGCGAGATGAGGCTCGATTCTCCGGCACTGCATGCAGAGCAATTCCGTGTTGCACATCAAACATGAAAGGAGCCTTGATTTCCTTGATGGCACTCCAGAGAAACCCCAAGAACACTGTTTCAAGGCTAGAGGGATCCTGAGGTCACTGTAGCAACACGAAAGAGCTCCGTGGACCAACAATCAACTCGAGATGAGAGGTTAGTCCCTGGCTTCGACTTCAGAGGAATACCACCTTACCACAAGCACCTCAAGAAGAGGCTTCTCTCAGCTCTAGCTATGTGAGAGGGACCCTGAGTTTGCGACCTCAAGTGGAATGGACACCGCGATGCCCTGACTCGAAATAAGGCCTCATATCCCTGCAGTGACTTGAATGCAGGCTCGTCTTGCATCTCCCAAGACGAAAGGATGTCTGAATCCCCTGTGGAGACCACAGAGAAAGACCTAGTTCCCCACCTCATCGCGACCGGAGGCCTCACATCCTTTGAAAACTCCAGAGGTACGCGGAGATCAGTGCCTCCAAAGGAGACGATGCCTGACTCCTCGTGAAACTTGGTAGGAGTCCCAGGATTCCTGTGGCACGTGGAAAGGGACACTTGGTCTCCCGCCTCAGCTGGAGAGGCGTCCCAATTGCCCTGCCAAGCCTCGAGGAGAATCTCGAGTTGTACCTCGCAACTAGGCAGGAGTCCTGACGTCGCTGAACAAACACGTGGGTGGAAGGGCCATTCCCGTCATAACTCGAGAATATACCCCAGGTTCCCGCCGCAACTGGAGAAAAACCATGAGAGTTCCCCCTCGCCGTGAGATGAGGCCCGATTCACCTGCACTGCGTGCAGAGCAATTCCGTGTTGCACATCACACATGAAAGGAGCCTTGATTTCCTTGATGGCACTCCAGAAAAAACCAAGAACACTGTTTCAAGGCTAGAGGGATCCTGAGGTCACTGTAGCAACACGAAAGAGCTCCATGGACCAAAAATCAACTCGAGATGAGAGGTTAGTCCCTGGCTTCGACTCCAGAGGAATGCCACCTTACCACAAGCACCTCAAGAGGAGGCTTCTCTCAGCTCTAGCGATGTGAGAGGGACCCTGAGTTTGCGGCCTCAAGTAGAATGGACACCGCGATGCCCTAACTCGAAATAAGGTCGGATATCCCTGCAGTGACTTGAATGCAGGCTCGTCTTGCGTCTCCCAAGTCGAAAGGATGTCTGAATCCCCTGTGGAGACCACAGAGAAAGACCTAGTTCCCCACCTCATCGCGACCGGAGGCCTCACATCCATTGAAAACTCCAGAGGTACGCGGAGATCAGTGCCTCCAAAGGAGACGATGCCTGACTCCTCGTGAAACTTGATAGGAGTCCCAGGATTCCTGTGGCACGTGGAAAGGGACCCTTGGTCTCCCGCCTCAGCTGGAGAGGCGGCCCAATTGCCCTGGCAAGCCTCGAGGAGAATCCCGAGTTGTCCCTCGCAACTAGGCAGGAGTCCTGACGTCGCTGAACAAACACGTGGCTGGAAGGGCCATCTCCGTCATAACTCGAGAATATACCGCAGGGTCCCGCCGCAACTCGAGAAAAACCATGAGACTTCCCCCTCGCCACGAGATGAGGCTCGATTCTCCTGCACTGCATGCAGAGAATTCCGTGTTGCACATCAAACATGAAAGGAGCCTTGATTTCCTTGATGGCACTCCAGAGAAACCCCAAGAACACTGTTTCAAGGCTAGAGGGATCCTGAGGTCACTGTAGCAACACGAAAGAGCTCCGTGGACCAAGAATCAACTCGAGATGAGAGGTTAGTCCCTGGCTTCGACTCCAGAGGAATACCACCTTACCACAAGCACCTCAAGAGGAGGCTTCTCTCAGCTCTAGGAATGTGAGAGGGACCCTGATTTTGCGGCCTCAAGTGGAATGGACACCGCGATGCCCTGACTCGAAATAAGGCCGGATATCCCTGCAGTGACTTGAATGCATGCTCTTCTTGCATCTCCCAAGACGAAAGGATGTCTGATCCCCTGTGGAGACCACAGAAAAAGACCTAGTTCCCCACATCATCGCGACCGGAGGCCTCACATCCTTTGAAAACTCCAGAGGTACGCGGAGATCAGTGCCTCCAAAGGAGACGATGCCTGACTCCTCGTGAAACTTGATAGGAGTCCCAGGATTCCTGTGGCACGTGGAAAGAGACCCTTGGTCTCCCGCCTCAGCTGGAGAGGCGTCCCAATTGCCCAGCCAAGCCTCGAGGAGAATCTCGTGTTGTCCCTCACAACTAGGCTGGAGTCCTGACGTCGCTGAACAAACACGTGGCTGGAAGGGCCATCCCCGTTGTAACTCGAGAGTATACCCCTGGTTCTCGCCGCAACTCGAGAAAAACCATGAGACTTCCCCCTCGCCGCGAGATGAGGCTCGATTATCCGGCACTGCATGCAGAGCAATTCCGTGTTGCACATCACACATGAAAGGAGCCTTGATTTTCCTGATGGCACTCTAGAGAACCCCCAAGAACACTGTTTCAAGGCTAGAGGGATCCTGAGGTCACTGTAGCAACACGAAAGAGCTCCGTGGACCAGAAATCAACTTGAGATGAGAGGTTAGTCCCTGGCTTCGACTCCAGAGGAATACCACTTTACCACAAGCACCTCAAGAGGAGGCTTCTCTCAGCTCTAGGTATGTGAGAGGGACCCTGAGTTTGCGGCCTCAAGTGGAATGGACACCGCGATGCCCTGACGCGAAATAAGGCCGGATATTCCTGCAGTGACTTGAATGCAGGCTCGTCTTGCATCTCCCAAGACGAAAGGATGTCTGAATCCCCTGTGGAGACCACAGAGAAAGACCTAGTTCCCCACCTCATCGCGACCGGAGGCCTCACATCCTTTGAAAACGCCAGAGGTACGCGGAGATCAGTGCCTCCAAAGGAGACGATGCCTGACTCCTCGTGAAACTTGATAGGAGTCCCAGGATTCCTGTGGCACGTGGAAAGGGACCGTTGGTCTCCCGCCTCAGATGGAGAGGCGTCCCAATTGCCCTGCCAAGCCTCGAGGAGAATCCCGAGTTGTCCCTCGCAACTAGGCAGGAGTCCTGACGTCGCTGAACAAACACGTGGCTGGAAGGGCCATCCCCGTCATAACTTCAGAATATACCCCAGGTTCCCACCGCAACTCGAGAAAATCCATGAGACTTCCCCGTCGCCGCAAGATGAGGCCTGATATCCTGCACTGCGTGCAGAGCAATTCCGTGTTGCACATCACACATGAAAGGAGCCTTGATTTCCTTGATGGCACTCCAGAGAAACCCCAAGAACACTGTTTCAAGGCTAGAGGGAACCTGATGTCACTGTAGCAACACGAAAGAGCTCAGTGGACCACAAATCACCTCGAGATGAGAGGTTAGTCCCTGGCTTCGACTCCAGAGGAATACCACCTTACCACACGCACCTCAAGAGGAGGCTTCTCTCAGCTCTAGGTATGTGAGAGGGACCCTGATTTTGCGGACTCAAGTGGAATGGATACTGCGATGCCCTGACGTGAAATAAGGCCGAATATCCCTGCAGTGACTTGAATGCAGGCTCGTCTTGCATCTCCCAAGACGAAAGGATGTCTGAATCCCCTGTGGAGACCACAGAAAAAGAACTAGTTCCCCACCTCATCGCGACCGGAGGCCTCACATCCTTTGAAAACTCCAGAGGTATGCGGAGATCAGTGCCTCCAAAAGAGACGATGCCTGACTCCTCATGAAACTTGATAGGAGTCCCAGGATTCCTGTGGCACGTGGAAAGGGACCCTTGGTCTCCCGCCTCAGCTGGAGAGGCGTCCCAATTGCTCTGCCAAGCCTCGAGCAGAATTCCGAGTTGTCCCTCGCAACTAGGCAGAAGTCCTGATGTCGCTGAACAAACACGTGGGTTGAAGGGCCATCCCCGTCGTACCTCGAGAATATACCCCAGGTTCCCGCCGCAACTCCAGAAAAACCATGAGACTTCCCCCTCGCCGCGAGATGAGGCCCGATTCCCCTGTACTGCGTGCAGAGCAATTCCGTGTTGCACATCACACATGAAAGGAGCCTTAATTTCCTTGATGGCACTCCAGTGAAACCCCAAGAACACTGTTTCAAGGCTAGAGGGATCCTGAGGTCACTGTAGCAACACGAAAGAGCTCCGTGGACAAAAAATCAACTCGAGATGAGAGGTTAGTACCTGGCTTCGACTCCAGAGGAATACCACCTTACCACAAGCACCTCAAGAGGAGGCTTCTCTCAGCTCTAGGTATGTGAGAGGGACCCTGAGTTTGCGACCTCAAGTGGAATGGACACCGCCATGCCCTGACTCGAAATAAGGCCGGATATCCCTCTAGTGACTTGAATGCAGGCTTGTCTTGCATCTCCCCAGACGAAAGGATGTCTGAATCCCCTGTGGAGACCACAGAAAAAGACCTAGTTCCCCACCTCATCGCGACCGGAGGCCTCACATCCTTTGAAAACTCCAGAGGTACGCGGAGATCAGTGCCTCCAAAGGAGACGATGCCTGACTCCTCGTGAAACTTGATAGGAGTCCCAGGATTCCTGTGGCATGTGGAAAGGGACCGTTGGTCTCCCGCTTCAGCTGGAGAGGCATCCCAATTGCCCTGCCAAGCCTCGAGGAGAATCTCGAGTTATACCTCGCAACTAAGCAGGAGTCCTGACGTCGCTGAACAAACACGTGTGTGGAAGGGCCATTCCCGTCGTAATTCGAGAATATAACCCAGGTTCCCGCCGCAACTCGAGAAAAACCATGAGAGTTCCCCCTCGCCGCGAGATGAGGCCCGATTCCCCTGCACTGCGTGCAGAGCAATTCCGTGTTGCACATCACACATGAAAGGAGCCTTGATTTCCTTGATGGCACTCCAGAGAAACCCCAAGAACACTGTTTCAAGGCTAGAGGGATCCTGAGGTCACTGTAGCAACACGAAAGAGCTCCGTGGACCAAAAATCAACTCGAGATGAGAGGTTAGTCCCTGGCTTCGACTCCAGAGGAATACCACCTTACCACAAGCACTTCAAGAGGAGGCTTCTCTCAGCTCTAGGTTTGTGAGAGGGACCCTGATTTTGCGGCCTCAAGTGGAATGGACACCGCGATGCCCTGACTCGAAATAAGGCCGGATATCCCTGCAGTGACTTGAATGCAGGCTCGTCTTGCACCTCCCAAGACGAAAGGATGTCTGAATCCCCTGTGGAGACCACAGAGAAAGACCTAGTTCCCCACATCATCGCGACCGGAGGCCTCACATCCTTTGAAAACTCCAGAGGTACGCGGAGATCAGTGCCTCCAAAGGAGACGATGCCTGACTCCCCGTGAAACTTGATAGGAGTCCCAGGATTCCTGTGGCACGTGGAAAGGGACCCTTGGTCTCCCACCTCAGCTGGAGAGGCGTCCCAATTGATCTGCCAAGCCTCGAGGAGAATCTCGAATTGTCCCTCGCAACTAGGCAGGAGTCCTGACGTCGCTGAACAAACACGTGTGTGGAAGGGCCATCCCCGTCGTAACTCGAGAATATACCCCAGGTTCCCGCCGCAACTCCAGAAAAACCATGAGACTTCGCCCTCGCCGCGAGATGAGTCCCGATTCCCCTGCACTGCGTGCAGAGCAATTCCGTGTTGCACATCACACATGAAAGGAGTCTTGATTTCCTTGATGGCACTCCAGAGAAATCCCAAGAACACTGTTTCAAGGCTAGAGGGATCCTGAGGTCACTGTAGCAGCACGAAAGAGCTCCGTGGACCAACAATCAACTCGAGATGAGAGGTTAGTCCCTGGCTTCGACTCCAGAGGAATACCACCTAACCACAAGCACCTCAAGGGAGGCTTCTATCAGGTCTAGGTATGTGAGAGGGACCCTGAGTTTGCGGCCTCAAGTGGAATGGACACCGCGATGCCCTGACTCGAAATAAGGCCGGATATCCCTGCAGTGACTTGAATGCAGGCTCGTCTTGCATCTCCCAAGACGAAAGGATGTCTGAATCCCCTGTGGAGACCACAGAGAAAGACCTAGTTCCCCACCTCATCGCGACCGGAGGCCTCACATCCTTTGAAAACTCCAGACGTACGCGGAGATCAGTGCCTCCAAAGGAGACGATGCCTGACTCCTCGTGAAACTTGATAAGAGTCCCAGAATTCTTGTGGCACGTGGAAAGGGACACTTGGTTTCCCGCCTCAGCTGGAGAGGCGTCCCAATTGCCCTGCCAAGCCTCGAAGAGAATCCCGAGTTGTCCCTCGCAACTAGGCAGGAGTCCTGCCGTTGTTGAACAAACACGTGTGTGGAAGGGCCATCCCCGTCGTAACTTGAGAATATACCCCAGGTTCCCGCCGCAACTCGAGAAAAACCATGAGACTTCCCCCTCGCCGCGAGATGAGGCCCGATTCCCCTGCACTGCGTGCAGAGCAATTCCGTGTTGCACATCACACATGAAAGGAGCCTTAATTTCCTTGATGGCACTACAGAGAAACCCCAAGAACACTGTTTCAAGGCTAGAGGGATCCTGAGGTCACTGTAGCAACACGAAAGAGCTCCGTGGACCAAAAATCAACTCGAGATGAGAGGTTAGTCCCTGGCTTCGACTTCAGAGGAATACCACCTTACCACAAGCACCTCAAGAGGAGGCTTCTCTCAGCTCTAGCTATGTGAGAGGGACCCTGAGTTTGCGACCTCAAGTGGAATGGACACCGCGATGCCCTGACTCGAAATAAGGCCTCATATCCCTGCAGTGACTTGAATGCAGGCTCGTCTTGCATCTCCCAAGACGAAAGGATGTCTGAATCCCCTGTGGAGACCACAGAGAAAGACCTAGTTCCCCACCTCATCGTGACCGGAGGCCTCACATCCTTTGAAAACTACAGAGGTACGCGGAGATCAGTGCCTCCAAAGGAGACGATGCCTGACTCCTCGTGAAACTTGGTAGGAGTCCCAGGATTCCTGTGGCACGTGGAAAGGGACACTTGGTCTCCCGCCTCAGCTGGAGAGGCGTCCCAATTGCCCTGCCAAGCCTCGAGGAGAATCTCGAGTTGTACCTCGCAACTAGGCAGGAGTCCTGACGTCGCTGAAGAAACACGTGGGTGGAAGGGCCATTCCCGTCGTAACTCGAGAATATACCCCAGGTTCCCGCCGCAACTGGAGAAAAACCATGAGAGTTCCCCCTCGCCGCGAGATGAGGCCCGATTCCCCTGCACTGCGTGCAGAGCAATTCCGTGTTGCACATCACACATGAAAGGAGCCTTGATTTCCTTGATGGCACTCCAGAAAAAACCCAAGAACACTGTTTCAAGGCTAGAGGGATCCTGAGGTCACTGTAGCAACACGAAAGAGCTCCATGGACCAAAAATCAACTCGAGATGAGAGGTTAGTCCCTGGCTTCGACTCCAGAGGAATGCCACCTTACCACAAGCACCTCAAGGGGAGGCTTCTCTCAGCTCTCGCTATGTGAGAGGGACCCTGAGTTTGCGGCCTCAAGTAGAATGGACACCGCGATGCCCTGACTCGAAATAAGGTCGGATATCCCTGCAGTGACTTGAATGCAGGCTCGTCTTGCGTCTCCCAAGTCGAAAGGATGTCTGAATCCCCTGTGGAGACCACAGAGAAAGACCTAGTTCCCCACCTCATCGCGACCGGAGGCCTCACATCCTTTGAAAACTCCAGAGGTACGCGGAGATCAGTGCCTCCAAAGGAGACGATGCCTGACTCCTCGTGAAACTTGATAGGAGTCCCAGGATTCCTGTGGCACGTGGAAAGGGACCCTTGGTCTCCCGCCTCAGCTGGAGAGGCGGCCCAATTGCCCTGCCAAGCCTCGAGGAGAATCCCGAGTTGTCCCTCGCAACTAGGCAGGAGTCCTGACGTCGCTGAACAAACACGTGGCTGGAAGGGCCATCCCCGTCATAACTCGTGAATATACCGCAGGTTCCCGCCGCAACTCGAGAAAAACCATGAGACTTCCCCCTCGCCACGAGATGAGGCTCGATTCTCCGGCACTGCATGCAGAGCAATTCCGTGTTGCACATCAAACATGAAAGGAGCCTTGATTTCCTTGATGGCACTCCAGAGAAACCCCAAGAACACTCTTTCAAGGCTAGAGGGATCCTGAGGTCACTGTAGCAACACGAAAGAGCTCCGTGGACCAAGAATCAACTCGAGATGAGAGGTTAGTCCCTGGCTTCGACTCCAGAGGAATACCACCTTACCACAAGCACCTCAAGAGGAGGCTTCTCTCAGCTCTAGGAATGTGAGAGGGACCCTGATTTTGCGGCCTCAAGTGGAATGGACACCGCGATGCCCTGACTCGAAATAAGGCCGGATATCCCTGCAGTGACTTGAATGCATGCTCTTCTTGCATCTCCCAAGACGAAAGGATGTCTGATCCCCTGTGGAGACCACAGAAAAAGACCTAGTTCCCCACATCATCGCGACCGGAGGCCTCACATCCTTTGAAAACTCCAGAGGTACGCGGAGATCAGTGCCTCCAAAGGAGACGATGCCTGACTCCTCGTGAAACTTGATAGGAGTCCCAGGATTCCTGTGGCACGTGGAAAGAGACCCTTGGTCTCCCGCCTCAGCTGGAGAGGCGTCCCAATTGCCCAGCCAAGCCTCGAGGAGAATCTCGAGTTGTCCCTCACAACTGGGCTGGAGTCCTGACGTCGCTGAACAAACACGTGGGTGGAAGGGCCATCCCCGTTGTAACTCGAGAGTATACCCCTGGTTCTCGCCGCAACTCGAGAAAAACCATGAGACTTCCCCCTCGCCGCGAGATGAGGCTCGATTCTCCGGCACTGCATGCAGAGCAATTCCGTGTTGCACATCACACATGAAAGGAGCCTTGATTTTCTTGATGGCACTCTAGAGAACCCCCAAGAACACTGTTTCAAGGCTAGAGGGATCCTGAGGTCACTGTCGCAACACGAAAGAGCTCCGTGGACCAGAAATCAACTTGAGATGAGAGGTTAGTCCCTGGCTTCGACTCCAGAGGAATACCACTTTACCACAAGCACCTCAAGAGGAGGCTTCTCTCAGCTCTAGGTATGTGAGAGGGACCCTGAGTTTGCGGCCTCAAGTGGAATGGACACCGCGATGCCCTGACGCGAAATAAGGCCGGATATTCCTGCAGTGACTTGAATGCAGGCTCGTTTTGCATCTCCCAAGACGAAAGGATGTCTGAATCCCCTGTGGAGACCACAGAGAAAGACCTAGTTCCCCACCTCATCGCGACCGGAGGCCTCACATCCTTTGAAAACGCCAGAGGTACGCGGAGATAAGTGCCTTCAAAGGAGACGATGCCTGACTCCTCGTGAAACTTGATAAGAGTCCCAGGATTCCTGTGGCACGTGGAAAGGGACCGTTGGTCTCCCGCCTCAGATGGAGAGGCGTCCCAATTGCCCTGCCAAGCCTCGAAGAGAATCCCGAGTTGTCCCTCGCAACAAGGCAGGAGTCCTGACGTCGCTGAACAAACACGTGGCTGGAAGGGCCATCCCCGTCATAACTTCAGAATATACCCCAGGTTCCCACCGCAACTCGAGAAAATCCATGAGACTTCCCCGTCGCCGCAAGATGAGGCCTGATATCCTGCACTGCGTGCAGAGCAATTCCGTGTTGCACATCACACATGAAAGGAGCCTTGATTTCCTTGATGGCACTCCAGAGAAACCCCAAGAACACTGTTTCAAGGCTAGAGGGAACCTGATGTCACTGTAGCAACACGAAAGAGCTCAGTGGACCACAAATCACCTCGAGATGAGAGGTTAGTCCCTGGCTTCGACTCCAGAGGAATACCACCTTACCACAAGCACCTCAAGAGGAGGCTTCTCTCAGCTCTAGGTATGTGAGAGGGACCCTGAGTTTGCGGCCTCAAGTGGAATGGACACCGCGATGCCCTGACTCGAAATAAGGCCGGATATCCCTGCAGTGAGTTGAATGCAGGCTTGTCTTGCATCTCCCAAGACGAAAGGATGTCTGAATCCCCTGTGGAGACCACAGAGAAAGACCTAGTTCCCCACCTCATCGCGACCGGAGGCCTCACATCCTTTGAAAACTCCAGAGGTACGCGGAGATCAGTGCCTCCAAAGGAGACGATGCCTGACTCCTCGTGAAACTTGATAGGAGTCCCAGGATTCCTGTGGCACGTGGAAAGGGACCCTTGGTCTCCCGCCTCAGCTGGAGAGGCGGCCCAATTGCCCTGCCAAGCCTCGAGGAGAATCCCGAGTTGTCCCTCGCAACTAGGCAGGAGTCCTGACGTCGCTGAACAAACACGTGTGTGGAAGGGCCATCCCCGTCATAACTCGAGAATATACCGCAGGGTCCCGCCGCAACTCGAGAAAAACCATGAGACTTCCCCCTCGCCGCGAGATGAGGCTCGATTCTCCGGCACTGCATGCAGAGCAATTCCGTGTTGCACATCAAACATGAAAGGAGCCTTGATTTCCTTGATGGCACTCCAGAGAAACCCCAAGAACACTGTTTCAAGGGTAGAGGGATTCTGAGGTTATTGTAGCAACACAAAAGAGGTCCGTGGACCAAGAATCAACTCGAGATGAGAGGTTAGTCCCTGGCTTCGACTCCAGAGGAATACCACCTTACCATAAGCACCTAAAGAGGAGGCTTCTCTCAGCTCTAGGTATGTGAGAGGGACCCTGATTTTGCGGACTCAAGTGGAATGGATACTGCGATGCCCTGACGTGAAATAAGGCCGGATATCCCTGCAGTGACTTGAATGCAGGCTCGTCTTGCATCTCCCAAGACGAAAGGATGTCTGAATCCCCTGTGGAGACCACAGAAAAAGAACTAGTTCCCCACCTCATCGCGACCGGAGGCCTCACATCCTTTGAAAACTCCAGAGGTATGCGGAGATCAGTGCCTCCAAAAGAGACGATGCCTGACTCCTCATGAAACTTGATAGGAGTCCCAGGATTCCTGTGGCACGTGGAAAGGGACCCTTGGTCTCCCGCCTCAGCTGGAGAGGCGTCCCAATTGCTCTGCCAAGCCTCGAGCAGAATTCCGAGTTGTCCCTCGCAACTAGGCAGAAGTCCTGATGTCGCTGAACAAACACGTGGGTGGAAGGGCCATCCCCGTCGTAACTCGAGAATATACCCCAGGTTCCCGCCGCAACTCGAGAAAAACCATGAGACTTCCCCCTCGCCACGAGATGAGGCCCGATTCCCCTGTACTGCGTGCAGAGCAATTCCGTGTTGCACATCACACATGAAAGGAGCCTTGATTTCCTTGATGGCACTCCAGTGAAACCCCAAGAACACTGTTTCAAGGCTAGAGGGATCCTGAGGTCATTGTAGCAACACGAAAGAGCTCCGTGGACAAAAAATCAACTCGAGATGAGAGGTTAGTACCTGGCTTCGACTCCAGAGGAATACCACCTTACCACAAGCACCTCAAGAGGAGGCTACTCTCAGCTCTAGGTATGTGAGAGGGACCCTGAGTTTGCGGCCTCAAGTGGAATGGACACCGCGATGCCCTGACTCGAAATAAGGCCGGATATCCCTGCAGTGACTTGAATGCAGGCTCGTCTTGCATCTCCCACGACGAAAGGATGTCTGAATCCCCTGTGGAGACCACAGAGAAAGACCTAGTTCCCCACCTCATGGCGACCGGAGGACTCACATCCTTTGAAAACTCCAGAGGTACGCGGAGATCAGTGCCTCCAAAGGAGACGATGCCTGACTCCTCGTGAAACTTGATAAGAGTCCCAGAATTCTTGTGGCACGTGGAAAGGGACACTTGGTTTCCCGCCTCAGCTGGAGAGGCGTCCCAATTGCCCTGCCAAGCCTCGAAGAGAATCCCGAGTTGTCCCTCACAACTAGGCAGGAGTCCTGCCGTTGTTGAACAAACACGTGTGTGGAAGGGCCATCCCCGTCGTAACTCGAGAATATACCCCAGGTTCCCGCCGCAACTCGAGAAAAACCATGAGACTTCCCACTCGCCACGAGATGAGGCCCGATTCCCCTGCACTGCGTGCAGAGCAATTCCGTGTTGCACATCACACATGAAAGGAGCCTTGATTTCCTTGATGGCACTCCAGAGAAACCCCAAGAACACTGTTTCAAGGCTAGAGGGATCCTGAGGTCACTGTAGCAACACGAAAGAGCCCCGTGGACCAAAAATCAACTCAAGATGAGAGGTTAGTCCCTGGCTTCGACTCCAGAGGAATACCACCTTACCACAAGCACCTCAGCAGAAGGCTTCTCTCAGCTCTAGGTATGTTAGAGGGACCCTGAGTTTGCGGTCTAAATTGCAATGGACACCGCGATGCCCTGACTCGAAATAAGGCCGGATATCCCTGCAGTGACTTGAATGCAGGCTCGTCTTGCATCTCCCAAGACGAAAGGTTATCTGAATCACCTGTGTAGACCACAGAGAAAGACCTAGTTCCCCACCTCATCGCGACCGGAGGCCTCACATCCTTTGAAAACTCCAGAGATACGCGGAGATCAGTGCATCCAAAGGAGACGATGCCTGACTCCTCGTGAAACTTGATAGGAGTCCCAGGATTCCTGTGGCACGTGGAAAGGGACCCTTGGTATCCCGCCTCAGCTGGAGAGGCGTCCCAATTGCCCTGCCAAGCCTCGAGGAGAATCCTGAGTTGTCCGTCGCAACTAGGCAGGAGTCCTGACGTCGCTGAACAAACACGTGGGTGGAAGGGCCATCCCCGTCGTAACTCGAGAATATACCTCAGGTTCCCGCCGCAACTCGAGAAAAATCATGAGAGTTCCCCCTCGCCGCGAGATGAGGTCCGATTCCCCTGCACTGCGTGCAGAGCAATTCCGTGTTGCACATCACACATGAAAGGAGTCTTGATTTCCTTGATGGCACTCCAGAGAAAACCCAAGAACACTGTTTCAAGGCTAGAGGGATCCTGAGGTCACTGTTGCAGCACGAAAGAGCTCCGTGGACCAACAATCAACTCGAGATGAGAGGTTAGTCCCTGGCTTCGACTCCAGAGGAATACCACCTTACCACAAGCACCTCAAGAGGAGGCTTCTCTCAGCTCTAGGTATGTGAGAGGGAACCTGAGTTTGCGGCCTCAAATGGAATGGACACCGCGATGCCCTGACTCGAAATAAGGCCGGATATCCCTGCAGTGACTTGAATGCAGGCTCGTCTTGCATCTCCCAAGATGAAAGGATGTCTGAATCCCCTGTGTAGACCACAGAGAAAGACCTAGTTCCCCACCTCATCGCGACCGGAGGCCTCACATCCTTTGAAAACTTCAGAGGAACACGGAGATCAGTGCCTTCAAAGGAGACGATGCCCGACTACTCGTGAAACTTGATAGGAGTCCCAGGATTCCTGTGGCACGTGGAAAGGGACCCTTGGTCTCCCGCCTCAGCTGGAGAGGCGTCCCAATTGCCCTGCCAATCCTCGAGGAGAATCTCGAGTTGTCCCTCGCAACTAGGCAGGAGTCCTGTCGTGGCTGAACAAACACGTGGGTGGAAGGGCCATCCCCGTCGTAACTCGAGAATATACCCCAGGGTCCCGCCGCAACTCGAGAAAAACCATGAGACTTCCCCCTCGCCGCTAGATGAGTCTCGATTCTCCTGCACTGCATGCAGAGCAATTCCTTGTTGCACATCAAACATGAAAGGAGCCTTGATTTCCTTGATGGCACTCCAGAGAAACCCCAAGAACACTGTTTCAAGGCTAGAGGGATCCTGAGGTCACTGTAGCAACACGAAAGAGCTCCGTGGACCAAAAATCAACTCGAGATGAGAGGTTAGTCCCTGGCTTCGACTCCAGAGGAATACCACCTTACCATAAGCACCTCAAGAGGAGGCTTCTCTCAGCTCTAGGTATGTGAGAGGGACCATGATTTTGCGGCCTCAAGTGGAATGGACACCGCGATGCCCTGACTCGAAATAAGGCCGGATATCCCTGCAGTGACTTGAATGCAGGCTCGTCTTGCATCTCCCAAGACGAAAGGATGTCTGATTCCCCTGTGGAGACCACAGAGAAAGACCTAG
Source organism: Cervus elaphus (assembly GCF_910594005.1). Classification (NCBI taxonomy): domain Eukaryota; kingdom Metazoa; phylum Chordata; class Mammalia; order Artiodactyla; family Cervidae; genus Cervus; species Cervus elaphus. The sequence continues at coordinate 1,353,733 of NC_057815.1, read as the reverse complement.
TTCCCCACCTCATCGCGACCGGAGGCCTCACATCCTTTGAAAACTCCAGAGGTACGCGGAGATCAGTGCTTCCAAAGGAGACGATGCCTGACTCCTCGTGAAACTTGATAGGAGTCCCAGGATTCCTGTGGCACGTGGAAAGGGACCCTTGGTCTCCCGCCTCAGCTGGAGAGGCGTCCCTATTGCCCTGCCAAGCCTCGAGGAGAATCCCGAGTTGTCCCTTGCAACTAGGCAGGAGTCATGACGTCGATGAACAAACACGTGTGTGGAAGGGCTATCCCCGTCGTAACTCGAGAATATACCCCAGGTTCCCGCCGCAACTCGAGAAAAACCATGAGACTTCCCCCTCGCCGCGAGATGAGGCCCGATTCCCCTGCACTGCGTGCAGAGCAATTCCGTCTTGCACATCACACAGGAAAGGAGCCTTGATTTCCTTGATGGCACTCCAGAGAAACCCCAAGAACACTGTTTCAAGGCTAGAGGGATCCTGAGGTCACTGTAGCAACAGGAAAGAGCTCCGTGGACCAAAAATCAACTCGAGATGAGAGGTTAGTCCCTGGCTTCGACTCCAGAGGAATACCACCTTACCACAAGCACTTCAAGAGGAGGCTTCTCTCAGCTCTAGGTATGTGAGAGGGACCCTGAGTTTGCGGCCTCAAGTAGAATGGACACCGCGATGCCCTGACTCGAAATAAGGCGGGATATCCCTGCAGTGACTTGAATGCAGGCTCGTCTTGCATCTCCCAAGACGAAAGGATGTCTGAATCCCCTATGGAGACCACAGAGAAAGACCTAGTTCCCCACCTCATCGCGACCGGAGGCCTCACATCCTTTGAAAATTTCAGAGGAACACGGAGATCAGTGCCTCCAAAGGAAACGATGCCTGACTCCTCGTGAAACTTGATAGGAGTCCCAGGATTCCTGTGGCAAGTGGAAAGGGACACTTGGTCTCCCGCCTCAGCTGGAGAGGCGTCCCAATTGCCCTGCCAAGCCTCGAGGAGAATCCCGAGTTGTCCCTCGCAACTAGGCAGGAGTCCTGACATCGCTGAACAAACACGTGGTTGGAAGGGCCATCCCCGTCGTAACTCGAGAATATACCCCAGGTTCCCGCCGCAACTCGAGAAAAACCATGAGAGTTCCCCCTCGCCGCGAGATGAGGTCCGATTCCCCTGCACTGCGTGCAGAGCAATTCCGTGTTGCACATCACACATGAAAGGAGCCTTGATTTCCTTGATGGCACTCCAGAGAAACCCCAAGAACACTGTTTCAAGGCTAGAGGGATCCTGAGGTCACTGTAGCAGCACGAAAGAGCTCCGTGGACCAAAAATCAACTCAAGATGAGAGGTTAGTCCCTGGCTTCGACTCCAGAGGAATACCACCTAACCACAAGCACCTCAAGAGGAGGCTTCTCTCAGCTCTAGGTATGTGAGAGGGACCCTGATTTTGCGGCCTCAAGTGGAATGGACACCGCGATGCCCTGACTTGAAATAAGGCCGGATATTCCTGCAGTGACTTGAATGCAGGCTCGTCTTGCATCTACCAAGACGAAAGGATGTCTGAATCCCCTGTGGAGACCACAGAAAAAGACCTAGTTCCCCACATCATCGCGACCGGAGGCCTCACATCCTTTGAAAACTCCAGAGGTACGCGGAGATCAGTGCCTCCAAAGGAGACGATGCCTGACTCCTCGTGAAACTTGATAGGAGTCCCAGGATTCCTGTGGCACGTGGAAAGGGACCCTTTGTCTCCCGCCTCAGCTGGAGAGGCGTCCCAATTGCCCTGCCAATCCTCGAGGAGAATCTCGAGTTGTCCCTCGCAACTAGGCAGGAGTCCTGACGTGGCTGAACAAACACGTGGGTGGAAGGGCCATCCCCGTCGTAACTCGAGAATATACCCCAGGGTCCCGCCGCAACTCGAGAAAAACCATGAGACTTCCCCCTCGCCGCTAGATGAGTCTCGATTCTCCTGCACTGCATGCAGAGCAATTCCGTGTTGCACATCAAACATGAAAGGAGCCTTGATTTCCTTGATGGCACTCCAGAGAAACCCCAAGAACACTGTTTCAAGGCTAGAGGGATCCTGAGGTCACTGTAGCAACACGAAAGAGCTCCGTGGACCAAAAATCAACTCGAGATGAGAGGTTAGTCCCTGGCTTCGACTCCAGAGGAATACCACCTTACCACAAGCACCTCAAGAGGAGTCTTCTCTCAGCTCTAGGTATGTGAGAGGTACCCTGATTTTGCGGCCTCAAGTGGAATGGACACCGCGATGCCCTGACTCGAAATAAGGCCGGATATCCCTGCAGTGACTTGAATGCAGGCTCGTCTTGCATCTCCCACGACGAAAGGATGTCTGAATCCCCTGTGGAGACCACAGAGAAAGACCTAGTTCCCCACCTCATCGCGACCGGAGGCCTCACATCCTTTGAAAACTCCAGAGGTACGCGGAGATCAGTGCTTCCAAAGGAGACGATGCCTGACTCCTCGTGAAACTTGATAGGAGTCCCAGGATTCCTGTGGCACGTGGAAAGGGACCCTTGGTCTCCCGCCTCAGCTGGAGAGGCGTCCCTATTGCCCTGCCAAGCCTCGAGGAGAATCCCGAGTTGTCCCTTGCAACTAGGCAGGAGTCATGACGTCGATGAACAAACACGTGTGTGGAAGGGCCATCCCCGTCGTAACTCGAGAATATACCCCAGGTTCCCGCCGCAACTCGAGAAAAACCATGAGACTTCCCCCTCGCCGTGAGATGAGGCCGGATTCCCCTGCACTGCGTGCAGAGCAATTCCGTCTTGCACATCACACAAGAAAGGAGCCTTGATTTCCTTGATGGCACTCCAGAGAAACCCCAAGAACACTGTTTCAAGGCTAGAGGGATCCTGAGGTCACTGTAGCAGCACGAAAGAGCTCCGTGGACCAACAATCAACTCGAGATGAGAGGTTTGTCCCTGGCTTCGACTCCAGAGGAATACCACCTTACCACAAGCACCTCAAGAGGAGGCTTCTCTCAGCTCTAGGTATGTGAGAGGGACCCTGAGTTTGCGGCCTCAAATGGAATGGACACCGCGATGCCCTGACTCGAAATAAGGCCGGATATCCCTGCAGTGACTTGAATGCAGGCTCGTCTTGCATCTCCCAAGATGAAAGGATGTCTGAATCCCCTGTGTAGACCACAGAGAAAGACCTAGTTCCCCACCTCATCGCGACCGGAGGCCTCACATCCTTTGAAAACTTCAGAGGAACACGGAGATCAGTGCCTTCAAAGGAGACGATGCCCGACTACTCGTGAAACTTGATAGGAGTCCCAGGATTCCTGTGGCACGTGGAAAGGGACCCTTGGTCTCCCGCCTCAGCTGGAGAGGCGTCCCAATTGCCCTGCCAATCCTCGAGGAGAATCTCGAGTTGTCCCTCGCAACTAGGCAGGAGTCCTGACGTGGCTGAACAAACACGTGGGTGGAAGGGCCATCCCCGTCGTAACTCGAGAATATACCCCAGGGTCCCGCCGCAACTCGAGAAAAACCATGAGACTTCCCCCTCGCCGCTAGATGAGTCTCGATTCTCCTGCACTGCATGCAGAGCAATTCCGTGTTGCACATCAAACATGAAAGGAGCCTTGATTTCCTTGATGGCACTCCAGAGAAACCCCAAGAACACTGTTTCAAGGCTAGAGGGATCCTGAGGTCACTGTAGCAACACGAAAGAGCTCCGTTGACCAAAAATCAACTCGAGATGAGAGGTTAGTCCCTGGCTTCGACTCCAGAGGAATACCACCTTACCACAAGCACCTCAAGAGGAGTCTTCTCTCAGCTCTAGGTATGTGAGAGGTACCCTGATTTTGCGGCCTCAAGTGGAATGGAACCGCGATGCCCTGACTCGAAATAAGGCCGGATATCCCTGCAGTGACTTGAATGCAGGCTCGTCTTGCATCTCCCAAGACGAAAGGATGTCTGAATCCCCTGTGGAGACCACAGAGAAAGACCTACTTCCCCACCTCATCGCGACCGGAGGCCTCACATCCTTTGAAAACTCCAGAGGTACGCGGAGATCAGTGCTTCCAAAGGAGACGATGCCTGACTCCTCGTGAAACTTGATAGGAGTCCCAGGATTCCTGTGGCACGTGGAAAGGGACCCTTGGTCTCCCGCCTCAGCTGGAGAGGCGTCCCAATTGCCCTGCCAAGCCTCGAGGAGAATCCCGAGTTGTCCCTCGCAACTAGGCAGGAGTCCTGACGTCGCTGAACAAACACGTGGGTGGAAGGGCCATCCCCGTCGTAACTCGAGAATATACCCGAGGTTCCCGCCGCAACTCGAGAAAAACCATGAGACTTCCCCCTCGCCGCGAGATGAGGCCCGATTCCCCTGCACTGCGTGCAGAGTAATTCCGTCTTACACATCACACATGAAAGGAGCCTTGATTTCCTTGGTGGCACTCCAGAGAAACCCCAAGAACACTGTTTCAAGGCTAGAGGAATCCTGAGCTCACTGTAGCCACACGAAAGAGCACCGTTGCCCAAAAATCAAATCGAGATGAGAAGATAGTCCCTGGCTTCGACTCCAGACGAATACCACCTTACCACAAGCACCTCAAGAGGAGGCTTCTCTCAGCTCTAGCTATATGCTGAGTTTGCGGCCTCAAGTGGAATGGACACCGCGATGCCCTGACTCAAAATAAGGCCGGATATCCCTGCAGTGACTTGAATGCAGGCTCGTCTTGCATCTCCCAAGACAAAAGGATGTCCGAATCCCCTGTGGAGACCACAGAAAAAGACCTAGTTCCCCACCTCATCGCGACCGGAGGCCTCACATCCTTTGAAAATTCCAGAGGTATGCGGAGATCAGTGCCTCCAAAGGAGACGATGCCTGACTCCTCGTGAAACTTGATAGGAGTCCCAGGATTCCTGTGGCACGTGGAAAAGGACCCTTGGTCTCCCGCCTCAGCTGGAGAGGCGTATCAATTGCCCTGCCAAGCCTCGAGGAGAATCCCGAGTTGTCCCTCGCAACTAGGCAGGAGTCCTGACGTCGCTGAACAAACACGTGGCTGGAAGGGCCATCCCAGTCGTAACTCGAGAATATACCCCAGGTTCCCGCCGCAACTCGAGAAAAACCATGAGACTACCCTCTCGCCGCGAGATGAGGCCCGATTCCCCTGCACTGCGTGCAGAGAAATTCCGTGTTGCACATCACACATGAAAGGACCCTTGATTTCCTTGATGGCACTCCAGAGAAACCCCAAGAACACTGTTTCAAGGCTAGAGGGATCCTGAGGTCACTGTAGCAACACGAAAGAGCTCCGTGGCCTAAGAATCAACTCGAGATGAGAGGTTAGTCCCTGGATTCGACTCCAGAGGAATACCACCTTACCACAAGCACCTCAAGAGGAGGCTTCTCTCAGCTCTAGGTATGTGAGAGGGACACTGAGTTTGCGGCCTCAAGTGGAATGGACACCGCGATGCCCTGGCTCGAAATAAGGCCGGATATCCCTGCAGTGACTTGAATGCAGGCTCGTCTTGCATCTCCCAAGACGAAAGGATGTCTGAATCCCCTGTGGAGACCACAGAGAAAGAACTAGTTCCCCACCTCATCGCGACCGGAGGCCTCATATCCTTTGACAACTCCAGAGGTACGCGGAGATCAGTGCCTCCAAAGGAGACGATGCCTGACTCCTCGTGAAACTTGATAGGAGTCCCAGGATTCCTGTGGCACGTGGAAAGGGACACTTGGTCTCCCGCCTCAGCTGGAGAGGCGTCCCAATTGCCCTGCCAAGCCTCGAGGAGAATCCCGAGTTGTCCCTCGCAACTAGGCAGGAGTCCTGACGTCGCTGAACAAACACGTGCGTGGAAGGGCCATCCCCATCGTAATTCGAGAATATACCCCAGGTTTCCGCCGCAACTCGAGAAAAACCATGAGACTTCCCCCTCGCCGCGAGATGAGGCCCGATTCCCCTGCACTGCGTGCAGAGCAATTCCGTGTTGCACATCACACATGAAAGGAGCCTTGATTTCCTTGGTGGCACTCCAGAAAAACCCCAAGAACACTGTTTCAAGGCTAGAGGGATCCTGAGGTCTCTCTAGCAACACGAAAGAGCTCCGTGGACCACAAATCAACTCGAGATGAGAGGTTTGTCCCTGGCTTCGACTCCAGAGGAATACCACCTTATCACAAGCACCTCAAGAGGAGGCTTCTCTCAGCTCTAGCTATGTGCTGAGTTTCGGCCTCAAGTGGAATGGACACCGCGATGCCCTGACTCGAAATAAGGCCGGATATCCCTGCAGTGACTTGAATGCAGGCTCGTCTTGCATCTCCCAAGACGAAAGGATGTCCGAATCCCCTGTGGAGACCACAGAAAAAGACCTAGATCCCCACCTCATCGCGACCGGAGGCCTCACATCCTTTGAAAACTGCAGAGGTACGCGGAGATCAGTGCCTCCAAAGTAGACGATGCCTGACTCCTCGTGAAACTTGATAGGAGTTCCAGGATTCCTGTGGCACGTGGAAAGGGACCCTTGGTCTCCCGCCTCAGCTGGAGAGGCGGCCCAATTGCCCTGCCAAGCCTCGAGGAGAATCCCGAGTTGTCCCTCGCAACTAGGCAGGAGTCCTGACGTCGCTGAACAAACACGTGGGTGGAAGGGCCATCCCCGTCGTAACTCGAGAATATACCCCAGGTTCCCGCCGCAACTCCAGAAAAACCATGAGACTTCCCCCTCGCCGCGAGATGAGGCCCGATTCCCCTGCACTGCGTGCAGAGCAATTCAGTGTTGCACATCACACATGAAAGGAACCTTGATTTCCTTGATGGCACTCCAGAGAAACCCCAAGAACACTGTTTCAAGGCTAGAGGGATCCTGAGGTCACTGTAGCCACACGAAAGAACACCGTGGCCCAAAAATCAACTCGAGATGAGAAGATAGTCCCTGGCTTCGACTCCAGAGGAATACCACCTTAACACAAGCACCTCAAGAGGAGGCTTCTCTCAGCTCTAGGTATGTGAGAGGGACCCTGAGTTTGCGGCCTCAAGTGGATTGGACACCGCGATGCCCTGACTCGAAATAAGGCCGGATATCCCTGCAGTGACTTGAATGCACGCGCGTCTTGCCTCTCCCAAGACGAAAGGATGTCTGAATTCCCTGTGGAGACCTCAGAGAAAGATCTAGTTCCCCACCTCATCGCGACCGGAGGCCTCACATCCTTTGAAAACTCCAGAGGTACGCGGAGATCAGTGCCTCCAAAGGAGACGATGCCTGACTCCTCGTGAAACTTGATAGGAGTCCCAGGATTCCAGTGGCACATGGAAAGGGACCCTTGGTCTCCCGCCTCAGCTGGAGAGGCGTCCCAATTGCCCTGCCAAGCCTCGAGGAGAATCCCGAGTTGTCCCTTGCAACTAGGCAGGAGTCCTGACGTCGCTGCACAAACATGTGAGTGGAAGGGCCATCCCAGTCGTAACTCGAGAATATACCCCAGGTTCCCGCCGCAACTCGAGAAAAACCATGAGACTTCCCCCTCGCCACGAGATGAGGACCGATTCCCCTGCACTGCGTGCAGAGCAATTCCGTGTTGCACATCACACATGAAAGGAGTCTTGATTTCCTTGGTGGAACTCCAGAGAAACACCAAGAACACTGTTTCAAGGCTAGAGGGATCCTGAGGTCACTGTAGCAACACGAAAGAGCTCCGTTGACCAAGAATCAACTCGAGATGAGAGGTTAGTCCATGGATTCGACTCCAGAGGAATACCACCTTACCACAAGCACCTCAAGAGGAGGCTTCTCTCAGCTCTAGGTATGTGAGAGGGACCCTGATTTTGCGGCCTCAAGTGGAATGGACACTGCGATGCCCTGACGCGAAATAAGGCCGGATATCCCTGCAGTGACTTGAATGCAGGCTCGTCTTGCATCTCCCAAAATGAACGAATGTCTGAATCCCCTGTGGAGACCACAGAGAAAGACCTAGTTTCCCACCTCATGGCGACCGGAGGCCTCACATCCTTTGAAAACTCCAGAGGTACGCGGAGATCAGTGCCTCCAAAGGAGACGATGCCTGACTCCTCGTGAAACGTGATAGGAGTCCCAGGATTCCTGTGGCACGTCGATAGGGACCCTTGGTCTCCCGCCTCAGCTGGAGAGGCGTCCCAATTGCCCTGCCAAGCCTCGAGGAGAATCCCGAGTTGTCCCTCGCAACTAGGCAGGAGTCCTGATGTCGCTGAAAAAACACGTGTGTGGAAGGGCCATGCCCGTCGTAACTCGAGAATATACCCCAGGTTCCCGCCGCAACTCGAGAAAAACCATGAGACTTCCCCCTCACCGCGAGATGAGGCCCGATTCCCCTGCACTGCGTGCAGAGCAATTCCGTGTTGCACATCACACATGAAAGGACCCTTGATTTCCTTGATGGCACTCCAGAGAAACCCCAAGAACACTCTTTCAAGGATAGAGGGATCCTGAGGTCACTGTAGCAACACGAAAGAGCTCCGAGGACCACAAATCAACTCGAGATGAGAGGTTAGTCCCTGGATTCGACTCCAGAGGAATACCACCTTACCACAAGCACCTCAAGAGGAGGCTTCTCTCAGCTCTAGGTATGTGAGAGGTACCCTGAGTTTGCGGCCTCGAGTGGAATGGACACCGTGATGCCCTGACTCGAAATAAGGCCGGATATCCCTGCAGTGACTTGAATGTAGGCTCGTCTTGAATCTCCCAAGATGAAAGGATGTCTGAATCCCCTGTGGAGACCACAGAGAAAGACCTAGTTCCCCACCTCATCGCGACCGGAGGCCTTACATACTTTGAAAACTCCAGAGGTACGCAGAGATCAGTGCCTCCAAAGGAGACGATGCCTGACTCCTCGTGAAACTTGATAGGAGTCCCAGGATTCCTGTGGCACGTGGAAAGGGACCCTTTGTCTCCCGCCTCAGCTGGGGAGGCGTCCCAATTGCCCTGCCAAGCCTCGAGGAGAATCCCGAGTTGTCCCTCGCAACTAGGCAGGAGTCCTGACGTCACTGAACAAACAAGTGGGTGTAAGGGCCATCCCCGTCGTAACTCGAGAATATACCCCAGGTTCCCGCCGCAACTCGAGAAAAACCATGAGACTTCCCCCTCGCCGCGAGATGAGGCCCGATTCCCCTGCACTGCGTGCAGAGCAATTCCGTGTTGCACATCACACATGAAAGGAGCCTTGATTTCCTTGATGGCACTCCAGAAAAACCCCAAGAACACAGTTTCAAGGATAGAGGGATCCTGAGGTCACTGTAGCAACACGAAAGAGCTCCGTGGGCCAAAAATCAACTCGAAATGAGAGGTTAGTCCCTGGCTTCGAATCCAGAGGAATACCACCTTACCAGAAGCACCTCAAGAGGAGGCTTCTCTCAGCTCTAGGTATGTGAGAGGGACCCTGATTTTGCGGCCTCAAGTGGAATGGACACCGCGATGCACTGACGTGAAATAAGGCCGGATATCCCTGCAGTGACTTGAATGCAGGCTCGTCTTGCAACTCCCAAGATGAAAGGATGTCTGAATCCCCTGTGGAGACCACAGAGAAAGACCTAGTTCCCCACCTCATCGCGACCAGAGGCCTCACATCCTTTGAAAATTCCAGAGGTACGCGGAGATCAGTGCCTCCAAAGGAGACGATGCCTGACTCCTCGTGAAACTTGATATGAGTCCCAGGATTCCTGTGGCACGTGAAAGGGACCCTTGGTCGCCCGCCTCAGCTGGAGAGGCGTCCCAATTGCCCTGCCAAGCCTCGAGGAGAATCCCGAGTTGTCCCTCGCAACTAGGCAGGAGTCCTGACGTCGCTGAACAAACACGTGGGTGGAAGGGCCATCCCCGTTGTAACTTGAGAATATACCCCAGGTTCCCGCCGCAACTCGCGAAAAACCATGAGACTTCCCCCCCGCCGTGAGATGAGGCCCGATTCCCCTGCACTGCGTGCAGAGCAACTCTGTCTTGCACATCACACATGAAAGGAGCCTTGATTTCCTTGATGGCACTCCAGAGAAACCCCAAGAACACTGTTTCAAGGCTAGAGGGATCCTGAGGTCACTGTAGCAACACGAAAGAGCTCCGTGGACCAAAAATCAACTCGAGATGAGAGGTTAGTCCCTGGCTTCGACTCCAGAGGAATACCACCTTACCAGAAGCACCTCAAGAGGAGGCTTCTCTCAGCTCTAGGTATGTGAGAGGGACCCTGATTTTGCGGCCTCAAGTGGAATGGACACCGCGATGCCCTGACGTGAAATAAGGTCGGATATCCCTGCATTGACTTGAATGCCGGCTCGTCTTGCATCTCCCAAGATGAAATGATGTCTTAATCCCCTGTGGAGACCACAGAGAAAGACCTAGTTCCCCACCTCATGGCGACCGGAGGCCTCACATCCTTTGAAAACTCCAGAGGTAAGCAGAGATCAGTGCCTCCAAAGGAGACGATGCCTGACTCCTCGTGAAACTTGATAGGAGTCCCAGGATTCCTGTGGCACGTGGAAAGGGACCCTTGGTCTCCCACCTCAGCTGGAGAGGCGTCCCAATTGCCCTGCCAAGCCTCGAGGAGAATCCCGAGTTGTCCCTCGCAACTAGGCAGGAGTCCTGACGTCGCTGAACAAACACGTGGGTGGAAGGGCCATCCCCGTCGTAACTCGAGAATATACCCCAGGTTCCCGCCGCAACTCGAGAAAAACCATGAGACTTCTCCCTCGCCGCGAGATGAGGCCCGATTCCCCTGCACTGCGTGCAGAGCAATTCCGTGTTGCACATCACACATGAAAGGACCCTTGATTTCCTTGATGGCACTCCAGAGAGACCCCAAGAACACTGTTTCAAGGCTAGAGGGATCCTGAGGTCACTCTAGCAACAGGAAAGAGCTCCGTGGACCAAAAATCAACTCGAGATGAGAGGTTAGTCCCTGGCTTCGACTCCAGAGGAATACCACCTTACCACAAGCACCTCAAGAGGACGCTTCTCTCAGCTCGAGGTATGTGAGAGGGACCGTGAGTTTGCGGCCTCAAGTGGAATGGACACCGCGATGCCCTGACTCGAAATAAGGCCGGATATCCCTGCAGTGACTTGAATGCAGGCTCGTCTTGCAGCTCCCAAGACGAAAGGATGTCCGAATCCCCTATGGAGACCACAGAAAAAGACCTAGTTCCCCACCTCATGGCGACCGGAGGCCTCACATCCTTTGAAAACTCCAGAGGTACGCGGAGATCAGTGCCTCCAAAGCAGACGATGCCTGACTCCTCGTGAAACTTGATAAGAGTCCCAGGATTCCTGTGGCACGTGGAAAGGGACCCTTGGTCTCCTGCCTCAGCTGGAGAGGCGTCCCAATTTCCCTGCCAAGCCTCGAGGAGAATCCCTAGTTGTCCCTCGCAACTAGGCAGGAGTCCTGACGTCGCTGAACAAACACGTGGGTGGAAGGGCCATCCCCGTCGTAACTCGAGAATATACCCCAGGTTCACGCCGCAACTCGAGAAAAACCATGAGACTTCCCCCTCGCCGCGAGATGAGGCCCGATTCCCCTGCACTTCTTGCAGAGCAATTCCGTGTTGCACATCACACATGAAAGGAGCCTTGATTTCCTTGATGGCACTCCAGAGAAACCCCAAGAACACTGTTTCAAGGCTAGAGGGATCCTGAGGTCACTGTAGCCACACGAAAGAGCACCGTGGCCTAAAAATCAACTCGAGATGAGAGGATAGTCCCTGGCTTTGCCTCCAGAGGAATACCACCTTAACACAAGCACCTCAAGAGGAGGCTTCTCTCAGCTCTAGCTATGTGTTGAGTTTGCGGCCTCAAGTGGAATGGACACCGCGATGCCCTGACTCGAAATAAGGCCGGATATCCCTGCAGTGACTTGAATGCAGGCTCGTCTTGCATCTCCCAAGACGAAAGGATGTCCGAATCCCCTGTGGAGACCACAGAAAAAGACCTAGTTCCCCACCTCATCGCGACCGGAGGCCTCACATCCTTCGAAAACTCCAGAGGTACGCGGAGATCAGTGCCTCCAAAGGAGACTATGCCTGACTCCTCGTGAAACTTGATAGGAGTCCCAGGATTCCTGTGGCACATGGAAAGGGACCCTTGGTCTCCCGCCTCAGCTGGAGAGGCGTCCCAATTGCCCTGCCAAGCCTCGAGGAGAATCCCGAGTTGTCCCTCGCAACTAGGCAGGAGTCCTGACGTCGCTGAACAAACACATGCGTGGAACGGCCACCCCCGTCATAACTCGAGAATATACCCCAGGTTCCCGCCGCAACTCGAGAAAAACCATGAGACTTCCCCCTCGCCGCGAGATGAGGCCCGATTCCCCTGCACTGCGTGCAGAGCAATTCAGTGTTGCACATCACACATGAAAGGAGCCTTGATTTCCTTGATGGCACTTCAGAGAAACCCCAAGAACACTGTTTCAAGGCTAGAGGGATCCTGAGGTCACTGTAGCCACACGAAAGAGCACCGTGGCCCAAAAATGAACTCGAGATGAGAGGTTAGTCCCTGGCTTCGACTCCAGACGAATACCACCTTACCACAAGCACCTCAAGAGGAGGCTTCTCTCAGCTCTAGCTATGTGAGAGGGACCCTGAATTTGCCGCCTCTAGTGGAATGGACACCGCGATGCCCTGACTCGAAATAAGGCCGGAAATGCCTGCAGTGACTTGAATGCGGGCGCGTCTTGCCTCTCCCAAGACGAAAGGATGTCTGAATCCCCTGTGGAGACCTCAGAGAAAGATCTAGTTCCCCACCTCATCGCGACCGGAGGCCTCACATCCTTTGAAAACTTCAGAGGTACGCGGAGATCAGTGCCTCCAAAGGAGACGATGCCTGACTCTTCGTCAAACTTGATAGGAGTCCCAGGATTCCTGTGCACGTGGAAAGGGACCCTTGGTCTCCCGCCTCTGCTGGAGAGGCGTCCCAATTGCCCTGCCAAGCCTCGAGGAGAATCCCGAGTTGTCCCTCGCAACTAGGCAGGAGTCCTGCCGTCGCTGAACAAACACGTGGTTGGAAGGGCCATCCCCGTCGTAACTCGAGAATATACCCCAGGTTCCCGCCGCAACTCGAAAAAAACCATGAGACTTCCCCCTCGCCGCGAGATGAGGCCCGATTCCCCTGCACTGCGTGCAGAGCAATTCCGTGTTGCACATCACACATGAAAGGAGCCTTGATTTCCTTGATGGCACTCCAGAGAAACCCCAAGAACACTCTTTCAAGGCTAGAGGGATCCTGAGGTCACTGTAGCAACACGAAAGAGCTCCGTGGACCAAAAATCAACTCGAGATGAGAGGTTAGTCCCTGGCTTCGACTCCAGAGGAATACCACCTTACCACAAGCACCTCAAGAAGAGGCTACTCTCAGCTTTAGGTATGTGAGAGGGACCCTGATTTTGCGGACTCAAGTGGAATGGACACCGCGATGCCCTGACTCAAAATAAGGCCGGATATCCCTGCAGTGACTTGAATGCAGGCTCGTCTTGCATCTCCCAAGACGAAAGGATGTCCGAATCCCCTGTGGAGACCACAGAAAAAGACCTAGTTCCCCACCTCATCGCGACCGGAGGCCTCACATCCTTTGAAAATTCCAGAGGTATGCGGAGATCAGTGCCTCCAAAGGAGACGATGCCTGACTCCTCGTGAAACTTGATAGGAGTCCCAGGATTCCTGTGGCACGTGGAAAAGGACCCTTGGTCTCCCGCCTCAGCTGGAGAGGCGTATCAATTGCCCTGCCAAGCCTCGAGGAGAATCCCGAGTTGTCCCTCGCAACTAGGCAGGAGTCCTGACGTCGCTGAACAAACACGTGGGTGGAAGGGCCATCCCCGTCGTAACTCGAGAATATACCCCAGGTTCCCGCCGCAACTCGAGAAAAACCATGAGACTTCCCCCTCGCCGCGAGATGAGGCCCGATTCCCCTGCACTGCGTGCAGAGAAATTCCGTGTTGCACATCACACATGAAAGGACCCTTGATTTCCTTGATGGCACTCCAGAGAAACCCCAAGAACACTGTTTCAAGGCTAGAGGGATCCTGAGGTCACTGTAGCAACACGAAAGAGCTCCGTGGACTAAGAATCAACTCGAGATGAGAGGTTAGTCCCTGGAATCGACTCCAGAGGAATACCACCTTACCACAAGCACCTCAAGAGAAGGCTTCTCTCAGCTCTAGGTATGTGAGAGGGACACTGAGTTTGCGGCCTCAAGTGGAATGGACACCGCGATGCCCTGGCTCGAAATAAGGCCGGATATCCCTGCAGTGACTTGAATGCAGGTTCGTCTTGCATCTCCCAAGACGAAAGGATGTCTGAATCCCCTGTGGAGACCACAGAGAAAGACCTAGTTCCCCACCTCATCGCGACCGGAGGCCTCACATCCTTTGAAAACTCCAGAGGTACGCGGAGATCAGTGCCTCCATAGGAGACGATGCCTGACTCCTCGTGAAACTTGATAGGAGTCCCAGGATTCCTGTGGCACGTGGAAAGGGACCCTAGGTCTCCCGCCTCAGCTGGAGAGGCGTCCCAATTGCCCTGCCAAGCCTCGAGGAGAATCCCGAATTGTCCCTCGCAAATAAGAAGGAGTCCTGACGTCGCTGAACAAACAAGTGGGTGGAAGGGCCATTCCCGTCATAACTCGAGAATATACCCCAGGTTCCCGCCGCAACTCGAGAAAAACCATGAGACTTCCCCCTGGCCGCGAGATGAGGCCCGATTCTCCTGCACTGCATGCAGAGCAATTCCGTATTGCACATCACACATGAAAGGAGCCTTAATTTCCTTGATGGCACTCCAGAGAAACCCCAAGAACACTGTTTCAAGGCTAGAGGGATCCTGAGGTCACTGTAGCAACACGAAAGAGGTCCGTGGACCAAAAATCAACTGGAGATGAGAGGTTAGTCCCTGGCTTCGCCTCCAGAGGAATACCACCTTACCACAAGCACCTCAAGAAGAGGCTACTCTCAGCTCTCGGTATGTGAGAGGGACCCTGATTTTGCGGACTCAAGTGGAATGGACACTGCGATGCCCTGACGCGAAATAAGGCCGGATATCCCTGCAGTGACTTGAATGCAGGCTCGTCTTGCATCTCCCAAGATGAAAGGATGTCTGAATCACCTGTGTAGACCACAGAGAAAGACCTAGTTCCCCAACTCATAGTGACCGGAGGCCTCATATCCTTTGACAACTCTAGAGGTACGCGGAGATCAGTGCCTCCAAAGGAGACGATGCCTGACTCCTCGTGAAACTTGATAGGAGTCCCAGGATTCCTGTGGCACGTGGAAAGGGACCCTTGGTCTCCCGCCTCAGCTGGAGATGCGTCCCAATTGCCCTGCCAAGCCTCGAGGAGAATCCCGAGTTGTCCCTCGCAACTAGGCAGGAGTCCTGACGTCGCTGAACAAACACGTGCGTGGAAGGGCCATCCCCATCGTAATTCGAGAATATACCACAGGTTGCCGCGGCAACTCGAGAAAAACCATGAGACTTCCCCCTCGCCGCGAGATGAGGCCCGATTCCCCTGCACTGCGTGCAGAGCAATTCCGTGTTGCACATCACACATGAAAGGAGCCTTGATTTCCTTGGTGGCACTCCAGAAAAACCCTAAGAACACTGTTTCAAGGCTAGAGGGATCCTGAGGTCTCTCTAGCAACACGAAAGAGCTCCGTGGACCACAAATCAACTCGAGATGAGAGGTTTGTCCCTGGCTTCGACTCCAGAGGAAGACCACCTTATCACAAGCACCTCAAGAGGAGGCTTCTCTCAGCTCTAGCTATGTGCTGAGTTTCGGCCTCAAGTGGAATGGACACCGCGATGCCCTGACTCGAAATAAGGCCGGATATCCCTGCAGTGACTTGAATGCAGGCTCGTCTTGCATCTCCCAAGACGAAAGGATGTCCGAATCCCCTGTGGAGACCACAGAAAAAGACCTAGATCCCCACCTCATCGCGACCGGAGGCCTCACATCCTTTGAAAACTGCAGAGGTACGCGGAGATCAATGCCTCCAAAGTAGACGATGCCTGACTCCTCGTGAAACTTGATAGGAGTTCCAGGATTCCTGTGGCACGTGGAAAGGGACCCTTGGTCTCCCGCCTCAGCTGGAGAGGCGGCCCAATTGCCCTGCCAAGCCTCGAGGAGAATCCCGAGTTGTCCCTCGCAACTAGGCATGAGTCCTGACGTGGCTGAACAAACACGTGTGTGGAAGGGCCATCCCCGTCGTAACTCGAGAATATACCCCAGGTTCCCGCCGCAACTCCAGAAAAACCATGAGACTTCCCCCTCGCCGCGAGATGAGGCCCGATTCCCCTGCACTGCGTGCAGAGCAATTCAGTGTTGCACATCACACATGAAAGGAACCTTGATTTCCTTGATGGCACTCCAGAGAAACCCCAAGAACACTGTTTCAAGGCTAGAGGGATCCTGAGGTCACTGTAGCAACACGAAAGAACACCGTGGCCCAAAAATCAACTCGAGATGAGAAGATAGTCCCTGGCTTCGACTCCAGAGGAATACCACCTTAACACAAGCACCTCAAGAGGAGGCTTCTCTCAGCTCTAGGTATGTGAGAGGGACCCTGAGTTTGCGGCCTCAAGTGGATTGGACACCGCGATGCCCTGACTCGAAATAAGGCCGGATATCCCTGCAGTGACTTGAATGCAGGCGCGTCTTGCCTCTCCCAAGACGAAAGGATGTCTGAATTCCCTGTGGAGACCTCAGAGAAAGATCTAGTTCCCCACCTCATCACGACCGGAGGCCTCACATCCTTTGAAAACTCCAGAGGTACGCGGAGATCAGTGCCTCCAAAGGAGACGATGCCTGACTCCTCGTGAAACTTGATAGGAGTCCCAGGATTCCTGTGGCACATGGAAAGGGACCCTTGGTCTCCCGCCTCAGCTGGAGAGGCGTCCCAATTGCCCTGCCAAGCCTCGAGGAGAATCCCGAGTTGTCCCTCGTAAATAAGCAGGAGTCCTGACGTCGCTGAACAAACACGTGGGTGGAAGGGCCATCCCCGTCGTAACTCGAGAATATACGCCAGGGTCCCGCCGCAACTCGAGAAAAACCATGAGACTTCCCCCTCGCCTTGAGATGAGGCCAGATTCTCCTGCACTGCATGCAGAGCAATTCCGTATTGCACATCAAACATGAAAGGAGCCTTGATTTCCTTGATGACACTCCAGAGAAACCCCAAGAACACTGTTTCAAGGCTAGAGGGATTCTGAGGTTACTGTAGCAACACGAAAGAGGTCCGTGGACCATAAATCAACTCGAGATGAGAGGTTAGTCCCTGGCTTCGACTCCAGAGGAATACCACCTTACCACAAGCACCTCAAGAGGAGGCTACTCTCAGCTCTCGGTATGTGAGAGGGACCCTGATTTTCCGGACTCAAGTGGAATGGACACTGCGATGCCCTGACGCGAAATAAGGTCGGATATCCCTGCAGTGACTTGAATGCAGGCTCGTCTTGCATCTCCCAAGACGAAAGGATGTCTGAATCCCCTGTGGAGACCACAGAGAAAGACCTAGTTCCCCACATCATGGCGACCGGAGGCCTCACATCCTTTGAAAACTTCAGAGGTACGCGGAGATCAGTGCCTCCAAAGGAGACGATGCCTGACTCTTCGTGAAACTTGATAGGAGTCCCAGGATTCCTGTGGCACATGGAAAGGGACCCTTGGTCTCCCGCCTCAGCTGGAGAGGTGTCCCAATTGCCCTGCCAAGCCTCGAGGAGAATCCCGAGTTGTCCCTTGCAACTAGGCAGGAGTCCTGACGTCGCTGCACAAACATGTGAGTGGAAGGGCCATCCCAGTCGTAACTCGAGAATATACCCCAGGTTCCCGCCGCAACTCGAGAAAAACCATGAGACTTCCCCCTCGCCGCGAGATGAGGACCGATTCCCCTGCACTGCGTGCAGAGCAATTCCGTGTTGCACATCACACATGAAAGGAGTCTTGATTTCCTTGGTGGAACTCCAGAGAAACCCCAAGAACACTGTTTCAAGGCTAGAGGGATCCTGAGGTCACTGTAGCAACACGAAAGAGCTCCGTTGACCAAGAATCAACTCGAGATGAGAGGTTAGTCCCTGGATTCGACTCCAGAGGAATACCACCTTACCACAA
This sequence comes from Cervus elaphus, assembly GCF_910594005.1. NCBI lineage: Eukaryota > Metazoa > Chordata > Mammalia > Artiodactyla > Cervidae > Cervus > Cervus elaphus. The sequence continues at coordinate 1,335,669 of NC_057815.1, read as the reverse complement.
GCACCTCAAGAGGAGGCTTCTCTCAGCTCTAGGTATGTGAGAGGGACCCTGATTTTGCGGCCTCAAGTGGAATGGACACTGCGATGCCCTGACGCGAAATAAGGCCGGATATCCCTGCAGTGACTTGAATGCAGGCTCGTCTTGCATCTCCCAAAATGAACGAATGTCTGAATCCCCTGTGGAGACCACAGAGAAAGACCTAGTTTCCCACCTCATGGCGACCGGAGGCCTCACATCCTTTGAAAACTCCAGAGGTACGCGGAGATCAGTGCCTCCAAAGAAGACGATGCCTGACTCCTCGTCAAACTTGATAGGAGTCCCAGGATTCCTGTGCACGTGGAAAGGGACACTTGGTCTCCCGCCTCAGCTGGAGAGGCGTCCCAATTGCCCTGCCAAGCCTCGAGGAGAATCCCGAGTTGTCCGTCGCAACTAGGCAGGAGTCCTGCCGTTGCTGAACAAACACGTGGGTGGAAGGGCCATCCCCGTCGTAACTCGAGAATATACCCCAGGTTCCCGCCGCAACTCGAGAAAAACCATGAGACTTCCCCCTCACCGCGAGATGAGGCCCGATTCCCCTGCACTGCGTGCAGAGCAATTCCGTGTTGCACATCACACATGAAAGGAGCCTTGATTTCCTTGATGGCACTCCAGAGAAACCCCAAGAACACTCTTTCAAGGCTAGAGGGATCCTGTGGTCACTGTAGCAACAGGAAAGAGCTCCGTGGACCAAAAATCAACTCGAGATGAGAGGTTAGTCCCTGGCTTCGACTCCAGAGGAATACCACCTTACCACAAGCACCTCAAGAGGAGGCTTCTCTCAGCTCTAGCTATGTGCTGAGTTTGCGGCCTCAAGTGGAATGGACACCGCGATGCCCTGACTCGAAATAAGGCCGGATATCCCTGCAGTGACTTGAATGCAGGCTCGTCTTGCATCTCCCAAGACGAAAGGATGTCTGAATCCCCTGTGGAGACCACAGAGAAAGACCTAGTTCCCCACCTCATGGCGACCGGAGGCCTCACATCCTTTGAAAACTCCAGAGGTACGCGGAGATCAGTGCCTCCAAAGGAGACGATGCCTGACTCCTCGTGAAACTTGATAGGAGTCCCAGGATTCCTGTGGCACGTGGAAAGGGACCCTTGGTCTCCCGCCTCAGCTGGAGAGGCGTATCAATTGCCCTGCCAAGCCTCGAGGAGAATCCCGAGTTGTCCCTCGCAACTAGGCAGGAGTCCTGACGTCGCTGAACAAACACGTGGGTGGAAGGGCCATCCCCTCGTAACTCGAGAATACATCCCAGGTTCCCGTCGCAACTCGAGAAAAACCATGAGACTTCCCCCTCTCCGCGAGATGAGGCCCGATTCCCCTGCACTGCGTGCAGAGCAATTCCGTGTTGCACATCACACATGAAAGGAGCCTTGATTTCCTTGATGGCACTCCAGAGAAACCCCAAGAACACTGTTTCAAGGCTAGAGGGATCCTGAGGTCACTGTAGCAACACGAAAGAGCTCCGTGGACTAAGAATCAACTAGAGATGAGAGGTTAGTCCCTGGCTTCGACTACAGAGGAATACCACCTTACCACAAGCACCTCAAGAGGAGGCTTCTCTCAGCTCTAGGTATGTGAGAGGGACCCTGAGTTTGCGGCCTCAAGTGGAATGGACACCGCGATGCCCTGACTCGAAATAAGGTCGGATATCCCTGCAGTGACTTGAATGCAGGCTCGTCTTGCATCTCCCAAGATGAAAGGATGTCTGATTCCCCTGTGGAGACCACAGAGAAAGACCTAGTTTCCAACCTCATGGCGACCGGAGGCCTCACATCCTTTGAAAACTCCAGAGGTACGCGGAGATCAGTGCCTCCAAAGTAGACGATGCCTGACTCCTCGTGAAACTTGATAGGAGTCCCAGGATTCCTGTGGCACGTGGAAAGGGACCCTTGGTCTCCCGCCTCAGCTGGAGAGGCGTCCCAATTGCCCTGCCAAGCCTCGAGGAGAATCCCGAGTTGTCCCTCGCAACTAGGCAGGAGTCCTGACGTCGCTGAACAAACACGTGGGTGGAAGGGCCATCCCCGTCGTAACTCGAGAATATACCCCAGGTTCCCGCCGCAACTCGAGAAAAACCATGAGACTTCCCCCTCGCCGCGAAATGAGGCCCGATTCCCCTGCACTGCGTGCAGAGCAATTCCGTGTTGCACATCACACATGAAAGGAACCTTGATTTCCTTGATGGCACTCCAGAGAAACCCGAAGAACACTGTTTCAAGGCTAGAGGGATCCTGAGGTCACTGTATCCACACGAAAGAGCACCGTGGCCCAAAAATCAACTCGAGATGAGAAGATAGTCCCTGGCTTCGACTCCAGAGGAATACCACCTTAACACAAGCACCTCAAGAGGAGGCTTCTCTCAGCTGTAGGTATGTGAGAGGGACCCTGAGTTTGCGGCCTCAAGTGGAATGGACACCACGATGCCCTGACTCGAAATAAGGCCGGATATCCCTGCAGTGACTTGAATGCAGGCTCGTCTTGCCTCTCCCAAGACGAAAGGATGTCTGAATCCCCTGTGGAGACCTCAGAGAAAGATCTAGTTCCCCACCTCATCGCGACCGGAGGCCTCACATCCTTTGAAAACTCCAGAGGTACGCGGAGATCAGTACCTCCAAAGGAGACGATGCCTGACGCCTCGTGAAACTTGATAGGAGTCCCAGGATTCCTGTGGCACATGGAAAGGGACCCTTGGTCTCCCGCCTCAGCTGGAGAGGCGTCCCAATTGCCCTGCCAAGCCTCGAGGAGAATCCCGAGTTGTCCCTCGCAAATAAGCAGGAGTCCTGACGTCGCTGAACAAACACGTGGGTGGAAGGGCCATTCCCGTCATAACTCGAGAATATACCTCAGGGTCCCGCCGCAACTCGAGAAAAACCATGAGACTTCCCCCTCGCCGCGAGATGAGGCCCGATTCTCCTGCACTGCATGCAGAGCTATTCCGTATTGCACATCAAACATGAAAGGAGCCTTGATTTCCTTGATGGCACTCCAGAGAAACCTCAAGAACACTGTTTCAAGGCAAGAGGGATACTGAGGTTACTGTACCAACACGAAAGAGGTCCGTGGCCCAAAAATCAACTCGAGATGAGAGGTTAGTCCCTGGCTTCGACTCCAGAGGAATACCACCTTACCACAAGCACCTCAAGAGGAGGCTACTCTCAGCTCTCGGTATGTGAGAGGGACCCTGATTTTGCGGACTCAAGTGGAATGGACACTGCGATGCCCTGACGCGATATAAGGCCGGATATCCCTGCAGTGACTTGAATGCAGGCTCGTGTTTCATCTCCCAAGATGAAAGGATGTCTGAATCCCCTGTGGAGACCACAGAGAAAGACCTAGTTCCCCACATCATGGCGACCGGAGGCCTCACATCCTTTGAAAACTTCAGAGGTATGCGGAGATTAGTGCCTCCAAAGGAGACGATGCCTGACTCCTCGTGAAACTTGATAGGAGTCCCAGGATTCCTGTGGCACATGGAAAGGGACCCTTGGTCTCCCGCCTCAGCTGGAGAGGCGTCCCAATTGCCCTGCCAAGCCTCGAGGAGAATCCCGAGTTGTCCCTCGCAACTAGGCAGGAGTCCTGACGTCGCTGAACAAACATGTGGGTGGAAGGGCCATCCCAGTCGTAACTCGAGAATATACCCCAGGTTCCCGCCGCAACTCGAGAAAAACCATGAGACTTCCCCCTCGCCCCGAGATGAGGCCCGATTCCCCTGCACTGCGTGCAGAGCAATTCCGTGTTGCACATCACACATGAAAGGAGTCTTGATTTCCTTGGTGGCACTCCAGAGAAACCCCAAGAACACTGTTTCAAGGCTAGAGGGATCCTGAGGTCACTGTAGCAACACGAAAGAGCTCCGTGGACCACAATTCAACTCGAGATGAGAGGTTAGTCCCTGGCTTCGACTCCAGAGGAATACCACCTTACCACAAGCACCTCAAGAGGAGGCTTCTCTCAGCTCTAGGTATTTGAGAGGGACCCTGAGTTTGCGGCCTCAAGTGGAATGGACACCGCGATGCCCTGACTCGAATTAAGGCCGGATATCCATGCAGTGACTTGAATGCAGGCTCGTCTTGCATCTCCCAAGACGAAAGGATGTCCGAATCCCCTGTGGAGACCACAGAAAAAGACCTAGATCTCCACCTCATCGCGACCGGAGGCCTCACATCCTTTGAAAACTCCAGAGGTCCGCGGAGATCAGTGCCTCCAAAGTAGACGATGCCTGACTCCTCGTGAAACTTGATAGGAGTCCCAGGATTCCTGTGGCACGTGGAAAGGAACCCTTGGTCTCCCGCCTCAGCTGGAGAGGCGTCCCAATTGCCCTGCCAAGCCTCGAGGAGAATCCCGAGTTGTCCCTCGCAACTAGGCAGGAGTCCTGACGTCGCTGAACATACACCTGGGTGGAAGGGCCATCATCATCGTAACTCGAGAATATACCCCAGGTTCCCGCCGCAACTCGAGAAAAACCATGAGACTTCCCCCTCGCGGCGAGATGAGGCCCGATTCCCCTGCACTGCGTGCAGAGCAATTCAGTGTTGCACATCACACATGAAAGGAACCTTGATTTCCTTGATGGCACTCCAGAGAAACCCCAAGAACACTGTTTCAAGGCTAGAGGGATCCTGAGGTCACTGTAGCCACACGAAAGAGCACCGTGGCCCAAAAATCAACTCGAGATGAGAAGATAGTCCCTGGCTTCAACTCCAGAGGAATACCACCTTAACACAAGCACCTCAAGAGGAGGCTTCTCTCAGCTCTAGCTATGTGAGAGGGACCCTGATTTTGCGGCCTCAAGTGGAATGGACACTGCGATGCCCTGACGCGAAATAAGGCCGGATATCCCTGCAGTGACTTGAATGCAGGCTCGTCTTGCATCTCCCAAGATGAAAGGATGTCTGAATCCCCTGTGGAGACCACAGAGAAAGACCTAGTTCCCAACCTCATGGCGACCGGAGGCCTCACATCCTTTGAAAACTCCAGAGGTACGCGGAGATCAGTGCCTCCAAAGGAGACGATGCCTGACTCCTCATGAAACTTGATAGGAGTCCCAGGATTACTGTGGCACATCGAAAGGGACCCTTGGTCTCCCGCCTCAGCTGGAGAGGCGTACCAATTGCCCTGCCAAGCCTCGAGGAGAATCCCGAGTTGTCCCTCGCAACTAGGCAAGAGTCCTGACGGCGCTGAACAAACACGTGGGTGGAAGGGCCATCCCCGTCGTAACTCGAGAATATACCCCAGGTTCCCGCCGCAACTCGAGAAAAACCATGAGACTTCCCCCTCGCCGTGAGATGAGGCCCGATTCCCCTGCACTGCGTGCAGAGCAATTCCGTGTTGCACATCACATATGAAAGGAGCCTTGATTTCCTTGATGGCACTCCAGAGAAACCCCAAGAACACTGTTTCAAGGCTAGAGGGATCCTGAGGTCACTGTAGCAACACGAAAGAGCTCCGTGGACCAAGTATCAACTCGAGATGAGAGGTTAGTCCCTGGATTCGATTCCAGAGGAATACCACCTTACCACAAGCACCTCAAGAGGAGGCTTCTCTCAGCTCTAGGTATGTGAGAGGGACCCTGATTTTGCGGCCTCAAGTGGAATGGACACTGCGATGCCCTGACGCGAAATAATGCCGGATATCCCTGCAGTGACTTGAATGCAGGCTCGTCTTGCATCTCCCAAAATGAACGAATGTCTGTATCCCCTGTGGAGACCACAGAGAAAGACCTAGTTTCCCACCTCATGGCGACCGGAGGCCTCACATCCTTTGAAAACTCCAGAGGTACGCGGAGATCAGTGCCTCCAAAGGAGATGATGCCTGACTCCTCGTGAAACTTGATAGGAGTCCCAGGATTCCTGTGGCACGTCGAAACGGACACTTGGTCTCCCGCCTCGGATGGAGAGGCGTCCCAATTTCCCTGCCAAGCCTCGAGGAGAATCCCGAGTTGTCCCTCGCAACTAGGCAGGAGTCCTGCCATCGCTGAACAAACACGTGTGTGGAAGGGCCATCCCCGTCGTAACTCGAGAATATACCCCAGGTTCCCGCCGCAACTCGAGAAAAACCATGAGACTTCCCGCTCGCCGAGAGATGAGGCCCGATTCCCCTGCACTGCGTGCAGAGCAATTCAGTGTTGCACATCACACATGAAAGAAGCCTTGATTTCCTTGATGGCAATCCAGAGAAACCCCAAGAACACTGTTTCAAGGCTAGAGGGATCCTGAGGTCACTGTAGCAACACGAAAGAGCTCCGTGGACCACAAATCAACTCGAGATGAGAGGTTAGTCCCTGGCTTCGACTCCAGAGGAATACCACCTTACCACAAGCACCTCAAGAGGAGGCTTCTCTCAGCTCTAGCTATGTGCTGAGTTTGCGGCCTCAAGTGGAATGGACACCGTGATGCCCTGACTCGAAATAAGGCCGGATATCCCTGCAGTGACTTGAATGCAGGCTCGTCTTGCATCTCCCAAGACGAAAGGGTGTCCGAATCCCCTGTGGAGACCACAGAAAAAGACCTAGATCTCCACCTCATCGCGACCGGAGGCCTCACATCCTTTGAAAACTCCAGAGGTACGCGGAGATCAGTGCCTCCAAAGGAGACGATGCCTGACTCCTCGTGAAACTTGATAGGAGTCCCAGGATTCCTGTGGCACGTGGAAAGGGACCCTTGGTCTCCCGCCTCAGCTGGAGAGGCGTCCCAATTGCCCTGCCAAGCCTCGAGGAGAATCCCGAATTGTCCCTCGCAACTAGGCAGGAGTCCTGACGTCGCTGAACATACACGTGGGTGGAAGGGCCATCATCATCGTAACTCGAGAATATACCCCAGGTTCCCGCCGCAACTCGAGAAAAACCATGAGACTTCCCCCTCGCCGAGAGATGAGGCCCGATTCCCCTGCACTGCGTGCAGAGCAATTCCGTGTTGCACATCACACATGAAAGGAGTCTTGATTTCCTTGGTGGCACTCCAGAGAAACCCCAAGAACACTGTTTCAAGGCTAGAGGGATCCTGAGGTCACTGTAGCAACACGAAAGAGCTCCGTGGACCACAAATCAACTCGAGATGAGAGGTTAGTCCCTGGATTCGACTCCAGAGGAATACCACCTTACCACAAGCACCTCAAGAGGAGGCTTCTCTCAGCTCTAAGTATGTGAGAGGGACCCTGAGTTTGCGGCCTCAAGTCGAATGGACACCACGATGCCCTGACTCGAAATAAGGCCGGATATCCCTGCAGTGACTTGAATGCAGGCTCGTCTTGCATCTCCCAAGATGAAAGGATGTCTGAATCACCTGTGTAGACCACAGAGAAAGACCTAGTTCCCCAACTCATCCCGACCGGAGGCCTCATATCCTGTGACAACTCCAGAGGTACGCGGAGATCAATGCCTCCAAAGGAGACGATGCCTGACTCCTCGTGAAACTTGATAGGAGTCCCAGGATTCCTGTGGCACGTGGAAAGGGACCCGTGGTCTCCCGCCTCAGATGGAGAGGCGGCCCAATTGCCCTGCCAAGCCTCGAGTAGAATCCCGAGTTGTCCCTCGCAACTAGACAGAAGTCCTGATGTCGCTGAACAAACACGTGTGTGGAAGGGCCATCCCCGTCGTAACTCGAGAATATACCCCAGGTTCCCGCCGCAACTCGAGAAAAACCATGAGACTTCCCCCTCGCCACGAGATGAGGCCCGATTCCCCTGCACTGCGTGCAGAGCAATTCCGTGTTGCACATCACACATGAAAGGATCCTTGATTTCCTTGGTGGCACTCCAGAGAAACCCCAAGAACACTGTTTCAAGGCTAGAGGGATCCTGAGGTCACTGTAGCAACAGGAAAGAGCTCCGTGGACCAAAAATCAACTCGAGATGAGAGGTTAGTCCCTGGCTTCGACTCCAGAGGAATACCACCTTACCACAAGCACCTCAAGAGGAGGCTACTCTCAGCTCTCGGTATGTGAGAGGGACCCTGATTTTGCGGCCTCAAGTGGAATGGACACTGCGATGCCCTGACTCGAAATAAGGCCGGATATCCCTGCAGTGACTTGAATGCAGGCTCGTCTTGCATCTCCCATGATGAAAGGATGTTTGAATCCCCTGTGGAGACCACAGAGAAAGACCTAGTTCCCCACATCATGGCGACCGGAGGCCTCACATCCTTTGAAAACTTCAGAGGTACGCGGAGATCAGTGCCTCCAAAGGAGACGATGCCTGACTCCTCGTGAAACTTGATAGGAGTCCCAGGATTCCTGTGGCATATCGAAAGGGACCCTTGGTCTCCCGCCTCAGCTGGAGAGGCGTACCAATTGCCCTTCCAAGCCGCGAGGAAAATCCCGAGTTGTCCCTCGCAACTAGGCAGGAGTCCTGACGTCGCTGAACAAACACGTGGGTGGAAGGGCCATCCCCGTCGTAACTCGAGAATATACCCCAGGTTCCCGCCGCAACTCGAGAAAAACCATGAGACTTCCCCTTCGCCGTGAGATGAGGCCCGATTCCCCTGCACTGCGTACAGAGCAATTCCGTGTTGCACATCACATATGAAAGGAGCCTTGATTTCCTTGATGGCACTCCAGAGAAACCTCAAGAACACTGTTTCAAGGCTAGAGGGATCCTGAGGTCACTGTAGCAACAGGAAAGAGCTCCGTGGACCAAGAATCAACTCGAGATGAGAGGTTAGTCCCTGGATTCGACTCCAGAGGAATACCACCTTACCACAAGCACCTCAAGAGGAGGATTCTCTCAGCTCTAGGTATGTGAGAGGACCCTGATTTTGCGGTCTAAAGTGGAATGGACACTGCGATGCCCTGACACGAAATAAGGCCGGATATCCCTGCAGTGACTTGAATGCAGGCTCGTCTTGCATCTCCCATAATGAACGAATGTCTGAATCCCCTGTGGAGACCACAGAGAAAGACCTAGTTTCCTACCTCATGGCGACCGGAGGCCTCACATCCTTTGAAAACTCCAGAGGTACGCGGAGATCAGTGCCTCCAAAGGAGACGATGCCTGACTCCTCGTGAAACTTGATAGGAGTCCCAGGATTCCTGTGGCACGGGGAAACGGACCCTTGGTCTCCCGCCTCAGCTGGAGAGGCGTCCCAATTGCCCTGCCAAGCCTCGAGGAGAATCCCGAGTTGTCCCTCGCAACTAGGCAGGAGTCCTGACGTCACTGAACAAACACGTGGGTGGAAGGGCCATCCCCGTCGTAACTCGAGAATATACCCCAGGTTCCCGCCGCAACTCGAGAAAAACCATGAGACTTCCCCCTCGCCGTGAGATGAGGCCCGATTCCCCTGCACTGCGTGCAGAGCAATTCCGTGTTGCACATCACATATGAAAGGAGAATTGATTTCCTTGATGGCACTCCAGAGAAACCCCAAGAACACTGTTTCAAGGCTAGAGGGATCCTGAGGTCACTGTAGCAACACGAAAGAGCTCCGTGGACCAAGAATCAACTCGAGATGAGAGGTTAGTCCCTGGATTCGACTCCAGAGGAATACCACCTTACCACAAGCACCTCAAGAGGAGGCTTCTCTCAGCTCTAGGTATGTGAGAGGGACCCTGATTTTGCGGCCTCAAGTGGAATGGACACTGCGATGCCCTGACGCGAAATAAGGCCGGATATCCCTGCAGTGACTTGAATGCAGGCTCGTCTTGCATCTCCCAAAATGAACGAATGTCTGAATCCCCTGTGGAGACCACAGAGAAAGACCTAGTTTCCCACCTCATGGCGACCGGAGGCCTCACATCCTTTGAAAACTCCAGAGGTACGCGGAGATCAGTGCCTCCAAAGGAGACGATGCCTGACTCCTCGTGAAACTTGATAGGAGTCCCAGGATTCCTGTGGCACGACGAAACGGACACTTGGTCTCCCGCCTCGGATGGAGAGGCATCTCAATTTCCCTGCCAAGCCTCGAGGAGAATCCCGAGTTGTCCCTCGCAACTAGGCAGGAGTCCTGCCATCGCTGAACAAACACGTGTGTGGAAGGGCCATCCCCGTCGTAACTCGAGAATATACCCCAGATTCCCGCCACAACTCGAGAAAAACCATGAGACTTCCCCCTCGCCGCGAGATGAGGCCTGATTCCCCTGCACTGCGTGCAGAGCAATTCCGTGTTGCACATCACACATGAAAGGAGCCTTGATTTCCTTGATGGCACTCCAGAGAAACCCCAAGAACACTGTTTCAAGGCTAGAGGGATCCTGAGGTCACTGTAGCAACACGAAAGGGCTCCGTGGACCAAAAATCAACTCGAGATGAGAGGTTAGTCCCTGGCTTCGACTCCAAAGGAATACCACCTTACCACAAGCACCTCAAGAGGAGGCTTCTCTCAGCTCTATGTATGTGAGAGCGACCCTGAGTTTGCGGCCTAAAGTGGAATGGAGACCGCGATGCCCTGACTCGAAATAAGGCCGGATATCCCTGCAGTGAATTGAATGCAGACTCGTCTTGCATCTCCCAAGACGAAAGGATGTCTGAATCCCCTGTGGAGACCACAGAGAAAGAAATAGTTCCCCACCTCATCGCGACCGGAGGCCTCACATCCTTTGAAAACTCCAGAGGAACGCGGAGATCAGTGCCTCCAAAAGAGACGATGCCTGACTCCTCGTGAAACTTGATAGGAGTCCCAGGATTCCTGTGGCACGTGGAAAGGGACCCTTGGTCTCCCGCCTCAGCTGGAGAGGCGTCCCAATTGCCCTGCCAAGCCTCGAGGAGAATCCCGAGTTGTCCCTCGAACTAGGCAGGAGTCCTGACGTTGCTGAACAAACACGTGTGTGGAAGAGCCATCCCCGTCGTAACTTGAGAGTATACCCCAGGTTCCCGCCGCAACTCGAGAAAAACCATGAGACTTCCCCCTCGCCGCGAGAAGAGGCCCGATTCCCCTGCACTGCATGCAGAGCAATTCCGTGTTGCACATCACACATGAAAGGAGCCTTGATTTCCTTGATGGCACTCCAGAGAAACCCCAAGAACACTGTTTCAAGGTTGAGGGATCCTGAGGTCACTGTAGCAATACGAAAGAGCTCCGTGGACCAAAAATCAACTCGAGATGAGAGGTTAGTACCTGGCTTCGACTCCAGAGGAATACCACCTTACCACAAGCACCTCAAGAGGAGGTTTCTCTCAGCTCTATGTATGTGAGAGGGACCCTGAGTTTGCGGGCTCAAGTGGAATGGAGACTGCGATGCCCTGACTCGAAATAAGGCCGGATATCCCTGCAGTGACTTGAATGCAGGCTCGTCTTGCATCTCCCAAGATGAACGGATGTCTGAATCCCCTGTGGAGCCCACAGTAAAAGACCTAGTTCCCACCTCATCACGACCGGAGGCCTCACATCCTTTGAAAACTCCAGAGGTACGCGGAGATCAGTGCCTCCAAAGGAGACGATGCCTGACTCCTCGTGAAACTTGATAGGAGTCCCAGGATTCTTGTGGCACGTGGAAAGGGACCCTTGGTCTCCCGCCTCAGCTGGAGAGGCGTCCCAATTGCCCTGCCAAGCCTCGAGGAGAATCCCGAGTTGTCCCTCGCAACTAGGCAGGAGTCTGACGTCGCTGAACAAACACGTGGGTGGAAGGGCCATCCCCGTCGTAACTCGAGAATATACCCCAGGTTCCAATCGCAACTCGAGAAAAACCATTAGACATCCCCCTCGCAGCAAAATGAGGCCCGATACCCTGCACTGCGTGCAGAGCAATTCCGTGTTGCACATCACACATGAAAGGAGCCTTGATTTCCTTGATGGAACTCCAGAGACACCCCAAGAACACTGTTTCAAGGCTAGAGGGATCCTGAGGTCACTGTAGCAACACGAAAGAGCTCCGTGGACCAAAAATCAACTCGAGATGAGAGGTTAGTCCCTGGCTTCGACTCCAGAGGAATACCACCTTACCACAAGCACCTCAAGAGGAGGCTTCTCTCAGCTCTAGGTATGTGAGAGGGACCCTGAGTTTGCGGCCTCAAGTGGAATGGACACCGCGATGCCCTGACTCGAAATCAGGCCGGATATCCCTGCAGTGACTTGAATGCAGGCTTGTCTTGCATCTCCCAAGACGAAAGGATGTCTGAATCCCCTGTGGAGACCACAGAGAAACACCTAGTTCCCCACCTCATCACGACCGGAGGCCTCACATCCCTTGAAAACTCCAGAGGTACGCGGAGATCAGTGCCTCCAAAGGAGACGATTCCTGACTCCTCGTGAAACTTGATAGGAGTCCCAGGATTCCTGTGGCACGTGGAAAGGGACCCTTGGTCGCCCGCCTCAGCTGGAGAGGCGTCCCAATTGCCCTGCCAAGCAACGAGAAGAATCCCGAGTTGTCCCTCGCAAATAGGCAGGAGTCTGACGCCACTGAACAAACACGTGTGTGGAAGGGCCATCCCCTCTTAACTCGAGAATATTTCCCAGGTTCCCACCGCAACTTGAGAAAAACCATGAGACTTCGCCCTCGCCGCGAGATGAGGCCGGATTCCCCTGCACTGCATGCAGAGCAATTCCGTGTTGCACATCACACATGAAAGGAGCCTTGATTTCCTTGATGGCACTCCAGAGAAACCCCAAGAACACTGTTTCAAGGCTAGAGGGATCCTGAGGTCACTGTAGCAACACGAAAGAGCTCCGTGGACCAAAAATCAACTCGAGATGAGAGGTTAGTCCCTGGCTTCGACTCCAGAGGAATACCACCTTACCACAAGCACCTCAAGAGGAGACTTCTCTCAGCTCTAGCTATGTGAGAGGGACCCTGAGTTTGCGGCCTCAAGTGGAATGGACACTGCAATGCCCTGACGCAAAATAAGGCCGGATATCCCTGCAGTGACTTGAATGCAGGCTCGTCTTGCATCTCCCAAGATGAACGGATGTCTGAATCCCCTGTGGAGACCACAGAAAAAGACCTAGTTCCCACCTCATCGCGACCGGAGGCCTCACATCCATTGAAAACTCCAGAGGTACGCGGAGATCAGTGCCTCCAAAGGAGACGATGCCTGACTCCTCGTGAAACTTGATAGGAGTCCCAGGATTCTTGTGGCACGTGGAAAGGGACCCTTGGTCTCCCGCCTCAGCTGGAGAGGCGTCCCAATTGCCCTGCCAAGCCTCGAGGAGAATCCCGAGTTGTCCCTCGCAACTAGGCAGGAGTCTGACGTCGCTGAACAAACACGTCTGTGGAAGGGCCATCCCCGTCGTAACTCGAGAATATACCCCAGGTTCCAATCGCAACTCGAGAAAAATCATTAGACATCCCCCTCGCAGCAAAATGAGGCCCGATACCCTGCACTGCGTGCAGAGCAATGCCGTGTTGCACATCACACATGAAAGGAGCCTTGATTTCCTTGATGGCACTCCAGAGAAACCCCAAGAACACTGTTTCAAGGCTAGAAGGATCCTGAGGTCACTGTAGTAACACGAAAGAGCTCCGTGGACCAAAACTCAACTCGAGATGAAAGGTTAGTCCCTGGCTTCGACTCAAGAGGAATACCACCTTACCACAAGCACCTCAAGTGGAGACTTCTCTTAGCTCTAGGTATGTGAGAGGGACCCTGAGTTTGCGGCCTCAAGTGGAATGGACACCGCGATGCCCTGACTCGAAATAAGGCCGGATATCCCTGGAGCGACTTGAATGCAGGCTCGTCTTGCATCTCCCAAGACGAAAGGATGTCTGAATCCCCTGTGGAGACCACAGAGAAAGACCTAGTTCCCCACCTCATCGCGACTGGAGGCCTCACATCCTTTGAAAACTCCAGAGGTCCGCGGAGATCAGTGCCTCCAAAGGAGACGATGCCGGACTCCTCGTGAAACTTTATAGGAGTCCCAGGATCACTGTGGCACGTGGAAAGGGATCCTTGGTCTCCCGCCTCAGCGGGAGAGTCGTCCCAATTGCCCTGCCAAGCCTCGAGGAGAATCCCGAGTTGTCCCTCGCAACTAGGCAGGAGTCCTGTCGTCGCTGAACAAACACGTGGCTGGAAGGGCCATCCCCGACGTAACTCGAGAATATACCCCAGGTTCCTGCCGCAACTCGAGAAAAACCATGAGACTTCCAACTCGCCACGAGATGAGGCCCGATTCCCCTGCACTGCGTGCAGAGCAATTCCGTGTTGCACATCAAACAAGAAAGGAGCCTTGATTTCCTTGATGGCACTTCAGAGAAACCACAAGAACACTGTTTCAAGGCTAGAGGGATCATGAGGTCACTGTAGCAACACGAAAGAGCTCCGTGGACCAAAAATCAACTCGAGATGAGAGGTTAGTCCCTGGCTTCGACTCCAGAGGAATACCACCTTACCACAAGCACCTCAAGAGGAGGCTTCTCTCAGCTCTAGGTATGTGAGAGGGACCCTGAGTTTGCGGCCTCAAGTGGAATGGACACCGCGATGCCCTGACTCGAAATCAGGCCGGATATCCCTGCAGTGACTTGAATGCAGGCTTGTCTTGCATCTCCCAAGACGAAAGGATGTCTGAATCCCCTGTGGAGAGCACAGAGAAACACCTAGTTCCCCACCTCATCACGACCGGAGGCCTCACATCCCTTGAAAACTCCAGAGGTACGTGGAGATCAGTGCCTCCAAAGGAGACGATGCCTGACTCCTCGTGAAACTTGATAAGAGTCCCAGGATTCCTGTGGCACGTGGAAAGGGACCCTTGGTCGCCCGCCTCAGCTGGAGAGGCGTCCCAATTGCCCTGACAAGCCTCGAGGAGAATCCCGAGTTGTCCCTCGCAACTAGGCAGGAGTCCTGACGTCGCTGAACAAACACGTGGCTGGAAGGGCCATCCCAGTCGAAACTCGAGAATATACCCCAGGTTCCCGCCGCAACTCGAGAGAAACCATGAGACTTCCCCCTCGCCGTGAGATGAGGCCCGATTCCCCTGCACTGCATGCAAAGCAATTCCGTGTTGCACATCACACATGAAAGGAGCCTTGATTTCCTTGATGGCACTCCAGAGAAACCCCAAGAACACTGTTTCCAGGCCAAAGGGATCCTGAGGTCACTGTACCAACACGAAAGACCTCCGTGGACCAAGAATCAACTCGAAATGAGAGGTTAGTCCCTGGCTTCGACTCAAGAGGAATACCACCTTACCACAAGCACCTCAAGAGGAGGCTTCTCTCAGCTCTACGTATGTGAGAGGGACCCTGAGTTTGCGGCCTCAAGTGGAATGGACACCGCAATGCCCTGACTCGAAATAAGGCCGGATATCCCTGCAGTGACTTGAATGCAGGCTCGTCTTGCATCTCCGAAGATGAAAGGATGTCTGAATCCCCTGTGGAGACCACAGAGAAAGACCTAGTTCCCCACCTCTTCGCGACCGGAGGCCTCACATCCTTTGAAAACTCCAGAGGTCCAGGGAGATCAGTGCCTCCAAAGGAGACGTTGCCTGACTCCTCGTGAAACTTGATAGCAGTCCCAGGATTCCTGTGGCACGTGGAAAGTGACCCTTGGACTCCCGCCTCAGCTGGAGAGGCGTCCCAATTGCCCTGCCCAGCCTCGAGGAGAATCTCGAGTTGTCCCTCGCAACTAGGCAGGAGTCCTGACGTCGCTGAACAAACACGTGGGTGGAAGGGCCATCCCCGTTTTAACTCGAGAATATACCCCAGGTTACCGCCGCAACTTGAGAAAAACAATGAGACTTCCCCCTCGCGGCGAGATGAGGACCGATTCCCCTGCACTGCGTCCAGAACAATTCCGTGTTGCACATCACACATGAAAGGAGCCTTGATTTCCTTCATGGCACTCCAGAGAAACCCCAAGAACACTGTTTCAAGGCTAGAGGGATCCTGAGGTCACTGTAGCAACACGAAAGAGCTCCGTGGCCCAAAAATCAACTCGAGATGAGAGGTTAGTCCCTGGCTTCGACTGCAGAGGAATACCACCTTACCACAAGCACCGCAAGAGGAGGCTTCTCTCAGCTCTAGCTATGTGAGAGGGACCCTGAGTTTGCGACCTCAAGTGGAATGGACACCGCGATGCCCTGACTCGAAATAAGGCCGGATATCCCTGCAGTGACTTGAATGCAGGCTCGTCTTGCATTTCGCAAGACGAAAGGATGTCTGAATCCCCTGTGGAGACCACAGAGAAAGACCTAGTTCCCGACCTCATCGCGACCGGAAGCCTTACATCCTTCGAAAACTCCAGAGGTACGCGGAGATCAGTGCCTCCAAAGGAGACGATGCCTGACTCCTCGTGAAACTTGATAGGAGTCCCAGGATTCCTGTGGCACGTGGAAAGGGACCCTTGGTCTCCCGCCTCAGCTGGAGAGGCATCCCAATTGCCCTGCCAAGCCTCGAGGAGAATCCCGAGTTGTCCATCGCAACTAGGCAGGAGTCCTGACGTCGCTGAACAAACACGTGTGTGGAAGGGCCATCCCCATCGTAACTCGGAAATATACCCCAGGTTCCCGCCGCAACTCGAGAAAAACCATGAGACTTCCCCCTCGCCGCGAGATGATGCCCCATTCACCTGCACTGCGTGCAGAGCAATTCCGTGTTGCACATCACACATGAAAGGAGTCTTGATTTCCTTGGTGGCTCTCCAGAGAAAGCCCAAGAACACTGTTTCAAGGCTAGAGGGATCCTGAGGTCACTGTAGCAACACGAAAGAGCTCCGTGGACCAAAAATCAACTCGAGATGAGGGGTTAGTCCCTGGCTTCGACTCCAGAGGAATACCACCTTTCCACAAGCACCTCAAGAGGAGGCTTCTCTCAGCTCTAGGTATGTGAGAGGGACCCTGAGTTTGCGGCCTCAAGTCGAATGGACACCACGGTGCCCTGACTCGAAATAAGGCCGGATATCCCTGCAGTGACTTGAATGCAGGCTCGTTTTGCATCTCCCAAGATGAAAGGATGTCTGAATCACCTGTGGAGACCACATTGAAAGTCCTAGTTCCCCAACTCATCCCGACCGGAGGCCTCATATCCTTTGACAACTCCAGAGGTACGCGGAGATCAGTGCCTCCAAAGGAGACGATGCCTGACTCCTCGTGAAACTTGATAGGAGTCCCAGGATTCCTGTGGCACGTCGATAGGGACCCTTGGTCTCCCGCCTCAGCTGGAGAGGCGTCCCAATTGCCCTGCCAAGCCTCGAGGAGAATCCCGAGTTGTCCCTCGCAACTAGGCAGGAGTCCTGATGTCGCTGAACAAACACGTGTGTGGAAGGGCCATCCCCGTCGTAACTCGAGAATATACCCCAGGTTCCCGCCGCAACTCGAGAAAAACCATGAGACTTCCCCTTCGCCGTGAGATGAGGCCCGATTCCCCTGCACTGCGTGCAGAGCAATTCCGTGTTGCACATCACATATGAAAGGAGCCTTGATTTCCTTGATGGCACTCCAGAGAAAACCCAAGAACACTGTTTCAAGGCTACAGGGATCCTGAGGTCACTGTAGCAATACGAAAGAGCTCCGTGGACCAAAAATCAACTCGAGATGAGGGGTTAGTCCCTGGATTCGACTCCGGAGGAATACCACCTTACCACAAGCACCTCAAGAGGAGGATTCTCTCAGCTCTAGGTATGTGAGAGGACCCTGATTTTGCGGTCTCAAGTGGAATGGACACTGCGATGCTCTGACGCGAAATAAGGCCGGATATCCCTGCAGTGACTTGAATGCAGGCTCGTCTTGCATCTCCCATAATGAACGAATGTCTGAATCCCCTGTGGAGACCACAGAGAAAGACCTAGTTTCCTACCTCATGGCGACCGGAGGCCTCACATCCTTTGAAAACTCCAGAGGTACACGGAGATCAGTGCCTCCAAAGGAGACGATGCCTGACTCCTCGTGAAACTTGATAGGAGTTCCAGGATTCCTGTGGCACGGGGAAGCGGACCCTTGGTCTCCCGCCTCAGCTGGAGAGGCGTCCCAATTGCCCTGCCAAGCCTCGAGGAGAATCCCGAGTTGTCCCTCGCAACTAGGCAGGAGTCCTGACGTCGCTGAACAAACACGTGGCTGGAAGGGCCATCCCCGTCGTAACTCGAGAATATACCCCAGGTTCCCGCCGCAACTCGAGAAAAACCATGAGACTTCCCCCTCGCCGCGAGAAGAGGCCCGATTCCCCTGCACGGCGTGCAGAGCAATTCCGTGTTGCACATCACACATGAAAGGAGCCTTGATTTCCTTGATGGCACTCCAGAGAAACCCCAAGAACACTGTTTCAAGGTTGAGGGATCCTGAGGTCACTGTAGCAATACGAAAGAGCTCCGTGGACCAAAAATCAACTCGAGATGAGAGGTTAGTACCTGGCTTCGACTCCAGAGGAATACCACCTTACAACAAGCACCTCAAGAGGAGGCCTCTCTCAGCTCTAGGTATGTGAGAGGGACCCTGAGTTTGCGGCCTCAAGTGGAATGGACACCGCGATGCCCTGACTCGAAATAAGGCCGGATATCCCTGCAGTGACTTGAATGCAGGCTCGTCTTGCATCTCCCAAGACGAAAGGATGTCTGAAACCCCTGTGGAGACCACAGAGAAAGACCTAGTTCCCCACCTCATCGCGACCGGAGGCCTCACATCCTTTGAAAACTCCAGAGGTACGCGGAGATCAGTGCCTCCAAAGGAGACGATGCCTGACTCCTCGTGAAACTTGATAGGAATCCCAGGATTCCTGTGGCACGTGGAAAGGGACTCTTGGTCTCCCGCCTCAGCTGGAGAGGCGTCCCAATTGCCCTGCCAAGCCTCGAGGAGAATCCCGAGTTGTCCCTCGCAACTAGGCAGGAGTCCTGACGTCGCTGAACAAACACGTGGGTGGAAGGGCCATCCCCGTCGTAACTCGAGAATATACCCCAGGTTCCCGCCGCAACTCGAGAAAAACCATGAGACTTCCCTCTCGCCGCGAGATGAGGCCCGATTCCCCTGCACTGCGTGCAGAGCAATTCCGTGTTGCACATCACACATGAAAGGAGCCTTGATTTCCTTGATGGCACTCCAGAGAAACCCCAAGAACACTGTTTCAAGGTTGAGGGATCCTGAGGTCACTGTAGCAACACGAAAGAGCTCCGTGGACCAAAAATCAACTCGAGATGAGAGGTTAGTCCCTGGCTTCGACTCCCGAGGAATACCACCTTACCACAAGCACCTCAAGAGGAGGCTTCTCTCAGCTCTATGTATGTGAGAGGGACCCTGAGTTTGCGGCCTCAAGTGGAATGGAGACCGCGATGCCCTGACTCGAAATAAGGCTGGATATCCCTGCAGTGACTTGAATGCAGGCTCGTCTTGCATCTCCCAAGACGAAAGGATGTCTGAATCCCCTGTGGAGACCACAGAGAAAGACCTAGTTCCCCACCTCATCGCGACCGGATGCCTCACATCCTTTGAAAACTCCAGAGGTACGCGGAGATCAGTGCCTCCAAAGGAGACGATGCCTGACTCCTCGTGAAACTTGATTGGAGTCCCAGGATTCCTGTGGCACGTGGAAAGGGACCCTTGGTCGCCCACCTCAGCTGGAGAGGCGTCCCAATTGCCCTGCCAAGCCTCGAGGAGAATCCCGAGTTGTCCCTCGCAACTAGGCAGGAGTCCTGACGTCGCTGAACAAACAAGTGGGTGGAAGGGCCATCTCCGTCGTAACTCGAGAATATACGCCAGGTTCCCGCCGCAACTCGAGAAAAACCATGAGACTTCCCCCTCGCCGCGAGATGAGGCCCGATTCCCCTGCACTGCGTGCAGAGCAATTCCGTGTTGCACATCACACATGAAAGGAGCCTTGATTTCCTTGATGGCACTCCAGAGAAACCCCAAGAACACTGTTTCAAGGCTAGAGGGATCCTGAGGTCACTGTAGCAACACGAAAGAGCTCCGTGGACCAAAAATCAACTCGAGAAGAGAGGTTAGTCCCTGGCTTCGACTCCAGGGCAATACCATCTTACTACAAGCACCTCAAGAGGAGGCTTCTCTCAGCTCTAGGTATGTGAGAGGGACACTGATTTTGCGGCCTCAAGTTGAATGGACACTGCAATGCCCTGACGCAAAATAAGGCCGGATATCCCTGCAGTGACTTGAATGCAGGCTCGTCTTGCATCTCCCAAGATGAACGGATGTCTGAATCCCCTGTGGAGACCACAGAAAAAGACCTAGTTCCCACCTCATCGCGACCGGAGGCCTCACATCCTTTGAAAACTCCAGAGGTACGCGGAGATCAGTGCCTCCAAAGGAGACGATGCCTGACTCCTCGTGAAACTTGATAGGAGTCCCAGGATTCTTGTGGCACGTGGAAAGGGACCCTTGGTCTCCCGCCTCAGCTGGAGAGGCGTCCCAATTGCCCTGCCAAGCCTCGAGGAGAATCCCGAGTTGTCCCTCGCAACTAGGCAGGAGTCTGACGTCGCTGAACAAACACGTGGGTGGAAGGGCCATCCCCGTCGTAACTCGAGAATATACCCCAGGTTCCAATCACAACTCGAGAAAAACCATTAGACATCCCCTTCGCAGCAAAATGAGGCCCGATACCCTGCACTGCGTGCAGAGCAATTCCGTGTTGCACATCACACATGAAAGGAGCCTTGATTTCCTTGATGGCACTCCAGAGAAACCCCAAGAACACTGTTTCAAGGCTAGAGGGATCCTGAGGTCACTGTAGCAACACGAAAGAGCTCCGTGGACCAAAAATCAACTCGAGATGAGAGGTTAGTCCCTGGCTTCGACTCCAGAGGAATACCACCTTACCACAAGCACCTCAAGAGGAGGCTTCTCTCAGCTCTAGGTATGTGAGAGGGACCCTGAGTTTGCGGCCTCAAGTGGAATGGACACCGCGATGCCCTGACTCGAAATCAGGCCGGATATCCCTGCAGTGACTTGAATGCAGGCTCGTCTTGCATCTCCCAAGACGAAAGGATGTCTGAATCCCCTGTGGAGACCACAGAGAAACACCTAGTTCCCCACCTCATCACGACCGGAGGCCTCACATCCCTTGAAAACTCCAGAGGTACGCGGAGATCAGTGCCTCCAAAGGAGACGATGCCTGACTCCTCGTGAAACTTGATAGGAGTCCCAGGATTCCTGTGGCACGTGGAAAGGGACCCTTGGTCGCCCGCCTCAGCTGGAGAGGCGTCCCAATTGCCCTGCCAAGCCTCGAGAAGAATCCCGACTTGTCCCTCGCAAATAGGCAGGATTCTGAGGCCACTGAACAAACACGTGTGTGGAAGGGCCATTCCCTCGTAACTCGAGAATATTCCCCAGGTTCCCACCGCAACTTGAGAAAAACCATGAGACTTCCCCCTCGCCGCGAGATGAGGCCCGATTCCCCTGCACTGCATGCAGAGCAATTCCGTGTTGCACATCACACATGAAAGGAGCCTTGATTTCCTTGATGGCACTCCAGAGAAACCCCAAGAACACTGTTTCAAGGCTAGAGGGATCCTGAGGTCACTGTAGCAACACGAAAGAGCTCCGTGGACCAAAAATCAACTCGAGATGAGAGGTTAGTCCCTGGCTTCGACTCCAGAGGAATACCACCTTACGACAAGCACCTCAAGAGGAGACTTCTCTCAGCTCTAGCTATGTGAGAGGGACCCTGAGTTTGCGGCCTCAAGTGGAATGGACACTGCAATGCCCTGACGCAAAATAAGGCCGGATATCCCTGCAGTGACTTGAATGCAGGCTCGTCTTGCATCTCCCAAGATGAACGAATATCTGAATCCCCTGTGGAGACCACAGAAAAAGACCTAGTTCCCACCTCATCGCGACCGGAGGCCTCACATCCTTTGAAAACTCCAGAGGTACGCGGAGATCAGTGCCTCCAAAGGAGACGATGCCTGACTCCTCGTGAAACTTGATAGGAGTCCCAGGATTCCTGTGGCACGTGGAAAGGGACACTTGGTCTCCCGCATCAGCTGGAGAGGCATCCCAATTGCCCTGCCAAGCCTCGAGGAGAATCCCGAGTTGTCCCTCGCAACTAGGCAGGAGTCCTGACGTCGCTGAACAAACACATGGGTGGAAGGGCCATCCCCGTCGTACCTCGAGAATATACCCCAGGTTCCCGCCGCAACTCGAGAAAAACCCTGAGACTTCCCCCTCACCGCGAGATGAGGCCTGATTCCCCTGCACTGCGTGCAGAGGAATTCCGTGTTGCACATCACACATGAAAGGACCCTTGATTTCCTTAATGGCACTCCAGAGAAACCCCAAGAACACTGTTTCAAGGATAGAGGGATCCTGAGGTCACTGTAGCAACACGAAAGTGCTCCGTGGACAAAATTCAACTCGAGATGAGAGGTTAGTCCCTGGCTTCGACTCCAGAGGAATACCACCTTACCACAAGCACCTCAAGAGGAGGCTTCTCTCAGCTCTAGGTATGTGAGAGGGACCCTGAGTTTGCGGCCTCAAGTGGAATGGAAACCGCGATGCCCTGACTCGAAGTAAGGCCGGATATCCCTGCAGTGACTTGAATGCAGGCTCGTCTTGCATCTCCCAAGACGAAAGGATGTCTGAATCCCCTGTGGAGACCACAGAGAAAGACCTAGTTCCCCACCTCATCGCGACCGGAGGCCTCACATCCTTTGAAAACTCCAGCGGTACGCGGAGATCAGTGCCTCCAAAGGAGACGATGCCTGACTCCTCGTGAAACTTGATAGGAGTCCCAGGATTCCTGTGGCACGTGGAAAGGGACCCTTGGTCGCCCGCCTCAGCTGGAGAGGCGTCCCAATTGCCCTGCCAAGCCTCGAGAAGAATCCCGACTTGTCCCTCGCAAATAGGCAGGATTCTGACGCCACTGAACAATCACGTGTGTGGAAGGGCCATTCCCTCGTAACTCGAGAATATTCCCCAGGTTCCCACCGCAACTTGAGAAAAACCATGAGACTTCCCCCTCGCCGCGAGATGAGGCCCGATTCCCCTGCACTGCATGCAGAGCAATTCCGTGTTGCACATCACACATGAAAGGAGCCTTGATTTCCTTGATGGCACTCCAGAGAAACCCCAAGAACACTGTTTCAAGGCTAGAGGGATCCTGAGGTCACTGTAGCAACACGAAAGAGCTCCGTGGACCAAAAATCAACTCGAGATGAGAGGTTAGTCCCTGGCTTCGACTCCAGAGGAATACCACCTTACGACAAGCACCTCAAGAGGAGACTTCTCTCAGCTCTAGCTATGTGAGAGGGACCCTGAGTTTGCGGCCTCAAGTGGAATGGACACTGCAATGCCCTGACGCAAAATAAGGCCGGATATCCCTGCAGTGACTTGAATGCAGGCTCGTCTTGCATCTCCCAAGATGAACGAATATCTGAATCCCCTGTGGAGACCACAGAAAAAGACCTAGTTCCCACCTCATCGCGACCGGAGGCCTCACATCCTTTGAAAACTCCAGAGGTACGCGGAGATCAGTGCCTCCAAAGGAGACGATGCCTGACTCCTCGTGAAACTTGATAGGAGTCCCAGGATTCCTGTGGCACGTGGAAAGGGACACTTGGTCTCCCGCCTCAGCTGGAGAGGCATCCCAATTGCCCTGCCAAGCCTCGAGGAGAATCCCGAGTTGTCCCTCGCACCTAGGCAGGAGTCCTGACGTCGCTGAACAAACACATGGGTGGAAGGGCCATCCTCGTCGTACCTCGAGAATATACCCCAGGTTCCCGCCGCAACTCGAGAAAAACCCTGAGACTTCCCCCTCACCGCGAGATGAGGCCTGATTCCCCTGCACTGCGTGCAGAGGAATTCCGTGTTGCACATCACACATGAAAGGACCCTTGATTTCCTTAATGGCACTCCAGAGAAACCCCAAGAACACTGTTTCAAGGCTAGAGGGATCCTGAGGTCACTGTAGCAACACGAAAGTGCTCCGTGGACAAAATTCAACTCGAGATGAGAGGTTAGTCCCTGGCTTCGACTCCAGAGGAATACCACCTTACCACAAGCACCTCAAGAGGAGGCTTCTCTCAGCTCTAGGTATGTGAGAGGGACCCTGAGTTTGCGGCCTCAAGTGGAATGGACACCGCGATGCCCTGACTCGAAGTAAGGCCGGATATCCCTGCAGTGACTTGAATGCAGGCTCGTCTTGCATCTCCCAAGACGACAGGATGTCTGAATCCCCTGTGGAGACCACAGAGAAAGACCTAGTTCCCCACCTCATCGCGACCGGAGGCCTCACATCCTTTGAAAACTCCAGAGGTACGCGGAGATCAGTGCCTCCAAAGGAGACGATGCCTGACTCCTCGTGAAACTTGATAGGAGTCCCAGGATTCCTGTGGCACGTGGAAAGGGACTCTTGGTCTCCCGCCTCAGCTGGAGAGGCGTCCCAATTGCCCTGCCAAGCCTCGAGGAGAATCCCGAGTTGTCCCTCGCAACTAGGCAGGAGTCCTGACGTCGCTGAACAAACACGTGGCTGGAAGGGCCATCCCCGTCGTAACTCGAGAATATACCCCAGGTTCCCGCCGCAACTCGAAAAAAACCATGAGACTTCCCCCTCGCCGCGAGATGAGGCCCGATTCCCCTGGACTGCGTGCAGAGCAATTCCGTGTTGCACATCAAACATGAAAGGAGCCTTGATTTCCTTGATGGCACTCCAGAGAAACCCCAAGAACACTGTTTCAAGGCTAGAGGGATCCTGAGGTCACTGTAGCAACACGAAAGAGCTCCGTGGACCACAAATCAACTCGAGATGAGAGGTTAGTCCCTGGCTTCAACTCCAGAGGAATACGACCTTACCACAAGCACCTCAAGAGGAGGCTTCTCTGAGCTCTAGGTATGTGAGAGGGACCCTGAGTTTGCGGCCTCAAGTGGAATGGACACCGCGATGCCTTGCTCGAAATAAGGCCGGATATCCCTGCAGTGACTTGAATGCAGGCACGTCTTGCATCTCCCAAGACGAAAGGATGTCTGAATCCAGTGTGGAGACCACAGAGAAAGACCTAGTTCCCCACCTCATCGCGACCGGAGGCCTCACATCCTTTGAAAACTCCAGAGGTACGCGGAGATCAGTGCCTCCAAAGGAGACGATGCCTGACTCCTCGTGAAACTTGATAGGAGTCCCAGGATTCCTGTGGCACGTGGAAAGGGACCCTTGGTCTCCCGCCTCAGCTGGAGAGGCGTCCCAATTGCCCTTCCAAGCCTCGAGGAGAATCCCGAGTTGTCCCTCGCAACTAGGCAGGAGTCCTGACGTCGCTGAACAAACACGTGTGTGGAAGGGCCATCCCCGTCGTAACTCGAGAATATACCCCAGGTTCCCGCCGCAACTCGAAAAAAACCATGAGATTTCCCCCTCGCCGCGAGATGAGGCCCTATTCCCCTGCACTGCGTGCAGAGCAATTCCGTGTTGCACATCACACATGAAAGGAGCCTTGATTTCCTTGATGGCACTCCAGAGAAACCCCAAGAACACTGTTTCAAGGCTAGAGGGATCCTGAGGTCACTGTAGCAACACGAAAGAGCTCCATAGACCAAATATCAACTCGAGATGAGAGGTTAGTCCCTGGCTTCGTCTCCATAGGAATACCAGGTTACCACAAGCACCTCAAGAGGAGGCTTCTCTCAGCTTTAGGTATGTGAGAGGGACCCTGAGTTTGCGGCCTCAAGTGGAATGGACACCGCGATGCCCTGACTCGAAATAAGGCCGGATATCCCTGCAGTGACTTGAATGCAGGCACGTCTTGCATCTCCCAAGACGAAAGGATGTCTGAATCCCCTGTGGAGACCACAGAGAAAGACCTAGTTCCCCACCTCATCGCGACCGGAGGCCTCACATCCTTTGAAAACTCCAGAGGTACGCGGAGATCAGTGCCTCCAAAGGAGACGATGCCTGACTCCTCGTGAAACTTGATAGGAGTCCCAGGATTCCTGTGGCACGTGGAAAGGGACCCTTGGTCTCCCGCCTCAGCTGGAGAGGCGTCCCAATTGCCCTGCCAAGCCTCGAGGAGAATCCCGAGTTGTCCCTCGCAACTAGGCAGGAGTCCTGACGTCGCTGAACAAACACGTGGGTGGAAGGGCCATCCCCGTCGTAACTCGAGAATATACCCCAGGGTCCCGCCGCAACTCGAGAAAAACCATGAGACTTCCCCCTTGCCGCGAGATGAGGCCCGATTCCCCTGCACTGCGTGCAGAGCAATTCCGTGTTGCACGTCACACATGAAAGGAGCCTTGATTTCCTTGATGGCACTCCAGAGAAACCCCAAGAACACTGTTTCAAGGCTAGAGGGATCCTGAGGTCACTGTAGCAACACGAAAGAGCTCCATAGACCAAAAATCAACTCGAGATGAGAGGTTAGTCCCTGGCTTCGACTCCAGAGGAATACCACCTTACCACAAGCACCTCAAGAGGAGGCTTCTCTCAGCTTTAGGTATGTGAGAGGGACCCTGAGTTTGCGGCCTCAAGTGGAATGGACACCGCGATGCCCTGACTCGAAATAAGGCCGGATATCCCTGCAGTGACTTGAATGCAGGCTCGTCTTGCAACTCCCAAGATGAAAGGATGTCCGAATCCCCTGTGGAGACCACAGAAAAAGACCTAGTTCCCCACCTCATCGCGACCGGAGGCCTCACATCCTTTGAAAACTCCAGAGGTACGCGGAGATCAGTGCCTCCAAAGGAGACGATGCCTGACTCCTCGTGAAACTTGATAGGAGTCCCAGGATTCCTGTGGCACGTGGAAAGGGACCCTTGGTCTCCCGCCTCAGCTGGAGAGGCATCCCAATTGCCCTGCCAAGCCTCGAGGAGAATCCCGAGTTGTCCCTCGCAACTAGGCAGGAGTCCTGACGTCCCTGAACAAACACGTGGGTGGAAGGGCCATCCCCGTCGTACCTCGAGAATATATCCCAGGTTCCCGCCGCAACTCGAGAAAAACCCTGAGACTTCCCCCTCACCGCGAGATGAGGCCTGATTCCCCTGCACTGCGTGCAGAGCAATTCCGTGTTGCACATCACACATGAAAGGAGCCTTGATTTCCTTGATGGCACTCCAGAGAAACCCCAAGAACTCTGTTTCAAGGCTAGAGGGATCCTGAGGTCACTGTAGCCACACGAAAGAGCACCGTGGCCCAAAAATGAACTCGAGATGAGAGGATAGTCCCTGACTTCGACTCCAGAGGAATACCACCTTACCACAAGCACCTCAAGAGGAGGCTTCTCTCAGCTCTAGGTATGTGAGAGGGACCCTGATTTTGCGGCCTCAATTGAAATGGACACTGCGATGCCCTGACGGGAAATAAGGCCGGATATCCCTGCAGTGACTTGAATGCAGGCTCGTCTTGCATCTCCCAAAATGAAATGATGTCTGAATCCTCTGTGGAGACCACAGAGAAAGACCTAGTTCCCCACCTCATGGCGACCTGAGGCCTCACATCCTTTGAAAACTCCAGAGGTTTGCGGAGATCAGTGCTTCCAAAGGAGACGATGCCTGACTCCTCGTGAAACTTGATAGGAGTCCCAGAATTCCTGTGGCACGTGGAAAGGGACCCTTGGTCTCGCACCTCAGCTGGAGAGGGGTCCCAATTGCCCTGCCAAGCCTCGAGGAGAATCCCGAGTTGTCCCTCGCAACTAGGCAGGAGTCCTGCCATCGCTGTACAAACACGTGTGTGGAAGGGCCATCCCCGTCGTAACTCGAGAATATACCCCAGGTTCCCGCCGCAACTCGAGAAAAACCATGAGACTTCCCCCTCGCCGCGAGATGAGGCCTGATTCCCCTGCACTGCGTGCAGAGCAATTCGGTGTTGCACATCACACATGAAAGGAGCCTTGATTTCCTTGATGGCACTCCAGAGAAACCCCAAGAACACTGTTTCAAGGCTAGAGGGATCCTGAGGTCACTGTAGCAACACGAAAAAGCTCCGTGGACCACAAATCAACTCGAGATGAGAGGTTAGTCCCTGGCTTCGACTCCAGAGGAATACCACCTTACCACAAGCACCTCAAGAGGAGGCTTCTCTCAGCTCTAGGTATGTGAGAGGGACCCTGAGTTTGCGGCCTCAAGTGGAATGGACACCGCGATGCCCTGACTCGAAATAAGGGCAGATATCCCTGCCGTGACTTGAATGCAGGCTCGTCTTGCATCTCCCAAGACGAAAGGATGTCTGAATCCCCTGTGGAGACCACAGAGAAAGACCTAGTTCCCCACCTCATCGCGACCGGAGGCCTCACATCCTTTGAAACTCCAGAGGTACGCGGAGATCAGTGCCTCCAAAGGAGACGCTGCCTGACTCCTCGTGAAACTTGATAGGAGTCCCAGGATTCCTGTGGCACGTGGAAAGGGACCCTTGGTCTCCCGCCTCAGCTGGAGAGGCGTCCCAATTGCCCTGCCAAGCCTCGAGGAGAATCCCGAGTTGTCCCTCGCAACTAGGCAGGAGTCCTGACGTTGCTGAACAAACACGTGTGTGGAAGGGCCATCCGCGTCGTAACTCGAGAATATACCCCAGGTTCCCGCCGCAACTCGAAAAAACCATGAGACTTCCCCCTCGCCACGAGATGAGGCCCGATTCCCCTGTACTGGGTGCAGAGCAATTCCGTGTTGCACATCAAACATGAAAGGAGCCTTGATTTCCTTGATGGCACTCCAGAGAAACCCCAAGAACACTGTTTCAAGGATAGAGGGATCCTGAGGTCACTGTAGCAACACGAAAAAGCTCCGTGGACCACAAATCAACTCGAGATGAGAGGTTAGTCCCTGGCTTCGACTCCAGAGGAATACCACCTTACCACAAGCACCTCAAGAGGAGGCTTCTCTCAGCTCTAGGTATGTGAGAGGGACCCTGAGTTTGCGGCCTCAAGTGGAATGGACACCGCGATGCCTTGCTCGAAATAAGGCCGGATATCCCTGCAGTGACTTGAATGCAGGCTCGTCTTGCATCTCCCAAGACGAAAGGATGTCTGAATCCCCTGTGGAGACCACAGAGAAACACCTAGTTCCCCACCTCATCGCGACCGGAGGCCTCACATCCTTTGAAAACTCCAGAGGTACGCGGAGATCAGTGCCTCCAAAGGAGACGATGCCTGACTCCTCGTGAAACTTGATAGGAGTCCCAGGATTCCTGTGGCACGTGGAAAGGGACCCTTGGTCTCCCGCCTCAGCTGGAGAGGCGTCCCAATTGCCCTGCCAAGCCTCGAGGAGAATCTCGAGTTGTACCTCGCAACTAGGCAGGAGTCCTGACGTCGCTGAACAAACACGTGTGTGGAAGGGCCATCCCCGTCGTAACTCGAGAATATACCCCAGGTTCCCGCCGCAACTCGAGAAAAACCATGAGACTTCCCCCTCGCCGCGAGATGAGGCCCTATTCCCCTGCACTGCGTGCAGAGCAATTCCGTGTTGCACATCACACATGAAATGAGCCTTGATTTCCTTGATGGCACTCCAGAGAAACCCCAGGAACACTGTTTCAAGGCTAGAGGGATCCTGAGGTCACTGTAGCAACACGAAAGAGCTCCATAGACCAAAAATCAACTCGAGATGAGAGGTTAGTCCCTGGCTTCGTCTCCATAGGAATACCACGTTACCACAAGCACCTCAAGAGGAGGCTTCTCTCAGCTTTAGGTATGTGAGAGGGACCCTGAGTTTGCGGCCTCAAGTGGAATGGACACCGCGATGCCCTGACGCGAAATAAGGCCGGATATCCCTGCAGTGACTTGAATGCAGGCTCGTCTTGCATCTCCCAAGACGAAAGGATGTCTGAATCCCCTGTGGAGACCACAGAGAAAGACCTCGTTCCCCACCTCATCGCGACCGGAGGCCTCACATCCTTTGAAAACTCCAGAGGTACGCGGAGATCAGTGCCTCCAAAGGAGACGCTGCCTGACTCCTCGTGAAACTTGATAGGAGTCCCAGGATTCCTGTGGCACGTGGAAAGGGACCCTTGGTCTCCCGCCTCAACTGGAGAGGCGTCCCAATTGCCCTGTCAAGCCTCGAGGAGAATCGCGAGTTGTCCCTCGCAACTAGGCAGGAGTCCTGACGTCGCTGAACAAACACGTGTGTGGAAGGGCCATCCCCGTCGTAACTCGAGAATATACCCCAGGTTCCCGCCGCAACTCGAGAAAAACCATGAGACTTCCCCCTTGCCGCGAGATGAGGCCCTATTCCCCTGCACTGCGTGCAGAGCAATTCCGTGTTGCACATCACACATGAAAGGAGCCTTGATTTCCTTGATGGCACTCCAGAGAAACCCCAAGAACACTGTTTCAAGGCTAGAGGGATCCTGAGGTCACTGTAGCAACACGAAAGAGCTCCATAGACCAAAAATCAACTCGAGGTGAGAGGTTAGTCCCTGGCTTCGACTGCAGAGGAATACCACCTTACCACAAGCACCTCAAGAGGAGGCTTCTCTCAGATTTAGGTATGTGAGAGGGACCCTGAGTTTGCGGCCTCAAGTGGAATGGACACCGCGATGCCCTGACTCGAAATAAGGCCGGATATCCCTGCAGTGACTTGAATGCAGGCTCGTCTTGCATCTCCCAAGACGAAAGGATGTCTGAATCCCCTGTGGAGACCACAGAGAAAGACCTAGTTCCCCACCTCATCGCGACCGAAGGCCTCACATCCTTTGAAAACTCCAGAGGTACGCGGAGATCAGTGCCTCCAAAGGAGACGATGCCTGACTCCTCGTGAAACTTGATAGGAGTCCCAGGATTCCTGTGGCACGTGGAAAGGGACCCTTGGTCTCCCGCCTCAGCTGGAGAGGCGTCCCAATTGCCCTGCCAAGCCTCGAGGAGAATCCCGAGTTGTCCCTAGCAACTAGGCAGGAGTCCTGACGTCGCTGAACAAACACGTGTGTGGAAGGGCCATCCCCGTTGTAACTCGAGAATATACCCCAGGTTCCCGCCGCAACTCGAGAAAAACCATGAGACTTCCCCCTCGCCGTGAGATGAGGCCCGATTCCCCTGCACTGCATGCAGAGCAACTCCGTGTTGCACATCACACATGAAAGGAGCCTTGATTTCCTTGATGGCACTCCAGAGAAACCCCAAGAACACTGTTTCAAGGCTAGAGGGATCCTGAGGTCACTGGAGCAACACGAAAGAGCTCCGTGGACCAAAAATCAACTCGAGATGAGAGGTTAGTCCCTGGCTTCGACTCCAGAGGAATACCTCCTTACCACAAGCACCTCAATAGGAGGCTTCTCTCAGCTCTAGCTATGTGTTGAGTTGGCGGCCTCAAGTGGAATGGAACCGCGATGCCCTGACTCGAAATAAGGACGGATATCCCTGCAGTGACTTGAATGCAGGCTCGTCTTGCAACTCCCAAGACGAAAGGATGTCCGAATCCCCTGTGGAGACCACAGAAAAAGACCTAGTTCCCCACCTCATCGCGACCGGAGGCCTCACATCCTTTGAAAACTACAGAGGTACGCGGAGATCAGTGCCTCCAAAGGAGACGATGCCTGACTCCTCGTGAAACTTGATAGGAGTCCCAGGATTACTGTGGCACGTGGAAAGGGACCCTTGGTCTGCCGCCTCAACTGGAGAGGCGTCCCAATTGCCCTGCCAAGCCTCGAGGAGAATCCCGAGTTGTCCCTCGCAACTAGGCAGGAGTCCTGCCATCGCTGTACAAACACGTGTGTGGAAGGGCCATCCCCGTCGTAACTCGAGAATATACCCCAGGTTCGCGCCGCAACTCAAGAAAAACCATGAGACTTCCCCCTCGCCGCGAGATGAGGCCTGATTCTCCTGCACTGCGTGCAGAGCAATTCATTGTTGCACATCACACATGAAAGGAGCCTTGATTTCCTTGATGGCACTCCAGAGAAACCCCAAGAACACTGTTTCAAGGCTAGAGGGATCCTGAGGTCACTGTAGCAACACGAAAAAGCTCCGTGGACGACAAATCAACTCGATATGAGAGGTTAGCCCCTGGCTTCGACTCCAGAGGAATACCACCTTACCACAAGCACCTCAAGAGGAGGCTTCTCTCAGCTTTAGGTATGTGAGAGGGACCCTGAGTTTGCGGCCTCAAGTGGAATGGACACCGCGATGCCGTGACTCGAAATAAGGCCGGATATCCCTGCAGTGACTTGAATGCAGGCTCGTCTTGCATCTCCCACGACGAAAGGATGTCTGAATCCCCTGTGGAGACCACAGAGAAAGACCTAGTTCCCCACCTCATCGCGACCGGAGGCCTCACATCCTTTGAAAACTCCAGAGGTACGCGGAGATCAGTGCCTCCAAAGGAGACGATGCCTGACTCCTCGTGAAACTTGATAGGAGTCCCAGGATTCCTGTGGCACGTGGAAAGGGACCCTTGGTCTCCCGCCTCAGCTGGAGAGGCGTCCCAATTGCCCTACCAAGCCTCGAGGAGAATCCCGAGTTGTCCCTCGCAACTAGGCAGGAGTCCTGACGTCGCTGAACAAACACGTGTGTGGAAGGGCCATCCCCGTCGTAACTCGAGAATATACCCCAGGTTCCCGCCGCAACTCGAGAAAAACCATGAGACTTCCCCCTCGCCCCGAGATGAGGCCCTATTCCCCTGCACTGCGTGCAGAGCAATTCCGTGTTGCACATCACACATGAAATGAGCCTTGATTTCCTTGATGGCACTCCAGAGAAACCCCAGGAACACTGTTTCAAGGCTAGAGGGATCCTGAGGTCACTGTAGCAACACGAAAGAGCTCCATAGACCAAAAATCAACTCGAGATGAGAGGTTAGTCCCTGGCTTCGTCTCCATAGGAATACCACGTTACCACAAGCACCTCAAGAGGAGGCTTCTCTCAGCTTTAGGTATGTGAGAGGGACCCTGAGTTTGCGGCCTCAAGTGGAATGGACACCGCGATGCCCTGACTCGAAATAAGGCCGGATATCCCTGCAGTGACTTCAATGCAGGCTCGTCTTGCATCTCCCAAGACGAAAGGATGTCTGAATCCCCTGTGGAGACCACAGAGAAAGACCTAGTTCCCCACCTCATCGCGACCGGAGGCCTCACATCCTTTGAAAACTCCAGAGGTACGCGGAGATCAGTGCCTCCAAAGGAGACGCTGCCTGACTCCTCGTGAAACTTGATAGGAGTCCCAGGATTCCTGTGGCACGTGGAAAGGGACCCTTGGTCTCCCGCCTCAACTGGAGAGGCGTCCCAATTGCCCTGTCAAGCCTCGAGGAGAATCGCGAGTTGTCCCTCGCAACTAGGCAGGAGTCCTGACGTCGCTGAACAAACACGTGTGTGGAAGGGCCATCCCCGTCGTAACTCGAGAATATACCCCAGGTTCCCGGCGCAACTCGAGAAAAACCATGAGACTTCCCCCTTGCCGCGAGATGAGGCCCTATTCCCCTGCACTGCGTGCAGAGCAATTCCGTGTTGCACATCACACATGAAAGGAGCCTTGATTTCCTTGATGGCACTCCAGAGAAACCCCAAGAACACTGTTTCAAGGCTAGAGGGATCCTGAGGTCACTGTAGCAACACGAAAGAGCTCCATAGACCAAAAATCAACTCGAGGTGAGAGGTTAGTCCCTGGCTTCGACTGCAGAGGAATACCACCTTACCACAAGCACCTCAAGAGGAGGCTTCTCTCAGATTTAGGTATGTGAGAGGGACCCTGAGTTTGCGGCCTCAAGTGGAATGGACACCGCGATGCCCTGACTCGAAATAAGGCCGGATATCCCTGCAGTGACTTGAATGCAGGCTCGTCTTGCATCTCCCAAGACGAAAGGATGTCTGAATCCCCTGTGGAGACCACAGAGAAAGACCTAGTTCCCCACCTCATCGCGACCGAAGGCCTCACATCCCTTGAAAACTCCAGAGGTACGCGGAGATCAGTGCCTCCAAAGGAGACGATGCCTGACTCCTCGTGAAACTTGATAGGAGTCCCAGGATTCCTGTGGCACGTGGAAAGGGACCCTTGGTCTCCCGCCTCAGCTGGAGAGGCGTCCCAATTGCCCTGCCAAGCCTCGAGGAGAATCCCGAGTTGTCCCTCGCAACTAGGCAGGAGTCCTGACGTCGCTGAACAAACACGTGTGTGGAAGGGCCATCCCCGTTGTAACTCGAGAATATACCCCAGGTTCCCGCCGCAACTCGAGAAAAACCATGAGACTTCCCCCTCGCCGTGAGATGAGGCCCGATTCCCCTGCACTGCATGCAGAGCAACTCCGTGTTGCACATCACACATGAAAGGAGCCTTGATTTCCTTGATGGCACTCCAGAGAAACCCCAAGAACACTGTTTCAAGGCTAGAGGGATCCTGAGGTCACTGGAGCAACACGAAAGAGCTCCGTGGACCAAAAATCAACTCGAGATGAGAGGTTAGTCCCTGGCTTCGACTCCAGAGGAATACCTCCTTACCACAAGCACCTCAAGAGGAGGCTTCTCTCAGCTCTAGCTATGTGTTGAGTTTGCGGCCTCAAGTGGAATGGACACCGCGATGCCCTGACTCGAAATAAGGCCGGATATCCCTGCAGTGACTTGAATGCAGGCTCGTCTTGCAACTCCCAAGACGAAAGGATGTCCGAATCCCCTGTGGAGACCACAGAAAAAGACCTAGTTCCCCACCTCATCGCGACCGGAGGCCTCACATCCTTTGAAAACTACAGAGGTACGCGGAGATCAGTGCCTCCAAAGGAGACGATGCCTGACTCCTCGTGAAACTTGATAGGAGTCCCAGGATTACTGTGGCACGTGGAAAGGGACCCTTGTTCTCCCGCCTCAACTGGAGAGGCGTCCCAATTGCCCTGCCAAGCCTCGAGGAGAATCCCGAGTTGTCCCTCGCAACTAGGCAGGAGTCCTGCCATCGCTGTACAAACACGTGTGTGGAAGGGCCATCCCCGTCGTAACTCGAGAATATACCCCAGGTTCGCGCCGCAACTCGAGAAAAACCATGAGACTTCCCCCTCGCCACGAGATGAGGCCTGATTCCCCTGCACTGCGTGCAGAGCAATTCGTTGTTGCACATCACACATGAAAGGAGCCTTGATTTCCTTGATGGCACTCCAGAGAAACCCCAAGAACACTGTTTCAAGGCTAGAGGGATCCTGAGGTCACTGTAGCAACACGAAAAAGCTCCGTGGACGACAAATCAACTCGATATGAGAGGTTAGCCCCTGGCTTCGACTCCAGAGGAATACCACCTTACCACAAGCACCTCAAGAGGAGGCTTCTCTCAGCTTTAGGTATGTGAGAGGGACCCTGAGTTTGCGGCCTCAAGTGGAATGGACACCGCGATGCCGTGACTCGAAATAAGGCCGGATATCCCTGCAGTGACTTGAATGCAGGCTCGTCTTGCATCTCCCAAGACGAAAGGATGACTGAATCCCCTGTGGAGACCACAGAGAAAGACCTAGTTCCCCACCTCATCGCGACCGGAGGCCTCACATCCTTTGAAAACTCCAGAGGTACGCGGAGATCAGTGCCTCCAAAGGAGACGATGCCTGACTCCTCGTGAAACTTGATAGGAGTCCCAGGATTACTGTGGCACGTGGAAAGGGACCCTTGGTCTCCCGCCTCAGCTGGAGAGGCGTCCCAATTGCCCTGCCAAGCCTCGAGGAGAATCCCGAGTTGTCCCTCGCAACTAGGCAGGAGTCCTGACGTCGCTGAACAAACACGTGTGTGAAAGGGCCATCCCCGTCGTAACTCGAGAATATACCCCAGGTTCCCGCCGCACCTCGAGAAAAACCATGAGACTTCCCCCTTGCCGCGAGATGAGGCCCTATTCCCCTGCACTGCGTGCAGAGCAATTCCGTGTTGCACATCACACATGAAAGGAGCCTTGATTTCCTTGATGGCACTCCAGAGAAACCCCAAGAACACTGTTTCAAGGCTAGAGGGATCCCGAGGTAACTGTAGCAACAAGAAAGAGCTCCATAGACCAAAAATCAACTCGAGATGAGAGGTTAGTCCCTGGATTCGACTCCAGAGGAATACCACCTTACCACAAGCACCTCAAGAGGAGGCTTCTCTCAGCTTTAGGTATGTGGGAGGGACCCTGAGTTTGCGGCCTCAAGTGGAATGGACACCGCGATGCCCTGACTCGAAATAAGGCCGGATATCCCTGCAGTGACTTGAATGCAGGCTCGTCTTGCATCTCCCAAGACGAAAGGATGTCTGAATCCCCTGTGGAGACCACAGAGAAAGACCTAGTTCCCCACCTCATCGTGACCGGAGGCCTCACATCGTTTGAAAACTCCAGAGGTACGCGGAGATCAGTGCCTCCAAAGGAGACGATGCCTGACTCCTCGTGAAACTTGATAGGAGTCCCAGGATTACTGTGGCACGTGGAAAGGGACCCTTGGTCTCCCGCCTCAGCTGGAGAGGCGTCCCAATTGCCCTGCCAAGCCTCGAGGAGAATCCCGAGTTGTCCCTCGCAACTAGGCAGGAGTCCTGACGTCGCTGAACAAACACGTGTGTGGAAGGCCATCCCCGTCGTAACTCGAGAATATACCCCAGGTTCCCGCCGCAACTCGAGAAAAACCATGAGACTTCCCCCTTGCCGCGAGATGAGGCCCTATTCCCCTGCACTGCATGCAGAGCAATTCCGTGTTGCACATCACACATGAAAGGAGCCTTGATTTCCTTGATGGCACTCCAGAGATACCCCAAGAACACTGTTTCAAGGCTAGAGGGATCCTGAGGTCACTGTAGCAACAAGAAAGAGCTCCATAGACAAAAAATCAACTCGAGATGAGAGGTTAGTCCCTGGATTCGACTCCAGAGGAATACCACCTTACCACAAGCACCTCAAGAGGAGGCTTCTCTCAGCTTTAGGTATGTGGGAGGGACCCTGAGTTTGCGGCCTCAAGTGGAATGGACCCCGCGATGCCCTGGCTCGAAATAAGGCCGGATATCCCTGCAGTGACTTGAATGCAGGCTCGTCTTGCAACTCCCAAGACGAAAGGATGTCCGAATCCCCTGTGGAGACCACAGAAAAAGACCTAGTTCCCCACCTCATCGCGACCGGAGGCCTCACATCCTTTGAAAACTCCAGAGGTACGCGGAGATCAGTGCCTCCAAAGGAGACGATGCCTGACTCCTCATGAAACTTGATAGGAGTCCCAGGATTCCTGTGGCACGTGGAAAGGGACCCTTGGTCTCCCGCCTCAGCTGGAGAGGCATCCCAATTGCCCTGCCAAGCCTCGAGGAGAATCCCGAGTTATCCCTCGCAACTAGGCAGGAGTCCTGACGTCGCTGAACAAACACGTGGGTGGAAGGGCCATCCCAGTCGTAACTCGAGAATATACCCCAGGTTCCCGCCGCAACTCGAGAAAAACCATGAGACTTCCCTCTCGCCGTGAGATGAGGCCCGATTCCCCTGCACTGCATGCAGAGCAACTTCGTGTTGCACATCACACATGAAAGGAGCCTTGATTTCCTTGATGGCACTCCAGAGAAACCCCAAGAACACTGTTTCAAGGCTAGAGGGATCCTGAGGTCACTGTAGCAACACGAAAGAGCTCTGTGGACCACAAATCAACTCGAGATGAGAGGTTAGTCCCTGGCTTCGACTCCAGAGGAATACCACCTTACCACAAGCACCTCAAGAGGAGGCTTCTCTCAGCTCTAGGTATGTGAGAGGGACTCTGAGTATGCGGCCTCAAGTGGAATGGACACCGCGATGCCCTGACTCGAAATAAGGCCGGATATCCCTGCAGTGACTTGAATGCAGGCTCGTCTTGCATCTCCCAAGATGAAAGGATGTCTGAATCCCCTGTGGAGACCACAGAGAAAGACCTAGTTCCCCACCTCATCGCGACCGGAGGCCTCACATCCTTTGAAAACTCCAGAGGTACGCGGAGATCAGTGCCTCCAAAGGAGACGATGCGTGACTCCTCGTGAAACTTGATAGGAGTCCCAGGATTCCTGTGGCACGTGGAAAGGGACCCTTGGTCTCCCGCCTCAGCTGGAGAGGCGTCCCAATTGCCCTGTCAAGCCTCGAGGAGAATCGCGAGTTGTCCCTCGCAACTAGGCAGGAGTCCTGACGTCGCTGAACAAACACGTGTGTGGAAGGGCCATCCCCGTCGTAACTCGAGAATATACCCCAGGTTCGCGCCACAACTCGAGAAAAACCATGAGACTTCCCCCTCGCCGCGAGATGAGGCCTGATTCCCCTGCACTGCGTGCAGAGCAATTCCGTGTTGCACATCACACATGAAAGGAGCCTTGATTTCCTTGATGGCACTCCAGAGAAACCCCAAGAACACTGTTTCAAGGCTAGAGGGATCCTGAGGTCACTGGAGCAACACGAAAGAGCTCCGTGGACCAAAAATCAACTCGAGATGAGAGGTTAGTCCCTGGCTTCGACTCCAGAGGAATACCACCTTACCACAAGCACCTCAAGAGGAGGCTTCTCTCAGCTCTAGGTATGTGAGAGGGACCCTAAGTTTGCGGCCTCAAGTGGAATGGACACCGCGATGCCCTGATTCGAAATAAGGCCGAATATCCCTGCAGTGACTTGAATGCAGGCTCGTCTTGCATCTCCCAAGACGAAAGGATGTCTGAATCACCTGTGTAGACCACAGAGAAAGACCTAGTTCCCACCTCATCGCGACCGGAGGCCTCATATCCTTTGAAAACTCCAGAGGTACACGGAGATCAGTGCCTCCAAAGGAGACGATGCCTGACTCCTCGTGAAACTTGATAGGAGTCCCAGGATTCCTGTGGCACGTGGAA
Source organism: Cervus elaphus (assembly GCF_910594005.1). Taxonomy (NCBI): domain Eukaryota; kingdom Metazoa; phylum Chordata; class Mammalia; order Artiodactyla; family Cervidae; genus Cervus; species Cervus elaphus. The sequence continues at coordinate 1,297,188 of NC_057815.1, read as the reverse complement.
AGGGACCCTTGGTCTCCCGCCTCAGCTGGAGAGGCGTCCCAATTGCCCTGCCAAGCCTCGAGGAGAATCGCGAGTTGTCCCTCGCAACTAGGCAGGAGTCGTGACGTCGCTGAACAAACACGTGGGTGGAAGGGCCATCCCCGTCGTACCTCGAGAATCTACCCCAGGTTCCCGCCGCAACTCGAGAAAAACCCTGAGACTTCCCCCTCACCGCGAGATGAGGCCCGATTCCACTGCACTGCGTGCAGAGCAATTCCGTGTTGCACATCACACATGAAAGGAGCCTTGATTTCCTTGATGGCACTCCAGAGATACCCCAAGAACACTGTTTCAAGGCTAGAGGGATCCTGAGGTCACTGTAGCAACACGAAAGAGCTCCGTGCACCAAAAATCAACTCGAGATGAGAGGTTAGTCCCTAACTTCGACTCCATAGGAATACCACCTTACCACAAGCACCTCAAGAGGAGGCTTCTCTCAGCTCTAGGTATGTGAGAGGGACCCTGATTTTGCGGCCTCAATTGAAATGGACACTGCGATGCCCTGACGCGAAATAAGGCCGGATATCCCTGCAGTGACTTGAATGCAGGCTCGTCTTGCATCTCCCAAAATGAAAGGATGTCTGAATCCCCTGTGGAGACCACAGAGAAAGACCTAGTTCCCCACCTCATGGCGACCTGAGGCCTCACATCCTTTGAAAACTCCAGAGGTTTGTGGAGATCAGTGCTTCCAAAGGAGACGATGCCTGACTCCTCGTGAAAATTGATAGGAGTCCCAGGATTCCTGTGGCACGTGGAAAGGGACCCTTGGTCTCGCACCTCAGCTGGAGAGGGGTCCCAATTGCCCTGCCAAGCCTCGAGGAGAATCCCGAGTTGTCCCTCGCAACTAGGCAGGAGTCCTGCCATCGCTGTACAAACACGTTGTGGAAGGGCCATCCCCGTCGTAACTCGAGAATATACCCCAGCTTCGCGCCGCAACTCGAGAAAATCCATGAGACTTCCCCCTCGCCGCGAGATGAGGCCTGATTCCCCTGCCCTGCGTGCAGAGCAATTCCGTGTTGCACATCACACATGAAAGGAGCCTTGATTTCCTTGATGGCACTCCAGAGAAACCCCAAGAACACTGTTTCAAGGCTAGAGGGATCCTGAGGTCACTGTAGCAACACTAAAGAGCTCCTTGGACCAAAAATCATCTCGAGATGAGAGGTTAGTCCCTGGCTTCGACTCCAGAGGAATACCACCTTACCACAAGCACCTCAAGAGGAGGCTTCTCTCAGCTTTAGGTATGTGAGAGGGACCCTGAGTTTGCGGCCTCAAGTGGAATGGACACCGCGATGCCCTGACTCGAAATAAGGCCGGATATCCCTGCAGTGACTTGAATGCAGGCTCGTCTTGCATCTCCCAAGACGAAAGGATGTCTGAATCCCCTGTGGAGACCACAGAGAAAGACCTAGTTACCCACCTCATCGCGACCGGAGGCCTCACATCCTTTGAAAACTCCAGAGGTACGCGGAGATCAGTGCCTCCAAAGGAGACGATGCCTGACTCCTCGTGAAACTTGATAGGAGTCCCAGGATTCCTGTGGCACGTGGAAAGGGACCCTTGGTCTCCCACCTCAGCTGGAGAGGCGTACCAATTGCCCTGCCAAGCCTCGAGGAGAATCCCGAGTTGTCCCTCCCAACTAGGCAGGATTCCTGACTTCGCTGAACAAACACGTGGGTGGAAGGGCCATCCCCGTCGTAACTCGAGAATATACCCCAGGTTCCCGCCGCAACTCGAGAAAAACCATGAGACTTCCCCCTCGCCGTGAGATGAGGCCCGATTCCCCTGCACTGCATGCAGAGCAACTCCGTGTTGCACATCACACATGAAAGGAGCCTTGATTTCCTTGATGGCACTCCAGAGAAACCCCAAGAACACTGTTTCAAGGCTAGAGGGATCCTGAGGTCACTGGAGCAACACGAAAGAGCTCCGTGGACCACAAATCAACTCGAGATGAGAGGTTAGTCCCTGGCTTCGACTCCAGAGGAATACCACCTTACCACAAGCACCTCAAGAGGAGGCTTCTCTCAGCTCTAGGTATGTGAGAGGGACCCTGATTTTGCGGCCTCAAGTGGAATGGACACCGTGAAGCCCTGACTCGAAATAAGGCCGGTTATCCCTGCAGTGACTTGAATACAGGCTCGTCTTGCATCTCCCAAGATGAAAGGATGTCTGAATCCCCTGTGGAGACCACAGAGAAAGACCTAGTTCCCACCTCATTGCGACCAGAGGCCTTACATCCTTTGAAAACTCCAGAGGTACGCGGAGATCAGTGCCTCCAAAGGAGACGATGCCTGACTCCTCGTGAAACTTGATAGGAGTCCCCGGATTCCTGTGGCACGTGGAAAGGGACCCTTGGTCTCCCGCCTCAGCTGGAGAGGCATCCCAATGGTCCTGCCAAGCCTCGAGGAGAATCCCGAGTTGTCCCTCGCAACTAGGCAGGAGTCCTGACGTCGCTGAACAAACACGTGCGTGGAAGGGTCATCCACGTCGTAACTCGAGAATATACCCCAGGTTCCCGCCGCAACTCGAGAAAAATCATGAGACTTCCCCCTCGCCGCGAGATGAGGCCCGATTCCCCTGCACTGCGTGCAGAGCAATTCCGTGTTGCACATCACACATGAAAGGAGCCTTGATTTCCTTGATGGCACTCCAGAGAAACCCCAAGAACACTGTTTCAAGGCTAGAGGGATCCTGAGGTCACTGTAGCAACACGAAAGAGCTCCGTGGACCAAAAATCAACTCGAGATGAGAGGTTAGTCCCTGGCTTCGACTCCAGAGGAATACCTCCTTATCACAAGCACCTCAAGAGTAAGCTTCTCTCAGCTCTAGCTATGTGCTGAGTTGCGGCCTCAAGTTGAATGGACACCGCGATGCCCTGACGCGAAATAAGGCCGGATATCCCTGCAGTGACTTGAATGCAGGCTCGTGTTACATCTCCCAAAATGAACGAATGTCTGAATCCCCTATGGAGACCACAGAGAAAGACCTAGTTTCCCACCTCATGGCGACCGGAGGCCTCACATCCTTTGAAAACTCCAGAGGTACGCGGAGATCAGTGCCTCCAAAGGAGACGATGCCTGACTCCTCGTGAAACTTGATAGGAGTCCCAGGATTCCTGTGGCACGTGGATAGGGACCCTTGGTCTCCCGCCTCAGCTGGAGAGGCGTCCCAATTGCCCTGCCAAGCCTCGAGGAGAATCCCGAGTTGTCCCTCGCAACTAGGCAGGAGTCCTGACGTCGCTGAACAAACACGAGTGTGGAAGGGCCATCCCCGTCTTAACTCGAGAATATACCCCAGGTTCCCACCGCAACTCGAGAAAAACCATGAGACTTCCCCCTCGCCGGGAGATGAGGCCTGATTCCCCTGCACTGCGTGCAGAGCAATTCCGTGTTGCACATCACACATGAAAGGAGCCTTGATTTCCTTGATGGCACTCCAGAGAAACCCCAAGAACACTGTTTCAAGGATAGAGGGATCCTGAGGTCACTGGAGCAACACGAAAGAGCTCCGTCGACCAAAAATCAACTCGAGATGAGAGGTTAGTCCCTGGCTTCGACTCCAGAGGAATACCACCTTACCACAAGCACCTCAAGCGGAGGCTTCTCTCAGCTCTAGGTATGTGAGAGGGACCCTGAGTTTGCGGCCTCAAGTGGAATGGACACCGTGATGCCCTGACTCGAAATAAGGCCGGATATCCCTGCAGTGACTTGAATGCAGGCTCGTCTTGCATCTCCCAAGATGAAAGGATGTCTGAATCCCCTGTGGAGACCACAGAGAAAGACCTAGTTCCCCACCTCATCGCGACCGGAGGCCTCACATCCTTTGAAAACTCCAGAGGTACGCGGAGATCAGTGCCTCCAAAGGAGACGATGCCTGACTCCTCGTGAAACTTGATAGGAGTCCCAGGATTCCTGTGGCACATCGAAAGGGACCCTTGGTCTCCCGCCTCAGCTGGAGAGGCGTCCCAATTGCCCTGCCAAGCCTCGAGGAGAATCCTGAGTTGTCCCTCGCAACTAGGCAGGAGTCCTGACGTCGCTGAACAAACACGTGGGTGGAAGGGCCATCCCCGTCGTAACTCGAGAATATACCCCAGGTTCCCGCCGCAACTCGAGAAAAACCATGAGACTTCCCCCTCGCCGCGAGATGAGGCCCGATTCCCCTGCACTGCGTGCAGAGCAATTCCGTGTTGCACATCACATATGAAAGGAGACTTGATTTCCTTGATGGCACTCCAGAGAAACCCCAAGAACACTGTTTCAAGGCTAGAGGGATCCTGAGGTCACTGTAGCAACACGAAAGAGCTCCGTGGACCAAGATTCAACTCGAGATGAGAGGTTAGTCCCTAACTTCGACTCCAGAGGAATACCACCTTACCACAAGCACCTCAAGAGGAGGCTTCTCTCAGCTTTAGGTATGTGAGAGGGACCCTGAGTTTCCGGCCTCAAGTGGAATGGACACTGCGATGCCCTGACGCGAAATAAGGCCGGATATCCCTGCAGTGACTTGAATGCAGGCTCGTCTTGCATCTCCCAAGATGAAAGGATGTCTCAATCCCCTGTGGAGACCACAGAGAAAGACCTAGTTACCCACCTCATCGCGACCGGAGGCCTCACATCCTTTGAAAACTCCAGAGGTACGCGGCGATCAGTGCCTCCAAAGGAGACGATGCCTGATTCCTCGTGAAACTTGATAGGAGTCCCAGGATTCCTGTGGCACGTGGAAAGGGACCCTTGGTCTCCCACCTCGGATGGAGAGGCGTCCCAATTTCCCTGCCAAGCCTCGAGGAGAATCCCGAGTTGTCCCTCGCAACTAGGCAGGAGTCCTGCCATCGCTGAACAAACACGTGTGTAGAAGGGCCATCCCCGTCGTAACTCGAGAATATACCCCAGGTTCCCGCCGCAACTCGAGAAAAACCATGAGACTTCCCCCTCGCCGCGAGATGAGGCCTGATTCCCCTGCACTGCGTGCAGAGCAATTCCGTGTTGCACATCACACATGAAAGGAGCCTTGATTTCCTTGATGGCACTCCAGAGAAACCCCAAGAACACTGTTTCAAGGCTAGAGGGATCCTGAGGTCACTGTAGCAACACGAAAGAGCTCCGTGGACCAAAAATCAACTCGAGATGAGAGGTTAGTCCCTGGCTTCGACTCCAGAGGAATACCACCTTACCACAAGCACCTCAAGAGTAAGCTTCTCTCAGCTCTAGCTATGTGCTGAGTTGCGGCCTCAAGTGGAATGGACACCGCGATGCCCTGACTCGAAATAAGGCCGGATATCCCTGCAGTGACTTGAATGCAGGCTCGTCTTGCAACTCCCAAGACGAAAGGATGTCCGAATCCCCTGTGGAGACCACAGAAAAAGACCTAGTTCCCCACCTCATCGCGACCGGAGGCCTCACATCCTTTGAAAACTCCAGAGGTACGCGGAGATCAGTGCCTCCAAAGGAGACGATGCCTGACTCCTCGTGAAACTTGATAGGAGTCCCAGGATTCCTGTGGCACGTGGAAAGGGACCCTTGGTCTCCCGCCTCAGCAGGAGAGGCATCCCAATTGCCCTGCCAAGCCTCGAGGAGAATCCGGAGTTGTCCCTCGCAACTAGGCAGGAGTCCTGACGTCGCTGAACAAACACGTGTGTGGAAGGGCCATCCCCGTCGTAACTCGAGAATATACTCCAGGTTCCCGCCGCAACTCGAGAAAAACCATGAGACTTCCCCCTCGCCGCGAGATGAGGCCCGATTCCGCTGCACTGCGTGCAGAGCAATTCCGTGTTGCACATCACACATGAAAGGAGCCTTGATTTCCTTGATGGCACTCCAGAGAAACCCCAAGAACACTGTTTCAAAGCTAGAGGGATCCTGAGGTCACTGTAGCAACACGAAAGAGCTCCTTGGACCAAAAATCAACTCGAGATGAGAGGTTAGTCCCTGGCTTCGACTCCAGAGGAATACCACCTTACCACAAGCACCTCAAGAGGAGGCTTCTCTCAGCTCTAGGTATGTGAGAGGGACCCTGAGTTTGCGGCCTCAAGTGGAATGGACACCGCGATGCCTTGCTCGAAATAAGGCCGGATATCCCTGCAGTGACTTGAATGCAGGCTCGTCTTGCATCTCCCAAGACGAAAGGATGTCTGAATCCCCTGTGGAGACCACAGAGAAAGACCTAGTTCCCCACCTCATGGCGACCGGAGGCCTCACATCCTTTGAAAACTCCAGAGGTACGCGGAGATCAGTGCCTCCAAAGGAGACGATGCCTGACTCCTCGTGAAACTTGATAGGAGTCCCAGGATTCCTGTGGCACGTGAAAAGGGACCCTTGGTCTCCCGCCTCAGCTGGAGAGGCGTCCCAATTGCCCTGCCAAGCCTCGAGGAGAATCCCGAGTTGTCCCTCGCAACTAGGCAGGAGTCCTGCCATCGCTGAACAAACACATGTGTGGAAGGGCCATCCCCGTCGTAACTCGAGAATATACCCCAGGTTCCCGCTGCAACTCGAGAAAAACCATGAGACTTCCCCCTCGCCGTGAGATGAGGCCCGATTCCCCTGCACTGCGTGCAGAGCAATTCCGTGTTGCACATCACACATGAAAGGAGCCTTGATTTCCTTGATGGCACTCCAGAGAAACCCCAAGAACACTGTTTCAAGGATAGAGGGATCCTGAGGTCACTGTAGCAACACGAAAGAGCTCCGTGGACCAAAAATCAACTCGAGATGAGAGGTTAGTCCCTGGCTTCGACTCCAGAGGAATACCACCTTACCACAAGCACCTCAAGAGGAGGCTTCTCTCAGCTTATTGTATGTGAGAGGGACCCTGAATTTGCGGCCTCAAGTGGAATGGACACTGCGATGCCCTGACTCGAAATAAGGCCGGATATCCCTGCAGTGACTTGAATGCAGGCTCGTCTTGCAACTCCCAAGACGAAAGGATGTCTGAATCCCCTGTGGAGACCACAGAGAAAGACCTAGTTCCCCACCTCATCGCGACCGGAGGCCTCACATCCTTTGAAAACTCCAGAGGTACGCGGAGATCAGTGCCTCCAAAGGAGACGATGCCTGACTCCTCGTGAAACTTGATACGAGTCCCAGGATTCCTGTGGCACGTGGAAGGGACCCTTGGTCTCCCGCCTCAGCTGGAGAGGCATCCCAATTGCCCTGCCAAGCCTCGAGGAGAATCGCGAGTTGTCCCTCGCAACTAGGCAGGAGTCCTGACGTCGCTGAACAAACACGTGGTTGGAAGGGCCATCCCCGTCGTAACTCGAGAATATACCCCAGGTTCCCGCCGCAACTCGAGAAAAACCATGAGACTTCCCCCTCGCCGCGAGATGAGGCCCGATTCCCCTGCACTGCGTGCAGAGCAATTCCGTGTTACACATCACATATGAATGGAGCCTTGATTTCCTTGATGGCACTCCAGAGAAACCCCAAGAACACTGTTTCAAGGCTAGAGGGATCCTGAGGTCACTGTAGCAACACGAAAGAGCTCCTTGGACCAAAAATCAACTCTAGATGAGAGGTTAGTCCCTGGCTTCGACTCCAGAGGAATACCACCTTACCACAAGCACCTCAAGAGGAGGCTTCTCTCAGCTCTAGGTATGTGAGAGGGACCCTGAGTTTGCGGCCTCAAGTGGAATGGACACAGCGATGCCTTGCTCGAAATAAGGCCGGATATCCCTGCAGTGACTTGAATGCAGGCTCGTCTTGCATCTCCCAAGACGAAAGGATGTCTGAGTCCCCTGTGGAGACCACAGAGAAAGACCTAGTTCCCCACCTCATCGCGACCGGAGGCCTCACATCCTTTGAAAACTCCAGAGGTACGCGGAGATCAGTGCCTCCAAAGGAGACGATGCCTGACTCCTCGTGAAACTTGATAGGAGTCCCAGGATTCCTGTGGCACGTGGAAAGGGACCCTTGGTCTCCCGCCTCAGCTGGAGAGGCGTCCCAATTGCCCTGCCAAGCCTCGAGGAGAATCCCGAGTTGTCCCTCGCAACTAGGCAGGAGTCCTGACATCGCTGAACAAACACGTGGGAGGAAGGGCCATCCCCGTCGTAACTCGAGAATATACCCCAGGTTCCCTCCGCAACTCGAGAAAAACCATGAGACTTCCCCCTCGCCACGAGATGAGGCCCGATTCCCCTGCACTGCGTGCAGAGCAATTCCGTGTTGCACATCACACATGAAAGGAGCCTTGATTTCCTTGATGGCACTCCAGAGAAACCCCAAGAACACTGTTTCAAGGCTGGAGGGATCCTGAGGTCACTTTAGCAACACGAAAGAGCTCCATAGACCACAAATCAACTCGAGATGAGAGGTTAGTCCCTGGCTTCGACTCCAGAGGAATACCACCTTACCACAAGCACATCAAGAGAAGGCTTCTCTCAGCTCTAGGTATGTGAGAGGGACCCTGAGTTTGCGGCCTCAAGTGGAATGGACCCCGCGATGCCCTGGCTCGAAATAAGGCCGGATATCCCTGCAGTGACTTGAATGCAGGCTCGTCTTGCATCTCCCAAGACGAAAGGATGTCTGAATCCCCTGTGGAGACCACAGAGAAAGACCTAGTTCCCCACCTCATCGCGACCGGAGGCCTCACATCCTTTGAAAACTCCAGAGGTACGCGGAGATCAGTGCCTCCAAAGGAGACGATGCCTGACTCCTCGTGAAACTTGATAGGAGTCCCTGGATTCCTGTGGCACGTGGAAAGGGACCCTTGGTCTCCCGCCTCAGCTGGAGAGGCGTCCCAATTGCCCTGCCAAGCCTCGAGGAGAATCCCGAGTTGTCCCTCGCAACTAGGCAGGAGTCCTGACGTCGCTGAACAAACACGTGCGTGGAAGGGCCATCCCCATCGTAATTCGAGAATATACCACAGGTTCCCGCCGCAACTAGAGAAAAACCATGAGACTTCCCCTTCGCCCCGAGATGAGTCCCGATTCCCCTGCACTGCGTGCAGAGCAATTCCGTGTTGCACATCACACATGAAAGGAGTCTTAATTTCCTTGATGGCACTCCAGAGAAACCCCAAGAACACTGTTTCAAGGCTAGAGGGATCCTGAGGTCACTGTAGCAACATGAAAGAGCTCCGTGGACCAAGAATCAACTCGAGATGAGAGGTTAGGCCCCGGATTCGACTCCAGAGGAATACCACCTTACCAAAGGCACCTCAAGAGGAGGCTTCTCTCAGCTCTAGGTATGTGAGAGGGACCCGGATTTTGCGGCCTCAAGTGGAATGGACATTGCGATGACCTGACGCGAAATAAGGCCGGATATCCCTGCAGTGACTTGAATGCAGGCTCGTGTTACATCTCCCAAAATGAACGAATATCTGAATCCCCTATGGAGACCACAGAGAAAGACCTAGTTTCCCACCTCATGGCGACCGGAGGCCTCACATCCTTTGAAAACTCCAGAGGTACGCGGAGATCAGTGCCTCCAAAGGAGACGATGCCTGACTCCTCGTGAAACTTGATAGGAGTCCCAGGATTCCTGTGGCACGTGGATAGGGACCCTTGGTCTCCCGCCTCAGCTGGAGAGGCGTCCCAATTGCCCTGCCAAGCCTCGAGGAGAATCCCGAGTTGTCCCTCGCAACTAGGCAGGAGTCCTGACGTCGCTGAACAAACACGAGTGTGGAAGGGCCATCCCCGTCTTAACTCGAGAATATACCCCAGGTTCCCACCGCAACTCGAGAAAAACCATGAGACTTCCCCCTCGCCGGGAGATGAGGCCTGATTCCCCTGCACTGCGTGCAGAGCAATTCCGTGTTGCACATCACACATGAAAGGAGCCTTGATTTCCTTGATGGCACTCCAGAGAAACCCCAAGAACACTGTTTCAAGGATAGAGGGATCCTGAGGTCACTGGAGCAACACGAAAGAGCTCCGTCGACCAAAAATCAACTCGAGATGAGAGGTTAGTCCCTGGCTTCGACTCCAGAGGAATACCACCTTACCACAAGCACCTCAAGAGGAGGCTTCTCTCAGCTCTAGGTATGTGAGAGGGACCCTGAGTTTGCGGCCTCAAGTGGAATGGACACCGTGATGCCCTGACTCGAAATAAGGCCGGATATCCCTGCAGTGACTTGAATGCAGGCTCGTCTTGTATCTCCCAAGATGAAAGGATGTCTGAATCCCCTATGGAGACCACAGAGAAAGACCTAGTTCCCCACCTCATCGCGACCGGAGGCCTCACATCCTTTGAAAACTCCAGAGGTACGCGGAGATCAGTGCCTCCAAAGGAGACGATGCCTGACTCCTCGTGAAACTTGATAGGAGTCCCAGGATTCCTGTGGCACATCGAAAGGGACCCTTGGTCACCCGCCTCAGCTGGAGAGGGGTCCCAATTGCCCTGCCAAGCCTCGAGGAGAATCCCGAGTTGTCCCTCGCAACTAGGCAGGAGTCCTGACGTCGCTGAACAAACACGTGGGTGGAAGGGCCATCCCCGTCGTAACTCGAGAATATACCCCAGGTTCCCGCCGCAACTCGAGAAAAACCATGAGACTTCCCCCTCGCCGCGAGATGAGGCCCGATTCCCCTGCACTGTGTGCAGAGCAATTCCGTGTTGCACATCACATATGAAAGGAGACTTGATTTCCTTGATGGCACTCCAGAGAAACCCCAAGAACACTGTTTCAAGGCTAGAGGGATCCTGAGGTCACTGTAGCAACACGAAAGAGCTCCGTGGACCAAGATTCAACTCGAGATGAGAGGTTAGTCCCTAACTTCGACTCCAGAGGAATACCACCTTACCACAAGCACCTCAAGAGGAGGCTTCTCTCAGCTCTAAGTATGTGAGAGGGACCCTGAGTTTGCGGCCTCAAGTGGAATGGACACCGCGATGCCCTGACTCGAAATAAGGCCGGATATCCCTGCAGTGACTTGAATGCAGGCTCGTCTTGCAACTCCCAAGACGAAAGGATGTCCGAATCCCCTGTGGAGACCACAGAAAAAGACCTAGTTCCCCACCTCATCGCGACCGGAGGCCTCACATCCTTTGAAAACCCCAGAGGTACGCGGAGATCAGTGCCTCCAAAGGAGACGATGCCTGACTCCTCGTGAAACTTGATAGGAGTCCCCGGATTCCTGTGGCACGTGGAAAGGGACCCTTGGTCTCCCGCCTCAGCTGGAGAGGCATCCCAATGGTCCTGCCAAGCCTCGAGGAGAATCCCGAGTTGTCCCTCGCAACTAGGCAGAAGTCCTGACGTCGCTGAACAAACACGTGGGTGGAAGGGCCATCCCCATCGTAATTCGAGAATATACCACAGGTTCCCGCCGCAACTAGAGAAAAACCATGAGACTTCCCCTTCGCCCCGAGATGAGTCCCGATTCCCCTGCACTGCGTGCAGAGCAATTCCGTGTTGCACATCACACATGAAAGGAGTCTTAATTTCCTTGATGGCACTCCGGAGAAACCCAAAGAACACTGTTTCAAGGCTAGAGGGATCCTGAGGTAACTGTAGCAACATGAAAGAGCTCCGTGGACCAAGAATCAACTCGAGATGAGAGGTTAGGCCCCGGATTCGACTCCAGAGGAATACCACCTTACCAAAGGCACCTCAAGAGGAGGCTTCTCTCAGCTCTAGGTATGTGAGAGGGACCCGGATTTTGCGGCCTCAAGTGGAATGGACATTGCGATGCCCTGACGCGAAATAAGGCCGGATATCCCTGCAGTGACTTGAATGCAGGCTCGTGTTACATCTCCCAAAATGAACGAATGTCTGAATCCCCTATGGAGACCACAGAGAAAGACCTAGTTTCCCACCTCATGGCGACCGGAGGCCTCACATCCTTTGAAAACTCCAGAGGTACGCGGAGATCAGTGCCTCCAAAGGAGACGATGCCTGACTCCTCGTGAAACTTGATAGGAGTCCCAGGATTCCTGTGGCACGTGGATAGGGACCCTTGGTCTCCCGCCTCAGCTGGAGAGGCGTCCCAATTGCCCTGCCAAGCCTCGAGGAGAATCCCGAGTTGTCCCTCGCAACTAGGCAGGAGTCCTGACGTCGCTGAACAAACACGAGTGTGGAAGGGCCATCCCCGTCTTAACTCGAGAATATACCCCAGGTTCCCACCGAAACTCGAGAAAAACCATGAGACTTCCCCCTCGCCGGGAGATGAGGCCTGATTCCCCTGCACTGCGTGCAGAGCAATTCCGTGTTGCACATCACACATGAAAGGAGCCTTGATTTCCTTGATGGCACTCCAGAGAAACCCCAAGAACACTGTTTCAAGGATAGAGGGATCCTGAGGTCACTGGAGCAACACGAAAGAGCTCCGTCGACCAAAAATCAACTCGAGATGAGAGGTTAGTCCCTGGCTTCGACTCCAGAGGAATACCACCTTACCACAAGCACCTCAAGAGGAGGCTTCTCTCAGCTCTAGGTATGTGAGAGGGACCCTGAGTTTGCGGCCTCAAGTGGAATGGACACCGTGATGCCCTGACTCGAAATAAGGCCGGATATCCCTGCAGTGACTTGAATGCAGGCTCGTCTTGCATCTCCCAAGATGAAAGGATGTCTCAATCCCCTGTGGAGACCACAGAGAAAGACCTAGTTACCCACCTCATAGCGACCGGAGGCCTCACATCCTTTGAAAACTCCAGAGGTACGCGGAGATCAGTGCCTCCAAAGGAGACGATGCCTGACTCCTCGTGAAACTTGATAGGAGTCCCAGGATTCCTGTGGCACGTGGAAAGGGACCCTTGGTCTCCCACCTCGGATGGAGAGGCGTCCCAATTTCCCTGCCAAGCCTCGAGGAGAATCCCGAGTTGTCCCTCGCAACTAGGCAGGAGTCCTGCCATCGCTGAACAAACACGTGTGTAGAAGGGCCATTTCCGTCGTAACTCGAGAATATACCCCAGGTTCCCGCCGCAACTCGAGAAAAACCATGAGACTTCCCCCTCGCCGCGAGATGAGGCCCGATTCCCCTGCACTGCGTGCAGAGCAATTCCGTGTTGCACATCACACATGAAAGGAGCCTTGATTTCCTTGATGGCACTCCAGAGAAACCCCAAAAACACTGTTTCAAGGCTAGAGGGATCCTGAGGTCACTGTAGCAACACGAAAGAGCTCCGTGGACCAAAAATCAACTCGAGATGAGAGGTTAGTCCCTGGCTTCGACTCCAGAGGAATACCTCCTTACCACAAGCACCTCAAGAGTAAGCTTCTCTCAGCTCTAGCTATGTGCTGAGTTGCGGCCTCAAGTGGAATGGACACCGCGATGCCCTGACTCGAAATAAGGCCGGATATCCCTGCAGTGACTTGAATGCAGTCTCGTCTTGCAACTCCCAAGACGAAAGGATGTCCGAATCCCCTGTGGAGACCACAGAAAAAGACCTAGTTCCCCACCTCATCGCGACCGGAGGCCTCACATCCTTTGAAAACTCCAGAGGTACGCGGAGATCAGTGCCTCCAAAGGAGACGATGCCTGACTCCTCGTGAAACTTGATAGGAGTCCCAGGATTCCTGTGGCACGTGGAAAGGGACCCTTGGTCTCCCGCCTCAGCAGGAGAGGCATCCCAATTGCCCTGCCAAGCCTCGAGGAGAATCCCGAGTTGTCCCTCGCAACTAGGCAGGAGTCCCGACGTCGCTGAACAAACACGTGTGTGGAAGGGCCATCCCCGTCGTAACTCGAGAATATACCCCAGGTTCCCGCCGCAACTCGAGAAAAACCATGAGACTTCCCCCTCGCCGCGAGATGAGGCCCGATTCCCCTGCACTGCGTGCAGAGCAATTCCGTGTTGCACATCACACATGAAAGGAGCCTTGATTTCCTTGATGGCACTCCAGAGAAACCCCAAGAACACTGTTTCAAGGCTAGAGGGATCCTGAGGTCACTGTAGCAACACGAAAGAGCTCCTTGGACCAAAAATCAACTCGAGATGAGAGGTTAGTCCCTGGCTTCGACTCCAGAGGAATACCACCTTACCACAAGCACCTCAAGAGGAGGCTTCTCTCAGCTCTAGGTATGTGAGAGGGACCCTGAGTTTGCGGCCTCAAGTGGAATGGACACCGCGATGCCTTGCTCGAAATAAGGCCGGATATCCCTGCAGTGACTTGAATGCAGGCTCGTCTTGCATCTCCCAAGACGAAAGGATGTCTGAATCCCCTGTGGAGACCACAGAGAAAGACCTAGTTCCCCACCTCATGGCGACCGGAGGCCTCACATCCTTTGAAAACTCCAGAGGTACGCGGAGATCAGTGCCTCCAAAGGAGACGATGCCTGACTCCTCGTGAAACTTGATAGGAGTCCCAGGATTCCTGTGGCACGTGGAAAGGGACCCTTGGTCTCCCGCCTCAGCTGGAGAGGCGTCCCAATTGCCCTGCCAAGCCTCGAGGAGAATCCCGAGTTGTCCCTCGCAACTAGGCAGGAGTCCTGCCATCGCTGAACAAACACATGTGTGGAAGGGCCATCCCCGTCGTAACTCGAGAATATACCCCAGGTTCCCGCTGCAACTCGAGAAAAACCATGAGAATTCCCCATCGCCGTGAGATGAGGCCCGATTCCCCTGCACTGCGTGCAGAGCAATTCCGTGTTGCACATCACACATGAAAGGAGCCTTGATTTCCTTGATGGCACTCCAGAGAAACCCCAAGAACACTGTTTCAAGGATAGAGGGATCCTGAGGTCACTGTAGCAACACGAAAGAGCTCCGTGGACCAAAAATCAACTCGAGATGAGAGGTTAGTCCCTGGCTTCGACTCCAGAGGAATACCACCTTACCACAAGCACCTCAAGAGGAGGCTTCTCTCAGCTTATTGTATGTGAGAGGGACCCTGAATTTGCGGCCTCAAGTGGAATGGACACCGCGATGCCCTGACTCGAAATAAGGCCGGATATCCCTGCAGTGACTTGAATGCAGGCTCGTCTTGCATCTCCCAAGACGAAAGGATGTCTGAATCCCTTGTGGAGACCACAGAGAAAGACCTAGTTCCCCACCTCATCGCGACCGGAGGCCTCACATCCTTTGAAAACTCCAGAGGTACGCGGAGATCAGTGCCTCCAAAGGAGACGATGCCTGACTCCTCGTGAAACTTGATACGAGTCCCAGGATTCCTGTGGCACGTGGAAGGGACCCTTGGTCTCCCGCCTCAGCTGGAGAGGCATCCCAATTGCCCTGCCAAGCCTCGAGGAGAATCGCGAGTTGTCCCTCGCAACTAGGCAGGAGTCCTGACGTCGCTGAACAAACACGTGGTTGGAAGGGCCATCCCCGTCGTAACTCGAGAATATACCCCAGGTTCCCGCCGCAACTCGAGAAAAACCATGAGACTTCCCCCTCGCCGCGAGATGAGGCCCGATTCCCCTGCACTGCGTGCAGAGCAATTCCGTGTTGCACATCACATATGAATGGAGCCTTGATTTCCTTGATGGCACTCCAGAGAAACCCCAAGAACACTGTTTCAAGGCTAGAGGGATCCTGAGGTCACTGTAGCAACACGAAAGAGCTCCGTGGACCAAAAATCAACTCGAGATGAGAGGTTAGTCCCTGGCTTCGACTCCAGAGGAATACCACCTTACCACAAGCACCTCAAGAGGAGGCTTCTCTCAGCTCTAGGTATGTGAGAGGGACCCTGAGTTTGCGGCCTCAAGTGGAATGGACACCGCGATGCCCTGACTCGAAATAAGGCCGGATATCCCTGCAGTGACTTGAATGCAGGCTCGTCTTGCATCTCCCAAGATGAAAGGATGTCTGAATCCCCTGTGGAGACCACAGAGAAAGAACAAGATCCCCACCTCATCACGACCGGAGGCCTCACATCCTTTGAAAACTCCAGAGGTACGCGGAGATCAGTGCCTCCAAAGGAGACGATGCCTGACTCCTCGTGAAACTTGATAGGAGTCCCAGGATTCCTGTGTCACGTGGAAAGGGACCCTTGGTCTCCTGCCTCAGCTGGACAGGCGTCCCAATTGCCGTGCCAATCCTCGAGGAGAATCCCGAGTTGTTCCTCGCAACTAGGCAGGAGTCGTGACGTCGCTGAACAAACACGTGTGTGGAAGGGCCATCCCCGTCGTAACTCGAGAATATACCCCAGGTTCCCGCCGCAACTCGAGAAAAATCATGAGACTTCCCCCTCGCCGCGAGATGAGGCCCGATTCCCCTGCACTGCGTGCTGAGCAATTCCGTGTTGCACATTACACATGAAAGGAGCCTTGATTTCCTTGATGGCACTCCAGAGAAACCCCAAGAACACTGTTTCAAGGCTAGAGGGATCCTGAGGTCACTGTAGCAACACGAAAGAACTCCGTGGACCAAAAATCAACTCGAGATGAGAGGTTAGTCCCTGGCTTCGACTCCAGAGGAATACCACCTTACCACAAGCACCTCAAGAGGAGGCTTCTCTCAGCTCTAGCTATGTGCTGAGTTTGCGGCCTCAGGTGGAATGGACACCGCGATGCCCTGACTCGAAATAAGGCCGGATATCCCTGCAGTGACTTGAATGCAGGCTCGTCTTGCATCTCCCAAGACGAAAGGATGTCCGAATCCCCTGTGGAGACCACAGAGAAAGACCTACTTCCCCACCTCATCGCGACCGGAGGCCTCACATCCTTTGAAAACTCCAGAGGTACGCGGAGATCAGTGCCTCCAAAGGAGACGATGCCTGACTCCTCGTGAAACTTTATAGGAGTCCCAGGATTCCTGTGGCATGTGGAAAGGGACCCTTGGTCTCCCGCCTCAGCTGTAGAGGCGTCCCAATTGCCCTCCCAAGCCTCGAGGAGAATCGCGAGTTGTCCCTCGCAACTAGGCAGGAGTCCTGACGTCGCTGAACAAACACGTGGTTGGAAGGGCCATCCCCGTCTTAACTCGAGAATATACCCCAGGTTCCCGCCGCAACTCGAGAAAAACCATGAGACTTCCCCCTCGCCACGAGATGAGGCCCAATTCCCCTGCACTGCGTGCAGAGCAATTCAGTGTTGCACATCACACATGAAAGGAGCCTTGATTTCCTTGATGGCACTCCAGAGAAACCCCAAGAACACTGTTTCAAGGCTAGAGGGATCCTGAGGTCACTGTAGCCACACGAAAGAGCACCGTGGCCCAAAAATCAACTCGAGATGAGAGGATAGTCCCTGGCTTCGACTCCAGAGGAATACCACCTTAACACAAGCACCTCAAGAGGAGGCTTCTCTCAGCTCTAGGTATGTGAGAGGGACCCGGATTTTGCGGCCTCAAGTGGAATGGACACTGCGATGCCCTGACGCGAAATAAGGCCGGATATCCCTGCAGTGACTTGAATGCAGGCTCGTCTTGCATTTCCCAAGATGAAAGGATGTCTGAATCCCCTGTGGAGACCACAGAGAAAGACCTAGTTCCCCACCTCATGGCGACCGGAGGCCTCACATCCTTTGAAAACTCCAGAGGTACGCGGAGATCAGTGCCTCCAAAGGAGACGATGCCTGACTCTTCGTGAAACTTGATAGGAGTCCCAGGAATCCTGTGGCACATGGAAAGGGACACTTGGTCTCGCACCTCAGCTGGAGAGGCGTCCCAATTGCCCTGCCAAGCCTCGAGGAGAATCCCGAGTTGTCCCTCGCAACTAGGCAGGAGTCCTGACGTCGCTGAACAAACATGTGGGTGGAAGGGCCATCCCAGTCGTAACTCGAGAATATACCCCAGGTTCCCGCCGCAACTCGAGAAAAACCATGAGACTTCCCACTCGCTGCGAGATGAGGCCCGATTCTCCTGCACTGCGTGCAGAGCAATTCCGTGTTGCACATCACACATGAAAGGAGCCTTGATTTCCTTGGTGGCACTCCAGAGAAACCCCAAGAACACTGCTTCAAGGCTAGAGGGATCCTGAGGTCACTCTAGCAACACGAAAGAGCTCCGTGGACCAAAAATCAACTCGAGATGAGAGGTTAGTCCCTGGCTTCGACTCCAGAGGAATACCACCTTACCAAAGGCACCTCAAGAGGAGGCTTCTCTCAGCTCTAGGTATGTGAGAGGGACCCGGATTTTGCGGCCTCAAGTGGAATGGACACTGCGATGCCCTGACGCGAAATAAGGCCGGATATCCCTGCAGTGACTTGAATGCAGGCTCGTGTTACATCTCCCAAAATGAATGAATGTCTGAATCCCCTGTGGAGACCACAGAGAAAGACCTAGTTTCCCACCTCATGGCGACCGGAGGCCTCACATCCTTTGAAAACTCCAGAGGTACGCGGAGATCAGTGCCTCCAAAGGAGACGATGCCTGACTCCTCGTGAAACTTGATAGGAGTCCCAGGATTCCTGTGGCACGTGGATAGGGACCCTTGGTCTCCCGCCTCAGCTGGAGAGGCGTCCCAATTGCCCTGCCAAGCCTCGAGGAGAATCCCGAGTTGTCCCTCGCAACTAGGCAGGAGTCCTGACGTCGCTGAACAAACATGAGTGTGGAAGGGCCATCCCCGTCTTAACTCGAGAATATACCCCAGGTTCCCGCCGCAACTCGAGAAAAACCATGAGACTTCCCCCTCGCCGGGAGATGAGGCCTGATTCCCCTGCACTGCGTGCAGAGCAATTCCGTGTTGCACATCACACATGAAAGGAGCCTTGATTTCCTTGATGGCACTCCAGAGAAACCCCAAGAACACTGTTTCAAGGATAGAGGGATCCTGAGGTCACTGTAGCAACACGAAAGAGCTCCGTGGACCAAAAATCAACTCGAGATGAGAGGTTAGTCCCTGGCTTCGACTCCAGAGGAATACCACCTTACCACAAGCACCTCAAGAGGTGGCTTCTCTCAGCTTTATGTATGTGAGAGGGACCCTGAGTTTGCGGCCTCAAGTGGAATGGACACCGCGATGCCCTGACTCGAAATAAGGCCGGATATCCCTGCAGTGACTTGAATGCAGGCTCGTCTTGCATCTCCCAAGACGAAAGGATGTCTGAATCCACTGTGGAGACCACAGAGAAAGACCTAGTTCCCCACCTCATCGCGACCGGAGGCCTCACATCCTTTGAAAACTCCAGAGGTACGCGGAGATCAGTGCCTCCAAAGAGACGATGCCTGACTCCTCGTGAAACTTGATACGAGTCCCAGGATTCCTGTGGCACGTGGAAGGGACCCTTGGTCTCCCGCCTCAGCTGGAGAGGCATCCCAATTGCCCTGCCAAGCCTCGAGGAGAATCGCGAGTTGTCCCTCGCAACTAGGCAGGAGTCCTGACGTCGCTGAACAAACACGTGGTTGGAAGGGCCATCCCCGTCGTAACTCGAGAATATACCCCAGGTTCCCACCGCAACTCGAGAAAAACCATGAGACTTCCCCCTCGCCGCGAGATGAGGCCCGATTCCCCTGCACTGCGTGCAGAGCAATTCCGTGTTGCACATCACATATGAATGGAGCCTTGATTTCCTTGATGGCACTCCAGAGAAACCCCAAGAACACTGTTTCAAGGCTAGAGGGATCCTGAGGTCACTGTAGCAACACGAAAGAGCTCCGTGGACCAAAAATCAACTCGAGATGAGAGGTTAGTCCCTGGCTTCGACTCCAGAGGAATACCACCTTACCACAAGCACCTCAAGAGGAGGCTTCTCTCAGCTCTAGGTATGTAAGAGGGACACTGAGTTTGCGGCCTCAAGTGGAATGGACACCGCGATGCCCTGACTCGAAATAAGGCCGGATATCCCTGCAGTGACTTGAATGCAGGCTCGTCTTGCATCTCCCAAGATGAAAGGATGTCTGAATCCCCTGTGGAGACCACAGAGAAAGAACAAGTTCCCCACCTCATCGCGACCGGAGGCCTCACATCCTTTGAAAACTCCAGAGGTACGCGGAGATCAGTGCCTCCAAAGGAGACGATGCCTGACTCCTCGTGAAACTTGATAGGAGTCCCAGGATTCCTGTGTCACGTGGAAAGGGACCCTTGGTCTCCCGCCTCAGCTGGAGAGGCGTCCCAATTGCCCTGCCAAGTCTCGAGGAGAATCCCGAGTTGTTCCTCGCAACTAGGCAGGAGTCGTGACGTCGCTGAACAAACACGTGTGTGGAAGGGCCATCCCCGTCGTAACTCGAGAATATACCCCAGGTTGCCGCCGCAACTCGAGAAAAATCATGAGACTTCCCCCTCGCCGCGAGATGAGGCCCGATTCCCCTGCACTGCGTGCAGAGCAATTCCGTGTTGCACATCACATATGAAAGGAGACTTGATTTCCTTGATGGCACTCCAGAGAAACCCCAAGAACACTGTTTCAAGGCTAGAGGGATCCTGAGGTCACTGTAGCAACACGAAAGAGCTCCGTGGACCAAGATTCAACTCGAGATGAGAGGTTAGTCCCTAACTTCGACTCCAGAGGAATACCACCTTACCACAAGCACCTCAAGAAGAGGCTTCTCTCAGCTTTAGGTATGTGAGAGGGACCCTGAGTTTGCGGCCTCAAGTGGAATGGACACTGCGATGCCCTGACGCGAAATAAGGCCGGATATCCCTGCAGTGACTTGAATGCAGGCTCGTCTTGCATCTCCCAAGATGAAAGGATGTCTCAATCCCCTGTGGAGACCACAGAGAAAGACCTAGTTACCCACCTCATCGCGACCGGAGGCCTCACATCCTTTGAAAACTCCAGAGGTACGCGGAGATCAGTGCCTCCAAAGGAGACGATGCCTGACTCCTCGTGAAACTTGATAGGAGTCCCAGGATTCCTGTGGCACGTGGAAAGGGACCCTTGGTCTCCCACCTCGGATGCAGAGGCGTCCCAATTTCCCTGCCAAGCCTCGAGGAGAATCCCGAGTTGTCCCTCGCAACTAGGCAGGAGTCCTGCCATCGCTGAACAAACACGTGTGTAGAAGGGCCATTTCCGTCGTAACTCGAGAATATACCCCAGGTTCCCGCCGCAACTCGAGAAAAACCATGAGACTTCCCCCTCGCCGCGAGATGAGGCCCGATTCCCCTGCACTGCGTGCAGAGCAATTCCGTGTTGCACATCACACATGAAAGGAGCCTTGATTTCCTTGATGGCACTCCAGAGAAACCCCAAGAACACTGTTTCAAGGCTAGAGGGATCCTGAGGTCACTGTAGCAACACGAAAGAGCTCCGTGGACCAAAAATCAACTCGAGATGAAAGGTTAGTCCCTGGCTTCGACTCCAGAGGAATACCTCCTTACCACAAGCACCTCAAGAGTAAGCTTCTCTCAGCTCTAGCTATGTGCTGAGTTGCGGCCTCAAGTGGAATGGACACTGCGATGCCCTGACTCGAAATAAGGCCGGATATCCCTGCAGTGACTTGAATGCAGGCTCGTCTTGCAACTCCCAAGACGAAAGGATGTCCGAATCCCCTGTGGAGACCACAGAAAAAGACCTAGTTCCCCACCTCATCGCGACCGGAGGCCTCACATCCTTTGAAAACTCCAGAGGTACGCGGAGATCAGTGCCTCCAAAGGAGACGATGCCTGACTCCTCGTGAAACTTGATAGGAGTCCCAGGATTCCTGTGGCACGTGGAAAGGGACCCTTGGTCTCCCGCCTCAGCAGGAGAGGCATCCCAATTGCCCTGCCAAGCCTCGAGGAGAATCCCGAGTTGTCCCTCGCAACTAGGCAGGAGTCCTGACGTCGCTGAACAAACACGTGTGTGGAAGGGCCATCCCCGTCGTAACTCGAGAATATACCCCAGGTTCCCACCGCAACTCGAGAAAAACCATGAGACTTCCCCCTCGCCGCGAGATGAGGCCCGATTCCCCTGCACTGCGTGCAGAGCAATTCCGTGTTGCACATCACACATGAAAGGAGCCTTGATTTCCTTGATGGCACTCCAGAGAAACCCCAAGAACACTGTTTCAAGGCTAGAGGGATCCTGAGGTCACTGTAGCAACACGAAAGAGCTCCTTGGACCAAAAATCAACTCGAGATGAGAGGTTAGTCCCTGGCTTCGACTCCAGAGGAATACCACCTTACCACAAGCACCTCAAGAGGAGGCTTCTCTCAGCTCTAGGTATGTGAGAGGGACCCTGAGTTTGCGGCCTCAAGTGGAATGGACACCGCGATGCCTTGCTCGAAATAAGGCCGGATATCCCTGCAGTGACTTGAATGCAGGCTCGTCTTGCATCTCCCAAGACGAAAGGATGTCTGAATCCCCTGTGGAGACCACAGAGAAAGACCTAGTTCCCCACCTCATGGCGACCGGAGGCCTCACATCCTTTGAAAAATCCAGAGGTACGCGGAGATCAGTGCCTCCAAAGGAGACGATGCCTGACTCCTCGTGAAACTTGATAGGAGTCCCAGGATTCCTGTGGCACGTGGAAAGGGACCCTTGGTCTCCCGCCTCAGCTGGAGAGGCGTCCCAATTGCCCTGCCAAGCCTCGAGGAGAATCCCGAGTTGTCCCTCGCAACTAGGCAGGAGTCCTGCCATCGCTGAACAAACACATGTGTGGAAGGGCCATCCCCGTCGTAACTCGAGAATATACCCCAGGTTCCCGCTGCAACTCGAGAAAAACCATGAGACTTCCCCCTCGCCGTGAGATGAGGCCCGATTCCCCTGCACTGCATGCAGAGCAATTCCGTGTTGCACATCACACATGAAAGGAGCCTTGATTTCCTTGATGGCACTCCAGAGAAACCCCAAGAACACTGTTTCAAGGATAGAGGGATCCTGAGGTCACTGTAGCAACACGAAAGAGCTCCGTGGACCAAAAATCAACTCGAGATGAGAGGTTAGTCCCTGGCTTCGACTCCAGAGGAATACCACCTTACCACAAGCACATCAAGAGGAGGCTTCTCTCAGCTTATTGTATGTGAGAGGGACCCTGAATTTGCGGCCTCAAGTGGAATGGACACCGCGATGCCCTGACTCGAAATAAGGCCGGATATCCCTGCAGTGACTTGAATGCAGGCTCGTCTTGCATCTCCCAAGACGAAAGGCTGTCTGAATCCCCTGTGGAGACCACAGAGAAAGACCTAGTTCCCCACCTCATCGCGACCGGAGGCCTCACATCCTTTGAAAACTCCAGAGGTACGCGGAGATCAGTGCCTCCAAAGGAGACGATGCCTGACTCCTCGTGAAACTTGATACGAGTCCCAGGATTCCTGTGGCACGTGGAAGGGACCCTTGGTCTCCCGCCTCAGCTGGAGAGGCATCCCAATTGCCCTGCCAAGCCTCGAGGAGAATCGCGAGTTGTCCCTCGCAACTAGGCAGGAATCCTGACGTCGCTGAACAAACACGTGGTTGGAAGGGCCATCCCCGTCGTAACTCGAGAATATACCCCAGGTTCCCGCCGCAACTCGAGAAAAACCATGAGACTTCCCCCTCGCCGCGAGATGAGGCCCGATTCCCCTGCACTGCGTGCAGAGCAATTCCGTGTTGCACATCACACATGAAAGGAGCCTTGATTTCCTTGATGGCACTCCAGAGAAACCCCAAGAACACTGTTTCAAGGCTAGAGGGATCCTGAGGTCACTGTAGCAACACGAAAGAGCTCCGTGGACCAAAAATCAACTCGAGATGAGAGGTTAGTCCCTGGCTTCGACTCCAGAGGAATACCTCCTTACCACAAGCACCTCAAGAGGAGGCTTCTCTCAGCTCTAGCTATGTGCTGAGTTTGCGGCCTCAAGTGGAATGGACACCGCGATGCCCTGACTCGAAATAAGGCCGGATATCCCTGCAGTGACTTGAATCCAGGCTCGTCTTGCAACTCCCAAGACGAAAGGATGTCCGAATCCCCTGTGGAGACCACAGAAAAAGACCTAGTTCCCCACCTCATCGCGACCGGAGGCCTCACATCCTTTGAAAACCCCAGAGGTACGCGGAGATCAGTGCCTCCAAAGGAGACGATGCCTGACTCCTCGTGAAACTTGATAGGAGTCCCCGGATTCCTGTGGCACGTGGAAAGGGACCCTTGGTCTCCCGCCTCAGCTGGAGAGGCATCCCAATGGTCCTGCCAAGCCTCGAGGAGAATCCCGAGTTGTCCCTCGCAACTAGGCAGAAGTCCTGACGTCGCTGAACAAACACGTGGGTGGAAGGGCCATCCCCATCGTAATTCGAGAATATACCACAGGTTCCCGCCGCAACTAGAGAAAAACCATGAGACTTCCCCTTCGCCCCGAGATGAGTCCCGATTCCCCTGCACTGCGTGCAGAGCAATTCCGTGTTGCACATCACACATGAAAGGAGTCTTAATTTCCTTGATGGCACTCCAGAGAAACCCAAAGAACACTGTTTCAAGGCTAGAGGGATCCTGAGGTAACTGTAGCAACATGAAAGAGCTCCGTGGACCAAGAATCAACTCGAGATGAGAGGTTAGGCCCCGGATTCGACTCCAGAGGAATACCACTTTACCAAAGGCACCTCAAGAGGAGGCTTCTCTCAGCTCTAGGTATGTGAGAGGGACCCGGATTTTGCGGCCTCAAGTGGAATGGACATTGCGATGCCCTGACGCGAAATAAGGCCGGATATCCCTGCAGTGACTTCAATGCAGGCTCGTGTTACATCTCCCAAAATGAACGAATGTCTGAATCCCCTATGGAGACCACAGAGAAAGACCTAGTTTCCCACCTCATGGCGACCGGAGGCCTCACATCCTTTGAAAACTCCAGAGGTACGCGGAGATCAGTGCCTCCAAAGGAGACGATGCCTGACTCCTCGTGAAACTTGATAGGAGTCCCAGGATTCCTGTGGCACGTGGATAGGGACCCTTGGTCTCCCGCCTCAGCTGGAGAGGCGTCCCAATTGCTCTGCCAAGCCTCGAGGAGAATCCCGAGTTGTCCCTCGCAACTAGGCAGGAGTCCTGACGTCGCTGAACAAACACGAGTGTGGAAGGGCCATCCCCGTCTTAACTCGAGAATATACCCCAGGTTCCCACCGCAACTCGAGAAAAACCATGAGACTTCCCCCTCGCCGGGAGATGAGGCCTGATTCCCCTGCACTGCGTGCAGAGCAATTCCGTGTTGCACATCACACATGAAAGGAGCCTTGATTTCCTTGATGGCACTCCAGAGAAACCCCAAGAACACTGTTTCAAGGATAGAGGGATCCTGAGGTCACTGGAGCAACACGAAAGAGCTCCGTCGACCAAAAATCAACTCGAGATGAGAGGTTAGTCCCTGGCTTCGACTCCAGAGGAATACCACCTTACCACAAGCACCTCAAGAGGAGGCTTCTCTCAGCTCTAGGTATGTGAGAGGGACCCTGAGTTTGCGGCCTCAAGTGGAATGGACACCGTGATGCCCTGACTCGAAATAAGGCCGGATATCCATGCAGTGACTTGAATGCAGGCTCGTCTTGCATCTCCCAAGATGAAAGGATGTCTGAATCCCCTGTGGAGACCACAGAGAAAGACCTAGTTCCCCACCTCATTGCGACCGGAGGCCTCACATCCTTTGAAAACTCCAGAGGTACGCGGAGATCAGTGCCTCCAAAGGAGACGATGCCTGACTCCTCGTGAAACTTGATAGGAGTCCCAGGATTCCTGTGGCACATCGAAAGGGACCCTTGGTCTCCCGCCTCAGCTGGAGAGGGGTCCCAATTGCCCTGCCAAGCCTCGAGGAGAATCCCGAGTTGTCCCTCGCAAGTAGGCAGGAGTCCTGACGTCGCTGAACAAACACGTGGGTGGAAGGGCCATCCCCGTCGTAACTCGAGAATATACCCCAGGTTCCCGCCGCAACTCGAGAAAAACCATGAGACTTCCCCCTCGCCGCGAGATGAGGCCCGATTCCCCTGCACTGCGTGCAGAGCAATTCCGTGTTGCACATCACATATGAAAGGAGACTTGATTTCCTTGATGGCACTCCAGAGAAACCCCAAGAACACTGTTTCAAGGCTAGAGGGATCCTGAGGTCACTGTAGCAACACGAAAGAGCTCCGTGGACCAAGATTCAACTCGAGATGAGAGGTTAGTCCCTAACTTCGACTCCAGAGGAATACCACCTTACCACAAGCACCTCAAGAGGAGGCTTCTCTCAGCTTTAGGTATGTGAGAGGGACCCTGAGTTTGCGGCCTCAAGTGGAATGGACACTGCGATGCCCTGACGCGAAATAAGGCCGGATATCCCTGCAGTGACTTGAATGCAGGCTCGTCTTGCATCTCCCAAGATGAAAGGATGTCTGAATCCCCTGTGGAGACCACAGAGAAAGACCTAGTTACCCACCTCATAGCGACCGGAGGCCTCACATCCTTTGAAAACTCCAGAGGTACGCGGAGATCAGTGCCTCCAAAGGAGACGATGCCTGACTCCTCGTGAAACTTGATAGGAGTCCCAGGATTCCTGTGGCACGTGGAAAGGGACCCTTGGTCTCCCACCTCGGATGGAGAGGCGTCCCAATTTCCCTGCCAAGCCTCGAGGAGAATCCCGAGTTGTCCCTCGCAACTAGGCAGGAGTCCTGCCATCGCTGAACAAACACGTGTGTAGAAGGGCCATTTCCGTCGTAACTCGAGAATATACCCCAGGTTCCCGCCGCAACTCGAGAAAAACCTTGAGACTTCCCCCTCGCCGCGAGATGAGGCCCGATTCCCCTGCACTGCGTGCAGAGCAATTCCGTGTTGCACATCACACATGAAAGGAGCCTTGATTTCCTTGATGGCACTCCAGAGAAACCCCAAAAACACTGTTTCAAGGCTAGAGGGATCCTGAGGTCACTGTAGCAACACGAAAGAGCTCCGTGGACCAAAAATCAACTCGAGATGAGAGGTTAGTCCCTGGCTTCGACTCCAGAGGAATACCTCCTTACCACAAGCACCTCAAGAGTAAGCTTCTCTCAGCTCTAGCTATGTGCTGAGTTGCGGCCTCAAGTGGAATGGACACCGCGATGCCCTGACTCGAAATAAGGCCGGATATCCCTGCAGTGACTTGAATGCAGTCTCGTCTTGCAACTCCCAAGACGAAAGGATGTCCGAATCCCCTGTGGAGACCACAGAAAAAGACCTAGTTCCCCACCTCATCGCGACCGGAGGCCTCACATCCTTTGAAAACTCCAGAGGTACGCGGAGATCAGTGCCTCCAAAGGAGACGATGCCTGACTCCTCGTGAAACTTGATAGGAGTCCCAGGATTCCTGTGGCACGTGGAAAGGGACCCTTGGTCTCCCGCCTCAGCAGGAGAGGCATCCCAATTGCCCTGCCAAGCCTCGAGGAGAATCCCGAGTTGTCCCTCGCAACTAGGCAGGAGTCCTGACGTCGCTGAACAAACACGTGTGTGGAAGGGCCATCCCCGTCGTAACTCGAGAATATACCCCAGGTTCCCGCCGCAACTCGAGAAAAACCATGAGACTTCCCCCTCGCCGCGAGATGAGGCCCGATTCCCCTGCACTGCGTGCAGAGCAATTCCGTGTTGCACATCACACATGAAAGGAGCCTTGATTTCCTTGATGGCACTCCAGAGAAACCCCAAGAACACTGTTTCAAGGCTAGAGGGATCCTGAGGTCACTGTAGCAACACGAAAGAGCTCCTTGGACCAAAAATCAACTCGAGATGAGAGGTTAGTCCCTGGCTTCGACTCCAGAGGAATACCACCTTACCACAAGCACCTCAAGAGGAGGCTTCTCTCAGCTCTAGGTATGTGAGAGGGACCCTGAGTTTGCGGCCTCAAGTGGAATGGACACCGCGATGCCTTGCTCGAAATAAGGCCGGATATCCCTGCAGTGACTTGAATGCAGGCTCGTCTTGCATCTCCCAAGACGAAAGGATGTCTGAATCCCCTGTGGAGACCACAGAGAAAGACCTAGTTCCCCACCTCATGGCGACCGGAGGCCTCACATCCTTTGAAAACTCCAGAGGTACGCGGAGATCAGTGCCTCCAAAGGAGACGATGCCTGACTCCTCGTGAAACTTGATAGGAGTCCCAGGATTCCTGTGGCACGTGGAAAGGGACCCTTGGTCTCCCGCCTCAGCTGGAGAGGCGTCCCAATTGCCCTGCCAAGCCTCGAGGAGAATCCCGAGTTGTCCCTCGCAACTAGGCAGGAGTCCTGCCATCGCTGAACAAACACATGTGTGGAAGGGCCATCCCCGTCGTAACTCGAGAATATAACCCAGGTTCCCGCTGCAACTCGAGAAAAACCATGAGACTTCCCCCTCGCCGTGAGATGAGGCCCGATTCCCCTGCACTGCGTGCAGAGCAATTCCGTGTTGCACATCACACATGAAAGGAGCCTTGATTTCCTTGATGGCACTCCAGAGAAACCCCAAGAACACTGTTTCAAGGATAGAGGGATCCTGAGGTCACTGTAGCAACACGAAAGAGCTCCGTGGACCAAAAATCAACTCGAGATGAGAGGTTAGTCCCTGGCTTCGACTCCAGAGGAATACCACCTTACCACAAGACCTCAAGAGGAGGCTTCTCTCAGCTTATTGTATGTGAGAGGGACCCTGAATTTGCGGCCTCAAGTGGAATGGACACCGCGATGCCCTGACTCGAAATAAGGCCGGATATCCCTGCAGTGACTTGAATGCAGGCTCGTCTTGCATCTCCCAAGACGAAAGGATGTCTGAATCCCCTGTGGAGACCACAGAGAAAGAACTAGTTCCCCACCTCATCGCGACCGGAGGCCTCACATCCTTTGAAAACTCCAGAGGTACGCGGAGATCAGTGCCTCCAAAGGAGACGATGCCTGACTCCTCGTGAAACTTGATACGAGTCCCAGGATTCCTGTGGCACGTGGAAGGGACCCTTGGTCTCCCGCCTCAGCTGGAGAGGCATCCCAATTGCCCTGCCAAGCCTCGAGGAGAATCGCGAGTTGTCCCTCGCAACTAGGCAGGAGTCCTGACGTCGCTGAACAAACACGTGGTTGGAAGGGCCATCCCCGTCGTAACTCGAGAATATACCCCAGGTTCCCGCCGCAACTCGAGAAAAACCATGAGACTTCCCCCTCGCCGCGAGATGAGGCCCGATTCCCCTGCACTGCGTGCAGAGCAATTCCGTGTTGCACATCACATATGAATGGAGCCTTGATTTCCTTGATGGCACTCCAGAGAAACCCCAAGAACACTGTTTCAAGGCTAGAGGGATCCTGAGGTCACTGTAGCAACACGAAAGATCTCCGTGGACCAAAAATCAACTCGAGATGAGAGGTTAGTCCCTGGCTTCGACTCCAGAGGAATACCACCTTACCACAAGCACCTCAAGAGGAGGCTTCTCTCAGCTCTAGGTATGTGAGAGGGACCCTGAGTTTGCGGCCTCAAGTGGAATGGACACCGCGATGCCCTGACTCGAAATAAGGCCGGATATCCCTGCAGTGACTTGAATGCAGGCTCGTCTTGCATCTCCCAAGATGAAAGGATGTCTGAATCCCCTGTGGAGACCACAGAGAAAGAACAAGATCCCCACCTCATCGCGACCGGAGGCCTCACATCCTTTGAAAACTCCAGAGGTACGCGGAGATCAGTGCCTCCAAAGGAGACGATGCCTGACTCCTCGTGAAACTTGATAGGAGTCCCAGGATTCCTGTGTCACGTGGAAAGGGACCCTTGGTCTCCTGCCTCAGCTGGACAGGCGTCCCAATTGCCGTGCCAATCCTCGAGGAGAATCCCGAGTTGTTCCTCGCAACTAGGCAGGAGTCGTGACGTCGCTGAACAAACACGTGTGTGGAAGGGCCATCCCCGTCGTAACTCGAGAATATACCCCAGGTTCCCGCCGCAACTCGAGAAAAATCATGAGACTTCCCCCTCGCCGCGAGATGAGGCCCGATTCCCCTGCACTGCGTGCTGAGCAATTCCGTGTTGCACATTACACATGAAAGGAGCCTTGATTTCCTTGATGGCACTCCAGAGAAACCCCAAGAACACTGTTTCAAGGCTAGAGGGATCCTGAGGTCACTGTAGCAACACGAAAGAACTCCGTGGACCAAAAATCAACTCGAGATGAGAGGTTAGTCCCTGGCTTCGACTCCAGAGGAATACCTCCTTACCACAAGCACCTCAAGAGGAGGCTTCTCTCAGCTCTAGCTATGTGCTGAGTTTGCGGCCTCAGGTGGAATGGACACCGCGATGCCCTGACTCGAAATAAGGCCGGATATCCCTGCAGTGACTTGAATGCAGGCTCGTCTTGCATCTCCCAAGACGAAAGGATGTCCGAATCCCCTGTGGAGACCACAGAGAAAGACCTACTTCCCCACCTCATCGCGACCGGAGGCCTCACATCCTTTAAAAACTCCAGAGGTACGCGGAGATCAGTGCCTCCAAAGGAGACGATGCCTGACTCCTCGTGAAACTTTATAGGAGTCCCAGGATTCCTGTGGCATGTGGAAAGGGACCCTTGGTCTCCCGCCTCAGCTGTAGAGGCGTCCCAATTGCCCTCCCAAGCCTCGAGGAGAATCGCGAGTTGTCCCTCGCAACTAGGCAGGAGTCCTGACGTCGCTGAACAAACACGTGGTTGGAAGGGCCATCCCCGTCTTAACTCGAGAATATACCCCAGGTTCCCGCCGCAACTCGAGAAAAACCATGAGACTTCCCCCTCGCCGCGAGATGAGGCCCAATTCCCCTGCACTGCGTGCAGAGCAATTCAGTGTTGCACATCACACATGAAAGGAGCCTTGATTTCCTTGATGGCACTCCAGAGAAACCCCAAGAACACTGTTTCAAGGCTAGAGGGATCCTGAGGTCACTGTAGCCACACGAAAGAGCACCGTGGCCCAAAAATCAACTCGAGATGAGAGGATAGTCCCTGGCTTCGACTCCAGAGGAATACCACCTTAACACAAGCACCTCAAGAGGAGGCTTCTCTCAGCTCTAGGTATGTGAGAGGGACCCTGAGTTTGCAGCCTCATGTCGAATGGACACCACGATGCCCTGACTCGAAATAAGGCCGGATATCCCTGCAGTGACTTGAATGCAGGCTCGTCTTGCATTTCCCAAGATGAAAGGATGTCTGAATCCCCTGTGGAGACCACAGAGAAAGACCTAGTTCCCCACCTCATGGCGACCGGAGGCCTCACATCCTTTGAAAACTCCAGAGGTACGCGGAGATCAGTGCCTCCAAAGGAGACGATGCCTGACTCTTCGTGAAACTTGATAGGAGTCCCAGGAATCCTGTGGCACATGGAAAGGGACCCTTGGTCTCGCACCTCAGCTGGAGAGGCGTCCCAATTGCCCTGCCAAGCCTCGAGGAGAATCCCGAGTTGTCCCTCGCAACTAGGCAGGAGTCCTGACGTCGCTGAACAAACATGTGGGTGGAAGGGCCATCCCAGTCGTAACTCGAGAATATACCCCAGGTTCCCGCCGCAACTCGAGAAAAACCATGAGACTTCCCACTCGCTGCGAGATGAGGCCCGATTCTCCTGCACTGCGTGCAGAGCAATTCCGTGTTGCACATCACACATGAAAGGAGCCTTGATTTCCTTGGTGGCACTCCAGAGAAACCCCAAGAACACTGCTTCAAGGCTAGAGGGATCCTGAGGTCACTCTAGCAACACGAAAGAGCTCCGTGGACCAAAAATCAACTCGAGATGAGAGGTTAGTCCCTGGCTTCGACTCCAGAGGAATACCACCTTACCAAAGGCACCTCAAGAGGAGGCTTCTCTCAGCTCTAGGTATGTGAGAGGGACCCGGATTTTGCGGCCTCAAGTGGAATGGACACTGCGATGCCCTGACGCGAAATAAGGCCGGATATCCCTGCAGTGACTTGAAGGCAGGCTCGTGTTACATCTCCCAAAATGAATGAATGTCTGAATCCCCTGTGGAGACCACAGAGAAAGACCTAGTTTCCCACCTCATGGCGACCGGAGGCCTCACATCCTTTGAAAACTCCAGAGGTACGCGGAGATCAGTGCCTCCAAAGGAGACGATGCCTGACTCCTCGTGAAACTTGATAGGAGTCCCAGGATTCCTGTGGCACGTGGATAGGGACCCTTGGTCTCCCGCCTCAGCTGGAGAGGCGTCCCAATTGCCCTGCCAAGCCTCGAGGAGAATCCCGAGTTGTCCCTCGCAACTAGGCAGGAGTCCTGACGTCGCTGAACAAACATGAGTGTGGAAGGGCCATCCCCGTCTTAACTCGAGAATATACCCCAGGTTCCCGCCGCAACTCGAGAAAAACCATGAGACTTCCCCCTCGCCGGGAGATGAGGCCTGATTCCCCTGCACTGCGTGCAGAGCAATTCCGTGTTGCACATCACACATGAAAGGAGCCTTGATTTCCTTGATGGCACTCCAGAGAAACCCCAAGAACACTGTTTCAAGGATAGAGGGATCCTGAGGTCACTGTAGCAACACGAAAGAGCTCCGTGGACCAAAAATCAACTCGAGATGAGAGGTTAGTCCCTGGCTTCGACTCCAGAGGAATACCACCTTACCACAAGCACCTCAAGAGGAGGCTTCTCTCAGCTTTATGTATGTGAGAGGGACCCTGAGTTTGCGGCCTCAAGTGGAATGGACAACGCGATGCCCTGACTCGAAATAAGGCCGGATATCCCTGCAGTGACTTGAATGCAGGCTCGTCTTGCATCTCCCAAGACGAAAGGATGTCTGAATCCACTGTGGAGACCACAGAGAAAGACCTAGTTCCCCACCTCATCGCGACCGGAGGCCTCACATCCTTTGAAAACTCCAGAGGTACGCGGAGATCAGTGCCTCCACAGAGACGATGCCTGACTCCTCGTGAAACTTGATACGAGTCCCAGGATTCCTGTGGCACGTGGAAGGGACCCTTGGTCTCCCGCCTCAGCTGGAGAGGCATCCCAATTGCCCTGCCAAGCCTCGAGGAGAATCGCGAGTTGTCCCTCGCAACTAGGCAGGAGTCCTGACGTCGCTGAACAAACACGTGGTTGGAAGGGCCATCCCCGTCGTAACTCTAGAATATACCCCAGGTTCCCACCGCAACTCGAGAAAAACCATGAGACTTCCCCCTCGCCGCGAGATGAGGCCCGATTCCCCTGCACTGCGTGCAGAGCAATTCCGTGTTGCACATCACATATGAATGGAGCCTTGATTTCCTTGATGGCACTCCAGAGAAACCCCAAGAACACTGTTTCAAGGCTAGAGGGATCCTGAGGTCACTGGAGCAATACGAAAGAGCTCCGTGGACCAAAAATCAACTCGAGATGAGAGGTTAGTCCCTGGCTTCGACTCCAGAGGAATACCACCTTACCACAAGCACCTCAAGAGGAGGCTTCTCTCAGCTCTAGGTATGTGAGAGGGACACTGAGTTTGCGGCCTCAAGTGGAATGGACACCGCGATGCCCTGACTCGAAATAAGGCCGGATATCCCTGCAGTGACTTGAATGCAGGCTCGTCTTGCATCTCCCAAGATGAAAGGATGTCTGAATCCCCTGTGGAGACCACAGAGAAAGAACAAGTTCCCCACCTCATCGCGACCGGAGGCCTCACATCCTTTGAAAACTCCAGAGGTACGCGGAGATCAGTGCCTCCAAAGGAGACGATGCCTGACTCCTCGTGAAACTTGATAGGAGTCCCAGGATTCCTGTGTCACGTGGAAAGGGACCCTTGGTCTCCCGCCTCAGCTGGAGAGGCGTCCCAATTGCCCTGCCAAGTCTCGAGGAGAATCCCGAGTTGTTCCTCGCAACTAGGCAGGAGTCGTGACGTCGCTGAACAAACACGTGTGTGGAAGGGCCATCCCGGTCGTAACTCGAGAATATACCCCAGGTTGCCGCCGCAACTCGAGAAAAATCAAGAGACTTCCCCCTCGCCGCGAGATGAGGCCCGATTCCCCTGCACTGCGTGCAGAGCAATTCCGTGTTGCACATTACACATGAAAGGAGCCTTGATTTCCTTGATGGCACTCCAGAGAAACCCCAACAACACTGTTTCAAGGCTAGAGGGATCCTGAGGTCACTGTAGCAACACGAAAGAGCTCCATGGACCAAAAATCAACTGGAGATGAGAGGTTAGTCCCTGGCTTCGACTCCAGAGGAATACCACCTTACCACAAGCACCTCAAGAGGAGGCTTCTCTCAGCTTTATGTATGTGAGAGGGACCCTGAGTTTGCGGCCTCAAGTGGAATGGACACCGCGATGCCCTGACTCGAAATAAGGCCGGATATCCCTGCAGTGACTTGAATGCAGGCTCGTCTTGCATCTCCCAAGACGAAAGGATGTCTGAATCCCCTGTGGAGACCACAGAGAAAGACCTAGTTCCCCACCTCATCGCGACCGGAGTCCTCACATCCTTTGAAAACTCCAGAGGTACGCGGAGATCAGTGCCTCCAAAGGAGACGATGCCTGACTCCTCGTGAAACTTGATACGAGTCCCAGGATTCCTGTGGCACGTGGAAAGGACCCTTGGTCTCCCGCCTCAGCTGGAGAGGCATCCCAATTGCCCTGCCAAGCCTCGAGGAGAATCGCGAGTTGTCCCTCGCAACTAGGCAGGAGTCCTGACGTCGCTGAACAAACACGTGGTTGGAAGGGCCATCCCCGTCGTAACTCGAGAATATACCCCAGGTTCCCGCCGTAACTCGAGAAAAACCATTAGACTTCCCCCTCGCCGCGAGATGAGGCCCGATTCCCCTGCACTGCGTGCAGAGCAATTCCGTGTTGCACATCACATATGAATGGAGCCTTGATTTCCTTGATGGCACTCCAGAGAAACCCCAAGAACACTGTTTCAAGGCTAGAGGGATCCTGAGGTCACTGGAGCAATACGAAAGAGCTCCGTGGACCAAAAATCAACTCGAGATGAGAGGTTAGTCCCTGGCTTCGACTCCAGAGGAATACCACCTTACCACAAGCACCTCAAGAGGAGGCTTCTCTCAGCTCTAGGTATGTGAGAGGGACCCTGAGTTTGCGGCCTCAAGTGGAATGGACACCGCGATGCCCTGACTCGAAATAAGGCCGGATATCCCTGCAGTGACTTGAATGCAGGCTCGTCTTGCATCTCCCAAGATGAAAGGATGTCTGAATCCCCTGTGGAGACCACAGAGAAAGAACAAGTTCCCCACCTCATCGCGACCGGAGGCCTCACATCCTTTGAAAACTCCAGAGGTACGTGGAGATCAGTGCCTCCAAAGGAGACGATGCCTGACTCCTCGTGAAACTTGATAGGAGTCCCAGGATTCCTGTGGCATGTGGAAAGGGACCCTTGGTCTCCCGCCTCAGCTGTAGAGGCGTCCCAATTGCCCTCCCAAGCCTCGAGGAGAATCCAGAGTTGTCCCTCGCAACTAGGCAGGAGTCCTGACGTCGCTGAACAAACACGTGGGTGGAAGGGCCATCCCCGTCGTAACTCGAGAATATACCCCAGGTTCCCGCCGCAACTCGAGAAAAACCATGAGACTTCCCCCTCGCCACGAGATGAGGCCCAATTCCCCTGCACTGCGTGCAGAGCAATTCAGTGTTGCACATCACACATGAAAGGAGCCTTGATTTCCTTGATGGCACTCCAGAGAAACCCCAAGAACACTGTTTCAAGGCTAGAGGGATCCTGAGGTCACTGTAGCCACACGAAAGAGCACCGTGGCCCAAAAATCAACTCGAGATGAGAGGATAGTCCCTGGCTTCGACTCCAGAGGAATACCACCTTAACACAAGCACCTCAAGAGGAGGCTTCTCTCAGCTCTAGGTATGTGAGAGGGACCCTGAGTTTGCAGCATCATGTCGAATGGACACCACGATGTCCTGACTCGAAATAAGGCCGGATATACCTGCAGTGACTTGAATGCAGGCTCGTCTTGCATTTCCCAAGATGAAAGGATGTCTGAATCCCCTGTGGAGACCACAGAGAAAGACCTAGTTCCCCACCTCATGGCGACCGGAGGCCTCACATCCTTTGAAAACTCCAGAGGTACGCGGAGATCAGTGCCTCCAAAGGAGACGATGCCTGACTCTTCGTGAAACTTGATAGGAGTCCCAGGAATCCTGTGGCACATGGAAAGGGACCCTTGGTCTCGCGCCTCAGCTGGAGAGGCGTCCCAATTGCCCTGCCAAGCCTCGAGGAGAATCCCGAGTTGTCCCTCGCAACTAGGCAGGAGTTCTGACGTCGCTGAACAAACATGTGGGTGGAAGGGCCATCCCAGTCGTAACTCGAGAATATACCCCAGGTTCCCGCCCCAACTCGAGAAAAACCATGAGACTTCCCACTCGCTGCGAGATGAGGCCCGATTCCCCTGCACTGCGTGCAGAGCAATTCCGTGTTGCACATCACACATGAAAGGAGCCTTGATTTCCTTGGTGGCACTCCAGAGAAACCCCAAGAACACTGCTTCAAGGCTAGAGGGATCCTGAGGTCACTCTAGCAACACGAAAGAGCTCCGTGGACCAAAAATCAACTCGAGATGAGAGGTTAGTCCCTGGCTTCGACTCCAGAGGAATACCACCTTACCAAAGGCACCTCAAGAGGAGGCTTCTCTCAGCTCTAGGTATGTGAGAGGGACCCGGATTTTGCGGCCTCAAGTGGAATGGACACTGCGATGCCCTGACGCGAAATAAGGCCGGATATCCCTGCAGTGACTTGAATGCAGGCTCGTGTTACATCTCCCAAAATGAACGAATGTCTGAATCCCCTGTGGAGACCACAGAGAAAGACCTAGTTTCCCACCTCATGGTGACCGGAGGCCTCACATCCTTTGAAAACTCCAGAGGTACGCGGAGATCAGTGCCTCCAAAGGAGACGATGCCTGACTCCTCGTGAAACTTGATAGGAGTCCCAGGATTCCTGTGGCACGTGGAAAGGGACCCTTGGTCTCCCGCCTCAGCTGGAGAGGCGTCCCAATTGCCCTGCCAAGCCTCGAGGAGAATCCCGAGTTGTCCCTCGCAACTAGGCAGGAGTCCTGACGTCGCTGAACAAACACGAGTGTGGAAGGGCCCTCCCCGTCGTAACTCGAGAATATACCCCAGGTTCCCGCTGCAACTCGAGAAAAACCATGAGACTTCCCCCTCGCCGTGAGATGAGGCCCGATTCCCCTGCACTGCGTGCAGAGCAATTCCGTGTTGCACATCACACATGAAAGGAGCCTTGATTTCCTTGATGGCACTCCAGAGAAACCCCAAGAACACTGTTTCAAGGATAGAGGGATCCTGAGGTCACTGTAGCAACAGGAAAGAGCTCCGTGGACCAAAAATCAACTCGAGATGAGAGGTTAGTCGCTGGCTTCGACTCCAGAGGAATACCACCTTACCACAAGCACCTCAAGAGGAGGCTTCTCTCAGCTTTATGTATGTGAGAGGGACCCTGAGTTTGCGGCCTCAAGTGGAATGGACACCGCGATGCCCTGACTCGAAATAAGGCCGGATATCCCTGCAGTGACTTGAATGCAGGCTCGTCTTGCATCTCCCAAGACGAAAGGATGTCTGAATCCCCTGTGGAGACCACAGAGAAAGACCTAGTTCCCCACCTCATCGCGACCGGAGGCCTCACATCCTTTGAAAACTCCAGAGGTACGCGGAGATCAGTGGCTCCAAAGGAGACGATGCGTGACTCCTCGTGAAACTTGATACGAGTCCCAGGATTCCTGTGGCACGTGGAAGGGACCCTTGGTCTCCCGCCTCAGTTGGAGAGGCATCCCAATTGCCCTGCCAAGCCTCGAGGAGAATCGCGAGTTGTCCCTCGCAACTAGGCAGGAGTCCTGACTTCGCTGAACAAACACGTGGTTGGAAGGGCCATCCCCGTCGTAACTCGAGAATATACCCCAGGTTCCCGCCGCAACTCGAGAAAAACCATGAGACTTCCCCCTCGCCGGGAGATGAGGCCCGATTCCCCTGCACTGCGTGCAGAGCAATTCCGTGTTGCACATCACATATGAATGGAGCCTTGATTTCCTTGATGGCACTCCAGAGAAACCCCAAGAACACTGTTTCAAGGATAGAGGGATCCTGAGGTCACTGGAGCAACACGAAAGAGCTCCGTGGACCAAAAATCAACTCGAGATGAGAGGTTAGTCCCTGGCTTCGACTCCAGAGGAATACCACCTTACCAAAAGCACCTCAAGAGGAGGCTTCTCTCAGCTCTAGCTATGTGCTGAGTTTGCGGCCTCAAGTGGAATGGACACCGCGATGCCCTGACTCGAAATAAGGCCGGATATCCCTGCAGTGACTTGAATGCAGGCTCGTCTTGCATCTCCCAAGACGAAAGGATGTCCGAATCCCCTGTGGAGACCACAGAGAAAGACCTAGTTCCCCACCTCATCGCGACCGGAGGAATCACATCCTTTGAAAACTCCAGAGGTACGCGGAGATCAGTGCCTCCAAAGGAGACGATGCCTGACTCCTCGTGAAACTTGATAGGAGTCCCAGGATTCCTGTGGCACGTGGAAAGGGACCCTTGGTCTCCCGCCTCAGCTGGAGAGCCGTCCCAATTGCCCTGCCAATCCTCGAGGAGAATCCCGAGTTGTTCCTCGCAACTAGGCAGGAGTCCTGACGTCGCTGAAGAAACACGTGTGTGGAAGGGCCATCCCCGTCGTAACTCGAGAATATACCCCAGGTTCCCGCCGCAACTCGAGAAAAATCATGAGACATCCCCCTCGCCGCGAGATGAGGCCCGATTCCCCTGCACTGCGTGCAGAGCAATTCCGTGTTGCACATCACACATGAAAGGAGCCTTGATTTCCTTGATGGCACTCCAGAGAAACCCCAAGAACACTGTTTCAAGGCTAGAGGGATCCTGCGGTCACTGTAGCAACACGAAAGAGCTCCGTGGACCAAAAATCAACTCGATATGAGAGGTTAGTCCCTGGCTTCGACTCCAGAGGAATACCTCCTTACCACAAGCACCTCAAGAGGAGGCTTCTCTCCGCTCTAGCTATGTGCTGAGTTTGC
Source organism: Cervus elaphus (assembly GCF_910594005.1). Taxonomy (NCBI): domain Eukaryota; kingdom Metazoa; phylum Chordata; class Mammalia; order Artiodactyla; family Cervidae; genus Cervus; species Cervus elaphus. The sequence continues at coordinate 1,258,582 of NC_057815.1, read as the reverse complement.
GGCCTCAAGTGGAATGGACACCGCGATGCCCTGACTCGAAATAAGGCCGGATATCCCTGCAGTGACTTGAATGCAGGCTCGTCTTGCATCTCCCAAGACGAAAGGATGTCCGAATCCCCTGTGGAGACCACAGAAAAAGCCCTAGTTCCCCACCTCATCGCGAACAGAGGCCTCACATCCTTTGAAAACTCCAGAGGTACGCGGAGATCAGTGCCTCCAAAGGAGACGATGCCTGACTCCTCGTGAAACTTTATAGGAGTCCCAGGATTCCTGTGGCACGTGGAAAGGGACCTTTGGTTTCCCGCCTCAGCTGTAGAAGCGTCCCAATTGCCCTCCCAAGCCTCGAGGAGAATCCCGAGTTGTCCCTGGCAACTAGGCAGGAGTCCTGACGTCGCTGAACAAACACGTGTGTGGAAGGGCCATCCCCGTCGTAACTCGAGAATATACCCCAGGTTCCCGCCGCAACTCGAGAAAAGCCATGAGACTTCCCCCTCGCCGCGAGATGAGGCCCGATTCCCCTGCACTGCGTGCAGAGCAATTCAGTGTTGCACATCACACATGAAAGGAGCCTTGATTTCCTTGAGGGCACTCCAGAGAAACCCCAAGAACACTCTTTCAAGGCTAGAGGGATCCTGAGGTCCCTGTAGCCACATGAAAGAGCACCGTGGCCCAAAAATCAACTCGAGATGAGAGGATAGTCCCTGGCTTCGACTCCAGAGGAATACCACCTTAACACAAGCACCTCAAGAGGAGGCTTCTCTCAGCTCTAGGTATGTGAGAGGGACCCTGAGTTTGCAGCCTCATGTCGAATGGACACCACGATGCCCTGACTCGAAATAAGGCCGGATATCCCTGCAGTGACTTGAATGCAGGCTCGTCTTGCATCTCCCAAGATGAAAGGATGTCTGAATCCCCTGTGGAGACCACAGAGAAAGACCTAGTTCCCCACCTCATGGCGACCTGAGGCCTCACATCCTTTGACAACTCCAGAGTTATGCGAAGATCAGTGCTTCCAAAGGAGACGATGCCTGACTCCTCGTGAAACTTGATAGGAGTCCCAGGATTCCTGTGGCACGTGGAAAGGGACCCTTGGTCTCGCGCCTCAGCTGGAGAGGCATCCCAATGGCCCTGCCAAGCCTCGAGGAGAATCCCGAGTTGTCCCTCGCAACTAGGCAGGAGTCCTGACGTCGCTGAACAAACACGTGCGTGGAAGGGCCATCCCCATCGTAATTGGAGAATATACCCCAGGTTGCCGCCGCAACTCGAGAAAAACCATCAGACTTCCCCCTCGCCCCGAGATGAGGCCCGATTCCCCTGCACTGCGTGCAGAGCAATTCCGTGTTGCACATCACACATGAAAGGAGTCTTAATTTCCTTGATGGCACTCCAGAGAAACCCAAAGAACACTGTTTCAAGGCTAGAGGGATCCTGAGGTCACTGTAGCAACAGGAAAGAGCTCCGTGGACCAAGAATCAACTCGAGATGAGAGGTTAGTCCCTGGATTCGACTCCAGAGAAATACCACCTTACCACAGGCACCTCAAGAGGAGGCTTCTCTCAGCTCTATGTTTGTGAGAGGTACCCTGATTTTGCGGCCTCAAGTGGAATGGGCACTGCGATGCCCTAACACGAAATAAGGCCGGATATCCCTGCAGTGACTTGAATGCAGGCTCGTCTTGCATCTCCCAAGACGAAAGGATGTCTGAATCCCCTGTGGAGACCACAGAGAAAGACCTAGTTCCCCACCTCATCGCGACCGGAGGCCTCACATCCTTTGAAAACTCCAGAGGTACGCGGAGATCAGTGCCTCCAAAGGAGACGATGCCTGACTCCTCGTGAAACTTGATAGGAGTCCCAGGATTGCTGTGGCACGTGGAAAGGCACCCTTGGTCTCCCACCTCGGATGGAGAGGCGTCCCAATTTCCCTGCCAAGCCTCGAGGAGAATCCCGAGTTGTCCCTCGCAACTAGGCAGGAGTCCTGACGTCGCTGAACAAACACGTGTGTAAAAGGGCCATTTCCATCGTAACTCGAGAATATACCCCAGGTTCCCGCCGCAACTCGAGAAAAACCATGATACTTCCCCCTCGCCCCGAGATGAGGCCCGATTCCCCTGCACTGCGTGCAGAGTAATTCCGTGTTGCACATCACACATGAAAGGAGCCTTGATTTCCTTGATGGCACTTCAGAAAAACCCCAAGAACACTGTTTCAAGGCTAGAGGGATCCTGAGGTCACTGTAGCAACACGAAAGAGCTCCGTGGACCAAAAATCAACTGGAGATGAGAGGTTAGTCCCTGGCTTCGACTCCAGAGGAATACCACCTTACCACAAGCACCTCAAGAGGAGGCTTCTCTCAGCTCTAGGTAAGTGAGAGGGACCCTGAATTTGCGGCCTCAAGTGGAATGGAAACCGCGATGCCCTGACTCGAATTAAGGCCGGATATCCCTGTAGTGACTTGAATGCAGGCTCGTCTTGCATCTCCCAAGACGAAAGGATGTCTGAATCCCCTGTGGAGACCACAGAGAAAGACCTAGTTACCCACCTCTTCGCGACCGGAGGCCTCACATCCTTTGAAAACTCCAGAGGTACGCGGAGATCAGTGCCTCCAAAGGAGACGATGCCTGACTACTCGTGAAACTTGATAGGAGTCCCAGGATTCCTGTGGCACGTGGAAAGGGACACTTGCTCTCCCGCCTCAGCTGGAGAGGCGTCCCAATTGCCCTGCCAAGCCTCGAGGAGAATCCCGAGTTGTCAATCGCAACTAGGCAGGAGTCCTGACGTCGCTGAACAAACACGTGGGTGGAAGGGCCATCCCCGTCGTAACTCGAGAATATACCCCAGGTTCCCGCCCCAACTCGAGAAAAACCATGAGACTTCCCCCTCACCGCGAGATGAGGCCCGATTCCCCTGCACTGCGTGCACAGCAATTCCGTGTTGCACATCACACATGAAAGGACCCTTGATTTCCTTGATGGCACACCAGAGAAACCCCAAGAACACTGTTTCAAGGCTAGAGGGATCCTGAGGTCACTGTAGCAACACGAAAGAGCTCCGTGGACCAAAAATCAACTCGAGATGAGAGGTTAGTCCCTGGCTTCGACTCCAGAGGAATACCACCTTACCACAAGCACCTCAAGAGGAGACTTCTCTCAGCTCTAGGTATGTGAGAGGGACCCTGAGTTTGCGGCCTCAAGTGGAATGGACACCGCAATGCCCTGACTCGAAATAAGGCCGGATATCCCTGCAGTGACTTGAATGCAGGCTCGTCTTGCATCTCCCAAGATGAAAGGATGTCTGAATCCCCTGTGGAGACCACAGAGAAAGACCTAGTTCCCCACCTCATCGCGACCGGAGGCCTCACATCCTTTGAAAACTCCAGAGGTACGCGGAGATCAGTGCCTCCAAAGGAGACGCTGCCTGACTCCTCGTGAAACTTGATAGGAGTCCCAGGATTCCTGTGGCACGTGGAAAGGGACCCTTGGTCTCCCGCCTCAGCTGGAGAGGCGTCCCAATTGCCCTGCCAAGCCTCGAGGAGAATCCCGAGTTGTCCCTCGCAACTAGGCAGGAGTCCTGACGTCGCTGAAGAAACACGTGGGTGGAAGGGCCATCCCCGTCGTAACTCGAGAATATACCCCAGGTTCCCGCCACAGCTCGAGAAAAACCATGAGACTTCCCCCTCGCCGTTAGATGAGGCCTGATTCCCCTGCACTGCATGCAGAGCAATTCCGTGTTGCTCATCAAACAAAAAAGGAGCCTTGATTTCCTTGATGGCACTCCAGAGAAACCCCAAGAACACTGTTTCAAGGCTAGAGGGATCCCGAGGTCACTGTAGCAACACGAAAGAGCTCCGTGGACCAAAAATCAACTCGAGATGAGAGGTTAGTCCCTGGCTTCGACTCCAGAGGAATACCACCTTACCACAAGCACCTCAAGAGGAGGCTTCTCTCAGCTCTAGGTATGTGAGAGGGACCCTGAGTTTGCGGCCTCAAGTGGAATGGAAACCGCGATGCCCTGACTCGAAATAAGGCCGGATATCCCTGCAGTGACTTGAATGCAGGCTCGTCTTGCATCTCCCAAGACGAGAGGATGTCTGAATCCCCTGTGGAGACCACAGAGAAAGACCTAGTTCCCCACCTCATCGCGACCGGAGGCCTCACATCCTTTGAAAACTCCAGAGGTACGCGGAGATCAGTGCCTCCAAAGGAGATGATTCCTGACTCCTCGTGAAACTTGATAGGAGTCCCAGGATTCCTGTGGCACGTGGAAAGGGACCCTTGGTCTCCCGCCTCAGCTGGAGAGGCGTCCCAATTGCCCTGCCAAGCCTCGAGGAGAATCCCGAGTTGTCCCACGCAACTAGGCAGGAGTCCTGACGTCGCTGAACAAACACGTGGGTGGAAGGGTCATTCCCGTCGTAACTCGAGAATATACCCCAGGTTCCCGTCGCAACTCGAGAAAAACCAGGAGATTTCCCCCTCACCGCGAGATGAGGCCCGATTCCCCTGCACTGCATGCAGAGCAATTCCGTGTTGCACATCAAACAAGAAAGGAGCCTTGATATCCTTGATGGCACTCCAGAGAAACCCCAAGAACACTGTTTCAAGGCTAGAGGGATCCTGAGGTCACTGTAGCAACACGAAAGAGCTCCGTGGACCAAAAATCAACTCGAGATGAGAGGTTAGTCCCTGGCTTCGACTCCAGAGGAATACCACCTTACCACAAGCACCTCAAGAGGAGGCTTCTCTCAGCTCTAGCTATGTGAGAGGGACCCTGAATTTGCGGCCTCAAGTGGAATGGACACCGCGATGCCATGACTCGAAATAAGGCCGAATATCCCTGCAGTGACTTGAATGCAGGTTCGTCTTGCATCTCCCAAGATGAAAGGATGTCTGAATTCCCTGTGGAGACCACAGAGAAAGACCTAGTTCCCCACCTCATGGCGACCGAAGGCCTGAAATCCTTTGAAAACTCCAGAGGTATGCGGAGATCAGTGCCTCCAAAGGAGACGATGCCTGACTCCTCGTGAAACTTGATAGGAGTCCCAGGATTCCTGTGGCACGTGGAAAGGGACCCTTGGTCTCCCGCCTCAGCTGGAGAGGCGTCCCAATTGCCCTGCCAAGCCTCGAGGAGAATCCCGAGTTGTCCCTCGCAACTAGGCAGGAGTCTTGACGTCGCTGAAGAAACACGTGTGTGGAAGGGCCATCCCCGTCGTAACTCGAGAATATACCCCAGGTTCCCGCCGCAACTCGAGAAAAACCATGAGACTTCCCCCTCGCCGCGAGATGAGGCCCGATTCCCCTGCACTGTGTGCAGAGCAATTCCGTGTTGCACATCACACATGAAAGGAGCCTTGATTTCCTTGATGGCACTCCAGAGAAACCCCAAGAACACTGTTTCAAGGCTACAGGGATCCTGAGGTCGCTGTAGCAACACGAAAGAGCTCCGTGGACCAAAAATCAACTCGAGATGAGAGGTTAGTCCCTTGCTTCGACTCCAGAAGAATACCACCTTACCACAAGCACCTCAAGAGGAGGCTTCTCTCAGCTCTAGCTATGTGAGAGGGACCCTGAGTTTGCGGCCTCAAGTGGAATGGACACCGCGATGCTCTGGCTCGAAATAAGGCCGAATATCCCTGCAGTGATTTGAATGCAGGCTCGTCTTGCATCTCCCAAAACGAAAGGATGTCTGAATCACCTGTGTAGACCACAGAGAAAGACCTAGTTCCCCACCTCATGGCGACCGGAGGCCTCACATCCTTTGAAAATTCCAGAGGTACGCGGAGATCAGGGCCTCCAAAGGAGACGATGCCTGACTCCTCGTGAAACTTGATAGGAGTCCCAGGATTCCTGTGGCACGTGGAAAGGGATCCTTGGTCTCCCGCCTCAGCTGGAGAGGCGTCCCAATTGCCCTGCCAAGCCTCGAGGAGAATCCCGAGTTGTCCCTCGCAACTAGGCGGGAGTCCTGACGTCGCTGAACAAACACTTGGGTGGAAGGGCCATCCCCGTCGTAACTCGAGAATATACCCCAGGTTCCCGCCGCAACTCGAGAAAAACCATGAGACTTCCCCCTCGCCGCGAGATGAGGCCCGATTCCCCTGCACTGCGTGCAGAGCAATTCCGTGTTGCACATCACACATGAAAGGAGCCTTGATTTCCTTGATGGCACTCCAGAGAAACCCCAAGAACACTGTTTCAAGGCTAGAGGGATCCTGAGGTCACTGTAGCAACACGAAAGAGCTCCGTGGACCAAAAATCAACTCGAGATGAGAGGTTAGTCCCTGGCTTCAACTCCAGAGGAATACCACCTTGCACAAGCACCTCAAGAGGAGGCTTCTCTCAGCTCTAGGTATGTGAGAGGGACCGTGAGTTTGCGGCCTCAAATGGAATGGACACCGCGATGCCCTGACGCGAAATAAGGCCGGATATCCCTGCAGTGACTTGAATGCAGGCTCGTCTTGCATCTCCCAAGACGAAAGGATGTCTGAATCCCCTGTGGAGACCACAGAAAAAGACCTAGTTCCCCACCTCATCGCGACCGGAGGCCTCACATCCTTTGAAAATTCCAGAGGTACGCGGAGATCAGTGCCTCCAAAGGAGACGATGCCTGACTCCTCGTGAAACTTGATAGGAGTCCCAGGATTCCTGTGGCACGTGGAAAGGGACCCTTGGTCTCCCGCCTCAGCTGGAGAGGCGTCCCAATTGCCCTGCCAAGCCTCGAGGAGAATCCCGAGTTGTCCCTCGCAACTAGGCAGGAGTCCTGACGTCGCTGAACAAACACGTGTGTGGAAGGGCCATCCCCTCGTAACTCGAGGATATTCCCCAGGTTCCCGCCGCAACTCGAGAAAAACCATGAGACTTCCCCCTCGCCACGAGATGAGGCCCGATTCCCCTGCACTGCGTGCAGAGCAATTCCGTGTTGCACATCACACATGAAAGGAGCCTTGATTTCCTTGATGGCACTCCAGAGAAACCCCAAGAACACTGTTTCAAGGCTAGAGGGATCCTGAGGTCACTGTAGCAACACGAAAGAGCCCCGTGGACCAAAAACCAACTCGAGATGAGAGGTTAGTCCCTGGCTTCGACTCCAGAGGAATACCACCTTACCACAAGCACCTCAACAGTAGGCTTCTCTCAGCTCTAGCTATGTGAGAGGGACCCTGAGTTTGCGGCCTCAAGTGGAATGGAGACCGCGATGCCCTGACTCGAAATAAGGCCGAATATCCCTGCAGTGACTTGAATGCAGGCTCGTCTTGCATCTCCCAAGATGAAAGGATGTCTGAATCCCCTGTGGAGACCACAGAGAAAGACCTAGTTCCCCACCTCATCGCGACCGGAGGCCTCACATCCTTTGAAAACTCCAGAGGTATGCGGAGATCAGTGCCTCCAAAGGAGACGATGCCTGACTCCTCGTGAAACTTGATAGGAGTCCCAGGATTCCTGTGGCACGTGGAAAGGGACCCTTGGTCTCCCGACTCAGCTGGAGAGGCGTCCCAATTGCCCTGCCAAGCCTCGAGGAGAATCCCGAGTTGTCCCTCGCAACTAGGCAGGAGTCCTGACGTCGCTGAACAAACACGTGGGTGGAAGGGCCATCCCCGTCGTAACTCGAGAATATACCCCAGGTTCCGGCCGCAACTCGAGAAAAACCATGAGACTTCCCCCTCGCCGCGAGATGAGGCCCGATTCCCCTGCACTGCGTGCAGAGCAATTCCGTGTTGCACATCACACATGAAAGGAGCCTTGATTTCCTTGATGGCACTCCAGAGAAACCCCAAGAACACTGTTTCAAGGCTAGAGGGATCCTGAGGTCACTGTAGCAACACGAAAGAGCTCCGTGGACCAAAAATCAACTCGAGATGAGAGGTTAGTCCCTGGCTTTGACTCCAGAGGAATACCACCTTGCACAAGCACCTCAAGAGGAGGCTTCTCTCAGCTCTAGGTATGTGAGAGGGACCCTGAGTTTGCGGCCTCAAATGGAATGGACACCGCGATGCCCTGACGCGAATTAAGGCCGGATATCCCTGCAGTGACTTGAATGCAGGCTCGTTTTGCATCTCCCAAGACGAAAGGATGTCTGAATCCCCTGTGGAGACCACAGAGAAAGATCTAGTTCCCCACCTCATCGCGACCGGAGGCCTCACATCCTTTGAAAATTCCAGAGGTACGCGGAGATGAGTGCCTCCAAAGGAGACGATGCCTGACTCCTCGTGAAACTTGATAGGAGTCCCAGGATTCCTGTGGCACGTGGAAAGGGACCCTTGGTCTCCCGCCTCAGCTGGAGAGGCGTCCCAATTGCCCTGCCAAGCCTCGAGGAGAACCACGAGTTGTCCCTCGCAAGTAGGCAGGAGTCCTGACGTCGCTGAACTAACACGTGTGTGGAAGGGCCATCCCCATCGTAACTCGAGAATATACCCCAGGTTCCCGCCGCAACTCGAGAAAAACCATGTGACTTCCCCCTCGCTGCGAGATGAGGCCCGATTCCTCTGCACTGCGTGCAGAGCAATTCCGTGTTGCACATCACACATGAAAGGAGCCTTGATTTCCTTGATGGCACTCCAGAGAAACCCCAAGAACACTGTTTCTAGGCTAG